>NC_135315.1:44455362-45655362 GCF_048772815.1 Callospermophilus lateralis
AGTCAGATAAAGGCACAACCGTGACAGGAACAAAACCTTTTACTGGGACCTCTTGCTTGAGCAGAAGGGAGGCACAGCATTGACTGAAAGGGTGTCAAACAGAGTGTCTGGACAAGGGACAGAGCTGGTTTTCTTTATGCAAAAGGGCCACTTGCAGAGAGTTTGGGTATTTGAACTGGCTTTGGGGGCGCGTTTTCTAAGGTGTTTTCATTGCAAGTCCTGTGCAGGCACCTCAGCTTTGAAAGAAGGGTGGTCAGTCCCAGACGTCACATCTGTCCCTGTGTGATCATCTTTGCCTTGGGATAGGGATGAATCGATGCAGCTTTAAGAGAACACACAGGTGGGGAGTGGAAGAAAACACAAATTGTGAGAGTAACAGGCTAAGGGTGCAGGGAATTTGCTGTTTGTGTGCCTCCTGAACGGTTTTATCTTTTCCGTTGTTTATTCTTGGAGCGTCATGGCCAGGGCATCCCGGCTTTAGTGATGCTCCTGGTATTTGAGGCCACTAAAGCTGTTAGAGCATGCGTGAGCGAGAGGGTAGGAAAAGGCACATACCCTCCTCTTCATAGCTAACAAGCTGTGAGTGAAGCCCCCTGGGGGGGGGGAGCATCTCCTTTTCAGAGGTGGCCTGACTGTCTCATTAGGATTGGAGGCCGGATGACCCATTAGGGACCCAAGTAAAAAAGAGTATTAAGAGGTCAGACTAGGACCATGCCCACCTGGCCTGTCTCTTTCCTGCTGGCTCTGGCCTGCAGCCCAGACACATTGCAGAGAGACAGGTCTGAGGTCGATGAGCCAAGTCTTGATCTGTCTGGGAGACAGTGGAAGCTGGACAGGGCTGCAAGTCAGGGGTTGTGGACAGAGGCCTGGGACAGGGGGTTGGAAGGAGGTGGGAGGAGTGGCCCAGTGACCTGTTCCTGCTGCCTCCTGGCCCAGCACAGAATGTTCTGGAATGTTCTGGGGGAAGCGGGTGGAGTCAGCTAGAGGAAACTCCTCTCTGGGCCAGAATTCTTGTAGGATCAGGAAGTGTGCAGTTTCCTGCCTTGGCCGACAGCCCTGGGCCAGGTTTGATGTTTCATTCATCAGCGAGGCCTGAAGTCATTTGGGTCACTTTTTTTTTTTTTTTTTTTTTCACTCTCCCATTTCTCATAGAGCAGAGAATCCCATCAGTCATTCAGACACCAACATGGCTTAAAATATAGGGGTTATTCATTTTTTTTTTCTATTTTGAGAGCCCACTATGTGCTGGATACTGTGTTTGGAGCTTTCTTTCTTTTCCGTGTTCACCCTGGACAAACCTGGACAGGGTGGGGGACATTTCACTAGTCCTGGATGATACCGCTGGTGAGTCGCAGCCTCTGACTCCAGACTCACCCCCGCCTGTTGTCTGTGGTAGCCAGACTGTGGACAGGATGTCTCCCTTGGACCAAATACCATTACTGTTCCTGCTTCCTCTGTGTGGGTAGGGGGCTGCCCTGCAAAACGGGGTGCCGGCAGCGCCCCCCTCAGCATTCTGGTGGGATGACCTGAGTCATGCTGTAGGTAAGGTTAACTGCTGCTCCCAGAGTTACATAAGGCCAGAGGCTTATATAAATCCGTTTTACCTGAAGACACTTCTGGGAACATGCCGCTTAGGGCAGGAGAGAAGCATTCTTTGAATTTTAAAATAATAACTCTCATTGGGGTAGAATGTGAAAACTTGACCTTGGAGGCATTTCCTTTTTGGATTGGCTGTTTCTGGCCACACCCCTGGGCCTGGCTGTTGGGGGAGGTTGTGTGTAGTGGGCGAGGGGTGTTCCTGCTCACTTTCTGTCTCCTTGGTCTTACTTTGGGGAAGATTTGAAAATCGGGGTGCAGAGTTCCCTGAGCATCTCAGCTCTGTCCAAAGTTGGTGCCAGGGGCTGTGACCTCCCTGCAGTGATTAACCTGCCCCAGGGCTTTCCCTTCCTGATTAGCTGAGTTCCTGGAGTCAGTTTTCCGTTCTAAAATTTGCAGAAGAGAAGGGGTCTGGGGGGGCCCCTTCCCTTGGCACTTCCTTCTGGCATTCCTGTCCCTGGGACGCCTGACCTCTGCCTGCCGGGATCCTACCTCTACCCTGAAGACCCGGACACCAGATTCCTCCTCTTTGAAGCCCCTGGCTTTTATTAGCACGATTATCAGGTTCATTCGGGATTCATCCCCCGAAGCATGTACTGGGTGTTCAGAGCAAGCAAAATAGAGGTGACCCCTCTCCCCGTGAGTCTCAGAGATAAACAGATAAAGAAATAAATGCCCAGATTCAGATTATGATCCATGTCATGTAGAAAAAGAGTTGGGAGTTTATGCTGGTGACCTTTCTATCATCTGCATTAGGCTGTGTCCCCAGTGAGGGCCACATACTGGGACCAAGTGGATGTTAGAGAAATAAAGGTGCAAACAGCATGCACATGCTGTGGCTAGCCCGATGCGGTTGTGGATGGACACAGAGCCTTCGGGAGGAGTGACCAGTGCTCAGACGAGACGCTAGCCCCGAGGCGAGGGCCTTTCCCACTCATGAAGGCTGTAGTGGGGTTTTTATTTTTCCATGGAGAAGAAAATTTAAAAATTAGGAACAAATTTCCACTGGGCCTGGTGGCGCACACCTGCAGCCCCAGTTACCTGGGAGACTGAGGCAGGAGGATCCCAAGTACAAGGCCAGCCTGGGCAAGTTAGCAAGACCCCGTCTCAAAATAAATAAAATAAAATAAAGGGCTGGGTGGTGGCACAGTGGTGGAGCACCTGCCTGGCATACACAGGGCCCTGGGGCTAATCCCCAGTAACATACACAAAAGTTCCATTGATTTACATTGGAGTACAGAGTTCCTCCTAAACCCGCTAGTTCCCCCAATTACCCATTGTTAACATTTTACCTGGGTATGATACTTTTATTACAACTGATGGGTCAATATTGATACATTATTATTATTCAAATCTATAGTTTACCTCTTAGTGTTGTACATTCTGTGGGTTTCAGCAGGTGGGCAAGGATAGGTATCCACCATTGTGGTGTTACAGAGAGACATGGTTTCCCTGCCCTGAAGCCCTGGGCTCCATGGACTCCTTCCCTCTGTCTCCAGATCTCTGAATTTCTTAGTCTTCATGGTTTTTTTTTTTTTTTTTCCCAGAATGCCACACAGTTGGGATCACATAGTATGAAGTTCTTTCAGATGCTTCTTTCATTTAACAGTATGTTTAAGGGTGTGGTTTTTTTTTTTTTTTTTTTTTTTTTTTTTGGTGGGGGGTGGCTTTGTTCCATTTAATTTTATTTTCTTTTGTTTCTTGACTTGTAACTTATATATCTATTATATCACCAAAATTTCATAGGCAGGTATTACATATTGGTTCTGAGCTCCTAATTGCTGAAATTGTGAATTAAGGTTTAAGCGTAATTGGGTCATTACTGTGGCACATGCCAAAACAGGCCTATCCAGTAGAATTTCTAGGCTAGCTAGGCATGGTGGCACATGCCTGCAATCCCAGTGACTTGGGAGGCTGAGACAGGAGGATTATAAGTTTGAGACCAGTCGGGGCAACTTAGTGAGACCTGGTCTCAAAAAGGGGTTGTACTGAAGATATAACTCAGTGTAGAGGTACCTGAGTTTAATCTGGGGTGGGGTGTGGGAAACTGTGGAACCTGCTTTCATAATGTCACCTGTGGGATGAACTTCCTAGAAACGCTTTACTAAAGGAAGACTTAAACATACAATCTTATTCAATGACAAAGCCTTAGTCCTCACAGAGAAAATGAGTCCTCATATAAATTGGTACCTATGCCTCGGAAATATTCCTAGTCTATCTCCATGAACAAAGGAGCCAATCCTGGAGAAAGGACCATAAATGAAATGAGGACAAGCCATTTCATTACTCTCTCTTAAGATGCTGGTAGGATGAAGGCTTATTTTGGTATTTCTCCAGCTAAAGAATAAAAGTCTAAAAAAAAAAAAAAGTCAGGAAAAAATATATTCCCTTTGGGCTTTAAGATTCTATTCATGAAGCCAGGCGCAGTGGCACATACCTGTAATTTCAGCTACTCAGGAGGCTGAAGCAGGAGGATCACAAGTTCAAGGGCAGTCTTAGCAATTCAATCTCAAAATAAAACAAAAGGGGGAATGGGGGTCGTGGCTCAGTGGTAGAGATTGCTTAGCATGCACAAGACCCTGAGTTCAGTCCCCAGAACTGAAAAAGGAAAAAATTCTAGTTCCCTGCAGGTGGTATTCAGAATGATGAAGGGAATCAATGATTTAGCATGAGAGTTAAATACCAGGGAAGATAGGGACAGAGTGACGGTGGCAACAGGAAACCGGATCAGGTAGCTGGAAATCAGTGTTTGGGGGTTTATATGAAGCATACCCTGGGGATATTTGAAAATATTTGGAAGGGGATTTGAAATGACAAGAAGCCCATGTATCAAATGACTTCTGCTCTTAATAGATTCTGTTCCTTCAAGATGAGGGAAATAAAAACTGGTGCTACACACAGCTGGAGAAACATAGGGTGATTGTATTTTGGATTTTAAAAAATTGTTATTGGTTGCTTTGTTCATTTGTCTATTTGTTTTTATTGTTGGTTTAAATTTTTGCAATGCTAAGGACCCAACCCAGGGCTTCACACATGTTATTTAAGTGTTTTGCCACTGAGCTACATTCCCAGCCCAGGAAGATTGTATTTTAAATGAAAAAAAAATTTTTTTTTTTTCAAAACATTCCTTATAATATAGCTGATCATATAGGCTTTTAAATAAAAGAGCTAATTTGTAATTAAACATCTGCCTTGGTTTTTACCACTATGATTTCTCAAATGAGAGAAGGAAGCAGAGTTCTGTAATTGTCAAAAGACAACCGCACACCCGTAAGCCCAGCAACTGCAGAGGCTGAGGCAGGAGGATCACACGTTGGAGGTCAGCCTCCACAGCTTAGACCCTGTCCCTGTATCAAAATGAAAAATAAAAAGGGCTGGAGTGTCGCTTGGTGGTAGAACACCCCTAGGTTCAATCTTCCACGTTGGAAAAAAAAAAAAAAAAAAGCAAAAAACGCAGGGCACTGTCTGCTTTCCACAGTAGGGTTTATTTGTTTTGCTATTCCTTTCATGCACAGTGTGTTAAACGTCAGTGACTTTGTTGTCAGTTCAATGAAATAAAGATGCAATCAGCAGCAGAGTCTAATGTTCCGAGTTGTCCCATGGCGCCTTCGCTTCAAAGTGGACTAATGGGATGAAATAGATTCCACTTTCTCTTTCTTGTTTAGCAAAGACGAATCACTTCCCAGCCAGAGCAGGGGAGATGAAACCAGTAACATGACCTCAGCCCGAACAACAGTGTCGCTAGCTCATTTTTATTGCTGATTATATTTCAGTGTAGAGGTACATTTTGTTTATTCACCGGTTGAAGGAGATCTCGGTAGCTTCCAAGTTTTCACAATTACAAATAAAGCCGCTACAGGCATCAGCGTGCTAGTTTTCCTATGGACTTAACTTTCATTTCCATACCAAGAAGTACATTTATTGTGGATCATATTATAAGAATTCCTTCCTTATTCATGATTTTTCTTTTATATTTTCAGTTACTCGTGGTCAACCAAAAAGGTTACTGTAGTGCAATGAAGAATTAAGATATTTGGGCCGGATGTGGTGGTGCACACCTGTAATCCCAGCAACTTGGGAGGCTGAGGCAGGAGAATCACAAGTTCAAGGCCAGCCTCAGCAACTTAGACCTTAGACCCTGTCTCAAAATAAAAAATAAAAAGGGCCTGGAATACAACTCAGTGGTAGAACACCCCCTGAGTTTAAGCCCCTGTGCCAAAAAAAAAAAAAAAAGAAAGAAAGAAAGAAAAAAAATATTTGAAAAGAGATATACCACACTAACATACTTTTTTTTTTTTGCAGTATATTGTTAAAATTTGTTCTATTTTATTTAGTAATTATTGTCATATCTTACTGTGTCTAATTTATAAATTAAACTTTATTAAAGGTTTATATGTTTATAGAAAACATCATAGTATATGTAGGGCTTGATAGTAAATGTGGAATTTCAGGAATCCACTGCAGGTTTTAGGCTGTATCTCCCACCCATAAGGGGGGCCACTCTTATGTTTAATTTTGTAAGAAACTGCTTTCCAAAGTGGCTGCAGCATTTTGCAGTGATCAAGGGTTCCTATTGTTCCTTATCCTCACTCGCATTTGATGTCTTGTTTTAGATTTTGGTGGTACTAATAGGTGGGTGGTGGTACCTCATTTTTTGTTTCAATCCGTGATTCTCTTAATAACTCATGATGTTGAGTTCTATGTTCGTTTGCCATTTATATGCCATCTTTGTTTTTTTTGTTTTTTTTGTTTTTTTTTTTTAACGAGAGAGAAAGAGAGAGAGAGAGAGAGAGAGAGAGAGAGAGAGAGAGAGAGAATTTTAATATTTATTTTTTATTTTTTGGCGGACACAACATCTTTGTATGTGGTGCTGAGGATCGAACCTGGGCCGCACACATGCCAGGCGAGCGTGCTACTGCTTGAGCCACATCCCCAGCCCTATATGCCATCTTTGATGAGCTAGCTGTCTTTGGTGTTGGGAATTGAACTCAGAGCTATGTGCACACCGAGCCAGAACTCTGCCACTGAGCTGCATCCCCAACCCCTTTTCAAATCTTTTGTCCACTTTTAGCTAAGTGGTTTGTTTTCTTACTTTTGAAAAAATACGACTTCCTCATTTAGAATCCAATTTATTGTAATTGATTCATTTGACAGGACAGGGGGGGAAAAACATTGTCACATATATGTGGAATGACTTTGATGGGAAAAAGCCTCCGAGTACTCACGTGGTTCTGTTTAGCTAAGAAGCGACATGTCAGGTGCCCCATGGTTAAGACCTTGAACTTGAAGTTCACATCCTGGAGCTTTGCCACTTACCCACTTAGCTATTCACCTCTCAGAGCCTCAGTCTGCTGTCAAATAGAGTTGTTAAAAATGTATCTCAAGCTGGGAGTGATGGCGCATTCCTGTAATCCCAGCAGCTCGGGAGGCTGAGGCAGGAGGATCACAAGTTCAAAGCCAGCCTCAGCAAAATGGAGGCACTAAGCAACTCAGTGAGACCCTGTCTCTAATAAAATACAAAATAGGGATGGGTATGCAGCTCAGTGGTTGAATGCCTCCAAGTTAAATCCCCAGTTACCCTCCCCCCCAAAATGTATCTCAGCCTGGCACAGTGGCACACCTGCATAAGCCCAGCTCCTCCAGAGACTGAGGCAGGAGGATCACAAGTTCAAGACCAGACTGGGCAACTTAATGAGACCCTTTCTCAAAAACTAGAAAGGGCTGGGAATATAGCTGAGTGGTAGGGTGCCTCTGGGTTCTATCCCTAGTACTGCTAAATAAATATATAAATAAAATATATTTTAAAACAAAGCAAAAGGGAAGGAGGGGTGGCGGAGGGGAACCCTCTCAAGGGTTGCTTTGGAAGATAAAAGGAGATGATTCTGTAAAGCACTTGGCACCAAGCTTTGTAGACGGCAAGTGCTCCGTGATACTGCTTCTAATTGATAAATAACAGGCACAACCTTCTCTTTCCCTGGGACATTTTGTGTCTCCCTCATGGCCTACTCTTTGAGAGCCAGAGCCTACTGGAATCCCATCTATCCTTACCAGGTGGAGTTGGTGTGTGTGTTGGGGGGGGTGTGTGTGTGTCATACTCCGAGAGGTGCCCCTTCTCAGTCTTGGGGACCCTGCTGCTGGGTGCCTGTCATTTCATAAGTGTTAATGTCATCTCAAGCCCTGGACCCCTCCATTCATATCTCCTTGCTCTCTTCTCCCACCCACATGTCTCCTGGGCTGCTGCTTCTGTCCCTCTCAGCCTGGCTACAAGTGTGGACACCCCCACGACAGCTTCTCTGAGGGTGAGCTCCAGGGAGTTTCGCTCTCCCGGTCAGAAGTCAGAGAGGCCAGAGAGTGATCTTGTGGACCGAGCTCTCCATGGTGGCTCTAGACACCTTGGGCTCCTGGCATCTTTGGAGATGGTTCTGGGAGTTGGACTTTGGTGTGACCCTGCCAGCAGACCTCCTGTCCCTCTCAGGAAGGCCACGGGGTCTTTCTCTAAACTGACTTCTCTTCCAGTGTATGCACCTTCTGTTCACCAACCCTTGGTATTGCCCAGAAAGGAGCCCCTCTGGTGGGCATTTCCCACAGCACAGTGGGAAAGATCAGGAAAAGGCCCATGTTAGAGGCTGGACACAGAACTGTGCACCCCTGCCCCCGCCATTTTTTGGGGGGAGGTACTAGGAATTGAACCCAGGGGGACTTAACCATTGAGTCACATCCCCAGCATTTTTTTGGGGGGTGTTCTAGGGATTGAACTCAGGGGTGCTTGACCACTGAGTCACATCCCCAGCCCTATTTCGCATTTTATTTAGAGACAGGGTCTCACTGAGTTGCTTAGTGACTTGCTTTTGCTGCGGCCGGCTTTGAACTTGAGATCCTCCTGCCTCAGCCTCCCGAGTTGCTGGGATTATGGGCGTGCACCACCACAACTACTCCTCAGCCCTTTTTAAAAATTCTGTTTAGAGACAGAGTCTTGCTGAGTTGTTTAGGGCCTTCCTAAGTTGCTGAGGCTGGTTTTGAACTCAGAATCCTCCACCTCAGCTTTCCAAGCCACTCGGATTACAGATGTGCACCACCACACCCAGCCAGAACTGTGCCTTCTGGTACAGTGATCAGACCAGTGCCAGGGCTGGCCAGAGGCCAGGGGTAAATTCTGTGGAGCCACTGCTCCCTCCTGCCAGGGAAGCAGAAGTTCAGTAGTTAAGATCTTGGCAGGGAAGGGAGATACATTATTCTCTTTGAACTGACCTGCGAGGTTGTTGAGAGATTCAGATGAATTCATTCATGAGAAGCTCATAACTCAGACACTCAGCATTGAGGGAGGTTGCTGGCTGGTATCAACATCATTGACTTAGACCCTTCTCCCAGGGTCCCAGGGTACTCCACTCCCTCCCCGCACCTGCCTCCCACCTCCCCACCTCCCACTGCTTTGGCTCCCTCAGAGGAGGTGAGGGGTTTGAATGTACATTTTGGAAGAGAGCAGGGTTTGTTTTTTTTGTTTTCTGTGGTGCTGGGGATTGAACCCAGGGCCTTGTGGATGCCAGGCAAGCACTCTACCAACTGAGCTATCTCCCCAGCCCGAGAACAATTAAAGAAATGACCTGATGATTCAGGCAGTGCAGCCACATTAGTTTACACCGCCTACCTGTGCTTTCCTGAGTACCAGGAATTCCAAGGCCACCAGTGGTGCTGACAGTGATGCTTCTTAGGATGATGGTGGTGATGGTGATGGTGATGATGACGACCATGACACCGATGGCCATCTGCCCTGAGATGGCCATACTGTCCTGTAGGGCTTGTGTCACCTATACCAGCTAGAGTTTCTCAACCTCAGTGCATTCACCTTTAGGTTGGGTGATTCTCAATTACGGGGCTGTTCTGTGCATTGTAGGAGGAGTAGCCTCCCTGGCCCCTCCCCACTGGGTAGCAATCTGTAGCACCGTCTGTGGACATTGCCAGATGTCTCTTTGGGGGACAAAATCCCCCCGGTTCTGAACCCCTGATCTAATCCTTTCTTCCCAACAGTCCCAGCAGGCAGTTACTCATTGTACAGATGAGTCCAGCTAAGGCTCAGAGACATGAAAGAAGCTGCCCAGGGTCACTCAGCAAATGATTCACAGAGTCAGAAGGTAAAACTCAGACTTGTAACCAGGACCCGGTATTTCCAGGGAATAGAAGATAATTCATCAGCCTCTTGGCAGAGCCACCTGGAGAATGTGCCCAGGCTGGAACCTGCTTGGTCAACCCAGGTATCCACTGTCAGAGTCCTTGGGAGCTCAGAAATACAGTGGCTGCTGCCTATTTGCTGATTGGATTTGAACCTAAAGAGCTGAATGTATTTCTGCGGAGACTCCACAGGTCCCGGTCCTGGGCTGTGACAGAAGGTCCTCCACTTCTTTCTTTAGACATCCTGACACCTGTAGACACCTGGGGGGAGGAGGATCAAGCAGGGTATGTTTTTCTGTTTTCTCCCACCAAAGTTGTGTCTGAGATTATGGGTCGAATGTTCCAAATGCCCACCTATAATTTTACTTTTAAAATAATTTATTATGAAAAATCAAAAGCAGACACCAACGTTGAAAGCATTTTACTGCAAATACCTGCCTGCCCACTTAGATTCCGTCATGAATATTCGAGTTCCTTCGTCACTCACAGTGTGTCCCTCTCCTGAATCCAGGTTAGCCTCAGCTCAGCCTTGTGGGTCGATGAGCGCGCCATAAATTCTCTAGGAGGAGGAGAAGTTGGTAATACAGAGAACAGTGGTCATGAGACAAAGATGATCCTCATTAACTGGGTTGATGGAAAAGATAAAAAAAAAAATCACGACTAGTTTAAAAGAGTTACTGAGTTTTTTAGTAAACAGACTACTGAGTAGATTGAAAATAGTTTTAAAAAATGTCACCCAGGGCTGGGGGTGTAGCTCAGTGGTAGAACAGGTGCTTAGCATGGATGAGGGCCTGGGTTCAACCCCCCACCCCCTACAAATGTCATCTAGGATTTAGTTGATGCCATCTCGAAATACAGAAATAATATAAATGTATACTTTCAAACAATAAAAATACAAATTGCTTGACAAAATGAAGGCTGCATTTTGGCTATGAAATTCTAGATTACTGTCCTTGGTTTCCCGTTGGTGGAACCCCCTGTTTTTTTTTCAGAAATAAGAAAAGACCTTGATAGGCCGTTCCCACTCTTACCCCTTCCTCAGAGATTCCAGCTCCCGCCAGCCCAGATTCCATGGGGTAGGGGAGTCCCACAGTCACATCTCGGCTTGCCCCACTTTTTCCACGCTCTTTCTCAGTAGCTTCATTTAGGGAAGGGGTGTTTCCCCTGCAGGTACCTTCCTAGGGGACAGATGACTTGGGCCTCTTGATATAGACAATTCTAAACAACAGACATCTTTAATATAATTTTTTTTTTAATCATGACAATTTTTTAGGATTTTTAAAGCTTCTCATTTTGAAATAATTTCAGACTTGCAGAAAAATTTCAAAAATGCTACAGGGAATTCCTGCACACCCTTTACTCCACTTCTTCTGTTATATTTAGTATCTTAGCTCCTCATTTCTTTTCATGACCTTCACGTTTTTTTTTTTTGCTGGGGAGAGGGGGATTAAACCCAGAAGCATTTAATCACCAAGCCCCATCCCCAGCCCTATTTTGTATTTTATTTAGAGACAGGGTCTCACTGAGTTGCTTAGTGCCTTGCTGTTGCTGAGGCTGGCTTTGAACTCGACATCCTCCTGCCTCAGCCTCCCGAGCTGCTGGGATTACAGGCGTGCAACACTGCGCCCAGCTGACCTTCATATTTTTAAAGAGAACTGGTCAGTTATTTTGTAGAACGTCCCTTGATTTGAGTTTGTCTGATATTTTCTCACGACTCAGTTGAGGTTTGCATTTTGGGAGACTCCCTCAGAAGCGGTGCTGTGTCCTCAGCTCATTGGATCAGAATCAGGAGCCATGTGACATCCATGTGTTTTATTCCTGGGGGTCTCGTTCTCCATCACTTGGGTAAGGTGGTGTCTGCCAGGTTCCTTCACTGGAAAGTTACTAGTTTTTTCTTTGCAATTAATATATATTCTGGGGAGACACCTTGAGACTCTGTAAATATCCTCCTTCTCTAACTTTGCCTATTAATTTCCACCTCCATCATTGCATAGAACCAGGGATTAACCCAGGGGCACTCAACCACGGAGCCACATCCCAGCCCTTCTTAGTTGTTATTTTTCGATAGGGTCTCTCTAAGTTGCTTAGCGCCTCTCTAAATTGCTGAGGCTGGCTTTGAACTCGCGATCCTCCAGCCTCAGCCTCCTGAGCCGCTGGGATTACAGGCCCTTCTACATTTACTAATTGCAACTTTTCTCTAGGAGAGGACTATCTCCTCGCCTCTATTTATTCACGTATCATAAAGACAAGATATTCGATCTTAGGGGTTATAATTCAATAGTAGTATTATTTATTTTGTTCAGATTATTCAAGCCTTAGCCATAGCAGCTCATTATGCAATTTTTTTTTTTTTTTTTTTTTTTTTTTTTTTAATGAAAGCTTTCCACCATTATGGAAAAACTTGAAGAACAGTACAAAGAACCCCTCGCCCTTCTCCTGGATTCTAGTGGTTCCTTGCACTTGACTGCAGTTGCTCTCTCAGATCCTCCCTCCTCCCCTCCCCTCCCCCTCCCTCCTCCGTCTCACGCAGTGTTTTCACAAATGCACCATCTGTTTGGTTTTTTGATTGTTTGTTTGTTTTATTTTTAATCAGGGTTAATTTGCAGTTAATCTGTGCCCAGACTATTGGGAGTCGACAGTAAAATGTCAGTGGCTAGCTCCTCCTGCCTCTGTTTAGGTCCCAGGTTTCTTCTTCATCTTGCCACAATTTTTTTTTTTTTTTAACAGCTTTAAGACACAGTTCACACTCTTATTTAAAGTGGTCAATTTATTGTTTGTTTTTATTTTTGTTTTGGGGAGGTGGGGTCTTGCTGGGTTGCCCAGGCTGACCTTGAACTCCCTCAGCCTCCCTATAGCTGGGATTATAGGTGAGCACCGCTAGGCTCAGCTCTCATTGATTTGTGTGGATTTTGTTGTTGTTGTTGTTTTGTTTTGTTTTTGGTACTGGGGATGGAACCCTAGGAGCACTGGAGCACTTAACCTCGGAGCCCCATCCCCATTTTATTTAGATACCGGGTCTCGCCAAGTTGCTTAGGGCCTCACTAAATTGCTGAGGCTGGCTTTGAACTCGAGATCCTCCTGCCTCAGCCTCTGGAGCCACTGAGATTACAAGTGTGCGTCACTGTACCCAGCTCTCATTTTTTAAAAAAGTATCTTTATTTTATTTATTTATTTTTATGTGGTGCTGAGGATCGAACCCAGGGCCTCGCACGTGCTAGGCAAGTGCTGTACCGCTGAGCCACAACCCCAGCCCTCTCATGGTTTTTTTATATGTTCATCGATAGGTATCAACATTACCAGTTTTAGAGCATTTTCATCCCCAAAGGAGAACCGTATATTTTCAGCTGTTGTTCTTCACTCACCCCAATAAGCCTTGGGCAACCATTAGTCTACTTTATGTCTAGAAATTTATCTCTTCTATTCATTTCATATAAGTGGAATAATATAATATGGTCTTTCGTGACTGGCTTGTTTAACGTGCTCTTGAGGTAGATTGTGTTGTAGCATGAATGAATATTTCCTTTCATAGCCAAATAATATTCCTTGTGTGGTGACCCCACATTTTGTTAATCCCTTCACCTGTTGATGGATATCTGGGTTGTTTCCACCTTTTGGCTGAACATTGCACTGCTATAAACATTTGCACAGAAGTTTTTGTTCAAATACCTGTTTTCAAGAATTTTTTTTTTCCAGTTCTGGGGATTGAACCCAGGGGTACTCTATCACGGAGCTACATCCCCAGCCTATTATTATTATTATTATTATTATTATTATTTTGAGACAAGGTCTCAGTGAGTTGCTGAGGGTGGCCTCAAATTTGCGATACTCCTGCCTCAGCCTCCCATGTTGTAGGATTACAGGCGTGTACCACTGTGTTCGGTTCGTGTTTTCGGTTCTTTGGGGGTATATACCTAGGAGTGGAATTGTTGTGTCATAATTCTAAGTTTCACTTTTCGAGAAACTTCCAAGTCATTTCCCACAGTGGTGTCACCATTTTACATTCCCATCAACAATGCACAAAGGGTCCATTCCCTCCCCCTCCTGGCTAACACTTTACCCTTCATTTCTTTGATTAAAGCCATCCTTGCAGATGTGAAATAGTATCTCATTGTGGCTCTGATTCTATTTCCCTGACAGCTAACAATGTTGGTTTGGGGTTACTTATGTCTGTCTTCTGTTGAAATCCCTTGTCCAGTTTTTAATTGTTATGTTGTTGTGACATTGGAGTTATTTATATATTGCCAATTTGGCAAGGAAGGTGGAGCCCGTGGAGGGTCATGAACACTTCCAGGTGAGGACCATGGGCTTGATTTGAAATCTCAGCAGAGTGGAGCCTTTGGAGGTGGAGTAGGCAGGATCTGAGCAGGGGAGGCTGAGGCAGAGGAACCCTTAGGATCACAGGGTGACTCAGCTCTGGTGAGTACCTGGCTCAGATGGTGGGAAGGGTGGGGAGCAGGGGCTGTCTTTTAAAAAAGACCCCAGGCCTTCTCAGAGACCACTCCCTTTGTGCCACTCTGCATTGTGGGCCTGGGGTGGGGAGGTCAGCAGTACTGGCTGCAGGCCTCCAATCCTCACAGTCTGTGCGCCTCCAATCCCAACTGTGGCCTGCCCTGGGCAGCCACGTCAGCCCACCTTCTCTGTAACATCTTGCAGGTTTCTCTGAACCAGGTAACCCAGAGACTTCTCAGAACTCCTGCTTGGCCAACTCCTGCCCATCTCAGTTTCTGGGAACTCCTGGCACCCTCCCGAGGGCTGGGTGCATGGTAAATGCTGGAGCAGATCCCCTGGTTCATTACTTTTCTTAGGCAGTACTTGCTGTAAAAAGACTGGGGGGCAGAAGAAGGTGAGAGAAAGCACCTCGGCTCAGACCAGCAAAGTGAAGTCAAATGAGGCCCCAGGTGCCAGCCCTGTGGGCACTGAGCAAGTGCTTGTGCCTCTCAAGGATTGCTTTCTTCAATGACCATCATGTCACCCCCTTGGGCTTGTGATGGTTTGGCAGGTGGCCGCACCTGGTGCCTCCGGCTGCTTTCTTCCTAATTGGTTCGTCCAGGGCCGGCTGACCGTGTGCACATGTGCAGGGGTGTTTTTAATGTGTCGGCTCCTCTTAAGCCTTGAATGCTCCTGGCAAGTTGCCATGGGTTCTGTTTGGCCCCTGCTCACCTGCTCTGTACCAAGCCCTGATCTGGGGTGATCCCCTCTGACTCTCTACTGGCCCCCACCGTCACCCGAGTCCTCGGCAGGGGTTGCTGGTGATGGCATCCCCGCTTATTTGGGGTCTGAACCTCTGCCAGGGGCACAGGGAGTGTGTAGCTAATGGACAGCTGGTTCCCAGGCAGTGCGGTGCTTGACCTTGGAGTTGGAACAGAGAACCGTCTGTTTGTGTTTCCATGAATGAGAGGGGACAGCTGGCCCGCAGACAGCAGGCTCAGTCAGTTGGGGGTTGCGTTGGCTGCTGACTTTAAGCAAACAGCCAGGGCCAGGGGCTTAGGCGGAAGGAGGATGGAAAAGAAGAAGCTGGCAGGGCCCCAGGAGAGCCACCTGAGAGCTGGTGCCTGGGCTGGGCTGTGCAGAGGCCACTGGGGGAGGTGGTAGTGAGGGAAGCTGCTCCCCAGATCTAGAGTCTGCGCTGTCAGCAAACCTGAGGATTGGGTCTACCTGGCAGGTAAGGAAGTGTGGGTCCGTTTTTTTTTTGTTTTGTTTTGTTTTTGTTTTTTCTAGAAGTCCCTGCTTCTTGGAGAGGTTTCTTTTGGGCTCCTTCAATAAGCAACACCCAGGTGTTAGCTAAAATCAGATTTCCTTTATAGAAATTTGGTTTGCCTGGGACTTTCCAGACCCACACAGAGCACACAAATGAAAGCAGGTTGTATTTTTTGCATTAAGAGACAAACACAATTATCACGGCCCTCGCTGCCTGTCCCAAGCCAGGTGCTTGCCAGCCCCTTGGAAGGATTTGGGTATTTTCTGAGTGAAGGAAGACTTGCTTACCCAGATGACTTGATATTATTCCCATAACTGTATAGCTTAAGTTCTAATTCCATTTCCTGTTCTTTCATTTTTTTTTTCTTTTTTTCTTCTTTTTGGTGCCATGGATCCTTCTTTGACATTCTGGTGAAATAGTGGCTTAAAATGCAAAATAAGATTCAGAGGAAACCAATTACATTGACTTTATTAGAATAGTTAAGAAAGCATGTGATATTATAATCCATGTGCTTCTTTGTTGATGTGTTAAATAAACAGCCTTGCTGTGGGTCTAACTCTTTTAATTTTTAATTCAGTGATAAGTATAAATATTTTAAGGTATCTGCTGCTCTTTAGTGTTATAGGAAAAAATCTGTGATGTTATTGATGACCAGGACACAGGGACTGACAATATTACTGCGATGTTTCCTACACTCGTAACTAAAGGAAATAGAAATTTTCAGTTGCAGGTTAATAAAAATCAAGATATATTTTTTCCCATCTAAGTTCATGGGTCCCCTGTTAAAAAACCCCCAAGACAAGCAATGACCAAAGGAGGTTGTTTTCCTGAATTTTCTCTTTGTATAAACCATGACATTTCTATGTCCCAGAGTTTAGACACCTCTCTGGATCTTCAGGGGGGCATATTAAACCAATTTAATCATCTATGCATGTCACCTGGTGTCCCCCCACTCTCTGGATGGAGTTCTGGGTCCTGTTATCCCATGTTATGGGTTGAAATGTGTCCCCCAAGCTGGACATGATGGCTCATGACTGTACCAGTTACTCTGGAGGCTGAGGTAGGAGGATCACAAGTTCAAGGCCAGCCTGGGTAACTTTGTGAGACTCTGTCTCAAAATAAAAAGGGCGGGGGATGTAGCTCAGGGGTTTAATCCCCAGTACCACCAAAAAAAAAAAAAAATTAGTAAAGAAAAAAGTGTCTCTCCTGAAGAATATGTTCAAGTTCTAACTCCCAGGACCTTTGAAGAATATGTCCTTTGGAAACAGAATCACTGCAGGTGTAATCAGGTAAGACGAGATCATTCTGGAGTAGGATGGGCCCTTAATCCAATATGACAAATGTCCTTTAAAGAGGAGAGAAAAAGAAAGGAGAGGCCACCTGAAGACAGACACAGGGACGCGAAGACCTTGGGAAGATGAAGACAGGCTTGGGGGGTGGGTGGACTCCAGCCGCAGGCCACTCATGGAGTGCCAAGGTTTGCCTTCAAACAACCAGCGCTGACAGACAGGCTTGGCACACATCCTCCCCCGATTCTTCAGACAGAGCTTGGCCCTGCGGATACCTTGATGAAGACTTCTAGGTTCCAAGTCAGGCTCGGTGGCACACCCTGTAATCCCAGCGACTCAGAAGCCTGAGGCAGGAGTCAGTCTCAGTGATTTAGTGAGACCCTGTCTCAAAATTAAATAAATAAATAAATAAATGAAGGGGTAGGGATGTAGCTTATTGGTAAAGTGCCCTTGGATTCAATCCCCAGTATTCATAGTGATGATGATGATGATAATAATAATAATAATAATAAAAATAAAAGACTTCTAGGTTCTAGAACTGCGTAAGCCACAAAGCACAGAGTATTGTAAGAGACAGACCCAGGGGACACACGCCATGGGGAAGGGAGTGCCACTTTGGGGAGGAGTTGGGGCTTCCCTCCTCCCTGGGCCTGTGCAGGGTGACCGGCCACCAGAGTCTGGTTACTCTAGAGTCCCTGCCTTGACTGGGGAGTTGTACCTGCCCTGTGTCAGACCTTTCAGAAATGACAAAAGCCAGCTGCTCCTCTGGGAGTAGCTGCTCCTCTGAGTGCGTGAGCAGAGCCTGCAGCTCGAGGGAGGAGGGAAGGAGGAGGATATTTTGCATCTCATTTCAGGTGGAGGTTTTGCTTAGTGTGTCAGCCTGGGAAGGAGAAAATGGTTTCTAGTTAAAGAGACAGGAAGGGATTTGGGGCCTACTGGAATAGGCACCTTAGGCTATTAAAGGGTCCCAAGATTTACTTTCCTGGGTTAAAAAAAAAAAACAAAAAACAACCAAACTGCCCCACAGCGTTAAGTGAGATCTCCTGTGTATGGACCATGGGAGTCTTGAGGGGGTACAAAGAAAAACAATGTGTGCTCTGCTCCCCAAGCGGTGAGACTGAGTGGCTGGGGCCGGGACTTGGTCTCAGCAGTACCCAGTGAGTGATTAAATGTTGCAGTGAACCCCAAATTTGCTCTTTTTTTGCCCTGCAAAAAAATAGGAGACTCTTAGATCTGCGACCGAGTCAGGATGAACCAGTGGTGTGGGTCGTGGGGTGTCCCGGATGGACCATGGCCAAGAGGGGCAGCCGCAGTCTGAACTGTGGCTTGGGGGCTTCGAGGGCCCACCTAAGCGGAGGAATCTGAGCAGGAGCTGTACCCTTGTTTGTTTAACTATTACTAAATCATCCTTTGAAGACGATTCAAGAAAGAAGTCTTTTCATAATCCCAACTCCTACTCTGCCCCGTGGACGCCGCCTTTTCCATGGTTGGAATGTGGCCGTGATCCTGAGCCATCCCTGTGTCGGCTGATTCCACTTCTTGCACCTGCTCTTGCTGTTCACCCTCTCCCAGGTCATTTGTTGGTTTTGACATTGCCCATGACATTGTGTCTGGATATACGCCATTGTTGGCCATTCCTCAAGACCTGGAGTCCCTTCTGGAGATCTCATGGTCTTAGTGGGTATAAACCGCCTTGCAGGGTGGGACAGAGGCAGGAAGGCAGGACCCATTCAGAGGACAGGTCTGTGTGTGGCCGGGAGGAAGATGGAGATGGAAGTTGGACTTAAGATTCCAGGTGGAGGAGACTGGGCTTATTCCATGGGCCACAGTGAACTCTTGAAGATGTCCTGGACACTTGTCATGTTCTGGGCACCATGGTAGCCTAGGAACATCTAGATACCTCCCCAGAACATGGTCTCTATAGGGATAGCAGAGGCAAAGACCCACAAAGATACAGGCAGAATGAGATGCCGAGGAGACGGGAGTGGAGTCAGTTCAAATGGGGCTCCAGTAAGGAGGAGCTGGAGAGTATTCAGAGCAGGTGGTGCTGGGCGTCTTCCTGGAGACAGTAGGAAGAAAAGGAGTTCTACACAAGAGGACACAGGGACAGGGCTGACAGGCACCTGAGACATGTCCAGGTCGCAGTGGCTGGAGCCTGAGTTTTGTGCAGGGATGTGGTGGCAGGTGAGATTGGAAGGCTATTTGGGCCAAGTCATGGACAGACTCGAGTACAGCTTGGGTTTCTTCCCTAAGGTAGTGGGGAGTCATTGAAGGTTTTTGAGCAAAGGAATCACGCAGTCTAACAACCCAGGTAGTAAGGAGAATTTCTCTGGCTGCACAGGAAGTGGGAATAAGGGTAAGCCCCAAAGATCAATTAGGAAACTTTTCCCACATCTGGGGCAAGAGAAGAGGAGAATTGGAGAGGGGAGGAGGAGGAGGGGAGAGCCACCCCAGGGAGGCAGATCTGGCAGGATGTATAATGACAAGGCAGAGTTTAGGGACATTTGTCAGGCACTGGCTTCCCCGGGGGGCTCCTGTCTCATCTTCTGGATTTACTCGGGCCCTGCCTTATGCATAATGAGCCCAAGATGCTTCCAAGTGAGTGGTCCCTTCAGGTTTCAGGCAGGCCTTGGAGGCTTCCTGTCTGAATCTTTCATCCTCCCAGCAGGGCTGACAGATGGGGGAAATGTGGACGTCTGGGCTCACCTTATCTCGCTGCTATCATCCTGTTTCCCCGTATCATAGTAACAGAGCAGATGTCAGGGCCTGTTGCTAAGGGTTCCCTGGAATATTAATACCTGGGTGTAGAACAGAGGGCTTTCACACGGGGCCTTTGAGGGCTTTGGAAGCACCAGCTTGGTGGCAAGTATTGGCTTTTCTTTCCCACCCTCCTCTTCTCCCCTGTCACCAGGGTCTGTGCACAGCAAGCTGTCTTGGGATGGCAGACTTGGCAGTAGCAAATATACAGCCGCTCTCCCTCCCACACCAGGGCAGACATGACTAATGGATCACAGCATCCTCTCCCGGGGAGGCTGAGACGCCTGTGCCATGCAGCTGTGTGTGTGTGGGGGGGTGCGGGGCGGGGGTTGCAGGGCAGATGAAGCCAGAGGCTACCTGCTCACGCCCCAGCCCCTTCCCTGTGCCTTCTTCTCGTCCCCTGGCACGTGGTGGGGTTGGAGTGGGTTTTGCGGTCCTCTCCTCTTTGCCCCATAGCCAGGCTTCTGGTCTTTTCACTGCCAAGTAGAAAATTAACTCGGAATAGTTCCGGAAGGGCTTTTAGCTGGATATTGAAAGCCAGAGTGGGGGTTTTATTTGCCAGATGTCATTTGTTGTATATTGCCATGATAATGCTGCGGTGGCCCTAAGTGCTTGCTCTCTCTCCCCGTGGCTGTTAGAAACCAGGGTTTCTGCACTTGCTGGTGGCCTGTGTTCGCCCTTGCATGTCAGGGTTCCCTCATAGGCACACGGTTTCCTTCCAGCCGTCCCCTGCCTGCTTCTTTCTTGCTTTTTTCTCCCTGGGTCATTTCTTACACAGAGATGGTCTGTCCTGGGAACCCACACCCTCTCACGCCTGGGCTGGGGGATGTGTTTCTCTGGGGGTCTTTTCATGGGGTCACACATGTGACTTCATCAAGGCTAAGACTTTTGGCTAAGCAAATGCTCTGGTTCCGGGGCTTGGGTCCACTGACCGCTGTTACTGCTGCTGGCACCCTACAGCTCCATGCAAGCTGACTCATTTGGACCACACCCTGGGGAGTCCCCTCGGCTCAGTCCTATCCACCAAAGCGCCCCTGAAATGAAATCAAGGAGGTGAGAACAGCAGCAGGGTCAAAGGAGGGGAGATGGGAGTGGTAGGAGCTGCCTTGTCCCTGGCCCATCCCCAGTTGCATTCAGAGGCTCCCCCAGCATGCATCCTGCTTCTCTAGGGGCAGGTTGTTTTGCCCTCTGAGCGTCTGCTTCAAAATCTGGTGTGTGCCAGAGGCAGCTGCAGATGGGTCATATTTTCATATTCTGTAATAGCTATTTCAAGTTGGGAAGGTTGGGGGCTGAACAGCAGTTTTCCTGGGGTAATGACTATTTGTGCTGCTCTGAGCGTCACAGAAATGTGCTCTTACAGTGTCCTCACCAGGACCCCATGGGGAGGTCTTCACCCCATTTTTTTTTTCTTTTGGTGCTGGGGATTGAACTCAGGGGCGCTCTACCACTGAACGACGTCCCCAGCCCTTTTACTTTTTTTTACCTGGAGACGGGTTCTTGCCAAGTTGGCCAGGCTGGGCCTCGAACTTGTGATCCTCCTGCCTCAGCCAGCCCCTGCTCTTGTGTAGTGGAGAATATTCTGCTGGCCAGCAGTTACATGACCTGCCTAGACCACTTGGTCAGCACTCAGAGTGCTAAAGCCAGTGCTGGCTTTCTCGACTGTGAGCCTGTGAACTCTGTTAGGGAGGTAGAGACCTTCTTTTAAGTGGATACGAATGTTTGCAAAGAAGAGGCTTTTTTAAATTTTTATTTATTTATTTTTTTGAGTAAGCGATTAGCAGATGGTACATGTTATTAAAACCAGCTAATAGGAGATCCACAGATAGCGTCTTCCATCTCTGAGTTCTGGGTTCAGAAATACAAAATCCACATTAGGCCAACAGGGCACAGCTGCCTCCAGCCGATTTTTCATGATGGCCAATTCTAGATGCACTTTGGAGAGAGCAGGCAGGAGGCCTGCCTGCAGCTGACAGCTTGGAGTGGCTCTGAACGTTACTGTAGAAAAGCTGACTCAAAAGTACATTTCCAAAAAATGCGCATTTCCTTTCCCTTTTGGGAATGTATCCTAAAGAAGTCATCAGAGCTGGGCACTAGGATTTATCTCCCAGGATATCCATTTTAGTGTTGAATATATTGAGCAAAATTGGAAATCATCTCCGTGTCCCCAAACTGGCCTCTGTTTCCCTCTAAGCCAATTCCCTGCCCCCCCCTCTTTCTGCCCTGCTCCCCACTCTCCACAATTGGGGGGTTCACCTTCCTGCTTTTCCAGCCACCTTCTATAAGTCCCTGTTTTGTGGCCTCAGAAATAAATTTTTGTCCAGTTAATTATTGCCACGAATATAGCGCATATTTAATACATATAATATTGTTCTTTGGAAATTTGGAGGAAAATGGTAAAATATATCCAGAATACTAAACTATAATTGCAAATCGTATTTTTAAAGAATTTTCATAATGTGGGAGAGTACCATGTAGTATAAAATAGTAAATAATGTGAGTGGTGAGGACCCGATTTTATTTAAAATCTGCACTTATATACCTAGGAAAAATTGGAAGGTGTACCCTTAAGATGTTAAGAGTCATCATGGGGGGGTGGTGATGAGTGAAGTTGGGGAGTTTTTCTTTATAATATCCTACAGTGCCCAGGCGACAGCCCAGTGAGGTTGCATAATGACAGCTGCTGAGTCGGGGTCAGTCCCTCTGATTGCAGCATCTGCCTATGGTGACGAATACCCTGGGCCACAAGCTTTTGACTTGAGGGGCAGAAGTGAATCTCCCTTTAAGAATGTGTTCAGTTTTTACAAACCTGATTCCAAAAGTTGCCCCAAAACTTCTGAACTTGTATCCCCTAAGAATTTTCTCCGGAAATTGTCACAGACCACTCCTGTTCCCTGTCCCCCGTCCTGCAGCCCCCTCAGCCTCTGCATGGCAGACTGTCTGAGCGTCTGTCTGTCTGGCAGCCTGGGCAGCTGGGTGCAGCTCTGCTCAGCTCGTCTCCCCCTCCTCCGCAGAGGTCAAGATGGCACCAGGAGGCTGCAGTTTCCTGGCACAGGAAGGGCGGGTGGGCACAGCAGCCCCTGGCGGATAATCAGCTCAGCTGTCAGACAGACCGCCACCGCCCTGCGGCTGACTACCCCATAGGGAATCCCCAGGAACAAACTGCCTGAGTCAACAAGTCACAGAGCGTGCCAGAGTCCCTTCTGTTCTTTGCTCATTTGTCTCCTTTGTTTCCTGAATTCCTCCTTGTCTGGTAAGGGCCTGTGCTGGGCCCCCGGGATGCTGAGACGGGGAGGACGCAGGGCATCCAGGGAGTCCACAGCCTCATGGGGAGAGGAGATGGGGTCAGAAGCAGGACCTGGGGCTGGTTGTGACAGGCGTGCCCTGCCCAGCAACAGCCTTAACTCACGTTCTTTATCCAACACGTGCACAGTCCTCTGGCCTCTTCCTGTTGCAGCTGAGAGGACCTCAGAGACCCTGGGTGCCATCTCTCTCTGGTTTACAGAGGAGGTGACCAGAGCTCCACTTGGCTAGCCTTGGTCCACCAGCCTTACCTCTGTTCCCCTCCAGCAGGTTCCTTCCCTCTCTCTCTCTAATTGGTGGGTTCACCTTCTGGCTTTTTTTCTTTTTTTCTTTTCAGTTATACATGACATAGAATGTACTTTGACATACTCTGCATCCATGAAGTGTAACTTCCCATTCTTGTGGTTGTACATGATGTGGAGTTACAAAGGTCATGTGTCCTTATATGAACACAGGAAAGTTATGTCCGATTCATCCTACTGTCTTTTCCATTCCCCCATCCCTTCCCCCCTTCTCTCCTGTCCAATCTGGTGAACCACCCCCTATCTCCCCACCTATTGTGAATCAGCATCTGCATATCAGAACATTCTGCCTTTGGTGTTTTGGGATTAGCTTATTTCACTTAGCATTTTAGCCTCCAGTTCCATCCATTTACTGGCAAATGCCCTAACTGCATTCTTCTTGGTGGCTGAGTAATATTCCATTGGTATATATACCACATTTCTTTATCCATTCATCTGTTGAAGGCACCTAGGTTGGTTCCATAGCTTGGCTATTGTGAATTGCACCTCCCTGCTGTTTTTTTTAAATTTATATATGACAGCGGAATGTATTACAATTCTTATTACACATATATAGCACAACTTTTCATATCTCTGGCTATATACATAGTATATTCACACCAATTTGTGTCTTTATACATATACTTTGGATAGTAATGATCATCACATTCCACCATCATTAATAACCCCATGCCCCCTCCCTTCCCCTCTAACCCCTCTGCCCTATCTAGAGTTTATCTATTCCTCCCATGCTCCCCGTCCCTATCCCACTATGAATCAGCCTCCTTATAGCAAAGAAAACATTCGGCATTTGTTTTTTTGGGATTGGCTAATTTCACTTAGCATTATCTTTTCTAACTCCATCCATTTACCTGCAAATGCCATGATTTTATTCTCTTTTATTGCTGAGTAATATTCCATTGGGTATATAGGCCACATTTTTTTATTCATTCATCTATTGAAGGGCATCTAGGCTGGTTCCACAATTTAGATATTGTGAATTGTACTGCTATAAACATTGATATGGCTGTGTTCCTATGATATGATGTTCTTAAGTCCTCTGGGTAGAGACCAAGGAGAGGGATAGCTGGGTCAAATGGTGGTTCCATTCCCAGTTTTCCAAGGAAATCTCCATACTGCTTTCCGTATTGGCTACACCAATTTGCAGTCCCACCAGCACCTCCCTGCTTTTTAAACCACCTTCTATAAGCCCCAGTTTGGTTCTCTCATAAGTTAATGTTTTTCTAGTTAACTGCCATTATCACAAGGGTATGGTGCATATTTATCACATATACTATGGTTCTGTGGAACTCTGGAGGACCCACCTCTTAGGGTGTGGGTTGCCCCTCTTGTTCGAGACCACCCTTGAGGAGGCACAGAGTGTGTGTGTATGGGGGGAAGGTGAGCACACCATTTGGCAGAGGAGCCCCTGGTGAAGAAGTCTGGGAGCCAGGGACAAGGGTCCGTATGTGAGGTCCTCATCTGCTGCCAAGTCAGGGACCTGGCAACTCAGGTTGAAGAGGTTTGGAGAACCTACGCTGGTTGTTGGCAGATTCCAAAAATGTTCCTCTTGGAATTCTTTGTCCTGTCCCCGATCTGTCCTGAGGTTGCTCTGTGCGGGGAAAGGACACTTGTGTCTTCCCAGATGCCAGCCAGTCTGGGGTGGACAGACCCTGTGGTCCCAGAGCTGGAATTTGAATGCTCCTATGTTCTCTTTTTCTGACCTTTGCTCAGAGCCACCGCTGGGGACATGCTCAGCCACAGACTTGCATCTGAGATGAACCTTCCCAGTCAGTACCATGAAACTGAGCCCCAAAGGCGACATATTTCCACTTTTCTTGAATTCTCCATAGCATGTCACTCTGGACTAGTCTCTCCTGACTCTCCACCAGTGACAGGTGTGGTGGGTGGGAGGAGCTTGTTGTTGTGTGGACCCTCCTGTCCCTGCCTCCTTGTGCAGCTCAGCAGGGTGGGGACCGGGTGCCGGGCCTTTTCAGCCTGTCCCCTCAGCTCCCTTGAGTACCATGGGGGAAACAGAGGCCCCAGGAAGGTAACTGACTTGTCCTTGGGCTTCTAGCAAGTTTGCACAAAAGCCAGACATGCTCAGGTCTCTTTCTTGCCACCTCTTGCCTGCCACGAAGCCCTCCCCCACCCCTGAGTTTGCTGCAGAAGGTGACAACCGGATGCAGAGAAAGTGGCTCTAGTCTGAGGGCTGTGGACCAGCGTAGCTAGCTGCGCCTTTCCTCGGCCTCTCTACCTCTCTCTCTTCTCATCCGTCAAAGAATAATGATTAGATTTCGGAAGAACAGAGCAGAATGGCCTGTGACTGGCTGAAGATGGATGGATTGTTTTGGCTAAAGTTAATTTTTTTTAAAGGAATAGACCCCCAGTGGATCAAAGCACAGCCAAATGTCACCTTGAGGTGTCCCTTACCAGCGATCCCCAAACTCTGGCCCCAAAGTGACCCAAAGGGGACAAGAAATTCATCCCCTCGAGATCTATGTAGGGGTGATTGTTTGGGGGGTCGTGAAGAGCATCTCCCACCCATTTTGGGGGCCTCCATCTTCTGGGTGCTCCCATTCTTCATCAAGGTGATGAAGGTTTTGGCATCCAGACTCAAGGCTCTTTTCTCATCCCCCCTCCCTGCACTTCATGGTCTTTTAGTTCAGAAGCTTCTGCAGGGATGGGATCTTCCTGTAGGGGAACCCTGAGGTTCCCTGGACTGTCATTGCCCTGTTACTACCCAGTTTCTACAGGGTAGAGCAGAGAGTGGTCACCCCCACCCTCACTGTGCCCAACCCCAGGGGGAATGAGCTGGAAGGCTCAGGATTTGCTGTCCTGAGCGCAGTGACCCAGGCAGTAGCGCCCCCTGCAGGTTGGAGCAGGAGCTGTACTGCTCCTTCCATTTCTTGAAACTCCCAGAATATTAAAAAAAAAGAAAAGAAACAGGGGTATGGAGCTGTAGTACGTTTTAAATGTTTGCTTTGAACAGAGTAATGCATTTCACACCCACACAGCAGTGTGACTCTGCTATTCACAAGATAACAAATTAAAAACAAAAACAAAACCCCTTCAGAAATCCACAGTGCTTCAAAGGCTGAGGCTGGGGCACAGGTTGAAAGCAGTTGGAGGAATGTTGTTTTTTGAGCCTGTGATTTCCTGACTTTATGTTACCATCTTTTGAGAGAAGGTCCGGGGTGATATCTGGGGAGGCTCTTGGTGTCTGGCCAGCCCCTGGGTCTGCCCCTGGGGGCCTGCCTATGGGGTCTCCATATATGGCTCACAGTGTAATGTCGGGTCCAAGCTGCAAGAGCAGGTGCCCAAATGTGCCTGTGGGACAGAGACCAGCTTGGTAAGGTCCTGGGCTTGGCTCCTGCAGGGGCCAGTCAGCTGTGTTCCACACACTGCCCCCTGCTGGTCGTCACAGAAATGGGGTGACATTGGTCTGGAAGCAGTTCTCTAAGCACAGTCCAGCACCTTGCAGGGGTCCATGAAGTCAAAACTACTTTTCTTATCATAAGACTCTTGGGTCATTTTCTTACAAATGTACAGAAAATGAAAAGTTCGTTCATGTGGTTTTAGATGCCACACTGGAGCTAATCTTTAAGAAATTGATGTCTGTGGAGTGTTGGTGGCATATCAGAGAAAAATATCCACAATTATCTGGAAAAGCTATTAAAATCCTCCTCCTTCTTCCACCTGTCTTGCACACCTGTGACACTCTGAATAGACTTTAACAAAACAGCATATCACCAAAGGTTGAATGAAAAAGCAGATAAGAACATCCAGTTGTCCTTTGTTAAACTACAAATTATATAGATTTGTAAAAATACAAAACAATGCCATTCATCTCACTAATTGTTTGTTTTGAAAACAGTTATTTTTATAAACCATATAATAACCTAGTGGGTTTATTATTTTTAATGAATTAACAATAATTTTAAAATTTCTGTTTTAATTTTTACATTTCATACCAATAAATATAATCCAGATAGTTTGGAGTCCTCAAAAAATCTTGTAACATTTATCCGGGCATGGTGGCGCACATCTGTAATCTCAGCTACTTGGGAGGGAAGGATTGCAAGTTCAAGGTCAGCCTAGGCGGCTTAGCAAGACCCTGTCTCAAAATAAAAAAATTTTTTAAACAGGGCTGACAATAGAGCTCAGTGGTAGAGTAAGGTCCTGAATTCAGTCACCACTGCCACAAACAACAACAAAACATCAAATGGGTGGTGATTCATATCCCACAAAGTTCATGCTTTTTTGCAGGGGAGGATGGGAACTACTCCTTCAGCTTGTGTCAGCCACTAATCTACTTTCAGTCTCCATAGATCAGCTTAATCTGGATATTTCCTATAAATGGGATCATATGATATGTGATATTTTTACCCTTAGCATTATGTTTTCAAGGTTCAGCCATATAATAGCAGGTATCAGAACATCGTTCCTTTTTATAGCCAAAAAATCTTTATCATATGCCTATGGCACATCTTATTTCTCCATCAGTTGATGAGTATTTTAATCGTTTCTACTTTTTGGCTATTATGAATAATGTAGCTATGAACAGTCCTGTGCTGGTTTTTGTGTGAAAATAGGTTTTGGTGCTCTTGAGTATATACCTAGGAGTGGAGTTTCTTGATTATAAGTCTGTGTTTAACATTTTGAGGAAATAACAAACAAATGTCCAATCTCAGTGGGTTTTTTTAAAAATATTTATTTAGGGCTGAGGATGTGGCTCAAGTGGTAACGTGCTCACCTGGCATGCGTGGGGCACTGGGTTCGATCCTCAGCACCAGGTAAAAAAATAAAAATAAAAATAAAGATGTATCCACCGAAAACTAAAAAATAAATATTAAAAATTCTCTCTCTTCTCTCTATCTTTAAAAAAATTTTTTATTTTTTAGTTATAGTTGGACACAATATCTTTATTTTTACGTGGTGCTGAGGATCAAACTCAGGCCCTTGCACATGCTAGGCGAGCGCTCTACCACTGAGCCACAACTTAAGCCCCAACCTCAGTGTTTTTGGGGGCACTGGGGATTGAACTGAGGGGCACTCTACCACTGAGCTACATTTCTGCATTTGTAGCCTTTCTTCTTGCTTCCTTTTTTATTTTGCTAAGTTGCTGGGGCCTTGCTGAGGTGCCCAGGCTAGCCTAGAACTTGCAGTCTTCCTGTCTCAGCCTCCCAAGTTGCTGGGATTATAGGTGTGCACCATCACACCTGGCCCAGCTCAGTATTTCTAAAAAGCTGAGTTTTGGAACCACTCCCTAGCCTAGATTAGATCAGAACAGGGCAGTGAGGGTGACTGTCCTTGCTCACTCTAGCCCAAGCTCATCTCCTTCTCCACACATACACACCTTCCCTTCAATATGCACGAGCAGCATTCTCATAATAGATCCTTAAAGAGGTGGCGCCATCCTTGGTGGCCGAGCTAGCCTGTGTTAAACCATCAGGTTTTGCTGGAGCAGGATTTTGGGCCAGTCCTGGCAGACAGTGCCTGGTGGAGATCCTTGCTGCTGCTGTCCCCTCCCTGCCCTCTCCCCTGCTCTGCAGAGTGCTGTGGTCTTCCGTGTGATCCCTTGGGGAACGTGAGTCATGGATGCCTGCGGCTGCCATTCTGGATCCCCCAGGTTTGGGAACAGGGGAGGGTTTTCCCCAGCTGTCTGGCCCCTGCCTCCTGGATGGACCCTCTTGGAGGAGATGTGCTCGGGCGGGGGCTGTGCTGCAAGGTCAGGGTTGGATTGCCCTCTGGATCTTGCCAACTGAGTTGAAAATTACCGAGGCTGCACCTCTTCTCTTTCTGAACTTCCCCTCTGATGTCCTGCGAGTCTTGTCTGCTCTGGTCACCTAGCCACATGATCCACCCAGTCACCCACCCAGGATTCTGGAGCTCTGAGGGAGCTGTGTTTTGCTGGAGGAATAAGAAGCCATCAGCAGGAACAGTGTATGGGGACAGGCTGGAAGTGCCAAGTGTCCGGTGCCTAAGTGCAGAGGGGTTCTGTCGGCCATCCACATCCCAGCCAAGGACATGCTCTCTTGTTTTCTGTCTTTTCTCATCTAGATGTGACTCCCCGTGCCTGTCTGGGTGCCCTGAGCCATGGCTGACACCATCTTCGGCAGTGGGAATGATCAGTGGGTTTGCCCTAACGATCGGCAGCTTGCCCTGCGAGCCAAGTGAGTACTTCCAAGGCCGCACCAGGTTGTCCCTTCCCTCTCCCTCCCTGCTTCCTTCCTTCCTTCCTTCCTTTGAGAAGATTCCTTCCCAGGGAGTTGAAGCAAAGCCTGGAGGGAAGTGCCCGTCAAATGCACGCCGTCTGGCCCCTGGGCTGGGCACTTCACTCATTTAGTCATTTACCCACCAGGTGGAATGTGTTCCCATTTCTCAGATGAGGAAAGGGATGCCCATGTGATTTAACATTAAGTTAACATTTAAGTTAATGAACATCAAGTTAATGAAGTTAACATTTAATGTTATCATTTAAGTTAACGTTGGGTTGAACGCCCATGTCATTTAACATGTGCGTGGGCGGACTGGGACCCACATCTGGTCCAGCTGACTCTCATGCCTGTGCGTGATCACAACAGGCCACAGAGGATCCGACCACCTCATTTTCCCTTTCTCCTGTCACTGAGGCTTGAGTCTGAAAGTCCCTTGAGGCAGAGCCTTGGTCTCTGGATGCCCACTTCAGATGCCCACTTGGCATGGTCACACCGTACAGGACAAGGCCCTCTGCAGGGTCTCTCAGGCTGAGACCCAGCCGGGCTCTTTCTTAGGTCTCTCCCATGCTCTTAGCAGGGTTCTCTACCTCCTGACTTTGGTCTGAGCCCTGGGGAATCGTGACTTTCCCATTAACCCAGGTGTCTCCCCAGCTCTGGCTGGCCCCAGCTACTTCCATCCAATGTCCCTCTGGACTAGGGGGTGTGGCTCTCGGATGCATCTCCAGCCTTCCCATCCCTCTTTGCCCCTCTGAGGGGTGGGGGTCCCTGGCGTCTGGTAAACTTCTAGAGTGTCCTTGACTCCATCAAACTCTGCCAATTAGGGGAGCCAGTATTTCCCAAAAGGGACCAAGTTTGAGAAATTTGCAATTAGATGTTATGAGCCTTCGGGGGGACAGAGCTGAAACTTCAAAGGGAAATAGGAAAATTAATCTGAAACGCCCAGGAAGAGTGGTGTCATGCATGATTTTGCAGGAATTTTTGCCCCACAGTTAATTTGTCCGGTTCACTGGGATGGCTTGGCTCCCCTTAGCTGCCTCCGCCTCTCCCCTGCAGGGAGAATGACCAGGGACGCAAGGTGGACCCCTGTCCTCCAATGCCAGGCAGACGATGGGCCCTTCCTGGGAGGGCAAGGAGTCTGGGGAGAGCTGTGACAGGGCCCTGCTCACCCCTTCAGGGTCCTGCTCACCCCTTCAGGGTCCCTGTCCTTCTCCCTGACTGCAGCTCTTGCTCATTGGCAGAGAATCTTCCAGAAAAGCAAATGCTTGTGTCTCTCCCCCAGGGTGTGCTGCCAGTAGGGCCTGGCAGTGTTCAGGAGAGTAGTGCAAATCAGGGATTTGCAGAGTGGGGAGCTGTGCCCCATGGGACCCTCCAAGCAAGCCCAAGGCCTCTGCAGTGCAGGCCTTCCTGCCAGTCCTCTGGCACTATCCACCACTGGTTGTATAGCAGTGAACAAGACCAACATGGTCCTTTGTCTTAAAGCAAAGACAGGGAGGCGAGCTTTGTGCAAATACTTACCCATGTGCTACAGCTGTTTTCACAGTGATCATTGGCAGTGGGGGCATGGGTTAGGGGTGCTAACTTAGTCTGGGGGTCAGGAGAGACTTCCTTTGAGTGTGGTGCTTATGTTGAGACTCAGAGGAGGAGTAAATGTTAGATGGAGATACAAGGGAAGCTTTAGGCAGAAGGAACAGCATGTACAGAGGCCCTGAGGTGGAAAGAACATGGCATGTAGATGTGCTGACAGGAGGCTGGTGTGGTTTGAATGTAGAGAGTAAAAAGGAGGATGGATGGGTGAGCCAGGACCAGATGGGGGCAGGGTCTGGCTTTCTAGAAACTCCCATTCTGGAGGGGGAGACAGCAGGTGCCACATTCCCTCATAATGGTGCTGCGGACTAATGATAGGCACAGACCCATGCCTTACAGGAGCTCTCATGTGGCATCTCTAAACAGGTGGCCCCTGGACTGTCCTCAGGCCATTCTGCAGCTCTGTGGATGTGGTGAGGGTGCTGGAATTTGCACCAGGCCTCACGTCGGTGCCCTTGTTCTCTCCCAAGGTTGCAGACGGGCTGGTCTGTGCACACCTACCAGAGCGAGAAACAGAGGAGGAGCCAGAGCCTCAGTCCAGCAGAGGTGGAGGCCATCCTGCAGGTCATCCAGAGGGCCGAGCGGCTCGACGTCATGGAGCAGCAGAGAATCGGGTAAGGACTGGCCAGCCAGGCAGCAGTGAGCCTGGTGGGAGAAAGACAGGCTGTTGGTGTGAGCCATGGGTGGGGAGGCTGGAAAGCTCGGTCCTGGTGTTCTGTGGCCCGACTGGGCGTGGTCAGGAGCCCCCCCCCCTCCTCTGCTAGATACCCCTGGAGTATAGGCAAGAACCTAGCTCCTCAAAGCCCCAGGATGCCCCTCTGTAAGCTGGGATGGTAATTGATGTACAGGCCCAGGTCACAGTGCACATGAATGAGCCTGGTGAGCCCTGTCAGGGGCTGGTGGGCTCCACACACCTGCCCCGTCAGCCACGGCCCAGCCGCGGGACAGATTCAAGCCCTGGCTGAACCTGAAGGACTCCACCCAAGGCCTCCCGCTCGTTCTCAGCTGCTTTAATATCCAGAGCAGACCACAGTTCAGTTGTCCAATGTTTTTTTGTGGTATCTTTTTTTATTTAATTATAAAAGCATTTTCTAAAAAATCTTAAAAAATACAGAAAAGTCTAAGCAGAAAACACAGTGACACTGCATTGCATGAGACAGGAATCCATTTCATTCTGGTCTCTCTTTTTTTTTCCCATGGTCGTTCTTGTTCGTTTGTTTGTTTTTGTACCGGGGATTGAACTCAGGGGTGCTTAACCACTGAGCCACACCCCCAGCCCTTTTTTGTATTTTATTTAGAGACACGGTCTTGCTGAGTTGCTTAGGGCCTCGCTAAGTTGCTGAGGCTGGCTTTGAACTCGTGATCCTCCTTCTCTTGAGCTGCTGGGATTACAGGTGTGCGCCCCTGGGGCCTGGAAAAATCAGACATTGTAGAAATGCAGTTTGGGAGGTAGAGGTACTATTATAAAGATGACTGCTGTATGCAGTTTCTTGGATGTGCCTTAGAAAAAGGAACATACCCTTTTAATACAGAAAGAGCTTATATAAGACTGGTTGGATTTTGCTTTTTTTTTTTTTTCCTTTTTTTTAATCTAACCTGGTAGAAACCCCAACCTCAAATACTGGTGATTGACCACTTGGCTTTCTGATTCCTCCCGGAAGCCTTCATGGTGGAAAAGAGCATTCATGGGGTCCCCTCAGCCATCGGGGTGCTTCTTTGCCTGTCTGAGCAGCTTTACGGAGTCCTTCCTGTTGTCTGGCTCCACTGCGAGCGCTGGGTTGGCAGGGACATGGAATGACCCAGAAGGTCACGACACAGGTTCATGGTTCAGATGGAAGAGGTGCATCCTATGTGTTTAGGGGACAGAAACATGGGATGGAGTGACAGAGGGTCCCCAGAAACAAGTGGGTCATGCTAGGACTGGAGCTAGGTTTGGCCCAGGCCCTGCAGGTCCCGGCCTGAGGGACCATGACCCCCGTGGAAGCCATCAGTACTGGCTGGAGGGTGTGTGCAGAGGTGGCCTCGGGACCCAGTCTGCTGTCTCTCGCCCCGGTGGCAGCCACTCACCATCTCAGGGGAAGGCGTGGGGCTCCGCCTCTTGGGAGCTTTGTGATTCTAGCCAGTAGCCTCCTATTTTGGAACCTCAGTCTTCTTATCTCTGAAATGGGAAATACAACGTGCCTTTCACTGGGGCTGTAATGCCTGCATATTGTCCTTCCTTCGTTCAAGAATTTTTCCTGAGTGGCCACTGGCTCCTGGCAATACAGTGGCTGACAAGCCCAGTCAATTCCATGGAGCCTGTAGGTTTCACACAGGTTGTGGAGCAGCAGAGGCTGTGATGTGACCAGGGGCTGCAGGAGAGGCACCTGCCCAGGCTTGGCAGGGTTCGGAGAAGTGCCCTGGACGCTCACCCCCTTGGAGTTTCCAAGAAGAGCCCTTTTTTCTTTCCTTCGACAACCTCTCTTCTGCCCTGCTGCTCAGACCCAAAGCCTCCCCGTCATCCTGGGTCTTTCTCCCCTGCCCGCACCAAGCCATGCTGGGTGCTTCAGAAATACCCACCCAGTCTCTGTCCTCCCTCCTGGGGCCCCAGGCCCAGTTCCTCTTGGCATCCTCCCTTCGGCTCTTCCTGTTATCCCAGCTTTCCACAGAAGCCAGGGTGAGCTTTTTAAAATGTCACTTTAGATCCAATCACTCATCTCTTTAAAACTCTTCAGTGGCTTTGGATTGAGCTTAGGAAAAAAAAAAAAAAAAACAGACTCCAGTTTGTGGCCTGAAACCCCTGTGATCTGGCCCCTGCTCGCCCCTCCAGCCGCACTGGGTCACTGTCTGCTCACGAGGCAGTGGCCCTGATGACCTTCTTACCGGTGGCCATTTCTCAGCCTGAGCCTTAGCTCTGCTGTTCCCTCTGCCTTTCCTGCAGTTGGCTGGGTCCTGGCCATCCTCCATCCCATGTTTTCATAGCCTTTGCTGGCCACCAGAGCCTCTGGCCCCCTCGGTCGTCCTCCCCACACCCCCATTCTTTGCATTCCACAGTTCGTCTCTGTTTCCCCACCCAGTTTGCTTGTTTATGGATTTTTCTTATTGAGTGGAAGTTCCATGGAAGCTGGGGCCGGCCGTGACTTTCTCTGGCTAGTTTGCTACAATATCCCCCAGTGCTTGGGGCATTGGAGGTGCTCAGTTGATAAGTTGGTGAATAAAATGAATGATCCGCTAGAGAACAGTACCTGTGTCATGGTCCAGTGTTGGGGCCCTGTGGCACCAATGCTCAGGCAGTGGTTGTGTTGGGGACAGGAAGCACATTCCTTCTGATTCCTTGTCCTGTGCTGCAGGCGCCTGGTGGAACGGCTGGAGACCATGAGGCGGAATGTGATGGGGAATGGCCTCTCCCAGTGTCTGCTCTGCGGGGAGGTGCTGGGCTTCCTGGGCAGCTCATCAGTATTCTGCAAAGACTGCAGGAAGGTAAGGCCCTGCTCTGACCCTTTTATTCTGACTCTCCCGCCTTGGCCAGCTCTGCTGCTCTGTGGCTTTGCATCTTGGCTCCCAGGAGTGAGAGAGGGAGTGTGTGTGTGTTCATGCTTGCGTTTATGCATGCATGTGGTGTTCTCTGCCTCTTGGCAAACAGGACCAGGGCCTGAAGATGAGAGGACCTGGCTTCTAGGGCTTGCTCGAAGAAGTAGACTTTGGGTCAGAACTGGGGTGTGCATCTGGCTCTTACACTAGCCATATGACCTCAGAAAACTTGGCTACTATTTCATGCCTCAATTTCTTCATCTGTAAAGTAGGGGTAATGATAACGTATACCTCGGAGCTGTGAAGATTAAATATATTAAATTCAAGGCTCTTAAAATCTTGCCTGGCATAGAGGCACCCAATAAATAAGTACTGTTTTCCTCAGGGCCAGGTCGTGTGCTAGGAGTGTACTTCCTATTCTATTGGTCTGCTTTCTTGGTCTCTGATCACTCAATGAAAAATGATCTTTGCAGCAAGAGCAAATAGATTTTCTCCTTATTGTAAATTGTGTCACATGTTAAATTGTTTCTTATTGAGTCCAAGACTATGTGTGTGTGTGTGTGTGTATATATATATATATATATATATATATATATATATAGAGAGAGAGAGAGAGAGAGAGAGAGAGAGAGAGAGAGAGAGCATTTTTAGTTTTCCCTGGTGTTTCTAATTGCGTTTCTTATTGCCCAAAGAAATATGTCCTTCTGATCTTCAAGATTATTCAGTATCTCGATTTTGCTCTCTCTCACACCAAACCTACTTCCTATTTTTCTCCTAACAGAACCCTTTCTAGATTCTTATGCCTGCTCTAGACTAGACTAGTTGTGACGCAGCAATCATTGGACTGCCCTTTGCTGTCCTCCCAGGTGAGAGATAGTATTCCCAAGATACCATGTCTTCCTCTTTTTTTTGGTTGTTATCCTAGTTTTGCTGGAACGCATCCTCAAGTAACTTCCATGTGTCGGTCACTGTTTTAAAGCTGGAATTGTTATAGTGAACAAGACAGAAAAAAGAACCCTATCTCTTGAGATGACATTGGGCCAGGAAACAAAAAACAAGTAATGAGCAAATAAATCAGATGATTTCACAAAGTAATAAATCTGGGAAAGAATAACAGGAGATATAAGACTAGGGGTGGAAAGGGGCTGGGGTGACAAGGGTTGAGAGAACTAAAACAGATGGAATAGTCAAGTAAATATGAACTTGGAACACTGAGGCCATTGGCCACCTTGACAAGGGCATTTTCAGTGTCATTCAAGCTGGATGAGAAGGAGGTTAATGTAACCAATTACTAAATGGGAAGGTGAGAATTTGGGGGTATGGTCATTTTTTCCCCCTGACTTTGTCACATGTGGTGAATTGGGGATCTACGTGGATTCATTGGCCCAAATGTGGTGGAGGTGTGACAGGGCCCTGGTGTCATGGTGTCCCAGCTTCTCTCCAGCCCCTGGACTGGAGACCAATGGGGACCCGGTTGCCTCACGCTCGGGGCTTGAGCAGGTGGAGTTGCTTTGTGCTTCCTACCTGGGACAATAGGCCCCAGCAGCCTGTTTCCTCCTCCTGCCTCTCAACCCACACGGCTCCAATTCCAGGTTCATGGCACCATGAACAAGGGCAGAACCCTCTCTCCTTCCTCTGAGAGGCAGGCTACGGCCCCTGGCTGTGAAAAGTGAATGCCAGCTGCTCCTGGGAGAGCCATTTCCTAGGCAATGTGGGGTCCCAGGGGAGGACCTCAGCTGGATGTGAGCCTGTAGGGAAAGTGTTCTTCCAGTCTCTCTCCCCGCCCCCACTGCCTGGTACCCTGGAGCTCTGGGCTAGTCAGGAGGACTTTTCTATTTGAAGTGGTGTTCTCTCTCTCTCTCCCTCCCTCTCCCCCTCCCCCCTCTCCCCCTCCTTCCCTCCCCCTCCCTCCCCCTCCCCTCCCTCCCTCTCCCCCTCCCTCCCTCCTCCCTCCCCTCCCTCCCTCCCTCACTCTCCCCCTCCCTCCCTCTCCCCCTCCCTCCCTCCCTCTCCCCCTCCCTCCCTCCTCCCTCTCTCTCTCCCTCCCTCCCTCCCTCTCCCCCTCTCTCTCCTTCCCCCACCACCACACCCACCTCTCTTCCTTTTCAGTACAGGAGATGGAATCCAAGACCTTGCATGTGCTAGCTAGGTAAGCACTCTACCCTGAGCTACACCCTGCCCTGTTAATTTTATTGAGACAGGGTCTCTCTAAGTTGCCAAAGCTGGCCTAGAACTTCTGATCCTCCTTCCTCAGCCTCCTGAAGAGCTGGGATGATGGGGACGTGCCACAGCACCCAGCCAAAGGGGTTCTTACTCTGCAGCAGGCTGAGGACTAGTTCCTGGCCTGGGCGGGAGGCAGAGGAGCCCTTTGAGCTTCAGAGGGGACTTGCACCCAAGCAAAGGTAGGAAGAGGGGCTACTGGATGAGCCCCTGCTGATGAGGGGCCTTTGGCAGTTTTCTTCGTCTGTCTTTGAGAAGGTGTCATCGTCATTCATTCATAGGCACCCATTCTTTAAGTAGTAGAGGGCCCATGGTGTGCACTACCCATTCTAGGTGCTGGCCGTACCTGGAACGAGTTAGACAAATCTTTGAGTTTATTTTTCAGGGGTGGGAAAAGAGAAATAAATGAATGGATAAACCTGAAACAATGTCAAGTTGTCTGAAGGCTCTATGTTGAATTCAAACAAAGTGTTGTAATAGCCTACACCTGGGTGCTCTGGGAGGCTTCTCTGAGCTCAGACTCCAAGCAGGAGTCGGCCCTGGGAAGATCTGGGCGAAAACGTATCCCAGGCAGAGGGAAGGGAAGCACAAAGGCCCTGAGGCAGAACTAGCTGGGCTTGTTCAAGGAACTAATGAAGGTATCAGGGACAGTAGGAGCAAGGGCTTAGCAAGGCTGATCCCACACAGCTTTGTAATTTTAAGGTCAGGAGCTGAAATGTTACTGTAAGTTGAATGGGACGTCAGTGGAGTGTTTGAGCAGGACTGTGATGTGACCTGATGTGTCTCTGAAGGGTGGATCCTAGCTGCTGTATGCTGAGTAGACTGCAGGGGACACAGGGAAAAGCAGGAGACAGGTTTGGTGGTGATGGCTCTCATTAAGAGATGATGGGCATTCTGCAATCTGTATTTGGGATAAAAATGGGAGTGCATAACCCACTTGAGTCTAATGTATGAAATATGATATGTCTAGAGCTTTGTAATGTTTTGAACAACCAATAAAAAAAATTTTTAAAAAAAAAGTAAATGAATAAAATAAAGATAAGGGCTGGGGATGTGGCTCAAGCGGTAGCGCGCTTGCCTGGCATGCGTGCGGCCCGGGTTCGATCCTCAGCACCACATACAAACAAAGATGTTGTGTCCGCCGATAACTAAAAAATAAATATTAAAAAATTCTCTCTCTCTCTCTCTCTCTCTCTCTCTAAAAAAAAAAAAAAAAGATAAGTTAAAAAAAAAAAAAAGAGATGATGGGCTTGGGGACAAGGCATCATAGCGACAGAGGCCCTTTGCCAAGACAGAGTCAATTTCTTTAGTATATTCAAAGCAGATGGGGAAGAACGAGGGCCTCAGGCTGGAAAGAGAGTTGTAGGCTCCCAGGGACAGGACAAGGGGCCATTAGTCCACCCTGTGTCTCAGGATGCTGCAGGTTTCCTGAGACTTGCCAGTAACTGTTCCCACACAGGCTCTGCAGTGTGGGTCTCCCGGCTGTGTCCAAGGGGCTCATCATTCTTCTGGAGTGGCTCCATGTTCCTGAAAGGACCAGGGAGGGCCGACTTCCCTCTTCCGCAACAGCAGGATCATGAGGTGCTTGTGCCCAGAGCTATAGGTTCAGACAGACTTGGGCTGAGGTCCCGGCTTGGCCACTGTGGAGTGGTCAAGGACAAGTCACTGATCCACTCTGGACCTCTACATCTGCATCAGTAAAATAGGGTCACACAGCTCCCACCAGCACCCGGTGGAGATGAAGAGTGGACGAGGTAGAACTTGGCTGCCCCCAGCCACACATGGTCCACTGTAAGCCTTGGTGAAGGGCCCTGGCTATTGTCATTCCTAGGCCACCCCAGGGTCCCACCTGCTCAGGCTAAGTGACCTCCTGTGGACCTCGTGAGAAGTTGAGTGACATTCCATGGGCTGCTTGGCTTTTCCTGCCGTGACAAAACACCACAGCCTGGGCGCCTTAAACAACAGACATTTACTTCCTCATGGTTGGAGGCTGGGAGGTCTGGGCCAGTTCAGTGTCTTCTGAGGCCTCTCTTCCTGGCCTACAAATGCTCAGAGAGCGAAGCCCTGGTCTCTCTTCCTCTTCATGTAAAGACACCAATCCTGTTGGATTAGGGTCCCACCCTTGGACTTCATGTAACATTAATGACTACCCAAGGATGCTCTCTTCAGATACGTCACCTTGGGGGTGGTGACTTCAGCCTGTGAATTTTGAGGCGACATAATCCAGTCCATCGCAGCCCATGTGCTCTTTAATAGAATTTATGTTTTCTCGAACTTAAAATTGAAGCTCCCACAGTGAGTTCCCTATTTCCCAAAATTTGTGGGGAAGCCTCTGGACACCGTTGTTGCTGTCCAGCATGGGATAGCCCAAGCTGGCAGGGACGCCCCTCCATTTACTTCTGGTGGCTCATACACCACTAGCACTCGATCACTCATTCAGCCTGAGACAGGACAGCACAGCTGAGGTGTGAGGGTTGAAATGAAAGGGACAACTGGATGACAGCAAGGACATGGACGTGGCAGGAGTGTTTGACTTAGGAACGGGGGGGGGGGGGGGTGGTCTTGGAGGAGGGACGGAGCATGCTCTCGTTACCTCCAGGGGTGAGATCCTGGGGTCCCGGAGATGTGGGCAGAGCTGAGACTTTTGAGAAGCTAAGGCATTAGGGCATGGTGGGGGACAAGCTGCATTTGAGCAGAGACAGGTCTGTGGGGCCCTGCAGTTTCCAGAAGATGGACACAGAAGCACACCCAGGCAGTGATCGTGTAGGATCTGAGCCCCCTGATAATTAGAGGAGGAAGGCATAGCCCCTGCAAACCTTAGCCCTGCTGAGAGGGCAGGGATGACATAATCCACTCCCTCATCCAAAAGGTGCTTCTCACACGCCCACTGAGGATGTGGAGACCCGGATCCCCACCATCCAGGGAAGAGAAGTTAATTGATTATGCATAATTAGTTACAGTTAGGGTTGGGGTGAAGGCGACAGCCCTGGGGGAGCCGGCAGAGCTCTAACAGGGTGCTGGGCCTCAGAAGCGACCTCTACTCTACTCTGGACTTGCTCCTGTCGGGGGAGACTCTCTGTTTGTTTCCATCTCTGCTTCCTGGCTTCTCACCCTTGGGGTAGGCCACAGCCCTGGGACCTTAAGATATGGCCTTGGGCGGGTTGTAGAGAAGGACAGCTGGGGAAGTCCCTGACTTAGGGGTTGTCCAGAGCCAGGCCTGGTGGGGAAGGGCGGGGCCCCCGGTGCTGAGCAAGAGCCCTGGCAGCATCCAGCAACCACAAGCTAATGAGCAGGAATGGGAGGCGATGCGGGTCCTCAGAGCTACGTCCCCTGTGTAATTGGGTCTGCACGCCCAGGCTGCCCGCCCTCATTATCTGAGGGCGTAGTGGGAAGGGAGAGGGGCTGGCTGGTTAATTAGAGAGGCCTGGCGCTCTTAATTGCTTAGGATCTGAGTCACGCAGCCTTGGGTCTAATTGAGAGTCCAGCTCCGCCAGCCACGGGGAGGCCATGCAGAGCTGTGGAAGGACCCGCCTGAGCCCACGATGGCATTGTCACCATTCCAGGGAAACAGTTGCCTTTTTTTTTTTGGTCTCAGTATGAGGGATCCCACTGTGTGGACCACAGGGGAGCCTGCCTGGGAAGTGATCTGTGGCCACGTGCACTTAGTCCTGGTGAAAGAGGCTCTGAGGTCAGTCTGTATTTTGCTCAGAGGCCTTAAGGGAAGTCCAGCTGCATGGGAGGGAATGTGGGCCCAGCCCAGGGAAGCACTGCAGGGAAGGGGCTGGGCTCCGCCCCTTTGCTCTGAGGAGGAGCTGTGTGCGGCTGAGGGTAAGCTGGCAGTAACCGGAGGCTGTGCTGATTTCCCCTGAAGTCTCCCTCTCTGTTCAGTGTTGGGGACAGTGGTTGCTGAGCCCAGGGAGGAACAAATGGAATTTCTTTGTCACCCTGCTGCCTGCTTACTGGACTGCAATCAAAGGAGGCAGAGCCCTGCCCTCTCCGTCACTTTTATTTCGAGGCACTCAGCCTTCCACGCAGAGATGGCAGTTTCTAAAGAGCCTGCTGACCTCTGAGGAGGATATTGCTTCTGGGCTAGGTAGCTTTGGGAGTCTCAGCTCCACCTGGTTCCCAGAGAGCTCCTGCTGAAGGTGGAGGCCTTGGGGGCAGTTGTAGAGAATCCAGGTGCTGATAGTCTTCACTGCTCAAAGTGTGGGCCGAGGGCCAGCAGTATGGACATCCCTTGTTGCTCATTGAAGATGCAGATTCTCAGGCCCCCTCAGCCCTTGTAAACTAAAATCTGCTTTTTAACTAGATCCCCTTAGCCTAATGTCCTCAATGTAGTATGTGTCTGAATTTCCTTCTTTTTAAAGGGTAAATAATATTCCATTACATGTATTTATCACTTTTTGCCTATCCATTCATCTGTAATGGACCCTGAGGTTGTTTCCATATTTTAGGCTATTGTAAATACTGGAGCTATGCATATGTGCAAATATCTCTTTAAGATCCTGCTTCCAGTTTTGGGGGGAGATATATATACACAGCAATGGAATTACTGGATCTTATGGTAATTCTGCGTAGTTTTGAGGAGTTACTGTACCAGTTCCCATACTGGCTGCACCATTTTACATCCCAACCAGCAGTGTATGAGGATTAGGAGGTGAGTTTTATGCAGGGCCTCCCTCTGAACTAATCCCTTCCCCTCAACTGATCCTCAGCACCTGGGTCCCTCAGGTGGAGCCGCGGAAGCAGCAGCTTCCTTGAGCAATAGCCATTTCATCTGAGTTGTCTCCAAATTGGCCTCGCAATGTCCTTTCTCCTCCTTGACTTAATTCAATGCAGAAGACGTGTTGGTGCCTCGTTACAAAGATGGATTTTTTCATTCAGCTCCTGCTATTTCCTAAATTCCCGGAAAAAGTCACTTAATTCATCTGCCCTGAGGGGCCAATCTGGTGCTTGCCCGTTTATTCGCCAAGGCTGTTTGGCAGGAATTGACTTGGCTCCTATTCTCAGGGTCAGAGGACCAGATTCCGCACAGCATCTTGGGACATCCGCCTTGCTAGGGGCCTGAGAGCAGAACGTCTCTGTTAGGTGTGCTTTTTTCTTGCTGTTTTGGTACCTACAGGTACCAAGAAGATGACTCTTCTTCCCCCAAAGAAAGACAGAAAGAAAGAATGGTTACTTGGTGCAGTTCAGAGTCTATTCTGTTCCCCCGGCATGTCACCAGCAGGCCATGGGCCTTCAGCTCGGGACAAAGGTGGGCTCAGGGGACACATCCCCCACCCGCACTGTTCTAGACTGAGACCTTCCTTCCTGTCCTGTGGGTTTGTCTTGCAACTCTCAGAAGACTGTGCCCACTTAGCCACACACGTGAAGCATCTTGCCAGGCCCCCAGGGGAGGAGATGGAGATGCCAGCTCCTGCCCTTCGAGGATGGTGACAGATCTTGCAGCACAGTGGGAGAAGTGCTGTAGAATTGGAAGGCAGGGAGCATATGGGAGCAGACCCTGGCAGGGCCCCATTGCAGAGTGGAGCTAGCCCCTGAGCTGGCCTGGGAGGGCACAAAGAGGGCCAGGTAGGCCACGCACGGCAGGAGGAGGCCAAGCTCTGTGGAAGAGATGCAGAGGTCGGGGGCACATGGCTTAGCTGCTGCTTTGGGTATACGGGAGAGTGAGATGGAAGGGAAGAGGAGGGAGGAAGGGAATTGGGGTTTTCTCCTGTTGGCAGCAGAGCCCTCCAGGAGTGCTGAGCAGGGAGTTCCAGGGCTCTTTGGGGGAGGTTGAATTCACACACAAAATTGAAAGGACAGTGTCATAGGTGTGAGTGAGCATGCGGACACTGAATTATTCAGTTCGCAGTGGCCAGGGATGTCCCGAGATGCTGTGCAGTATCTGGTCCTCTGACCCCGGCAACAGGAGCCAAGTCAATTCCTTCCAATTCCACCCAAACAACTGGGGTGGAGACCCAAAGACGGGTAAGAGTTAGAAATAGCAAGAGCTGCAGTGATTGACAGCTCTCTCTAAGCCAGGCCCCTGCCCACTTCATCATCCAAGCCACTCTGGGAGGTCACCATCTGCCATCGGCTCTTTGCAGGTGAAGAGAGGCATGCTGAGTGGAAGGAAGTGACATCCCTTGCTAGGTCACCCGATGGGGTAGGTCTATGACCTCGCCCACCAGTTTGCACACGTGCATAGGGCCTGCCATGGGTAGTGCTAGGACAGGAGCAGGTGTGGGGAAGAGGCTCATGGCCTGTCTGGAGCTACTTCTGTGATCTCATATCCTGAGGTGTCTTGCTGTTGAAGTGTCAGAGCCCCTCTGTATAATAAGTGAGCCAGGACCCGTCAGGAGACACCTGCAGGTGTTGTGGGGAGTCAAAATAGAGAAGGACCAACCTTGTAGCCCCATGAAGCCGCCCAGAGGGGTCTAGAGGCAGATGAGGTGGGTGTGAACTGGGCCACCAGGAAGGCGTTGTTCTTCTCTCTGAGCCCCTCACCTGGGAGGCCACCCCAGTGGGGCCATCTGCAGCACAGCAGGGCACAGGCTGCCCCGAGTTCAGCCACCCAGAGACTAGAGCGTTCATGCTCGGTCTTGACCTTGCCCGACTCTGCCAGTGCTGGGAGGCTCTGATTCTGTGTTTCTAGAATGGACAGCCCTTGCCACCGCCCAGGCCATAGATCTGATAATACCTTGGAGCCCACTGCAGGCAGCCTACCATACCTCAGGGACCGAGAGCCGATGACAATAGATCAGGGATTGGCACCTGTTTTGTATGACCAATGGGATAGAATGGTTTTTACATTTGAGGTTGATAAAAGTTGAACTTGGTGGTGCACACCTGTCACCCCTGAGGCCGGAGGGTTATGAGTTTAAAGCCAGGTTCAGCCACTTAGCAAGATCCTCTCTCAAAATATGAAAAACGGCTGGGGATGCAGCTCAGTGGTGGGTAGAGCCCTTGTCTAGCATGTGCAAGGCCCTGGCTTCAATTCCCAGCTCCTCAAAAAAAAAAAAAAAAAAAAAAAAAATACAAGTAAATGAAAGGAAAAAGAAAATGATTGAAAACAAATGAAAAGAGAATCATTTAATGTGTGAAATGATAATGAATTGCAAGTTTGGGGACATAAAGAAAGATTTATTGGAACACAGTCATACCCACCGTTTGCTCATTGCCTTTAGCTGCTTTGGTGCTACAGTAGCGGAATAGTTGTGACAGAGTTCCAAATGTTTGTTTGCTGCCCTTTGCCAAAAAGTGTACCTACCCCTTCCCCAGCCCATGGACCCCACCCAGGGTAGCTGACTGCTCAGAGGTGAGAAGGGGTTAGGGGATGTGGCTCAGTGACAGAAAGTTTGGCATGCCTCGGGTTCCATCCCCAGCCCTGGGGACAACCAAAACAAAGAAACTGTAAGGAGGGTGTGACTTCCTTCCCCTCTGCATTATGTCATGGAGGCCAGGTGAGTGGTGTTGTTTGGGCTCCATTGACTTAGACTAATGAGGTGGCATCCCTTTGTCTTCCTGTAGAGCTTCTTTTCCTGATTTTTCTCCCCCTGTTGCTGGGGATTGAACCAGGGCTTACACATGCTAAGCACCCTCTCCACCAGGGAACTACATCCCCAGCTCTTCTTTTCCTGGAACTTAAAAAAGTAATTGACATTATTATCTAAAGATTTAGAGCACTGGGTTTTCCTGGCATGGGCTAGTTCCCTTCTCTCTCTCTGCCTGGGTTTCCTCACGTGGAAACTGGGGATAATCAAAGTACCTACCTCAGCTGGGCACAGTGGCGCATGCCTGTGGTGTGTGGGTGTGTGGGGAGTCAAAATAGAGAAGGCTAGGAGTGGCTTAGGAGGCTGAGGCAGGAGGATCATGAGTTCAAAGCCAGCCTCAGCAAAAACGAGGTGCTAAGCAACTCAGTGAGACCCTGATTCTAACTAAAATTCAAAATAGGGCTGGGGATGTGGCTCAGTGGTCGAGTGCCCCTGAGTTCAAGCCCCAGTACCAAAAAAAAAAAAAAAAAAAGTACCAAGTGGTTGCGAGGACTGAGGAATGAAGTGGTGTATGTGAGCTCTTGGAGACAGTATCTGGCATATAGTGACTATAGAAAGTCAAGTGACACAGATGGGTGTAGAATACTGACCTCCCCACACTTGACCTTAGCAGTCTTTTCATACTTTTCTCTCTCCACACTCTTACAAATGTGTGCAGGTGTATATACTGTGTGTTGTTTTTGCACTCTTGGCATTGAACTTGGGTGCTCTACCACTGAGCTATATCCCTAGCCCTTTTAATATATATATTTTTTAGTTGCAGATGGACACAATACCTTTATTTTATTTGTTTATTTTATTTTATTTTTTTATGTGGTGTTGGGGATTGAACCCAGTGCCTCACGGATGCTAAGCAAGCGCTCTACCCCTGAGCCACAACCCCGGCCCTCCCCAGCCCTTTTTTTAAATTTTATTTTGAGACAGGGTTTTGCTAGGTTGCTGAGGCTGGCCTCCAACTTGCCATCCTCCTGGCTTTGCCTCCCAAGTGGCCAGGATTTTAGATATGCACCAGTGCACCCGGATATGCCATATTTTTAAACACAATCATAATACTCCTTACTCCATAATTTCCTGTTTTCTTTTTTCTTCCCACTCGATAACACATCAAAGCCATCGCCCCGGGGTCTATACATCTAAATCGAATTCCAGTTTTAGGAACTATGTAACAGAAGGGAGCGCTTCCCACTTCCTGGTCACCGCTTCTTCCCCAGGCTGCTCACACAGTCTGCTGGAGGCCAGACTGAAGTGGTGCAAGTAAAAACAGGGGGGTTGCCTGCACCCACCCTCAGATCGCAGACGCCTCCCATTCTGTTTCTCTCTGAGTCTGAACCCCTGCCAGGGTGCACAGCCCTCTGCAGCTTGGCTTCTGCTTCCCTCCTCTGCTTACCGCTCCCAACACCACCCACAGGCAACCCACCCATCTGAAACCCAGCTCTCAAAAGCCTCTTGCAAATCAGAAGGCAGACAGCTGGTAGGGTGGGGTGGGACCTGGTGGCCTAAATTCACAGGTAACAATACAGCTGAGCGCCTGCCCTGCTATCCCCACGATGGTGGGAGTCCAAACAGGCCTGGTTATGGCTCTGCTCTGACCTTTCCATGTGACCTTGGATAAAAATCACTTCCCCTCTCTGGACCTTCCTGTAAAAGGAAAGGGTTGGCCGAGAGTCTCTTGGGCCCTGAGCTCAGTCCAGCCCTTGCAGTGTTACCATCTGCAGATCCGGGAGCCACAGCTGGGGACTGGAGTTCATTTCCCTCCCCTCTGCAGTTCCGCTTGCTTCCCAGCTCACTTGGGCTCAGCCTGGGATTGAGCCCATATCCTCTGAGCAAGAGGAAGCAGGAGCTGGGGTGTTGGCCTGTGCCTCTGATGCTGCTATGAAGTCCTGTGTCCTTCCTGCCCACCCCCCACTCCCGCTCCTGAGGACATACAGGTGAAAGGCAGAGTTTGTACCCATTCTCCAGATGGAAAAACAGATTCAGGAAGAAGCCTTACTGCTGGGGTGGGGTACAGCCAAGACCTCTAGTTCCTCCTATAGCTCAGTTCAGAACATTGCCCTCATAGTTTTTAGGATTCAAAAGAGCTGAAAGCGTGCAGGAGATCCCCCAAGGAGGGTCTGGTGCATTTTGTCAATGGGATGCTAAGGGGGATGTTTGTGTGCCCTGAATGCTGGGGAGGGACAGAGCCACCCAGACAAACTATATAGTAGGAAGTGGTGCCAGACTAGGCTCCCCAGGGCCCGAGACCTTGCCTGGGTTACACGTGGAGGTTTGCAGGGGGTTTTGGTTATCGCCTCGTGGACATGAGGTAGTCCCCTCATTGAATGGTAAAAACTGCTCTAACCTTCAGCGGGGGTGTCCGTGACACCAGCCAGGCTCTGTGGGCTCATGCAGTCTGTCCCACATGACTTCTCCCTGGGGACACTTGCCTGGCCCCCCTGAGGCCCCTTGCCACAGCACTCAGTGGCAATTTTCCCCGGGTCTGGTCAACGTAGCTGTGAGAGGCCCTGGCAGCAGGAAGCGTTGTTGGCAAATCTGTTTGGCAGCTGATACCGGGGATGGTGATTTTGTGCAGCCTCTTGTCCTCTGTTGTGGTAAATAGCAGATAATGACATTTCCAGGCCGTGGCGTGGCTCGGCGCCACACACCTCACTGCTGCCTGCCAGCTGCCAGACTTCAGAGGCCTGGGACTCTTCACGGCTTTCAAATCGCCCCCTTTGTTTCCGGCTGCTGCGATGTCTCCTTATAGCTGCTGGATGTTCACCGGCTGCAGCTCGGGCTCCATTTAGCCTGTCCTTCTGTGCCCCACAGGCGGGCCCCAGGGGCAGCACACCTGCTGACCAGGAGGCCAAAGGGAGAATGAGGAGCTGGTTCCTCTCCCCAAGGCTCCTGTTGGCTTCAAAACCAAGACTCAGGGCTGGGGATGTGGCTCAGTGGTACAGCACTCCCCTAGTTCGCATGAGGCTGGGGGGTGCTTTAGCCTCTTTCCTCACCCTCATCATCCCACTTTCTGTGGGAGAGACAATTCCCCCAGGGTTACTGATGTGGGAACTGAGACGGAGGGAGAGGACGATCTGCCTGCCCTTCTGGGGACCCTCGTGCACAGAAACCACACCCGAGAGCAGACAGGACTGTACTTGAACCTTCCAGGGAGAGAGACCTGAGCACCTGGGTTCCTAGCTCAGGGGAGGGACTGCCATGCCATCGCCACCATAGGGCCCCTTACCAGGCCTCTGACTGCCTCCCACTTTCCAGCTCATTCTCCGGTCCTCTGCTTATTCATCTTGCTCAAGTGCAGCTCTGATTATGTCACTCTGCTGCTCTCCCTGAAGTGTTCGGTGGCTCCCCAGAAAGCCTGCAAAATAAAGTCTAAATGCTGCCACATGGTGCCCATGCCCCTCAGTCCTTTCCCCGCTGTGATCTGCTGACTTTAGCAGCATAAATGGAACTCGGGGCTGTAAGGGCTGGCCCTGCCAGGGCCTGGCCTGTCTGGCTTTCCTTGGAGCTCTGTCCTGCCCATTGCCAGGGTCTCTAATTGATCATTAGAGCCAGTTGCTCTTAGAATATAAAGAAGCACCAGGGTATTTATCTAGTCTGCTGTGTTTTTCAAATTAAAACCAAAGCAGATCCGTTCTAACAGGCTTTTGCTGGCTAGGAAGATATTTCCTGTGTCCCTAGTGCTGGAAAGAGACAGAGAAGAGAGTGTTTTCCCATAGACCAGCCTTTTGAGGATTACAGGAATCCGAGAAAGGCAGACGGGGGGCCAGGGCTCTACCCCTGGACAGGGGGAGCTTCTGAGGGGCACAAACGTCCCACACTGAGTTGGTGGGGCAGAGCTGTGGGATGTGGGCAGTCTCCTGACTGTGGCCAGGGACTCTGGGCCCACTTGGTTTCTGGACTGGCCATGTTTATCTGCCTTCAGCGCAGGCCTCCCCGACTCTCTGTGGTCCAGCAATTCAAGTTAACCATGTGGCTGCCTGGTGGCCAACTTCAAGTCGCAAGGCTGTGCTCTGGGTCCCTTCTGCCCCTCTTTCCTAGGACCTGGCCCCACTTGGCCCTACCTTTTCTTACATTTTCCATCACGCCCAGCTCCAGCCTCAGATCCATCCCTCCAGCCCGAGCTCTCTGCTTGCTCCCCATGGGCCTTCAGGAGAGCAGGGCTGGGCTGTGTGGCCTCTGCCTCTCACCTCAACCCTATTTGTGCCTGGCCCCCTGCCTCCAGTGGCTTTCCTGCCACCTCTGCCTGGCCCCCAACAAGGGTGCTGCTTCTCCAGGCGTGGGGGGGGGGGACCAATCCAGGCTCTGAAGCTGCATTGGAGAACCAGGCCTGGGAAACCTCTGGGCCTCTGGAAACTCCTGCTGGGAGGTGGTGAGATTGACAGCAGGGGGCACACACCAGTGTGAAGCAGGCAGATTCCCCAAGGCCTCTCTGCTCCCTAGGTTCCAGAGCTTCAGCAACACTATGTGCTGCTCCTGCCTCTCCTGTATCTGCCACCCTGACCTTTCTCCCAGCCCAGGTTCTGTGTGTCACCCGCTGTTCTACAGCTCTTCCAATGGAGTCCAGGGACAAATGCCACAAACATCAGTGCCCCACCTTGTCTCCTTGCTCACACCACCCCCGCCAGCATCCTGATGGCCAGCCCGGTGGTCTCAGGACAACCCTGCAGTCCTTCTTTCCTTTCCCTCCCCTCCCATAGGGCTCTAGGAATTCCATCTGTATCTGGGAATGTTCCAGAAAAAAGTGCCTCTGCAAAGACCGTGGAGGACAGATCCACTGGGAGGAGGACTAGGCCCATATTCTTAGCAAAGTTTCTCCCTGAAACTCAGGTCTGATCATCGCCCTCCCCTACCTAAATGCCACAAGCGAGCGGTCCCATGAATCTAGGGAATCCCAACCCCTGCAGTGACTTGTTCTCATCCCTCAGCCCTCTCCTTCCTTTCCAACTGACAGCATCAGGTGCCTGCTGAACCCTGGGGATTAAATGTGGACGCTGTTGAGGGCTGGGAATGTGGCTTAGTGGAAGAGCATTTCCCCAGAGCGCACAAGGGCCTGGGATCAGTCCCCAGCACTGGGGGGTGGGGGGGTCCTCTCTCTCTAAGGACTCACAGCCTTACAGGGGCCCCCAGAGAGAAGTCCTGTGTCATGCACTCAGTGGTGCTCTAGGAACAGCAGCCAACTGTGGGGACACAGCGGGAAGAAACTAGTAGCAGGAACTTAAGAAGTGTTTGCTGATGCCCTTGACATCTCTGGCCCTGATCTCAGCTAACATTGCTGTCCAAATTCTAGGGATAGGGCCGTGGAGGGTTAACTCGAGGCTCCAGCCTCCCCGCCTTCCATCATGGAGATTTTAAATCTTCCAAAAGCAGGGCTGTGACTTCACACCTTTGGGGTCAGGCCCTAAATATATGGGGAAAAGCCAATCCAAGGGCTTTTTCTTGTTTTTACACCGTCACCCAATAAAGCATACTTCTGTGACCCCTGGTCACCCGAAAGTGTGGGAATCTCTTCCTGCTGGCTACCAATCCATTAAGCTCTAGATTTTCCAGCTGAGTTCTCCAGTTCAACCCTGACACTTGCTACCTGGAGCGAGGGTCAGCCCACAGGTAAGACTGTACCCGACTTTAGATGCCAGTTGCAAGAATGTGGAGAACCAGCTGGCCATAAATGAGGGTTCCCAAAACCCATTCTTCGATTCAGTTAGTTTACAGCTCACAGGCTCAGGGGAACACATTCCCTGGTTTATTGTAAAGGATATTATTATAAAGCGTACAGACAGAGATGTGTGGGGCCAGGTGTGGGAGAGGGTGCAGAGCTTCCATGCCCCCCGCCCATGTACCGCCCTCCAGAAACCTCCATGTGTTCTGCTGCCAAAAGCCCCCAGAGCCCCGACCTCTTGAGATTTTTCGGAGGTTTCGTTACACAGGCATGACTGGGCCATTAGTGATCAGTTTCATCCTTTGTCCCCTTCCCTGAGGTTGGGGGTGGGGATGAAAGGCCCAAGCCTCTAATCATGCCTTGAACTTTCTGGTGTCCAACCCCTATCCTGAAGCTATCTGGGGTGGGGGGGTCACCCGCCACTTCATTAGCATAAAAGTCACTCTTACCACTCTGGAGATCCCCAGAGTTTTTGAGCTATAGGTTAAAAAGTAGGAATGAAGACCAAATACATATGTATATGTTGGGGGCTGCTTTTTTTGTTTGTTTATATTGGTGTGGCACTGGGGATTGAACCCCAGGGTGCTCTACCACTGAGCAACGTCCCCAGCCCTTTTTATTTTTTATTTTGAGACAGGCTGGCCTCAAACTAGCCATCCTCCTGCCTCAGATCCCCAAGTCACTGGGTTTCCAAGCACATATCACCATGCCCAGCTAAACATATATTTCACAGTATCACAGGCCCGCGGACTGCTCAGATGTTCTAGAACTATAGAACTTTGGAGCGAGGACTTTCTCTGCCTGCCCCCACTTCTTGCATGGTCAAGACTGACCACGGGGAGTCCCTATCCAAGGCGAGGCTTCACGACAGCCCTCAGGAATATCAGGCTCACTTGAAGCCCTGGGCTCAGGCAGCCGAAGAGATGGGACATTTTCAGAATACAGAAAGGAAAACAAAAGACCTGGCCTCTCGTTTTCTTGGTATCTGAGAACCAGACTCCCTTCACAGAGCCTGGGCTGATCCAGGACGAAGGTGCTTCTGCGTGTGTGGGAGGCCCAGCCCAGGGCTGCTAGAAAGCAGAGGTTTGTTATGCAACCAGGGCTGGGCTGGGGGAGGCAGGGCCTGCTCTGGGGCTTTGTGTCTGTCTGGAAAGCTTTTGCCATTTGTCTCCAGAGGATAGCTCTCTCCACCTGCTTTCTCCCTGGCTCCCTCAGAACGGGTGAGGCCTATTAGCATCTTCTCAACAAGTGTGCAGGTCTGCAGCATAGGTGAGAGGTGAAATTGGGGGTGAGTTCCAGCTTAGCCCTCCATGCATAACCTGTGCGGCCCCTGACAGATGCCCTAAGCTGCCTCCGCTTTGTGTCCATTTATCGTCAAAAGCATGATCCCTGGAAAGTGCTCACACTGAGTCCAACACAAAGCATCCCTTATATAAGCTCTTGCCTGTTTTATTTTTAACTTTTTTTTTTTGCAGTGCTAGGGATTGAACCCAGAGCCTTGCGCATGCCAAGCAGGCGCTCTAGCACTGAGCTACCCACCCAGCCCGAACTCTTGCTTTTATTATTATGTTCCAGAACCTCCATCCTGGCTCTGCCACCTCCTCCTCGCATGAACTTGGCCAAGCACCCCAGCCTCTCTGGGTCTTTGATTCCTCATCCGTGACATTCCCATCATCAAGCCTCCCTCACCAGGGCCGTTGTGAAAGTCAACAAGATTAAATGTGGTAATGATAATGTGTGTAGAGCGCCAGGCATGGAATAAGTGCTCAATAAATGGTGGCTATTATCGTTCTTAGGAGTTATGTGTCTAAGTTACATGGCGGGGAGCAAGACTAATGTGAAGCCAGTTTCCCCCGCCACCTGGGCCTTCCCCTGCCCTAACTGCTTCCCAGCCTTGAAGCAATTTGACTTTGGAAAGGCGAAGGGAGACTTTGGTGGGAGAGCTGCCAGCTACAGTGGGATGGTGGTGGTTCTGGGAGCTGATGGACAGAGTTCAGTGTGAGTCCCCCGGTGATATCTGGGTAGAGACCCACGGACCCGCAGCCTGGAGGACATGTTAGACCCAGCTCTGGCTTGGGCGTCATTTCCAGGAGGCCAGGCTCAGTGAAGAGGGTGCAGAAGCAAGGGACAACTTCTTTTAGGGCTAAAAGTAGCAAGGAGGGCCCCAGGACTGTAGCCCCCCGAAGGATTTGTTGTAGGTTGCCTTAGTGACGGGGCAGGAGAGTTATGTTTGAGAACACAGATGGAACGGACCTCAGTGGAGTGCTTAGTGTTTATGCACATTGATTCCAGTCCTCTGTCACCCCTGGGGAGAATCAGTGTCATCACTTGTCCCCACACAGAGTCTTTGATGAAGTTCTGGAGTCCACCCTGTGGTATCCTGACCAAGAGTTGTTGGGGGTCTTTTAGTTCTTCTGCTGGGGGGACTTTATAACTGCACCTCTAAATTTTGAGGACCCAAGCAGGCGCCCTTAGAGAGATACAGAGACTTTCCACCTTCTTTTTTAATGCAATCTGAAATTTCAAAATAATATTGTTTTGAAAAAAGTGAACGTGATATTGACTCCGCTTTTCCAGCTGCATGTGTCCCGTCCTCTGAACTCAGAGGATCTGGCAGCCCTGAGAGGAGAGGGAACCTGGTTGGAGTCACAGACTGGTGGCCACAGTGGGACCTCAGTGGAAATGAGCCTGTGACAGACTCATCAGCCTCTGGGACCAACATCGGGCCCTTACCAGAGATGGCCAGCAGGAGGAAGCTGTTATGGGCTGTCTCCTCTGGCCCTCTAGGGACATCTCCTTTGTCCCTTCCACGTGCATGAATGATTCTTTCTGTGCAAGTGTTGCTGTAATTGCTCTCTCCAGCCTTGGTCAGCCCCTCTGCTCTGTCCATTCAGACTAGCATTTGTATATCTTTCCTTCAATACTCAGTACTCCCATGGGTACTTCTTAACGTCTCATGCTGGACACACACCTGGCACCCACTGTGTCCCCCACAAATGCCTACTGAATGGATGAATTTCTTGAGACCACGTGCCACATTCTGTGTGTCCCCCTTCAAAACTGTATGTTATTAGATTCACTATCGTCTTAAAACTCTCAGCTTCTGATGGGACAGTCCCCTCCCCTTTGCCCAAGCTCTTGTTGAAACCATCGCTGCCTCCGCTGTGGTTCACATCATCCATCCTGCACACCCCGTCAGCTGGATCCATATGGCCCACCGGAAACGAAGCAGAAATCCTGAACATAGTCTCCTTGTCTGCCAGGGGATGTAGAGATGAGCCAGGATCAGGAAGGGTTAACAGAGGCAGCGAACTGGGCCACTGTCCTCCCTGCCCACCCTGTCCCCCTCACCAGCCCTGTGGCTCATCTTGTCTCAGTCCCCTGATTTCCCTCTCAGACCCGCACACCGTGAGACACAGTCACAGAAATGATCCAGAGCCACACGGAGCCATGATATCTTATTATGTGCTCCGTGAATGTTAATCATCAGAGCGGAGGCCGCTGACTTCTTTAACCCTCCCCCTCTACTCAGAGGTGGTGGTGACTGAGTGGCAGGGAGGGAGGCGTGTCTTGAAATCTGCAGAAAATGATGGTGCTTTCATTCAACTAGGGAGAGGGGCCTGGGGCTATCAGGAGCTTGGGGCTGGCAGGCGGTGCCCGCATGTCAGCAGCTCCTCTGACCGAGGGTGGTCAGTGGTAATGGCACAGCCCTCAGGAAGCCTGGCTGCGGAGGCCTGGCCCTGCCTGGCTAATTCACCTGGCCACTGGCAGCAGGGGTAGAAAGGGCTGGAGGGTCCCTTGCAGGACACCCAGGTGAGAAGTATGGAGAGAGAATCACCTTCCTTCCAAAATCTCTCTCCAGTCACTTTTGTTTCTATCTCAGACCAGACAGCAGGTGGCTGTGTCTCTCTGGGCCCTGTCTGTGACAGTATTTCTGGGTGGACTCTGCATGCCTTCAGCACTGCTGGCTGCCTGGACGATGTCCTAATGAATGGGAAGAGGGGCCAGGGCCAGGCTGTGCCTGCTCCCACCTGAGGTTCAATGTCAGTTGTACTTCTGGAGGGAGGTGTGGCGACCAGGAGCCAGCCCTCAGCATGGGGAGGGTGAAATTGGGGCCAGGCTGCAGGGTGAGGGCTTGGAAAAGCATCCTGCCCAGGCAGCCAGACCTGGTTGGGGCAGTTGAAACCTACATCTGAGGCAGAGAGGGAACAGCGTTCACATCCCAGCTCCCCACGGTCAAGTTATTTAACTTCAGGTCTCAGATCCCTTGTTTATAAAACAGACACTGTGATACCCACTTTATAAGGTTGTTGTGAAAATTAAATGAGATTCTATATAAAACAGCCAGTTTGGTGCCTGGCATAGCATAAGCACCTACTAAAGGGTACAAATATTTATAATTTGTACATCAATATCTGAACTGTATGTACTTAAAGTTGTTTGGCAGCGGGGCCCGGGGCCCCCCATACTGAGTCTATGGCAACAAGGCTATTTCTAGTCTGTCCACCAAGCAGGGCCAGCATGCATCTGCAAGCCTGGCTGACCGTGTTTCAGGGCTTGAGCATGGCTGAATTTATAGAGGGGATCAGTGACCCAGTGACACTGACTGGTAGGGTGGGTCATGCATGAGGCTAACTGTCTTCCTTTGAGTCACAGTCAACAGCTGAGACCTGTCTCCTACATATGCTGCATATACTGCTAGCTTAAGTCCGTCCTGGCCTGCGAAAGTCCAGATCTGATCAATAAATGAAGTTTGGGGTGGGGAGTATGAGAACACCTGCCTAAGGTTTTTGAGGCTCTGGATTCAATCCCCAGCACCTAGCGGGGAGGAAAAAGAAGGGAGGAGTGAGGAAGGATTGGGGCAAGTGATTTCTTTAAATAGGAATGCAGTATGTCTATTTAAAATAGATTCTGAGCTGGCCAGCATGCCTATAATCCCAGCCGCTGGGGAGACTGAGGCAGGAGGATCAAGAGTTCAAAGCCAGCCTCAGCAACTCAGTGAGACCTGTTTCTAAATAAAATACAAAAAAGGGCTGGGGATGTGGCTCAGTGGTTAAGGACCCTGGACTCAATCCCTAGTACAAAAAAAAAAGAAAGGAAAAAAATGGATTTTGACTTTGCACAATCTGATTCACATTTTGGCCAGTATCCTTACAGATAGTCATCTGTGTACAGATAGCCTTTTCAGTTGACCAGGTATGTGCGTGTATTTCTACAGTGGAGCATCATACTATGCAGACTGTTTATAACAAGCTTTTTTTTTTTTTTAACTTGATTGCGCATATCACTCCATTTCATTATATATACAGCTTTGTCATTATTTTTGTCACTTTTCTGTTTACATCATCATCATTTTTATTGCTGGCATAGCTTTCCACAAAACACAAGAAGATTTTTCATTTTGCCGATTTGATTCTAGCATCAGGAACACAGCATGTGGTGCGGAACACAAACTGGAGCCTTGTTCCTCACGCTGCCTTGTGCGTGTATAGAAGGCATTGGGTTGTACCCACTTTCCCCCGCTTTATTGGCGTATGTGGACAGGTCCTCTGCCATCATCATTTACAGCATAGTTCCTGATGAGAAACTGTCTAACCTCCCAACTTCAATTCATTGTAACTCTTGGGAAAGTCTTTTTTTTTTATTATTATTATTATTTTTAAATTTGGTACCTGGGTTTGAGCCCAGGAGCATTTTACTACTGAGCTACATCCCCAGCCCTTTGTTTTATTTTTTATTTTGAGACAGGGTCTCATCAAGTTGCCCAGGCTGGCCTCAAACTTGTGATCCTCCTGCCTCAACCTCCCAAGTCACTGGGATTACAGGTGTGTGCCATCACAACCAGCCAGGAAAGTTATTTTCCAAATTTATGAACCCCTCTTTCTAATATGACACTCATTAAGGACAAAGGGTTGTGCCTTGTTCATTCTCAACATTCCTAAAACAGTGCCTTACTTGCAGAATTGAATAAATGTTGAATTGGAGCACCCAGTATTTTTTAATTAACCATCTTAGGCGGTGGCACTGCCTGTAGTCCCAGCTACTGGGGAGCCTGAGCAAGACAATCACTTGAGGCTAGGAATTTGAGGCCATTCTGAGCAACCATAGCACGATCCCGTAAAAATTAACTATCTTCGATATTCATTTGTGCAGGGCAGTGTACATTTTCTAGGCCTCTTTGTATAGAATGTTTGAAGGCAGTTTCATCCTTTTTGATTGACAGCCTCACGAACGTCATTTTCTGTGTGGTACATGATAATATCGCGAAGCCCTCAGGGCCCATGGAGGTGTGTATGGCCACTTGCCCAATTAGTAAATGACCCCACATGGCTGTTCCACGAGATGGGGATGCTTGCTCTCAGGACAGTTTTCTTCTCTCCCCTCTGTGACCTTGGTCCACAGTTTGGAAAGCTGACTATGGAGCTTGGTGGGACCTGTGTGGAGTGGCCAGGGTGCCTGGGGAGGCCTTGCAGGCTGACCTTGGTGCAGAGTGTCTGGTGCTTTCTGACTGACTCTCAGCTATGGTCTGGGATGGGGCGGCATGTGATGGGGGTTCCAGGAGGGCAACAATCAGGTCTCGGAACAGGCCTGCACACGTATGTAGGCGGCCTATAGGATGCACCCCTGGAGTGATAGGGTAAACATCTCTGCTCCCCACCTTTAGCCAATGACCTTTAGTCATTTCCTCTGTGCCTGTCCAGCTGGACTCACACTCTGTGTCCTGAGAATGGGGCCCATGAGGCCAGCAGACACACCTCCTCCAGACCACCATTGCTGGTCAGCCCCACTTGGTGTGGATGTGAGTCACCCTGCCAGGGGATGCTGAAGGAGCATTTGGTGTTTCCAGGTGTCTTGTCTCCCCAGCAGATTGGCCTATTCCAGGAGGGACCACATCTCACCTTCTCAGTTGTAATTCTATAAGTAGTTCCTGCCTCTCTCTGCCTTTGTTCTGCAAATAACCATGGTGCTAGGCCTTAGGAACAGGACAGTGAAGAGAAATAGACACAGCCTGTGCTCCTGGGGAGCAGACAGGTTTATTTTTTTTTTTTGAATTTTTTTTTTAATATTTATGTTTTAGTTTTCAGCGGACACAACATCTTTGTTTGTATGTGGTGCTGAGGATCGAACCCGGGCCGCACGCATGCCAGGCGAGCGCGCTACCACTTGAGCCACATCCCCAGCCCCAAGCAGACAGGTTTAGGAGCCAGGTGTGGTGGCATAGACCTATATTCCCAGCCGCTTGGGAAACTGAGGCAGAAGGATTGCAAGTTCTAAGTCAATCTCAGCAACTCAGTGAGATCCTGTCTCAAAATAAAAATACATAAATAAAAGGACTGGGGAGGTAGCTTAGGGGTAAAGTACCTGTACCAAAAAAAAAAATAAATAAATAAATAAATTGCTGGTGTTTCTGCTGAGGTCTGAAGGATGCTTAGGCTACTGAGGAGACAGTGTGGTCAGATGCATTCCAGACAGAGGTTGTGGCACATGTGAAGGTCCTGTGGCAGAGGCAGAGCAAGGACCAGGGACTAAAGGAAGGCCAACCTGTCAGGAGCACAGAGGCTACAGAGTAGGGGTGGAGGAGGAGACAGGTGTGAGTGGAGGCTGGCAAGGCAAAAGGGTCCAGCCCAAACTGGCATCCGCACCATGCAGAGTGAGGCGGTCTTCAACAGACACATCAGGAAGCCTCTGAAGGCTGCTGAGCTGGCAGGGATGGGAGAAATGACATGATTTGATTTGCATCTTGAAAAGATCAGTCAGGCTGTGTGTCAAGAGCCAATTGGAAGTGGGCCAAGGTGAGGGTGGGGACGCCTGCCAAGGGGTTTGTGGCACAGGCCAGGCACAGGTGGTGGCAGTGTGGATTGGGGAGGAGTGCCGGAGGTTGGAGAGACACCTGGAGTTCTTGGAGATGGGCCCTTTGGTGGGGTGAAGGAGAGTGAGCACCGGGGACAGTGGCTGGGTTTGGGGCTATATTTATGTCCAATGGCTGCTGCGTCCGTCACTGGAAGGGATGCCCTGGCAGAGCTCTGTGGGCCTTGCCTCCTCTGCACCACACAGTGAGCTAAGCACAGTCACCAACTGTCTCCCTGGCCCTCCTAGCTGGGGGCCTGCCTGTCACCACTGATTTACAGACGAGGAAATGAGGCCGAGGTAAGCGCCCAGGTCAGGATTCCAAAGTGCACCCCTGCTCTGTCCTGTTTCCCATGGGCTCAACCCCAAGGCACCCCCTTCCCTGTGTCCTCGGGGCTGGGACATACACAGGCAGAGGGGTGAATGGAAGGCTCGAGACAGGGTGACCAGAGAGGGTGCACCGTCTGCAGGCCTTGATTTTTGTCCTTCCTGGTTGGAGTCAGGCCCAGCAGCACAGTGTGGTTGTTCAATGCCCAGACGCAGGTCCAGGCTGCAGGATGCAGGAGGTGGCCGAGCCCCAGAAGTCAGTGCTTACGTGCCCAGGGGCAGTGCCACTCCAGGGAAACGCATCCCAGGCAGGAGGCAGGTGGCTTTCCCTGGGACCTGAGGCTGTCCTTCACAGGGAGGGGCTGGCCTGCCCTCTTGTGCAAACACTTTTTAAAATACCAGCTGCTTCATTTTTGGTATTAGAACCTGGAAACAGACAGAGCCCATCAGGGGGAAAGGCTCATTATCCTCTTATTGATCTGAGATTTAATAAAGCAGCAATTATGAGTGATTTGAACAGGAGCCTGTTATCTCTCTCTGGCCCGAGCCTCTCAGGAGCATCTTGTTCCCCTACCTGCCACAGACACTATAGGTGCTTGAAGATGACCAAGAGATGGCAGGAACTGGCCGTGGGGTCCCCCAGGGACAGCTGGTAGTTGGAACACAGGGTTGTGCACACACGGGGGTGGGTGTGCCTTGTCATGTCACCTTACCCGCGCCCCATGGGGCTCCCAAAAGCAAGGGATGGAAGGAACATTCTAGAAACCCCTCCCACCACCCTGCCTTCCAAAGGTGGAATTGGAGGGGCTTTCTTCCCCCCCTGAAAACCACAGTCCTTATTGGAACCTGGGAAGCAAGCAGCACTGCACCCACCCTCTGTCGGGGAAGTAGGGGTTCCCCCGACCAGCAGGGACAAGCCACTGTCCCATTTCCCTACTTCCTACCCCAGACTGGAGCTGACTGACAGCCTTTGAGCCCTCCTCCTCTGGAAGGTGACTGGTGCATGCTGTCCCTGTCCCCAGGCTGGGTGTCTGTGTTCCTGGGTCTAGGGGGGAGGACAGGAGAGTTTTCAGTCCCTCCCTCCCTCGTTTCCTTCCCTGCCCCCAACAGCATAGCTATGTGATCAATCAGAGAGTATTTACCAAGGTCATGTGCACCTTCATCCTTCAGAACCCTGCCCAGGATGCAGCCGAGCACCCTGTCAGTCTGGGCGGGGTGAATTCTGAGCCATGGTGCATAACCAGGGCCACAGTGAGGCCTGGCCCCGCCCTGTTCCTCAGTGTCCCTAACACAAGGCTGTGCTCCTCAGGGTGCCCCACAGGTGACGGTCACATGGACTAAAGAATCGGTTTTCAGGGAAGAGGCAGATGGGTGGAATGGAACTGCTGCTCTGTGGAGTCCTGCGTGCTAAGGCTGAGGGTCCTGCAGCCCTGCACACCACCCAGGAGAACTTCCAGCCAGATATAAGTGTCCTGTTTCTGTGCGGTCCTGTATGTGGCCACCAGCTGGGTGTGGCAGTTGAGTACCTGAAAAGATCGTAGTGCCACTGAGGCACCATTTTGTTTCGTTGAACTGTATTTTTTTATTATTTTTTTTTTATTCTGGAGTTCAATCCCAATGTCTCACACAGGGCAGGCAGGCGTTCTACCACTGAGCTACACCATCAGCCCTTAACTGCACTTTAAACATCCACCTGTGGCTGGTGGCTACTGCAATAGATAGCAGAAGGCTAAAGGAGAATCATGCAAGGTTATAGAACAGGGTGTGATGGGGGGTTGTCACTAATCACAACAGGGACTGGTGTTTCTTGAGCGTTTATTACAGGCTGGGGGTTGATCTTCATGGGTGTCTGAGTGAATTCTCAAAGCAATCCCAGAGGATAAACATTATCCCACTTTACAGATGAGAACAACCCAGGCCTGCCCCTCCTAAAGCCTGTGTTACGGGCGCCATGCTACACTGCCTCGGCTTGAGCTCACGTGACACTGTTGACAGAGTTCAGGGTATGGGGGTTAGAGCGCCAAGGAGCACTGGGGACTCTTAAATGACTCCAGGATTGAGAGAGATGATAATGCACCCATTTCTAGAGCTTCCAAAATGCAAAAGCAGAAAGAAGGGCCCAGTGATGATGGCGGTGTGGGGGGGCTGCTAGGGACTGCATGTTTGTGTCCCCTCAAACCCCTGTGTTGAGACCCCTCTCCTCCGAGGGGATGGATATTTGGAGGTGAGACCTTTGGGAGGTCATTAGGGTTAGATGAGGTCACAAGGGTGGACCCCGCCCGCTTCTGGTGCCTTTGTAAGAAGAGACCAGAGTCTCCTCTCCTCTCCTTCCGCCACGTGAGGACACAGTAAAAAGACCGCTGTCTGTAAACCAAGAGGGGGACCCTCACCAGCACTCATCATGTGGACAGCCTGATCTGGGTGAGAAAGAAGTTTCTGTTGTCCCAGTCACCCCATCTAGGGCAGACTTTTGTTAGAGCAGACTACACTTAAGACAGGGCCAGGACTGCACAGTGCCCTCCCCTTGGCTGTGTGGCCGGGGGGAAGGAGGCGACCATGCTGTGCAGAAGCCCGAGGGATGTTGATGCAGGAGCTTCTGGGCCTGGGCTTCCCGTCTCCTAGAAACCTCTCTCTTCCTCCTGAGCCATAGTTAGCTCAGGAGAGAGCCAGCTCTTGGGCCTAGAACCAGCACTGGGGAGTGTATGAGCTTCTGCTGGCTGCGCCTACGTGGCCCGTGAAATCTTTGTCCCAGGGTCATTCTGTGTCCCTTCTCTGCCCGGTCATTTGAGAGCCATCAGCCACATCCTCAGGTACAAGCCTGAGCAGAACCCTGATTGCCATGGGCACCCACTTCTGGGAGGGGAGAGCATGATGGTTCCCCTGAGCTCTGAGAAAGTACCCTGCTTTGCCATTAACTAGCTGGGAACCGAAGCAGTTGGTGACATTGCTGGCCTCCGTTTCTCCATCTGTACAATGGGGACTGTAACTCTCCCTTCATATGTCATGTCCAGGGTCCCTGCGCCTTTCACACACACATATTTGGCAGCCATCGGTGTTTTATTCCCACCTGATTCTCAAGGTCTCATTCAGCAGCTTTGGGAGGAGCCACACAGTGTTTAGGGTGAGCCGTCAGCAAACCCCCTAAGAATGCATCAGGAAAGTCTGGCCTCTCTGAGGGCCGTTTTGCACACATGCCTTCTGTGTAGGGGATCGTGGAAATTAGCAAGGAAAACAAAGCCACCAGGTTTCAGCCCCTCCGTCCCCTCTCCTAAGAGAGTTCCAGGTTGCAGCCTGAGGCCCACCTTGACTGATGGGGGACCCTGCCCTAGAGGCATCAGGATTGGGGATGAGAAGCAGGAGGGGTAAAGAGAGGCAGCCCAGAGGGGAAGGTCGGGGATGGCAGCTGGGGGTCCAGGGAAGCAGGCTGCTGGTCTGTGGAGGGGCTCACCTCCAGCCTGGGAAAGATCCGACACTCAGGGCTGACAGAGGTGGCCATCCCCACCCCTTTCAAGAATCCTGATGGCTCAGAGGGCAAGAAAATAGCAGCAGACAGTGCCCAGGAGACCCTCCCAGATGTGCTGGACCACCACAGACCCTCAGCCTGGGACCTTCCTGAGAGCTGGGGAGGGACCCTGTGATGACAGGGACCTGAGAAGGGCTTCTCTGCCTCTTCCCGTCCCTTCTCTGAGAGGGATGGGCGCTTGGAGCCAATTCTGTTTTATCTGGAAAAAGAAAAGAAAAGAGAAGTGACGTATCTCACACCTGAGCTCGGGATGGTAGCCAGTCCGTGCCCCCACCAGTGTGTCACAGCCTGTCTTCCGAGTGCAGACTCTCTCTCTCCTCTCCTCTCCTGCAGCGCCCAGGCTCAGCCACCCAATCAGGCTGGTGACACACGCTTTGGGAAGCCAAGTTGGTGACATTTCCCTCTCCGCGGAGAGGTGCACTCCTTGCTCAGTTGGCAGCCTGCAGCAAAGGCCAAGTAACAGATCCAGCCTTCCCTCGCCTGGTGCTGGGGGGTGGGTGGCAGGGACTGGAGAAAGCCCCCTCCTCTGCAGGCTCCGGAGGCCCCGAGTCCCCTGAGAAGGAGCCACCGTCACCATCACCATCACCACCGCTGAATCATGCCCGGGGTGGGCTGGGAACCAGTCTCAGCCCCAACAAATCCATCTCTGCCTCCCTGTGTGTTTATTCTGGCCTCCTCAGTATTGCTGGTTGCCGTGCCTCTAGGGGAAGCAAAATATGTATTTAGACGTTACGTGCTTAAACAACTCTGGAGAAGGAAAAAACACTGGGATCGGAGTTCTGGCTATTTCTGCATCCTGAGGAAATGATATCATGGCTCCAGAGTCAGTCTCCAACCCAGTCCCAACTCTCCGCAGGATGTTGGGCAAATTCTCAGATTCCTCCACAGCCCGGATGCCTCACCTGTAAAGTGGGCCTTGTGCTTGCACAGGGGTGGTCTTGGGATGGTTTGGGGGAGAGGGCTTGGCATCAAGTACACGCTCAAGCTTCACTGGGGTCCTCTAACCTGACAGGCAGGTGTGTGAGCTTTTTGCATGGTTATATACAAACAGGTGTCTTCTGTGCCGGATGACATTCTTTCCCGCCCACCTGTCCAGGTAGCCAGCAGCACATGCTGTGTGAAGGCCACACCGCATTCTGTTGTGTTTGCCTGATTCTTCCCCTGGTGCTGGGCGTTTGGGTTATTTCCAGTTCTTTGCCGCTGAAAATGATGTAGCTGCGAATATCAGCAGATTTATTTTTTTTTTAATGAGGTCCTAATAGAATATAATTATGGGGGTGGAATCAAGGCATGGACGGCACACCTCCACTGAGCCCCAGAGCCAAGCGAGGGTGTCCGTGCCTCTTGGATGATCTGTCCTCGTATCCCGAAGCAAAATCCATCATCCCTGGGAAGATGCCCAGGTGACTCTTGTTTCTGGTTGTCTCAGCCCCTCCTCACCCAAGGGGGAACACGCTGAAGTATTAACACCCCTGTGTCCTCTCTCTTGTAGAAAGTCTGCACCAAATGTGGGATCGAGACCTCCCCTGGCCAGAAGCGGCCCCTGTGGCTGTGTAAGATCTGCAGTGAGCAAAGAGAGGTAGGGCCCCTGGGGCAGCGGGGTCTGGGCACACTCACGTGTTAGGGTTACAGGGTGGGTCGCTGGCAGGGGCCTCTCTGGAGGTCAAGGAGGGACCATCCAGGGGTGTCCAGAGGAGAAGGGTGCAGAGGGACAACCGGCTTGGCCCAGCACCTTCATACAAAGGTGGCAGCGGGCCCTGGTTCTGTGCTTGTGGAGTCTACGGTTTCAGTGGCATGTGGCATTTGCCGGGGGGGCCTGTAATTGTAGCTGTCCAGGTTGCACATTTACTCAGCTCTTGGCCCTGTGCTAATAAGTTCCTTAGGTTTATTCATTCATTTCCCCCTTATTCAACCCCATCAGTGGCCACTGTTCTTATCTTTTCTTCCTGGTGGGGAAATGGAGACACAAGTGGCTAAGTGACTTGTGGACACTGAGCTGGAGGAGGGACATGGAGTTGGGAACCAAGCACAGCCAGGGCCTTCTGCAGTGTGCCACCGCCCCCCCCCCCAATCCTTTCTGGGGCTAGGGTTGTGTCATTTCAGTTCTGACCCCATTTCAGGGGAGGAAATTGAGGATGCTGAGGCAGTAGCTGGCGGGGGGCGGTAATTGGGGGTGCCTAGAACTGCATCTCCCAGCCCCAAACCCAGGGGCTTTCCTTACTGCACCAACAGCAGGACTACACAGGTGGCTTCTGGGGAGAGCCATGGGGAGGCAGAACAGGGATGGAAGGAGCCTGGACAAGGGAGCATGTCCCTGGCTTTCCAGATATGGGTTTGTCTTCTTATTGATCTGACTTGGCACTTGGTATGTGCTTATCATCATATTCTCAGTTCTGGAAAATTCTCGTTCGTAGCTTCTTTGACTATTGCTGCTCGGCCGTTTCGTCTCTCTCCTGAATATCATATCTTTGTCAGCTTCTCATCATGGCCAGATCCCTCTATTCTACTGTCCACTGTGCATCTCCCTGACCCTCAGCCTCCTCTCCCAGGTGCAGAGCCTCCTCACCAGCCCCATTTTTAGTGACTCGGCCCTGGTCCCCCACCTCTCCTGGGACACGTTAGTCCCCATATCCTAGAAGAACCATCTCCCAGCGGCCTCCACCCGCTTCTGGGTCTGGCACTCTGCCAACTGAGCCTTGGCTTCACAAGATATATTGAGAGAGAGATCTTGGTGTTGAACGCGTGTAATTTTCCTTTTTGTTGTTTTAAAAATATTTCCATCTGTCATTGCTGCATGTTGGGAAGAGAGAAGGCGATGGGCAGAAGCCTTGGAGAGTGAACTAGTACTTGGTCTTGCCTGGTGGTCCCTGTGCCTCATTCCCAGATGGTGACGATAATGCCCAGTTCACGGAGATGCTGCGAGAATTCAGCAAGATCTTTAAATGGTGCAAAATGTCTGGCACTCCTTAAATATTAGAAACTTCCCTTCCGCCCCAGCCAGAAAGTCCCTGGGTCTCTGGGTCTCAGTGGGCCCCTTTCAACTTTCTGATAGTCAGTATCCTCCAGGGAAGAAATTCCTTCACACATGACCTTGAGGGGAGACACTTTTACAGGGTGAAATGATGGTCACAAGCGAGCTGTGGGAGGTCAGAGGTCAAGGAGCTGTCAAGGAAAAGAAAGTGGAGAAGGAAAGATGAATTTTGCAAACTTAATCAGCTAGCGGAGGGCCGCGGAGGCTGCTGCCCCGTCTGGCCACATCACGAGTTACCTCCATACTCCTTAATAGTCCTGACCTACCACATGCAGGGAGGGCCCAGCCCGTCCTAATCTCCAGAGCGCTCCAGGGCCCAGAAAAGTCCAAAATAGCTTAGGATGAATTTTCTTATCTTTCCTAAGGCAAAGAATATGAGGTTATGCATTAGGCTATCAGTTTGTCCTTGAATTTTTAGAAGCCAATAAAACTTCGCAAGATCAAGAATGTTCGCTGTCCTCAGTGTCACCCATTCTGTGGACACACAGTAGGTAGGGATGGGGCGGCGAACGTGCTGATGATCTGTGAGCCCATGGGGGCCACATCCCAGTGCTGAGTTTCCTGTCTGCTTTGGGGGTGGGAAGAGGGACAGGGTGAAAGGTTTCCTAATGCCTTTTCTTTTCCTTAGAAAAATATCTAATCATAACAAAGAAATAGCATCCTAGGGCATTTGAAAATGTCCGATCTGAAGCACCACGTAGAGCTGGTTCTGAGACTGTGATAAGAATGTGGTGTTCTGTCTCCTGGCGAAAGCCAAATCCTAATGGAAGAACTTGGGTTTTCTGATGGAAACTCTTGTTCCACTCTGCCCAGCACTCTAATCTGCCTTTCCTTTTGGTGCTTCACTTCCATCATCTCTTGCTATAATTGGAAGTAGTTTTTTCTGGAGTGAGTCAAATGCGGGTCAAATGTTCCTGGGACTGTCGGGCTGGCGTTGCTGCCTGTTTTATGCACCCGCATGATGCAGCAATGTGAGCCTCAGCCCCTCTGCTCTTGAGGAGTTTATAATCCAATGTGTTTATTCGTTCAGGCAGTCAACATAAATTTATTGAGCATCTTCTTTGTGCCAGGCAAAGTAGCCCTTCTAATGGGAGAGGGAGAAAACATGCAGAGTCAAGTAAATGCTGTAACCTCACGGGGGGACAATAAAGTGCTCGGGGAAAGGGGGTGTTGAGAGCAGTAGTCTGAGTGCTGTTTTACATGGGGGGTCACAGAGGAGCTCACCGATAAAAGGACATTTGAGCAGAGATCTGAAGCACATTCTGTGGATATGTGGGGAGGGAACATTGCAAGTAGAAGGTACAGCAAATGCAAAGGTTTGTGCTTGGTGGCTTTGAGCAGCAACAAGGAGTCCAGTATGACTGGAGCGACATCAAGGTTGGGAGAGGTGGTCAGAGATGTGGGAGGAGATCAGATCAGAGTGGTCCTTGCAGACCATTGTAAGCACTTTGGCTTTTGTAGTCCGTGAGATGAGGAGCATTTGGAGAGTCTCAGGTAGAGGAGGGATGCGATCTCTCTCTCTCCTCTTAAAGAACACTCTGGCTGCTGTGTTGAGAATAAACTATAGGCTGTCATGTCAGAGCATAGCATCCTATTTTATTTTTCATATTAAATTTTGCTCAGGTATCTAAGATTTTTATCAGTTGCTACTCTTGTTGGAAGCTTTCATTTTACAAAATGTATACATTTTAGTCTTTTCTGAAATTAATATGGATCACCGAGGAACCTTTATAATGTATAGAAAAGCAAAATACACACTAAAAATATCTATCATCCTACTATCCAAAGAAACTGCTGTCAATGTTTTGGCATGTTTACCTTTTCTTCTGTGCTTTTCTTGTTTATATTGTTGAACCTGTGTTTTAAAATCCACATTGGATCTTAAGTATTTCCCAGTGTGATCAATAACTCCTGGTAAACATTCTCAATGACAGTCTGTCATGTGGCTCTTCTAATTTAGGACATTTGTTTCCATTTCTTTCTCTTATTAGTATCTGTATGTATAACTTTTTGCATGCATTTTATTTAATTGAATTCCTTAATGTATTTATGGTGCAGCCTGGGAATGGCACCCAGGGCCTGGTGCATCTTAGGCAAGTATTCTACCACTGAGCGACACCCCCCGCCCTTTGCCTACATTTTAGATTATAGCCTCTGGATGAATTCCTAGGGTTCACTTGCCCCCTTTTCTTATAGACCCTGGAGCTTTGTTATTGTTTTTATTGAACTCATAGGTAGCTGATGTGTAATTTGATGCAATTTTTAAAAATAAGGGCACATAGATGGTGTGTTTCCTGGGTCCTTTGCTGCCATGTGATCATTGTTGCCTTTCTACATAAAGGACAAGTTGATAGTACAATTGTTCAGAATCTTTCCCACTCAGTCTGTGTACTTGGCCTCTTTGTCTACCAACCACATGAAGAACCATCATCAGGGAGAGGTGGCAATTAGGGGAAGTGGTCTCCAGGGAAGGGGAGCAGGGAAACCTGTGAAGAGACTAGAGAGAAGGGTTTTTTAAATTAGTTAATTAACTAAAAAATATAAAAGAAGGAATAGAAACCACATTGAACAAAAAGAACCTTTGCAAAAAAGTACAGGCAAATTTGAAAAAGAGCCAAAGGAGTCATTTTTCTTTCTAAAAATAAAAAAAAAATATTATTGGGCTGGGGTTGTGGCTCAGTGGTAGAGCACTTGCCTAGCATGTGCAAGGCACTGGGTTCAATTCTTAGCACCATATATAAATAAGTAAAGTAAAGGTCCATTGGCAATTTAAAAAAATATCTTAAAAATATTATTAATGAATTATGAAACTCACTTGAACTACATACTTCAATCATTTCTTAGATCATCAAACCTTGTCATTCTCATTACTGGCTACAAACATTGCCTTATTATTTGCTGCTGCTTCTTTTTTTTTTAAAGATGGACACAATATCTTTATTTATTCTATTTATTTTTATGTGATGCTGAGGATCGAACCCAGTGCCTCACATGTGTAAGGCAAACTCTCTACCACTGAGCTATAACCCCAGTATTCATTTGCTTCTCACCAATTTTTTTTTTTTTTTTTTGATTCCTGTGTGGTGCTCCTAACTACCTTGCCCGTGATTTCCTTGATCCCAGCTGTCAAGAATACTACCGGGGCCGGGGCCGGGGCCGGGGCCGGGGCCAGGGCAGGGGCCGGGGCATGGAGCACTTGCCTTGTTGCAAGAGGCCCTGGGTTCCATCCCCAGGTCCGCAAAACAAAAATCAAACAAAAAAGAACACAATGCATTTGTGACCCCACCAGACTCCATTTGCCTAATTAGCTGCTTGGCTTTTTAAAACTAGCCGTCTATACCCACATTCCTTTTCCCGGCTCTAGATGTGTCCCTCTGTGCCCATTCTCATTCCGGGAACTCTGTGGACTGGCACTCTCCTCAGTCACTTGCCCGATTTTCTTGCTGGCCAATTCATAAACTCTGACATGTGTTTAAGATCGAATGAAACAGGAAAGGGAACAAAGTGGCCCTCCGGTGGGCTGGTTAAGTAGCATATGAGCCTCACCCGGGAAGGGCCCCAAAGCCAGAAAGCAGTTCAAGGATGCAGCATAGAAGGACAAGGAGGGTACCAGGGGTTGAACCCAGGGCGCTTAACCACTGAGCCACATCCCCAGTCCTTTATTTTTAATTTAGAGACAGGGTCTTGCTGAGTTGCTTACAGCCTCACTAAGTTGCTGAGGCTGTCTTTGAACTGGCGATCCTCCTGCCTCAGCCCCAAGCTGCTGGAATTCCAGGCACATGCCACCACACCCAGCTGCAAAGTGGTTCTAAAGGTGACAACGGAGACAGGCACAGGTTGAAGCCACACTTGATGTTTTCATTCCCCTTTAAATAACCTGTTGTGTTTTTAAAATTTAATATTTAGAAGTTAAAAGTTTTGGTCTGGATAAGCCTAGGCCATTTTCATTGATTTTTTTTTTTCTAAAACAAATAAACAATATTTGGATATTTGATCCAGGAAAGCTTTTTTATTACATTTTTGCTTATTCGTACCAACTATTCTGACTTCAAGACCCCTTACTCATTTGAAGTTTGGGTTTCCATTTTCTGTCTTGCACAGTAGCCATTTTCTTAAAGTCGTTTTCTATTTTTTTTTTTCATTTTTCCCACCATTCTGGAAAAATCTTAAAGCTTTTCTCCCATGTCACTTGGAGCATGTTTGTGTGTGTCAATACCCTAAACAGGATTCTTCAAAATCATTTGTGTACAGTTTAAAGAATCATCATAAGGGCTGGGGATGTGGCTCAAGTGGTAGCGCGCTCGCCTGGCATGCGTGCAGCCCGGGTTCGATCCTCAGCACCACATATAAAAGATGTTGTGTCCGCCAAAAACTAAAAAATAAATATTAAAAATTCTGTCTGTCTCTCTCTCTCACCTCTCTCTTTAAAAAAAAAAAAAAAAAAAAAAAGAATCATCATAAAACAGATGTTCACTAACTACTGCCCCAACCAAGAAATTGGTCATTGCCATGCCTGTGTTTGACATAAATAAGATGGAAACATGTGTCTTGTTTTTCCTTTATCCAACATTATGATCTTTTTTTCTTATTTTACAGTACTGGGGGTTGAGCCCAGGAGCACTCTACCACTGAGCCATATCCCCAGCCATATATATATATATATATATATATATATATATATACTTTTTTTTTTTCTAGACAAGTTCTCACTAAGTTGCTTAGGGCCTGGCTAAGTGGCCCAGGCTGGCCTCCAACTTTCCATCCTTCCTTAGCTTCCCGAGCTGCTAGGATTACAGGTGCATGCCACCACGCCTGGCCTCAGTATTGCGATTTTGAAGTGGACGTATTCCTTCCTCTTGTTGCTGTCTCTCTTCCCTGGGAATGAATACAGCCCCCGATGCTTTAGTTCTTCTGTTGATCTTGTCAGTGGCTCTCTATTCCTTTGCTGTTGGGGATAATTCTCCTGTCACCATCCACGTCTCCCAGAACACATGTGTGAATGTTTCTCCAGCATTTACACCTGAGAGGGCTGCCCTTGGGCTGGGACATGTGCTCACATTCAACTTCATTAGCTAATTCCCAGTTGTATTTCAAAGTAGCTGGACCGCTGGGTGCTCCCGCAAAACAGGTGACCCGAGTTCCCTCTCCAGCCACTTCCCTGTTCTCCCTGATCATTTCTGCTCTCACCTGCCTCTGGCGTGGGCTTGGCTTCTGCTCTTACAGTCCTCCATCATTCCCCTCCTGTGGCCTGTTTTCCTCTCTTGGTGACTTCATAGCCAGTCTTCATCTTTTCAAGACGCCAATCATCCACTTTTCTCTGAAACCTGGCATGCACATTCACATGTACTCAATGTTCTCAAGGTTTTCTCTTTTTTCTGAGTCTTCTGGATGGCACCTGCCCTCCAGTTTTCCCTGGTCCCAATTTTCTCTCTGTTCACCCATCTTCAGGTGTGGTGAGCTTAGCCAACCAGGGTCGACCCAGAGGCCATGGGCAGATGTCTCCCAGCACTTCCCTTTGTTTGGGAAATGATGCTCTGATTTGTGGAGGAGACACCTTTGACTCTCCTGTGACTGGGCCCTCGAGGGAGGGCCTTTGGAACCAGGGAGGACGTGCGGGACTATAGCCCCTGGTTTGCATCTCCTCAGCTCTCCCTCTCTCTGCTCTCCCACACCAAGCCTGAAAAAATCCACCTTCCCGGATGCAGAGCACATTGCCAGCCTGGCTGTGTCTGGGAGTCAAATCTCCTGGGGACAATGGCAGGAGGACAGCCCCTGTGTGGTTCCAGAAACCCGCAGCCCTGCTGGGTCAGGAAGGCTGCCCGGGCAGCTTCTGAGCCCTTCCTCTACCCCCTGGCAGGCAGGCAAGGCCTTGCTGTGCCTCTGCACACTTTTGCCATCCATCACCTGTGGTTGAGGGCACCCTCTGTGACCTACTGTCACATTCCTCCTGCTCTGACAATTGTGATTTCTTTTTTTTTTTTAATTTTTGAATTTGCTTTCATTAGTTATAACAGTAGAATGAATGCATTTATGCACTTTGATATAGCATACATAAAGGGGGTATAATTTCTCATTTGTGATTTCTTTTTTCATCTGTTTTCAGGGGTCTGTTAGTTGGGGTTGGAAGGGACAGCAGAGGGGGACTTCTAAACACACAGTGTTGCAGACGGGAAATTTATTTAATTTATTGTCTAGCCTTTTGTCTCTATCCATTTTTGAAAATCCAGAGTGACTCAGTGAACATCGTAATGTCATCAGGGGAAGAACTAATTGGAATCTAGATTACCCCGGATTCTAGAAACCATTCCGTCAGCCTCTAACAGATACCTGTGGCGTAAGAAGGCTTCTGAAGACTCAGGTGTTATCTGAGGGGGCGGGGGGGGGGGGGATGAGCTAGGAAGGGGTAAAGACCAATTTGTAAGTAATTGAAAGCTGATTAATACAATTAGCGCGTTCTCCTGTGTTCATCATCTGCTCTGCTTTCAGATTTCGCTCGCACCCTGATTATAACTCGGCAGAGGCCCGGCTGTAGCCAACACTTACTCGGCCTCCCACAGTGTTTTGCATATAAAGGTGCTTGGGAAATGTTTGTTGGTTGGAAGAGAAATTTGCAAAGAAATGTCCTTGCTCTGATCACTTTAGAACCTCTTCCCAGCGGGTGCTTTTGATTTCCCTGGAGTCTTATAGCAGGAAACCCTGGTTGGGGCCAAAGTGCCCATCAGACAGCGGCTGTGTGTTCCCTCTGCCTGCCCCCCGCCTCCTGCTTGTTGATTGACAGGCAGAGGGGATTTATGAAAAAGGAAAGTGACTCCCCAGATAATCTTGAAACCATCTCCAACTCACAGAGGGTCAGGAGAACCAGGGACTCTCCCCTCCCCAGCCAGCCCCTGATGGTAACTAGCTGTGCCAGCCGAGCCCAGGATCCTTGGCACCTGCCTGCCAGGAGGGTGGCCTGTGCTTGTTGCAAGCTGCCATCTGCTTCTCCACGCTGATTCTCTCCTGGTCCCGCTGTTACTTGCAGTTTGGATTTTTGCTGCAAACAGCTTTGCCAGAGGGCCCCCTCCGCAGGCCCGTGAGTGCGCTCAGGAGTGGGTGGCTGGCGCTGGGGCGGGTGGCTGCCTGAGCACCCTGCCATCTGTGCCTGGCTCACTCTGGGCTGCTGTCGCGGCGTCCCCGGGGGACCCGGATGGTCACACTTCCTTAGTGTGTTGGTTGCCTCCCACGCCACTGTGGCTCTGCCAAGGAGACCCACTATCAGTGCTGCCTCTCGGCCTCCCACACAGGTACAGGTGACAGAAGGAGGAGGCTCCTGGCCCCAGCACCCCCCCAGAACACTCTGCCTAGGGTGGACTCTCTGGCGCACCCTCCCCACCCCCGAATACTGAACCACTCCCACCCCACTCCCCAACTTTGTTTGGGGTGCCTACCCAAGTGTCTGCACTGGAGAAACCTGACTCCATCAGCACGCTGCTCTAGCCTTCCGAGTTAATCGTCCATACCCAGGCATGCCAATGCAGCCCGATTATTGATAGCGGACATTAGCTGAGCACCAGCTAGAACCCAGCAGCAAACACCTCTTATCCTCACAGGAGCCCAGTGACATGCATAAAAGGAGCTGTTGTTCCCTGTGACAGATGGAGAAACTAAGGCTTTGAGAAGGGAGGCCACTTGCCCATTGACATCAGAGAGTAATTGACAAAGCCAGAAGTCCCTTCCTGCAAATGCTGGGCAATGACTTATTTTCTGCTCTTCCTTCATTCACCCAATATTTGTTGAGTATTTGCAACAGGCCAGGCCCTGTTTTAGGCCCTTGGAAAACAGCAATAAGCAAAACACCCCAATATTCTTGCCTAGAGCTTGTGTCCTGATCAGAGGCCAGAGATGGGGAGTTAAGAACCAGACGATTAAAGCAGGAGCAAACTCGTAAGCTCATGGAACAGCCTCCTGGATGCTGAATGGAAACAAGGAAAATAGCAAAAGGGTCAGGGGTGTTGGGCATGGGAGGGAGGTGGCCATGCTAAAGTCTACCGGCCACCTTGTCACACCCATCAGGATGGCTGTTATAGAAAAGCAGAATATACCAAGTGTCAGGCTGTGGGGAGATCAGAACTTGCACACTGCGGGTGAGGATGTGCTCACTCCATGGAGTTGGTTCCTCAAAAAATTAGGTAGAATTACCGTGTCTCCAGGATTTCTACCTCTGGGCATCTAGGCAAAGGAATCGAAAGCAGGGACTCCAACAGATATTGGTACACGCATGTTCATAGCAGCGTTATCCACAATAGCCCAAATGTGGAAGCAATCCAAGTGTCTATCATCAGATGAATGGATAAACAAAATGTGGTACATGCATAATATTATTGATATTATTTGGCCTCAAAAAGAAATGATATTCGGACATATGCTGCCACCTGGATGAACCTCAAGGATATTGTGCTGGGATTGTGGCTCAGCAGTAGAGCACCCGCCTAGCATGGGTGAGGCCCTGGGTTCAATCCTCAGCAACACATAAAAATAAATAAATAAAATAAAGGTATCATGTCCAACTACAACTAAAAATAATAATAAATAATAAGCCAATCATAAAAGTACCAATTACCATAGGATGCCACTTAGGTGAGATACCTGGAATAGTCATATTCATAGGGACAGAAAGTAGGACAGCAGGTTCCAGGGGGCTGGGGAGGTAGTATTTAGTGGCGCAGAGTCTCAGTCTGGGAAGATGAAGTTCAGGATGTGGGTGGTGGCAACGTACACAGGGCCACTGCACTTAGAACTCCTGGAAAAAAAAAAAAATGGTTAGAATGGCAAATTCTATGTGCTATATATATTTTTTATGGGGGAATGGTACAGGGAATTGAACTTGGGGCACTCAACCACTGAGTCACATCCCAGACTTATTTTGTATTTTATTCAGAGACAGAGCCCCACTGAGTTGCTTAGCTCCTCACTTTTGCTGAGGCTGGCTTTGAACTCGTGATCCTCCTGCCTCAGCCTCCTGAGCCGCTGGGATTCCAGGCATGCGCCACCATGCCTGGCCTGTGCTGTATATTTCAACCATAGTTGAGAGAAAACAAATAGATTAGCCAGGATGGGCCTTTTTGAGAAGGTTCACCAAAGACCTGAAGCAGGCTGGCCTAGGGGGACAGTTGGCACAGCGTATTCTAATCGCTCAGGGCTCCCCACCTTCTAGGTGCCAGGCCCTGGACTCCCCAGAGGGGAGTGCTGGGAGTGGTAGCAGAAGGCTCTTTGGGGTTGACATGGTCCTCCATGAAGTCCCTGGGCCCACAGGTCCTAGCGTTTGGCTGTGTCACTCGACTGGAGATACTCTGCCACAGTAGATATACTCAGAGGTTGGTGGTGTTGGGAACACTCTAGTCTGTGGGACCAGTCTTGACCACAGCAAGCTGAAGGGTGCCTCTCTGTTTCCACGGGGCAGCTGATGTGATACTGACCTGCTGCAGCCACCCACCTGCACCTTTGTGCCTGTGTGTCGGGCATGACACATCTTGCTATGGTACCCTCCCATGCACACCCCTGGGGGAGGGTATAAAGAAAGGGGGAAAGCATCTGAATTTAGGTTTTTTCTTGCACTCATTTGAATAAAAATTTGATCCAACTTTCCTGCCCATTTTTTAGATGCCAAGTGACATTGGCTGGCACCGTTGTGCCCCTCCCCCTAGCCAGCTGTCTCACAGATGGAGACTGGGGAATTGAGGGTGGCTCCATCCTTCAGGAAGTATTTATTAAGCTCCTGGGTGGTGCCAGGCCCTGGAACCGCACACCCATCCCCTCTCCTATGCACGTCCTATGAGCTGCCAGAAATTTCATCAGATGAGGAAGAGAAACAGGAAGAACTGGCCTCTGCCGAGGTCCTTCTGCAGGGGTGGATTCGAGGCACAGTGAGATGGGCGTTGATGCCCTGTTTTCTAGCTAAATGGAAGCTCTGGGACCTTCAATGACAAGTCTATGGTGGCACTGCCAGGACATGCAGAGCTGGTTCGTGAACCTGGGCTGTCTGACAAACTCTTTCCTCTAGATCCGCTTCCTCTTCACTTCCACCAGGCCAGTGACCCCCGCCTTCAGCAATAAGCCCACAGACCTCCTGCTCCAGGGCCGGCCTGCAGGTTGAAGGAAGAAGGACAGAGGAACAGAGGTGGCTCTTCAACTTCTTCTTTCCTCAATGGTTCCCATCTCTGGGGAATTCCAGGTCCCTGCCTCTTCTTGCCCTGACTTTACAAATTGTGACTTTACAATACTTACTTAATTTAGAAATGCAAGTCACAACTAACACCCAGCCTGGCCCTGATCCTTATCTAGCTAAATGCATCTCTGACTCTTGCTTCGGGTCTCAGGACCTGGTTATCCCTCTGACCCTTGAACTTTTGCCCGCACTCCTAACACTGCATCAACTTGAGGTCGGTTGTCATGGTCCTGGGCTAGCTCCCAGTACTCCCTGTTTGCCAAAGAAAGCACAAAGCCCTCTTCTGTAGGAATCTCGGCTGGTTCCTCTTCATGTTGCAGCTGGCACTTCATGAGATCCCTCTTAGCTTCGTCTCCTGTGCATGAACCTTCAACCCAGCCAGTGGGGCACACTCCCTCTCCAGGAAACATGCCAAGAATACATATTGCAGCATTTCTTGTAATAGCAAAAAAAAAAATCTAGAAACAACCCCGAATGTCCTTTTAAAATAGAATGGATAGATCAGTTTGGGCAATGAAAGAATATGCTGTATATTCTGCGGAGAAGTCAGTTAAGCTTACCAAAGTTTGAATCAAAAAGATAATAAGCAAAAAATAGCAAGTTACCAAAGAAAGCACAATGACTCAAAAACATGACGTTCAAAAACAGGTAATGAGGAATACTTACTTAATTTAGAAATGCATTCCCTGGAGTGAGTTTGTTTTGCTTTGGTTTGGTTCGGTACTGGAGAGTGACCCCAGGGACACATTACCACTGAGCTACATCCCCAGTCCTTTTTATGTTTTTATTTTGAGACAGGGTTTCACTAAGTTGATTAGGGCCTTGCTAAGTTGCTGAGGCTGGCCTCAAACTTGCAATCCTCCTGCCTCAGCCTCCCAAGTGGATGGGATTACAGATCTGCACCACTGAGCCTGTCTGGAGTTTTTGTTTTGTTTTGTTTAATTGAAAAAAAAAAAAAAAGAAAAAAAGGAAGAGATTGCTTAACACAAAATTTCAGATGCTGCTTATTTTTGGAAGGGAGAGTGGGCTTGTGGGGTCTTCTCGGTCTTCTAATGTTTGGTTTCTTGATGAGTTTACAGGTGTTAACTTGAATATGATTCTTTGAAATGTGCTATGTATGAAACACACTTTCATATGTATGCTAGATTTCACAGGCACACACCCCCAAAATACAGGAGATCACTCAAATCAGACAACAATAAGGTCGAATCAGTGATTCTGCGGAAATCCCGTAAGGTCTCCCAGATTGTGGGGGGCTGGGTGGAGTCAAAGATCTGAACTAGATTAGGGAAGGCTGAACATGCAGAGCAGAGAAGACCCCACGCAACCTTAGAATTAGAGGTTTTCCTGAAGAGAGAACAGGACTTGATTGGAAATGAAGCAATAATCAAATGCATGAGTGAGGAAAGTATCCTTGAGTGGAAGCCCCCCATGCTCCCCTGCCCAGGAGGGGTCAGCTCAGAAATGGTTTCACTTTAGCTTTGGAACATATTTCTGAGACTGTGTTTAAACATAGACATATTTGTTGTTCTGGGAATTGAATCAAAATCATGAAGCTCCTCTGAAAAGACCTGGCTGGGTGTAATTGGCCGGTCCAATTTTCTGCTGCCAGCCTCTATTCATTTCCTGTGTGCAGCCCACTCCATCTGGGGACAGAACTTGGCTTCCCCGCCAAACGTCACCAACACAGCTTCTCTCAGACCTGCGTGGGAACAGGGAATCGAGTTAAATATTGGGATTTGAAAAAATTTCCTACTGCTTGAGAATTAAGAGTTAGGGGAAGCTTTTGCAAAACGTTGACGGTGCAAATAATTAAGAAGGACACCTCAGCCGGGCAAGGTGACGCAGGCCTGGAATCCCAGCGGCTCGGGAGGCTGAGGCAGGAGGATCTCGAGTTCAAAGCCAGCCTCAGCAACAGCGAGGCGCTAAGCAACTCAGTGAGACGCTGTCTCTGAATAAAATATAAAATAGGGCTCGGGATGTGGCTCAGTGGTTAAGTGCCCCTGAGTTCAAACCCCAGTTCCTGCCCCCCACCACCCTCTGCAAAGAAAGCAACACCTCCTTGGATTTGCCAAACTTGCAAGACCATCAGGACAAAGGGAGGAGATGTCATTGGGGGCCAGAGGGCAAAGATAAGGGTCCCCATTTTTAGTGGTTTATGGGAAACTTTCCACACCCCAGAGAACATGGGAGATGCAAGGGCTGAGGGTTTACCCAACAGGACACAGCTCCTGAGGTTAAGCTACAAGGAGCAGGTGAGGCCAGGGTCAGAGTTTAGCAAGACTGCCCCAGGACCTCTCCCTAATGCAGGGGTGCCCAGGCATGTGGCTGTCTGTGGGGAGCCAGCCTCGGAGGCTCCCCCACCCCCGTGATGCTTGCAAACACTCCTCACCAGTAATTGTGGTGATTGTGCAGAAACCTCACCCGAGCAGCCCCTCACCAGGGGTTAATGGAAGCCAAAGCATTTCCTCTGGTTCTGAAATGATCCAGCCAAGGTGTTTAAATTATCTGTCAAGAAAACAGATAGCACCCTCATAATATTTTCTCTCACTGCATTTTTTCCTTTCCGCTGTGCTGGCGATTGCCTGGCTCCCGGACTGACCTGGTTGCTCAAAAACCTCACTTGAAGTGAAGAGGAAACTCACTGGGGCCCTGGGAAGACCTGCGCTCCACGGGGCTGAGCAGGGAGCTCTCCTGACCCACAAGGGCAGGAAGAAAGGGCAGTGGTGTGTGTGTGCGCTCTGCCTTTGTTGGGGCTGGATCTCCAGCCTGCCTTCTGTTCTGGGAGGTCTGGGGACTTGCACAATGTGTTTCAGAGCTCAGAGGGGAGCCAGCCAATCACCAGCGAGACCCCAGAGGCAGGAGACTTCCCAGGCAAAATAAATTTGTTCACTGCTGCAGATGGGTGGGGTGGTGGTGGTGGTCCTGGCTCATCAACACATACATACATTCCTGTGAGTTTGTTTTTATTTGGGTATGGGGCATTAAACTCAGGGGTATTCTACCACTGAGCCACATCCCCATCCTTTTTTAGTTTTTATTTTGAGACAGGATCTCACTAAGTTGCTAAGACTGGCCTCGAACTTGCCAACCTCCTGCCTCAGCCTCCCCAGTTGCTAGGATTACAGGCCCAGCTATCCATGTGATTTTAAAGTGTTATCCTGGGACTTGGAGTATAGCTCAGTGGTATAGCATGTTTGATTCCCAGTACTGTAATTTTTTAAAGAAGTGTTACTCTTTAAAATGCAGATATGCTAATGCTTATAGGAGTCTCAGCCTCAATTAGGAGTTAGCACTTTAGGCAAGATTAGAACCAGATTGTTGTCTGGGCCAGAAGAAATGAGGAGCAGATCCAGGTCTTGGACAGCTTTACCCAGCAAGTCTGACAATCCTCAAACCACCTCTTCCGAGGGCTTCTGATGGCTGGCTTTGCTGAACATGGCCAGCTGAATGTATGCAGTGGCCCTCCCCAGGGCGGGGTGGATATGAGCTACATCATCCCAGACTTCGACCCTGCTCCCAGGCAAGAGAGGAAAACAGCCCTTTGTGGACTTAAGCCCTGGGCCACATGTGGTTTTAGTTTCCATAGCTCAATCTTAACACACAGGAGGAGCTCAATAGATGTGATTTGAATGAATTAATAAATATCCACAGACTCCCCCTTCAGAAGTTGTTTGTGAACATCATCTTCCAGGGAAGCCAACAGGAAAGATAATTACTCTAAACTTAATTCCTGCCAAAAGAAAAAAAAAAGGTAACCACAAAGAAAAATCGCAAACAAAATGGAAGCGGGGAAGGAAAATAGGGAGGGGGAAGGAAAAGAGGGAAAGCAAGAAAATTAAATATGTTCGATGATCTTTTTCCTGGTTTTCCTTCTACTGGTTGTCTTAGATATGTATCTGCATGTATGTAACTTTATGAATAGTCAAAGCCATGTGTGTCTAATCTCTTCCATTACAATAGAAAAGTATAGTAATTCCCTCACCATGAGGAATCCAGTGCTTTTATTTCCAACCAGTTGGTTTTCATTGAAATAATCTGAAATTCTGCATCAGCTCATGGTTAACTTTAACCCTCTCTTCTTAACATAATTGCACATTGTTACATTTTGTAGCTATATTTTCACTAGTTATTTGGACTGAATTCTGCCTTTGTTGTGAATTTTCTGCTACCGTGCTGAGCTGTTTAGTCCTTCTGTTGGCCAACTGACCTATTATTATACCTTTGAGCAGTTTTTTAGGGAAAATGGTTGCCTCGCTGAATTGTCTTTGTTGCTAACAGAGTCACAGGACCCATTGGAGATCAGTCTCAGCCATTCTCGGGATGACAGAGGCAGGTGGAGCCACTACCCTAGGCTCTTCCCTGTGCTGCTGCTGTGTGACAGGCCTGTGGCCTCTTTTGCACCCTATGTCAGAAAAACTAAACACACACACAAAGTAACCACCCATCATATGGTAGTCACACCCAGTATGAATTGAGTCACCATCCAACTTGAATGGATCTGGAGGCTTGTGGGCCAGCAGGTAATCCAGCAGTGAGCCAGAATTTGGGGTAGGATGGCTCCGATCTACTTTGAGTGACAGACAACATTTCTAGCAGAAAACAGTGCTAGAAACAAACATATATATGTTGCATTAGTGCATCTCATCATGTATACCTACCTCCTTCAGTATTTTCATGGGCCCAAGGCTCTGGTAGAGTCCTGTGTTAGTCAGTTTTCTGTTACTCTAACAAACACCTTAGATAATCCATCTATGAAGAGAAAAGGGTTTTTTTTGGTTCACCATTCTGAGTTCCAGTCCAGGATCAGGCAGACCTGTGGCTGTTTGGCTTCTGGCTGGGAAGTGGGTCATCACATAGGGCAGGAGCGTGTGACCAAGCAACCTGCTCATCTTGAGGCTGGGAAGTGAAAGAAGGGAAGAAAAAGGGGTTGGAGGTTCAACTGTCACCTTCAAGGACACCCCGCCCCCCGGGCCTTGAAGACTTCCCACCAGGCCCCACCTCTGAAAGATTTCACCACCTCCCAGTAGTATCACAGGCGAAAGACCAAGCCTTCAGCACGTGGGCCTCTGGGGACATGGGTTTCCAGATCCAAACTCCAGCAAACCCAGCTTCTCGCCTTTGGGTATAATCACAGCCTCTCGTACTCAGCCTGTCACCGCAGAAACCTGGTCATAGGGTGTGCCCAGCAGGCTTGGAGAGCAAGACTGCCCCGACCAACTGCATGGTACCCCAGACCCTTCCTGCTTTCTACCAGGTCCAGCTTTGCCTACCTTCATGCAGTAAAGGCTACTTCCTGCTGCCAAGATTCTGGCTCCTGGTGGGTAGGTGGGTACAGTGACCCACCAGGGCACTTGGCTTTTTTTCAGGGACAGAAATGTCAGCATGATGAACGCATGCTCATGTTTTCAAACTAACCGTAGCTTCACTAAGTCTTTTCCGATCTTGCTCCTCTTAGAAAAAAAAAAAGAAAAAAAAATGTATATATGTATTTTTTTTTCTTTCCTTTCCTGAGCTACCAGTTTTTCTCCCTAAAGCCACATCCAGATTCAATATACCAGCCCTGTTCCAACTCCCCACGTGTCGACCTGCCATGTGGCCCGAGGATTGAATAACATCAACATTCAATTACCAATCTGTTATATTTTAATTTCAATCAAACTAATGCATGTGATTTAAAAAAAAAAAAATCAAATTGTTCGGGAAAGCATCTGCTGGTGAAGGCAGCCGCCCGCCGGTTCCTCCCTGGCCGTCCATCACCATCAAACTGCGTGTTGGGTCCCTTGCTGATTTCTGGTTCTTTCTCTTGATCCGTCAGCTTGCGACACCCTCTGCCGATTGGCGCTCTGAAAGGTGAACAGCTGACTAGCTTGGGCTACCCTGCTTCCTCTCTCCCTCCTAATTTTTGATGACTATATTATTCTTAGCACTTTGGTTAAATTTATCACTTTGTATAACATTTTCCTCTTTCTTCTTCCATAGCTGTAGCATGCCCACCTCAGCTCCCTCTGGGTGACTTGTACCAAAGTCCCTATTCTTCCCCCTCCCATACCCACCTCCTCCTCTGCTAGGTTATGTCTTTACTAGTAGATTGTCAGAATTCCACATTTAGATTCTGATCGCTAGCAGATAATTAATTCTTCCATGCTTGGTGCTTGGTGCCCAGGTCTTAATTTATAAGGGTGGCTGAGTGGTGACCCTGAAAGGATAAGGCCATGGAAAGAAGGATTTATTTCCTACAGCTCCCAGGAGAAGAGGCTCAGCACACCATGCAGGGCCACCAGTGTCACTCAGGAGGCAAAAGGAGTCAGGGTGAGGCATGGGGCACAGCGTGATCAGGGTTTCTGCAGAAAAGGCTGGACAAGGGGCAGCCGAAGGCCAGTGAGTCTGGCAGCCTTCGGGCATAAAAGCTGTCCCTGCTTGTGTAGTACCTGGCCCTAGGTTGATTGAGGGCAGCGAAAGTATTGGCTTTATGTGAGAGTTAGATAAAGGAGATGGTTGGGGGTGTGGGCTCAGGAGGAGTTGGATAATCATATTTTTAGGTGCCTACAAAAGCCAGGTCCTGGGGGAGAGGTAAACAATCTTGACCATTAATATTTCTGCATAATCTGAGAAAACACAGAATATTTTGACTCTAGTTAGTCGTAAGAGTTAAAGATCAGGGGCTGGGGTTGTGGCTCAGTGGTGGAGCGCTTGTCTAGCATGTGTGAGGCCCTGGGTTCGATCCTCAGCACCACATATAAACAAATAAGTTAATAAAGGTTCATCAATAACTAATAAAATTTTTTAAAAAGATCAATGAATAGTATTTAATAGAGTATGATTTTATAACTAGGTGAGGTAAGCAGACTATAGCTGGGATTGCCTGGGTTCTGACTTTTGTGCCATTTCTCCTGTTTGAGTTACTTATTGTTTCTGCCTGTTTCATTGGCTGTAAAATAGAGATAATAATAATAATATCTGCTACATAGGATTTCTGTGAGAGTTATATAAATTATGGATAAAATTCCTAGAATGGTACCTGGCACATACAGAGTACTCAATAATTATTAGGGAGTTAAATTTTTAAATTTGTTTATTTATTATTTATTTTTTGTGTACCAGGATTGAACTCAGGGGCACTCAACCACTGAGCCATATCCCCAGCCCTATTTTGTATTTTATTTAGAGATAGGGTCTCACTGAGTTGCTTAGCACCCTGCCATTGCTGAGGCTGGCTTTGAATTTGCCATCCTCCTGCCTCAGCCTCCTGAGCCGCTGGGATTACAGGCCTGTACCACCACACCCAGCATCTAAATTAATTTTATTAAATTTAAATTAATTAAATATCTCAGGATCCAATGGTATGTAAGAATTTCATTTTGGTTAACTACCTTAACCCCTCTATCACCCAAAGGGAAACATTCCTACTATCATGATCAAATGGATTCCTTTTTAACTCTTTCTTTTCTTTTTTTTTTTTTTAAAGAAAGAGTGAGAGAGAGTGAGAAAGAGGGAGAGAGAGAGAGAATTTTAATATTTATTTTTTAGTATTTGGCAGACACAACATCTTTGTCTGTATGTGGTGCTGAGGATCGAACCCGGGCCGCACGCATGCCAGGCGAGCACGCCACTGCTTGAGCCACATCTCCAGCCCCTAACTCTTTCTTAAAACTATGTCACATTTTGATTTACCTAATATTTGGAACATGGTATTCTTGAGTAACTTTTAGTTTTTCCTGGAGTTTTTATTGACATTGTTGTTGACTAAAGAATATAATAGTGAAACTTTGTATCTTTTGTCATTCAGCTTCTCAATTTTACTCTCTCTTGTGTGGAGCCTTCTCTGGAGACACTGTTTTCAGGATCCTGTCTTCTTCCTCTTTATTGTTTTTCACCCACGTTGTCCTGGAACCCATCCTTAAGTAACTTATTGAAAAGGGTACAAGGGAAACTTGGAATTCTTGTGAGTTTTAAAATGTCTCCATTCTGGGGCTGGGATGGTGGCTCAGCAGTTGAGCGCTCGCCTTGCATGTGCCATGTGTGAGGTCCTGGGTTCGATCCTCAGCACCACATAAAAAAATAAATAAATAAAGGTACTGTGTCAAACTACAACTTAAAAAAAATGTCTCCATTCTGCCCTCATATTGAATTGATAGCTTGGCAGATAGATTCTAGATGCAGAAACTTTTAGCATGCAATGTTGACAGTTATTAAGTCTGAGGCCATTCTGAGTTTGGTTTCCTTGTAGACGACCTATGTTTTTTTCTTTCTGGAAGTTTTATTTTTTTTAATTTTTTTTAATATTTTATTTTTTATTTGTAGATGGACACAATATGTTTATTTTTGTATGTGGTGCTGAGAATCGAACCTAGGGCCTTGCACATGCTAGACGAGCACTCTATAGCTGAGCCACAACCCCAGCCCTGGAAGCTTTGTTTTTAATTAAGTGATTTTATTGGTATGTGTCTGCTGCTCTTGAGTGTGCCTTTGTGTGGTGCTGGGGCCTTGCATGGAGGCCTGGGCATCCATAGTCTCCCTGCCTTGCTTTTTATATTTTCATTTTTCTTAGAATCAATAAAATGTTTTATGTGAAGACTGTCCTCCTTTCAGCTCCAGAAATTTCTTTTTCCTGTTGCTCTCTCAATTCCTATTATTAAGAATTCAACCCCTCAAGTTGAGCCTCTTTGTCACTTATCATTTCTTTCACATTTTTCTGTGGTTTTGTCTTTGTGCTCTATATTCCAAATTTCCTCATTTTTAATCTCCAGTCTTTATTTTGCATTTTTGCATTTCTGCACTGTTGTTTTTTATTCCTGGGAACCTTTCCTTATTCTCAAACTGTTCCTTTTTCATAGCATAAGACCAACATTCTTATTTGGTGAATGAGCCTTTTTAAGTCCCTGAACTCTTGACTATCTGGCTGCACTCAACTAATTAGCAACATATCTGACTCTTTTTCTAGAAGTGGTAAAAACATGATGGATGTTCTGCCAGACGAGCAAAAGCTTCAGTGGCTGAAAAGGACCCTTCCTTCTTTGATCATGGCTCTGTGGTTTGAGCTGGGCTTAGCAGGGTGGTTCTTTTGCTGACCTCTCCTGGAGTCCTTAGCAGATGTAGCCCTCGGACAGCTCCACTCAGGGAAGGTCGGAGGGGGCTCGCTCACTTGTCTGCAGCTGCTGGTGGCTGGGGTGTCTTAGCTTACCTCCATGTGTCTGCTCATCCCTTTGTACACTGGACTAGGTACTGTCTCATAATGGTGGCAGTGTTCTAAGGGGCTCTTGAGGATGTGTCAGAAGTCATATGTTATATCTGACACATCCTATTGTCAAAGCCAGTCTAGACCAGATTAAAGAGTTGGGAAAAGAGACTCCATCTCTTGAAGAGAGGAGAATGAAATAATTTGGGGCCATGTTTGATCTACTATACCCTCCCCTCCCCCCAGGCACTTCCTCTGTATTAGTCAGCTCAAGCTGCTACAACAAAACACCATAGACTGACTCAGACAATAAGAATTTCTTTTTGTTGTTTTTGTTAGTTTGTTTTTCGGTGCGGAGGTTTGAACACAGGGTCTCACTCAGGCTAGGTAAGTGCTGTACCACTGAGCTACACCCCCACAACCCAGAAACTTCTTTCTCACCGTTGTGGAGAACAAGAAGTCCAAGCTCAAGGCTGAGTTAGTCCCACAATGAGGGCCTTCTTTCCGGCTTGCAGAGGGCTGCCTTCTTGTTGTGTCCTCGCCTGGCAGAGAAAAAGAAAGAGGTAGCAAACTCTCCCCAGGTCTCTTCTTCTAAGGATACCACTCTCCTAGTGAAGGCCCCATTCTAATTACCTCATCTAAACCAAATATTCTCTCCAGGGCCCACCTCCACACAGCATCACCTTGGGGGCTAGGGCTTCAGCATACAGATTTGGGAGAGACACAGTATAGTCCCTAACACCCTCTAAGAGCCTGTGCTTCTCCTAAGTAACCTGAGTGATTTCAAGCATTGAAATGTGGATGTCACATTTCATAGTCATGAGCTGCCATATTTGTTGGGCACCTGCTATGTGCATGTGCTGGGTGCCCTGGGTGGCTCCTGCTGTTGCAGACCTTTTGATCTAGCAGGGACCAAACATGTAAATAGGCAATCTTAGCACAGGAAGGGTATGCGCCTTGCAGTGGGGGAAATGCAAGGTTCTGCCTGTGGATAACAGTGGTTTCCCACTGGCAGAAGAGAAACTAGTCTGGGGAAGGGGGGGCGGAAGAGCATTTTAAAGACCAGGAGGCAACAGAGAGCTTAGCATGGTCAAAGGAGTGAGAGCAGCTGTGTCCGGCTGGTGGGGAGGGGTGGGGACGAGGACCATGCTGTGAGTGGAGTGCAGCTTGCCTGGTAGGTCCCTGGGAGGCCAGCTCTGTGTGTTCAGGTGATGGGGGTTGGGGGGCAGGAACCACTCCTCCATCACCTTAGAGAGAACCTTAAAGTGACCACAGTGTGAAGGAGAGGGCCACTCTCTCACGGGCCATTTTCCCATGGCTTTTCAAGGCTGGGTCAGCCTATGGCTTGTAGACAGAACACAGTCTCCCTGAAGACATGGGTCCCACCTTCCATCCCCTGGAGACTGTTCCTTTGCTTGGTCCTCTGTCTGTCTGAGTGTCGGCCACATTGCAGGTTCCTGCTGGGTCCTGGGCATGCAGAGATGGCTCAGGCACAACTCTGCCCTTGAAGAGCTTCCTAGTCTGGAAGACGGGCAAGTGTGCACTCCAGCCCAGGTGTGACATGCTGTCCCAGTGGTACTTCGTGGCCTCTGGGAGCACAGCACAGGGATCCTGGTTCTGCCCTAGATGGCTCAGAAGCCTCCCCCAGGGGGAAGGGAAGCTGCCTGATGGAGCCCAGATGAAGGGTGTCGCAGGTGATAGGAGCAACACGACAAAGACCATGAACTTCCCCTGTGACTAGGGGGCAGAGACAGTAATCACCCACCCAAGCCAGTGAAGACATTTACCTGAGTCATGCCAGGTGTGCAGGAGACGGAGAGGGGGTCACACACAGACCGGGCAGAGCAGTGGCCAGAGCGGTCGTCAGCCCCCTCCTCCCCTATCCTCTCCGATCTGTTAGGCCTCCGCTTCTTTCCAGCAGGGTCCCGGCAATTACCACCTTCTCCAGCCACAGCCATTTAGGAAATGCCAATGATTAGTGATTGTTATCGTGGTAATTAAAATTCCCTGGGAACAGCTTGGCTAATATCCATCAGTATCTGCAGTCAGGTTGGCCGTGAGCTGAAATCGTAATGAAAACCTCGAAGCCGAGCACAAATCAGTGTGGTACCAGGGAGCATTCAGTGCTGCCAGACACCCCCTGCGAGTGCCATGGTGGCTGTGTGGGTCTTTTCTCATTAAATGGCATTTTCAAGGCTGGCTGCTTTGCTGGTCTTATCACAGCAAACCACTCGTGGGGAGCAGAGTAGGGTTTCGCCGAAGCGCTCGGCTCCTCCAGAAAAGGAGTGAGTTCCAAGCTGCGGGGCTGGCCTGGGGTGCAGGGGGAGTGTATTCCCACGGAGGGGTCCTCCTACCCCTGTTCTTGGGGAAGGGCAAGGTGTCGATGTCAGCCCGTGGGCGATGGAGCTGGATGCGCCAAGCAGGAGTCACATGATTGACAGCTGCTGGTGTGCATTGTGCAGAATGGCAGAGGGCAGCGAGGCAGGAGAAGGTCGGGATGTGCTTGGCTTGGCATGGGGAGGGCGGTGCTCCTCCGAACTCAGCCCAGCTGGCCTCCTCAGTCCTTGCCTCGCCTCGCCAGGCCTGCTCACCCACAGGGAAGGCGTCTTCCAAATACTGACAGTGTTGTGTTACGCACATCTGCACAGGTGCGCCTCCTGTACTGGGTGATACACCTGTGTGCTCTGAGCCCTCTGGTGCAGGGACTCCAGAGCTGCCACTTCCCTCACTAGGCCAGAATCCCAGCCATTCCTGGCAGTCGGGACCATCAGATTGTATCCTCCTGGACTTGAGAGAAGAGTCAGCCTGGAGTCCCCACTACAGCGCACTCAGGAATGACTGATCCGTTGGCCAGCCACAAACCTGCCCACGGACCCCAGACAGACCCTCAGCCTGGCTGGCCTATGGGGACATTGTTTTGCTGAGCATAAAGAATAAGTGAATGATGTCACATTGATGACATTTTCCTAGGTTTCCAGGGAATACCTGCCAAAGAGCTTGATGACCCATAGTTTCATGCAATTCATCCTGATAAATGTGGCTCCTGTGTTCTTTATCCTGTCTCCCAAAAGCACCTTACAGACCACTGTGTCTTTTTGGTGGAGGTGGACTGAAGATGGATTGTTATGGTAGAAAGTGAGGCTGAGGCTTGGGGCCTGGTGGCTGATCTATGTCAGAGAAGACAGGATCAGCTGCAGAGGATAGGCAGGAGGGGCTAGGTACACACAATTCAGGGAGGTACCCTGGGGCTTGCTCTCCACCAGGACACTCTGCTGGGCCCTTCCTCTGTATCCTGTCTTTCATCTGCAGTAGTCCACTTGGTTAATTTCAAGAACTTGGGTGAAAGCCCAGGCTACTTCCCCAGGAAGCCAACAGGCTCTGCACATCTTCCAACAAACTACCTGTGATTGCCTGTCATTTCACCAGTGTGTACTGAGCATGTGCTAGGAGCTTGAGGACACAAGCAGCCATGACCTTTCCTCCTGGATGGTAGAGTCCTGCAGGGAGACAATTAAAAATGGAAGGACCACTAGCCCAGGGTGATGGAGCACACCTGTAATTTCAGCAACTCGGAGGCGGAGGCAGTAACATCACATGTTCAAGGTCAGCCTCAGCAACTAAGCAAGAGCCAGCCTTAGAATAAAAAATAAAAAGGACTGGGGATGTAGCTAAACACCTCTAGGTTTAATCCCTAGTACAGGAAAAAAAAAAAAAAGAAAGAAAGAAAGAAAGGACCAGCCAAAAGGTGGAATTAACCCAAGTGCCCGTGGGTGGATGAGTGGATCAACAAGTCACTTATCCATCCATAAAATGCAATATTTTTCAGCCTCAAAAAATAAGTAAGTCCTGACAGTGCTACAGTGTAGGTGAACCTTGAAGACATTGTGCTAAGTGAAATAAGCCAATCACAAAAGCACAGACCCTGTCTGATTCCACTTACATGAGGCAGCCAGAGCAGTCAAGTTCACAGAGGCAGATAGGAGAAGGACAGTTGCCAGGTACTGAAGGAGGGAATTGTTGTTCAATGGGACAGAGTTCTGTGTGCAAGAGGGAAAGAGTCAGAGATTGAATGTACTTGACACTACTAGACACTGAAAAATGGTTAAGGCGGTCAGTTTTGTGTTATGTATATTTTGACATAATAAATTTTTTTAATATTTATTTTTTAGTTTTTGGCGGACACAACATCTTTGTTTGTATGTGGTGCTGAGGATCGAACCTGGGCCACATGCATGCCAGGCGAGCCCGCTACCGCTTGAGCCACATCCCCAACCCCACATAATAAAAATTTTAATTTTTTTTTCAAAAGGACCATACATACTTGTGAGCAGGACCATGGTCCTATGTTGCAAAGCACTAAAGGTTGTCCTCAGGGTCTCATTGGTCACAGACCATGTCCTTGTCCCTCTGCTCTCCCATTCCTGAAGAAATATCTTAGAAGTGGCAAGGGATTCCATTGTCCCTCCTGCCGCACCTATATCTGGGGACCTCAGGACTGGACAAATGCCCTAGCCCACCAACCCTGGGAGACTTCTCCCAAGCAGGGTCCATAGACTTAGGTTCCACAGGAAACATAAGATAAGGTCCCCACCCTGAAGACACTTAAGTGTCACACTGGGATGTCACTTTTCTTCCTGGAGGCCAAGCTGCCAATATACACATCCTCATCTAGATGGACGTATTTACATCCCTTGACCTGCAATCTCACTTCTCAGGATATTACCTAAGGCACTAGCCCCCTACCGATCAATGCCACATGGACAAAGATGATGCTCTGAAGGGCGTAAAGTTGCCTAGCGCAGTGGCACATGCCTGTAGTCCCAGTGGCTTGGGAAGCTGAGGCAGGAGGATTGTGAGTTCAAAGCCAGCCTCAACAACTTAGGCCCTAAGCAAGGCCCGTCTCAAAATACAATACAAAAGAGGGCTGGGCGGGGGCTGGGGCGGTGGCTCAGTGGTAGAGCCCTTGCCTAGCATGTGTGAGGCCCTGGGTTTGCTTCTCAGCACCACACAAAAATAAAATAAATAAAATAAAGGTCCATCAAAAAACAATGACAGAGACCATGACTTATTAACACAGAACAATTCCATGATAGGAGAGGATGGGTCATATCTATACACTCTTATTTTCCAAATAAAACAAAAAAAAAAAAATTGCGCATATGCCCTAAGTAAGAAATAGAAAAGAAACTCACACATTGGTGATAAGCAGGGCTCTCTGTGGTCAGGGTTATCAGCAACCTGTGGTTTTTTAAATTTTACTTCATTGTTGTTTCCTGATTTTCTGTACTCTGTATCTGTTTCTCAGAAAAGAAAAAAAAGACAAAGCAATTTCCACGGAGTGGAGGAGGCGGTGTGGCACAGGTCCCAAGCCCACACTGACCCCTGCACACAGATGGCTGTCCGTGCCCACTTCATTCGATGCCCTGAAGCCCAGCCCACGTTGGAGGACAGGAGCTGGCGTGCCCAGGCTGGGGCAGGCAGGGGCTGCCACTATTCAGGCCTTGCTTAGCTGCGGGGAGGCTGAGGGAGCCCAATGCAGGCACCTCAGGACCCCAGCTGTCTTGCTCTGGCCTGTTCTCATGTAGCAGCTCTCCAGGGACAGAGTGGCCTTAGAGGCTCTGTTATCCCTCTCCCTCTGTGGCACATCCCTCCCTTCTGAGCATCCAATCTGTAGGACACTTAGCTTTTGGTGGCCTCGCCTGACCCACTGAGGACTTATTTACTTGCAACCACAATTCAGTGAGCATCAGCTCTGCATCCGTGGGGGTGAGACCCTGAGCCCCCCGGGGATAGGGTTGAGGCCCTTGGGCAAGTTGCTGAACTTGTTGGAGCCTCAGTGTTCCCCTTGGGAAAGTGGAGTAATAACATAAGCTTCCTCAGTGAACTTCTATCACCAGACACCTCAGGGAAGGGGAGGAGACTTTGCCCTTTGTGGATTTAGACCATGTGCATCCATAACTGCCTTAGTCCATTTTATTTTGCAATAACGAAGTACCTGAGGCTGAGTAGTTTATTTAAAAAAAAATTATTTGGCTCATGGTTCTGGAGCCTGGGAAGTCTAGGAGCATGGTGACAACATCTGGTGAGCACCTTGGTGTCGCACTGTGAGACAGAGCAAATGGACCAGCTCTTCCTCTTAGAAGATAGCTAATGGCATCACGGGGACCCCACCCTTATAAACTCATCCAGTGCCAGTTACCTCCTGAAGATCCCACGCCCGGATACCATTTACACATGAATTTGAGCATTAAAGTTGAACCTAAGTTTTGGTGGGGACAAGCATCAATCCAGGGGTTTGGGATGCTTTCCAAAGGGGGCTCCACAAAGCATGCATCCCACAAATCTGTGCTGTTCAAGAATCGCATTAAACCAGTCCCTGCCGTGCAGGGATGCTGGGAGGAGCCATGAATAATTTGTGCCTGTCCTATGCCTGGCACTCCAGAGCATCAAGAGGTGACCCCGTCTACTTGGATAAATAGATGCAGCTCACTCAGCAAGTTAGTGCTTGTTATGGTTTAGATGTGAGGTGTCTCCCAGAAGCTCCCATGTGAGGCAGTGCAAGAAGGTTCAGAGAAGTGATAGGGTTGTGAGAGTCTGAACCCAGTCCGTGGATTAGTCCCCTGATGGGATTAACTGAGTGGCAACTGGAAGGTGTGGCTGGAGGAGGTGGGAATTGGGGCAGGCTTTGGGTATATACGTTTGTATTTGGCAAGTGGACTCTCTCTGCTGGCTGATCACCGCATAAGCCGCTTCCCTCTGCCACACTCTTCTGCCATATTGTCCCTGCCCCACCTGGCACCCTGAGGAATGGAGCTGCCTGTGGATTGACACCTCTGAAACGGTGAACTCTCAAATAAACTCTTCCTCTTCTACAGTTGTGCTGGTCGGGTCATTTAGTCACAGCAATGAAAAAGCTGACTATAACAGTGCTGTCCCCCAAAGTGCTGAGTGGATGGAGACTGAGTTTCTGCAGCAGGCATAGAAAGGCTCAGTGGGAGCAGGGTGTGTTCTTTTGCCCTGACAGAAAACTCTGTGCTTTAGCAGATCAGAGGCTCTGAGAAGTGGTGCAATACTCACTCCCATACCTCTCCTTCCTTCCTTCTTTGTGGCTTAGATCTTATTAACATCCCATAGCATCAGCATGGAGCTGAGGGCCTCTGGGGAGTGGGAGACACTGTCTCAGAGAAAAGGTTCTATTTTAAATTCTTTCTTTCTAGTAGGGGATTGGGTCCACTGGCTGTGTTTGTCAGATGGGAGGAGGAAGATGGCATAGTGATTCTGAGCTTCAGAGCTGTGCTGTCCCATGTCCTACCTACTAATGAGGAAACCGAGGGTCAGGGAGGTGGATGTGTCCAAATCACGCAGCTGCGAGGCGTGTGACACACCTAGAATTCAAACTCTAGGGCTGTCTGCTTAGAACAGGCAAGGTCTGTCCTTCTCTGACAAGGTGACATGAGTCCTCCACACGCTCCCAGCCCTCCTTACTCAATGCCTTGAATGCATTTCCTCCATGGGGAAAGGGATTAGAGAGGACTTGGTGTTTTCTGAAGTAGGCATTAAGAGTTTAGGGACCTTATCTCAGTTGCTGCTCTGAATTCTAACCTGAGGCTCTGAGATTCGACTTCTTTCTGCGCCTGCTGCAGAACCCCTCAGGAAGAGCTTTCAAATACTGTGATGTGGCCCAGCCTGGATTTTCTTTAAGCCTCTTGTCACTCTGTCCAGAGTTTCATGGGAAAGGAAGAAGGCAGGTGGCCCCTACTGAGCAACTTCCGGGTGCTAGGCAACGGGCTGAGCATTCCCCAATTTTCTCAGCGGTCCTGTTGGACACGCTTCACCAATGAAGAAATTTAGGCTCAGAGAGGTTAAGTAATTCACCCAAAGCCACACAGACAGTGTGTGTAGAAGCTGTTTTGATTCTACCTTGTTTCCAGGGGTGAGCAGGAGGAGAGCCTGAGTGACCTGCTGAGGGTGATAGGGGCACAGAGGGACTCCTCAGGACCTAAGAGGCTGCAGGTCCCTGATTTCAAATATCTCCTGCCCTGTCATTCTCGTTCAGGATGCAGGTGAACATCCTCAGCTCCCTGGCTCTGCCTAGCCTCCGGAAGTCCCACTTCATGGTTTATTGTGATTTCTTCTCACTGCCTCCCCAGCCCTAGATCTTTTCCAAGGGGAGGTGATGGAGCATGCTTTGCACATGCTTGGGACCTGTCGAGCATCGTCTGACCTCTGTGGCGGGCTCTGTGGGATGGAGAAGGGTTCCTGGGGCACCCAGGAGGAGGATGCACTGAGGAGGATGCACCAAGGCAAGAAAAAGGAGGGTGAAGCCCGTGGCTATGCCTTGGGGGTAGCCAACCAAGTCTGGAACTTTGTAGCCACTTCTGAGCCCCTCTCTGAGGGTCAGTGACAAACATGAGACCCAGGAGTGGCTCGAAGGGAGGGGGCACAGAATACCTGAGGGACCACCAAACGGATCCTCAAGAAGCTGGGGTTTGAGCAGGATGCGGAGGAGGCCACCCATGTCTGGCGGGCAGTGGGCGAGGTAGACACTCGCGGCTGTTTGGCGGTTGAGCAGGTCAGCGCAGTGTGGCCCCTAACATGGGGCCAGAGGGAGAAGGTGTGGCTGAGGCCAGCGGGCAGCGAGGGAGCCTGTCATGGGCAGATCTACTAGAAACTCCACAGAGTCCTGGAAGGGCTGGGGATGGGCACGGGGTGGCTAGGTGTCTCCTGATTCTGGGAACCGGAAAGGACAAGATGGTAGCAGTGGACAGTTTCATAAGCATGTCCCCGTGCTTCAATGTGTCATCCCCTGAAATCACCAATTTGCAAGACAAAGAATGGTCCCTAAATTAGATGCAAAGATTCTGTGGAATTTATTCCCACTTGTCCTGGGTCCTTGACGGGGAAGCGACCACCCTGGCCCACTGGCCAGGGAGGGCAGAGGCAGGAGTCCCTTCCCACTCTGATGGCTCTCTGCTCTCCCATCCCCCGCCACCGGAAAGCATGGGACTGAAGCAAGAGGGCGGGCGGGCAGTGATTGCTCAGCCCAGGGACTCTGCATCTTGTGCTCCAAGCTGATGTCTCCCCACACAGGTCTGGAAGAGGTCTGGGGCCTGGTTCTACAAAGGACTCCCCAAGTACATCCTGCCCCTGAAGACCCCTGGCCGGGCTGACGACCCCCACTTCCGACCTTTGCCCGTGGAGCCGGCAGAGCCAGAACCCAGGAGCACGGAGGCCAGCCGCGTCTACACGTGGGCTCGAGGGAGAGGTAAGACCCTGTTGCCCTCTCTCCCAGGATCACCGCGGATGACCTGCAGGCCATCAGCCAGCCAGGCGTTGCGTGGTTGTGAGGCTGGGTCACGCTGTGCTTCGTCCCCTCCTGTGCCCTGGGCTCCCCATCTACACCCAAGGGAGAGGGCAGCTCTGATCCCACAGTGATGGCTCGCCCTGTGCAGGGATGTGGTGGGAGGGTCCTCTGGGGACAGTTTCCCAAACAAGCGCTGATTCGGGGGCAGGGATGTTGCTGGCGACACATAGATCTTTGCAGAAATAAAATGTCGGGTGAAGTTTTCTTGCAAGATGTAAAACAGTATCTTCCCCAGGCAGCCTGTGCCCCTCTCCCCCACCCTCATCTTGTGTCTCAAGAAGGGCTTCCTGGCCCTAATGAGCAAGGGACCTTTGGCCCAGTGCCCTTGGCATTTGTGATGGCTGCATCGCCATGGGTGTGTCCCCTTGGGACATCACCTGGTGCTGTAGAGCGCTCTCCACAGCTTTTATGATGGTTTTTTTTTTTGTTGTTGTTCCTAGGCTTGTTTTCAATAGTCAGTAAAGGTATTTAACAGCCCCGTTTTACAGAGGAATAGCCTGTGGCCCAGAGAAGGGGGCCTGGCTCAGCTAGTGCGTGGCAGAGCCAGGTTCTAAGGCAGGCCCTTACCCTCCTGCCCTGATGTGACCACATTTCAGCCCAGGACTCGGGGTCTAAGGGTCCTAAGTGAGACAGCAGCCAGAGGGGTAAGGGGCTCATCTTGAGAAAGGTAACCCCAAGATACTATACTTGGCAGCGTCTTCTAAAGAGCACCCCAAGGGGTTATCATTACCCTGTCTGCTCCAGATCAGCACACCCACATTCATAAGCACACACACAAGCTAACGGACACATATACACAATCATGTGCGCACACACACACACACACACACACACACTCATGTGCATACATAGGCGCTTGCAGATACACACGTGCCCTGGGCAGGAGCAGAGCCCCCACCACCTCCCCAGCCGCACAAACACAGATGGCCTTTTTGTTATGTGGGCAAGGAGGCCGGTGGCCCCACACACTTGGAATCAGCGCTCTTTCTTACCAACTTTGCACCAAGGCCAGACCAGGCCACTTAGAGGCTCCCCCACGGGAACGTGTTCTCCCTCTGAGGTACCAGATGGCAACACCCACCCCCCACCAGGCTCCTCTGAGCCAGGCCTGTGCCAGGCACATCAAACTCTTGACAAGTGTTACCCCACAGGCAGCCAGTCGGGGAGAGCTGGTGGCCTATCTGGTTGTGGCAGCTCAGGGGGCTCCTGAATCCGTACTGAGAGGGACCACACTGGGATACAGAGGTGCAGTGGGGAGAAGAAGGACCAAATTTGGGTGAAGGCAGGGAGAAGAATTGGTGGGAGAGGCAGAGGAGGCAGGACCAGGAGACACAGGAAGCTCTCGGCCCCAAGGGAGCTGCTGTATTAGGTGGGCAAAGAGGGGCACTGGGGAACCACAGAGGCTGACTGTCCCTGAGCTAGCCCGCTCCTGGGTGATTTCCGTGGCCCTGTGGTTATCTTGTGCAGAAACTGGGGTCTGTGCTTTCTGATGGAGCTGTGTCCTCTGCTGTCCCAGGTCTGGCCATGTACTCACAGGAGTCCGGGAGTGGCTCCTGGATGCTTGTGGGAGACCAGAAGGCCCTGGGGCGCCTTATAGCAGCAGTGCTGGGCTTGGGGGCAGGGAGGAGCCCCAGCCCTCCCTGCGGCTTCTTAGTAGTTTGCATGGCTTCAAGATGAAGTCGTGGAAGCCTCTGGGAAAGTCTCCAAGCTGCCAGAAGCTACTGTCTCCGTCCATTCCGGCTGCCATCCTAGCTTTGGGGCTGCAGGAAGCAGATAGTCAGCAGCCCTGGCAGAGACATCTCTGGGCCTATCTTGTCCCTTGATAACTGGATGTCCTCTTGGTAATCCCCTGGCTCCAAGTGGCTTTACCTTCACCCCAGTCCCGGAACCATCCAGGACCTGGTGCCAGGCAGTCTGCTGGACTCCGGGACTTGGGGCTTTAGCTGTGGTGTGGGTTCAGACTGAGCTCAGGCGGAAACAGGCGACAGCACTAAGGGTCAGCAAGGACCACGTCTGTCCTGACAGGTCAGTTCCTCAGCACATAGCAGAGGGCAGTCCAGGGTAGACACTTATTAGATAAGAGCGAGGATGGATGACCCAGCCACCACCTGCTCCAGACATGCATAAGGAGGGGAAGGTCCTGTGGAGGGGTTTTCATTAGGTCCAGCAGGCTCCTCTGGGCCCAGGGTCTCCTGAATGGCCCCAGGTAACACTGGAAGGCTGTTAAAGCTATTCACTCTCCCAAGGTGACTCTTTTTCTGGCCTCTGAGGACCCCTTGACCCCATGACCCTCTCATGGCATGGAGCTGATCCCAGCACCAGCTTGCTCACCCAGCCTCCCTCGGCCTCTCCCAGCCTCCCTCTGTCTCTGACCCTCTTCCCCACCCCCCTCCTCCATCCCCCCTCCTCTCCTCTGACTCTCAGCCCTCGGACTTCTGCACCTGCAGCCCCCAACTTCTCCCCTCATCCCAGCCCTCCCCGTTTTCTCTCATGTCCAGTTGGAAAAGGAGGGATAATCAATAGATACGAGCCATGAACTTTTCAATCCTCAGAGCAACTGGGTGAACGTAGTATTGATGTTTCTGAAATGTGCCCCTTTTCTTCCTCCTCTGAGTTTTCTTTGTTCATTTTTAATTACCTAAGAATACAAGTTAAATAATTCAACAGGATCTGAAAACTAATCATCTCTTCTATTTGCTATTGTCCCCAACCCCTTTCTCACTGTACCTACAAACAGGCACAAATCTAGGCATGGAAATTTTTAGTTTTGCTTTTTTTTTTTTTTTAAGCAACAAAAGTAAACAGGCTCTTACCCAGGACTTTGTTGCTTTTTTCTGTTGTTGTTTTTAAAAGACTACCATGGGCATCCCTCCAGACCACTAGGTATAGATTTTACTTCATTCATGCTAATAGATGAATAAATTCCAGAGTATAGTGCACCAGGGCTTCATTATTCACCCATCAACAGACATTCAGATGGTTTCTCCCTTTTCACTGTTACAAGCAGTACTGAAATGTATTTATGCATAAAATACCATGAACCAGAGCTTTTTTTTTTTTTTTTTTTTTTGGTACCAGTGATTGAATCCAGGGGCACTTAGCCACTGAGCCACATCCCCAGCCCTTTTAATATTTTATTTAGAGGCGCTAAGTTGCTTAGAGCCTCCCTAAGTTGCTAAAGCTGGTTTCAAGCTTGCAATCCTCCTGCCTCAGCCTCCTGAGCCGCTGGGATTACAGGCATGCACCACCGTGCCCAGCTCGAACCTGAGTTCTTTAATCTGTGGAGTAGGTTTTCAAAAGTGGGGCCACGCGTTTTAAATTGTGATGGACGTTGCCAACTATATATAAAGCTGTTCTCATCATTTACACTCACCCCCATGAGACACTCACCTACTTGCACCTTTTCTGGCCGTGAATATTATTGAGGTTTATAGTTGGGGCCAAGACACAGGATGGGAGGGAATTTTGTTGTTTTTAATGTGCACATTCAAATATCTCTTCCTTTGGTTGCTATTTATTGATTTTTCAGATTTCCTCTTTTAAAAGCAGCCTGTTCACATCCATTGCTCATGTTCTGCTAAGTCATTTCCTTACTCTTGATTTGTCAAGAGCTCCTTACATGTTAGGGATAGTACATGGTGCTAAATGGGCTGCAAATATTTTTCTCCTCTTTTGAACTTTCCATTTGATCTGGTTTGGGTTTTAACCTTTGTGATAGATCTTTCGCCATGCAAAAGCAGTGGTGTGTGTGTGAAGTCAAGTGTGTCTTTTGCTTTGTGGTGTCTCTGTTTCCAGTCTTACTTCGAAATGCCTTCCTTGCCTGAACATTTCAGAAAAAATGTGCTAAATAAAAAATTTAAGTAATGTGAGAGTAAAAGGAAACTGTCTATGACAAAGTTAGCAAAAAAGGAAAAATATATAAAATCAGATATCATTAATTTATAAAGCAGTCAAACCATATTCAATCAAAATTCAAGTCAAGAATATCCCATCATCACCAGACATGATAGCGTATGCGTGTAATCCCAGTAGCTTGGGAGGCTGAGGCAGGAGGATTGCAAGTTTGAAGCTAGCCTCAACAACTTAGAACCTATCTCAAAATAGAAAGAACTGGAGATGTGCCTCTGGGGGTCATTCCCCAGTACTGGGGGGGGGGGGGAATCATTCAACAGTATTTTCTAGTTTGTGGTTGTTTCCAGTACTGGGTGTCAAACCCAGGGGCCTCACACATAGCAGGCAAGCCCTCCACCACTGAGCTTCATACCCCATCCCATATAATTTTTAACTAATATAATAAAGCAAGAAAATAAAATTGCCTGTTAATATTGGAAGAGAAGAAAAGTGATTCTCCCGTTTGCAGATGATGTGATTATATCCCAGGAAAACGCAACGGTTTCCACTAAAACAACCCTCTAGAGTGAAGAAGAAAGATTGGAAATTGCCAGGGCCTGAGATAAATCTATAACAAAGTCAATAGCTTTAACCTATGCTGGTTAATTAAAATTGGAAGATGGAAACCCCATTTGTAATTGCAACAAAAATAATGAAATGCCTAGAAACAAAAATTTTTAAAGAAAATTATAAAGTATTATTATGTTAGTCTTCTTGGACTGCTATAACAAAACACCAGACTAGGGGTGGCTTAAACGACAGCAATCTGTTTTCCTTTCAGTTCTGAAAGCTGGAGGGCCAAGATCAAGGTGGCAGCAGCGCTGTTACCTGGTGAGGGCTCACCCCTTGGGATGCAGTAGGCTGCTTTCTTGCTCAGTTCGTGAATACAAGGACAGAGGGAACGAGAACTCTCCAGTGTCTTTTCTTATGAGGACAATCCCCAGGTTTTGCCCTATGACCTCATTTAACCATAATTTCATCCTTTGAGTCCAAATGTAGCCACACGGAGATTTAGAGCCTTGAACTGAATTGGGATGGGGTGGGGGAGGGGAAAGAAATATTCAGTCTATAACACGTATCAAAGGACAAAAATTAAGCTCTGAACAGAGAGGCAGATGAGAATCTCAGTCCTTCCCAATTTATAAGTGTAGCATAATTCCTATCAGATTCCCAGTGGACTTATTAGGAGGGAATAAGTTGATTTGTTTAAAGTTCACAAAAAAAACACAAAAATGTTCTTACAACACTATTCATAGTCGCCAAAAAGTAGAAAACAACCTAGATGAGTCTCACCTGATGAAGGATAAGCACGATGTGTCATAATCAATGGAATTATTCAGCTCTGAAAAGGGATGAGGTAGTGATAGGTGCTGTAACATGGATGAACCCTGAAAATATTCAGTGAAAGAAGCCAGAGTCCAAAGGCCGTGTATTGCTGGGGAGAGTGGCACACACCTGTAGTCCCAAAAACTCAGGAGGTTGAGGCAGGAGGATTGCAAATATGAGGCCTAGGTGATTTAGTGAGACCCTGTCTCAAAATAAAATTTAAAGACTAGGGATGCAGCTCAGTGGTACAGCATTTGCCTAGCATGTGTGAGGCCCTAGTACTACACACAAACACCAGAAAGGGCCATGTATTGTATGCTTCCATTCATCCAAAATGTTCAGAATAGGCAAATCCGTAGAGACAGCAAATAGATTGGTGATTTCCAGGGGTTTGGAGAGTATGGAGGGATGTGGGAAATGATGACCTCATACGTACAGGATTTCTTCTAGAGATGCTAAAAATGTTCTAAAATTAAACAGCAGTGATGGTTATACAATTTTATGACTGTACTAAAACCCACTGCATTGTGTACTTTCAAAGGGTGAATTTTATGAGAGAAGAGTTTAAAAATTCATAAGGAAGTTAGAGAACAGCTTATTTATTATAGAATAAATAGATAAGTAGACTATAATAGAGATAGAATAGACCTAAGAATGTATAGAAGCTGAATATAGGTAGCTTTTCACTTCAATGGGAAAATAACGATTTATTTAATGACCGGAGTTAGCGTCGTTAGATTTCCATCCCCTTTTATACGAATTCAGAAACACATTTAATATCAATGTAAAAATAAAAGAAGGAAGGGCTGAGGACATAGTTGGATGGCAGAGTGTTCGCTTAGCATGCACAAGGCCTTGGGTTGAATCCCCAGTATTGCAAAAATATAATAATAATAATAATAAATAATGAGATGTTGCATGCCTGTAATACTAGTTCCTTGAAAGGCTGAGACAAGAGGGTCACAAGTTCAAAGCCAGTCTGGGCAAACTGGGTAAGACCCTGTCTCAAAACAAACAAAAAGGGCTGGGGATGTAGCTCAGTGGTGGAGCACTTGCCCAGCATGTGCAAGGCCCTGGGTTCAATTCCAAGTACAGAAAAAAAAAAAAAAGAAAGAAAGAAAGCTGGGTACAGTGACATGTCCCCATAGTCCCAGCAGTCAGAAGGCTGAGGGAAGAAGATCCCTTGAGCCCAAGAGTCCAGGACTTTAAGGCTGCCACCTAAAAATAAATAAAACCGTGAAATGGTCAAGAAATGAGGAGACACGGCCCTTTCTTCTGTTACCTCGAGGACAGCTGGTGACTGCTGTGGCCTTACAGGACAGGGAGCTGACTCTCTGCGTCTGCTAGTATCCCCTTTCTGGATTCTGTTGATTTGAGCCAAGAATTTGCCTGCAGACCCCTTGATGTTCCCAAGGAAGCCTGCCCACAGCAGGCGCTCATTCTCACCACAGAAGGGGGCAGTGAACAGCCTGACCTGAGACCCTCCTGGTAACTGGCCCCCGAGTCTGACCTGGCCACCTCTGGGGACAGTTCTCCACCCTCCTGCCCAGTCGAGGTGGGTGGGGTGTGTCCCAGGCAGATCTGCTTTTTGCCTGGCAGATCCTTCCTGGCCCTGGGTTTATAGCAGCGATAAATAAAGTCAGCTGTCGGCTCCGCCTGGTCTGTTTCCCCCGGAGGCATGAGGTGTAAGAGGCAGAACCTGGACCCAGGGCTCACAGTCAGTATCCTCACAGTCAGTATCCTCACAGCTGAGCCCACCTCTTCTCCAGACCCTGAAAAGCTTTACTCACAGGGTACAGATACCCAATTCCTCCTCGCCTCGGCCCCCTCCAAGATAGCAGAGACACCAAAAAGACCCTGTCTTGGGCACAGGCTGCTTCAGATGCCTGGAGTTCCTGAAGCTATGAGACTGGGTCTGCCTGGGTCACAGTCTCTCCCCAGAACAGTCCCCGCCCCCTGCACAGGAGCCCCCCCTATCTACACTGCCCCCACCTGCCCTCCTTCTCCTGGGATGGACCCTGGCTTCCTGGACTGCTGGTTCCCTTCAAGGCCTGTTCTAGAAAAGTTCTTCGAGGATTTGGATTTTTTCCATTTGGGTAACTTTAAGAAAAAAAAAAAAATAGGGGTTTTGTTATCATTTCAGTGATTCACTAGAGTTTAATTACATTTTTTAAAATCTTAACCTGTTCCTGATTGCAGTGCAGTGAAAGCAAGCTTCAGGGTTCTGTTGGGGTTGAGCAATCTGGATCAGCTCAGGCCACAGAGGTTTACCTGGGGCTGCCCTTGCTGAGTGACCCCCCAGCTAACCTGTCTACCCACCCGCCGAGCGTGCCCATGTCCCCGTGCTCCTGGAGGAGCCGAGTCATTCAGCTTCGCGCTGGCCTCAGCCAGAGCCCTCTGTGACTCATGGTCATTATCTCATTTGATGCTCAGAACAGCCTATGGGGCAGCTACAGACAGTGAAATTGACTCTTCGTGATAGATGAGGAGGGGAAGTCTGCCCAAGGTCACGTAGGCGGCTGGGCTGCGGCCAGGAGGGCCAGGGACCCAGGCTTCTGAATCCCAGTCCCACACCCTTCCCTCGTGGTACAGAGTGAAGCATCTGCCCACATCACCGCCATGATGGCTTTTCCTTTCTGACTGGGAACAGAGCCCCCGCCCCCAGCCCCAAAACTGGCTTGAGTAAGGGGGTGCAGCCAGGCTGCTGAGGAGAGGTCCCTGGAGAGGGAGGGGGAAGCCACAGCTGCTTCTGCATCTCAGCCCCGTTCCCCTCCCTCTGCCTGACCAGCAGCTTACACTCAGCCCAAGTCCACGTGCCCTCCAGTCTCTGCACCTGTCCCCACTCTCAGGACCCCAAAGCCATCCTCATGATGTGATTGGCTCCTCATTTCTTCTCAGAGCACCCCTTTTACATCCAGTCCACAGTTAGACGTAACAAGGACACAGCTGGTGAGGACCACTCCCCCCCCACCCCAGTAGAGATGGGGCAGGGCAGGGGAAGGTTCTAGTTCTGGATCTATAATCATCTAATCACAGAACTGACTGTTTTGCATCTGTCACGGTAGTGAGCTCCCTGTTACGGGGAGCATTCCAACAGAGGCTGGGTATTATAGTGGGGATCCTATAGATCCAAAACTGGAAAAAGCTCACTGTGGGCTCTTATTGTATGTCCAGAGCTATGACCTCCTATTGACACCAGGTCTGGGGCAGAAGATATAGTCTGTGGCCAAGACGGGGGACCACGTGGCCCACGCAGGCTTTGAACCCGAGACCTCTGTCTTGTTAGCACGGAGCCACAGCCGACTGAGCTAATAAGCAGTTCCGTGGCAGCCGTTTTTCCATCAAATGCATATGCTGTTTCCTGACTTCTTAACGCAGCGTGCTATTTATACCAGTAGATCCATTCATTCTTAATGAGCCTCGGTTGTGGATTGTAAAATGTTTTATTTTCAGACAGGATTGCTCACTGCCCAGAGCCAGCTGTTGCTATGCTGCCTTCCTTCTTTCTCTGTTTCTGAGAAATTAGCATTTTGGAAGCTCCTCAGAGCGCCCAGCCCACCTCTCCCCTCCCCAGTATTTCCCCAGTGGACTCTGAACTTGCCGCTTTGGTCACATTGGCTGGCCATGGTTCCTGAATTCCCAGAAGCCTTTGGAGCACAAAGTGTGCGCTGTGTGCAGGAGGCCAGGCTGCCCAAGAGGTGGAAGGAGGCAGAGCTGAGCAAGATGTGTCCATGTTGGGAGGTGGGATGCCATCTGTCTATGCAGGGTCAGACATTTTGCCTATGTTATAGGTCACAAACTGGTAGAGCAGTGACTCAATCTAGCTTAAAATTCATTGTCAACTTTTTTAAATGTGGAAAAATCTGACCTACCTTTCTTTCTTTCTTTCTTTCTTTCTTTCTTTCTTTCTTTCTTTCTTTCTTTCTTTCTTTCTTTCTTTTAATGGAGTTCTGGCTTCTTTTTTGAAAATCAGAAGGTCTTCCTCCTCTCTGGAAAAATCAATCTGGCTTTGTAGCAGCTTCTGCCTTTACACAGGGCTCATGTTCTCTGTTTTGCTGTGGTCTGGACCCGTCCCTATTGTCTCTGACATTCTTTTAACATCACCCTTTGCAGGGTTATTAAGAAGAAAGGGCCCAGGCTTAATGGTGCATACCTGTAATCCCAGTGACCCACATGGGAGGCTGAGGCAAGAGGATCTCAAGTTTGAGGCCAGCCTCAGCAACTTAGAGAGGTCTAAGCAACTTAGCAAGACCCTGTCTCAAAAAAAACAAAAAGTAAAAAGGGCTGGTGATATCACTCAGCCATTAAGCACCTATGGGTTCAATGCCCAGTACCACAAAAGAAAAAGGAAAATTGTTCTTATTTCTATGGCCCTAAGAAAAGAGAGAGAATAGAAGCTAGACTAACAAGGACTCTTGTTGCAAGAAAAATGGACAGGCTTCTCTGTGGAAGTGAAGGCTTCTCATATCTGACCCACTAACTTCACTCTCTAACCTCCTACCTGGACAGTTAGAAGCAGGAGCCTGACCATGTCACATGAGTCCCTGCACCTAATCCTGACCCACGACCTCTGCCTGTAGTGTCTCTGTGCCTTTTGGGAGCATGGAGGTGACCGCCACCATTACCTCCATTGCCAGTGGAGGTTTAAAGGGCCATGTTGCAGGGAAAGCCTTGGCTTGGGGATTACTTTTTTCCTCTCTGGGAGTTGGATTCCCCATGAGTGTGAAGGACGAAAAGCTCGGGCAGGAGTCTGTTCTCTTCCAGTTTTCTAATGGTGCAAATCCAAGGGAATGAGCCTTTGGGGAGGAATTTCAGGCAGGTGGCAAAGAAGCATTCAGATCCCATGGGGAGGCAGCCTTGACTGCAAAGACCAGCCCCCCTTTCCGCATTGCGCCCTCCCCACAAACACATGCATATATCACACACGTCTTCCAGGCCTGTGCTGCCCACCAAGTCCCATCCCACCGGCCCCGACTGTGCTCATGAGAAGCTTTTGCTAAGTGCCTATGAACCACCTGTCAGGTCCCATCCCCAGGGTCACCGCTTAGGCTTAATCACCGCTTCCCCGTCTCTCTCTCCCTTTTTCTTCCTGAGTAGGCTCCATAGTCCTGGGGAGCTGGAAGTACCTGGGATTTTTTTCTTTTTTTTTTTTTTAATGTTAAGATAACAGAAGCCACCAGCCATCCACACAGGCACATGAGCCAGGAAGGACTGGACAGGAGGGCGAGCGAGTGTGCACCATCTGAAAGGGGTGTGCGGGGTGCCACATGGTACACGCCAGGACCCGGGCCTTTAGAAGGACAACTGTTCAAGTCAAGAAAATAAGTAAGCAAATGGATGATGGTTACAGTCAGAGCATCTTGTCTGTGGCTCCCGCCATCCATATGAGGACTTGAATGATACTGAGGAGAATGTACTGAGGAGCCCAAGCCCAGGGGCCCCACAAGAGAAGACACTGACCATTGGTCATCGTTGGTCTCCTGTAGTCATGACAGCCAGGCCCACAGAGGGGTTGGGTGCTGTTTGCCGTCATTCTGCCCAGGGAGGGGACATCTCTGGACAAATAAAAACAGCTCCAAGCTGGGTGCAGTGGCGCACACCTCTCATCCCTGCTGAGGCAGGAGGATCCCGAGTTGGAGGCCAGCCTGGGCAACTTAGCAAGACACTATCTGGAAAAAAAAAGAAAAGAGCCCAATGGCAGCTGCTGTAGACTCCGTGGTTGCTCATGGGAGGATCTCTGCATCCAGTATTCGGTATTTCTTGGGATTCCCCACAACCTGGGAAGGGACTCCACCATTGTCCACTTTATAGAAAGGGACACTAAAGCATGGACAGGTCAAATAACTTGCACTGTCATCTCAGTGTGAAAGGGAAGAAGAGAGACCAGTAGCTTTCAGGAAAATCGGCCCTTCCCTTAAATTTCAGAGAAACAGAGGCCCGGCCATCTCTTAATATGGCTGTTTTGGAAGGGAAGCCCGTGCACCATGCATACGAAATTTGTCTTGTCCTGGAGCCTTGTTTAAGCCAAAATTGCAGTGTCATTGAGCAGAGGGGCCCTCCCCAGAACAGGAGTCCTGAGCTGGAAGGGAGTGCCCCTGCCCCCACAGCCACACCTGCCCCTCCCTAGCAGCCCTCCTCCTGCCTGTCCTGGTGTCCTCAGTGGCTATGGACATCAATTTCTCAAGAGCAGAAGGTCCTCATTAGCCATACCACAGAGGATAGGGGCACAGCTGTCATCTCTAATTGACCCAAACCTGATGACAGCCTCAGATGATTGGCAATTCCACTGCAAGGTGAGGTCTTGGGGTTCCTCACCCCGATCTGAACGGAAACAGGGAAGCCAGCCTCGGGCTCTAGGGCAGGTGAAGGGGACGGAGCTGCGTCCAGGGCCAGGCCCATGCTGGGCTCCTCACACAGCACAGCCAGCCCTCGCCAGCTGCTCACCTGTCTTGCCCAGTGAACCTACAACTTAATTCCACCCACTCTAGATTTAGTGGCCTTGGGGGACCCAGGTGAAGTGGATGAATCTGGGCTTTGTCTGTCTCCAATAAAACCCTGGGCGATCACAATACCAGCTTCGCCGTGTTGATCTTGGCCGGTCCTTCTGGGACCTCCTGCCCATCACAGGGGGAGGCCAGCCTTACAGATGGGGCTGAGCTGATTTCCCACGGCTGCTCCAGGAGCAGGCAGCAGAGGCTGAGAGTCCACACAGGAAGGGGAGAGGCTTCCTCTGCCTCGGCTACCCCTGGGTAACCATGGGATCCAGGAATGGCAGGTGGCTCATCCCACACCGTGGCTCTGAGCACATCTGATTCCCTGGGACTATGGAGGGCTGAGGTTCTGGCCCAGGTGAGGGAAACAGGCCCAAGCCCCAGAGGCTACAAAAACCTGGCTTCAAGGGCAGAGAGAGCTGGAGGGAGAGGAAGAAACAGAGACCCAGAGACAGAGACTGGAGATGGAAACTGAAAAAGAATGAAGAAACAGACCCAAGAAGACCGGGAACACATGGAGACCCAGAAGAGAGGGAAATAGAGGTTAAGAAATGCAAAGGCAGAGAGAGAATTCTGGAAACATCAGTGAGAGGTGCAAAGCGATTGAAGAACAGAAAGCACCTGCAGCCAGGGACAACGGAAGGCACTGTTCATCCCACAAGGAGTGGGCAGGAGGCAGGCACCCGCTGTGTTTTATGTCTGCCAGAAGCCAGAAGCAAAATCTGTCCCCTACCAGTGCAGAGAACACCCAGCCCAGCCCAGCCCAGCCTCCTGTACCCTAAGTGCCCGAGCCAGGGAGCAGGCCTGGCCTTGGCTTTTCCTGCTCTCCATCTGGGATGCCTGGAACACCCCCTCCCCCGCTTTCATATCTGCCTAAATCATACCCATCCTTAAATTCCGCCTCTTCCAGGAAGTTCTCTGTGACTTTCCCTCTGCCTGAAGGCCACCAACTCACAATCTGTGTATCATGTTCTCTCTGGAAGGAGCAGTTCTTAGCTTCCATCTATCTACCTCTCGATCTATCCAGAGCTCCTCGGGCAAGGGCAGGGACCACAGGACTTCCACGTTGGCAACCACATCTCTATCGATCTGAGGATTTATCTTCGTTTTCTGGTGCCTCCTACCTGTCTGGGAGCCTGAGAGCAGGAGTAAATTAAAATCGATGGCGAAGGAATAAACCCAGGAGGCCCTCCACTCCCCATGTCTGACTCCCCAGCCCAGTCTGTGCTGCCCTCTGACCCTCCCCTGGGGCCATCCTCAGGTCCTCCGGTGGCAGCTGGAAAGGGTCCCCACCCCAAGGCCTCACCATCACAACACAGGTGCCACAGCCTCACCCAGGCCTCCCAAGTGGTCCTGTGACCATCCCTGAATTGCAGATGAGGTGACCTGGTTGGTGGCCATCTGAACGCTGGGAGCACACCGGATCTCCTGATTCCAGGGCCTGAGAGAGAGGGACAGCCTGGTTCTGAGTATCTTCTGGCTGCCAGTAGGCCCATCCCTGGGAGGACAGACTCCCTGGGCCTTGAGGCCACTTTTCTCCCTGTTTGGGGCCTAGGAAATTTCCAAACTTAAAGAAGATCCATTTCTCCCTCCCCACCCCACCCTCAAGAGCAGTGCCCCCTCCCTCAGGGCCCACTCAGTCAATGTCCATGGCAATCAGCCTCGGACCGTCCCCCACCCCCCGACACTGACCGCCAGCTCTGTCCCTGCTCAGTCTAAGGCTATCTGTGCCCTGGCTCACCCCGCTTGAGTGTCCTTCAAGGGAGAAGCAGTGAGAGGTGCCTGGCCGGTGGAAAGCCCAGCTCTTCTATGGCACTTGGGGCCCTGAGGTCTCCTGGGCCTGCTCTGCCTAAGGCCCACTGTCAGGCTCAAGGAGTCGGATGAGGGTTATGATGCGGCCTTGCCCTCCGTGGCTCCTGGCTCGGTTGGGAAGTCAAGGCAGGCTTTGAGAGGAAAAGAAATTCAGTGGCACAAGGTGCTGAATGGGAGAGGGGAGGTCATCTTTCATATTTCCTTTCTGGGGACAGAGGAGTCTGTAGAGGCCACCGTTTGGGCTTCTGGGGATGAATTAGATGCCATCTTTTAAAAATATGTCAAGATGGGGCTGGGGTTGTGGCTCAGTGGTAGAGCGCTTACCTAGCGTGTGTGGGGCACGGGCTTCAGTTCTCAGCACCGCATATAAATAAATGAGATAAAGGTCCATTGACAGCTAAAATATATTTTTAAAAAATATTTGAAGACTTGTGTAGCTAGCTAGCTATTTATGTTAGTATGTGTGAATGTGCGTTTGTACGTAGTGCTAGGGATCCACCCCAGGGCCCTCGCACCAACTAGGCAAGCACTTCACCACTGAGCTACGTCCCCAGCCCTTGTATAGCTTTTTGTCCTGCTCAACCTTATTTTATTCATAATTCTTTTGTCTCCATTTTAGAGATGAAAAGACTGAGGTTCAGAAATTTGAGGTATTTGTCCAGGTACATCCGAAGCAGGGCCCAAGTTCAACCCTAGGTGCTTGAGAATGAACTAGAAGTCTCCCTCCCACCCTACACACAGCCTCTGACTGACAGAGAAAGGCCCAGAGAAGACAGAGAGAGGAACATTGGGGATGTAGAGAGGCAACTGGCTGCATGGGAGGGTTTCTTTTTTTTTTTTTTTTTTTTTTTCTTTTTTGGTACCAGGATTGAACCCAGAAATGTTTAACCACATCCCCCAGCCCTTTTTATTTTTTGAGACGAGTTCTCTCTAAGTTGCTCAAGGGCTCACTAAGTTGCTGAGGCTGGTTTTGAACTCACAATCCTCCTGCCTCAGCCTCCAGAGTCGCTGGGATTATAGGCATGCACCGCCATGCCCAGCAAGAGGAGGATTTCTAGGGACATTAGGGTGAGATTGTGGGTACCCTGTGTGCTGGGTGAGATGGGGGGGCCATGGTCCTGGCAATGGGTAGCCCTGGTTCACAACCCGGTTCAGACTGAACAGTTTCTGGAAGCATCTGTGATCTTAACATCCATCCTACAAAGCAGAGCTTGGGGACCTACACTCTTGGCACTAAACATGGTGAACCCCAAGGTCAGCCCTGCACCAAGCGATATGGGCCTATGAGTTCAAGATACTCCACACACACAGACACACACACACAAAAAAAAATAGCTCCCATCTATGAAGCACCTGCCACGTGCCAGACACAGCCGGTGTTACCTCTTAATGCTCAGACATCCAGGGAGGGAGTCCTCATTTCATTGTTGAACCCACTAAGCACACAGAGAGGTAAAGAAACTGGCCCAACATCACACAGCTGGGAAATGGCAGAGACAGGACCCAGACCCAAGTGTCTGACTCCGAGTCAGTACCTCTTCACTACCCCACAGCCCCATCCTGCTGCCACCAAAACAGAGCCCTGGATATGGGAGGCATCTCGGTGAAATTTCAGGCCACAGACCCAGCCCTGTGTACAAGGGAGGCAGCCGTCCTCTGTCCCAGCAGGGACAAGCTCGACATCTGCAGCCGCGCCAGCCTGGTGGGCTCAGGAGGACGGCTTGGAAATGTCTCTGCGCTCCCCAGGGCCTTATCATCGTTCCTTTACATTTAAAATTTTTTTTTCCTTGTGTTTTTAGTATGCAAAATTTTCCACCATCTGCTTTGCCTTGGCAGAATGTTTGCTGAAAATATCTCCCTTCCTCTCTAATTCCCATAATTTCTGGGGGCTTTGGGAGCCTCCAAGCAGAGCAGCCATGGCTCACAAGTGCTTCCCGGGCTCACAGGCTGCCTGCTGTCCTTGTGCCAGGCAGATGGATGTTGGGTGGCACAGAAGGGCATTCCCTGCCTCTCAGCCAGGGAGGGGGCATCAGGGGTCTCTCCACTGCTAGACTGACCCCAAACTGAGTCCCAGGATTCAGACTCCTAGTGGTTGCCAAATACACCTCTTGGTTTGGGCCGTGAAACCTAGAGAGATGTCTGGGGTCATGGAGAGAATAATAGCCAAGCAGAGCCTGGAGGAAGGCCCCCAAGGTCCCAATGCAATAATGTGAGGCCACATAGCCCCATCCACCTGTCTTCTGGCTTATCCCAGACAAGGTATCTCCACAGGACAGCAGCTGCCACATGTGTCCTTTGAGGCTGTCAAGAGAGACTTTCCGAAAAAGAAGAGTCTTCCCCCACTTCATGTACCAAAACTCCGAGTTTCCATGGTGATAGACAAATTGCAAATCCATCCAAGAATGAGCTGGGGGTTGGGGGGACGCTGGCCCATCCCTAAAGACGTGGACACAGCTGGCGCTGGGCTGTCTGTCCACTGCTGAGGCTGAGCAGGGCCACCCTCCTGGATGTGATGGGGGAAATTCGGGGATGCCAGGTTCCATGGCAAGTGATGAAGGAGCTCAGGACCCTGTGGAGGAGGACACAGGAGAGTCCTCCCCGCTCCCTGCCTCACGGCAGAGCTCCCTGGATCCACACGATGCTCCTTGTCCTCCCTAAGGCAACCGGCCCGAGTTCTCCCGCGGGTTTTCCCATCCTCGATCTGAAAAATCAGGCTTGGGCACAATCCCAGTTCTCATCCCTGAGCCATCCTGGACACAGCCTTTGGAGAATTAAAGGAAAGAGGAAAACTCAGCCCTCAGACCCTTGGAGTGTGTCGTGGAGGATGGAAGAGCAAGGGCCAAAAGATTTATGAGCCTAAAAGCTTTGTTAATAGACCTGGAAGATTTACGATCGCAGCTGCTGTGCAGGAGGAGAAGTAGCAGTGGCGATCGAATGGCAAATTAGCCAAGGTTTGGGGCATCTTGGGGACAGCCAAGACAGCTTCCTTGGCTGCTGAAGGAAGTGGGGGCTATTTGGGTAAAGGGCTTGTGGGCCCCAGATCCCCTCAGCAGCACCTTCCCTTTCCCCAGTGACAGTAAGTGCGCCGGCTGACGCTTCGGGTTTGTTTCTTTCGAGTGGGGTTTATGAGAGTGGATTAGAGACGGGATTTGGGTCTGAACATAAAGACCTCTAAGCTGAGACCTGGCCCCCGCTTGAAATCCCACATACAATGAGCAAAGCTGCCTGAGCCAAGAGACAGTGCATCAGAAAGAAATGAGTCTGCTGTGTGACACCATGGTGAGCTCAGTTGTCCTCTGACGTTGTTCCCCACCTTCCCATGGCTGGGGACCTCTGGGATCTATATCAGGAGTTCAAGAATAAGCCAACTGACAATAACTTGGAGAAGCTGTTTTTTTAACCCTTGTGCAACACAGGTACCCCAAGGGGACACGGCAATGTGGCCCCTTCATCCTACCTCCAGGGGTGCCTTTTTGGACAAGACATACAGCTCACAATAAATGCTGTTCTCCCAATGTGGCATGGAACAGTTTGAGCCTGAGACCACATACAACAGATGACAGAATGAGCCAGGGGCATGGTGGCAAGGAATGAATGAATGAGCGGGCCACCACAACTTGAGCCCTGGGATATCCCATCCCATCATTTCCCGCTGAGTCCTTTGGCACCAATGGATCAGGCATTATTGACACCAGAGAGCCCCAAGCCCACCCCGACACCTAAGTGCAGAGATGATCTGCACATCAGCCTTGGGGAAGACGGAACATTCCAAGTCAGGAAGCACAAATGGATCGCGCTTAAGAGTCTCTGCCAGAGAGGGGGAAACCAGTGCGGAAGTTGGTCACCTGCTCTCTGCAGGGACTGTCCCACCACGGAGCTCCACAGTGGCCTGGCTGCTCCATCTCCCCTGCTCTTGGCATCTCTGCCTCCTGCCCACCTCCTCCCACCTGCTTTGTCCAGGGACCCACAGGACTGGCGTTTAGTCAGTCAGGAGATGAGTCAAAACTACGCAAATGCTTCTGACGCCCGCCCGGGAGGTCCAGTCTCAGCAGATTCATGCTCAAAGCTGCTCAATCCAGGACCAGAAAAGCAACCAAGATCTGTCAGGTTGCTCAGGTACTAAGAAGGTTCTAAATCACAAAAGACTTAAAAAACCAAAGAAGTCTCCCTGGCAGGCAGGGGCGGGGTGGGGGGGGGAAACCAGAGAAGAAAAGGGCAGGATCCTTGAGCTGACAGATGAAGGAAAAATTGGGAACAGTCACGTGGTCCTGGCTCACCCTACTCCACGGGCTGGCCACAGAAAGGAGATCCACGTGGCCTCATTGGTGGACAGGAGCTTGGCCTTTAAAGAGGGGGAAGCTGGCACGTCCCCAGCTGTGCAGAGGGAGATCTGACAGGGAGGCACCTGCAGGTGGGGCCCTGCTGGGACCTTGTCACTGGTGTCCCAGCTGGAGAAACTAAGACCTTCATGGTAAGGAGGCAACTGATCCAAGATCCATTTTCATGGTGCAATTGGCAGGACATGAGGATGACAGACGCAAGCACCGTCATCTTCCCTCCATGAAGCACCAACTGTATGCCGGCCACTCTGGTTTGGAAGACCAGGACTTAGAATCTCTTACAGCCAAAATGGTCAGCCCAGCCCTGACCTTCTGGCTGCTTTCATCTGTGCCCTGTGACTCCCTTAACTGAAAGATGACAGAGGCTAAAGTCGCGCAGACTTTCCAGAAGGCTCTAGATCCACGTAGAAGCTGCCATCTCCCCTTCCTGTACTCACAGCGGATCTCCCTAAATGACCAGGCACTTCCTCCTGCTGAACTCTAATGCAGTCTCAGAATTCTCCACAGGCTGCTCCAGACAGGGCTTGGCAGATCAAACTATTAGCGGTACAGATCAATTCTGTTTCTAATCTTATCTCCTACCAGTGTGTACCTACAGCTCAGGGCTGGGAGAAGACTGTGTAACATCTGCCTGCTAAGCCCCTAGCCCAGTGCCTCTCCTCCTATCCTCCCTCTGTGACCAGCACTTTGCATTTCAAAGTAAATCAGACAGACACACACCTTGGAATCCCACCCCATCCGCTGAGTCCTGTCACCTGTGAGAGCTGGTTTCTGTCATTTGTACTTATTATCCTTATATCACTTAATTAAACGTTATGTAAATTGATGAAAAGAGATCAGAGCTGTTTCATTAAAACCAAGATCTTGTAAAGTCTTGATGGAAGCAACTTGCTTTGGGGGAAAAAAAGGAAAAAAATCTATTGAATTAGGTGTGGGCAGACAACTGTGAGAACCAAGAGGAAGAAAGGGGAAAATAGGACTCCGCAGTCAGATTGCTTTCCCAGTCGGTGTCTTTGAGTTCTTGCTCTGCTTTTAAGAAACCGAAGCTGGAGACTGAGACAAGGCCGCACGGATTGTGGTTTGTACAGGGAAGGGCCTTGTGGGCCCAGCCTCAGAGAAGCGCCAAGGCCTGCCGCCAAAGGTTGGCAAATGGATGTACATTTCTATGTTTAAAATTAAAATAGAGTGTTTAAAGGATGAATATATTCTGTATTATGACGCCCACTGTTGATGAACCAGCCAAATATGGTCTCACCGAGTGCAGAAGAGACTGTTCACCGGGAGCGCTCCCTCCCTCGCCCTCCTGGGACTCCACCCCCGCCCAGCGGCTCCTTCTGCATGCACAAGGCCCACTGGGAGCTGGACGACGGGGAGAGACTGCAATGAGAAGCCGGGCCCTCTGGCTCCTGATTTTGCTCTTCCAGTGGAACCAGAGTGGTCACGGCACAGGCCTGGAGCCGGCCTGCCCAGGCTAGGATCCCAGCTCCTCCACTTACTACCTGGAGCACAGGCCTCGGTTTCCTCATCTGTAAGATGGGATGATGAGATCTCCTATCTCATAGGGTTGTTTTGAAGCTCCCATGAATTCATGTGTAAAGTCCTGGAAAGCTGTGTGAAGGTCAGCTGTGACCTGATTCTCATCCCTGCAGAGTGTTACCTTTTGCCTTTAGACCTTTGCACCAAAGGGGATAATCAGTTTCTACCAGGCAGGCGGGTTCCAGTTCTGTCACATGTGGAGATAGTTGGGCACCGGATGAGCCCTCCTTGCTGGTTCTGGATGAGTCTGGTCCACATCCCAGCTCCTCACGCCAGGTCTCACCTCCTTAGCAGGAAGGAGTAACCCCCGAGGTTCTACACCGCACTGTCATGGCACGAGGGAACCTTTCTGGTCCCTTCTATCCAAGCAGCAGCCAGGTGACCCTCTCTCCCCTTGTCTGTCTTTTCCAGTGGTTTCCAGCGACAGTGACAGTGACTCCGATCTCAGCTCCTCCAGCCTGGAGGACAGACTCCCACCCACTGGGGTCAGGAACACCAAAGGTGACAAGCTCGTGGGGGAATCAGGTAAGTGTGGGTTATGACACTGTTTCCAAAGCCCCAGGTGCCGAGTGGCTTTGCCACTTCCTTAGATGGCAGCTTCGAGGCTGGCATCTGGTTGTTCTAGATGGGGGTGGGGGGAGGACCTGGAGCTGGGCCCACTAGAAGCTAAATCTCAGCACCACTGAAGAGCAGGGCGTGGAGCCAGGCTCATCTGTATTTGCTGGGGCTTGGGACAAGAGGCAGGGCCAGCCAGGCCACGCCCTCCACCTTGACCCTGGGATTCCTCCCGTGCTCCCCATGAGCATTTATTCCCCCCGCTGAGATCTTTGCCTTGTGAACAATAAAGGCTATGACATTTCCCTGAAGTAGCTGTTCTGCCATGAAGTCACAGTGGGGTTCCCAATATATGCCTCTGCCTCCAGGTGACACTTCCTTCTCTTTAGCACAAGGGAGACTGAGAAGGTGGCTTCCAAAGCTTCCTCTGATTTTGACGTGGCTGAGTTCACCTCTGTGGCTCTGTCATGTAACAGAGGGTTAACTCCAGCATTGAGGTAGAAGCAGAGCATGCCCTAGAAAGGTAAGGAAAGGCCTCCCCCTTCCCTTGAAACACACGAAGGACCTTCCTGAAAAAGGAGATGCTCCATTCAGACGTATTCCCAGGTGAGAAGTAGGATCTTTGAAAGAAGTTTCAGGGAGGCTGAGTTTAATGCACAATTCAAGAGAGAGAGAGAGAAAGACAGAGAGAGAGCACATGCGCCAGCTGTAGAGTAACTACCCCAAACTGGAATGAAATGCCCTGGGGTGCCGTCCTGAAGCTAAGACCAGGTGACCTGCCAGAATTGATGTGAAAGGAAGTCCTGTCCTATATGGAAGTTTCGGCTAGATCAGGGATGGCAAATGCCTGGCGCTCTTTTGACCACTCTCAGTCCTGTGTCCATGGCACAGTACACATTGATCATGATTCTCTGAGCCCTTCTAGGGGACTTAGAGTGCTCAGGACATTTTTTCAAGTGGTCAGTATCAATTGGCAGAGATGATTGCAAAAGATTAAAAACTGCCCATAGATTCAGCCCCTTTGGCCCCAAAATTCTTTTTTTTTTTTTACTATTTATTTTTTAGTTGTAGTTGGACACAATACCTTTATTTATTATTTCTATGTGGTGCTGAGGATTGAACCCAGGGCCTCGCACGTGCTAGGCGAGCACTCTACCACTGAGCCACAACCCCAGCCCCCCCACAATTCTTCATTAGAAAAATTGTAAAGGAGCCAGGCACCGTGGTGCTCACCTGTCATCCCAGTGGCTCAGGAGGCTGAGCAGGAGGATCGTGAGTTCAAAGCCAGCCTCAGCAACTTAGCATGGTCCTAAATGACTTGGGTGAGACTCTGTCTCTAAATTAAAAGAAAAAAAAAAAAGGGACTGGGGATGTGGCTCAGCGGTTAAGCACCCTGGGTTCAATCCCCAGTACAAAAAAAAAAAAAAAACAAACTGTAAAGGAAAGACCCACCCATGCCACCTTGGTTTCCACACTCCTCCTTCCTCCTACTGTGAGGACTCCCATCCTCTCCCTTCACACCCACTCCCAGCTGGGACTAGGAGACAGGAAAGGATTGGGCAAGAACTAACCACCATATTGGAGGATTCTTTGGTGACTAAAGACAGCAGACTCCCTCTCCCTCTCCCTCCCTGGGTTAGCCAAAATACATACCCCTCTCCCCACCACACACCCTCATCCTAGGAAGGCGGGAAAGACTAATAATTGTGAATTTTCCTGTCGGTGGCTTGTTGCTGTGAGAAACAACTTGTGGTCCTTGCAGGTGGCAACACGGAGTCCCCTAGGATGGGGCTGACCCACCCGCCCAGCCTCCTCTCAGGAAGCCAGAGCAGCCTGGCCAGTGAGACTGGGGGGGGCTCTGCAGACCCGCAGGGGGGCGCCCCGCCCTGGCCTGAGCCCAAGGGCCCCGGTGAGTAGCCGCTGCACCTTCCCACTTAACCACCACCTTCCCCCTCTTCTGTCCCCTCTTCATTCCCTCCTCCAAAACTGCAGAGGGACAGTTTTTTAGTTCTTGATGTTTTACCAAGCACAGTGCCAGGCACTGGGGCAAAAAGCCAGATCCCACCCCCACTTCCATGACCAGAGAGAGGAACCCAAAATAATAGCAACCACCCCGTCAATAAATTTAGCAATGCTTGTTCCCAACCTCTACTTCACAAAACGCATAATCTGTCCAGGCCTTTCCCCATCTCCGAACACGAATAGGAACCCCACCTTGTGCCTACTCTGTGCTAGGCATCCAGTTCTCACCAAGCCCCGTCATGTGCCAGCCTGGCCTGGGACTGGGGGCTCTGGTCAGTCCTTGCTCTACCATCAGGGAGGAAGTTGAATCGGCCTCCCAGGCTAGCCAGAGCTGCCCAGATCCTAGGACTGAGATCCTGGGGTGCTGGAGCCAGGGACCCAGAGCCCAGCCTGCCCCAGCTCCTCCAAGGTCAACTTCCATTCTGTTGACAGAGTAGTTGGGAGCCCTACTGTCCCCATTTGATAGGAGTGGAAACCTGGCACGGGGGGTAAGGGCAATTATCCAAAGAGCCCAACCCCCTGGCCCTGGCCCTGCCCAGAATCCTCATGTAGTCAGGGGGGGTTCTCATGAGAAACTGCACCTGCAGGTGGCCCAGCTCCCTTAAGAAGAAACCCTAACTAAACTGGGCACCTCCCTGGTCAGAGACCCACAGGCACATGTGCCCAGGGCAGCAGCTGATCTCCTGCCAGCAGGGCAGAGGTCTCCTGCCAGGAGCCTAAGTTGCACCCTAGCAGCCACCCACCAGGACCCTCCATTTGTCCCTCCCTCCTCCCTCTTCTGAGGCCTTCCCAGGGCATTTGGGAGGGGGGGCAGTGGTGGGCAGGTCTCCAGGCAATGGAGGCATCTGTATTCCTGGAATAGACCCCTGTCCCCCCACTCTAGCCTCCTGAAATCCTCCACAGAGGTCAGTTTGGAATGAAGCAGGGCCCAAGCTCTAGGCCCAACCCACCACCCACGGCCATGTGAATTTGAGCAAACCGTCAGGTTGAACCAAATGAAACTGTGGTTTTGTAGGTCAAAAACAGTCAGTCACCAGCAGACTCTCTCCACAATCCCGTTATCACCGAAGTGCCCCTCATGGGGTTGTGGGGAAGGTGAGATCCAGGGTCCCTGGGGACTGCCGGCCCTGAGTAGGTCCTCAGGAAATATCCAGACATAGCCAGGGCATGGAGAGGGTTCAGGGCTTCGGAAACAATGTGGAAAGCACTGGCTTAGAAGAGAATTTCTCTTCCCATGTCCGTGGCTCCTTCTGACATCCTGAGGTCACTGGGCAGCAGCCACGGGGGCAGGGACAGTTCCAATAAGGAGGCTGCCTTCACCTCTATTTCGTTCCCAGAGGTCGGAATCCCTGTCTGCTCACTGTGCACTGGTCTTTTTCTCTTCCCTCCAAAGGCAAAAGACACCCCCGGGCGAGTCCCCGCTGCTGATGTGGCTTCTGGGACTTGGATGCATGGAGCAGACTTTCTAGTGGAAGATCTTGAGAGAGAGAAAGGAAGCGGGAGCCAGGCCTTCCCAGCTCCTTCCTGGCCAGTCCCTGAGCTCTCACCAGCCACCCCAGTGCCATGATCTCTGACTCAACTAACCAGTATTTGGGGGCCGAGTCTGCTTACCCCCCACCCAGTGCCTTTCTGCACCCCTCCACTGCCAAGGCGCCCTCCTCCTCTACCACTCCCCTCCCACCAGCCTGCTCCGTCACTGACCTTTATTTATTGTCCCCCCACCCCTGTCCCCACCCCCCGCCCCCAGTCTGACCCATCTTTAAGTCTGCTTGGGTCTCGGGTTGGGCTGGAAGGGCCTTCAGAGCCACCTTGAGGGCCTTCCCGTATGCACTGAAGTTTTAGCAGGAAGCTACATGGGCCTTTCTCCATATTTATATTTATAGCAAGAAGAAATACAACCCTGAGCGTTCCCCTTCAAACTGAGCTTGGCCCCTCAAGGTGCAAAGACCCGAGCCCAGAGCAGGTGGGGTGAGAGATCTGTCTACCCCTTCCCCCAGCTTCGGCTCCCAGGGAGGCAAAAACAGTGTCCTATCTTTCCCTGGGGCTGGCCCAAGAGCTGGCTTGAAATCTGGCTCCTTGCTAGGTTTCTCTGAACCCCACCTTGGCCTCCCCAGGTTGCTCTCAGCCCGGGGCAGGAGACTCCCCGAAGACACAATTCACGTCTCTTCAGTAGGTTTGATTTGGCATGAAAAATACACAAAATGCAGGCAAATGCTTCTGGAAAACCCTTCCCCGAGAGAACGTGTGTTTGTGTGCGTGAGTGTCCACACCCTGCCCTCCTTCCCCGGGCACCCGGTTCTCCAGGGGCCTCCTTGTCTGCGGGCCAGGAGCCCTCGTGCCCCCCACCATTAGCTCTTTGCCCTTGCTGCTGGCAGACGGTAAAACTCATGTTCCCCTGTGACATGTTATGCTTCAGAATTAAAACAATAAAGATTAGAATTTGCATTAAACCAGTGTTGATCCAGAGACCACAAGGTTTGTGCTTCTGAGATGCATTAGGAGAGAAACGGATGGGGGTGGGGGGAGAAATGTGGTAACATTGATTTAAAAGAAATGAGCCAGATGGAGGTGTGGAACAAGAGTCCACGAAGCTAATAATGTTGAATGGGGAGAAAAAAGTCATCTATGTAAAAAAAAAAAAGGTTATACAGATTTATATCAGATTTATATGTTCATCTGTAATAAAATGTTTTTAAGTGGACAAAAACTTCTGTCCTCCAGAAGCCCACTAAAATGACATCAGGCAATGAAAACGGCACAAACCACAGAAAAGGCACAGGAGACAGGAGGGCAGGGGATGAGGGGGCTGGAGACCTCTGGGCGACAGGACACCTATAAGGGAGGAAGCCCTAAGGAACAAGCCCTCTTGCTCTGCAGAATCCCCCAGATGTGCTCAGAACTTGGAGGGACTGGGTGTCCCTAGGGTGGATGATCGGGATGGGTGTGAAAATGGTACCAGTAGAAGGAAGCGGTTAAACGGGCGGAGGGTGCAGCTTAGACGGTGCTGGCCTAGCCCGTGGGAGGCCCTGGGTTCCATCCCCAGCAGCGCCAAAAAATAAATAAATAAATAAAAGTGGCCCACCTGCCTAGTGACCGCTCTTCCCTAACCCTGGTAGAGGACAAGTTTACTGATGGCTGAAGTTGAACTAGAAAGATTCTGGATTATGGAGCCCAGGCCAGCCAAAGGCTGCAGGGAGGTGCTGTCCTGGGATGGGGAATGGTCAATGGGAAACAAACCTTCACTCTCAAAACCTGGTCCCCCCCCCCACCTACCCCCAAGGGGCAGTGCATACTGAATTTCTCTCTGGGAAACTGATCAAAGAGGACACAGGGACAGATTTGACACTGGGGGGGGGGGTCCCTCGTGTCTAACAATGGGTCTCTACCCAGTCACCACTGGGAGGCTCCTCGTTCACATACCCTGCCCATGTGGACAGATATGGGTGGGGCGGGGAGGCGGCTGTCATGTTTCACTCACAGTGTGAGCAGCCAAGGGCACCCAGGAGTCGACTGAGTCCCATAACTGAAAACAGAGCTTCCAATCCACAGGAGATGGGAATCCAGAGAGTCCTCTGAAGCTATTGCACCTGTGAAACAAAAAGATATTTTTTTTTAAGGAAGTGTTAGTGCTCTTGAAAATTAAAAGTAAAATAGCATTTTGGAGGATGGCTACTGTGGATTGAACCCAGGAGATGCTTTACCACAGACCTACTTCCCCAAACTTTTTGTTTCGTTTTGAAACAGGTTCTCACTAAGTTGCTGAGGCTGGCCTCAAACTTGCATTCCTCCTGCCTCAGCCTCCTGAGTGTCTGGGGTTAGAGGCGTGCACCAGTACACCCAGCTGACACCAACAATTTGCAATCCTCCTGCCTCAGCAAGTTATAAAATATCTTGGCATTGAGAAAAAAAAAAAAAGTCAAGAAATGTACAACCAAAAAGAATGATCAATACAGAAGGTTCCACTTCCAACCAATAGGAACTTCAAAGTGAGAAAATTATTGAATGTTTTCTAGATGGGTAGTAACTTACAGTTAGGAGCAAGAAGTTCTGGGGTTCTATTGCACAGCAGGGTGACTACAGGTAACCATAACATACTATGGATTCTTAAAAAGTAGAAGAAGCCAGGCATGGTGGCACACACCTGTCATCTCAGCAACTCGGAAGACTGAGGCAGAAGGATCGCAAGTTCAAGGCCAGCCTCAGCAACTTAGAAAGACCCTGTCTCAGTATGAAAAATAAAAGCTGGGGTGCAGCTCAGTGGTACAGGGCTTCTGAGTTGAATCCCTAGTACCACAAAACTGGGGAGGCGGGAACTAGAAAAAAAGGTTTTGAATATTTTCATCATAAAGAAATGATAAATATTTGAGGAGATATACTCACCCTGATTCAAACATTACACAGTGTACATGCAAATCAAAATATTACATGGTACTTCATAAATATGCATAATTTTATGTTATGCATCAGTTTTAAAAATTAAATAAGAAGCTGTGCATGTAGCTCAGTGGTAGAGAACTTGCCCAGCATGCAAGAGGCCCTGGGTTCCATCCCCCACACCACAAAAGGGAAAATAGGGGCTGGGGCTGGGGCTCAATGGTAGCGCACTTGCCTAGCATGTGTGAGGCGCTGGTTTGGGGTCTATGCACCGCATATAAATAAATAAAATAAAGGTCTATCAACAACTAAAAAAAAAAAAAATTTAAAGGAAAATAAGTCAGAAAATATAAAAAGATATTTCTAGAACTAAAGGCAAGCACAGAGACATGGCACCTCCCTGCCACTGTGACCTGTGCAGCCTTGGTGAATTTGATTGACAACACCTACTAACAGGTGAGCATTCGCTGTTACACCACACCCAGATTCCCCTCACTGGCTGGAGCAGCTGAGAGTGCACCTTAACACTCTTCCAGGGGATGCACAGGGTGGGAGGCCATGCCTTGAGTCGCCCTGGGCTCCAGTGGTGGTTGTCACCTTTGGCTGCTCATTGGAATCACCTGGGAAGGTTTAAATGCATTCCTGCCAGATCCACTATAAGAAATTCTGGTTTAATTTTGGAAGCAGTCTTAACATGAGGAATTTTAAAGTTCACCAGATAACTGGGAGAGCTGAGGGCCATTTCTCTGCTCTTCTACATAGGCTCCAGGAGACATGAATAGAATGTTTAGCTGAAAACTGGGAACAGTCTACCACTGACAGAAGAATAGATGCAGAAATATATGTAAAGAGTGGAATATTACGCACTGATGAAAATAAGTCCATACTTAAGATAGATGAATCTTACAAACATGGTGAGCAAAGAAACAGATGGCTAGAAAATAAATTTGTTACGATGTAGAGACTTTAAAACATGCAAAAGTTTTATATATTAGCCAGGTCGGTGGTGCCACCTGTAATCCCAGTGTCTCAGGAGGCTGAGGCAGGAGGATTGCAAGTTTGGCACCAGCCTGGGCAACTTAGCCAGACCCTGTCTCAAAAAATTAAAAGCACTGGGGATGGAGTTCAGTGGTTGAGCATCCCTGAGTTCAATCCCTGGTACAAAAAAAAAAATTGTATTGAAATACTTTTTATACAGTGAAAGAATAAAGAAAGACAATGGAATGATAAACAGCAGATTGAGGACACAACCTGGGAAGATAAGGGATGCAATTAAAGTTTTTCACCTGCATGGTGGGGCATAATTATAATCCCAGCAATGAGGGAGGCTAAGACAAGAGGATCACAAATTTGAGGCCAGCCTCTGCAACTTAGTGAGTTGTGAAATAAGTAAAATAAAAATAAAAAAGGGCTGGGACTGTAGCTCAGTGGTGGTGCACCCCTGGGATCAATCCCTAGTACCAATAAAAAAAAAAAAGGTTGTAATATATTTTGTATTGTATTATATTTTATATATGTGAATATATTACATATTCCATATTACATTTAATTTTTCTGTGTCAGATCTTTTAAAGTAAAAAATTTAAGGAACTGTATCAAGTCTTTTTTATCATTGTAACAAACCTTTCATTACATGATGTGACATTGTTAACTATAGGCACAATGTGGTAGAACAGATCTCTAGACACTATTCATCTTGCATAACCGAAACTTTCTACGCATTTGACAGCAAATTCCCATTGCCTCTCCCCACCCCCAGCCCCTGGAAGCCACCATTCTGCTTTTTGTTTTAATGACTTAAATCATTTTAAATACCTCACATAGGTGGAATCATGTAGCATTTGTCCTTCTCTGAAGGCTTATTTCACTTAGCACAATGTCCTCGAGGTTTGTTCATGTTGTTACAAATGGCAGGATCTCTCCTTTTTTAAGGCTGAATCATATTCCAATATGTGGATATAGCACATTTGTTTTATCCATTCATCTGTCATTCATTCAGGTTGTTTCTGTACATTGGGTACTGAGTAATGGCTTGAACAATATATATTGGTTTAAATGATGGCAAAGCTCAATTTTACCACTTCTATTCTACCTTTTGTTGATGTCTCTAGTCAGTGACATAAGATAAAAAAATAATAAAAACCCTGCATGTTTGAAAGTAACCAAATATTGACTCTATCCTGCAACTTTATTGAAATTGACTTTCAGATCTCTGTAGGAGTCTGCCCTCTCCATCAGTTCTGTGTAAGTTGTTCTCTAGTGATATGTGCATGATGACCTTATTCCTCTCCTCTTCCCTTTGGGTCCAAGGTTGAATCATAAAGACCCAAGCCTTTTTATGAAATTTCAGGATATCAGGATAAATAGGAAAAATCTTCCAAAGAGAAAAAGAAATAGATCCCATACATACAAAATAGAATTTGAATTGAATCTCAAAGTAGAATTTGAAGCCAGAACACAGCAAAGAAATATCCTTTCGAATTCAGCAGGGAGGGGCTGGTGATGTAGCTCAGTTGGTCGAGTGCTTCCCTCGTATGCACAAGGCTCTGGGTTCAATCCCCAGCAACACACACACACACACACACACACACACACACACACACACACAATGAATTCAGAGGGGAAATTATTCCTAATCTAGACTCAGCCAAACATTTGTGAAGTGTGAAGGGAAAATGAAAATATTTTCAGATACATGAATTCTTGAAAATTTTCACCTCTCAGGCAGCTACTACAGGATATACTCCAACCAGACAAAGGAGAAAACCATAAAAGAGGATAATGAGGACTCAGGAGAGAGGCAGAGAATATCCAGGGGGATGGTGAAGATGTGTGACTTGGCCAGACTGGAGCTCAGACAGGGGAAATAGATGAGGATATACAAGAAACATGTGTATTTGGGTAGATTGCACCTAAGAGCTGAATCCTATCCTATTTTATAATCATATAAAATTTAAAAAATCAAGAATTAGAATAAGCATGAGATTTAGGTACAAAGGAGCTAGAACAATTCTTGGGGTTGCCTAGAGAGGGACTCCAAGTGGCAGGGGATTGCTACTCAGTGTTGTAAGTGTGGTATGACAGTTGCCCTTTGTAGACCACATACTACATTTAAAACAATAAAAAAAAATTAATGGAAAAATACATACCAAACTCCTGACGAACCCACAGGGCAGCGGGTGGAGGCAGTGAGAGCCCTGAGGCCGTAAGGAGTGAGTGAGGCAGGGAGACTGTGAGTTCTAGCCAGGCAGAACTCACTTGGGCTGGATTTAGGATGGTTCAATCTGCAAATTTTTCGGTGAGGGGGAGGGGTTGGGGGGAGTGTACAGGGAATTAAACTCAGGGGCGCTTGACCATTGAGCCACATCCCCAGCCCTATTTTGTATTTATTTTATTTAGAGACAGAGTCTCACTAGTTGCTTAGTGCCTTGCCTTTGCTGAGGCTGGCTTTGAATTCGAGATCCTCCTGCCTCAGCCTCCTGAGCCACTGGGATGACAGGTGTGTCCAGCTCAACCTGCAACTTTTTGACAATGATGCAAAAGCAATCCACATTCAGTGGAAACTGGACTTCAGTTTTTTAATTTTGATCTTTTCCTGGCTATCTGCATGCAGCTGGTCCTCTTCCACCAGGTTGGGCAGCAGCAGCAAGCTCCCCAGCAGCCCCACAGTCAGGAGGGGCAACAACCCACTCCACAGAGTGTGGTGTTGCTAACCTATGATGTTTGGAGTGTTAGGTGTATTCAATGCATTTTTACCTTAGGAGATTTTCAAATTAGCAGGGTTTATAGGAATGTAACCCCATCCAAAGAACAGGGACTCTTGTATTCACAATTCCACCTGGGAAACATCTAGCCTGCAAGTGGCTGTTGCTTCCATTTCTAAGCAACAGGTACTCTACCTGTGTCTCTTCAAGGGACCAATCCCTCTCCGACTCACAGAAGCATGAACCCCACATTCAGCCCCCCATAGAACCCCAGGTCTCAGCCAGACCTAACCCAGGACAGGGACCCACTCCCGGCAGCCCAAGAATGAATTCCAAATTCATTTCCTAGAAACAGGTTTAACATAAATCAATCCTGGGAGTCTCAGGTTTAGGGTGAAGATGGAATCCAGAGCCTCCCGAGGGGTCTTAGGAGCAACTTCCAGAGTCAAGGGTTCTCTGTGGGCTGGTCTGAGAGCCAAGAAATTCTTTCTTAAAAAACACTTGAGGGGCTGGGATTGTGGCTCACTGGTAGAGCGCTCCCCTAGCATGTGTGAGGCACTGGGTTTGATTCTCAGCATCATATAAATAAATGAATAAAAGAAAGGTCCATGAACACTTAAAAAACTAAAATAAAAACGGCTGGGGTTGTAACTCAGTGGTAGAGCATCCCTGGGTTCGATACCCAGTACTGAGGGAAAAAAACATGAAAACCAATGCAGAGTCCTGCCACTGTGAGCAGCACTTCAATAGCAGCTGTCATTTCTCTTATAGGACCCTACCTTAGCACCTACCTTAGGCATTATTTTATTTTCAGGCATTGCTCTCTGATGAGGTAAGGAGAGCTTAAGGAGAAGTTCAGCAGCCACCTAGTGCCAGCCGGCTGGGGCTTGGGAGCAATGATGCAGGTCTCACTCATTCGTACATCTCAACCATGCCCTGCTGGGGACCAGGGCAGGGTTCTAATGGTGCACAAAACAGAGATGGCCCCTGTCTTCCTATTGCCTCTGAATCACCCAATGGACTTTTAAAACAGATCACTGGTCCCCCCCTCTCCAGAGTCGGGGTCTAGATGGCTGGGCTGAGAGGTGCATTTTTAAGTTTCCAGGTGACACGAAAGCTCCCCTTTGGGGGACCTCACTTTGAGGGGCACTGATGCAGTAGATCCCACTAGGATCACCTGCATTTTCTGGGGCCCACAACCCTAAAGCCACACCAACTGGGGGATGTGACATAGACCTTGGCAGGGGAGGCAGAGGAGGTGGAGACCAGGCTGGCAGAGAAAACCGCAGCCCACCCCCCCACACACCCCCGCAGGCTGAAGGGTGAACCCCTGTCTCCAGTTGACTCCTTGAACCGAGATCTGCTGCTGTGTGCCTCCCCCAGAAAGATGCGCTGCCCTGAGCCTGTGCAGCCCCAGAACAAAGAGCATCCACGGGCGGATTCACCTCCCACGGGCTCAGCAAATTAGAGCCATTTCCACCCCAAAAAGTGAGGGCTGGCGTCTCTCCCTAATGGGAACGCGGCCGTTGTCTGGTGCTGCCTCTCCAGGATGCTAGAAGCCTGCAGGATCTGTTTCGGTCTCTCCTGTGAATTGTCACCGCTGCCCTGCATTCTGTCCGGGCGGGCGCAGGGCGCAGCGGGCTGCGGAGAGGGAGGCTCCCTCGCCGCCTCAGCCGCCCCCGCCCCTCGCCTGCTGGGCTTTGTTTGCTGACAACAAACAAGAGCCCTCAATTCCACCGAGCCAAGGCCAGGGAGAGATGAAGCATTTTGCTGTGAAGGGAAGATAATAACCATCATAGCCACCATTTGTCGAGTCAGGCACCTGCGGAGAAAGTAGGGAAACCTCAGCAACCCGGGAGTCCTCGGCTACATTTACTAGTCCCATTTCACAGAGGGGGAAACTGAGGCCCAGAGAGATCGAGAGAGCCTGCAGGGCTGGGACTATAGCGCAGTGGTAGAGCATTTGCCTAGCAAGTGTGAGGCGCTGGGTTCGATCCTCAGCACCACATAAATAAATAAAATAAAGGTGTTGTGTCCATCTACAACTAAAAATATTGAAAGAGAGAGAGACAGAGACCCCATTTGCATCCAGGGTCATCAGATGCCAAAGACTGTGCCCTTGAAGCTGCACTATGGGGTTGGGATTTGCATGTGAGAACAAATCAGGACTCTTGGGGCAGGACTACTGAGTTGTATCAGCAGCACGGATGGAAACTTCTGGATGGGAAGGGGTGCGATCAGCCCCTTGTCCCACTGGCACATTTCCCACTGCCGACGTGACAAGTGAGAATAAAGCGTGGTCCTTACACAGAGGTTTTGCCACACTGGAAATTGTCTCCTCCCGAGGTGGCTGAGAACCCCAGGTACTGACGCCCTTCATGGGGCCCGTGGGTGGGTTCATGAAGCCGCTGTCTTTTCCAGCCGTGTATGGGGGGTGGATTTGGCGTAGAGGGTTTCTAGGAGCTTCTAATAACCAAGTACCCTGTGGGAGCTTTCAGAGCCCAGGACCTATCTTTCAACTGACCTGCAACTCCCCAAGGGCTATGGGAGCTGGGCCACAGAGGTGTCACCTGAGCTCCAAGAGGAAGCCCTGTAATGTGACAGGCCCCTAGCTCATCTCAGGAGCCACCACGGCCATCTCATCATTCCGTGGGCCCCTGACTATTTTTTTAATTGGAGGTAAAAATATGTATAATTTGCCATTCTAACCATTTATAAGTACACGGTTCAGTGGCGTTAAGAACATGCACAACATCACGTAACCGTCACCCCCATTCATTTCCAGAAATTTCCATCATCCCAAACTGGACCTCTGTACCCATTAAATAATGACTCCCCGTTCCTTCTCCCAGCCGCGCAACCATCCGTCCACCTCTTTTTTCTGACTACTCTAAGTAGCTCACATCACATTCATCCATTTGTATCTGGCTTATTTCACTTGGAATACTGTTTTCAAGGTCCATCCATGTTGGACCGTGTCAAAATCGCTGAATTCCATCGTATGGCTGAGTGTCATACCATTGGACTGACATGGATTTTGCATATGTGATGGATTTTGTTTATCCAGTCATCTCAATATGGATGTTTGATTTATTTCCGCCTTTTGGTTGTCGTGAATAATGCTGCTATGAATTTGAGTGTATAAATATCTGTTCAAGTCCCTGCTTCCAATTCTTTAAGTATAAACCCAGAAGTGGAATTAACTGGATCATGTGATATCAAGGCCTGATTGGGTGAGTCCTCAAACTCTCTACTGAGAGACAAGAGCCTCTGACTGTGTCTGGGGACCAGCGTCCTCACCTGGACCTGTTGTGAGCCCTGTGTGTTTGTTACCCCCCATCTGTAAAGGACAGCAGAATTAAATGGTTTTCTAAGTGTGTTCCCCAGAGTTTCTGGAGCAGGAACAGATGGTGGGAAGATCCAGAGGGAGGCTTAGAACCCGTCCCACTCCCTACTGCCAACATAGGGGCTCCCCTTTGACATCCTTGCTAGGGTTCCATGGTGGAGTTCAGGGCACCCTGGCACCTTGGAATAGTGAGAATTTAAAGCTGAAGGAGTCTGAGGAACTGTATGTGGGGAAGCTCTTTTTGATCTTCTCTGATGCAGGCTGCAAACCTAGGAAGGGTTTTCTGGTCTTCCCTTGAAACAGGTCAAAAGATCCGGAGTAAGGGCTGGGACTGTGGCTCAGCAGTAGAGCGCTCGACTAGCATGTGTAAGGCGCTGGGTTCGATCCTCAGCACCACCTAAAAATAAATAAATAAAATAAAGGTATTGTGTCCAATTACAACTGTGTCACATAGAACTTATATTAAATAAACGTGCCTGCTTTCTCTTGTCAATATGGCTGTTGTTTCAGGGGCCCCAGCCAATGAGCCCGAGATGGGTAGAAGAAAAAGATAAGTTTCCTCCCCAACCATTGGATCCCACAACAGGATGGACACGAGACTGGTCTGAGGAGTCCACCTGTCTAGCTTCCCAACCCCAGGCTACACCTGCCCTGCCCTCTCCTGCTGCAGCGGGAGAAGCCACCAGCATGAGGTGACCAGGCGGAGGGCCCAGCTGCTGGAGAGGTGCCCAGGTACCAGTCAAAAATGCAATGGGAAGGGCCCTTGCCAAAGGAGAGTGCGCGAGCACACACACACACACACACACACACAGAGACACAGATTCAATGGCTTATAAACTAGCACAGCCAGTTGATCACACTGCTCATCTGAGAACCATCTGTGGCCCTTCTGCACAGGTCAAGGATGAGACCAAATGGAAACTAGGCCTTGCCCACACCAGGAGGGTAGAAACACCCTGCCCAACCCTGTAGACGGAACGTTGGCAGAGGCCCCACCAAGGCTAGATCCTGGTGCCCCACCCCCACCCCCAGGAAAAGAGCCTCTATGCTCCTTCCCTGTCCCCTTCCCTAGGGCTCTCCAGGCCATGAAAAACCAACCAGGCCTCCCCTGCCTGCTGCACCAGCCCCACCCCCAGGCTGTCTGGTGCCGAAAGGAAAGGAGAGCATCGTCCCCCCCACCCCACCCCTAAGTTGCCACAGAGCAGGGAGAGGAGAGCAGGCAGGGGGAGGGGAGAGGTGGGAGGGCTCTCCAAGAGCCCGAGGAGCCCCTACAAACTCCCCTCATCTTCATGAAGACAGGCCGAAGCTCTGAGCCCTTTGATGCAGACCCCAGGATGTCTGCAGCTTCTTCAGTGCCAATTACTGGAGAAATAACTCAGTGTGCTCACCCCCTGCATCTCAGCAGACACTCTTTGGGGACATTTTAAGTCTGACTGTACCTGCTGAGCAGCTGACAAGTGAAGCCTCTCATCTCTCCCTCCCTCCCTCCTTCCTCCCTCCTATCTCCTCCCTCTCTCCCAGGCTCCTTCAGGGGAAAAGGGGACCCAAAGCTGGGTGGTATGAACCCCGTCCCCAAGGCAGGGCCTACACAGATCAGCACCCTAAACCACCGGCCTGGGCCTTGCTTCTAGATGCGGTGGGGCGGGGCCATGTTCCCTACGGCCCCTGTCTTATGCTGGCCCCTCAAACACAGAAGCCGTGTCTTATTCATATTTGAGTTGCTGCTTAGCATCTACAAATATTGCTGGATGGATGGATGGATGGATGGGAAGGTAGATGACCGGTGAGTCGATAGACGGGAATGGATTGGTGGGGCACTGGGCAGATAGATGGAAAGACTGGTGGATGGCTATTCTCGGTGGATCAGTGTACCAAAGGACAGGAAGACGGATGCTGTCCCATTGGGAAGATGGATGTGCACGTGCGTGCATGGACGGAGGAACATGGAGGGATGAAAACACTCCCAGGACTCTGGCCAACCTGCTCTCCTTCCCTAGGGAAAAGGTACCAGCTCACGAACCCAAACCTACACTTCCCACAAGCTGTGGATTCCTGACCTGGGATTTATTCAGTTCAAAGTGATCAAAAGTCTTCCAGAAAGAGCTGATTTTGAAACATGCCCCCACAGGCCATCGAGGACCCAGTTTGGGGGGCCTTAATTATGACATGGCGTGGAGACCAGGCCAGGTCTCTAAAGCAGCCACTACCTGGAGAAAGAGTGGCAGGTCTGGCCTGCTTGCCCTTTAGCTACCCACCCACTACCCAGCCAGAGCCCACCCACACTGGTTCACCAGGAGCTGAGGGGCAGATGGGGAGGGACTGTGTTGGGATGCCCGGCTCCATAGGCCTGTACCCAGCCCACCTCAGCTACCCGCCTCCAGAGTTTGCATAATCCCTCCTGACCCCCTACTTTAAACCCCACAAATTCTATCCACCAAAACCACTCCCGCATTCCTTATGTCAATCAGCAACCCCTCAGAGGTTGTGCAGCTGAGGATTTACTGGGATTAACTCCACATGTTCATTAGTCAACCCTAAACGTGTATGCAGATCTCTACAGAAACTCACACACAAGTATTTTAAAATAAATCCTTCAAATATGCCCTGGTGCTGCTCTCCTGGCTTGGATACCTCCAGAGCCTGGGAGTATGGACAGGTGGCCTTGCTGGGGTGGGCCTCAGCTTAGAGTGAGCCGCATGCGCTCCAGGGCCTGCTGGCCCTAAAAGTCTGTGACTTGGTACTATCTCACCCCTGGCAATGGGGTAAGAGCAGACTTGGTTCCCAGGCCCCTCAATGGCAGGAGCTGGGGACAAGATCATCACCCAGGCCCAGAGAAATCAGTTAGACTGCTGGGCTCAGGGCCATCTATCTCCGAAAGAGCCTGAAATAGACCACAAAAGTAGCCTTTCCCAACTCTTAGGGCCTTTCAAGTCCCAGCAGATAATTCAACCCAATTTCATGTGGAACATGCTTAGATTATCTGAAGAGGTGGCCCCATGTTTCCTCTCGGGGATGACACTCTGTTTAGGAAAATGCTTCCGTTTTTATTATTATTTTCTTAAGAGGCATGGTCTCACTACGTTGCCCGAGGCCAGCCCCCATCGCCTGGGCTCAAGAAATCCTCCTGCCTCTGCCTCCCAAGTAGCTGGGACTCCACGCATGCGCTTCCACACCCGGCTCCAGGAGAATCCTTTAAAAGGCTGACTGTAAATAAGCCCAAGAGCACGTTTCAGCAGGGACACAGAAGGGACAACAGAATGAATAGCATTTAGAGGAAAGAAGAGAAGTCAGAGAGATGGAGAACTCTGTATTGAAGCCCCACTGCCCCCAGAACCCCCACTGCATGCAGGACGAGTGTGTCACATTTCATGTGACGGTAATTCCACTGCAGTGATGGCAACCCTAGATGTCCACCATGTCTCCCATGTGTCCTAATGCCTTGTGGAAATGGATTTGGGGGCTGAAGGGGTAGCATGACACGTCTGTGTCTCTGTGATTAGGAACCTTGTATGGGGACACTTCTATCCATCCCCGTGACAAAGCTGACCTCAGGGCAGAGGTGATGCTAAGAGCTCCAACAGTTTGCAGAAAGCTTTGCAAGGCCTTTGGCTTTCTCCGGGACACTGATGTGGACCCTGGTGGCACCTTTAGTAGAATGAGGAGCCTGAAGGCCACAGCCAGGACAACCAAGCTACACCAACTGTTTGTAGTTTATAGATTGAAACTGGGGGGGGATCTACCACTGAGCTACCTCCCCAGCACCCCCAGCTAGCCCTTTTTATTTTTTGAGACAGGGTCTCACTGGGTTGCCCAGGTTGGTCCTGAACTTGAGATCCTCCTGCCTCAGTCTCCCCAGGCACTGGGATCCCAGGCATGTGTCACCGCACCCTGCACCATCCTAGTTTCCCAGAACTCAGGAGTTTGGGGGGATGCTGTATTTTTAGGGGTAAAACCAGGAAAGTTCTCAGGCAAACTGGGGAGAGGTGAGCATCCTGAACAACTAGCACTGGTGCTCACACACTCCTGGTGGAGCCCAGACCCAGCCTCAGGTACCTCATTTTAGGCGATAACCCCCATAACACCCCAATCCACACTCTACCCCACTTCACAGCCCAGGAAGTGAAGACAGGGCGAGGTGAAGCAGCTCACATAAGACAGCCCAGCCAGCGAGTGGCAGAACAAAGATTCAAGCTGAACTGCAGGCTTGTGTCAGTCAGCTTTCTGTCACTGTGACAAACTACCTGTGATAAACAACTTAAAAGGAGAAAGATGTGTTTCTGTTCACTGTTTTAGAAGTTCTGGTCCCTTGTCACTTGGCCCCATCACTTTGGGACTGTGGAGAGGCTGAACATCACCGTGGGGAGCACTTGGAGCAAAGCTGTCCCCTGAAGGCAGCAGGAAGCAGAGAGAGAGGAGGGGCCAGGACACCACTTCAGTGACTTCCTTCCTTCAAGAGGCCCACCTCTTGCAGGTTCTACCAGCCCCCAGTAGCACCAACCACTGGGACCAAGCCTTGGGGGACACTTAAGATCCAAAACATAAAGCCACACATAGGTGCACATGCCTGTAACCCCAGCTACTCAGGAGCTGATGCAGGAGGGTCACTTGAGCCCATAGCCTGTGAGACCTTGTCTCAAAAAAAGGCGGGGCAGGCTGGGGCTGTAGCTCAGTGGGTAAAGTGCTTGCCTTGCATGTGTGAGGCCCTGGGTTCGATCCTCAGCACCACATAAAAATAAACCAATAAAATAAAGGCATTCTGTCCATCTACAACTAAAAAAAAAAAAAAAAAATAGTATTTTTAAAAAGAAGAAGAAAGAGAAAAGAAAGAAAAAGAAAAAGAAATTTCCTCACCTGGGTAAAGGGCCCTGATATGGCCCTGTGTGGTGGCTCATACCTATAATCCCAGCAATTTGAGAGGCTGAGGCAGAAGGATCACAAGTTCAAGGGCAAGTTGGGCAACTTAGCAAGAACCTGTCTCAAAATAAGAAGGACTGGGTAAGGAGCTTAATGGTAGAGCACTTGCCTCGCATGCACAGGGTTCTGGGTTTGATCCCCGGTACCAAAAAAAGAAAGACAGAAAAAATCTAAAACATAATACTTGTCTACTCAGTCTCCTGAAGATGCTCAACTGGTAGAAAATTCAAATCAGTATCCTCCGCGTTACTCTGTGCCTGATCCAGGGCCTGATCAAGAAGGGCCTGAGTTTTCTGAGCCCCCTCCCCATTCCTGCCAAAGCGCTGCCCTCCTGTCACACCAGCACCGCCCCCTCTGGCCCCAGCTCTAGTTCCCATCTGGCCCTGGTCACTCCCACTCCCCGCAGGCCCGCAGAGCCCTGTGGACCTCCGCAGCTCACCTGCCGCGGGATTTAGCAGAATTGAAAATGCCCCCTAATTTCTGTCCTTAGCCCCCTCCCCACTGTATTCCAGGCCCCGCCCCCTCACCCCACCCCCACATCTGCAGGCAGAACCTCCCACATCCCCTGGAAGGCGGAAGCAGCCTTTTCCCGCCCAGCCTAAGGGATTTCCAAGCTGGGAATTTCAAACAGCTCAGTACGGAATAGGCTCCAACAGGGTCAGCTAATGGAAATAACAAGATGATAAATTATTCCAGGAAAAGAGCGATTTTCCTTATACCCTGCTTGACTCAGAAACGCAGTGATTGTGGTGGAAATTGGAGGTGTCAGAGCTGGTATCTGGAGAAAAAGAAATGAAAGCTTACTGCCTGCGGCTCTCAGTGCATCCCCCCCCAGGTGTGAAAAATGAGTGTGAGGTCAATCCCAGGCTGGCCTCAAGCAGGCCTGTCCTCCTTAGTGACCCCAAGCAGCAGGACTTGCCACCCCGTTGGTTGAAGAGGCCAGGGGGTCAAGGACAGAAAGCTGCAAGGTCAGACAAACTGTGTTCAGACAAACTGTGTTCTGCTCCCAACTCTGACTCTAAGCTGTGTGAATTTAGGTAAGTAACTTTACCTCTCTGAGGTTTGGTATCCTGGAAATGACAACAGTGAGGTTACATGAAATAATGTGAGATATGTTCTCAGAATGGTGCAGCAGTAAATGGCAGCTGTTAGCTGCCCTGTCTCACCCACCCTCCCCCATCCCACTCCCCACAATCAGTGAGGCACAAAATAGCTGCCAGGTTCTGGGTGTGAATGCAGCAAGAAATGATAGAAGCTGCAGTTGGATGCGGGAACCTGGAACTATTGAGGACATCACACCTGCTCAGAGGAACAGTTCCCAGAGGTGAGCTCCTGCCCTGCATGACTCTGCTGATTCTGGGGTCCTGGTCTGACCCCCCCCCACCTCCCACCCAGCCAGACACCCACCCTGGGGTGCACTCCACTCTCTAGAGAACTGAACTTTATTCTTTATCCTTTCCTTTGCCTGCTTGAATTTTATCTGGCTTTATGATTGCTTTTCAGCCAGTTTTGTGGAAATCAGTTTTTCCTCCTGGTACTGGGAATTGAACCCAAGGCCATGCACATACCAAGCAGAGTTGAACCCCAGCCCCTACGGAAATCTTTCCAAGATAGATTAGTAGCACCGCCTTTTCCCAGATCAACATACAAATATCTTGTAAAACTTGGATTTTTTGCAGTGGCACACGCCTGTAATCCCTCCCAGTGGTTTGGGAGGCTGAGGCAGGAGGATCCTGCAAGTTCAAAGCCAGCCTCAGCAAAAAAGTGAGGCACTAAGCAACTCAGTGAGATCTTGTTTCTAAATAAAATACAAAATAGGGCTAGAGATGTAGCTCAGTGGCCAAGTGCCCCTGAGTTCAATCCCTAGTACCCCCCACCAAAAATAAAAAACTACTGTGATTTCTCAGGGTGCTTTGGAAAAAAGGGGGACCTGTGCTCCCATGCTAAATGGCCCCAGGGACTTAAGCTACAGTCATCTTCTAAATAAATACATGAAGATTTCAGCTCCAGACACCCTTCTTTGGACTCTGCTGCCCATGCCCCTGGGGAGACCAAGCCTCCGCTGGTGGACAGAGATAAACAACCTCCACCAAATTGTTGCTCTGCGTTTGCAGGGAGACCGGAGGGACTGAGCTCTGTTCTAAAGAGTTTTCACTGTCTAGAGGCCTTTGATCCCGCCACTTCCCGGGGACTGGCTGAGTTCCCGGGGCTGAAGTTGCCTTGAAGTTTAAATGCTGGATAAGAAAAAGAGTTTTTCTCTATTTGTTGTTGACTCAATCCAGAGTCAGATTGTCTGAATCTCAGGTAGGATTTCCTCAACTAGATTGTGTGGACAGAAACAAGCACGGAACTGGAGGGGGGTGATGCAAAAGACAGAGGGCACCCGATTCCAGGAACAGTGGACTGAGGGGGTCTGTAGGCTGGAAAAATCTTCCCTAGATTTGGGACCTGGCATGTTCACATTTTTCTTTTATTTATTTATTTATTTTTGGTTCCAGGGTGCTTAAACATGGAGCCACATTCCCATCCCCCTCCCTTTTTTAAAAAACTTTTTTATTTTGAGACAGGACCTTGCTAAGTTGCTGAGGCTGGCCTTGAACTTGCAATCCTCTTGCCTCAGTCTCCCGAGCCACTGAGGTTATAGGGCTCACATTTTTATCTTGCCAAGTAAGAATACAAAACCATAGCCATTGTATAAGATCATCCTATTTTGGAAAAGAAATGGGGAAAAAAAAAAAAAAAGCCTGTTTTTTAAATTAGGAGAATTTGACTTTGTGAAAAGCCTCCCTGTTGTCCTCTGCTTTTCCCGCCTTGTCACAGAGCCAGGAAGGTCTCCCCATGAACCCGTCAGCTTATCAGCTTTTGCAAACCACTGGGGCAGGACCAAGACATGGAGACAGGCTACTCCTGATCTCTAGATCTGGGGTGGCCTCTGTTGCTGCGCAGGCTGGGTTGGGGGTCCTCGGTGCCCGGCTGTGCCCCATCCAAGGAGTACAGACACACAGCCTGGGTGTGAACCTTGGTCTTTGGTCCCAGCCTCCCCCCCAGACTTGAATGAGGCCATGCGTGGGCACGGGGAGTAGGCTCAGTCCTCATGGGCTGCTGCTTTTGAGTTGGGGCTCCTACAGCCCCTGCAGCCCTGTGGAGGTGCACATGAGTCCGGGGACAGGAATGATCTTCAGGTGTGGAAGCATCCAGGCCGGTGAGAAGAGGTGGTGGATGTCACTCCTGGCAACATAGTCCCCAGAGATCACACCCAGTGCCATTTCCCAGGTGCCAAAACACTATTTTTGGAAGGCTCACAGCAGACACCTGAGCAGAAGAAGGGTGTGGGGCCCAGAGACCCAGCCCCCACAGCTGGAAGGTACCCTTCAAGGCAGGACCCTGACAGAGGGGCCATAGGGGGACTCCAAAAAGCTGAGCTCCCATCCCCTACCACACATACACCTCAACACCAACACACATACTCTCTCTCTCTCTCTCTCTCTCTCTCTCTCTCTCTCTCTCTCTTTAATCTAAGCAACAAAGGGCCTCTGAACACCTACTCTGATCAGTTGAATGTTTGTTCAGCTAAATGTGTACATGGGCGCATGTGTGTACATGCCTGTGTGGGTGGGTCTGTATAGATGTGTATGCACCTACATGCACATGCATACACAAGGCCACGTGCATGCACATGTACACACCATCGTGGGTGCACACCCAGTTTAGGCACATGTGCCCAAAGAACTCTAGGTCCACACAGGCCCTCACCTGAGTGTGGTCTGTAAGTGTATTCGTGAATGTGTGATGAACATAAAAGAATCCAAACATCTGTCCTGACGTCCACCTCTCTCATCCATCTGCCTCCCTTCTCCCCCTGTTTCCTTCTGTGTTGTGAAGAAAGAAAGATAGCAGAGGAGATTAGCCAGGGGCCCATTGAGTTTGGGAGTCACAAGACCTGCTCCAAATCCAGCTCTGCCACTTCCCATCCCAGTGGTACTGGGCAGGTCACTTGATCTCCAGAGCCTCAGTTTCTCATCCATCTGTGGGATCACAGCCTCTGCCCAACAGACCCTACAGCAGAACAGTGCACAGGTTCAGAGTGACCATGTCTTGGGACCAAATGGCTGCTCCACCTGGGGTCAGGCTGCAGGGCTCACAGTCTGTTCTGGCAGTTTCTGGCAGGGTGACCTTGGGCCGCTCTTTGCCCTCTCTGCACCTCCCTGTCATTGTCTCTAGGACTATGTACCTTTCTGAGTTGCCAATGAGGTGACATATTCAACATCCTCAGAGCAGTGAGCCACACCTACAAGGTGCTTTCTAAGGGGTAATTTTTAAGATGTGTATCAAAAGCATCCGGGTGTGGCACATACTTGTAATGCCAGCATTCAGGAGGCTGAGGCAGGAGGATCCCATGTTCAAAGCCAGCCTCAGCAATTTAGTGAGGCCCTAAGCAACTTAGCAAGACCCTGTCTCCAAATAAAGTATAAAAAAGGCTGGAGGTGAGACTCAGTGGGTAAGCGCCCCTGGGTTCAATCCCCCGGTACCAAAAATGAAAAGCATCTAGAGCCAGAGAGAAAACAAAAAGCATTTAGACTTTTTAAGAGAGATGGAAATGTTCTAAAGCGGATTGTGCTGATGGTTGTACAGCTCTGTGAATTTACTAAAAATCATTAAATTGTACATTTGGAATGGGTGAATTTTATGGCATATAAATTATACTCCAATAAAGCTGTTTTTAAAAAAGCATTTAGAACTGAATGGAAAAACAACTTGCAGAATAATATATACAGCATTGCTGCCTTTTATGCAAAGTTTTAAGCTATATAAAATAAATACTTCTCTAATACAAATACACTAGTAAAAAATATCACAGGCCATGTAGAATGATACACGTAAGTGTCATAACTGGGATTGCCCCAGGAGCAGGATACAAAAAGGGAATTTTTTTTTTAATCTGTAAAGTATTTTTTATATATTTGAACGATCCAGGAAACTAGGACGTGGAATCATAAACATCTGAATATAATAGGGGACTGGGTGCAGTGGTGCATACCCATAATTCCAGCAGCTCAGGAGGCTGAGGTGGGAGGATCACAAGTTCAAAACCAGCCTCAGCAATTTAGTGAGGCCCTAAGCAACTCAGTGAGACCCTGTCTCTAAATAAAAAATTAAAAAGGGATGGGGATGTGGCTCAGTAGCTAAGTGCCCCTGAATTCAATCTTTGGTACCAAAATATATATATTGGGGCTAGGGATATAGCTCAGTTGTAGAGCACCTGCCCAGTAATGCAGGAAGCCTTGGATTCAATCTCTAATACTAGCTAACAAGAAAAATTTTTAAATTCTATAAATATTACAAATAAAGTAGGGGCAGGGGAGACATGTGAATGAGAGAAGCGAGTGGGTGGAGTGGAGGGGAATGGCAATTTTCTTTTTTATCACTTGGGGGTGTGATTATGCTGCTGTGTGCTATATAACTAGTCATTCATCACACCATACGTTGGCAATTTTTTTTTTTTTTTTTTTTTTTTTTTTGGTCCTGGGGATTGAACCCAGGGGGGCTTAACCACTGAGCTACATCCCCAGCCTTTTTTTTAGCTTTTGAGACAGGATCTTGCTAAATTGCTGAGGCTAGCCTCAAACTTTCAGTCCTCCTGCCTCAGCCTCCCAAATCACTGGGATTACAGGTGTGCACCCCGGTGCCTGGTGTGCATCTGCATTTTATGCAATTTTATATGCTATAGTCATACTTTGGGTGGGGCTAGGGACAGAACCTGGGCTTTATGCATGCTAAGTGTGAGCTCTACCACTGAACTACATTCCCCCATAATTTTTAAGTTAAAAAAAACTTTCTGAAAAAAAGATGAAAATATTCATTTGGTGATCACATTTTGGGGCTTATTATGTTATTCTCCAATCTCTTATTACAATTCAAAATAATTCAAACAAAATAATGGCCTGCCTTGCGGGATCGGCTGAAGGCTGCATGGAGAACCAGCTACTTTTAGGGGGACACATTGACTAGAGAGGGGCCAGGAGGTGGGGGGGGGCATGGAGCACCAGCTAGCCCCCCTCCTCAATCAGGTGGCCCTGGGGCTGCCTCTGCTATCCCCAGCCCCCTATGGGAGCAACCTGCCCATCAGGCTCCCAGACGAACTGAAGCGCCAGTCAGACACTCGGCAAAGGGGCCTCAGACAGCCTCCCTGATTTCCCAGGCTCTCCACGTCCTCTGGCTGATGGATGGCCCTCCACTCTCCCTCCCTCCTCCCTCTAAATGCTGCTGTCTCCAAGGCCACCCGCTGGAGTGGGAGCTCAGGCAGGAGGAGCCGGGTTGGATGGGGCTTGTGGGCCTCTGCTGGGTCCCCCTCCTCCCTCCTCCAAGTGGCCCTGCTGGCGACCCTGTGGTCTCCCCACAGCTGCCTCTGCGCTCAGAGGCCTCCCGCCAGCAGCCATGGGCCAGGCCAATGCTAAGTCCCTGTCCCCAAGAAGCTTGCCAACAATAAACAAACAGGACACAACACAGCTGCCCTTCATGGGTTCCTCGTGCCCCCTCTAGGAGTCCAGTCTTGAGCTGAGACCTGAAAGGTAAGAACGAACCACCTCAAGGTGATGTGGTACAAGGATATTCCAGAAGGAGGCAGTCACTAGTGCAAAGGCCCTGAGGTAGGCCCAGGATTTAGTCTGTGAGCCTGGGCAGGATGAGAGAAGGGAGGATTGACATGAAATAGATGACACAGGTTATTCCCAGGCACTAGTGTCCTCTGCCAAGGCCTAATGAAGGGGAGCTGAGATAACATCACCACCGAGGCTAATGGAGCCCAGAAGGAGCCAAGGAAACAGTCCCTAAAACAACTTCCTGTCAGCCTCACTTAGGATGGACTTCAAGCTCTGAGCCAGAGGCTGTGTGCAGAGAATCTCAGGTGGCGGGGGAGGAGGGGGGAGGGCAGGATCATTCTCAAAGTTACTCAAAGTGGCTCAAAGTTACTGTGGGAGCCAGGGCAGGTCAGGAACCCTCTCTGGGGCTCAGGCTCCATGTTAACAGAGGTGTGCTCTTCTGTGGAAACCCTGCTTGATCTCCAGCCTCAGAAGGATGGGTTGGTTCCAGGCCTCATTTTTACCTTGCCAAGGGGTACTAAGGCAATTAGGTTGGACTCCATAGCCCGGAGCCCACAAAGATGGACACGTCACCTTCAGGAGGTTCCTCAAGAAATTAGACCCTTTTGGGAAGACAGACACTGGAACGATGATCACGGAAAGCGGACACACTACACCAGAGGGACACTGTGGAAAGCTCACCTGCCTGGGCTTTGGAATGAAGCTGTGCACCTGAGCAGAACAGAGGGCAGCCTCGGGGTGGGCCAGTGGGCCAGGGTAGTGAAGCCCCCCCCCCACCAGCAGGCAGGTGTGGTCTGAGCCCTGGGCAGTGCATCTGGAGCTATAGGGACCCTGTGCCCTGAATCTGTAGCTCTAATTGCAGGACCAATACACGGCCCACGGACCCAGGAGGCAGGAGAGCCACATCATTACCAGAGAGTGTGGTGCCAAGCCCCCAAACCACTGGGCCTCCACTGTCTGCCCTGAGCTCCAGCCAGGACCAGCCACAAGCTCCTGCAGGGCTCCCTTGTGGCCCTTCCTTCTGCCTAGATTCCTTTTTTCCTCCTCCTTTGTTGAGGTTTTTCTCAGCATTCATTGTTCATGTCCAAGGTCATGCCTCCTGAGCTGGCCAGGAAGACCTCCGGGCAGAAGAGGGCTCAGGGCCCCGTCAGGCGGGGCAGGGCTGCCATGCTCCTCACCTGTGCAGACTGGGTTCACTGAGGAAGGCTGGGAGGGAGCTGTGGGGCCCAGCCCTGCAAGCAGAGCAGGGCCCAGGTCACTGTCCCTGGTAGCGAGGGAGGAGAGGGTTGACCCAGCTCTTGCAGGGGCTGTTGAGGATGTTAAGCAAACCTCAGCTAAGTGTCACCCTCCCTAACACACCTATAAGGAGGTAGGCTCTGCCACCTTTTGACAAACAGCTTGTCACAGGGGCCAGGGAACAGAGAACTGTCACAGCTGAGGTTGGCAGGACAAAACACCCCAAGGATGATGGTGATCAAAGGGTAGATTCTGGAGCTGGATTGCCTAGCCTCAAATGTTGGTTCTGTCTCTTTCTAGTAATGAAAGCATCATTCACTTAACGCAACATATTTTGTTGTAATAATTCTATGTTTATTTCAAAGTTCCACTAAAGGAGTATCCTATTGTTAGGATAAAGCTCTAACCTGGGTACTTTTGCCTTTTTATTTTATTTTTATTTTTTTTCAGGACTGGGCATGGAACCCAGGATCTCCTGCATGCTAAGCACCAGGTCTACCACTGAGCTACATTCCCTGCCCCTGGTGCATTTTTTAAGTGAATCAATTTAAAGAAACAAGAAAAGTAAATAACAGCACAGGTCCAAGTGAGACTGTGTTTCAGCAGCAAGAGAACTGAGCAAATGCCCTCTAGGGGGTCTCCCCTGTTGGCTGTGCTTTGTCAGACCCTGGGACACCCAGAGGGCCTGGGGCGGGAGCAGATGTGCCTGCTCACAGGATGGAGAGGGGGGAGGACTGGACTTCTGCAGGGTCAACAGCTACAGCTACCGGGAGCATCATAGAGCACAGCAGGGTGCCACATGGTGGCTGGAAGAAAGCCATTGCTGAGGTCGCTTAGGACTGAGGCCACCACGCTGGCTGGAAAAGGCATGGGGTGGTGTGTGGAGGTTGTGGGTGTCCATCAGGGGCGTGGCGCAGTGTCATGGGTGGAGCTTCAAAAAAAAAATGGAAGAACTGCACAGCTGAAGGACATCACGGGACCTGGCTGATGCCAAGGTCACCCAGTTCATCTGAGGTGGTCTCAGGGAGGCTCTGAGGTGCAGTGCCAGGGCTGAGAGTCCTGGTGGAAGGAAGTGTGGGGGCTGGGGAAGCACAGTCCTGCAGGGTACAGCCAGGCCACCAGATCCGTGAGGACAGGAGCTAAGCAGTGCTCAGCCAGACAAGACCACTGGAGCTGGCACGTCCACCCTGTGGGGGATCCCTGGGAATCCCAGCTCCCCTGCAGTGGAGAGTCCTGCCTGCCCCGCACCCCAGTGTCCCCATCCCCCACTCCCACAATCCCTGTTGTCAGGATTAAGACTTGCCTCAGGAGCTGGAGATTCAGAGAGTGACAACCTGTTCAATAATTATTACTTTCCAAATGGGGCAATTCGATTTTTTTTTTCATTGTGGGCTTCATTTTTCTTCCTCCTATTTTTAATTTTTTTTTTGTAGTTGTAGATGAACAAAATGCCTTTATTTCATTTGCTTCACTTATATGTGGTTCTAAGGATGGAACCTAGTGCCTCACACATGCTAGGCAAGCACTCTGCTGCTAATCTACAACCTTAGCCCATATATATATATAATATGTAGTCATATCCCCAGCCCCACACTTCCTTCCCCCACAACTCTCAGCCCTGCCCTGCACCTCAGAGGCTCCCTGAGACCACTTCAGATGAACTGGGTGACCTTGGCATCAGCCAGGACCCGTGATATTTTATATATATATATATATATATATATATATATAATATTTTTAATTGTAGTTGGACACAATACCTTTATTTTATTTATTTATTTTTATATGGTGCTGAGGATCAAACCCAGCGCATTGCATGTGCTAGGTGAGCGCTCTACCACTGAGCCACAACCCCAGCCCCCTCCTGTATTTTTGATTGTGCAAAATAGACATCACAAAAAATTATCGCTGCAGCTGCATTGCATTAAGTCTGTCCACGGTGTTGTGCAATCATCACCACTGTCCTTTTCCGGAACCCTTGCTGGAACTCCACACTTGTTAAACAATCACCCCTGTCTCCCTGCTCCCAGTCCTTGGGAACCTCTAGTCTACTTTCTGTCTATGGACCTGTCTATTCCAGGCCTTATTTTTGTTGCTGATAATTCACGCATTCAGTGAAGATGTGCTGCAGAACAACTTCCCTGTGCCCAGTTCCCTTCTCAGACAAGCTGATGTTGTCAGTTTCCTATTTCAGAGGTTTTCTATGCATATATTAAAAAGTATATACATGTGTCCTTTTATTTATAGACAAAGGGAACACACTGTTTTATGCCTCTTGCTTTTTATTTAGTAATAAATTTGAGAGATAAAAAGACTGCTAGTACATCAGAATATCAATATATCTTTTCTATCAGTCTGCAAGGAGCTGCTTCATTCTTTTTAATGGCTGTGTGATGTTCCATCATCCAGGTAAATGATGCTGTCGTTAACCAGTCTCTTATTGATAGAAATTCTTCCATTTCTCTGTTTGTTACATTTATCTCTTGACTGCACATGCCCACCTTTAGCAGCAGAAATGAACTAGCACCTAGTTAGAAGGAGAACAAATGAAATACAAGAAGGTGCTCTTTTCCCCAGCAGCTTGGGAAGCTGAGGCAGGAGGATCACAAGTTCAAAGCCAGCCTTATCAGGGCCCTAAGCAACTTAATGAGACCCTGTCCCAAAATTTTAAAAATAAAGAAATAAAAAAGGCTGGGGATATGACTCAGTGGTTAAGTGCTCCTGGGTTCAATCCCTGGTACCAAAAAGAAAGAAAAATACTCTCTTACATTTCTCAGATTAGCAAAAATTCAAGTCTGACAATGCCCAGTGTTGGTGAGGATGTAGAGGAACTGAAATGAAAGAGATGACTGCGAGGGCAGAAATGGTTGTAATTCATTTGGGGAGCAATTTGGCACTATCTGGTCAAGCTAAAGATACACAGTCCTTTAGCTCAGCAATCCCGTCAGAAAATGCTAAAGAAATGCTCCTACCTGTGGGCCAAGGCACAGCACTGGGGATGTAACTCGGGTGGTAGACCATGCAAAGGCCCTGAGATCAATCTCCAGCCTCACCCCCACAAGAAAAGGAGGGAGGGAGAGGCCAGGAGGGGAGGGGAGAAGAATAACCACCCCAGCATGTGGAGGGGGGGCTTTACCACTGAGACACATCCCCAGCCCTTTTCTTTTATTATTTTGAGTCAAGGTTTCAACTTGCAACCCTCCTGCCTCTGTCTCCCAAGTAGCTGAGATAATAAAAGGTTTGGGGGTTTTATTTGTTTTTGCATCTTAATCCTTTTAAAGTATACAATTCAGTAACATTGGTCACATCATAATGTGGTACAACTCTCACCACTGTCTAGTTCTGGACGTTTGTTCTTCATTACCCCAAACAGAAACTCCCTCCCTAGTAGATACTCACTCACCCTACGCAGGCTCAGGGACCTCTTGATCTATTTTTCATCTCTATAAATCAACCTACTCTAGATATTTCATGTAAGTGGCATGACAATATTTGTGCTTTTATGACTTATTTCACTTAATATGTTTTCAAGGTTCATCCATGTTGTAACATATATCAGAACTGCATTTCTTTTTTATAGTTAGGTAATGGTCCATTGTTTAATTATTACCATACTTTGTTTATTCCTTCATTCGTTGAGGGGCACTTGGGTTGTGTCCACTTTTTGGCTATTGTGAACAATGCTGCTTTGAACATTAGTATACCCTGTCTGAGTCCCTCCTTTCAATTCTAGGTATAAATCTGGGTTTTTGTTTTATTTTATTTATTTTTTTGGTACTGGGGATTGAACTCAGGAACACTCAACCACTGAGCCACATCCCCAGCCCTTTTTTGTATTTTATTTAGAGACGGGGTCTCACTGAGTTGCTTAGCACCTCACCATTGCTGAGGTTGGCTTTGAACTTACCATCCTCCTGCCTCAGTCTGTTGAGCTGCTGGGATTACAGGTATGTGCCACCACATCCAGCTGGGCTTTTTTTTTTTTTTTTTTTCATACTTTTTCTTTTTCTTTTCTTTCTTTTTTTTTTTTGGTACTGAGGACTGAACACGGGGGCTTGACCACTGAGCCACCTCCCCAGCCTGAGTCAGGGTCTCACTAAATTGCTTGAGGTCTTGCCAAGTTGCTGAGGCTGGCTTTGAATTTGCAATCCTCCTTATAATCAGCACTGAGATTATAGGCAATCGACACCACACCCAGTTTTGGTTTCATTTTTGTTTTTGAGACAGGATCTTGCTTCGTGATCCTGGATCAAATTGGGGATCCTCCTGCCTCAGTCTCCCAAGTGGCTGAGATTAGAAGCGTGTCATTGCGCCTAGCTAAGCTCAGCTTTTTTTTTTTTTTTTTTTTTTTTTTAGTTTTTAGTTTTAGATGAACACAATATCTTTATTTTATTTTATTTTTTCTTATGTGGTGCTGAGGATCGAACCCAAGTGACTCACGCATGCCAGGTGAGCGCACTACCACTTGAGCCACATCCCGAGCCCTCTGCTCAGCTTTTTGAGGAACCTGGAATTATTTCTTTTTAGAAATAACGTTTCTAATGGGTCACCAATGGGCATAGACTTTCTTTATATTATACCCCAGGCCTTTTTTGTATGACTGAAACATTTTATAAATTTAAGAAGTGGAACGAGTTATAATTGGAAGCTACCACTTGCATTGTTAATACTTTTGAATTGCATCATTAATTCAAAGCCATTTGCCTTGGGTTTCAATTTTTTTTTTTTTTTTCCCAGTGCTGGGGACCAAACCCAAGGCCTTGTAGATGCTATACACGCACTCCATCTCGGAGCTACACCCTAGCCCCCAATGCCTCCCATTCTAATCCATTTATAATGCTGAGATGTTCACCCCAACCCTGAAAACCACACCCTGGGCTCCAGTGGCCCCCAAGCCTGTGAGGGGGGGATGATGGTTCATTCAGGCTGTCCCTTGAGCCTCAAGCTAGGCTCCTCTTCTTCCCAGAGGTCATTTCCAGAGAACTCAGCATTTTCCTTGTTGTATGTGATCTGCCAAAGCCAGCTGACCCCAGGCTAAGTTCCTCCTGGCAGGTGAACCTCTCATCTGGACCTCCTCCAGATCCTGGCCATGCAGAGAGAGAGAGAGAGAGCCTAGTACCTCTACCCAAGAGACCTGGCTGCAAGGCTCAGGTTGGCCTCAGGAGACCTGAGGCCAGGCCCTCTTTCTCTCTAGGCCTCAGATTCCTCATCTGAAAAGCTACAGCGAATGAGGCCAGGGGCTCCCAGACCTGTGGTTAGCAGGTGCCTCAGGAAGAGACAGAAGATGGAGCCCTTCCTTGGGCCATTGAACCCATCACTGCAGCTCCCAAGCGTTTGACATCTGCAAAACACCATTAGGTAAGTGTTAACTTGTCCCCACTGCCAGGCCTAGTGCTTGTAAATGTACTGTGACGAGTGTAATGTGTTTATGAGAATGTGCATAATAAATTATCAGAAATAGCTGCACTTTTAATATCACTTAATATATCAAGTTTGCCTCGCAGCAGCTACAGCTATATTGCAAACACGTAAGTGGACTCATTTGCGTTGATGCTCTTCGATGCTCCCCATGCTGAGGCCCCAGTGTGCAAAGGAGGTGGGGGCCCCAGAATAGATGACTCCGACATCCCATTCTGACTTACCCTCCATCATCCAGAATTGCAAGAAAACTGGGGCTTCGTTCATCACCAGGGCCCCCTGCAGCGTGCAGCAGGGGCCTGTTGCAGAGGAGGCGCTCAGTAAACATTTGTTGAAATGTGGATTCATGAATAAATGAATGGACAAGGACCCCTGGAAGGCTCCTCTCTGCCAACCAGCAACAGTGTTTGGAATTCTTCCATTGCCTCTCCTTTGGGTTGAAATTTTCTATTAATATCAATACAAAGAAGTTTCTATTAGCACAGCTTGCCAGAGCGCCTCCAGTAATCAACGACGGGTAACATGCTAGGTCAGGGCCAGGTCCATGGACACCATCCAGAGGTGCCAACCAAGGACATCCAGCCAAGAGCTACATAGAGATCCCTCCCTCAAAAATGCATGGCACCTACTGGAAGGAAAGGCATTAAGTGATGTGGAACAAGAAAGAGTTCATGATATCCACAGTGGGGCGTTTTAGACTCCCCAGTGTGGCTTTGCCAAACCCCTTCAGAAATCCCAACACCCATCAGATGCTCACCTCCCTAGACAGGAATTGCTAAGTATGGAGAGATGCTGTGGATGGGTGCAGCCAAACAGGTCGAGAATCACTTTGTCAAACCATTAGTACTTCCTAACCTAGCAATTCTCAGCCTTGGCTGTGCATTAACAAAAAAAAAAAAAAAAAAAAAAAAAAAAACCAGCAGGTGCTTGTTAAGACACATCTGGAGTCTGCATGCATATACTCTGGATCTGTGGGTGTAGGGTGGGAACCTGAAATCTGTATTATTGTGGTTGGATATCAGGGATTGAACTCAGGGACACTCAACCACTAAGCCACATACCCAGCCGTATTTTGTATTTAATTTAGAGACAGGGTCTCACTGAGTTGCTTAGCACCTTGCTATTGCTGAGGCTGGCTTTGAACTCGCAATTGTCCTGCCTCAGCCTCCTGAGCCGCTGGGATTACAGGTGAACACCACCACACCCAGCTTGGAATCTGCATTATGAACAGACATCCCAGTGGTATAAATGCCCAGAGCATCCTTTGAGGAGTATGCTTCTACCCCACTGGACAGGAGCCTTTGACAGGCTCTGTAGGGAATGGGAGTTGAGGGAGTGCTCAGAAGCCTGTTTAAAGAAGCAGGTGGGGGACAAAAAGGGACATGGGGCTCCCAACAGCTATAAACAAGGGCAGATGCTACTCACTTAACTTTACTAAAAGCTGCAGAGCTGCCCATCCCTGCAACATGATTGATGGCTCTTGGACATGTCCAGCTGCTTAAAGATCCCCACACAGGCCAGCCAGAGCCTGTCATGGCAAATACATTCACTTCTGAACACACTTCCTCTTGACATACTCATCTGGTCCTGGTGACGGGCAAGACAGCAGTCAAATGTATTTTACCAGTAGAAAAACTGAGGCAAGCACAGGGCCTACGATGAGGGTGGCACCAAGAAGGGGGGCGAGAGCGCCAGTCCCTGAGCACCTGTAGCTGCCAGGCAGCATGCCGGCCGTTTTGTACTGCTCCTCACCTTTAATGCTCCTATGATTTTTAAATTTCCCATCTCATAGATGAGACTAGGGGCCTCAGGGAAGCCACTTGCACAAAATCAGACACAATTTGGAGGAGGCCGACACTGGCTTTGCAATCCAAGCCTGTCTCCCTCCCTGATTCTAGAAACTGGATATATTTCCAGATAATACTACTTTTCCCCCTCACCCATCATGGGGTGGTGCCCTAGCACACCTGCGTGTGTCCCGTGAGAGTGGTGCCCGGCATGTGCTGGTGCCCACGGGAATGTGTGAGCATGCGTCCTGCAGGTCCCTGCTCAGCTGGTTCACCTCTTGTCCTGTGGGTATGCAGAAGTGAAAAGGATCCCGCCCACCTGGCTGCGTGTGTGCATGTGTGGGGTCCCAGGCCAGCATGCAGGCTGGTGTGAGTGTGAGTGAGGATGCTGCCCTCCACCCTACTTCTTCCAGACCCTCCCCAAGAGCCAGCTCCTGCAGAGCCAAGAGCTGTGAACTGATCCTCCAAAAAGCAAGACCCACAAAAGATGAAGAGGCCAGGAAGAAGAGGTCAGATACCTTTCTCCATTCCCCCATCCCCCTCCCTAAACTTTGCCATTAAAAGGGCACAGAGTCAGGGGTCAGTATATCTAGGTTCTTGCTAGTCACCTGACCATCTGAAGCCTCGGTTTACCCATCTGCAAAATAATGACCACATCCTCCTTGTGAAATGATGGTTCAGTGTCGGTGTTTTAATACCCATATCATTACATAGTCATTTTATGATGCAGCCACCTCTGGCACAGAAAAAGTCACTGTGTGCCTGTGTAAGAATTAACCCCCCTTAATTAATCCTAGAACGAGAACCTCACAGATTCCAGGCTCTCCTGTCCTTCCCTCCGCCTTTGACTCTTGGAAGACTGAAATGTGCTCCACCAGGATCCCAGATCATCCTAGGAGTTCCTAGGCCAGGTTGTTCCACGGTGATCCCTGGAGAGGAGAGCCAAGTTGGGGTCCCTCTTCCTTCCCCTCCTTCTCCTCCTCCTATGGGCTGTCCTTGTTCAAGAAGCCTCAAGAGGACTTGGAGGAACAAGGTTTTAACCTGTGCACCCAGCTCTGTCTGAGCCCTCCTCCAGGGGGAGTGGTGGAAGGGAGCGTGGGAACAAAGCCATTGAAGACACTTGAATTCTAATCCCAGCTTCGCCACAGTCATCCCAGTCAAATCTCTGTGCCTGAACCCCACCCCACCCCTCGCCTTTTTTTCCATTTTACTTACTTATTTATATTTTCGGTGCTGGGCATTGATCCCAGGAGCATTCTGCTACAGAGCTACACACCCCCAACCCTTTATTTTTCTATTCTGAGACAAGTCTTCCTAAATCGCCCAGGTTGGTCTCAAATTTGTGATCCTGTGAGCTCCACCTCATGGATAACTGGGATTACAGGTGCACCACTGCACCTTGTGAGCCTTAATTGCCTTAACAGCACACTCTGCCTACAGAATGAGGTCATAAAAGGGATCAATAACATGACATCCCTGGACATTCTTGGCACAGTATGACATGATTTTCAAAGGTGGGTAGTGACCACCACCATCTAACTCAGAGTAACTCTTACCTGATATGTTCAGTGCTACATGAGGGCTCACCCCAATTCTGTGAGGATAGAATTGGTCCCACTTCAAAGATGAGGAAATTGAGATTCAGAGGGCTCGAATGACCTGACTTAATGGTGTAGCTGGAGGCAACAAGGGGAAAGGTCTCTCCTTTCTTTTCTCTGTTCCCCATCCTCCTCAGGGTCTGTGGTGGGGAATGACACAGGCTTGGGGCCCCTCATTCAGATTCAAGGGAGAGACCCAGCCAAGAAGATAAGGCAGCTCTTGACACGTCAATGGAAACCAGAGAGTAAACAGGATTCCATCCATGCCAGGGCTTTCTGGGGACACACCTGTATAAGCAGCAGCCTGTTCCCAACAGAGCTTTGTTTTCAGAAAGCTAGGCAGCAGCAGGACTTGGGCTGTCCAGGGATTTATTTAGTTATCTGACCCTGAGTGGGTGGCCTGAGTGGGTGGGCAGGTAACACCCTGCCTTTCTACCTCTGCTTCATTGGTCATGTTCTGGGAGGGCATCCTCTGCCAGACCCTGCCTATCCTCACCCTCTCATTGACCAAGCCTTGGTCCAGGTTCTCATTCAGCCTGTCCTCCTGGGTCCTTCAAACTGCTCACTGACCAAAAGAGATCTGACTTGAGGTTACAGAGTGTGCATGTTTGTGACCTGAAAGGAAGTGTGCCTAGATTGTGCCAGAAGTGCTCTGGACAACTGAGAGTGTACATGTCCAGTTAGTGTATGCACAGCCTGTCCCTTCAGTCCTAGAAGTGTGGCTGTGTGTCCTGCTAAATAAGGTACAGATTTTAGGACGCCAGGCTCGGGTCCTCTGATGAGTTCTATGGGTGTGTGTATGTGTCCTTCCTGTTAGGTAGCTTGGAAAACTGAACCCTGGATATCAGCACTGTATGTGTTCTCTTGGAGTTTGGGGGGATGCTGGGGAGTAGTATTGTGCCCCAACAACCTCCCCGACTCTGTATATGTGCATGTTTAGTGTGTCTGCAGCCATGAGTGGGTGGAAACTACCACTAAGTACCTCTGTATACGTTTGTGTGTGCTTGGAGTGTCCCTGCACACCTGGGTGTGTCCTGTGAGAGTGAATGGTACCCAGCATGTGTTAGTATACACGGGAAAGTGTGAGTGTGCATCCTGCAGGTCCATGCTCCGCTGTCTCTCCGCTTTGTCCTGCAAGTGTGAGTGAATGGAAAGCGCTCGTGTGTGTGTATGTGTGTGTGTGTGCGCGCGCGCGGGGTCCCGGGCCAGCGTGCGCGCCAATGTGAGTGCGAGTGAGTGTGGTGGCGCTCGACTTGCTCCGCTCGCTCCTCGCTCGGCGCCCGCCCGCCCGCGCAGCCCGCACACTCACACTGCTTGGTTGCTACCGGGTGACGCGGGCTGGGCCCGCCCCCTGCCTGCCGGCCCCTGGCACTCACTCGCGCCGGCCGCCGCGGAGCAGGCAGCAGCCGTGTCAAGGCCGTCCGGGGGCACCCCGGCGATGCCCGCAGCCCCCGCCGCGCCCCGCCGGGCCTGCTGATCCGCCCCCGGGCCGGGGTAGCGCCGGGCCGGGCCGCGCCCGGGCGGGGCGGCGCTGCCTGTATGACCCTCCGGCGGCGCGGGGAGAAGGCGACCATCAGCATCCAGGAGCATATGGCCATCGACGTGTGTCCCGGCCCCATCCGACCCATCAAGCAGATATCCGACTACTTCCCCCGCTTCCCGCGGGGCCTGCCCCAGGCCACCGGGCCCCGCGCGGAGGCGCCCCCGGACGCCCCCGCACGTCCGGCCGCGGCTAGCGCGGGCCGCCACAGCCCCTCCGACGGCGCCCGCGACGACGACGAGGATGTGGACCAGCTCTTCGGAGCCTATGGCGCTAGCCCCGGCCCCAGCCCGGGTCCCAGTCCTGCGCGGCCGCCGGCCAAGCCGCCCGAGGATGAGCTGGACGCCGACGGCTACGAGTCGGACGACTGCAGTAAGTTTCCAACTCGCCGACTTCTCGCCCTCTCCCCTCTCCGTGGCTGGCGTGACCCCCGCGGGTCTCGCGCGTGTCCTTGGTCCCCTTCTCGTCGCTCTCCCTCTCCCTCCGCGTACATCCTCCGCCCGGCTGGCCACGGCCCCGTTGCCTGCTCGGTGCGCTCTCCGTGCGCCCTACAGACCCGCTCCCGCACCTCCCCCGACCTGGACGCAAGAGGTGGGAAGTTTGGGGGCGCCCTGCGGGGGTGTTCCATTTATGGGCCCCAGCTCCCGGGAGCCAGTGCCGCGCCCCCTCTCGGCCCTCCCGCCTGGAGACCCGGTGCGGGAAGCGGCTTTTGTTCCCGAGAAGGGCGGAGCTGCGCCCCGGGGAGACACCAGTTGCTGCTGGCCGCGCGGTCGCTCCCCGCCCGCGAGCTAGCTGCCGGCAGCCTGGCAGCCGAGGGTCGAGCTGGAGCAGGTTAGGGAGGAAGCTCGAGGCTGGGGCCGGCCAGACTTCCCCGGTGGGCCCGGCGGCCCGCACGGCGCAGCGGCTTTGCTGATGCGCGCGCCGAGGACCAGGAGGACCGCGGGGCCGCTTGTCCTTTGGAAAAACCTTGGCGGTTCTCCTCCTGCGTTCATAGACCCCGCCGCCGCTCTCGCCTGGCCTGCGGACCTTTGCCCACCTGTTACACCTGCTTCCCCCACCCCCACCCGGCAGGAAGGACCCCCAGCCCGCGCCCGCTCCTCTCGGGACTGAACCCCAAGGAGCAAGCAAGCGCCAGGGTCCCCGGAGCCGAGGCCCGGCCGGCGGGCGCTCCTGGCGCCTTGTGCTATCCCTGAGTGTGCCTGCCCGGAGGGATCTGGTACTGTTGGGGAAACCGAGGCGGGAAGATACCGAGATCCCATGCCCAATAGGTTTGCGCAGGGGTGGGGGTGGGGTAGGAACGCAGCGTGAAAGGCCCCCAACCCAGCTGTGGCCCCAGCCAAGTCCCTCAGACCCGGAAAATCGGTTTCAAAACCTCGCCCTTCCGCGGATATGAACCTTGCAGGGCTGAGGGCCCACGAGGGCTTCCCCAGGGCCTGTAGCCCCTCCCCTGCGCAGCAGTGGTAGAATAGGGCTCACCCGGGCCTCTGGACTGGGGCCTGGAGATTCTCTGAGCTTAACATGTGCCTCTGGAAGCTGAAGGTGGGGGTTAAGAGTGCCACCGGTATGCAGAGCCCACATCCCCGAACCTGGGGAGGGCCTATTAGCAACATTGGGTCCAAGCCCGCACCCACACTAAGACACATGCCTAGGCATGGCACTCACACCTGCACACATGTGTACGTGCACACACACAGTCCCCGAGGCAGGGTGCAGGCTGCTACTTGGGGCAGAGCAGCAAGACTGCAGCTGGATTTGGGGTTCCGGTAGGGGTTCCTTTACCTATTACACTGACCTTGGGCCCGTTCCTGAACCACTCTGACCTCAGGGATAAATTCCCCACACAGCACTGGGGGGACAAGTCATGGGTGCACTTTCTGGAAGCCATGACCACATCCCTCTGGGCCTCCAGCATGTTAAGGCCCTGCCCCCAAGAGTGGGACTGGGGAGCAGTCCTCTGTCTCCACTTGCCTGCTGGCTTGGGGAAATTGGGTCGGAAGAGTTTATTGCCTGCAGGGCTGTGCCCTGGATCTGCCCACCCGCAGCCCTGGAACTCTGTGCAAACTCACCTCCTCACTCACTGGCCTCTGCAGAGGCCTGAACCAGGACCCAAGTCAGTTCTTTGCCTGCCCTGGATCTAAAACCTAGGAAAATTGTTCCTATTTCCAGTATCTTGGGTGCTGTGCCAAGGGAGTGAGCCAGGTGGGCGGGGCTTCTGCTTGAGCTTCAGGCCACCCTCCTGCTGCCACAGAGGGCCCTCTGTATGACATATAGCCAAGAGTGGAGAAATTTGGTCATTTCTTTAGGCTGTCCCTGAACCCACAGGTGACAAAGGAGCCAGAAAGTAAGAAGCCCAGGCCAGCAGCCGGGGTCTCAGTCTATCAACTCAGCACTGGTCTAGCCGCCAGAGGTAGTACAGCAAAGGAGAGGAGGACTGGGTCCCCAGGCCACAGCACACAGGTGTCCTAGCTAGGGACAGACTCACATGGTTGGGCAGTACAAACAGTCCTGGACACAATTTAGCCAGCTTGAACTGGGAGAGTTGACCACACCCATATCACCAGAGCTCAAAAGAAGTCTGAGAGAGAGCAGAGCTAAAGAGGAGGGTGTGTGGCTGATCCAGGGTGGCTGGGCTTAGCCTCACCCCCTTTAAGAGCTGCCCAACCTTGGCTTAATTTCTATCAGTGGCTGGGAGCACAGAAATCTTGGCTGCTGTCCTTGGGGGAAAACGTTAGGGGGGCATGACCACCCTCTACCCAGTGCCCCCCGGCAGTGCCCCCTTTGAGCTCTGACAACCAGATCCCTAGAATAAGCCTAAATGATTCAAGCCAGATGGTTCATTACGGCTTTAGCCAGGGTTATGCTATTTGCTGCCCTAATTATTGGATTATCTCTGTTCTGACAAAAAGAAATGAGGGCGGTTGCTGTGTTGTCCAAACTGAGAGAGAAGTGTTGTTTATTGGCTTGGCCTTTGTCCCCCTCTTTAAGCCCATCCTTCCTTAGTCACCTCAAAGAACACGCACACCCAACCCACATGCTCCCAGCAGACCTCATTGAGAAAAGGCAGAGTGCTGGAATGAGAAGCTTCACCCCCTGGCTTCCCTTCCAGGTGTCCTAAGCTGATTACCGGTGTGCTCCCTCCAGATGGGCTGCCTGCCCTCCCATGGCTGCACAGGCTGCCCCTGTCCCATCCCATCTCCACCTGCAGAACCCTGTTCCCTTATTCAAAGCTGTGACGACTTAAGTTGCTTTGGGTTGCAAATCATGGAAAACCAACTCAAAGTGGCTTAAACAAGGAGAACAGCAGAGTCTTGTGGCACCTGGGTGCACTGCTGTAGCGGCTTCTCCACGCCATCAGGAGCAACAATACTGCTTTTCCACTTGGCCAGCTCTTTTCCTCTTGGGCTGAAAATCAGGACAGACTTCTATTCTCAAGGGTGTATGGGTGAGGTTCTAATGATGCAGTCGGTCTCCCATCAGCTGAGCAGGATGGCTGCTGTGGGTCCAGGCATCACATACAACAACAAGGTCCTAGATTTGATAAGGATCAGTTTCCTCCCCACATCTGTTCGTTTAAGATTGAGGAAAACTTCTCCCAAAAGTTCCTGGGTTGTGAGGGGGAAGCAGTGGTATAGCACTTGCCTCCCATGCACGAAGCCCTGGGTTTATCCCCCGCCCCACAAAAACAAAAGTTCCCAGGAGACCTGTCCTTTTGTCTCGTTGGCTAAAATTACATCGTATGCCCCTGCTTAAACCTGCCCCTATATGATTCACCCTGGGGCTGTCTCAGGTCTGATGCCCCTAGAGGCCTGGAGGAGGGGTGAAGTTGGAAGAGTCAGCCCCAAAGGCTCTCTGTGGCTGGGGGCAGATCCCACTTCCCACTGGATGTGCTTCCCCATCCTTTGAGCCATCCCCGGACCTCTTTTGGCCTCAGTCACATTCTGCCCAGACCTCTTCCTATTCAGGCACTGTGCTAAGTCATGCCTGTGACACGACTCTGACCTCAAGGTATTCACGGAAACCAAGACAAATGAGCAGCCCAGAAGCTAGGGACAGGAAGGCAGGAGCCCAAGTAAGAAGCTTTGACTTGCTCAGAGGGCACCCACAGAGAGGGCTCTGCTCTGAGGCTGAGAGGAAGGAGGAAGCAGGCTGGCAGAGTGGAAGGAAGAAAAAGAACAGCTGTGTGCACAGGTGCCGAAGTTTTGGAAACAAGCCCAGTGGAGGTGCAACAAGAGAGCCAAGTGGCTGGGGCAGAGGGAAAAGACGTGATGAGATCAAAGTGGTCATATCACAAAGGGTCTTGAATGCCTCACCAAGGAAGTTGAACTGAGTTTGGGAGGTGACAGAGGATCTTTGAAGAATTTAAAAGCAAAGGAACAAAAAGATTTATAGAAGTCCTAAACTTTTGCTTCTAAGAACCTGGGATTCAGGAATGTTTAACTCATTCCTCTGTGCCCCCCTGTGGTGCCTGGCTAAGTGTCTCAGTTTCCCCAAATGGGAAAGCTTTGACTTACCCTTAATATTTTTTTTTTAAACAGTACTAAGGAATTGGAACCAGGTTCACTTTACAATTGAGCTACATCCCCAGGCCTTTTTTTTTTTTTTTTTTTTGGAAACAGGGTCTCATTAAGTTGCCTAGGCTGACCTCAACCTTGCAAACCTCCTGCTTCAGCCTCCCAAGTAGCTGCAGTCACACGCATGCACCATTGCACCCGGAATTTTCTATGGTTTTTGACAGTTTTTTTTTCCATAATTATTTTAGAGGCTAACATTTTTCTTCAAAAAAAAAAAGACAGATTTCCCATTCCCAAGGGTGTATGGGTCAGGCAAGTTCAGGTGCAAACCAAGGTCCTAATGAGGCTGTCAGTCTTCACCGAGAAGCTGGGGAATGTTTAGTTTTAGAGGAACCAACCAGGGTTTGAGCTTGATTTTCTCTGAATTAGCCCCATTAAAGCTCTATAATTATCGACAAGCGGGTGACAAATCTCAAAGGCCCATTAGTGACCAACCCTCATTATTTTTCCAGAGATGTAAACTTTGGTCGGGGCATGTGATTTGAGTGGCCCCAAGGGCAGGACACAGCAGGATCCTGTGGCACACAGAGAAGCACCCTCTCCTGCCCCCAGGACCCTCCTCACCCCTGCCACCACCCAGGGTGTTTACATCTCAAGCCCTCCACGGGCAGCTGGGAGTCCCCCAGCCCGACAGCAGCCCTGCTTCCTCTTCCTACAAAGTGGCAAACAAAAATTTTCCAGAAGCTACTAGACTTTAGGATAGAAATTATCGGGGCTGGGGTGGTGGCTCAGTGGTGGAGTGCTTGCCTGGCATGTGTGAGGCACTGGGTTTGATTCTCAGCATCACATATGAATAAATTAAATAAAGGTCTGTCAACAACTAAAAAAAGAGAGAGAGAGAAATTATGCAGCCCTGCTGGGCCACACTGGCCAAGCCATTTCTCCTCTCTGAGCTTTAGATCTTCAAATGGAAAGGAAACAGTTTGGACCATATGCCTCCTAAGAGAGCTCTCCCCACTCCAGAATTGTGACTGAGCTTCTACTTATAAACTAGAATTTCTTACAGAACTTTTGAGTAGAGTCTGGCAGGGTGGTGCATACTGTAATCCCAGTGACTTGAGAGGCTGAGGCAGGAGGATCGCACTTTTAAGGTCAGCCTCTACAACTTACAAGATCCTGTCTCAAAAAAAAAAAAAAAAAGAAAAGAAAAGGGCTGGGAATGTAGTGATAGAGGCCCCCTGGGTTCAATCCCTAGTACTAGTACCCAGTTCTGCAAAAAAAACACCTTTTAGTGGAGTTCAAAGAAGTTCAGCAGCCCACCCCGCCTCCCAGGGATGCACTAGGCATATGGTTCTTTCCCAGGAAGTGGTCATAGGTATCCAGTTTGGGCAGGACAGCATCTTTAGACAGAGCCGTGGAAGGGGCTCCTTCCTTCTCCTGTGTTCCCGATGGGGAGCAGGCGACCCCTCTCCTTCATCCCTCTCTGGGGTCAGGAAGCAGGTAGCCGTCATGGACTGTGTGTCTAGACGTGACACCACACCCAGCCCCACTCCAGTGCCCCCGAGGAGAGCAACTTGGTGTGAACTGACCTGCGGTGTGGATTGAGCACCTGCTTCTGACCAGTCTTGCAGATGTAGCCAAGGCAGGGTCCCTGTCCTGGTGACACTCATGTCTTAAAGAAACAGGTGGACCCAAGCTGAATGGCAGATTAACCGGCCATGGTGCCCCATCAGCGGGTCAGAGAACGTTACTATAGAAGCACCCCGGGCTGGGTGAGTCCTGGGCCTGTGGCTGTGTTAGTGGTTCCAGGGATGGTGAGTCCACCTCACCCACAGGCTACAGGCAGCAGAAGGCCAAACCCAGTTATCACTAAAGCACATGTTCTTTTTTTAGGAGGGGACAGGTTATGAAGGATTGAACCCAGAGGCACTTAACCACTGAGCCACATCCTCAGCCCATTTTAATTTTTTTTTTTTTTTTTTTAATTTAGAGACAGGGTCTCACCCAAGTTGCTTAGGGCCTTGCTAAGTTACTGAGGCTGGCTTTGAACTTGCCATCCTCCTGCCTCAGCCTCCAAGCCGCTGGGATTACAGGCAAGTGCCACTGTGTCTGGCAGCACATTCTTTTATGTTAGGCTCTTGGTCCGGACACTGTTCTAACAAGTATTATCAGCTGGTTTCATGGAGGGAACTACTGAAGAGGAGAGAGAACTGTTTGTGTTACAAGAGGCAAGTGCTCTAATAGGATTTCAGGGTGATACAAAAGGAAGAAGCGGAAAAGTGAAGGATAACCTCACAAAGGACCAAGCTTGGGACCACCAGGTGGAGGGATCGCCTCACACGGCCCCCCATGTCTGGGCCGTGACAATGACCCTTAGACGAATAATCATCATCACAGCAGTGACTTGGGTTATTTAGAAAAGCTTAAATGATCATCCATATATCCTGTCCCCAAAGGTGGGGTGCCGGGGGACTCGGTGATCCAATTTAGAACGGGTTCCTTCCAGAACGGGTCTCAGAGGGGCAAGCACAGTTATCTAGAAGTCACCTAAATGAATCTGCTCCTGCAGTAATTATCTGCTGAGCACTCGCTGTACCCCAGACGCTGTGTGCTGTCTCCCGTCCTTAGATGAGGAAACTGAGGCAGGAAGAGGTCACACAGCAAGGAAGTGCCCCGGCAGGATTTGAACCTGTGGAGTCTGACATCAGGGGTGGCACTCCACACTGTTGCAGGCAAGGACAAAGGCGTGAGCCGTGTGCCTCGCCTGGCTGGGGCCTGGTTAACAAGGCAAATCCAGCTCCGTGTCCTGCTCAGAGGAGAAAGGGCAGCTCCACCCATGTGGCCCTTCATTTTCTTGCAGATTCAACAAACCTCTTCCCTAGGCCCCTACAAGGGCCTAGAAGTCCTCAGACTTCATCTACAAGGGCCCAGATTGGAAGCATGCCCAGGTTGGAACCGTGTTCCCTTTGCAGGCCATGGTCTGGGGCTGTCTATGCAGACGGGTGTGGTTGGCATTGGCCAGTGGCTGCAGCTCATCTAGACCAGAGCTGAGAGTCTAGGGAAGCCCCAGCCTGAAGACACGCCCAGCATCACTGCAGCCACTAAGCCCCCACCGGCCAGGCGGCCTGTGTTTGGAGTATCCCCTCCCCCAGCCCCTTTGTGCCCCTCCTCAACTCCCACTGATCCTTCCTGGCTCAGATGAAGCATCACTTCCTCCAGGAAGCTTTCCCTGGTGGTTCCACTTTGCCATGAGGCCCTGTGACCCTCCTCTTGGCTCCTTCCTGTGTTCTGACAAGTTCTTTCCAGCTGTGCTTTCCTTGGGGGCAGGGACCTGCCTTACAGCTCTCTTGATCCCTAGAGTCTAGCTTATTATAAACACTGGGTTAATAAAGAATGAATGAATAAGACACCAGTTGAGGGGCAGGGGATATAGCTCAGTTGGTAGAGTGCCTGCCTTGCATGCACAGGCTCTGGGTTCAATCCCCAGCACCACACACACACACACACACACACACACACACACACACTCACAGGCAACAGTTGATCAGCCCAGCAGCTTGGGAGCAGGATCAGGGCGTATGAATGTACATCTTGCTGTCTGGGACCTGCCCCCAAGATCTGCTGGTCTTCCTGCTGGGAACCGCTTGGGCCTGGAAAGCCACCGCTGCTCTGAGTGACTGCTCCAAGGGTGGCAGCTGCACCCAGTTACAGCTGCACCTCTGCCTGGCCCTGGGGAACTGACTTGGGAGCAGCCGCCCAAGGACCCAGGTGGCCCTTTGCAGCCCACCCAGGGTCTCAAAGGGGCCAGAGAGACTGCACTCCATAGTCCCGCTAGTTGCAGTGAGAGGATCAGCTGTCAGCCCAGGGCCTGTAGCTCTCAAAGCCCCATCACCTTTGCCTTGTCACACAATCCTTATGACACTTCACAAGTGAGGGAAACTGAGGCCCAGAGCCCAGGACAGCAGTTGTACATGGCAGACAGGGTGCTTAGCACAGGTAGGCACCACACTGGGCCAGGGCACAGGCCGGCCCTAGAGAGTGGCCAGGCTGTAGGCTAACTGGGTGTGACTCAGGGTACCATCTGGGGGCAGGGGATGAACCTCTCCTCTCTGAGCCTCAGCTCCTTATCTGAAAAGTGGGAAGAATATTGCCACTTCCCAGGGTTCGGTGGGATGGGAGGATGAAGAAGCATACAATTGGTGATCAGTCGGTGTCTGTGGTCCTTGGGACTGGACTCCTCCATTCCTGGCTATTTGGGGAGGGGGGGAATTAGTGGTATGCCTTTACACTTTTTAAAAATATTTTTTAGTTGTCAATGGACCTTTATTTATTTATTTATTTTATGTGGTGCTGAGGATCGAACCCAGGGCCTCACACATACTAGGCGAGCACTCTACCTCTGAGCCCCAGCCCCAGCCCCAGCCCCGCCTCTCCACTTTTACCTGTTAGCTGGAAGCAGTAGTTTTATTGCTAATGTAGTCTTTCCATTTTCTTTTTGTAAAACTCGAGGGTTATTTTTTCCCCAGTGCTTAGGGATGGGACCCAGGACCTCTTGTATGGTAGGCACTGAGCCCCAGCCCTGTGTATCTGTCTTTATTCAGAAGCATTGTAGACTGGAATGGCGACGCTCATCACTGTGATTGTGAACATGTGTCTGTGCCCTTAAGGAACCAGCAGTGTGCACTGCAAATACGTGTAGTTCCTTAATCTCAATACCGAAGCCATTTGGGTAATTTTAAAACGTTATTAATGGTATCCTCATATCGTTTTACTAAGCTTTGCTATAAAAGTAATACTTTGGTTGCTTTAACTAATTCCAGCCATTTAAAAAAGAAAATGAAACAGGGCACAGTGGCACATGCCTGTGATTTCAGTGACTCAGGAAGCAGGGGCAGAAGGATCGCAAGTTCAAGGCCAGCTTGGGCAACTTAACAAGGCCCTGTCTCAAAATTAAAAAGCAAAAAGGACTAGAGATATAGTTCAATGGCAGAGCGTCCCTGAGTTCAGTGCCCAGTGCAGGAGAGAGCTGGGGGAACAAAAATGATTTTGCTTTTTGGTTTGTACAACAGCCCTGAAGACAGTGTCTATGCAGCAAGGATCTATAATGGTTAGATAGAGCAGTGCTTGTGCAGGAGGGGTATGGGAGTTTAATTTGTGTAAACCACTGATGTTCTGTGAAATTGGAGTTGATGGCCACATTCCGTATACCTCCTGCATATTCAGATATCCTCAGAAGGAGCATGAGGAGAGCCTGATGCAGTGGTGCACACCTATAATCCCAGCAGCTCAGGAGGCCGAGGCAGGAGGATCGCCTCCAGTTCAAAGCCAGCCTCAGCAAATTAGTGACACCCTAAGCAACTCGGTGGGATCCTGTCTCTAAATAAAATATGAAAAGGGCTGGGGATGTGGATCAGTGGTTAAGCACCTCGAGGTTCAATACCGGGTACAAAAAAAATAAATAAATAAAAGTGTGGCTCATTGCTTACAGATCAGTGTGTGATCTGTCCCTCTGTTTGCAGCCGCGCTGGGCACGCTGGACTTCAGCCTGCTCTATGACCAGGAGAACAATGCCCTCCACTGCACCATCAGCAAGGCCAAGGTAGGCTCCCGCACCCCAGTGTCCCCGCTCCTGCTGCGGCTTCTGGAGAATGGGCCAAGGCTGGGGAGGCCAGTCCTGCCCCCGTCCTTACTGTCTAGGCTTCACGGTGTCTGTGGGAGCAAATTCTTACTTAACGCATCTCAGCTCCCACTTCCCCCAAAAAAACTCTGCACCATGGGGCATTTGAGGGAAGGAGCAGGAGAAAGGGAGGAGAACGGGTATATGGAGGCCCTGGTGGGGCTTTCAGGGGACATGCAGACTGGGAGGACTGTCCAGGAAGGGAGTCGGTAGGGAAGACCTGTCCTGCAGCAAAGGAGGGCGCGAGGGTTGGATCTGATGCCGCTGGGTCTCCTGGACCCCAAGTTCCCGGCTCCGGGGCTTCCTGGGAGGACTCCGCTGTCCTGCTCTGAATGCTGTGGGTGCCACCAAAGCAGGCTGCCACTCCAGGTCGGGGTTAACCTTTGGGCCTGATCCCGAAGGGTCCCCGGGGCCCAGAGGTCCCCCAGCCAGGCCCTCCAGTGCTCCCTGTGGCTCTGCCCTGGAGCCAGTGTGTGCCACTCTGGGTTCTCAACCATGCTGTTCCCTTCATCCCCCCACATGGCTCCTTTTTGGGAGGAAGGTACCAAAGTTGATGTTCTCTCGCAAGGTAAGGGCCCACGTGGCCAGCAGAGCCCCCGTAACAGGGCTGCCTGCCGAGGGGCCTGGGACAGCCCAGCTCAGAGGGAGGGGCTTCCTGCAGAGCAGCCTGGGCCCAGAGCCCACACCCTGCAGCCCCAACCTGCAGGCGCCCTCTGCCCCTCCCCTCCACCAGCTGACTTGAGGGACTGACCTTGGCTTTGTACCCACCAGGCTGCCTGCAGCCTCCCTAGGCTATACCCCAGCCCAGCCTGGGCCACCACCCTTGATCTGCCATGGGCGAGCATGAGTATGTCCACATGGAGACCAGGGGCCTGGCCACCTGGGGCCACCGCTCCATCCCTCACTCTGCCCTCTTGTGGCAACTCCCCAGGCTGCGGCTCAGGGCATGCCCAGACCTACCCTGTAGGAGGAGAGCTGAGCATCTGGTGTCCCCCCAGCCTCGCCAAGGTGGAGGCCAGGCTGCAGGGCCACACAAACCCCTTCTCCTCTCCCTCCCCGCCAGCTTCGTAGAGATGGTCCAGGCTTGGGGACTAGCTCAGGCCGCTCTCGCCAGAGCCCACACCTTCTCTTTCCCGTCAGTCACTAGAGCTCTTCCCTGCCTCCTCTGCCCAGCTCCAGTGTGTTTTGTGAGTGTTTTGTGAGTGTGTGCTCGTGTCTGCGTGTGTCTGTTGGTGGGTGCACAGATCTAGTTGGAAACTGATGTGTACGCATATAGGTGTCCATGGGGGGTACACTCCTGAAGGCATCAGAGGTGGGGGACAGAAACCCCCAAGCCATGGTGGCCCCCATTCTCCAGTTCTTTCTGTGAGTAAATCCAGCTCTACAGGAAAGGGGTACAGGCATGGGTAGAGCTGGGGTTCTGGTGTGGAGAGTGGGGGGGTCCCCAAATGGGAGCCTCTCAGGGTCTCTGGGGAAGCTGTACCCACTTGACCACACCCACCCTGAGTGAAGGTGAGTCTCTATTCATTTACAAGGTAGGGCCCCTCTGCCCCCTGAATGGCTAATGCAGCCCCCAGTGCTCACGTGTGCTCAGGGCCTAACGCTTTCCTGGAGGCTGCACCCACCTGCACACTCACAGGCACCCCCAAGCACACGTGGACACAGGGCACTCAAGTCCCAGAAGGGGCTGGGGAAACACCAACAGAACCACAGTCCCGGGAGACTCTTTTCTTTTCTCCTATTTTTGGGGGGGTACCCAGGATTGAACCCAGAGATGCTTAACCACTGAACCACATCCCCAGCCCTGTTTTATATTTTATTTAGAGACAGGGTTTTTGCTAAGTTGCTTAAGGCCTCACTAAATTGCTGAGGCTGTCCTTGAACTTACAGTCCTCCTGCCTCAGCCTCCGAGTCACTGGGATTACAGGTGTGTGCGCCAGCAGTTGCTGTTTTCTGACTGTGGTAAAATAGACAAGTATGAAATTTTCCATCATAACCATTTTTGATGTGTACAGGTCAGGGGTGCTAAGTGGTTCATATTGTGGAGCTACATCGACAACATCCATTTCCAGATCGTTTTCATCTGGCAGTACTAAAAGTCTACCCATTCAACAGCTCCCTGGTCCCTCTCCCCGCCACCACCACCAGACTCTTTGTGCCCAGGAGTTTGACTCAGGAGACCTCGTGGGAGTGGACTCCTGCAGGGTTTGTCCTTTTGAGGTGGCTTGTTTCACTCTGCCTGATGTCCCTTGGCCCATCATGCATGTTGGAGTCCCTTCCTTCTTAGGGCTGAGGAATACTTGAGCCTTTGCAAGTCCTGAAAGCTCTTCTCCTTGAACACTGGCCGGCAGCCTCTGAGAGGCCCAGGGCCTGGGTTTGGGGGGGAACCCTCTTCTCCAAGCAAGACTCTCTGTGCCAAGAGCCACCGGGGCCTCCCCTCAGCCCCTCACATGCCTGCCCCTCCCTTAGACTGTGGGGTCAGCTTTTTGTCTTTCGTAGGTAAGCTGGTGGGAGGCCTACCTAAGAGGCCACCCTCTTGCGCCCTGAAACCTGAAAACCCTTCCTGGACAGGGGTCAGGCTCCGTGGAGAGCAAGATGCACAGAGGGCTAATGAAAGCCCTGCTCCTGCCCAGGTGACTGCAGGAGAAAATTTGAGAAATTTGACCCAATGGAGACATTTTAAGCTACAACAAACAAATGTGTAAGAATTGTAGAAATGTGTGGGGACGGAGGAGGAGGCACATGCCTGTCATTCTAGTGGCTCAGGAGGCTGAGGCAAAAAGATCGAAAGTTCCAGGCCAGCCTCAGCAACTTAGTGAGGCCCTATGCAACTTAGCAAGACCCTGTCTCAAAAATAAAAACTAGAAAGGGCTGGGTGCACACCTATAATCCCAGCAGCTGGGGAGGCTGAGACAGGAGGATCGCAAGTTCAAAGCCAGCCTCAGTGATGGCAAGGAGCTAAGCAACTCAGGGGGACCCTGTCTCTAAATAAAACACAAAATAAGGCTGGGGATGTGGTCAGTGGTCGAGTGCCCCTGAGTTCACTTCCTGGTACCAAAATAAATAAATAAAAATAAGGGCTGAGATGTGGCTCAGTGGTTAAGTATGTCCGGGTTCCATCCCTGGTACCAAAACAAAAGAATTGTAGAAATGTGACAGAAGCCTTCAGCCTGGTTGCAGCAGCCCTGCTCAGGCTGGACCACCAGACTCCCCAGAAGAACGCCACACTTGGCTTTGGGCACTCGGTGGGAAAGGAAGAGAGGCCAGGAGTGGGTCTTGAGGGAGCCTGGTGGCCATGGGCACCCACAGAGCCTCCAAGCAAAGCCCCACCCCAGTGTTGGACAGTTCAGGGCAGACCTGTGACCCTAGCAACTCTGGGTGTAGCTCAGAGACCCCCATTCCAGCCTTCAGCGGCTTCTCTGGCATCTTCCCAGGGCCTAGCATGTCAGAGAACAGGGCAGGCACCGGAGCAGGCCTGCTTCTATATTGCTCTGACTCAAGGAAGTTGTTTTTTTTTTTTTTTTTTTTTTTTTTTTTTTGTGGTACTGGGAATTGAACCCAGGGCGCTTACCCACTGAGCCACACCCCCAGCCCTCTTTATTTTTTATTTTGAGACAGGATCTTGCCACATTACTTAGGGCCTCCTAAGTTGCGGAGGCTGGCTTTGAACTTGCAGTCCTGCCTCAGCCTTCCATATCTCTGGAATGACAGCCCCACGGCACCCAGCTGGAAATCAGAATTATGAAGCCCTTTTACAGACCCTAAAGCAGAGGACACAAAGGAATTCGTCCATTTACCCAACTAATAAGTTGCAAAGGCCAAGATCTGAACTCAGGCCTGTGTGACTCCCAACCTGTACCCTTTCCCAGTAGCTGACAAGCAGTGTGTGGAGCACCCACTTGGGCCCCCCTCCAAACCATGTGGTCTGGACCCGGGAGAGGAGCTTGGGGCTGCCCATGGCCATGGGCCTGACCATGAGCAGTGAGCTGCCTCTCCCCTACCCAGCGGCTTGGCTGCTTCTCTATGTCCCCACGTGACACCCCAGAAAGGGGGAAAGATGCAGTTTCCAGAAACAAGCCCCTGCAAGAGGTCAGCTAAGTCCCCATCTGTGGTTCCCTTGGTCGCAGGCTGTTGCAAAAGGAACTTAGTTTGCAAAAGGAACTGAAAGCAAAGTTAGTGAGGGGTGCCATCTTGTGGAGGGACCCTCGATGGCTGGGCAGCCTGGGACCTCTGTGGACACTAACTGGCTGTCCCTGCGATAAATCCAGAAAGAAGCTAAGTCTGGTCTCGCCAGTCTCCCAGGCCCTGGAGCACTCTCCCACACCCACCGAGGGAGGGGTGAACGGGTAGACGGGGCCAGGTGGATTCAGGGTCAGGGAGGGCAGTCTCTATCGGGGAGCTGTGTTTGAAAAGTGGGAGAGGAACGTCCAGAAGAGGGAAGGGCCGGATCAAAGAGGGAAGATGAGGCTTGACCAGGGCGAGGAGAGTCACCTGGCCTCCATGATAGGGAGGATGGAAAGAGAAAGAGGCCCGTGACAGCCGTCCCAGGCCAGGTTGGGGAGGTTGCGCTGATGGGCCCTGAGTCAGCCTCCTGCACCCCGTCTCAGGGTGTGAGGTCAGAGGGCTTCTGGGAAGAGGACCAGCAGACCAGGGGACATGGAGGTCCTGGCTGGTCTGTGTCCTCAATGGCCAAGTCATACCCTCTGCTGCTCCCTCTGCTCAGGGCCTGAAACCCATGGACCACAATGGTCTGGCGGACCCCTACGTCAAGCTCCACCTGCTGCCAGGAGCCAGTAAGGTAAGGGGGTTCCTCCCCAGGCCTGCATGCTCTGGCTGGGACACCCAGGGGATCTCAGCCTTGACCTTCACTCAGCACCAGTCAGCCCCACGCCCTGCAGCCTTTCCAGGGACTTCAAGGGTCAGCATCACATATTTGATCAGTGGGGAAAGCACCCCCCACTCAGAGATTTTCTGGGACAGTGTTTTGTAAGAAGCCTCAGCTGGAGATGAATATCAAATGCCAAGAGCCTGGTGCAGTGGCACACGCCTGTAATCCTAGCAGCTGGGGAGGCCGAGGCAGGAGGATCAAGAGTTCAAAGCCAGCCTCAGCAATTTAATGAGGCCCTGAGCAACTCAGTGAGACCCTGTCTCTAAAATACAAAAAGGGCTGGGGATGTGGCTCAGTGGGATCGAGTGCCCCTGAGTTCAATTCCAAGTACTATTAAAAAAAAAAAAATTATATCCCAAGAAAAGACTCCTTGGCCAATAACATGGTGAAACATTTTCCAGCGGGTTTCTTGACTGTAGGACTTGTCAGAGCCTTTAGTACATTAATGGGCTGCTCTGCAGTTCTCCATAAGGGGGACTCAATGGCAGCACCTACCCAATTTATTTGACCCCTGAACTCCTGTTCCCATGCTGGATGCCACAGCAGGCAGGTGGAAGTGCAGAGGGCATGAGGGCACTATTCCAACGTGGCCAGGCCCCCCCACGAGGAGAGGTTGGGTTCTAGACAGAAAGAAAGTCCCAGCAAAGGCACGGAGGAGGGGGCTTCAGGGATGAGCCAGAAGGAGCCGATCCAGCTCCGCGGCCAAGTTCCCTCCCACAGGACCAGTCCCTACCACCAGGGGCCTGAAGGTGGGGTCCCCCTCACCTGAGCCTCCTGTCCCTGCTGCAGAAAATCGCCACAAACTTAGGGACTCAAAGCAACACACATCTGTTATGTCACCACTCTGCGGCTGGACACCTGGCAGGGGTCTCAATGGGCTAAAAGTCAAGGCGTCAGAGGGCTGCGTTCCTTTTGGAGCCCTAGAGAGAAGTCTGCTTCCCAGCCCTTTCCAGCTACCAGAAGCCACCCACGCCCACGTTCCTTGGCTCTTGAGTCCATTCTCGGTCACCTCTCCTTCGGAGGCTCTCCCTTGGCCCCTCTTCTGAATTTTTTTTTTTTTTTTTTTTTTTTTTTTTGTGATACTGGGAATTGAACCCACGGAGCTACATCTCCTATCCCATCCCTTTTTGTTTCATTTTTCAGACAGGATCTCCCTAAATTGCTAAGACTGGCCTCCAGCTTGTAATCCTCCTGCCTCAGCCTCCCAGGTTGTTGCTGGGATTTTAGGCGTGTGCCACACACCAGCCTCTTTCTGCTTTTAAGGACCTCCCCCCATCACAAGGGACCACCCAGATAACCTAGGATAATCTCCCTGGTTGGGTCTTGTTTTCGCATATGCTAAGCAAACGGCCTACCACCAAGCCACACTCAGACTGCCCTATTTTGAAGTCCGCTAATTAACAATCTCAGTTCTGTCGGCCACCTCCGTTCACCTTTTGTGTGTCAGACAGCATGTCCACAGGGTCCTTTGGGATTAGGCTATGGCCATCTTTGGGGCCATTATTCTGCCTCTGGCACTCCTTCAGTACTAATAAGATCATTTTTTTCCCCTTTCTCCAGGCAAATAAGCTCAGAACCAAAACTCTGCGAAACACTTTGAACCCCACGTGGAACGAGACCCTCACTTACTACGGGATCACAGACGAGGACATGATCCGCAAGACCCTGCGGTGGGTGAGGGCCTGGGGTGCCTGCTCCCCACTGCCCCATCCCCGGGCCCCACCCTTGACAAATCCCCACTGACCCTGGAAGCAGACTCGGGGTGCACAGTGCGTCTGAGGTGCTGGCTGTGCCCATTGCCTCCAGGATCTCTGTGTGTGACGAGGACAAATTCCGCCACAACGAGTTTATCGGGGAGACGCGAGTGCCCTTGAAGAAGCTGAAAGCCAACCACACCAAGACGTTCAGCATCTGCCTGGAGAAGCAGCTGCCGGTGAGTGGGCCCTGGGCGCCCTCCAGCCACCACGTTGTGCCCACCCATCCAGCGCGCTCTGTGCTGGAGCTCGGGGCCAGGAGGATTTACTAAGCGCCATTTACTATGCACCCCACATGGTTGTAGGTGCCTGGGAGATGGGCAGAACGTCCTGTCTGTTGCAGGCACCGGGCGAGGCTAATGAATGGAGCTGAGAGAGCAAGGGAAGTGGGCAGTCCCAGGAGCTGAGATGGCAGGGAAGGACGTGGGCACACAGGAGGATGTGAAGCACAGGCCTTGCATCTGGTGACATATTAACAGGCTCACTGCCTCCTGGGCTAAGAATGGCAGGAAGAATTGGGAGGAGACGGTGAGTCCCAGGCCGGGGTGGGCTGAGAGGCTTGCTCCAGACTGAATGCACCAGCAGCTGGGCCCTCGGGCAGGCGAGGACAGGGGCAGTGCTGGTGTTCTGGGCTTGAACAACTGGACAGATGAGGTGGCTGTTAACTAGGAGCAGCTGGGGCGACGTGGGCTCAGGCGCTCAATTGGACCGTGTTAGTCTTGAAGTGTCTGTGAGATCCCCAGAGGAGACAGCAGATATTTTTTTTCCTAGAAATTGCAATTGTTTGCAAACAGTGTCAGAACAGATTTTGCCCTTCGGCCGCCTCCGGCAGCTGAGCCCTGCAAGTGTCTCGGTCTTCTGTGTCTCTGCGCGCTCCCCCGCCCCCAGCCTCTTTCTCTGCACCCTGGTCAGAGGGCTGGAGTGGTCGGCAGGAGTCTCCAGTGTCCTAGGGCCAAGAGAAACACTGGGTCCTCCGCGGCCCAGTGTTCAGGACACCAGAGAGTGGCACAGCATCCCCCCAGAGCCCCTGCACTAGAGGAAAGGGAGGGAGGATGTGGATTCCCAGCAAGCTCAGCCCAAGCCAAGCCCTGGGAACCAGTCAACCGCAGCCCGAGCTCCCCGCTGAAGCCCGTCCCATCTTTTTGCATAACCTGATCAAGTTTTATTCCCTTGTCACCTTCTCTCCCACTCACAGACGTTCGTGTGATGGATCTGACCTTTTCTATTTTATTATTAGTCACTAAGCACAGGTAACCCAGTTTTTCCAGATGATCTGCATCATTAAGGAGGGTTCTGTGGTCTCCCGCAGCAGCTGTGCACCCTCCTGAGTTCTGATCATGCGCATCAGCGACTGTGTGGGCGTGGACATGTGTGCATGTGTGAATTGTGTGTAACCGTGTGTCTGTGTGGATGTTCGCAAGTGCCTGTGTGTGTGTGCACACATAGATGCACAAGCACGTGTGTGTGTGTGTGTGTGTGTGTGTGTGTGTGTGTGCGCGCGCGCGCCCCAGGCTTGGTCCAGGCCTTGCTGAGTCTTGCTTGAATTTTCTACAAGCTTTTTTGAGCAGTTTGGGGTCACACAGTGGCCACTGGACAGCAGTTGGGATAACCCCTGTCTAAGTAAAGATGCACGTTGAATGTGCATTTTAGATTTTACCGTGTGTATACGTTCTTTGTTCTAAGTAAATACGGAACCAGATCCAATCTATTGGTCTTCATATGAAACAATCCAAATATAATATCCCGTGCCTGAAAAAAGAATAGCAGAAAATGTCTCTGTTCATAGGTACCAATTCATTTTCACATGTCACACCAACGCCCTCCATCCCTATGACAGTTAAATCTCACTCAGTCTGAGCCATTGGTACCAACGGCCTGAGTGCTGGGTTGAGAAGTCTCAGCTCTGAGAAGGTTTGGCCATGGACCCGTGGGAACTGCTGCTTCTGTCTACAGAGCACAGTTCTGAGCACAGGCCAAGCTTGCAGGATAGGAGCCAGGCAGAGCCCTGAGAAAGGCCTCTGGGGCACGTAGGGCTCAGCTGGTGGGCAGAGGGCAGAAGAGAGGCAGTTCCTGGTGAGCAGCAGAGGGGAAGAAATGCACAGTCTCGTCTTGGGGATAAGAAATGGAGAAGCCGGTAGGGGTGGGCAGATGAGATGGAGAACCAGGAAGGTTGGGTCTGACCCCAGAGACAGGCACGGGCACTGCTGAGGTCCCCCAGCACCCTGAGAGGCTGCAGGAAGCAGCCCAGGTCTTCTAAGGTCAGGAGACCCCTTGGTTTTCTAGCCAGCTTCCTGTGGCCTGGACAGACCCTTTGGCTTTTCTCTAAGACCCTTCGGGAGGGGAGAGATGAGCAGAAAGCCAGAGAGGACAGGGCTGTGACCACTTGGCAGCACCCCTGCAGGTGGACAGACGGAGGAAGTGAGGGGCCCCGGATGGCCTCAGTGGCAGGGGGTGGGAGCCGGCAAGGACAGCCCAATGACTTCCCTGACCAACAGGTGGACAAGACGGAGGACAAGTCCCTGGAGGAGCGAGGCCGCATCCTCATCTCCCTTAAGTACAGCTCGCAGAAGCAGGGCCTGCTGGTGGGCATCGTGCGCTGTGCACACCTGGCCGCCATGGACGCCAACGGCTACTCAGACCCCTATGTGAAAACGTGAGTGTGCGGCGGTGGCCTCCTTCCCCTCTTCGTCCCAGCTGTGGCCCAGCATGCGGCACCTGGGGAGCCCCGAAGGGCAGTGGGTACTGCTGCATCTGTCTACAGGGCCGGGTCGTCCTGTGTGCTCCTTTGACAACTTGGGAGGTGAGTGTGGCCAGCCCGTTTTACAGGTGGAGAAACTGAGGCCCAGAAAAGCTGGAGTGGCTTCCCAGGATCCCACGGAGAAGAGTTATCTCCTAATGCCATAGTCAGGCCTCTCTTGTGACTCTGGGGCCCAGAGTCATGAGCAGGTTGGCGACCACCTTCACTGCTTGGGGCTCTTCACAAACAGAGACTGTAGTCTGAGTTCTTAGGCAGGCTGTCCTGAAAGGAGGTGAGGGTGCCCCGGGGCAAATAGGGGACACTGAGGAGGCCCAGGAACTGAGGCCATGGGCACAGCTTGGCCCCACAGGGAGATCAGCGCTTCTCTTGGCACAGCCCTGGGACACCATGCCCATTGGCCACTGTCAGATATCTGTCACTTTTTAAATCATGTCAAAAATGATGCAGCCTTTTTAGAGAGCAGCTGGAAGTTCCTCAAAAGTTAAGCCCAGAGCTGCCACGTGACCCAGAAGTTTCCCTTCTAGGTTTACACCAGAGAGCAGGGAAAACACGCCACACAGAACCGTGTCTATGAATATTCATAATGGCATTATTCATAATAGCTAAAAGTAGAAATACCCCAAATGTCCCCATCTACTGATGAACAGATAAATAAAATGTGGTTTTAGCCATACAATGGAATACTACTCTGCCGCTGAAAGTAATAAAGTACAAGTTGAACATCCCTAATCCAAAAATCAGAAATCCAAAATTTGCCAGATGTGGTGACACACACCTGTAATCCCAGCAACTGGGGTGGCTGAGGCAGGAGGATGGCAAGTTCGAGGCCAGGCTCAGCAACTTAGTGAGGCCCTTAGCAATTTAGTGAGACCCTGTCTCAAAATAAAAAGAAGGTCTGGGATTGTGGCTCAGCGGTAGAGCGCTCACCTTGCACGGGCGGGACCCAGGTTTGATCCTCAGCACCACATTTAAAAAAAAAAAAAATATATATATATATATATATAGGCATTGTGTTGTGTCCATCTACACCTAAAAAATAAATATTAAAAAAGAAAAAGGTTTGAGGATACAACTCAGTGGTTAAACACACCCAGATTCAATCCCCAGTAACCTCCATCCAAAAAAAAAAAAGTGCCAAAATCTGAAATTTTTATTAATTAAGTATTAATATGGCACTACAGATAGCCCACATGATGTGGATTACAGTCAAATACAGTCAGATATTGTATAAAATTACCTTCAGGCTACATATATAATAAGGAATCTATGAAATATAAATAAATTTTGTGTTTAAACTTGGATCCCATCCTCAAGATATCTCATTATGTATATATAGATATTTCAAAGTCTAATAAAAATACAAAACACCCTGTTCCAAGCATTCTGAATAATAGTCAACCTGTGCTGTAAAGTCCTACAATGTGGACAGGACTTGACGACACTGTGCTAAATTGAAGAAGGCAGACAGAAAAGGTCACAAACTGCATAATTCCACTTACCTGGAAGTCCAGAATAGGCAAATACGAACAAGTAGAAAGCAGGTGAGCAACCTGGGCCCCCTGTAACCCCAGCCAGCAACTCAGGAAGGAGGATTGTAAGTTCGAGGCCAGCCTCTACAACTTAGTGAAACTCTGTCTCAAAATAAAAAGGACTGGGGCTGGGGATGTGGCTCAAGCGGCAGCGCGCTCGCCTGGCATGCGTGCGGCCCGGGTTCGATCCTCAGCACCACATACAAACAAAGACGTTGTGTCCGCCAATAACTAAAAAATAAATATTAAAATTCTCAAAAAATAAATAAATAAAAAGGACCGAGGATATGGCTCAGTGGTAAAATGTCCCTGGGTTCAATTCCCAGTACCAACAAAGGAATAAAGAAGAGCAGAGTTCCCCAGGGCCGTGGTCAGGGAAGTCAGAATGAAATGGGGAGCAACTGTAGAAGGCACTGGGCTTCTCTTAGGGGTGATGCAAATGTTCAACAAGTGCTTGTGATGGTTGTGCATTTCTTGAATATACTAAGATATACCATTGGTTGTAGACTTTTAAAGGGTGCATTCTTCAGTATGTGAATTATATTTCAATAAAGCATTGATTGATTGGGATTAAGCAATTTGATCACCCATAGCTCTAGGAGCAGAGCTCATACATAGAAGGGAACAGCTACATTGTTGAAAAAGCTCAGGCTCCCAGAAAATGGGTACTGAGCACTACCACTTGAAAACCAGCGAATTGGGCCCCGGCCTCAAAAAAAAAAAAAAAAAAAAAGCAGAACAATGTATTCGGGTGGATTAGAGACCTCAGTGTGAGAGGAAACTGCAATTGTTAGAAGACCACCAGAAGACTTTTTTGGTATCAAAAATGGAACCCAGGGGGGCTAACCACTGAGCCACATCCCAGATCTTTTTATATTTTATTTAGAGACAGGGTCTCGCTAAATTGCTTAGGACTTCGCTAAATTGCCAAGGCTGGATTTGAACCCTCCATCCTCCTGCCTCAGCCTCCCAAGCTGCTAAGAGCATGCCCCACCTGGCCCGGCCCAGCAGGCTGTCTTTATGACATTGGAGAGAAAGTTGGCAATGTCCAAGATAATTGGAAAATGTGTGTTCCTGTTGGCCACCTTATCTTCCTTCCAGGTTTCTGTCCTGGACATCCACGTGCAGGTGGAAAGCTGTTTGTGACACAGTCATTTGCAATAGCCACGAACTAGAAATAGCCAAACCTTTGTCAGCAGAATAGATTAATAGAATGTTCCCGGTGAGCAAAACGAAGTGCCGTGCTGTTGAAATGAACAGATTGGTGCTAGATGAATCAACGCGGTCAGCTGCCCAAAACACGCTGAGCCAAAAGCCAACCACACAACTGTGCACGCGACGCGGCACTGTTTATGTAGTTGGCTCTCCATATCCGTGGGTTCCGCATCTGTGGATCGAAAATGCTATTTGAAGGAAAAACTACAACCCCCTGGGCTTCTTTACCTAGCACTTTCCCTTAAGCAATAGGGTGTAGTAATTTTTTTTTTCTTGTGGGGTTAGGGATCGAACCCAGACCCTTGTGCACGCAAGGCAAGCACTCTACCAACTCTCTATCCCCAGCCCAGTGTGCAACACCTCTTTACACTGCATTAGGTATTGTAAGGAATCAACAAATGACAGAGTACAGAGAGGGTGTGCATGGCTGGTGTGCAAATACTAGGGTGTTTTTTTTTTTTTATCATCTATCTACCTACCTACCTACCTATCTATCTATTTATGAGTGTTTGGAATTAAACCCGGGTGCTCTACCAAGGGGTCCGGTGATCCCTCTCCAGGGACAAAAAGCTCTGCCAAACCCTACTGGCTTGATCTGCATCCCACGGCCCCTCCCCATCTCCTATCCTTCCCTTGGTTATAATTCCAGATACCTGAAGCCAGATGTGGACAAGAAGTCCAAACACAAGACAGCCGTGAAGAAGAAGACCCTGAACCCAGAGTTCAATGAGGTACGAGGGCCTGCTGGAACCTCAGGAAGGGCACCCCTCTCCTGGGGTGGGTGGGCCCGAAGGGGCTGGGTTCTCAAAAAGCCACAGCAGGAGCCGGAGAGTGGTGGGAGAAGGAGGGTGGAAGCCCCAGATGTGGGAGGGCGGGTAAAGCGCCCACTGGCCGGGCTGCACCCGGACACAGTGACGCACATGTGGAATTGCTGGAAACCTCTTCAGAGGATTCAACTGATGGAACTGCGGCCATGTTGGATGTAGGGGTGGAAAGAGGGAAGCTTTGAGGGGACTCCTGGGTTCCTAGCTAGGAGACAGGTGCGGGGAGAGGGATATGAAGAAGACCGGGAGAAGCTTTGGGTGGGGCATGAGGATTCAAGATGCCCTATGACATTGGTTGGGGCGGGGGGGATACCCGGTGGATAACTAGGTCCTCAGCACAGGGGGTGGGTACAACTGGTGACAAATCCAAGGGGGTCCCCCACCAGTGAGAGGCATCAAAGAGTAGAGGCCCTCGGGCAGAGCCTGAGCCATACCGGGGATTCAGGGCAGGCAGAAGAGGCTGAGGAGCTGCTTCCAGAGAGGAGGGGATACCAGATTTGGAAGGTCCCAAAAGCTAGCAGGAACCTTTGAGAATGTTCCTCAAAGGCAGGCCTGGTCAGCAAGGCCAGCCTGGGTAAAGTCAAAAATGATAAGGACTCCTTCTGTGCACTGAGGTGGGGTCAGGGGGCCTGTAGGCATCTGGGGAGAAGAGCTTCAGGAACCGAGGAGCAGGTGGGCGCACCCTCAACCCTCCTGCTCCCTCCTCCATGCCCTTACCCCATCCCAAACCCTTCCTGGCCATGTGGCCTTGGCCCTGACACCCCCCTTCTGGCCAGCAGGAGTTCTGTTATGAGATTAAGCATGGGGACCTGGCCAAAAAGACTCTGGAGGTCACCGTTTGGGATTATGACATTGGAAAATCCAACGATTTCATTGGTAAGAAGAGGGTGCGATGGGAATGTTGTTGAGTCAATTGCTCGTCCTGGGTTTGGACAATGGCAGTGGCTCTGAATCAGGCCACAACCCCTCCTCACTGGCCTCTGGAGAAAGCTGGGGCTGTGGACCACTTGTCCCCAATGTACGGAGCCTCAGATATTATTCAGCCTGTCCCCAGAGAACAGGCGACAGGCCCAGAGAGGGAAAGAGCCCTGGGAGGGCCACAGAGCAGTCTGTGAGGGAGCTGGGACAATGCTGGTCAGCAGCTGAGGGTGGATTGTGAGTCCACATGGCCCCTGGGCTCCTGGTGGCTATGACAACTGTGCACAGTGCCCTTCTCTCCCTTTTCTGGTCCCCATTCCTTGCCCCTCAGAGCACAGAATCTGGAAGGGAACCCAAGGGCCCCCAGGGAGTCAGGTGATCACCGAGTCCCTGGCTGCCCCTCTGACCCCCCTGCAGGCGGTGTGGTTCTAGGCATCAATGCCAAGGGCGAGCGCCTGAAGCACTGGTTTGACTGCCTGAAGAACAAGGACAAGCGGATCGAGCGCTGGCACACGCTCACCAACGAACTCCCGGGGGCAGTGCTCAGCGACTGACTGCCCCTCCTGCTGCCATCTGCCCCTGCCACCTGGGCCCCACACAGGCCTGGCCCTGGGCTTCCTCACATGCCACCAAGGGCTGTGGCTCCCACACTGGGCAAGATCCAGGATGCCTGCTTGGACACACGGCCACTACAGCCCCGACTTGGAGGACACAGAAGGAGCACCTAGCCACTCCGCGGGGCAGGGAGGACGGACCCTGGAGACCAGGGAGGACTGGGCCTGCTTTCAGCCCCCTGGGGCCCTGGAGGGCTGGCGGTGGGAGAAGGCCTGGGCCTCAGCACCTGCTAGGGCTAGGGGACAGGGCCACCCAGGGGCGAGGGTCCTTCAGAGGTCAACAGTAAGGCACAGGCTGAGAGTGCAGAGCTGAGGGGCACTCTAAGCAGAGCCAAAGAGAGCAGAGGAGGGAGGTTTCCACCACATCCGTTCCTCTCCAGCCTCAAGGGGCAGGTGGAGGTAGTCCGTGAGCAGAGTCCCAGAGACTCCCAGAATGAACAGGGGCACATTGGCAGGTGCTTCACCCACTGGTCTATAAGCTGCTGGGGGTGAGACGTGAGGCCTGTCTTCCAGGAGCTCCCCCGTCTAGTCAGGGAGCTGGACACAAACCATTACAACAGAGGGTTAAGGAATGCCAAGACCGGCCCAGCCTGTGCACAAGTGCGGTTGACACTGCCAGCGGCTGCAGGGAGGGGCAGGGCGGGCTTCCTGGAGGAGGCGGTGCCTCAGCAAGGCCTTTAAGGGTGAGTGGGCCTTTTGAGGCAGAATGAACAGCCGTCCAGGCACAGGGAGTGATTTGCAAAGGCTGGGAGAGGAGTAGAAGGTGATGGGACCAGGGAGCCGTGTGGACCCGGGGGTTTGGTAGTTGGGCAGGAGCTGGGCTTATGGCAGGTGGTGGTAAGTGGCGGAAGCACCATGATGTTGGCTCAGAGTGGTGTCCAGTCCTCAGACCCAGCTCTCCCACCCTGATCTCTTCTCCCAAGGGACCTCAAAGATGGACCCTGCCCCTGGTTCTTTCCACCATGGGTCCAGTTAGCCACAGAGGAGAAGAGGGTCCCTCACACATAAAAAGAAGCAACATTCCTCCTGTCCTCTTCCCTCTCCCCTCCCTGCTGGGTTCAAGCTGGGTCTTGGGGCCCCTCATGGTTGCTCATGATATCCCCGGTCCTACCATAGCAATGATGTCCCTTTCAAGGGTACTTTGTGTAGGCCTATGGGACTGGCTCTGTCCTCCAGGAGCTGAGAGACTGTGCAAGTCTTATTCTCCAAGAAGGGGTTTAAGAGCATCTCAATCCTGGGGTCTTCGGGAATGCTGGATAAACAAATGCAAAGCCAAGGAGTCACAAAGCCCACTGTGTTCAACCCATCAGTGCATAATGGGTCACGAAGGCCCAGAGAGGGAAGGTAACCTGCCCAAGGACTTGCAGCCCTAGCATATCTGGAACCGGGACTTATGTCCCTCATCCCACTCCAACCCAGAACTCTGAACACCACATTTCAGGGAAAGTAGGGAGCAAAGTACACGTGGTAGGGGCCGCCAGCTGCCATCGCAGGGATTGCCCCTGTCTGCTGCTCACCCACACAGCTGCCAGGGCTCCCAGGAAGGAGGGCTGGACCTTGTGCTGCAGACACAAAGCACATCACCCATCCAAGGTTCAGAGGGGTGATTCAAGTCCAAGTGCCCCTCAGTCCTTTCCCAGTCACCAGGGAAGACAGAACTCCAGCCTCCCTCTCCCCACAGTATCTGACCACCCTTGTTGCTCAAGGAGACTTGGTTTCCCCATCTTAGGGGTCAGCAAACATTGTCCCTAATGAAATTTCACAACCCTATAAGATGGGTGGAGTGGTCACCACCATTTTATAGATAAAATAGGTGCAGAGAAGTTGAATGGTTTGCCAAGGCCACGTAGTTGGGAGGAGGTACACTAGGAGGCAAACACAGACTCTTTGATGGATTGGGGGTCAGGACTCCCCAGAGGTCCTTCTCTCCTGGGATGTTGGGGATTCAGTAAAATCTGGTGCCACCTCACCCTCTAGTTGGCTTTGAAACCATATGTGCCACTTAGGGCTCTATCTACCAAAGCCCACACCCCTGCCCTGGAATTCACCTGCCCCCTTGGCCTCTGAGTCTGTGATCAAGGGGAAAAAGGCAAGGAAGGAGACTCTGTGGGGCCTAAGGTGAGAAATGGCCTAGTTTTAAGGGACCTTTGTCTAATTGAGCTGAGTATCTTAGCTTAGAGCCTCAGCAACCTGAGAAGAGGTGGAAGAGCTAGAAGAGGCTTTGAGTCCCACCCGGTATGACTTCCTCATTGGACACATGGGAACTGAGGCCAGCAAGGGGAAGGAAATCAGCTGAAACACACCAGGATTGCTGGCACCCAAGCCAGGGCCCACCACTGCCACAGGCTCTGCTCCTGAAAGATTAGTTGTTGATCATAGGAACAGTCAGGCTAGGAGGCGGGACTTCTGGCCAGCCAGCTCAGGTGCAAGATGGGGCGCAGGTAGGAGGGCTCTAGGAAGTGACAGAACCTTGTCCAGGATCCTGGCGCTGTTCTAAACCCAGGCACAAGAAAAAGCACTTTCAGAAGCTGCAGAATTGGCTCTGCCTTTGACCCCGAATGGGCGTCTTTTCCCTAATTCATCAACCCTACAAAGATAAGAAATCTAATGCCCCCCCCCAAAAAAAAATCATCCCGAGGTTAGGTGTCACTCACCGGGGGTCTCCCGAAGCGCTGTGTCCACCTCGCGCCCTGGTCTCCGCCCCGCCCACCACCACCACTAGCCAATCCCCGATGGGCCCGTCTTCCAACCGTGAGGCGGTAACCTCCTGACCTCTAGTGGCGAAAGCGAGGAACTGCACCTCCCCGGCCCGCCCGCCCGCCGAGCCCGGGCCGTGCATGTCCTGCCCTTTGTTCATTTTCAAACCGAGTGAACCTCCCAATGCATGGACTCTGGCTGTCGTCGACGCAGACTGTCGTGCACTGCTTCACACCGTTTTGCTACCAAGTGTCGGCTGCAGAAACTGTCCTCAAACTGCAGCCCCACAATTTTTGTACTTTCGTCTGACCTACCCAAAGGTGTCCTTTTTAAGTCTTATTTGTTGATATTTATAATGACATATAATCCAAAGTAAATGGAACGTCGAATTGCGATCATATTGACTTAGGAGATTCTCATTTTAACAGATTTGGCGGAATGAGGGGGGAAAGTAACGAACTTAGCACACTGTCTCATTTACTCTTCACCAATAATCCATTTGAGGCGGTGGCCCAAGTTCCTGATGGGGAAACTGAGGCTCAGAGTACTTAAAATATGTGTGCAAATCACATAGCTGGTCAATGACAAAAACCAGGATTCCAGGACCACAGAATGTGACGTTTCTATCCAGTCATTCATCGAGATAATCGACAAGCAGCAAAAACAATAATGATATATGAGAAAGCAAAAAGAAAAAAAAGATGAGTCTAAAGGAATCAGGTTGGAGGGGAGATTGTGCTGAAGTAGGGAGGTCAGGTGGGCCTCCAGAGACTTTTGAGCTGAGACTTGGAAGAGGAGAAAGAGCTGTGGGAATACCTGGAGAAGTGTGTTCCAGGTGGAGAGAATCCCCAGGACCTCTGGAGGCAAGAGGAGGGCTTGGCCAGTGTGACCAGAGTAGGACAGGACAAGAGAAGATGACAGATGAGAGCAGAAGGGACAGGGACAGGGGGGAATGGGGTGGGGTCTCATAGGATATTAAAAAGACTGGTTTTCACTCTGAGATGAGGACTGTCTTCATTTCTAACTGACTACCTGTAGAGATCGAAAGACTGCCTAGTAGAAATTAAACCTGTAATCTGGGGCAGATAATCAGGCCCAGTGTCCAGAGCAGTGGTGGCTGGGTTCTAACCAGGTGCTGCTACCAGTGACTTCGATGGAGGTTCTGGCTGCCAGCCTCCCTTAGCAACCACCTGTGGGCTCGCTCAATTTTCCAGGCCTCTAGCCCATTCTCTGAACTGCCTGATACCCTTCCAGTGCAATTTCTTTTCTACCTGTGTTAACCAGAATGAGATCTTGTTCTTTGTAACAATGGACCCTGCCTGGTGCTCTGATGTAATCTGGACATGTAGGTCTTAACTCTCATATCATCGCTTCATGAGGCCTGCGCTCAACAAACCTAGTCATGTTCTCCCTGTCTCCCTGCTTTCTTTTCGTCATGGTCTTTATCATCAAATTCATATCCTCACTCACCTTGATTTTATGGTGAGACAGGGTCTCACCAAATTGCTGAGTCTGGCCTCAATTTTGATCCTTCTGCCTACAGCCTCCAGAGTTGCTGGGATTTATAGACATTTGCCACTGTGCCAGGCATGTACTCTTTTTAAAAATAGCTTTATTGACATATACTTGATTTAGTTAATATGCACAATATGATGACTTTGGACATAGGCAAACCAGGCATGATAATGTTACCCCAGTCACAGAAACGGATGTAGCCAACCTATCCCAAAGTTTCCTTGTGTCCCTTTGGATTGTGATTATGGACATAACATGCGAAGTATTCTTTTAACCAATTTTGAAACACATCATACAGTATTGGTAATTATAGGCGCTGTGTCACACGACAGACCTCTAGAATTCATCCACCCAGCAAAACTGAAATTTTTACCTGTTGAACCATTTCCCATTTTCTCCACCTCCAGCCTCTGACAACCACTATTGTATTCTTTACATCTATAAATTTGGGTCCCCTCACACACAGCCCCCCACCAGAACTGGGGATTAAACACATGAGCAAACTACCACTGAGCTACATCTCTAGTATTTTTAATTTTGAGACAGGGTCTTGCTAAGTTGCCTAAGCTAGCCTCAAGCTTGTAATCCTCCTGCCTCTGTCCTCCACCCCCACCCAAGTAGCTGGGATTGCAGGCAGAAGCTCTCATCTGCCTCACTTTGACTATTTTTGATACTTCATATACATGGAACCATGTAGTATTGGTCCTGTGACTGATTTATTGCACGTAGCATAATATCCTCCAGTCCATCCATGTTGTTGCAAACAGCAAGATTTCCTTCTTTTGGGGCTGGAGTTGTGGCTCAGTGGTAGAGCACTTGCCTAGCACGTGTGAGGCAATGGGTTCGATTCTCAGCACCACATTAAAAAATAAAAAATAAAGATATCATGTCCATGTACAGCTAAAAATATTTTTTAAAAAAACCAGAAAACCTTTATTAAAAAAAAAAAAAAAAGATTTCCTTCTTTTTTAAAGACCGAATGACATTTCATTGTATGTGTCTAGCACATTGCCTTATCCACTGACCTGTCCATGGATACTCGGGTTGCTACAGCACACTCACTTCCTCAGCTGATTCATCAGCGTGGAAATGATCCAAAATGGTGGCCTCAGACCCACATTTGAGTGGACATTCAATTATTTGGCTCTCCACAGCTACCTACTAACACTGTGTTTCTTAGTTTATATTCATAGGACAGAAATGACTCAGTCCAAGTTATGACTCACTTCCTTGGGTCAAAGGGCAAGGATTGACCTTACATTGTCAAACCATGGTTACAGGCAGGATGCACAGGGTCTTTCACAGGAAGTCCCTGAATCACTAAGAGGAATGAGAAGTGCTAGCTAAGGAAAAGAAGGGACAGAAGTCAACAGTCACTGCCACAGTACAGAGACCATTCTAAAGACAATGAATAGAAAACAGTCAGTCAAACAAAACAGTGAGGAGTAAGGGCGCATACCTGTAGGTCCAGTGACTCAGGAGGCTGAGAGAGGCAGAAGAATCCCGAGTTCAAGGCCAGCCTGGGTAACTTAGTGAGACCCTCTCTCAAAATAAAAAATAAAAAGGATGGAGGATGTAGCTCTGTAGTACAGCACAGCTGGGTCCAATCCCAAGTACCACAAAAAAATAAACATTGAGGCTGGGCATGGTGGCGCACGTCTGTAATCCCAGCAGCTGGGGAGGCTGAGGCAAGAAGATCGTGAGTTCAAAGCCAACCTCAGCAATAGCGAGGCACTAAGCAACTCAGTGAGACCCTGTCTCTAAATAAAATACAAAATCAGGCTGTGGATGTGGCTCAGTGGTTGAGCGCCCCTGAATTCAATGCCCAGTACCAAAACCAAAAAATAAACATTGAAAATAGGGAAATTATCTCAATAATTCACAGAATGAATAAATTCCCTTATGGTCCATCTAAAGACTAGAAACTTATGCAGCAATTTTTATTTTTAATGATGAATAATGGCTGGTTATCTGGGAAAAGTGTGATGATGTGAAGGGAACAAAGGATTAAATTTGAGTGTAGAGTGCAATCTTTTTACTTTTTCAATGTATGTTATTGTAAAATATACATTAAATTTACCATTTTACCTTATTGGGGATGGGTCCTGGGGGCACTTTACCACTGACCTACATCTCCTGGCAATTCTGCCAAATTTTTATTAAAGCAGGGTCTCCCTGAAGCTGGCCTTGAACTTGGGTTCAAGTTTGCTAAGTAACTGGGATTACAGAGAACCACTATACCTGACTCCTGTTGTTTTTATGCAAAAATGTTCTTAATTTTGATGAAGACAAATGTTAGGTATCTATTTTTTTATTGCCTGTGCTTTGGATATCATATCCAAGAAGCCACTGTCAAGTCAAATGTCATAAAGGTCTTCCCATTTTCTTCTCAGAGGTCTGAGGGTTTTAGCACTTATGTTTTTGATCCATTTTGAGTTCAATTTTCTATATGGTATATGGTGAGGATCCAACTTCTTTCTTTACCAGGGGATATCCAGTTTTCCCAGTATTATTTGTTGAAAAGATTTTCTTCCCCAATATTTGATGTTGACACACTTTTCAAAAATCAATTGACCATAGATGTAAGGATTTATTTCTGGGCTTTCTGTTCTAGCCCAGTGGTCTATATGATAGTCCTTATATCAGTATGTGCTGTTTTGATTACTGCAGATTGCTTTTTTTTGTACCAAGGATTGAACCCAGAGGTGCTTAACAGCTGAGCCACGCTCCAGCCCTCTTTATTTTTTGAGAAAGGGTCTCATTAAGTTGCTTAGGGCCTAACTTAAGTTGCTGAGGCTGGCTTTGAACTTTCAATCCTCCTGCCTCAGCCTCCCAAACCACTGGGATTACAGGCGTGCACCACTGAGCCTGGCTACTGCAGCTCTTTAGTAAGTTTCAAAGACACTTGAAAATTAGTTCTCAATTATTTTCTTCTTTTTCAGAATTGTTTGGATTATTTGAATTACCTTAAAATTCCCTATGAATTTTAGGATGGACTTTGCTATTTCTGGGGAGAAAAAAACCACCCTTGGGGGGCTGGGGATGTGGCTCAAGTGGTAGCACGCTCGCCTGGCATGCGTGAGGCCCTGGGTTTGATTCTCAGCACCACATAAAAATAAAAAAATAAAGATATTGTGTCCACCTAAAACTAAAAAATAAAAATATTTTAAAAACACCCTTGGAATATTTAGATATTACACTGAATCTGGGTGACAATATTGTCTTCCAATTCATGAACACAACTTCCATTTATGTTTTTGACAACTTCTTTCAGCAATGTCTTCAGATTTTCAGTGTGCAAGTCTTTTACTTCCTTGGTTAAATTTATTCCTAAGGATTTTATTCTTTTTGAGCTATTATAAATATAATTTTTTGTAATGTTGGTTGCTAGTGTATAGAAACGCAACTGACTTGTGCTGACTTTGTGTATTGCTGAACTGGTAACTCTTAGGGGTTTTCTACATAAACATGTCACCTGTCAACAAAGATAATTTTACTTCTTGCTTTATAATTTGGACGCCTCTTCTATTTTCTTGAATCATTGCTCTGGGTAGATTTTTTAGTTTTATGTTGCATAGAAGTGATAAAAGGCATCTTTGTCTTGTTTCTGATATTAGAGAAATATTTTCAGTCTTTCACCATTAAATAATGCTTTTCATATATGTGTGTTTGGAAGGTATACACACACACACACAGAGATATCCGTTAGTATCTTTTATTATATGTCTTTTATTATATTTAGGTAGTTCCTTTCTATTCCTAGTTTATTGAATGTTTTTATGATTACAGGGTATTGAATTTTTTTCAACTATTTTGTCTGCACCAACTGAAGTGATCACGTGGTTCCCCCTTCATTCTGTTAATGAGGTATATGTGGCATTAATCTTCATCTGGTCAACCATCCTTGCATTACAGGAATAAATCCCACTTGATTGTGATATATAATCTTGTGTGTGTGTGTGTGTGTGTGTGTGTGTGTGTGGTGCTGGGGATTGAACCCTGGGCCTCGTGCATGTGAGGCAAGCACTCTACCATCTGAGCTATATCCCCAGACCTATATAATCCTTTTTCTAAAATATTTTTTTTTCTATTTTTAGTTGTAGATGAATGAACACAGTACCTTTATTTTATTTTTATGTGGTGCTGAAGATCAAATCCAGTGTCTCACACATGCCAGGCAAGCGCTCTACCACTGAGCCACAACCCCAGCCCTTATAATCCTTTTAACATGCTTTTGAGTTGGGCTTTTTAGTATTTGATATTCATAAGGGATACCGGTTTGTAGTTTCCTTGTAGCATCTTAGGATTTTTGCTTTTTGTTTTTGCAGCAGTGAGATCAAATCCAGGGCAAGCGCCCTACCACTGAGCTACACACCCAGCCCTCCATAGTATCTTTGACATCAGGGAAATGTTGGTGCAATAGATTCAATTAGGAAGTATTGTCTCTTTTTTAATTTTTTTTTTTAGTTATAGATGGACACAATACCTTTATTTTTTTTGCAGTGCTGAGGAACGAACCCAGTGCTTCATGTGTTAGTGCTTCATGTGCTTCAAGTGCTCTGCACTGAACTCCAGCCCCAGCCAAAGTATTATCTCTTCTTCAATTTTCTGGAACAGGTCTGAGAAAAACTAGTGCCAATTCATGTCAATTCTTCTTGACAGTTTTGAGAGAAGTCAGACACAGTGGCCTTAAATCTGAGGTATTCAGGAGGCTGAGACAAGAGGATGGCTAATTTGAGGCCAGCCTGAGCAATTTAGCAAGACCATGTGTCAAAATAATAAGGGGTGGGTTTGTAGCTCAGTTGGTAGAGCACATGCCTAGCACATGTGAGGCACTGGGTTTGATCCTCAGCACCACATAAAAATAAAATAAAGGTGTTTGTGTCCATCCACTATAAAAAATATTTTTTTTAAAAAATAAATAAAACAATAAAAACAAAAAAGAAAAAGGACTAGGGATGTGGTTCAGTAATAAGAGTATCCCTGTACTAATCCCCAGTACTAAAAAACAAACAAACAAAAAAACCTCCCCAATCAAATCTATATCAAACTATTAGAATTAATAAATAATTTTAACAAGGTCACAGAATATATAATAATCAATATTCCTAGAAGGAGCAGCATTTTGAAAATTGATACTGTTTAAGAGAAATGAAAAGAATCAAATACTTAAAAATGAAATTCAGGGCCCATGCCACCATGGCCTGGCATTCTGGAGGCAAAGCCACCCTATGCCCACGCTGAGAGCCACCGTGCTGGGCACCAAAGTGTGGCTCCACAGTCCAACACCAGGAAACATACAGGCATGAGCTGCACTGCCACTGGGATATCACCGCTTCTATCAAGGGACAACAATAAAGATGTGATAAGACCTCACCCAAGGTCCCTGTGGGCCTGGCTGCACCAGAGGTTTCTCTACTAGGGATGCTAACAGGTAGCCTGTTGCTGAGGGAACAGGGAGTCTTGCATGGGGTTGCCTATCTCTTGTTTCTTCTACTAATAGCCAACATCTTATGATGACCTCTCACTTGTCATATAATCTAAAACTTCTATATTCTCACAACCTACCTCAGTTCCCCCTTCCACCATCAGAAACTATAAACCATTATGTAACCCATTGACTATAAGGTAGAAGATAACGGAACTCATCATTTCTGTTTATAATGACAAAACTGTAAATGTAAAAATAGAAGCTATGGCTGCACATTGGGTACATTGAGTGCTGTAATACTGATCTCTCCCTTAAAAGTGAGGTATTGGTAACCTATAGGGATACCATAAGACAATAGGGCAGAAGCTTTAGTATCTCGAATCTACATGCAAGAGAGGAAGACTCATAGACATCATGAGAAAACAAGGGAGGAAAGTGCCCCAGACAAACCAAGACACTACAACAATAGAATCCATAGATAGTGAAGTAGGTGAAATGTCAGAGAAGGAGTTCAGAATATATATAACTAAAATGATTTGAGAATTAAAGAATGACCTAAGTGAGTAGATACAGGCAAAAACAGATCACTCCAACAAAGAGATAAGAGAGCAAATTCAGGTTGCAAGAGTACTTCAAGGGCTGGGGATGTGGTTCAAGCGGTAGCACACTCGCCTGGCATGCGTACGGCCCTCAGCACCACATACAAACAAAGATGTTGTGTCCCCGAAAACTAAAAATTTAATGTTAAAAAATTCTCTCTCTCTCTCTTTAAAAAAAAAAGATTACTTCAAGAAAGAGATAGAAGTACTGAAAAAGAACAAAACACAAATTCTTGAAATAAAAGAAACAATAAGCCAATTAAAAAATTCAATATATAGCATCACCAACAGACTAGACCACTTGGAAGACAGAACCTCAGACAATAAAAACAAAATATACAATCTTGAAAATAAAGTTGACCTCACAATGAAGATATAAGAAACCACGAACGGAACATCCAAGAATTATGGGGTACCATCAAAAGACCAAATTTAAGATTTATTGGGATAGAGGATGGTTCAGAGATTCAAACCAAAGGAATGCACAATCTCTTCAATGAAATAATATCAGAAAATTTCCCAAGCATGAAGAATGAATTGGAAAATCAAATACAAGAGGCACATAGGACACAAAAATGTTCAAAATTACAACAGATCTTCACCAAGACACATTATAATGAAAATGCCTATTATACAGAATAAGGATAGAATTTTAAAGGCTTCAAGAGAGAAAAATCAGATTACCTAAAAGGGAAGACCAATTCAGATCTCACCAGATTTTTCAACCCAGCCTCTCAAAGCTAGGAGATCCTGGAACAACAAATACCAAATTCTTAAGAGATAATGAATGTCAACCAAGAATCTTATATCCAGCAAAATGAAGCTTCAAATTTGATGATGAAATAAAAAACCTTCCATGATAAACAAAAGCTAAAGAATTTACAGCAAGAAAGCCTGCATTACAGAACATTCTTGGCAAAATATTCCACGAGAGGGAAAAATAAAAAACAACAATAAAAATCTGCAAAGGGAAGAATTGCAATAAAAGAAAAGCCAACCAAAGGAGAAACCAGGTAAAACTAAATAGCAAAAATAAACAAAACTGACCAGTAATACAAATCATATCTCAATAATAATCCTAAATGTTAATGGCTTAAACTCACCAATCAAAAGACATAGGCTGGTAGATTGGATTTAAAAAAGACTCAACTATATGCTGCCTTCAAGAGACTCATAAGAAAAAGACACCCACAGAATGAAGGTGAAAGGTTGGGATAAAATATAACATTCTCATGGCCTATGTAAACAAGCAGGGGTTTCCATCCTCATATCAAATAAAATAAAGTTCCAGCCAAAGTCAATCAAAAGGGATAAAGATGGACATTTTACACTGCTTAATGAATCATATATCAACAAGACATAACAGTTATAGATATATATGCCCCAAACAAGGGAGCATCTACATTCATCAATCAAAGTTTTCTCAAGTTCAAGAGTCAAATAGATCACAACACAATAATTTTGGGTGACTTTAACACACCTCTTTCATCAATAGATAGATCTACCAAACAAAAACTAAATAAAGAAACTATAGAACTCAATAATACAATCAATAACTTAGACCTCACTGACATATATAGAGTATATTATCCATCAATGAGCAAATACACTTTCTTCTCAGCAGCACATGAATCCTTCTCTAAAACAGACCATATGTTATGCCATATTACATAACCATATGTTATGCCGTATTTACTAAGTAACTCTTAGTAAATACAGAAAAGTAGAGATACTACCCTGCATTCTATCAGACCACAATGGAATGAAATTATAAATCAGTGATAAAATGAAAAATAAAAGCTATTCCAATAAAAATCAATATCATCCTGATTCTAAAACCAGACAAAGACACACCTGGACCCTAAATAATATGTTATTGAATGAACAATGGGTTGTAAAAGATATTGAGGAGGAGATTAAAATATTCTTAGAAGTAAATAAGAACACCAATACAACATATCAAAATCTCTGGGACATTATGAAGGCAGTGCTAAAAGGAAAAAAGTTCATTACATGGAGTTAATTCCTTCAAAGAAGAAAAAGTCAATAAATAAATGACCTAACATTACATCTCAAAGCCCTAGAAAGAGAAGAACTAATCAAACCCAAAAGCAGTAGGAGACAGGAAATAATTAAAATTAGAGCTGAAATCAATAAAATTGAAACAAAAGAAACAAATTGAAAAAAATTGAAAAAACAAAAAGTTGGTTCTTTGAAAAAATAAATAAAATTAATAAACCATTAGCCATGCTAACAAAGGAGAGAGAAAACTCAAATTACTAACATCTGTGATGAAAAAGGAAATATTATGACAGACACTATAGAAATATAGAAGATAATTAGAAATTATTTTGAAACTTTGTACTCCAATAAAATAGAAAATATCAAAGACATCAACAAATTTCTAGAGGTATATTATATGCCTAAACTAAATTAGGATGATATACACAATTTTTTTTAAATTTTTTAATATTTATTTTCCAGTTTTCGGCAGACACAACATCTTTGTTTGCATGTGGTGCTGAGGATCGAACCCGGGCTGCACGCATGCTAGGCAAGCACGCTACCACTTGAGCCACATCCCCAGCCCTGATATACACAATTTAAACAATCAATTTCAAGCAAGGAAATAGAGGATGCCATTAGAAGTCTACCAACCAAAAAAAGCCCAGGACTCGATGGATACACAACTGAGTTCTACAAGATCTTTAAAGAAGAATAACACCAACACTTCTCAAACTATTTCATGGAATAAAAAAAAGAGAGGGGCTGGGGCTGTAGCTCAGTGGTAGAGCACTTGCCTTGCATGTGTGAGGCACTGGGTTCAATTCTCAGCACTACACAAAAATAAATAAAGATATTGTGTCCATCTACAACTAAAATTTTTTTTTAAATTTCTAAAAAAAAAAGAGAAGAAATAGAAAAAGAGGGAACACTTCAAAACACATTCTATGAGGCCAGTATCACCCTGAATCCAAAACCAGACAAAGACACATCAAAGAAAAAAAAACTTCAGACCAATATCTCTAATGAACATAGATGCAAAAATTCTCAATAAAATTCTGGCAAACTGAATACAAAAACATATCAAAAAGATAGTGCATCACAAACAAGTAGGATTCATCTCAGGAATGCAAGGTTGGTTCAACATCCAGAAATCAATAAATGTAATTCATCATATCAATAGACTTAAAGATAAAAATCATGATCATCTCAATAGATGCTAAGAAAGCATTTGATAAAATACAGCATCCCTTCATGTTCAAAACACTTAAAAAAACTAGGGATAACAGGAACATATCTCAACATTGTAAAGGCTATCTATGCTAAGCCTCAGGCCAACATCATTCTAAATGGAGAAAAATTGAAAGCATTCCCTCTAAAAACTGGAACAAGTCAGGGATGCCCTCTGTTACCACATCTATTTAACATAGTTCTTGAAACTCTAGTCAGAGCAATCAGACAGAAGAAAGAAATTAAAGGGATACAGATAGGAAAAGAAGAACTCAAATTATCACTATTTGCAGATGATATGATTCTATACCTAGAAGACCCAAAAAATTCCACAAGAAATCTCCTAGAATAAATAAATTCAGCAAAGTAACTGGATACAAAATCAATACCCATAAATCAAAGGCATTTGTGTACATCAATGACAAATCCACTGAAAGTGAAAACTAGGAAAACCACCCCATTTAAAATAGCCTAAAAATAAATAAATAAAATAGTTGGAAATAAATTTAATGAAAGAGGTGAAAGACCTCTACAATAAAACTACAACATGTTAAAGAAAGAAATTAAAGAAGACCTTAGAATATGGAAAGATCTACCTTGTTCTTGGATAAGCAGAAGTAATATTGTCAAAATGACAATATTACCAAAAACACTATACAGATTCAATGCAATCCCAATCAAAATTCCAATGGCGTTTCTCATAGAAATAGAAAAAGCAATCATGAAATTCATCTGGAAAAATAAGAGAAGCAGAATAGCCAAAGCAATCCTTAGCAAGAAGAATGAAGCTGGAAGCATTACTAGTCCAGACCTAAAACTATTCTACAGAGCAATAGTAACTAAAACAGCATGGTATTGGCAACAAAATAGACTTGTAGACCAATGATACAGAATAGAGGACACAGAGTCTAACCCACATAACTTCAGTTATCATATATTAGATATAGGTGCCAAAAACATACATTGGAGAAAAGATAGCCTCTTCAACAAATGGTGCTGAGAAAACTGAAATCCACATGTAACAAAATGAGATTAAACCTCTATCTCTCACCATGCACAAAAACTCAACTCAAAGTGGATCAGGGACCTAGGAATTAAACCAGAGACTGTGCACCTAGTGGAAGAAAAAGTAGGCCCCAATCTCTATCATGTCCAATTAGGCCCCAACTTTCTTAATAAAACTCCGGTAGCCCAAGAATTAAAACCAAGAATCAATAAATGGGATGGATTCAAACTAAAAAGCTACTTCTCAGCAAAAGAAACAATCAGTGAGGTGAATAGAGCCTACAGAATGGGAGCAAATCTTCATCACAAGCACATCAGATAGAGCATTAACCTCTAGGATATATAAAGCACTCAAAAACCTTAACACCAAAAAAACAACTTAATCAATAAACAACTTAATCAATAAACAACCTAATCAATAAATAACCTAATCAATAAATGGGACAAGGAACTGAACAGACACTTCTTGGAAAAGGATATACAATCAATCAACATACATATGAAAAAAATGTTCAACACCTCTAGCAATTAGAGAATTATAAATCAAAACTAGTCCTAAGATTTCATCTCACTTCAGTCAGAATGGCAGCTATCAAGAACACAAACAATAAGTGTTGGCGAGGATGTGGGGAAAAGGCACACACACTCATACACTGCTGGTGGGACTGCAAATTGATGTAGCCAAATTGGAAAACTTGGAGTGGAACTACCATTTGACCCAGCTATCCCATGCCTTGGCTTATTCTCAAAGGGTTTAAAAACAGCATACTACAGGGGCTGGGGATTTGGCTCAAGTGGTAGCGCGCTCGCCTTGCATACGTGAGGCACTGGATTCGATCCTCAGAACCACATTAAAAAGTAATAAGTGAAATAAAAGCATGCTATCTATCTACAACTAAGAAATAAATATTAAAAAAAAAACTTTAAAAAACCCAGCATACTCCAGGGACACAGCCATATCAATGTTTGTAGCAGCACAATTCACAATAGCTAAATTATGAAACCAACCTAGAGGCCCTCCAGTAGATGAATGGATAGGGAAACTTTTTGATATATATACACAATGGAACATTACTCAGCATTAAAAGAGAATAAAATCATGGCATGTACAGATAAATGGATGAAATTGGAGAATATAATGCTAAGTGAAGCAAGCCAATCCCCCAAAACCAAAGGCTGAATGTTTTCTTTGATGCAACAGTCGGGGAGCATGGGAGGAATGGAGGAACTTTAGATAGGGCAAAGGGGATGGAGGGAAAGGAGGGGGTAAGGGGGTAGGAATGATGGTGGAATGAGTGAGACATCATTACCCTAAGTACATGTATAAAGACATGAATGGTGTGAAAATACTTTGTCTAACCAGGGTCTTGAAAAATTGTGCTCTATATGTATAATCTGAAATGAATTGCATCCTGCCATCATGTATAACAAATCAGAATAAATAAAAGTAATGAAATCCAATAAGAGATACCAGATTTATATATAACAAATTACAAAACAGTCCCTTCTTCCCTCTGATATGACTCCCCCCCCCCGCCCCCCCAGAGTGTCTCCTTTTTCCTTTTTCTTATCCATTCTAATACATTCATGCTTGCTTTAAAAAAAAAAAAAATCCACCATAAAACACATGTCCGGCATGGTGGCACACACCTGTAATCCCAGTGATGCAGGAGTCTGAGGTAAAAGGATCTCAAATTCAAGACTAATCTCAGTATGTGGTTTAGTAGTCGAGTGCCCCCGAGTTAAATCCCTGGTACCAAAAAAAAAAAAAAAAAAAGACTAACCTCAGTAACTTAGCAAGACCCTCAGCAACTTGGTGAGACCCTGTCTCAAAATAAAAAATAAAAAGGACTGGAAATGTAGTGGTAAAGACCCAGTTATCCCCAGGACTTCCCTGCCCCCCGAAGAAAAAAAAAGAAAGAAACCAAAACCAAGCTGGGCATGGTGTACACCTATAATCCCAGCCACTCAGGAGGCTGAGGCAGAAGGATCACAAGTACAAGCCCAGCCTCAGCAATTTAGCGAGATGCTGTTTTTTTTTTTTAATATATAGTTTTTTATTTATTTTATTTAGTTATCGGCAGGCACAATATCTTTGTTTGTATGTGGTGCTGAGGATCCAACCCGGGCCGCACGCATGCCAGGTGAGCTCGCTACCGCTTGAGCCACATCCCCAGCCCATGCGAGATGCTGTCTTAAAGGTTAAAGGCTGGGCACAGTGGCACACACCTGTAATAGCAGGAGGCTGAGATAGGAGGATCAAAGGTTTAAAGCTGCCCTCAGCAATGGCGGGGAGCTAAGCAACTCTCTGAGACCCTGTTTTTAAATAAAATACAAAATAGGGCTGGGATGTGGCTCAGTGGTCGAGTGGCTAAGTTCAATCCCCAGTACCGCCCAGCCCCCGCCAAAATTAAAAGTTAGAAAGGGCTGGAGATGTAGCTTAGTGATTAAGCACCCCTGGGGTTCAATCCTTGGCACACACACACACAGAAAAAAAAATCTGAAAAATAAATAGTAAAGATCTAAATAAATGGAGGAAATACTACATTCATGTGCAAAGATTAGAGGACATAATTGCATCAACATGTTAATTTTTCCCAAATTTATTTATAGAATCAAGAAAATTCTAATCAAAATTCCAGGTTTTCATTGTTGGTGTTGTAATACTGAAAATGAACAAATTGATTCTTAATATATATGGAAACACAAAGAGTCGTGAATAACCAATACAATCTCAAAGAACAAGTCTAGAAGATACATCAAAAATATACTGCATTTTTTAAAAAGAATTTCCTTTCTTTTTTATCTTATTTTTTTTTATGTGATACTGAGGATCAAACCCCATGCCTCATGCACCTGAGGCAAGTGCTCAACCACTGAACCACAGCCCCACCCTCCAATACTTCATTCTTTTAAATCTACACTGTAGCATTGGCTCTATGATGAATAGACTCGTGGAACAGTAAGTGGTGCGAGGTCATTTGATATTCTGTTTTTATTTTTCCTTTTGGTGCTGGGGGTCAAACCCAGGGCTTACACATGCTAGGCAAGTTTCTATAACTGAGCTGTATCCCACTCCAAAAAGTTGGTTTTAACATCTCCCTCATATTGTGCATAATAGATTCTCAATAGATTCTCCATGTTTCTAGATCTAGCTATGATAGGTAAAACAACTTCTAGAAAATAATGTTAAAAGATTTGTTATCTTGGAGAAGACAAATCTTGTAAATAGTATATGTAAAAGTATCTTAAAGGAAAATGCAGATAAGCTAGACTATAATAAAATGAAGAACTTTATCAAAAGACATCATTGGGTCTGGAGTTTATACCTCAGTGTTAGGCAGCTTATTTATCTGGCATGCACAAAGCCCTGGATTCAATCCCAAGATAATACACACACACACACACACACACACACACACACACACACACCAAAAAAAAAAAAAAAAAAAACTTCAAAAACCTAACACATGAAAAAGCAGGGCACAGAATACAAAAAAGATAGCAATAACAGACCAAAAACATACTCTATTCCTAAAACACTGCCTATAACTAAATAAGAAAATGGTTGAGCAACTAATAAAAAATAAAAATTAAAAAAAAAAAGAAAATGGTAATCCAACAGGAAAAAAACAGGCAAAATTGGGCATTGAACAAATGTTCACTATATAAAAAGTGCTCAACTTCACTAGTTATCAGGGAAATAACAAACTAAATCCTGAATTAACTTACATATCTACCAATGTGACTCTAACTAAAAAGTGACCACAGTGAATGCTAGTGAGGATATGGAACAATTGTAATTCTCATCACTGTAGAACTGTATGATAGTTTAACCACTCTGAAAAATGTTTTGTAATCACCTACTGAAGTTGAATCTGAGTCTTCAGTGACCTAGTAATTCTACTCATAGATATGTATACAACATAAATGTATGCATGTATCTACGAAAAGATATGTTCAAGAATGTTCACATTAGGAGCTGGAGTTGTGGCTCAAGTGGTAGAGTTGCTCGTTTAGCACCTGTGAGGTACTGGGTTCGATCCTCAGCACCACATAAAAATAAAATATTGTATCCTCCTAAAACTAAAAAATAAATATTAAAAAAAAGAATGTTCACATTATTTGTTACTTAAAACTTGAAAACAGGGACAGGGATGCAGCTCACTGGTAGAATATTTGCCAAGCATGCATGAGGTTCTGGGTTGAATCACCAGTACCACCAAAAAGTAAAAAACTCACAAAACCCAAAAAACTTGAAAATAATCCAATGTTCATCTACAGAATAATGGAACAATAATGCAGTAGAATATCACATAGCTATGAAAGCATACTATTGATATAGACAATAGCATGGATTAATCACACAAACATGTTGAGAAAGATAAAGCTGGGCTGTATATAGCTTAATAGCAGAGCACTTGCCCAGTATTCAAGGGCATTCTTGATCCCCAAAAGGGATCCACTGGAAAGGAAATGAAAGCAGTCCAAGAAAACTCTGATTACAAAGTTCAGAAACAGGGAAAACTAATTAGTGCTGATAAAATACTGGTTACCATTTCTGGATGAAAAATTAAAGTGTTTTCAAGAATGCTGGTCCTGGGGCTATTCTATTTTTTAATGTGCTTGAGTGGTGGCTAAATATTGTGTTCCCTTTCAGAAAACTCATTGCTATATTATTTGTATTTTTTCTGTATGTTAACACTTGAATCAAAGTTAAAATACCAACAGTAAACCAGGCGCATGCCTGTAATCCCAAAGACTCAGGGAGTTTAGGTAGGAAGATTGAGAGTTCAAAGCCAGGCTCAGCGATTAGCAAGGCCTTAAGCAACTCAGCAAGACCTTGTCTCTAATAAAATATTAAAAAAAAAAAAAGGGGTGGGAATGTGGCTCAGTGGTTAAGCACCCCTGGGTTCAATCCCTGGTACCAAAAACAAAACAAAATAGAAACAAACAATATACACATAAAAAGTTTTCTCTAGTGCAGTGGCTCATGCCTGTAATCCCAGTGGATCGAGAGGAGGCTGAGGCAGGCAGATTCCAAATTCAAACCCAGGGTCAGCAATGGTGAGGCACTAAACAACTCAGTGAGACTCTGTCTCTAAATAAAATACAAAAAAGGTATGGGGATATGGCTCTGTGGTTGAGTGACCCTGAGTACCTACCTCCCCCCCAAAAAAAGTTTCTCTAAATCCTCACATCAGGATAAAATTTTTATCTCTGTTTTGGTTTACAGTTCCTTAATGGTAGCCTGATATTTTATAATTTGTTTGGCTCCTTAAATAATCTCAAAATTAAATTCTAAGGGACTATGGTATTTATTGTAGCCTGTGATCATGGCCACAGATGTGCCATTAATGGGAAAGATAATTTAGTCACAAAACCAGCCTTAAACCAAAATTAATAGCGTCCAAATTTTTTGAACTGGGGATTGAACACAGGGGTACTTAACCTCTAAACTATATTCCAAGCGCCCCCCCCCCCAACACTTTAAAAAATATATATATATAAATTATATATAAAGATCAGAAACAAGTAATATGGGACAGAAGCATGAGTGCCAATGGAGTGCCACAAATTATAGCACAACTGTAAATGACAGCTTTGGACAGGGGAAGAAAATTCCTGGACATGATTCATATTGCCTTGTTGTAAAATGACACACTCCTAACTTCTCAGTTGTGAGAAACAAATGTCGAAAAGCAAGGAATTTTTAGCTGGGCTCTGTCTCTAAATAAAATACTAAATGGGCTAGGGGTGTGGCTCAGTGGTTTAGTGCCACTGGGTTCAATCCCTGGTGTACACACACACACACACACACACACACACACACACAAATAAATAAATAAAATTTTTAAAAAAAATAAACAAGGAATCTTTATATATAAAGAAAAATTTGCTCCTTTTTACATATAGCAGGCCTATACCTGCACCTAGCAATGAGCTCATGTGCCAACCTAGGAACACTTTAGTAAAATGTATTACATTTTAGTCACCAAAAACGACTCCAAATGAGTTTGACCTTGAAGACACTGTAAGAAAACTGACACAGCACTGAGATTACTTGACAACCTGTCATCACTAGTTATTTCTATGGACTGTGGCTCTATTGGGTCAAACTAAATTATTTGAAATTGGAAGAACTGCTCCAGGTGCTATTAAAAAAAAAATTAAAAACACCACCAAAATCATGCGTTTTAAAATTTCCAAGTTAATGCAGGCATGGTGGCATGTGCGTTTTGGGAAGGCTGAGGCAGGAAGATCCCAAGTTTGAAGTCAGCCTCAGCAAAAAGCGAGGTCCTGGCCTGGGGTTGTGGCTCAGTGGTAGATCACTTGCCTAGTATGTGTGAGGCACTGGGTTCAATTCTCAGCACCACATATAAATAAGTCAATGAAATAAAGGTCCATCAACAACTAATAAAATTTTTTTTTTTTTAAAAAGGGAGGTGCTAAGCAACCCAGCAAGACCCTATCTCTAAATAAAATATAAAAGGGCTGGGGATGTGGCTCAATGGTTAAGAGCCCTGGTTTCAATTCCTGGTACCAATAAATATAAATTTTTAAAATAAATAAAAACAGCTAAGAATGTAGCATAGTAGAAACATGCCCCTGGGTTCAATTTCTAGTACCAGAACAACAACAACAAAAAATTTCCCACAATAAGCTAGAGTAAAAATTGGCTAAAAACAATCTTAATAAAAAATTTTCCTTTTTTTTTTTTTTTTTTTTTTTTAGGAGCCACCTTGAGTCCTAAATAGGGCTGGGGTTGTAGCTCGCTGGTACAGCGCTTCCTTAGCATGTGTGAAGCAGCGAGTTCCATCCTCAGCACCACATAAAAATAAAGGTATTGTGTCCATTTGCAACTTAAAACAAATTTTTAAAAGAGTCCTAAATAAATTTGTTTTATTTCCCCAATTCTGATGTATAGGCCACTTAATACACACATTACAATGTTTCAGAAATGTTAAAATATTTTAATGATCACTCTAGATTTAAATGTTTCAACAAAACACTGAGTTTTGATAAAAGACTAGATTAAAATGTTTCAACAAAAGACAATTTTGATCAAATGGCTCAATGGTTGAACACAGGCTCTTTAGTCATTAGTCATACAAAAACTGAATTCTCATTTCCATTTCTTTGGGCAAGTTTTTTCTCCTATTCAGCTTTCCTATTTGCAAACCAGAGGCAACATCTTTTTTTTTTTTTGGTGGGGGGGTTGCCCTATCTGAGGACTGAACCCAGTGCCTCACACATGCTAGGTAAGCACTCTACCATTTAGCCACAACTGCAGCCCCTCATCTGATTATTTCTGTGCTATGTGCTAGATTCCTACCTGGTACACAGCTGACATTCAATGTCCAAAGTATTAGTTGTATCAGTTATGAGCCTAGTAAAATTCAACGAAATTTTAGAAAAGATCGGATTTGATTTCCTGATTCAGGTTAGAAGTGGGGATCACTTTTCTAAAGGTGCTTGCATAGGATCCCTTTAACAACTTAACAGTTATTAGTTTTCAAAACAAAAGGGGTCTTCTTCATCCCAATTCTTCAGTATGCTTGTCTACTATCCTATAATCAGAAACGGCTAACTTAAGAACTTATAACTTTAAGGATCTTATAACAAGGTTGGCATGTCTGTGGAAGTCAAGTTAAATTTCCCCATTCAACTCAGCAGTTGCCTGTAATCCCAGCAGTTTGGGAGGCTGAGTCAGGAGGATCTCAAGTTCAAGGTGAGCCTCAGCAATTTAGGGAGGCTCTAAGCAACTGAGACCCTGTCTCAAAAACAAGAGAGGAGGGCTGGGCCTGTAAGTCAGTGGTAGAGCACTTGCCTACCACAGACGTGGCACTGGGTTAATCTTCAGCAACACACACACACAACTAACTAACTAACTAAATAAATAAATAAATAAATGCTAAATTCTTAAAAAAAAAAAAAAAAAATACAAACAATCCCAGAGGCTCAGGAGGCTAAGGTAGGAGGATCTCCAGTTCAAAGTCAGCCTAGGCAACTTAGCAAGGCACTACACAACTCAGTGAAACTGTCTCTAATAAAATATAAAAAGCAGTTGGGGATGTGGCTCAGTGGTTCAGCACCCCTGGGTTCAATCACAGTACCAAAAAATAAACAAAACCCCTCAAAGTTCTTCCTCATCTTCCTATAAGCAACAAAATATAACTCTAGAAATCTGCTTTCCAAGCCACACATTTCACAACACAAGCAAGGGTATCACTCATTTATCAGTACACCTAATATTTCAGAAAATTTTGGGGTTAAAACTTCATTTTAAGACAAAATACCACAGGACCTGTAATTAACACAAATTAGTTGCATTCAAGTTATGACTGTAAAAAGTTTTTACTAAATGATCCTGAAGATGACTTAATCAAGCACTGAAACTTCAAGGGAAACTCCCAAACTTTCCAGCCCACAATTCTAGGTCATGGAAGGGACTAGGCACTTTCTGCAGTCTTCCCTGGTTGCCTACCTTACAATTTTGATAGGGATCTAAACACCTGCTGGGTATGTATGGTAGATCACACCTGTGGTCCCTGCTACTCAAAAGGCTTGAGTTTTGAGTTCTAAACCACCCTGGATAACACAGCGAGACCCTACACAAAAATAAATAAAGCAAAAAAACCTGTACCTACTTCCTCTTCCATGCATTATTACCTTTATTGGTTTCTTTCTCCTTAACTAAAACTGCCACCTCTTAAAAATGCTATAGGATTCCTCAGTTTTCTGACTACATAAAGGCTACACAGCCAACTAAATTAATCCTTTCACAAAGCAAACTCACTTGACAAGCCAGCCTGACAAGATACGAGTACATAAAAGACTCTTCTGTTAAAAACAAAAATTAAAATCACTAATTCTGTTTACTTGGTCCCTTTATATCCATGAATCAGGCATTAGTTTCAGTGTGGAGACAGTCTACAAAACCTGCATGCTGTGAATGGTTTAAGAACTTGCAACAGAATTTTATGAATTCCTATTTTGGGGGCTGGGGATGTGGCTCAAGCGGTAGCGAGCTCGCCTGGCATGCCTGCGGCCTGGGTTCGATCCTCAGAACCACATACAAACAAAGATGTTGTGTCTGCCAAAAACTAAAAAATAAATATTAAAAAAAAAATTCTCTCACCTCTCAAAAAAAAAAAAAAAAAAAATCCTATTTTGGCCTTCAATGCAACGATATCTGGCCATCTTGTGTTGGAAATAGAACAAATCAAATTGAAAACCTCCCAGGCTGCTCTAAATGGATAGTAGAGAACGATTTGTATACAAATGTCTCCAATCATTTGATGAGAAAAGCAATTCATAAAATTATATTTTCTAACTGCTGGCAGATGATTAAGATAAAAACTACTAGAATGTTACCCATCCAATTCTTTGCTACTAAGAATTGAGGCCTGGAGTATACTTATGTCAACGTGTCATTTTAGGAAAAAAAGTCAAATGTGGTTAAGAAAACATGTACCAAATAAAAAATGATTTCTAGGACACAGGAAAGCTAGAAATGCATCTTACAGATGCAAATACTTAAGCAGAAACTATTCCAAGGGTATTTACTGCAGTACCTTTCATAATAGCAAGGTTGGAAATAACTTGTCCAAAAGTAAACTTTAAAACTACAGTTCAGGTGTACATCAATATTAAAATGAAGAGATCTAACTGCCCAATGTGAAATGACCAATATAATGTGATCACTGATGCATAAACTACTCTGTAAGAAACTACTTACGAGTCTTTCTGGTAAGGGATAACAGAGAAAATGAATTTTTTCTTCACCTGCCACTGACCTTTTCAGGGAGGAGTATATAGTATATGTCAGCCCAACGAGAATTATTTTGGCACATTCAACCTTGTTTGGTTGTACACAACCCAACCTTCCATCATAGAAAATGATTGATAATTACACCTTGTGTTAAATACTCATGTTGTACTTTAATGATCAACATACTGGGTTGCTAACTGATTTGGAAGACAGGACATGTAATCAATTGACTTAAAAGATTATTTAGTGTTCTTCACAACCAGATTACAGGCAGTATTTCTTTTTCCAAAATATACATCTTTGGGTGACAGATAAATAATTTATGGAAGAAAAAAGGAGAAATCTTTTCACATTCAGGCAAATGTAATACTGTCAATGTGTTTGAACTACAGATTTTATTTTAGAAGTATAAAGGATGGAGGCGCAGTATATTTGGCATTTTTAATTTAGGTTTGTTTTATTTAAGTTTAATGTTAATTCCATGCTGTGTTTCAGTAAGAACAATACAGATTCTGTATCTGTGGCTCCAGTCAGATATCCAGTAGTACAAATTAGCTTCAAGTTACACATACTGAACAAAAGAGGTTGAGCGAGCGAAGGAGGGTAGGGAAGGCAGGGGAAAAGGGAAGGAGAAGAAACAAAGAATTGAACACGCATGCAGGCTTCTCCATACCACCTTCAATGCTAACCTGCTTCAGAGGGAGAGTAAAAAGTAGGCAAGAATGAGCAGCCACGGATTGTTGAACTGTTACCAGCACCACGCTTTTCAGCAACATTTCAGCACAATTTGAAACACTTTTTACAGCAAAACCATAACAAATCTCCCCCAAAACAACCTTTTAACCACCTCAAGCTAACACCCAATTAAGTTTAAACATTGGTATAAAATTCAAACAATTAGAAAAAGGAAAAAAAAATGATACCACATATGCCTCTAAAGTGTGATCAATCTCTCTCTCAGATGCATCACCTAGAAGTCTAATGGCTTTCAAATATAATTTCCATTTCTAATGGTGATCTTGCCACTTCTGGCACGGAGACAATACAGTAATGCTGAAAAAGCCTCTATGCAGTCCTGTTAGTGTCTTAAAGAACCTAAAAGCTGGGACCAGTAAATCCACAGAAATTCACTCTTGCCTTTAAGAACTTTTGGAAACAGTTTTTTAAAAAAAAGAAAAAAAAAAAAAAAAAAAAAAAAAAAAAACCAACCAAAAACAAAAAACAAAAAAAATCAAAACAAAACAAAAAATACGGGGAGGAAAAAAAAAAAAAAAAACCAGGGCAGGAACCTAAATTCTGAGACCAAATGTAAAAGTCAGATTTGGTGGTTCTCAGTGACAATGGGGAACTTCCAAGGGGTGGGACAGGGAGGAGTGGGGTGGTCAGAGATGGTTTCTCTTGTTGGCTTTTATGTCTCACTGATTTTCATCTTCCACATCCTGCAGCGCTTCTTTATTCTGCTCTTCACCTGTAAAGAAGAAAGACAATATTTCATGAAGCTATAATATTTCATAAAGTTGTTGTTCCAGGTCAAAAGACACATATTTGATACCATCGGTATTGAACACAGACAGGCAAAGGACTTCTATCATCCTTGATACTTGAGTGATGTCTAAATTAAGAAGGACTGCTAATCACGGTCCTGAAATGGTCAATAGTCATAAAAAAGAAATTGATGCACAAATCAATGATTTTTTTATGTTTAAAAGAAGCTCTTAAAAGTACACAGCCAGAGTAACCATAGTCTTAAAATAATTTTCAAGCTTTTAAGTATATCTTGGGTCAAAATACTCTTTCTCAATAACCTCACCCCTTTTAAACCAAGAGTATTTTGCTTTATTATTATTATTATTTTTTTTGGTGCAAAATCTAATTTACCCAGAAACTCAATTATCAGAAATGTCTCAAAAACTGAACTGAGTAATAAAATGCTCCAAAGGAGTTCTATGGTGTTTGGTGAGGGATATTCTGTTGTTGTAAATGAACATTTAACAATTTTTCTCTTGGCCAGATACATCAATCTATCATCAGATTCCCCACATCAGAGTGAAACAGCATGCTCAAAGTAAACCAGACCATTGAGGTTATTAAAGAAGGGCATTTGGACCAGTTTTCTCATGCTATTCTCTTCTTTTTGAACATGACAATTAGCCTGAGGAGTTCAACTGCACCATGACATGCAACACAAAGCCAGTCTTATTCACTAGAGGAACATCTTCCTATTAATAAGCATTAAACAAATCAGGCATAGTAAAGAAACATGCAGAGGCTTTTGCTTAATAATAATAATAAAAGGAACAGGTAAAATTACATTCTTTTGTACTTTAAACAAATCACTTATAACTTCTACAGAGTTACTAGTTTCAATCAAATTAAATTTTTAAAAAAATCAATTAACCAGAGGTCAGAAGGCAGAGCTCAGAGGCAGAACATGTGCTTTTAACACATTCAAGGCCAAGTTTGAACCCCAGTATCACATAAAAATAAATTTAAACACACACACACACAATCTAAACACCTGAGGGTGGGGTCAGGTTGGGAGTAATTAGGATTGAACCCAGAACGCTGCACAAGCTAGGCAAGTATTTTATTAAATTACATCCTTTAGTCCTTTTTATTTTATTTATTTTGGGACAGGATCTCACTAAATTGCCTCAGCTGGCTTTGAACTTTGTGATCCATACCTCAGCTTCCCAAGAAGCTGGGATGTGTGCCACCACAGAGTTAATATTTTTTAAAATCAATCAATAATCATAAAATGTTCAGATCACAACCGACTCATTCATAATGCTGGTTATTTAATTAGAATGGACAAATACTGGATGTCTATAAGTATGAAGTATTTATAAAGACCTCTGTGATAAACAATAAGTGCTATTATAGTATTATGAGTTAAGTAATGGTAATTTTCAAATCTCCTGTGATAAAAACATCTGGCTTGATAATGTGGCTCTCAAGTTACCTCAAGAACATGAAAACTTTTTGACTTGTAATACAGAAAAAAATATGCAAAGAAAAAAAAAGAACTCAAAATACACCCAGCTGTTCCCCTAAAGATTCATTCTACAAATTGTTCCTGTGTTCAAAATTCAGGAAACATCATGGGAGCATTCACATTCACTCTCATTTCTAACAGAAATATATTGCCAATATAAGTTAACCCTAGGACACACTCTAATTACTCATAAGTAATCATTAGATTTGCCAAAAGTTCCAAATAACTTTGGCATAAAAGTCCTACACATATATAAATCACATCATCGTGTAAGTCACACCCAACCAGACACAGGCAGGGGTAGCAGGCCGATGACGTCTTAAAAAGTTTAGCACCTTGAAATGTAGAACAGGCAGTTTGTAAGCAACAAGATGATAAATATGCAGGCATGATTAGTGAAGAACCCAAACTGAAAGCAAAATTCACTGTGCCATGATAATGACTTACAAAGTAGAGTTTTTAGGAAAGGAAGAGTTGGATTTTCCTTTAGGAATCTATATTGCAAGGAGAGAGGGAGGGAGACAATCATATGAAAGCAACATTACAAGAAAAATAAACCAAGAGAGCAGGACAAAGGAAAACATCAATGATACAAGGGGAGTCAGATTTTGATCTTTCACTTTGTATATACTGCCCTCCAAGAAATAATCTGTCCAATCCTTCCTTTTACTTCTAAGAAAATAATATCCTTTTATAAAGTACACAGAAAAGTGAAAGGTATTTCTGTGCCTATTCCTTCTAGATTTTGGAGGAACCAATAGCACACACATATTCTTTTGTATGAAACAGTCCTCTTAGAGAAAAGGACTGAAATCATCCCAAGAGGAAAGGGCAGTGATCCCTTTAAAGAACTATGTTCCAAAACACTGGGACAGACATTAACATACACTGTAGTAACAAGACATAAAAGCATGTAAGTAAACTGCATACATTTCTTTCTTTAGAAACACTCAATTCAAATCCTTCATGATACTACTTTGCACAGCCAGAAATAAAGGAGAAAACCACCTAAATAATACTTATAAACTAAATGCAAGTAACATACTGGAAAATCACAAATTTCATGATAGTAATTCTATATTTAGCATGGAATCTATTACAAATCACCTAAGAGAACATACAGTACTATACTTATTTTTTTAAGCAAAAGTGTTAAAAAAAATTTCCTAATGCCCTTAATAATTTAAACTTACTACAATATTAACAATCTTTTCATTGTTAATACTATCATGCTCCTTAACTATAAGCATTTTTAAACAAAAAAATTTAATAACTAATGAAAATACTGTTTTTGCTAAATTTGATCAACTGTTCAAATTATATACTAAATAAGGAACTGAAACAACTGAATTTCTCCAGATTAAAAATAACATCCACTCTCTGATTTCTGATCATCATATGAGCTCCTTCCCCTCTGTCATACTCTTCTGCCACGATGTTCAGCCTCACCTTGAGCCCAGTCTGCTTTCTATGGATTGAGATGTCTGAAACCATATGCCCCCAAATAAAACTCTCCCTCCTCTATAGTTGTTCTGGTTTCGTCTCAGAGGAAAAAAAGCTAATAACTAAAACAGAAGTTGGTACCAGCAGTAGGGATTACTGTTGACAAACCTGACCATGTGAGTTCACAACTTCTGGAACTTTTTGGAATTGGTTGGAGAAATTTTGAAATGTATAGCAGTGCAAGTTGGCCAATTCCAGTGGAAACTCAGAAGACCAGAATGCCAACAGGACCATGGACAGTGAAAACAGGGCTCAAGGGGGTTTAGAGGAAGGGGAGAACACTAAAACTAACTCTCAGGATTAAAGAAAAACCTATGCTAAAATGTCACAAGAAATCTTTGTACAAAGAATCTTTCCTATCATGAAAATAGTTTAAAGAAGATATTCCAATTTTAAGATGGTCCACTTCATAAAACCATACTCAATAACAATTTATGTCTGTATAAAAATGGAATGATGACATATAGTCTACTTTGACTAATCAACTCTTAATTATCTGTGAGAATGAGCTATAGGTGTATTAGAGAATATAAATTTAATTTATATTTAATTGGAAAATCTAGCAACTTAGATACTGTAAGGTCTGGCATCAAGTTTCTTTAAAAAGGCATTTCAACCCAGGTCACCTCTGTTACTTTCAGCCTTAAAAACATGTCCGAGGTTGGAGGAGTAGAGTTTACTTAAAGGAAAGCAGCAATTGTTCCTGCTTACCAAACTCTCCACATGCTTTCCTTTTCATTTTGCTTTCCCTTTTATTCCCTCAAAGAGGCACAGAAATACTAATTCAACGAGCTGCGGGCGACTGGCCATTCTTTCTAACAGTTATTGTCAAAAACCACAGAATTTTAAAGCTAGAAAGAACCTGAAGTCATTGTACTTTAGATATGGGAAACTAGTTTTGTGTTCCAAAGAACTAATAGTGGTTTTCTGAAGTTTTGTTTGGAAAACCACCCTTGGCTTCCTCTGAATTTGTTCTAGTCAGTTACATTTCAAATCTTATTAATTCAGACCTAGTCAAATACATGAATACTTCATAAACACATGAGCTTTAGAATTTAGAAGCTAAACCACCTCATTCTCATGTTAGTACCATAACCTAAGTCAGAAATTTAATTCAATCCTTGCAGAGTAAACAAACTGACAACATATATATACCCCAATACATAAGTATATATCAGACATCACAGCATGTGAGTTTGGCCAACAGAAGATATAGCCATCCTCAAGCAATGCAATATATACTCAATTTGGATACTGCAGCTAAAACTGTCAAAACACTTTCTGTTCTAACCCTTTACCACCATCACCAGCAACCATACAACTATCTCATAATGGTCATATCACACTGTCTTCTCTCCAGCCCACCTTCAATAGGGGGATAGGGTTGTAACAGAGTGGTAGAGCATTAGTTTAATTGCCAGCAAAATAAACATTACAAATTTGGATCTCCACATTTAAAGTAAAGATTTGTACACATTCCCTCAATCGCAATTAAATTTTATAAAACACTCTTAGTAACTGTGTGGAACTGAAAACCTTTCCAAGTATAACTCCATCAGACCCCTTAAATAAATACCCAAGGACAAAACATTTCATTTCTCTACAGACTTCAGGATGAAAATAAGTCCCTTTTTAGATGAAAGATTTCCAAACAAAGGTACATCAAAAATAGCTACCAATACCATCTAGTTTGAAATACAATTAACTTCTACCTCCCCAAACTGAATCTGAGAAGATGAAATTGTTTGCTCACCCATCCCTCTTTTCCTCAGCCTCCAAAGAACTGTGAAAGAGGTAAACTAAGTTTAACAAAACATTTTTAATTAGAGGCAAAACTTTAAAAATCTTTAAATATTAACATAAGATCCCCCTATTCTAAATATGTCTTTTATCTCTATGGTACCATTTCCTATGAAGGCAGTAATTGATATTTGGTAGCAGACAGGCTCTGAATTTATGTTGTATTTTAATGTTAAAAAAAAAAGAAATTTTAAAAATGAGTAAAATGATCCAGCAACTCAGATACAATTAACTACAGAAAGTTTACTTACCATCACCCTGCATGTCTGAAGTCCATAGTGTCAGGTTATCACGTAACAACTGCATGATAAGTGTAGAGTCCTTATAGCTTTCTTCACTCAGTGTATCCAGTTCTGCAATTGCATCATCAAAAGCTGCTTTTGCCAACCTAAAATTAAATAAATGTATTACAAAAATTAACAGTGCAAAAATAATCTTACCCTTCCAGTTGAATAATGATAACAATGATTTTTTAAAAAGAATTATTTGGGGGGCTAGGGTTGTGGCCCAGCAGTAGAGCTCTCGCCTAGCATGCGCGAGGTGATGGGTTTGATCCTCAGCACTACCTAAATAAAGAGGTGGAGTTCTGACACATACTATAACACAAATGGATGTTGAAAACATTATTTTAAAAAAGAAGAATTAATTTGGAATAAATATATTTTGAGCACTACTTTTCACTATGCTTTCTGCAAGCATCTTACCACTGGCTACAATATACAGACCTAATTCTATATAGGCTAACAACATGTACAAATTCCAAGGGAAACCACCATCAAAATATATGCAAAATAAAAAAAGCATTTTTGCAAGTTCTAGTTAATGGTTGAATTACTTAAGTTTTATAGCAACAGAAAGTCTCAAGACAATACCCAGGAACTTTGTAGTAAAGCTGTACATTAGCATAAAAGGAACTTTAGGCTTAATGTTTTCCTAGTAAATCACACACACACATCACTTCTAAAAGTTAAATTTAACTGCTCTCTCCATTCCTTATTCTTTAAATCACTTCCACTGGAAAGAGGGGAAAAAAAGGATTTTTACTGCTATAATATTTATTATGAAAACTTTTATAAAACAAAAACTTTCATAAAATAAATAAATAGGAAGCAGAGGGTAACGCAGCAGATCACAAAGTTCAAGGCCAGCCTCAGCAACTTAGGGGAACTGTTCTCAAAAAATAAAAAGGACTGAGGAGTGTAGCTCAGTGGTAGAGTACCATTGGATTCAATCACCAATATCACACAAAAAAGTGAGGAAGCCAGGCAAGATGACACATGCCTATAATTCCAGTGACTGGAGCAGTAAGATCACAAGTTTTAGACCAGCCTCAGTAATTTATTGAGGCCTTAAGCAACTTAATGAGACCCTGTCTCATTGGGACTGAGTCCTTAGGACTGAGGAGTAAGCTCAGTGGTACCATGCCCCTGGGTTCAAGAACAAAAAAGTGGGAGAGGCTGTGGTAGAATAACTACCATATATGAGGTTGTGTGTGTTCTCTCCAGAACCACTACCAATAATAAAATTTCCTATAACATAATCAAAAAGACTTTACAATTTGTAATATAACAAAACTATTCTTGGGCTGGGGATGTGGCTCAAGCGGTAGCGCACTCGCCTGGCATGCGTGTGGCCCGGGTTCGATCCTCAGCACCACATATAAAACAAAGATGTTGTGTCCGCCGATAACTAAAAAAATAAATATTAAAATTCTCTCTCTCTCTCCCTCTTAGAAAAAATTCTCTCTCAAAAAAAAAATAATAAAAAAATAAAACCGTTAAAAAAACTATTCTTAAAATGCATGCAAAGAAGCTAACAAAAATAAGCTATAAACAACAGAACTGAGCCCAGAAGAAAACTGTCATATACGTAACTGTCAGTTAACTTCATAAATTAGGGTGCCAAAATCATTCAACAACAAAAAGCAACTTCAACAAAATGTTATTAAGAAAACTAGATATTCACATGCATGATAATGAACTCTTGCATTATTACAAAAAATTTTAAATTAACTAAAAACAAAACAACAACAACAAAAAAACAGAATCAAAGTGCTGGGGATGTACAAGAGTACTTGCCTGGCACACATTAAGGCCCTGAGTTGGACCACCAGCAGTAGCACAAGTATGTATACACAAACACACACACATACATACACACACACACACACACACACACACACACCCCCCAAGACCTAGAAACTTACAATCTAAAACTATGAAATGCTGGAAGAGAAAAAACCAAAACAGGATAAAAACATTCATGGCACTGGATCTGAACATGTTTTTTTTTTTTTGGTGGGCAAGGGTGCGGAGAATACTGGGAATTAAACACCAGGGCACTTAACCACTGAACCACAGCCCCAGAACTTTTCATTTTGAGAAAGGGTCTTGCTAAGGTACTGAGGATTGGCTTAGAACTTTGCATTCCTCCTGGCTCAGCCTCAATAGTCACTGGGATTACAGACATGCGCCACCATACTTGGTGGGTTTTTTCTTTTTTTTTTTTTAGTGCGGGGGATTGAACCCAGGGCCTTGTACATGGAAGGCAAGCACTTTACCAACTGAGCTGTATCACCAGCCCTGGATTTTATTTTCTTACATGACAAAGCATGGGAAATTTTTCAAAAATTGATAAATTTGATTTCATCAGATTAAAAACATTTACACATCAAAAAGTAGTATCAAGCTGGGCACAGTGGTACAAAAGTATAATTCTACCTACATAAGAGACTAAAGCAGACATTTTTTTTTTTTTTTAGTTGTAGATGGATACAATATCTTTATTTTATTTATTTTTATGTTGTGCTTAGGATCAAACCCAGTGCCTCACATATGCAAGGCAAGTGTTCTACCGCTCAACTACAACCCAGCCCAAAGCAGAGGGATTCTTAAGTTGAAGCCAGCATGGACACCTTAGGGAGACCCTGTCTCAACAAATAAAAAATTTTAAAAAGCCAGGGTATAGTTCAACGATAGATAGAGCACCTTAGGTCCAAAATTCATAGATCAAAACAATAAAAGTAAAATAAAAAAACAGCAGGTATTAGTAAAAACATGGAGAAAATAGAACTCTCAAATTTTGCTGATGGGAATGTAAAATAATTCACTTTCTGTAGAAGAGGTCAGACTCCTCAAAAAGTTGAAGCAGAATTACCATGCCCATCAATTCTACTTCTAGGGAGGATTAAAAACAGGGATTCAAACAGATTCTTGGTATGCTGATGATGATAGCATTATTTAAAAAGACAAAAAACAAAACACAACTAGTCATCAAAAGATAAACTAAATGTGTTATAAATGGAACATTCAGCCACAAAAAGGACTTCAGGGGTACCCTTCAAATCCCTGAAGTCCTTTGTGGTAAAGCACCTGCCCAGCATGCCCAAAGCCCTGGCTTCAAAGAAAACATAGAGGACTTTAGTAGAGACACATGCTATAATGTGAATAAATCTTGAAAATATGCTTATAAAATAAGCCATACAGAAAAGAACAAATATTATGATTTCATGTATACGAGGTACCTAGAACAGGCAAATTCAGAATCAGAAAATAAAACAGATAGGTGTGTAGTATACATCTGTAATCCCTGATACTCAGGAGGCTGAAACAGGATAACCAAGTTCAAAGCAAGCCTGGGCAATTGGAACTGGGTTAGAGGAGAAACTGGAGCAGAGTGCTGATGAAAAGTCTTGAAACAGAAAGTCAGTTACACAACACTGTGGCTATACTTAATGTCACTGAATTGTACACTTAAAATTTTTTACAAATTATAAAAACTCATGTGAGTTTTATAAAAATATAATTTGTAAAATAGATAGATTTTGAAATCTGTATCTATAATAATCAAAACCACTAAAATTTGTATCTACAATATCAAAAACTAGGAACAACCTAAAGTAAAAACAAGAGAATAGCTTACATTAATGACACTTCATTAAGACAAAAAATACTAGTAATATATTCACTAAGAGAATAATTCCTTCCCAGAGGTGCTGGGAATCAAACTCCAGGCCTTATGTCTGCTAGACAAGTGCCCTACATCTCCAATCCCAGAAAATAACTAATTAAAAGCATGCCCATAAAGACTAAAAGGTGACATACAAAAATTAATTTTATTATGGTAATTCCTCATTCCTTTCCAACACAGAATGTTAAAATCTTTTGAATCTACAATTCATATCTACATAACTGAAACAATCAACACAATGATTATTAACTGCTATGTGTCTGTCTGTTACCCCAACACTTTCAGCAAGAACCAAAAGAATTCATGTGACTTGAGACTACAAAGATGGTTCCAATGAACAAAAGAAGTAACTATCTCTTCCTCCAGAACCTTTTCACTTCACATTGAGAGCTTCTGTTCTCCTCCATGACTTACCTGCAGGCACGGTCAGGGGAATTAAGAATTTCATAGTAGAATACGGAAAAATTGAGAGCAAGACCTAAACGAATGGGGTGCGTTGGTGGAAGTTCTGTCATTGCAATATCACTAGCAGCTTTATAAGCCACTAGGCTATTCTCTGCAGCCTCCTTCCTGTCATTTCCTGTGGCAAACTCAGCCAGATACCTGTGGTAGTCCCCTTTCCTACAACAAAACAAAACCAAAATTAGGAATGCATTTGAAATAGAAAAACTTTAAAGTTTTTATGATATATAAAATAAAATATATAGCCCCCAAAAAAGCATTTAAAAACCCAGGAATGAGGAACTAGAGATTTGTCTCCTTGATCATGAAATAAATGCTTCCTTTTCCCCCCATGTGGTACTTGGTTTGCACTAAGACCTTGAGCATGTGCTCTACGATTGACAGCCCCAGCCCTCAAAAAAATGTTTCTATATAATGGTTAAAACTGCACCGTGGGCTGGGCGTGGTGGACCCTACATATAATCCCAGCTACTCAGGAGGCTGAAGCAGAAGGATAGCAGGTTTGGAGCCAGTCTAAGCAATTTAGTAAGACTCCGTCTTAAAATAAAGGGCTGGGGATATAGCTCAGTGCTAGAGCACTTGACTTGCATGTGAGACACCCCCACACACATTTGATTCCAGTACTACAGGGGTGGGGGGGGTGTGGATGAATGGATAGTGAAGTGTAAGCTGTAGATGGGAGAAGAAACCCAAAGCAAAAGAAGGTAAATAAAGCAAAAGCCAATAAATTTTTTATAATAGACTGATCATCTTCAAATCAATTCTCTAATAGCAGTGAAATCTGCAAATGAATATCAAGCTATTTAAGTTTTAAGAATCACTCCTCCCATACAATCTTCTAACATTAAATAACTTATTAAAATAAAAGCTGAAAACCTATGTAGAAAAAATGTCATGATTCTAAGGCCAACTTTTAATCTTACATTTTCCCTTCTAGTATGGAACCTACATTTTATAATAGAAAACCTTGGACTCGCCAGTGTTAGCTGCTGGAATGAGGTGTTTGTCCAGTACATCCAGAATGTCACAACAGATTAACTTTAGCTCCGTCTCAACCTGGAAGGGTGGGGGGAAAAAAATCAGATTAAGTCTAGAAATTCTATAAAGTATTACACATTTGACCACCTACCTCTGGCTTTAAGAAAGAAAAATCTAGGCCGGGCATAGTGGCATATGCCTGTAATCCCAGCGCCTCAGGAGACTGAGGCAGGAGGATCATAAGTTCAAAGCCAGCCTCAGCAAAAGCAAGATGCTAAGCAACTCAGTTGAGACCCTGTCTCTACATAAAATACAAAAAAATAGGGCTGGGGATGTGGCTCAGTGGTTGAGTGTCCCTGAGTTCAATCCCCAGTACCAAAAAAAAAAAAAAAAAAAAAAAAAAAAGAAGGAAGGAAGGAAGGAAGGAAAGTCTAGTATAAAATAGAACACACACCCCTCTCTTAAAACTCCTCCTTTCTTGACCCAAAATTATAGAAAGACTGTCTCCAGATTATTAACTGTAACTTTTCCTCTCTGAATGCTATTCCTTAAGGGTGTACTTAAACACGCCACACCTCTCAGTTCAGCAACAGAATTGCCAGTAATAATGTAACATGGGTTGCTTTTAAATGCTGGGCTTTTACATGAACTACCAACTATTACCTCCATTTAGAGAGGGAAAAGAGAAGTTAAGATTCCTTACTTATCCTAAAGTCCAACAACAAAAACTCAAGTGGGCTGCAATTTGCCTCGTCCATCAAAACCTGGATTTAATTCCCCCAATATATGAACCCAGACAGGGTACAAAGAAAAAAAAAATCAAGTTAGTTTATCTTCAATACTCATATTCCTAACTATATTCCAAGAACCAATCACTTTAGTGGAAGTGATTCACAAACAGTTATGGCACCAAAAATCTGCAGGCCAAAGTAAATACTGCCACTCATTTCTTATCAATTTATAATGCCAAAAATACACAGCACCCCCCAAATATACATGATCATCTTGTCATCAATTTCCTATTAATTCTCAGTAATACTGTTAAATCTTTCTAGTTTGATCTCCTTTGCATTAATAAAAAATTCTCCCTCTTTCTCTTCTCCTAGTCTTGTCCTTAACCCTAAGTAAAACTAGCTGTCTTCTGAATAAAGTACCTGCCTGATAATTTTCAAGTAGAGAATGCCCTAGGAGTATGAAGATTTCTAAGTTCTCTTACATCCTCCTATTGGATATGACTGCTTTTATTACTCCAAAGCAAATCTCCAGGTCCTTTCCCACATTCATGAAATATATATAGCCTACTTCTCCAATAACTGATACTGCACCAAGGTATTATCTTCCATGTTCCATTCAGCACAGCTTTTTTTTTTTTTTCCTGCTTGTGGTAATGGGGATTGAATCCAGGGATGCTCTACCACTGAGCTACAGTCTCAGCCCTTTTTGAGATACTATCTAAGTGACTGAGGTTGGCCTAGAACTTGCATTCCTCCTACTTCAACCTCTAGGAATAACTGGAATTAAAGGCATGCACCACCAAGCAAAGCATAAACAATTCATTGATCTCTATGACCTTAACCTCAACTGTGTTGCTGTATCCTAAATTCTCATATTCCAACTCTTAGCCTAAAACTTCTTCTTTTGCTTTTTTAACTCATTATTCCTATTTAGAGAATGGGCAAACCTCCAGTCTATTGATTTCATATTCTCCCAAGTTTTCAGTTATTGTGCTCAATTCATACTACCCTTCACTCATTAGACAAAATCCCACAACTAGCTCATAGCATATTTCTTCATCATCTTTTCTCATTTCCTCAGCCCTCTGGTTCAAACTTGTCTACTGTCAACCCATATTATTTGTTTCACCATATTTGAGGGTGGGGGTAATGCCAATCCTAACTCACTACATTCTATGTTACCTCAATATGTTATTTAACACTTAGAACCTGTTTTTGCCATCTATACATTGAGATAATATCTACCTTTTCAGGGTTATTTATTTATTTTGGTGACACTGAACCTAGGAACCTAGAGCGTACTAGGCAAATTTCTACCACTGATAGATTCCAAGCCCCATCTTTATGTGCATGTATAAACGAACATGATCTAAAATAACCTCATGAAACAATTCTTAATCCAAAACCCTCTGATAATTTCTACTGTTTAAAAAACAATAACTAGGGGCTGAGGTTGTGACTCAGTGGTAGAGCACTCGCCTCGCAGACGCTAGGTCCTGAGTTCAATTCTCAGCACCTTATAAAAATAAAGGTATTGTGTCCAATTACCACTAAAAAAATAAATATTTTAAAAAAATGACTAGAATAAGACTCCATATGGAGAGTGACAGTATGTTTCAAATTGTGTGGCACACAAGAGACATACAAAATTGCCCCTAAATGTTGTCAATGATGTTTTAATACTTATTATAATAAAAGCAACAATTAAATTTGTTCTCTAGTTGTACTCTGATCAAAACTATACACAGCCAGACACAGGGCACATGCTTGTAGTCCTGAAATACTCTGTAGCTGTAATTTCTAATTCAGGTGAATAAAAAGATGAATATTCAATGTGTGCTACAGGATGACCTAAAATATTCAATGTCTAAGGCCAAATTACTTACAGCCATAAGCCTGAGACTTAAGCCACTTTAAAAAAAAAAAAAAAAAAAAAAAAACAAGCCTCCTTTCTCTTGGAGAATTTTTTTTTTTTTTTTAAAAACTATAAACACAAACATAAAAGGCAAAAGTCAGGACACATTTAATCCAACACTTACCAGAGGGCCTGGGTCCTCCTGATCATGGACTGGAACCTCTAAAACTATGAGCCAAAATAACCTTTTTATAATTTAATTACCTAAAATATTTTGTTACAGTAGAAGAAGCTGACTAATTCAAGTAAGACTTTCAATAGAAGAACGTAACAAAATTCTACAAATTAACTCAATGTCAACTTCTACATAAGAAATAACAATCATTTTCCTTGAAAAATGCAACCATCTCACCATTTGCCGATATTCCCGAATCATTTTTAGTTTGTCTTCTCCTCCCTTGTTTTCTTCTTTCTGTTCAATGCTGCTGATTATTCTCCAAGAAGCTCTTCTAGCTCCAATCACATTTTTATATGCAACAGATAGGAGGTTTCTTTCTTCAACTGTCAGCTCCACATCCATTCCTGCTACTTTCTTCATTGATTCCACCATTTCTAAATGGGAGAAACAAAATCAGTCCATACAAACTTAAAAATCTTTGTTAACATCCCTTTCACAGTGTCCACTCCCTTCCCCAAGTTAACAGAAAGCAAGAGCTAAAATATTAACAAAAATAGGGGCTATGTGTATAGATCAACAGAAGAGCACATGGACCCTGGTCGATTGATCCCAGGATCAATCAACAGCACCTCTTTGATGTTAACAAAAAAGAAATTTTAACAAAAATAACCTCATAATCATAAAAACCAATGGGACAGCAGAATCAGGAAAAAGCCACCTATAATCTTATCTACTGAGATTGACTGAAGTCAATCTCAGTCAAGCTCAAAGTAAGCCTTGGCAACTTAGCAAGACCCTGTCTCCATAAATAAATAAATAAATACATACATACATGCATAAATAATAAAGATGATGATGATTAAATAATAATATACTGGGGATGTAGCTTAGTGGCAGAGCACACCTGGGTTCAATTCCTAGTGCTGTGGAAATAATAAAAAATTAGAAGAGGGCTGGGGATGTGGCTCAAGCGGTAGCGCGCTCGCCTGGCATGAGCAGGGCACTGGGTTTGATCCTCATCACCACATAAACATAAAGATGTTGGGTCCACCAAAAACTAAAAAAAAAAAAAAAAAGAATATTAAAAAATTCTCTCTCTAAAAGAAAATTAGAAGAGCCAACAAGAGAATATAGAGCATAAGTTATATGGAATTGGGAAAACTTCATGCAATGTCTAGTATGATTTATATTATGATTTGGAGGCATCTCAGATTAAATAAGAATACACATCTATCCATTCTCCATAAAAGTAATCAGGCTGGCAGTTTGAGAAAAAGATTAAAAATTTACAGGCTCTAGCCAAGCACAGTGGCACACATCTGAAATCCCAACAACTGAAGGATGAAGCAGAAGGATCACCAAAGTTCGAGGTCCCAAGCAAATTAGCAAGACTCTGTCTCAAAAATAAACGGGGTAGGGTTGTGGCTCAGAGGTAGAACACTTGCCTAGCATGCGTGAGGCACTGGGTTTGATCCTCTGCACCATATAAGATAAAGGCATTGTGTCCACCTTTAAATAAAAAAATAAATATTAAAAAAATGTATACAATAAAGAGATCTGGGGATGTAGCTTGTAGGTAAAGTGCCTCTGAGCTCAATTCCCAGTACCCCATTAAAAAAAAAAAAAAAAAGTTTACATGTTCTAAAACATGTTGCCTTACAAGTAACTACAAATTGAACTGTACTTCAAAAAAACCTACCAAAATCTCAAGAGGAAGGGGGGATTCATTCAAACAACAAAAGTATACTGAACACATGAGTCACAAGTACAAACCTGTGATTGGGGTGGGGGTAGGGGATTTAAGTCAGGAGTATTTTACCACTGAACTATAATCCAATTCTTTTTTTTCTTCCTTTTCTTTTAAGACAGGGTCTCACTGAGTCACTTAGAGCCTCACTAAATTGCTGAGGCTGGCCTCAAATTTGCAATCCTCCTTCCTCAGCCTCCTGAGTCACTGGGATTACAGTCATGTGTCATGGTACCCTGCAAACTTTTGATGTTTTTAACCCTCCTTTTAGGAAAGCATAATCTACCTAAGAATTCATTCACTGGTAAATCACTAATGGTTACTATATGTTACCACTAGGTGGCAAGCAAAGAAAAGGGCCTAAATAATCTTTGGAATATCCCAATACATAAAAAATACGAGAAAACAAAGAACCAAAAACAGCTCAATAATACCAAACAAATGTATTAACAACAAAAATGATGCTTTTAGGAAAGACTTAATGCCATCATTATCAAGTGGCTCTCCATGTTTACAGATTCAGAATTTTTGGTGATGAGACATAAAAATCTGTTTTTTTTTAACAAGTATATATTAATTCCTTAAGCATAAGCATACCTTACCAAATAGGTAAAATGATAGCACCTTCACTGTTTAACAGTATGGTAAAAATAAGGAAGTCTTCCAAATGTATAACCCCAAGAAAATGCCTCAAAAACCATCCCTTCAGCTGGGCACTGTGGTGTATAAATTATTCTCCCAGTTGCTGGGAAGACTGAGAAAGGAGGATTTTTTAGTTCAAAGCAGACTCTAAAACTTAGCAACTCAGTGAGACTGTCTCTAAATAAAATTTTAAAAGGGCTGGGGATGTGGCTCAGTAGTTAAGTGATCCTGGTTGAATCCCTGGTACCCCCACCCCGCAAAAAAAAATCATCCCTTCAGAATACCAGAAACTAAAGCTCTTTAGAATACAGTTCAGCAGTTTGGTTTTTTGTTTTTTGTTTTTTTTAGTAACCATTATGTGACCAAGCAATCACAGTTCTAGGTATTATCCACAAGAAATGAAAACATTATCCTAATAAAGACTTTTACATTATGTCAATAGCAACCTGATTCTCCTAACAGCAAAAATGTGAAAAGAACTCAATGTGCATCAAGAAGTGAAATGAATAAACTGTGATACACACCTATATTACAGATTATTTAAAACTGAAAGATAATTAAGGTAAATATCAAAAACACTTTTTTTTTGCTTTTAATATTTATTTTTTTAGTTTTCGGCAGACACAACATCTTTGTTGGTATGTGGTGCTGAGGATTGAACCCGGGCCGCACGCATGCCACGCATGCCAGGCGAGCGCGCTACCGCTTGAGCCACATCCCCAGCCCTCAAAAACACTTTTAAGTGAAAAAAGACATTGTATGATTCCATTTGTATCAAATTACTTAGTTAATTTATATTTGGTACTGGTAATTTAATCCAGAAGTGCTTCACCACTGAGCTACAACCCCAGCCCTTTTAATTTTTTGAGACAGGGCCTCACTAAGATGCTGAAGTTAGAACTTGCAATCCTGCCTCAGTCACCCAAATTGTTGGGATTACAGGTGTGTGCCCAGCACAAAGACTAAATTTGGAGGCAATGGAGTTCAGTTCAGTTCCATTCTAGCTTATTTTCAAAAACCAACAAATTAAACATACCTGAGAAAACCAGTAATTCAATTTTCCAAACTGATACAAAGTATTAATAAAATAAAGTAACCCAGATATACCAGAAAGTATCATTATTTATTCTTTTTTATTGCAAGGTTATGCATTATGTATGAAAAAAACTAAACACAACTATCTAATGTTATAAAGTTTTACAGTGATTTCTGGATACTATTCCAAATGATTAATCTAAATCTACTTTTCATTTTGCTGTGCATTATAAAATTTCAACATTTTTTTTGGGGGGTGGTGTTAAGGACAGAACTCAGGGCCTTGTACAAACTAAGCAAATCATAAAGCACTAAGCTACAGCCCTATACCCAATAATGAACATTTAGTATTTTATAATACAAGGGAAAATATATTTAAAACAATGATAAATCTACTATTCTAGATTCAACTATATAATTACCTTCATTAGTGACAAAACAATGCAAAGAGTACTATGTGGTAAAACTATAGAAGCAGTAGTTATCCCTTCATTAAATAACAGCTTTACTGAGATAAAACTTACATACTATAACCATTTACACATTTAGAGCGCACAATTCAATGGTTTTTAGTACAACCATTCAATGGTTAATTGTACAACCATTACCTCACTTCTAAAAGAAAAACTCCAGAACAATTAGAAGTCCTCATTTACCCCCAAATCCAACTACTAGGGGTGAGGAGAAAAATCAGTCTATTTAGTTTCTATAAATCTAGAACTGTGCATGTGGTACTTGGTGACTGGGTTCTCTCACATTGCATATTTTCAAGGTTCATCCACACTGTATTAATAATTTACTTACCTATGTAAATATACCACATTTTATTTATCCATTCACCAGATAATGGGACATATTTCCACTTTGCTATTATGGACAATGCTGCAATGAACACTTATGTAAAACTTTTTGTGTGGATATGACTTCAGTTGTCTTGAGTACATAACTAGGAGTATAATTAACTCTTTGTGGAAGAATACACCAAATTGTTTTCTACAGGGTCTGTGCAATGTAGGAGGATTCTAAACTCCACATCGTCATCTACACTTGTACCCCACCCCCTTTTTAAAGTGATCATATTGTGTTTGAAATGGTATCTTACTGGTGTTTTGGGGGGAGGGGATTTGAACCAGGGCCTCAACCATGCTAGGTTAAGACCTCTACTACTGAGCTGCACCCCAATTGTTGTTTTGATTTGCACTTCCTTGATGGCAATAATGTGTTAAGCATTTTCACGTGCTTATTAGCCATTTGTGAACCTTCTTTTGGACAATGATAATTTAGACACTTTGCCTATTAGTTAATCTGTGTTACTGTTGCAGTGGCACACACCCAGTGAGAAGCTGAGGCAGCCTCAGCAAATTTATTCATTTGTTTTTTGGTTTTGGTACTGGAGACTAAGAGGAGCACTTTACCACTGAGTTACATCCCCAACCCTTGTTCTATTTTTTATAAACAGTCTCAATAAATCGCCAAGACTTCACCTTGAACTTGGCATTCTCCTGCCTCAGCTTCTTGAGGCGGGATCACAGGCATGTACCATCATACCCACCAACAAGTGTTTAGATCCTAACAAACTTTTCTTAGCCCTCCCATGTTTGGGAATTTAACCATTACTTTAGGTAGTATACTAACAGCATTAGCATGAATAAGCTGCTTCTTAATACCCCCTAAATTTCTACCACCAGTACTGGGGCCCTCTCAAGATTAAAGTGTCATTCTTATCCTTTTTAACACCAGCAAAAGAAATAATATGAACCACAATATACCCCAAAATCTTATAGGAAAGCTCTGATTTATCCCAAACTCTAGAACCATGGCATTAAAACCTGCATTAGAGAAGGGCACAGTGACTAAGGAGGCTGAGGCAGAAGGATCACAAGTTTGAGGACAGCATCAGCAACTTTTAGCAACTTGTGAGAGACCTCAGTGGTAAAGCTGACATAGGGTGAATAAGAAAGAGAGAGAGAAAGAGAGAAAGAAAACCTGAGTCGGCAGTAGCACACACCTGTAATCTCAGTTGTGAGGGAGGCTAAGACAGAGAATCACAAACTGGAGGCCAGCCTCAGCAACTTATTATTATTATTTTATAAAAAAGGGCTGAAGATATAGCTCAGTGGTAAAACATCCCTGGGTTCAATCCCCAACACCATAAGACAAACAAACAACAAAAAACCTTCATTAGTACAAAATTAACACCACCTATTATATTCACATAAAATTATTCAGCACAACCAGCACATCATGAAATCTTTGCTGCAAATATTTTGTCAATGTGACAAACATTTCTGGTGTCGAGGAAAATAATGTTTTAAGTATCTGCAGCAGGTTTGATCATAACTTGTAGACCAGAGCACTCCAACTCAAGCAAGTTTGGTATATCAAGTCTGGGAACAATGAAAATACCTGCTGCATAAATTCTGAATCATCTCAAGTTAAAGAGCATATTAAATCAAACACAATAAGTCTGTTTTTTCATGGCTAACTTTCCTTTCTCCCTCTGTGACAACAATTTAGTTAGATATCTACAACATGGAGCCAGTTTATGTTACTGACAGAAGAGTCAAATGTTTCTCCACCTAGACCTTCATGAACTTCGATCCTTGATTTTGCACATTCATTCAATAACTCATTCACAAATAAAACACACCATGCTTCCTAGGTATCGCACCAAATGCTCTGATTGTATTAATGCATTCAACAGACTTTTGGAACAAGTAACAGTACTCTCTCTCCTTTTGGGAAACTAAAAAATATGGTTTTTAAACTTGTTCAAGATCACATCAGTGGAATAAAACTAGACAATCTAACCCAATTAGTGTCTTCATTTAATCACATTTGGATTTGAATTCATGTGTATGGGTATTCCATTATTTGTTCCAATAAGAACAGATGTGAGTGGCTAGGAGTAAAGCTCAGTGGTAAAGCATGTGTTTAGCATGCGTAGGACCCCGAGTTCAATTCCCAATACCAAAAATAAGAAAAATGAAACATTAACTAACTGGTTAGTTAATCTACCAGAGGTACAAACATTTAATATAGTAAAATGTGTTTTGGGGACTGAGAATATAGCTAAGTGGTAAAGCATGCAAGACACTGGGATCAATTCCCAGTACTGCGGGGGAAAAAAAAGTTTATTTCTGTTTATAACACATTTTTTCTACCTAGAAATTAACGCTATAGACCCTTATCTCCAAAAAGCTTATTCTCATGCCGCTAATTTATTACTCTACATCAACATCCCAATAAAACATGATTTTCCCAGATTGTCCCTGACAGCTAGTAAAAGTAAAAGAAAGTCTCTGTTGAGTTTTTAATCACTTAAAGTTAAAAAAAAAAAAAAAACTAATAACAGTAGCACACACCTATAATGCCAGCAACTTGAGAAGTTGAGGAAGGAGGATCACAATTCTCCACAACAAACTGGGCAACTTAGCAAGACTCAAAACTTAAGGGCTTGGAGAGTAGCTCAGTAGTAGAGCACTTACCTATCATGGAGGAGGCCCTGGGTTCAATTCCCAGAATCACAAAAACAAAGAAATCAAAAATGGGACATCAAACTGACAAGTTTTCTACAGTTTCTAATGAGATTTAGGTCAGGATGGAAGCAAACAGTTCAGAATCAGCGTTGGGAAAAAACAGCACCCTTTGTACTGGTTTACAGAACTAATTACCTCATACCAAAGCCTACAGGGTCATAACCCATCTTCTCCCAATGTGGGGAAAAAATGTGTCCAGTATTAGAGCTACAAATCCTAATTTTAAATAAAGAAAACTGAAGTGAAGGGTAATCTGCTTTAAGCCACAAAACAGCAAAACCAAAATCCAAACCTAGACAATGTAACTTAAGCACCTGGAACCTAATCACCACTCTGACTTTCTGAACCAAGTATTTGTTATGGTTTGAATGAGAGGTTCCCCGACACCTGTAATCCCAGAGGCGTAGGTAGCTGAGACAGGAGGATCCTGAGATCAAAGCCAGCCTCAGCAATGGTGAGGTACTAATAAGCAACTCAGTGAGGCCCTATCTCTAAATAAAATACAAAATAGGGCTGGGGATGTGGCTCAGTGGCCAAGTGTCCCTGAGTTCAATCCCAAGTACAAAAAAAAAGAAAGAAAGAAAGAAAATTTGTCACTCAAGGTTCTAAGAGCTGTTTGGTTTTTAAGTTAACTGGCCAATGACCCCCTGCAGAGGAAACTACTCATCCCAGCCCTCTGGATCAAATTTAAAAGTCTTACTATGTGAAGCCTTCTTGCACTCTCTCATCTAGGTTCACACTTCTGTATTGAGGATTATTACTATTTGTCTTCTGATCAAATATTACCCTTTTACAAAGGCATGAACTATATCTTCATCCCTACATTCCCAGAAGAACATAATATCGAATTACAGAAAAGGCACACAAGGGGTTGGGGTTGTGGCTCAGAGGTAGAGCACTTGCCTTCCATGTGTGAGGCACTGGGTTTGATCCTCAGCACCACAGAAAAAAAATAAAGATATTATGTCCACCTATAACAAAAAAATAAATATAAAAAACAAAAGACACAAATATTTGGTGAAAGAATTAAGAGGCTAGATGAATGTGTTAGAAATAGAACATATTTTAAGCCAGATGCAGAGATGAACACCTGTTATCACAGCTATTTTGGAAAACTGAGGCAGGAGGATTGCAAATTCAAGGCCAGCCCGGGCAGCTTAACAAAAACCTGTCTCAAAAAAAAAAAAAAAAAAAAAAAAAAAAAGCTGGGACAAAACACAGCTTACTGGCAAAACACCCATGTATTCAATCCCCAGTGCCCCCCCACACACACAAAAATTAAAACACACGCACATTTATTTATTAAACTGACCTATATGTCCTAAAGTAAAACCTCTGTAAGGATCTCTCTCTCTACACAAAAACAGAATTCTAATACTTTCTAGGCAATTTCAACAGACCCTACTTCTACAGTCCATTATTATTTTATGGGAAATTTAGTTGTATCTGTCCCTAAAATCTCTAAGACCCCAAAACTCATTTGGAGGGTTGAGGTCTATTCATCAACTATGTGTTACAGTAAAATTTAATATATGTGTCCTATGTTACCAGTTTAGCAAAAGTGCCTAGAGTCATAATATTTCCAATTAACATGAGGTTATCACATCTACAAAGACATTATACAAAACATCTACTATTACATAAATCTTATCTTAAATCCTATACATGGAGTAACTAAAAGAAAACCAAGAAGATTTCCCAGAAGAAGAAATTAAGGCATTCTGAGATATTCTGAGACCTAATAAGTATATATCTAGAAGCTTGCTGATTTTTCTAATATCGTATCAAAAAAAAGTAAGACTGTGTAGGGTTACAACTTGTCTTCACAAAGAATGGCTACAGTAAAAAGGGAGAGAGACATGAATAAGCCCATCAACAATATCGAAAAGAGACAAAATGAGCTGGGCATGCTAGTGCAGCAATTTGGGAGGCTGAAGCAGGAGGATTTCAAGTTCGAGGTCATCCTTAGCAACTTAGCGAGGCTGTGCCTCAAAATAAAAAAGAAGAAGGGCTACAGATGTGACTCATTGGGTAAGTATTCCTGGGTTCAATCCCCAGTACCCAAAAATAAAAGAGTTTCCTTAACTATTATGTCAAATGGAAAGAACTCAAAATTACTTTAGGGATGGTGTATAATTCTGGGGGCCAGAGATATAGCTCAGTTGGTAGAGCGCTTGCCTCCCATGCACAAGGCCCTGGGTTCAATACCCAGCACGGCCCCCACCCCACCCTGCAAAACAAAACAAAAAAAAAGGATGGTACAGAACTATCATGGGAAGAGCTAGGGAAAACAGCAGAATACCACTGGGCATAGCGAGGCACTCCTGTAATCCCAGCAACTAGGAAGGCCGAGGCAGGAGAATTACCAAGTTAGAGGTCAGTTCAAAGCTTTTAGCAATTTAACAAGACCCTGTCTCAAAAATCAAAAGGACTGGGGATATAGCTCAGTGATAAAGGATCCCTGTGTTAAATCTCCAGTACCAAATTAAAAAAAAAAAATTAAATCTCTGTAAATTGTAAAACTGTAAAATTCACCACTTCACAAAAATCACCTCAGAGCCACCTATAAACCCAGCAGTTTGGGAAGTGAAAGCTAGAGATCACAAGTTCAAGGTCAGCCTCAGTAACTTAGCAAGGTCCTAGGCAATTTTTTTTAATATTTAATTTTTTAATTATAGTTGGACACAATACATTCTCTATTTTGTTTATTTGTTTTTATGTGGTTCTGAGGATCAAACCCAGGACCCCGCACTAGCACTATACTGCTGAGCCACAACCCCAGCCCCAGTCCTAAGCAATTTAACAGGACCCTTCCTCTAAATAAAATATAAAAAAGTCCGGCGATGTTGCTCAGTGGCTATGAGTCCCTGGTTTCAATCCAGGTACAAAAAAATAAATAAATAAAAACCATCTGGGTAAAAACCTAACCACATCAGTTTACCGCTGTCTGAAATTGTAACTTTTAAATCTAGCAATGGTAGAGCATTCGCCTGGCACATGTGAGGCACTGGGTTCAATCCTCAGCACCACATGAAAATAAAGACATTGTGTCCATATACAACCTAAAAAAAAAACCCTACTATTTTACATGCACATGATAACGGAAGGAGTGTATCCCGAAGAAAAAAATAATTTAAAAGTAACTCAATGAAACATAAGCTCTACAAAGAATTAAGTAAATCCATTGTTAGGATGTGGCTCAAGCGGTAGCGCACTCGCCTGGCATGCGTGTGGCCCGGGTTCGATCCTCAGCACCACATACCAAAGATGTTGTGTCCACCAAATACTAAAAGATAAATATTAAAAAATTCTCTCTCTCTCTCCCACTCTCTCTCTTATAAAAAAAAATAGAAATGTCAGCATTAAAACCTTCACTTTTAATAATGTCTGTCATGTATAATTAGAAGAAATTAAAGTCATTGTCATTCCCTCAGTTTCCTTTATATCGTGATGGCTACTACTTTTTAGACGCTTCACAAAATAAGCCTCAAAATATTATAAACATACATGAATGAACTGCACATGTGGTGTGACTGTATACAGTGTACAACCAGAGAAATGAAAAGTTGTGCTTCATTTGTGTACAACTAATCAAAATGCATTCTGCTATCAGATATAACTAATTAGAACCCCCAAAACTTGTGTATGTAAACAGAAAAAAATTCCTCAAGAGAAAGCTATTCTTCAAGTAGAAAAGAACAAGAGGAAGGAGATAAAATAAAAGCATTTTTCAAGTTGCTGCATAATGAAGAAAAAAGGATTTGGTCCTTTGATGGAAATGAGAGATAAAGTGGGAGTAGAAGGAATATCAGTAGTCTACATTTTAGGAATACTTCAGGCTTAAGCTTATCAGAGAAAACCTGTTAACACTGAGAGCTTAAGATCACTGGATGAAGAGGAAACACTTTTTACGCTGTAGAAAAAATGTTTCAGAGAAAAAAGGCACAACAGATAAGGAAATATGATCTATCATGGGGGCAGGGGAGATCCCAAATGACAGAAAAACCAAATCTGTGCTAAAAACAACATGGGGAGGAATGCTTATATTGAAGACCAAGGGAATATTAAAACACCAAAGATGAAAGAGCTCAGATGGACAGAGAACTCCATGAACCAATACCTTCCTTAAAGTCACAAGTTTTAAAGTAAGTGGTTTAGAAAGGGATACAAAGGATCTCCATCAGAGAACTAGGCTGCACCAGGGGAGTTTATGATTCACTCAGAAGCAAGTCATGAAATACAAATGTCCTTTATATAGCATGCACATATTTCACGTACCAGCCAAAGAATTGTATTCATTCTTAAGAGAAACTGGCACATAATTTTGGAACAGCTTTGCCTCCCCTAAGATTCTATAAGGCAAAGAAGCCTGGATGTATTATACTTGGAATCTCAAAATTAAGAGCATAAGAGACAGTAAACATGTTTTTAACATTTCTAAACTGATAATTCAGGTTAGGGATATGTCCCATTGGTAAAGCATTTGCTCAGCCTCACATGTGCTAGGCAAGTGCTCTACCACTTTTTATGTGCAGGACCCTAGGTTCAATTCCTACAGGGGTGCGGGTGGGGTGGACTCAAAGTTCTGATTTGCAAATAAGAATTCTATATTTCCCCCAATAGGGGAACTGAATTTCAGACCACTGAATTCTGAACACAACTAAGGCTTATTTCTTCCTCAACATGTCTGAGGGTCCACCATTTTGTAGCTATAGTTGTACCACCTGCTACTTGAAGACACCCTGGTCAAAAAAACCAAAAGAACACAGAATAACCAGGAGACTTTCAACCACTTTTGCATACACTTCCTGCTCATATTTTACTAGCCAAACACTCACATGATCCTGTCAATTAAGTAAAAGAGGCTGGGAATTGGGGACACTACAATGTTGCCATGTGCCCCCTCAAAAGTCAATTAAACCATACTTTAAAAGTTGTGAGTTGGGCATGGTGGTAGGTGTTTGCAATCCCAGCTACTCAGGAGGCTGAGGCACATAAATCTCAAATTGTAGGACAGTCTGAGCAATTTATGAGACCCTGTTTCCCAAAAAAAACAAAATAAAAAGAGGGCTTGGGCACATATCTCAGTGGTAGAGCATTTGCTTAGCATGCACGAAAGCCTGGGTTCAATTGCCAGTACCACAAAAAAATATATAAAAAGGTAAAAAGGCTGGCAAATCAGACATCATTTAAAAGGAAAAAGACAGACATGAACTATGATTATTTAATACAAGCCAAATTTTGTATACAATTATTTTTAATTAAAGCAACAACTTGGAGACTGGGGCTCAGTGGTAGAGCACTTGCCTAGCACATGTGAGGCACTAGCCTTAATCCTCAACACCCTATAAAAATAGATAAAGGTGTTGTGTCCATCTACAACTAAAAATATTATATATAAAAAAAGCAACAACTTGAAACATACCAAGTTAAATCATTTATATTGTAAGGGAGGAATATAAATTTGCTAGGGAAAAAAATTCCAAGATACTAATTCTAAGTAATTTAAAAAGTAGTCAAAAGAAAATGTAATGTTTGACAACAGCAGCAGTCTTTGAATGGATACTTCTGACCTCATGAAGTCAGGCTATTTATGCAGAAAGCTGACAGGAGGGTCCAGGTGATATGTTGCTTTTAATCTCATTAAGTTCATACATCCTCCAAGGAATGAATGCAATTATCAGGCAAAACTTTGACACTTAGTATAGTTAATTAACAGATAATTAAATGGCAATTAATAGTCTTCTTTATGGAGTTTTAAAACAACACAACTAGTTTTGTTGGTTTTTTTTGTGGTACTGAGGATTATTATCCAAATACTTTGATAATGAAGAGACTATTCTGCTGTTAATAATATTTAGACAGGGGAGAGTACCACACAAGTATTTTAACACCCTGACAAATACTCTATGGAGATATCAGTTCTGCACCATAAATCATATTTTTAAAAATTCAATTTGGACAATATTAAGTGCAAGTATTATCAGTTAACTATTAAAGATATTCAGTATGACCCCTAAGGGATAATAGATTGTTAACAGCTGCACGCTAATGAGTCCATCAGATTAATAAACTAGTTACAAAACATTCTCAGAGGATAAAACAGACATATTGATTTTCTAAACATTAAATACTTGCCAAACTTGACAAGTTTTATAATTCAGCTTCTTAAAACTTTGTTGAAGCTCAAGCTGAGCTCAAAGTTTTTCATGTCATCACTTTAAAAAGTTGACTACGCACTCATGTAAATTGCTTCAAAATCACTGGAAAATTCTACAGAATGCAAAGATACAGCATTTTACATTACTCAAAATGTAATTCAAAAAAAACTTTACTTCAATCATGGGTTCTACTCAATTAAAATATGATATGTATCCTATAGTATGTTAAGATTATGAAGAAAGGGGATGCTGAAAACTAAATAATGGAAGGTATGGGAAGCTCCTCTGAAGATTAGGTACCTAGACAATCTACTAACATTTTCATTATTTCTGTAGTTATCACATACTACTTGTACTATTATTTATTAGGTAGACCAAATAACACATTTGGGGAAATAGCACAGGAAAATACCACTGTAGCCTAGGAAATACACAACCAGAAAGATGCAAATTATATTTTCATTCTCACTTAACATGTTGCTTTGTTGTTTTTTGTGGCACTGAAGATTAAAATCACAGGCACTCTTAACACTAAACTACCTCCCTCAGCCCATTTTACTTTTGAAACTGGGTACCCCGAAAGACTCCCAGGCTGGCCTCAAACTTGCCATCCTTTTGCCTCAGCCTCCAGAGTCACTGGGATTATAGGCATGCGCAACCACGCCTGCCTAGCATTAAGACTTCTTAAGTTTAGAAAACCTGAATGGGAACTGAGGACACAGCTCATGTGGTATAGTACTGGCCTAGAGGAAAAAATAAAAAAGTATTTTAACACTTTAAATCACGTTTCCCTTAGTGGAATAAATCTATTTGTTAAAGTTTCCAGACTTGATACAAGGACCTCTAAAATAGCTGCCAATCAAATAGTCTCCTATCTCTTTATAAGTCATACAAAAGTAAAACATCAACAGTACTACTAATGCACCAAAATTCTTTCAACTCTTAAAACAGTGGAAAGAAAATTGGGAAACACTGTGTAGTTGTAACAGAAAAGGATAACAGGTAAAAGGATCAAAGAGAAATGTTGGCACAACTAAAAAAATGAAAGATCCAGGTCACAAGAGCAAGCAGAGGGGCATACCCCAAGGTGACATTTCCCAGCTCATGTCCTAATCCCCCAATAAAACAAATTCTCTCACACACACATACACATGTGTAAGTAAGCAGCAGTATGATGATAATGCTGACCAGTTATTAGTCTAGATAAGAAAGGAAAAACAGTAAACCAGGTGAGGTAGTGCATATCCTAATCCCTACAACCCTGGAAGCTGAGCAAGCAATGCAAGATCAGCCTCAGCTGATCCTTAGTGAGGATGTAAGCAATTTACAGAGACCCTGTTTCAAAATAAAAAATAAAAAGGACCGGGGGTATAGCTCAATGGCAAAGCTACCCTGTGTTCAACCCCTAGAGAAAGGAAAGAGGAAAGAATAGAGAGGAGAGAGAGGAAGGAGAGAGAGGAAGGAGAGGGAGGAGGGAGAGGGGAGAAAACAATATTAACTAATTTAGAGGAAAGCCCTGTGCTCATTCCCCCACATCCCTGAAAATTCATTTATAAAGTAGAGGGTCAGGGTTGGGGCTGTAGTTCAGTGACAAAGCACTTGCCTAGCATGTGTGAGGCACTGGGTTAGATTCTCAGCACTGTAAATAAATAAATAAAGGATCATGCTGCTGCACTGCTAAGTTCCAAATCTTTTTTTTTTTTTTTTTGGTTGTAGATGCACACAATACCTTTATTTATTTTTTATGTGGGCTGAGGATCCAACACAATGCCTCACATGTGCTAGGCAAGCCCTCTACCACTGAGCTACACCCCCAGTCCATAAGTTCCAAATCTTATCCAGTCTTTTATAAAACTTTAATCCTGTATATTTCAGAGTTAACAGTGATATTTTCTTTAGCTCATCAATTTTCTATTTTCTATTTTTTTTTTTTTGGCTCCTAGGTGATTTGACCTTGAACTCCTGGATTCAAGTGATCCTCCCACCTCAGTCTCCCAAACAGCTGGGATTACAGGTTTGCACCATCAGCTCAAATGCTAAAACTTTCAAAACACAATATTCTACTAGCCAGGGATGGTGGCACATGCCTGTAACCTCAACAACTGGGGAGAATGAGGCAAGAGAATTCCAAGTTCAAAGTCAAACTCAGCAATTTATCGAGATACTACCTCAAAAAATAAAATAGCTCAGTGGTTGAGAGCCCCTGGGTTGAATCCCCAGTACAAAGAAAAGGTTGGGGAAAAAATATTCTACAATATTTTTTTTTATGGGAAAGTCTGCTGCTGGGTATTGAATCACACTAGCTAGGAAAGCACTAATACCAATGAGCTACCCCAGCCAGCCCACCATGGATTTCTGTTTTTGTACTGTGTATTTAACCCAGGAGTGCTCAGCCACAAATTTAATTTTTTTTTTAATTTTGAGACAGAGTCTCATTAATTTGTTTAAGGCCTTGCTAAGTAACTAAGGCTGCTCTTGAATTTGCAACCCTCCTGCCTCAGCCTCCCTAGTGGCTAGGATTACAGGCATGCACCACTACCATACCCAGCTCTGCTGCTGCCACCTCCACCCACCCACACCATTTTTTAGGAGAGGGTCCCAATAAATTGCCTAAACTGGCCTGGAACTTGTAATCTTCCTGCCCAGTCTCCTTAGTAGTTGGAAATACAACTGTGCACCACAATGCCCAGTACAGCTCAATAATCTTAATACCAATAATACATTCCCTAAAAAGAGGACAATGTAATTTGTTTAGCCTTAAAAAACCTTCCTCAATCTCCTAGCAAGATTCTACAATTTGGGGTGAGGGAATCCCTCTTACTCCACTAAAACAGATATATCCTCTCAGAATTTAAGGAAATACTCCCTGCAAGGAAGCTAGTTGGCCTCAGTAGAACCAAAAAGCTGAGGCTCCGACAGAAGTTAGAGATAAAAAGTAGAGACTAAGAAAATAAATGACCCAAAAAATTAAAGTATGGAGAAAAGGAGAGCAAAGTCAACTCTTTTTTCATCATTTTTATTGAATTACATCATCAAAAGGTAGGTTATCAGAGTTGGGCATGGTGGCACAATCCCAGCAATTTGGGAGGCAGAAGATCTCAAGCATAAAGGTCAGCCTCATCAACTTAAGAACCTGTCTTGAAATTTTTTTAAGGGGAAGGGGATCTGGGGGTGTAGTTCAGTGGTAAAGCACCCATGGGTTCATTCCCCAGTACCACCTCTGCCTCAAAAGAGAGAGGGAAAAAAAAGGTTATCTTCTAATATGATCCTAGTAGTTCAGTACCAAAATCAATTATTTGACTTTTCACAATGGATAAAAATGTTTCATAAGGGGTTGTAGCTCAGTGGTAGAGAGTTTGTCTCGCTTGAGTGTGGCACTGGGTTCGATCCTCAGCACCACATAAAAATAATACAACTAAAGATATATATATTAAAAAAATACAAGTATTATGTTTTGCAATTTCAGTATTTTCTAACAACCCTGTTAATAGACAATGCAGACATTAATCTTCATTCTACAGATGAGGAACCTAATAATTCCAAGATTTTTGCATTTTACCATATCTGCCAAAATATGAAAGGTATAACTCCTTATTCATAATACAATGTCTCCTCCAAATATTGTATGCAAATTAAGAATTAAACATACTTCATATTGCTTTATATAAAATCCTGACTTAATTATAAATCAAGACTTTCTATGACAGATTTGCAGTTTCTTTCCATTTAAATATTTTTGTAGTTGTAGATGGACTCAACATCTTTATTTTATTTATTTTTTATGTGGGCTGAGGATCAAACCCAGTGCCTTACACTTGCTAGGCAAGCACACTACCCACTGAGCCAAAATCCCAGCCAGATTTGCTGTTTCTGAAGATCACTTGAAAATCCTCTGTTGAAGATCACTTGAAAAACAATAAATTCAAGATTAAATTTCAAAAACCATAAACCAAGGACTGGGAAATAAAGCCTGGTGGTAGAGTGCTTGCTTAGGATGTGGAGAGAGGCCTTGGATTCAAACCCTAGCACTGCAAAAAAGGAAAAAGATAAACCAGGTATGTTTTCTGAACTGTTCTGTATAGGATTCATTGTTCGAGACAGAACAGTCTCAAAATAAAAAGGGTTGGGAATGTGATTCAGTGGTTACGTGACCCTAGGTTCAATTCCCAGTACCCAATAATAAAAAACAAGGGGCTGGGGATATACCTCAGTTGGTAGAGTGCTTGCCTCGCATGCACTAGGCCCTAGGTTCAATCCCCAGCACCACAAGGTAAAAAAAAAAAGTGAAGAAAAAGTTCTGATCTTAGCATGTTTGCTAACATCTGGATCTATTACATTCTTTATATATATATATATATATATATATATATATTTTTTTTTTTTTTTAGTTCTCGACGGACACAACATCTTTGTTTGTATGTGGTGCTGAGTTTCGAACCCAGGCCGCACGTATGCCAGGCGAGCACGCTACCGCTTGAGCCACATCCCCAGCCCTGGATCTATTCTAAACAAAACTACCTCAAGGTAGACATAAAGAAACCACCAATTTGACTTTGACACTATCAGACTGACTGGTTGTATGCCAGCAACTAAGTTCTATTTTCAGCCACCACCATATCTTTGACTTTTTCCATTCCCCTTCTGATGGGTAAAGGGACAAAGGAAATCTTCCACTTTTCCTTTATCTTGTGTTATGCTAAATGCTAATCTTATTTGAAAAAGAAAAAAAAAAACTTCTGGGGAAGAAGAGCTAATATGTTAAAGAGATGAACAAAGTTTAGGAAATCTATTATGAGAAAACTAGCGTAAGAAAACAAATGGCAATAAGTAGGATGACTTAGGGCAAGTTTGTGGCCCAGGATGATCCCAGTTTTTATGCCAGCTTTTCCAGAACAATTATGAATTAGTATCCCCTCTTTTCAACGTATTCTGATTTGGAAGGTAAATTAATTAATTCTTGCATTATTAGTTGGTACTATTTAGTATATTTAGATGAGCTTCTGAAACTGTTCCTAGGGGTGTGATTAAACAGACATTTGGTTAATGAGGTCAAACCACATATTATATTGACAAGTATTTAATTGTATCCAAGTGCTAAATGCTCATTTCAAAAACATTAATAATTTTTTTGGGGGGTAGGGGGAGTTTACTAGGGATTTAACACAGGGGTGTTTTAAGAAAAATGATTTTAGGGCTGGGATTATGGCTCAGTGGTAGAGCGCTTGCCTAGCATGTATGTGTGAGGCACTGGGTTCGATTCTCAGCACCACATACCAATAAATTTTTTTAAAAAATTCATCAACGAATAAAAATGTTAAAAAAAAGAATAATGATTTTAGACAGGTACACACCAGACTTGACTTGGTAGGCTGAAGCAGGAGGACCTCAAGTTTGAGGTCAACCTAAGCAACTTAGTAAGACCCTGTCTTAAAAATGTAAAAAAAAAAAAAAAAAGCAAAGAACTGAAGACAGAGCTTAGTTGTACAAGAGCCACTGAGTTCATTTCCTACTAACCCCTTCCACCAAAAACACCATTTGTTGCTATTCCTCACTGTTCTTTAATGGACTGTTTTACAGAGCTACACAATTTACAACAACATTTATGAATCATACATATGCCAATGGTATCCCATCCTCAAAGTTCCGGCATCTTTTAAAAGTATTTGCTAATATAAAACAAAAACTCATGCCATCAGCCATATTCTAATATAAACACCACGATAAACTATGGTTTTTAAGAAAGGTAGGGGTTATGGAACCTGCATGTGAACACACACATTCTCTTCGGAATAGATTTTTTTTTGGGGGGGGTGCTGGGGACTGAACCCAGAGCTATGTGCACATGAGGAAAGCACTCTACCAACTGAGCTATATCCCCAGCCCCTCTGGGATAGAATTTTAAGTTCTCAAAGACAGCACACTTTCTTTAGAAAAGTTTGACAATATTTTATCTATAATTACAGTGGATACTAGACAAGTCATAAAACATAAAGACCCTACTTGAGGTAATCACTAAATGAACATAACCCATTTTGCTCCCAAAAGGCTTACTTGGTCACTAACAGAACTTTTATCAGTGGGTAAAGAGAAAGAGTGCTGGTCTGAAGGTCAGCAGACAGACAAATTCTGACTTTACCATTTAATAGTTGCCAACAGAAAAATCTTTGATATGGTTTCAAATTCAATTTACTGAACCATAAAAGGAAAGTAACAACTTTACCTTAGTTCAATACTGTTACATGAATTAAGTAAAAACTTTCCTGAAAATGGTCTGTGAGTTATGATGCTCTATATAAATGTGATATTTATGCAGGCACAGTGGCACATGTCAGTAATCTGAGTGACTCAGGAAGATCTCAAATTTGAGGACAGCCTCAGCAACATGGCAAGACCCAGTCTCAAAAAATAAATAAAGGAGGCTGGGGTTGTGGCTCAGTGGTAGAGAGCTTGCCTCGCATGCATAAAGCACTGGGTTCAATTCTCAATACCACATGAGATAATGAGATAAATGAATAAAACAAAGGTCTATCAACAACTAAAAAAAAAAAATTTAAAAAGAAATAAAGGCGGGATTGTGGCTCAGTGGTAGAGCATCTGCCTACCACGTGCAAGTTACTGGATTCCATTTTCAGCACTGCATAAAATAAGCTAAAAAATATTTTTAAAATTTTTTTTAATATTTATTTTTTTAGTTTTCGGCGGACACAACATCTTTGTTTGTATGTGGTGCTGAGAGAGAGAGAGAATTTTTCAATATTTATTTTTTAGTTTTTGGCGGACACAACATCTTTGTTTGTATATGGTGCTGAGGATCGAACCCGGGCCGCACGCATGCCAGGCGAGCGTGCTACTGCTTGAGCCACATCCCCAGCCCAGCTAAAAAATATTTTAATAATTTTTTTTTGGTACTGAGGATTGAACTCAACCACTGAGCCACAACCCCAGTCCATTTTTATATTTTATTTAGAGACGGGGTCTCACTGAGTTGCTTACCACCTCGCCATTGCTGTGGCTGGCTTTGAACATTTGCTCCTCCCAAGCCGCTGGGATTACAGGCATGCGCCACTGTGCCTAGCTAATAAATAAAAAATTTATAAGGGCTGGGGATATGGTTCAGTGGTGAAGCATACCTGGGTTAGACCTCTAGTACAAAAATAAAATAGTATTTAATAAATACAACATAAAAGTTTTAAAATTTAGCCGTTATCTTATGCCTGTCAGTTTGTGTATACACATGTACTTCATTTTCTTCCCAGCAAAGTTAGTATTATAGTCTTTTCCAAATTCATGCTTCAGATCACCTTCTCAAAGTATTAAAGCAAATTTATAAAATTAGATACATTAATTTACTGGGCTGAAATTTCACTTATCAGAATCAACTTAAAGACAAGAAACTTTAAAATTATTTCATAGGGCTGGGGATGGATGTAGCTCAATGGCAGAGTGCTTGCCTGAAGTGTGCAAGGCCCTGGGTTCAATCCCTACAACTGCTTAAATAAATAGTAATGCTATTCCTTTGACCAAGTTATAAAACAATTATGAAAAGCCCGTTTATATGGATTTTCAATGTTTGCTTGCACTTAACTGATTCCAAAATTTGCTCAGCTTAAATACTTGTCATAAATATTCTTCCTGTACCAGGGTTCAAATTCAGACCATTTTATAGGAAGGTTAAGAGTAATTACAGTATTTAAAATGTACTCATCCATCTTGAATTGCAATGTTTAATGATTTCATTATAATCTAAAATTGTGTAAACCAGAATAAAAATGAAGTATACATGATGCTGTACAAAGATCTAAAGTACAGGGGCTGGGGTTGTGGCTCAGTTGTAGAGTGCTCACCTAGCATGCCTAAGGCACTAGGTTCAATCCTCACCACCATATAAAAATAATAAAATAAAAAAAAGGCTGTCCAACTACAAAAAAAAAAAAATCTAAAGTACACAGAAGAGCAACCCTTCTACATAGTCTAAAAACATCTATAGAAGGGATTCTTAAAATTGTGTTATCAATTATTATGCAGTTAGGCAGGAGGAAAAATAAAATTTATTCAATATAGCTCATTAACTGAAATAGCAATAAAAAATTATTACTGGCCTATATTTAAGAATTGGTAGTCTAAATGGTTTTAAACACTATTTTTTCCCTAATAAGATATTTATTAAGACATTCATTCAAAACGTGCCCCCATTTTGCACCCACCAACAGAATAAGCTGTTCAGGCTTTGGGGTTCTCACTTTCTTTCTTTCTTTTTTTTAGTTGTAGGTGGACACTTCATTTTATTTTATTTTATTTGTATGTGATGCTGAGGATGAAAACCAGGCACTCACATATGCTTAGGCAAACGCTCTAATGCTGAGCCACAACCCCACAACCCAAGCCCTGAGGCTTTAGGGTTCTTACAACTCAAAAGTTTCTCAGAAGAGACTCATTCTGGTGTTGATATATTCAGTGAGCCAAAAATGACTATCAAAACCTCCACCAAGCTGTGCAATCCCTGCAGCTCAGGAGGCTGAGAAAGGAGGAGCTGGAGTTCAAAGCTAGCCTCAGCAAAAGTGAGGCGTTAAGCAACTCAGTAAGACCCTGTCTCTAAATAAAATACCAAATAGGGCTGAGGATGTGGTTCAGTGGCCAAGTGCCCCCCAAGTTCAATCCTAGTATCCCTGTTTCAAAAAAACCCCACCACCCATAGAGCCAATCTTGACAAGTGAAGATAGGTTAGGAAAGGACAAGAACAGCAACTTCCATACAAGCCCAAAAATAGCGTATGTGAATATCTTTACTCCCCTTTCCCCTGCCAAAAATGAAGTATTCATTTTCCCCCTCTATTGTCCTTACTTTCCTATAATAGTATGTTTCATATATAGGAAGGCAAGGCAAGATTGGTTTCTGGAGATAAGAGACTTGCTTAACAAATGATTCAAAAAACTATTTCTTAAGACTACTGACTTATAAGGGAGGGGATGTTAGATTTAATCAAAGCCCTAGCCCCAAACTTCAATATCATTTATATGCAATCCTAAAATTATTTCATTCCTGAATACAGCTTAGCTTTTTCTGGAGTACCATTAGTTAATCTATTAATTTCGATTCTCCATAAAATTTCAATTCTCCAGGTTAGAATTAAATGAGAATGAAGTGTAAGCACTAGGTTCTAGAAGATGCAAAATAATAAAAGCCTAGGGCAGTAACAAAGGGAAGGGACTAATGGAAAACCAACATTTATAACCAAGTACCCAAAATCTAAATTACAATGTACTCTCACTCCCCACACCTGATAAGTTCTGTAGTAGCTAGTTATTAGTACCCCTTCAAACAAAATAAATTATTGAAGTCAATAAAGTAGTGGACAGGGGCCAATTTCCAGTGAAGGTCTTCCTCTACTACTTTTCCACTGAATCCCTTCCTTACGCCCAAAGTCACAGGAGTACCTTGTAAACCCTATATATCCTATTTTCTCTTCCCTATTTAAACCCTGATAGGAACAAAACAAATATTTGGCTTTATCTTAAGAGTAGAATCCTATGAAGAGCTTTGGTCAAAAATACTCAGCACTCAAATCACAAAAATGATGATCATTAAATCTGTCATTTATTTAGAAGCTACTATCATGGGCTTCCAAATCAGTTTTTTAAAGGAGTTAAATAAAAATAAATAGTGGAGAGAAAAAAAAATAAACTTTCCTACCTGCTTTTCAGTTACTATATCAAGTTTATTCAGAGCCTAAATCCCCCAAAATCAGAAAGTGTGCAAATATAACTTCAAGTTTCCTCCCAAGGGCAGGAGATTATCAAGGGAACCTATGTGCAGCATGGGGGGGAGGGGGGCAGTGGGACTTCCATACAAGCACACCTACACTTGTTTGATTTTTAAACACTTTGAAATAAAGACAAAGCTGACCTTGAGCTGTACTTCCCCATCTTATTCCCCTCCTCCTGCCAACAGGGGCTTGTTCAATATAAACAGCAATTTAAAAACCCACAACACAAAATTTCAATCAGCTAACTTTCCTAAATTTGAGTTTTGGAGACCTTTTCTCCTTTTCAAATTCCAGAACGCTAATTTCTGATGATATACACCTGGACTGACCCTAAAGTTATTCACATGACCAAACTGGCATTCAAAGGAGAGGCACTACATAATATTTTGAAAAGTGTAAAGTGGCTTAAATATTAAGAAAACCCTAAGAATAAACGGTTCATCCCACCTCTCCTCACAAAAGCATTAAAACCCGTAGCCACATTTTTTTTAACCTTTTTAGTGCTAGTTTAACAGAGGTGGGGATAACTCAAGTATCTAGATCCCAAACGTGGTGGACCATTGGGAGGTGGGATTAAAAAATAAAACTGAACAATAAAGTTCTAAAAAAGGACTAAAAAAAAAAAAAAAATCAAATGAATAGGGGGGTGGGGGTGTTAGCTCAGTGGTAGAGAATGCTGGGTTTGATTCCCAGCACCAACCCTCTCAAAACCAAATGAACAAAGAAATTTGTGGGTAAAATCATGTACTTAAAATGAAAACAAGAAAATAGTAGGATCTCGTACATTCATAATCCCAAACCCCAAACCTCAGCTGACTGCCTGGAATACATTAAGATCCCAACACTTAGTAGGAACACGCATTCCAAGCCTGGGGAGTCAACCAAAATCCAATTACCGAACATTATTTGAAATAACGTTATTTCTCCACAGGTCTTCCCATGTGTCATAATGGTGCGTACAGTTAAGTCAACATTTTTACAAATGGATAGACGGAGGCACGGGCGTTACAAAGGCTAGAACTAAGAAGTCATGGTCCCCTTGTCTCCTGTTCTATCCATCAGAACCTAGTGCTCATCAAGCCTGAAAAATACTATAGAAACTTCGGTCTCTGCCATTTAGTCCGAGGGAAGGGTGCACGAGTGAGATTTTTCAGGACATCCCCCAAAAGCCGAGGCTGAAAAGCCCAAAACCCAGCACTGCAAGGTGTGCCGGCCTAAGGCAAGAAATCGAATCGCACCATCTCGGCTTGCCTCCACCCAAGGATGATCTGCTGTGATTCCCACTCTCCCACAAGACTACTCACCACAGTAAGCCCAAAGAAGCCCTCCGCTCGGAAGGATTCTCCTTTGTGAGACTCCACAGCCGCCGCCCCACACTGGGCCTCCGGGGAAAAGCCACCGCCCCCACCCGCCATATTTCCCTGAAAGGCGCCCGCGCTACAGCTCCCAGTCTCCGCTCTCTCCCCTATGTGGCGGGCGTTTCTTCCCCCTTCATCCCACCCAATTGTTCACGATATCTCAAGGCTGTCCCAGAAGCTCCCTTGGGGATTGCTCGCCCGGAGACAGCACCCGCCATCTCCTCCCCCTCCCCCGCCCGGGGACTCGCCCTCCCCCCCAGCCGCCATTTTACAACCAACACCTCCACCCTATCACCTCGGCCTCCCGCCTCAAGAGTGTCTGCAGCTGAGGACAGAGACGGGGTCAAGTCCCTGGGCCTGGGGCCTCCCATAGCTCCAGGAGCGCACAGGCCATTTCCTACTTCCCGAATCCACGTCCCCAGGCCAAGCTCGGAGACGATGCCGCCATTTTGTCTCCGGTTCCCGGCCTCTGTGGGCGGCGGCAGAGGGTCCGAGAATTCCAGTTCCCCGTTGCCCCCCCAACTCACCGTCGTATCGCTCAGCCTGCTCGGCCAGCTTCGCCTGATACACCAGATCCTCCCGATCATCCATAGCGGCAGCGGCTCCGGAAGGGTCTGCGCGACGGATGGAAGCGGATAGCGTCTCCGACTCTCTCAGCCTCTCGCTCCGCGTCCGGGCAGCAAAAATGGCGGCGCCTCAATCCGGGACTTCCGCCTGCGCACGCGGACAACTGCTCAGCTCTATGGCAACCGCTCCCTGGCAACTGGCGCGGGGGGGGGGGGGGGTGGGTCTTGGAGCTCCGCGCCAGAAGAGGCTGGAACCAGTGAAAAGTTCCTCCTCCGTGAGCTCAGCGGGCTTTCCAGCACCAAGGCGGGAACTGCAACTTCGGTAAGGGAGAACCCTCCCGAGGGAGCGAGGGAGGTTGGAGACAAGGTTGGCCTAGGCTGCGCCTGAAGAGAAGGAGCGAAAGAGCCTTGACCACGATAGAGGGCCGAGGCCTGGCCTGCGGGAAGAGAAAGCGAGAGGCTTTAATGGTTTTTGGTAATGGCAGGCCTTTCTCACTGAAATCAACTTACTCTGCTCTATCTTGCCCCTTTCTCAGGCAAGCCTAATTCCTGGGACATTTTGAACCTATTTAAACCTGGGGTTAAAAAAAAAAAATGGCCTCTGGATGAGGATATAGCTAAGTGATAGAGCACTTGCCCAGTAGGCATGAGGCGCTAAGTTGGATGCCCAGCACTTTAGGAATCACCATGGATAGTAGCAGGTAATTTCTTAGAAAGGGCCTGGTCTAGGATAAACGGGGCAAAAGAGTTGGACCAAGATCAAGTTCCTGCAGGAACAACTCTGAAAAGGAATTGCTTCACAAGTTAATGACCTTGTCTGTTTTGTTTCCCAATGGATTCCTAGCACCTTGTACTCTATAAAAACCTGTTGCCAAACTTGGGGGTGGGAATGACGGCAGGTACAGATGTGGAATTAAAAATTGGAAGCAAATTATGAAAAGCATTGGATGGCCAGAAGTGGGGTACACTTATCTAATCTTAGTGAATAGGGAGGCTGAGGCAGAAGGATTACAAATTCAAGGCCAACGTGGGCAATTTATCGAGAAACTGTTTCAAATTTTAAAAAATTTACGGTAAGAGGGGGAGAAGGCATTGGATGACAAGATAAAGGTTTGCCTTGTATTGTGTGAGCACATGGTAGTTATTTTGTTTTGGTGCTAGGGACTGAACCCTAGTCATGGATCAAGCTTGCTTTGCCAGTGAGCTACACCCCCAGTCTAGGGAGCTATTTATTCTGATGATGTTGCATGAAGGATGACATTATCATGGTTGTACTTTAGAAAGACTAATAAGTGCCAAGCTTGCTGGTGCTCACCTGTAATCCCAGTGACTCAGGAGGCAGAGGCAAGGGGTTCCAAAGTTTTAAGGCCAGCCTCAGCAATTTAGCAAGACCCTGTCTCAAAAAGTGTTTGGGATGTGGCTCCATAGTTTAGTAGTTAAGTGCCCCTTGGTTTAATCCCAGGTACCAAAAAAAAAAAAAAAAAAAAAAAGACTAAGGGTCTGGGGATATAGCTCATTTGGTAGAGTGCTTGCCTTGCATGCACAAGGCCCTAATTCAATCCCCAACACTGCCAATAAATAAATAAATAACAATAAGTATTGTATTGTCTAGCAATGATTAAAGAAGAGGGTAAATTATGGTAGCAGAGTGAATAGAAAGAAAAGGACAAATAGAAATGGCACTACAGAGAAAAGTCACAAACATTTGTTTGCAGCTCAACAAATTTGGAGCTCTTTGGGGGAGAATTAAAAAAAAGAAATGATTTCCTATCTTCCCCCTCTAAGTCATTAACAGAATAACAGGAATGCTTGAAAGAGTTGCTGATATAATGCAAAGACATGAGTCTCATTTAGCACATGTCAATTTTGAGGTCCCCAAGGATCACCTAGGTAGAAATAACTAGCATGTAATTGGAAAGAGAGACTAGCATTCAAACAAGGGAGACAAGCCTGGTGCAATAAGGCGCACTTGATGTCCCAATTGCTTGGGAGGCTTAAGTAGAATTTCCTGAGCCCAGGAATTCCAGCAAGACCAATGAGCCACACATGCATTGGCGCACTCCTGTAATCCCAGTGTTTCTGGCAGCTGAGGCAGGAGGATTGCAAGTTCAAAGGCAGCCTCAGCAGTTTATTGAGGCTCTAAGCTACTTGACAAAACTCTATCTCTACATATAAAATGGTCTAGGGATGTGGCTCAGAGGTAAAGTGCCCCTGGGTTCAATCCTCAGTACCAAAAAAAAAAAAATGAAAAACATCAGGATATACCTATTTTAAGAGACAGGTAAATGCTCTTAAAATCTAGCAGTTGAATTCTTGATGTTTATTCCAAAGAACAAGAAAGTTGAAAACACAAGTTTCTACTCAGAGATGTGTTAGTACAGATTGATTTCATGGATTGAGTTTGACATGACTGAAGCCATCATGATCTGTAACTGCCATGATCTCTCTTGTGAGACCCTGGTCAGTTTTCCCTGTGTAATTTTCCAGCAACCATAAATAAAGCATTAGAGTGATAGGTAGAGCTTTATTACTGGACCTTGGTAACAGATATGTTCCTGACAATAATATTAAGATAAATTTGGGGGGGCTGGGGATGTGTCTCAAGTGGTAGCGCGCTCGCCTGGCATGCGAGCGGCCCAGGTTCGATCCTCAGCACCACATACAAACAAAGATGTTGTGTCCTCCAAGAACTAAAAAATAAAAATTAAAAAAAAAAAAAAAAGATAAATTTGGGGCTGGAGTTGTGGCTCAGTGGTAGAGCACTTGCCTGGCATGTGTGAGGCACTGGGTTCAATTCTCAGCACCAAATATAAATAAATAAATAAAGGTCCATTGACAACTAAAATATATGTATACATATAATTTTTTTTAAAAGAGAGAGAGAGGAGAGAAAGAGAATTTTAATATTTATTTTTTAGTTTTCAGCGGACACAACATCTTTGTTTGTATGTGGTACTGAGGATCGAACCTGGGCTGCACTCATGCCAGGCGAGTGCGCTTCCGCTTGAGCCACATCCCCAGCCCTATACATATAAAATTTTTAAAAAAGGATAAATTGGGTACATTCCAGCATAGATGAAATAACTTTCCTCCTGCCTAATATACCCTGTGGAAAGCAGTGATTTGAATCATGGTCTTTCTGGCTCCCTTGGGACTGCATTTGCACTGGGAACTTCCTATGGGAAGGTGTAGGTCAAGATGGCCCAGTTGCTGTGGTGATGCCAGCCAGAAGAAACTCTCTGCAAAGGCGCAATTATTTCAGTCGGGACCTTGAGCTCAAGTACCAACTCCCAGGGATAGAGAATTCTGAGCATAACAAGATAACTCTAATGTCTTAATAGTCCTGCATCCTTCAGATTGCTTGTTTTGCTAAAACTTTCCCACAGATAACCTTTTGATGAACCTCTATAATAAATATGCTGAGCTTAAAAAAATGAATAAGTACATAAAAAAGAGGAAGGTAAAAACAGAAAAGCCAGACAAGAAGACTGACTGGCTCCCTATTCCATTCTTACCATAATTTATCAAATTTCAGTGGTAAAAGACTAAGAGTCAAGGAGGCACACTGGCACATGCCTATAATTCCAGCTACTTGGGAGGCTGAAGCAGGAGGATCTCAAATTTGAGGTCATCCTCTGCAATTTAGCAAGATCCTATCTCAAAAATTTTTTTGGTGGGGGGAGGTACTAAGGATTGAACCCAGGGGTACTCAACCACTGAGCCACATCCCCAGCCCTTTTTTATATATTTTATTTACAGACAGGGTCTTGCTGAGTTGCTAAGTGCCTCGCTAAATTGCTGAGGCTGGCTTTGAACTCAAAATCTTCCTGCCTCAGCCTCCCTAGCCACTGGAATTACAGGTGTATGCCACTGCACCTGGCCCTATATCAAAAATTTTTAAAAATGAAAAAAAAAATTTTAAAATCTTGAGATGTAGCACAGTGGCAGAGCACTCCTGACTACTCTACAAAATAAAATTTAAAAATCCTCAGTACAAAAAAAAAAAAGAAGCCAAGAGTAAAAAGACTTAGGCGCACACACACACACACACACACACACACATATTCTCTCTCTCTTTCTCTCTCTCTCTCTCTCTCTCTTTCTTTCTCTTTTGTGTGTGTGTATGTAATGCTAGGGATTGAACCCAAGGCCTTGTGCATGCTCTACAGAACTAATAGATATATACGCACACACACACACACACAGAGACACACATATATATAAATGTTTATATATATATATATATATAGAGAGAGAGAGAGAGAGAGAGAGAGAAAGAATTGTATTGTGGAAATTGGCTCACGCAATTGTGGAGGATGAAAAATCCTGTGATACACATCTGCAAAGTGGAGACACAGGAAATTTAATATAACCTGAGGAGTCTGAATGCCTCGGAACCAGAAGTTCTCATGTCCAAGGGCAGAACGTGGACATCCCAGCTCAAATAGAATTTACCCTTCCTTCACTTTTTATTTCATCTGGCCCTTCAACAAATTGGATGATTCCCACCTATATTGGTGAAAGTAGATCTTTACTCAGTCTACTGATTCAAATTCTCATCCCTTCCAGAAACACCCTTACAGACACACCAGAAATAATATCAGCTATCTGGGCATCCCAACATCTAGTCAAGTTGATGGATATAATTAACCATCACAGGGCTGGAGGTTTACTTAATGGTCGAGCACTTGCCTAGCATGAGGAAGGCCCTAGGTTTTATTACCAAATCAACACAAATAATATGCCAACAAATTTCATAGCAAATGAAATGAATAAATTCCTAAAAACAAACCATCAAAATTGACTTAAGAAACAAGTAGAGGGCTGGGGTTGTGGCTCAGTGGTAGAGCGCTTGCCTAGCATGTGTGAGGTACTGGGTTCGATTCTCAGCACCATATATCAATAAATAAAGTTCCATTGACAATTAAAAAATATTTTTTTTAAAAAAAAGAAACAAATAGAGGGGGGATTGTGGCTCAGTGGCAGAGCGCTAGCCTCATACATATGAGGCACTGGGTTCGATCCTTAGCACCAAATGAAAATAAATAAATAATTTGCATGAAGGTGTTGTGTCCATCTACAATTAAAAAAAAAAAGAAGAAACAAATAGAAAGTCTGAATAGACCTAGCAAGAAGGTTGAATTAGTAATCAAAAACCTCCTAACAGCCCAACAATGAATATGTTCAATGTCATTGACTGTACTCTTTTTTTTTTTTTAATATTTTTTTTTTAATATTTTATTTTTTAGTTATCGGCGGACACAACATCTTTGTTTGTATGTGGTGCTGAGAATCGAACCCGGGCCGCACGCATGCCAGGCGAGCGCGCTACCACTTGAGCCACATCCCCAGCCCCAGACTGTACTCTTAAAAATAGGTAAATGGTAAATTTTTTTGTTATATGTATCTTACTATGGGGGATAAAAAGAAAAAAGCAGGGGACACCTTCCACTTGGCACATATTGTGGCACAGGCCTGTAATCCCTGTATCTGGGATGTCTAAGGCAAGAGGATCAAGTTTGAGTCCAACTTCAGCAATTTAGCAAGACCCTGTTTGAAAATAGAATGTAGCTCAGTGGCAGAGCACCCCTGTATTTTCCATTACTGCAAAACATTAATAAACAAAAAAAGGCTGGGTGTGCAGCTCAGCAATAGAGTGCTTGGCTAGCGTGCATGTGGCCCTGGATTTAATCCCAAGTATGACAAACATAATAATACTATTAACAATAGCATCAGAAAGAATGAAATGTTTAGGAATAAATTTAACCAAGGAGGTAAAAGACTTGTAAAACTAAACGTTGCTGAAAGAAATTAAGTATCTGGAAATTGAAAGACATCCTGTGTTTATTGATCAGAAAATTTTTAAAAATATCTTTATGAGTTTTTCCTGGACCTTTATTTTATTTACTTTTTTATATGTGGTGCTGGAGAATCAAACCCAGTGCCTTGCACATACTAGACAAGTGTTCCAGCACTGAGCCAAAACCCCAGCCCTACAAGATTTGATATTAAGATAACAATACTGTTCTTTTAACCTTAGCATCATCTTAGAGACCTCTGCACCGTGAGAGCCAAGATGAGGAAAAAGTGAATGTGCAGACGTTAAATTCCTCAGCACAAAAGAAGAAAGACAAAGCAGATATTCAAGCTAACTTGTGCACCCATGGTGGCCAAAGGAGCAAAAATAGGGAATGCCAGAGTACTGGGAAACTGGTATAAATTGTTGGATAACATGCTACTGTCAAGATTGGTCTCTCAATGATCTAGAATTTCCATCACCATCAGATCATCAAGACCACCTCTAAGAGACCCCCACCTTGCTCATGACCAAAACAGTTCCTATTGATCCTTTGCCCTGAACATGTGGCATTTTGAACTAGTTTGTTATTGGTTGTGTCCAAGTGTAACATGTGCATAGTAAATCATCTCTTCTACTATTTTAGCTGAAGAATCAAAAAAAAAAAAAAAAAAAAAGATGACAGGATTACACAAAGTGATCTATCTATAGCTGAGAGTGGTGGCATGCCTGTAATCCCAGTGGCTCACAAGACTAAGGCAAGAGGATCACAAGTTCAAAGTCAGCCTCAGCAACTTATCAAGGACCTAACTCAAAATTTAAAAAAGACCAGGGATGTGACTAAGTGGTTAAGTGCCCCGGGTTCAATTCCCAGTACCAAACATACATACATACATAGATAAAAAGTAAAAGAACTGGAATCTGTATTAGCTGACTTCTCAAAATTCCTTCCAGCTCTGTAGGACACATGAAAGCAGGTAAGGTCATGGGTTCTGTTCTTCAACTCCTTTAAGCCTCAATTTTCTCTCCTATAAGACAGGAATGAGGGCTGGGGATGTGGCTCAAGTGGTAGTGCACTCGCCTGGCATGCATGCAGCCCGGGTTCGATCCTCAGCACCACATACAAACAAAGATGTTGTGTCCGCCGAAAACTAAAAAATAAATATTAAAAATTCTCTCTCTCTCTTTAAAAAAAAAAAATCAATAAAATAAAATAAAAAATTTAAAAAAAAAAAAAAAAAGACAGGAATGAGCTGGGACACGCCTTTAATCCCAGCAGTTTGGAAGGCTGAGGCAGAAGGATGGAGAGTTCAAAGCCAGCCTCAGCAAAAAGCAAGGCGCTAAGCAACTCTATGAGATCCTAAGTAAAATAAAGTCTCTAAATAAAATAAAACCACTGTGGCTCAGTGATTGAGATCAATCCCCAGTACCAAAAAAAAAAAAAGACAGGAATGAAATTTTCCTTACACAAATGAGAATTAAGTGAGAAGTGCCTTATATTCAATGACTATTAAGTATATTTACTACTGTTTCTTTGGTCCAACCTTGAGTGAGCATCAGAAATTAATATAAAATATATAAGTGTGAAAATAAAGGGAATGGTCAGAAATTAAATTCTGCAGCAACATCAAGTAAGATTAGAGCCAGGGGAAAGCTATTGGATCTAGCAATTAGGTCATTAGTGACCTTCAAGAGCAGTTTCAAAAGGATGTTGGGAGCCAGTCTGTATTTGACTAAAGTACAAAGGCATTGAGAAAGTGGAAGTCCCAAGTGCAGAGGTTTCATGAGAATAAGAGAGGGGGCGATAATTCATGACAAATGAGTAACTAATGGGGAAGCACAAATAATAAATTTGGTTCTCCTTGTTCACAAAACTCGCCCTACTCTACAAAACTGGTTCTACCAGGTTGACTGCAGGGCTGTCACAGACCTGCGGATATTAGGAGTAACCTCCTTCCACCTACTGGGTCTTCTTTTCCTCTCCTGTGGGGCTGGGGGTATGGCTCAGTGGAGAAGTGCTTATCTAGCAAATTCCAGGCTCTGGGTTCGATCTCCAGCAACCACAGGGGAAAGGGGAAAAAAAAATCGACAAAAAATCTCTTGAACAGCGTCTCCCAAGACTAGCTGAAGTGTATCTAAAGGTGCTGCTTCCTAAGAAACTGCTGAGAAGGCAGAAATCTTAAACCTAGATTGATTTTCTGTACAGGCTGTTCTCTCAATAAACAGAACTAAAAGGGACAGAGATTGTTGATGGGGCACCAAATTATAAACAAATATTTTTGATACAGCATCTGGGATCATAAACAAATTTTAAAATCCCTATAGTACACTGAGGTGACTCACTATAGGACACTGCATTTCTCACCATTGAAAATCCTTTATAATACTCAGTACTTCATTAGGTTGCACATTTAACTATTTACTTATTGAAGTTTCCATTTACTGAAGAATTCACTTTAATAGAAACAAGAACTCACTTGACCCATCCATAGATACATGACAGTTTGCTAAGCACTGTGAGATGGAAATAAGATGTTAAAAAAATATATATGATTAGTCATTGACTTCAGGAATTTGCAGTTAGTGCTTTTTCAAAAAAAGTCATTATCACTATTTTGTTGTAACTTGTAAAAATATGCTAATAATTTTTATTTTGTATGCATTAAATTTTGTTTCTTTTTAAACAATATATACTGCCATTTTATATAAATTTATTTAAGAACGTCACAGGGAATTCTCATGATATATGAATTAGTATAAAAATGAGAAATAAAATGACATACTCAGTATTAATGCAAACTAAAAGTACTTAGAAAAAAGGTCATACTTAGAAAAAAAGGTCATAAAAATACATCAAGAAAAGGTTAAGGGGCTGGGGATGTGGCTCAAGCGGTAGCACGCTCGCCTGGCATGCGTGCGGCCCGGATTCAATCCTCAGCACCACATACAAAGATGTTGTGTCCGCTGAAAACTAAAAAATAAATATTAAAAAATTCTCTCTCTCTCTCTCTCTCTGTCTGTCTGTCTCTCTCTCTCTCTCTCTCTCTCTCTCTCTCTGTCTCTCTCACTCTCTCTTAAAAAAAGAAAGAAAAGGTTAAGGACTCAGTAGTAGAGTGCTTCCCACATCCTTTTCAACAAAGGGCATTACCCATATAAAAATTTGCAACAATTTGATGAGTGAAGTAAGAATTACGTCTCATTAATAATATGCATTTCTTTGGTTTCTAAGAAGGATAAGGATCTTATTATTCATTTGTGTTTTTCTGTAACCTGTATTTTATTACCATGTTCATTTTCTACTGGATTGTTATTTCTTATTGTTTTATAGGAACTCTTTTTTTTTTTTTCTGTACCAAGGATTAAACTCAGAGGCACTCAACCACTGAGCCACATCCCCAGAACTATTTCGTATTTTATTTAGAGACAAGGTCTCAGTGAGTTGCTTAGCACCTCGCTTTTGCTGAGATTGACTTTGAACTACTGATCCTACTGTCTAAGCCTCCCCAGCTGATGGGATTGCAGTGTGTGCCACTGCACCTGGCTGGAATTCTTTAGATTTTATGAATGTTAACTCTTTAGCTGTTTTTTAATATGATGACTTTTTTACCTTTTTTTTCCTTGGTACCAGGGATTAAGCCCAGGGTACTTAGCTACTGCACTCACCCCCAGCCCTTCTTTTTGTTTTGAGACAGGGTCTTCTAAATCCTCCTGTTTTAGCCTCCTGAGTCAGTGAGTCACTAGGATTACAGGTGTCTGCCACAGTGCCCAGTGACTTATAACTTTTTGATGACTTTAAAATTAAAGAAGCTTCAAATATTTTGTAGTTGATTCCTTCAAACTTTTCCTTTTCAGACTCTCAGTTTTGTGTCAGGCTTCAAATGTCTTCCAGATGCTCAGCACCAGGCAGAGGTACACACCTGTAATCCCAGCAATTTGGAAGGCAAAGGCAGGATCAGCCTGGGCAATTTAGTGAAGTCCTCAACAACTTAGAGATCCTTTCTCAAAATAAAAAAGGGGTAGAGATGTAGTTCAGTGGTACAGTACCCCTAGATTAAATCACTGGCATCATACATACCAAAAATTCATTTCCAGACAAAATAGAAAGTACTAGGGATGTGGCTCAATGGTAAAGTCCCCTAGGTCCAATCCCCAGTACCATCAAGAAAAAAATATTCCAGATCCTCAACAGTATAAAAATGTCCACCTATGCTTCATTCTTACTATATTCTAATTTTAATTTTAAATTTAGATATTTTAATATATTTAAAATAGTGTATGTTGGAAAGGTTGAGAGGTTTTGTTTGTTTTTTAAATATTTCTTAATTATATATGGACACAATACCTTTATTTATTTATTTTTATGTGGTGCTGAGGATCAAACTCAGTGCCTCACATGAATGAGGCAGGCACTCTGCCACCGAGCCACAGCCCTAACCCCAGGTTGAAAGTTTTAAACAATCAATAGGCAGCTGGGTGGTGTGCACCCATAATCCCAGTGACTCAGGAGGATTGTAAGTTCAAGGCCAGCCTCAATAAATTGATGAGACCTGTCTCAAAATTAAAAAATAAAAAGGGCTGGGAATGTGGTTCAGTGGTAAAGCATCCCTGGGTTCAATCCCTGATTAAAAAAAAAAAAAAAACTAAAAAATCAATAAGCATGATGCCACTTTAAAAAATCCATCATAACCTAGCCAGGAGCAATGGCACATGCCTATATTCCCAGCAACTCAGGAAGTGGAGGCAGGAGGATTTCAAGTTCAAAGCCAGTCTTAGCAATTTAGCAAGGCCTTAAGAAATTTAGGAAGAGCTTATCTCAAAATAAAATATATTTTTTAAGAGAGAGTGAGAGAGAGAAAGAATTTTTTTTTTAATATTTTTTTTAAAGAGAGAGGAGAGAGAGAGAGAGAGAGAGAATTTTTTTTAATATTTATTTTTTAGTTATCGGCGGACACAACATCTTTGTTTGTATGTGGTGCTGAGAATCAAACCCGGGCCGCACGCATGCCAGGCGAGCGCGCTACCACTTGAGCCACATCCCCAGCCCCAAGAATTTTTTTTTTAATATTTATTTTTTAGTTTTCAGCAGACACAGCATCTTTTGTTTATACGTGGTGCTGAGAATCGAACCCGGGCCACATGCATGCCAGGCGAGCGCGCTACCGCTTCAGCCACATCCCCAGCCCTCAAAATAAAATATTTAAAAAGGGCTGGGATATAGTTTTACCCCTGAGTTCAATCTGCAGTACCAAGAAAATCATCGTAACTGATTTAAAATGGTATCTTCACTCTACTAAATTTTCTTATGCCTCAAAATAAAAAAGGACTAGGGATGTAGTCCAATAGCAAAGCACCCTTGGGTTATATCCCCAGTACTAAAAAAAAAAAAACAAAAAAACCCACTTATACTATACTTTTATTCTTCCAAATGAACTTTAAAGTCAGCTTGAAAAGTTCTCGCCCAGATTCACTTGCATTTTGAATGGGATGCCCTGAATTTCTGGATTAATTAGATAAAAATTGGAAATCTTCCCACTCAGAAATACATTATTCAAAATTCTTTTCAAATATTGCTATATAACCTTTTCTTTTCCTTTTTTTTTTAATCCCCCTTTTTGGGGATGGAACCCAGGGATGGAACTCAGGCATGCTTAACTACTGAACCACATCCCCAACCCTTTCTATTTTTTTGAGAAAGGGTTTTGCTAAATTATTGAGGCTTGCCTTGAACTTGATATCCTCCTGCCTCAGCCTCCTGAGCCACTGGAATTATAGGCATGTGCCATAGAACCCGGCCCACCATTTTTTTTTTTTTTATGTGAACATCTCTAATACTTCACCATTAAGAATGATAGCTTTTAGTCAGGTGCAGTGGGACACACCTATAATCCCAGCAGATCAGTAGGCAAGAAAATTGCAAGTTGGAGACCAGCCTCAGCAATTTAATGAGGCCCCAAGTAAGTTAGTGAGCCCTGTCTCAAAATAAAAAGGGCTGGGAATGTGGTTCAGTGGTCAAGTGTTCTTGGATCCTTGGGTTTAATTACCAGTACAAAAAAAAAAAAAAAGACTGCTTCTGAGCTGGGCTAGGTGGTGTACAGTTGTAATGAGGCCCCTCCTAGGATCCTGATGCAGGCAGATCCCAAGTTAAGACTAGCCTGTGCAATTGAGCAAGACCCTGTCTCCAAAAAAAAAAAAAAAAAATTAAAGGCAGCTCAGTGGTAGAGCATCCCTAGCTTAAATCACCAATACTGCAACAATAAATAAATAATAAAAATAATTAATGTAGTTATATAATTCAGAGGTATAGCACTTGCTTAACGTATGTGAGGCCCTGGGTTCAATCCCCAACACCTGGCAAAAAAAAAAAAATAAATAAATAAAGATTTACCTTTTTTTTTGGGTGTGTGTGGCTCTGCTGGGAATAGAACCCAGGGCTTTGTGCATGCCAGCCACTACTACCCAGACCTACTTAATTTCTTAAATTTTAAAAAAATATATGTATTTTAGCCAGGCACGGAGGTGCACACCTGTAATCCCAGAAGTTTGGAAGGTTGAGTCAGCAGGTTCATGAGTTCAAAGCCAGCCTCTGCAAAAGAGAGGTGCTAAGCAATTCATTGAGACCCTGTCTCAATGTCTCAATGAAAATACAAAATGGGATGTGGCTCAATGGTCAAGTGCCTCTGAGTTCAATCCCTGGTACAAAAAAAAAAGACTAACAAGCCATAATCAAATTTTTTCTAGTACTTAGGGATAGAACCCAGGGCCAAGCAAATGTTAGACGGGCGCTCTACCACTGAACTACACCCCAGAACTTTCAAAGTTTTGAGACAAGTTGCTAAGGTTGGCCTCAAACTTGTGATGCTCCTGCCTCAGCGTCATGAGTAGGAAATAAATATTTTTTGTGTGTGTGTTTCACTGTTCTGGCCTTTCTGTTAAACTTTCAGTTGTCTTCTGAATTCCATTCAGATATATTAACCTCATGTCTTTGGCTTTTTGCCTCACTCATATTTCTCTCATTATTTTGATCCATTTATGAGAACTGTATTTCAAGTTTTGTACTTACTTTTTTACTATATATGTGTATATAGTAAACACATTTTTTTTGTAACTGGGATTGAACCCAGGGGCACTTAATCATTGAGCCACATCCCCAGACCTTATATTTTAGTTTATGACAGGGTCTCAGTAACTTGCTTAGGGCCTTACAAAGTTGCTGAGTTTGACTTTGAACTTGCCATCCTCCTGCCTCAGCCTCCAGAGTTGCTGGAATTACATGCATGCGCCACCTTCCTTTATTTTCTTGCTGCGCATACTCAGTGCTGCCTCATCTTCCTTAGTAATCAGATCTCTACTGCTCTTAGATTGAGTACCAGGTTCCTGCTATCCCATAGGGAACTTTTGTAAGGCTCATAAACAAGACTCATAAACCCCTTCCAAGCAGATGCAGCCTTGGGGCCTTGCTGCTTGGTAAACAAAATATGTTCTTGTTTGAATAAAAAACATGAGCTTCCAAGCAGTCAAAGCCAGGGAAGGTCCTGCTTCCTGGAGAGCAGAGAACAGGCCAAATTTCACTCCACTCCTGTCTCTCTATGTGTCCTTGAGTGGGACTCACCTTGCACATCCACAAGCAGCAGCCCTGCCAATAAGACAAAGCATTTGGTCCTTGACAATGTCTTTTACAACACTAAAGAGAGGCTTACTATCATTCTTGCTTTCCTTCCTCATGTGGGATGCAGTCCTTGCCCTTAGGAAGCTTACTGTCAAGAGCCTTTCTATGGCCAAGGATGTAGTTGAGTGGTAAAGTGTTTGCCTGTCGTGTGTGAGGCCCTGGATTCAGTCCCCAGCACCTCATACATGTATGTAAAAAGTCTTCATTCACAGTGACATTGTCTTCTGTCTCAGACAGTCTCCATGATCCAGTTCCAAACATTTATCTTGAAAAAGACTAAAAATTATAATTCCAGAAGTGGGGGTTGTGGCTCAGTGGTAGAGCATTCCTAGCATGTATGAGGCACTGGGTTCAATTCTCAGACTACATATGAATAAATGAATAAAATGAAGGTCCAACAACTAAAATATATACATATAAAATAAAAACTATGAACATTTTCCAGTAAAAACACGTCTCAGTAATCTGTGCTTCTTCACACATTTAAGTCAGTTTCTTTGCTTATTATGGGGTATCTGTGCAGATTGTTAAAATGGCCTCAATATTTCACTCTTCTTATATCCACACCCATTTTCAATATGATTTTACAGTCCCTCCTATCAGTGACGTAGAGGTTAGCCAGGTGTGGTGGCACATGCCTGCAATCCCAGCAGCTTCGGAGGCTGAGGCAGGAGGATCTCAATTCAAAACCAGACTCAGAAACTTAGCAAGGCCCTAAGCAACTCAGTGAGACCCTATCTCTAAGTAAAATATACAAAAGGTCTGGGGATGTGGCTCCAGTGGTTAAGTGCCCCTGGGTTCAATCCCTGATACCAAATAAATAAATAAGAAAAAATACATGGCTGATGTAAATCAGTGGTAAAGCACTTGACTAGCATTTGCAAGATCCTTTTGTACCTCTACAACCCTCCCAATCCCTGGCACCACATATCTGATATGTCAGGGGCTGGATGTCAGAAGTACAAGAATGAACAGAGCCTTGGTATTGTGATGGGTGCATGTATAGGCAATTTCATTTCAGTGTGATGTTACCATAGTAAGCATTTCTCAGCAAGAAAGGACATAGGAGTTGGGCACCAGGGCATATACCTGTAATCCCAATGACTCAGGAGGCTGCGGCAGGAATATTGCAAGTTTAAGGCCAGCCTGTGTAACTCAGCAAGATGCTGTCTCAAAACAAAAAATAAAAAGGGTTGGGAATGTAGCTCAGTGGTTGAGAACTTGTCTAGCTTGTGTGAAGACCTGGCTTCAATCCCCAGCACCAATAGAGAGAGTGCTCATGCATAGTTCAGTTACCTAATACAATCAAATAAGACTGGCATTTGAAGCCAGCTAGAAGTACAGAGTGTACAAGAGCCTGCAGGGGAAAGCAGGTGGATCAGATAAAGGAAGGTTAAGAAATTCAGTATGGCTAGAGCCTAGAGTACAGGAAGGAGAGGGGAGAGTAAGGAAGGATGAAGCTGAAGAGGGAACAGGAATGAGAGCACAAATAACTCTGTCTCCCTTTACAAGGGGTTTAAATATGTACTGAAGGAGAATCATAATCTCCTGTCACATGAATTATAGGATGCTTATGAGGATTGCAGTATGGAGGGGCCGGAAGACCAATTAGGTGACTTGTCAAGGTCATCTAGTTGAGATTGGCAGTTGGAATTAAGGTGGCAGCAGTGGATACAGAAGGAAATGAACTGACTTTAGATGGCCAAGAGTTAAAACTTGGTGACTAGATATGCGATGAAGAATGAGGGGAAAAAATAAGGATGGTCTGTAGTTTAGGGCTTTGACCAAATTGTGATAGATATTGAGACAGGGAAAATGAAGAGGAACAGATGGGGAAAGGGATGATAAATTCAGCTTGGAATATGGTGCTTTTAGGACTTCTAAATGGGGACATCTATCCAGAAAGATCTGACAGTGTTTTCTATATTTGCTTATTATCTAACTTTTAAAAGGGAAGGATAGGAAGTGCTGATAGTTGAGGAGTCAGGGAACTAGAAGCCTCCCTGGAATTGAAGAGCAAGGACAATGGAAAAACAAGGACAGAGATGGAAGGCTAGTGGTAGAAGTCAGAGAATAGGGCATTTAGTATTCAAAGAGTGTAATAGTACTGGATAATGGACTTTAGAATGGTCCAAGAGGGCTGGGGCGGGGGATCAGTGGTAGAGCACTTGCCTAGCATGTGTGAGGCACGGAGTTCAATTCTCACCACTGCATATAAATAAATGAATAAAATAAAGGTCCATCAACAATTAAAAATATACTTAAAAATAATTAAAAAAAAAAAAAGAATGGTCCAAGAGAATGAGAGAGCCAAGCCAGGGGCCATGACACATGGCCCACATTCCCAGCAATTCAGGAGGCTGAGGGAGAAGGATCACAAATTTGAGGCCAGCATGGGCAGTTTAGCAAGAACCTGTCCAAAATTAAAAATCAAATGGATTGGGATATAGCTTAGTGGTAGAGTATACCAGTGTGCAATCCGAAGTAACACACACACACACACAAAAGAAATGAGATGTTGGGGAAATAGTTGGTTCCCACCGTATGATAAGCAGACTCTGGGGGGGATATGAAAATTTTTAATAAGTGAGGAAGGTTGCCTGATGACAGTAAAGGGTGAGTAGTGACCATAACAGGATTGCAAGAGTTTCCAAGATGGAGTAAAATACAAAATTATGGGTTTGTTTAGCCAAGAAATAGAAAGCCCAGAACAGTTTAAGGATACCAACAAAAAGAGGAGAGGTGATAAGGACTTACACTCTTGGTAAAGATGACGGGAATGTGGGCTATAAACGCGCTGGCTGGCCCCAGCTGTCCTGATATGGATTGCTTATGCTTTGAAGGGAATTCTGTTCCTTTGCAGGAAAGAGCAATACTCCTGTGCAGGAGTTGATAGGTTTACCTAATAAAAATACAGGGTGCCAAGTTAAATTTTTAAATTAAATGGATTGGGGGTATGGCTTTCAGATATTACATGAGACACCTATACAAAAAATTATTCTTGGTTACTTGAGATGCCTACAAAGCTTCGGCACCATTGTGGTAATTACAGCCTGCCAGTTGGTTAAATTCTTACATGTCCATTTCAATTCCTTCTATAAATCTGAGTAGAATTGTTGTAACTATTGGCCCTTTAATACTCAATAGTTGTATAGTTTATTTCTGGCTAACTAGTCACAAGCTGGAGAAGCCTTCTCTATGCAGTCATTTAGGGCTCCAGTGAATAAAGACTGCCCTGGGTGTTATCATTTGTGAGGGTTTCTACAGGCCAGTCCTGGGAGTGGTGAAAGCAATTCTGTATATAGTCCATTGGCAGGAACACAGTCCCATAGCAGTATATGATAGCAGGGAAATCTGAGAAATGTAGTTGAGCAGTGTGCAAAATGAATTTGTTTAGGCTGCTGGGGATATAATTCAGTTGGTAGAGTGCTGGCTTTGCATGCACAAGGCCCTGGGTTCAAGGCCCTGGGTTCAATCCCCAGTACCACCAAAAAAAAAGACTTCCCTTCATCATATGGCAGAGCCTATGCTAAGGAACAAGCAACTAGGTATTTCAGATATTAACCTAATCCCATAGGCATGCCTAACTAGGGAACTGAGAAACTGGGGCAACTTTAGATTCAAAAGAAAAAGTGAAAGATTCTAGTGGAAGAAAAGAAATGAGCAAAGAATGTAAATAAATAATTTCCTCTTGTTATACTTTTTTTTGGGGGGGGGTGGAATTGAACCCAGGGATACTTTACCACTGAATTGATAGAATTACATGGGATTACAGGCATGTACACCATGCCCATGCCCAGATACACTTTCTTCTTCTTCTTCTTCTTTTTTTTTTTTTTTTTTTTGTTACCTGCCTCCTAAAAGGACTTGTCCCCAAACTCATGAAGTGCATTTTATTTTGAATCCAGATTGACATTAGGATGGGGACAGAACCTTAATCGTTACGCACAAAGAGAATTCACAAGGACCCTGCCTTGTTAACTGCTTGCTTTCTTTTCTTTTTTGGTACTGGGGATTGAACCCAGGGATACTTAACCACTAAGCCATATCCCCATCCTTTTTTATTTTGAGACAGGGCCTCAATAAAGTGCTGAGGCTGGCTTCAAACTTGTGATCCTCCCATGTCAGATTCCTGAGTTGCTGAGATTATAGGCATGCACCACCACATCTGGCAGAATTCATATTTTTGCAACAGAAAGACCTTCCTTATTGGGGTTTACTCTAACTAATATTAAAATGATACTAGTATTTGAATATGCATAAGACCAGAGATGCTAGGGAAAGTGGCTGAGAGGTGTCCTGCTGGGTTCCTATTTCCCAGCACCACTCTATGTTAAAGAAAACAGTATTCATTCAACACTATTTCTTGTCTGCTGAGGTAGGCTCTGTGCTGGGCTCTGGAGATATAATGAGTAAAATTAGATGTTGCTGTTGCCTCGCTGGAGTTATAGTTGAATAGAAGAGCTAGAATTAAATAATCATGGAAATATATGATTAAATTCTGTAATGAACACCATGAAGGTAATGTGATGTTTATAAGTGGGATTCAGACATTTCTAATGAAGTGTCATTCAAGTTGTAACCAAGAGAATAAGAGGAAAATAGAAAAAGGGAGGTATTTTTTGGAATGGGAAAAGAGTTTTCCTGTCTGAGAAACTGAAGGAAAAACCTGCCAGAAACTCAGAGAAAACAATTGACTGAAAGAAAAAAAAAAAAAAAATGTCAACACAGAACACAGAGAAGTAGGCCATTTTAGAGAACACAGATGGTTTCTTATGATCAACAGGTTGAAATAAGGGAGTGCCATGATCAAATAGGCTTGTAGAAAGATTATACTGGTTACTCTGTAATGAACCACTTGAGGAAAGAGGATAAGTCTGCTTGTAGAAAGATTATCCTGGTTACTCTGTAATGAACTACTTGGGGAAAGAGGATAAGGAAGAAGATTGTTACAGTAGTCCAGAGAAAAGATGGCAGCTATTTGGATGGTGGTAAGAGAGGCATAAAAATGAGTGACAGAATATTTTGGAGGTGGAGCTGACAGGACTTGGAGACAAGCTGGACTTGGGGGAGAAGGAAGTTTGTAAGTAGCCAGCCAAGTGGAACAATGAAACACAATAATCAAAGCTAATATTTGCTGAGTGCCATGTACAGTTGTGCACTATACAAGGAGGATCAGCTGAAGTGACAAGGTTTGAAATCCAAACCAGCTGGGCATGGTTGCGTGTACTTGTAATCCTATGAATTTAGGAGGATGAGGTAGGAGGATCAAAAGTTCAAAGCCAGCCTCATTAACTTAGTGAGGTCCTAAGCAAATAAGCGAGACCCTGTCTCAAAATAAAAAATAAAAAGTGTTGCAGATGTGACTCAGTGTTTAAGTGCCCCTGGATTCAATCCTTGATACCCGTACCAAAGAGAGAGAAACCCAAATCACAATCTTGCCTGCCTTTGTGATGCCCTGAAACAGGCCAAACATTTACTTTTGTAAAGCTGGAGGGGGGCAGATTATAGAAGTGGGTTTTGTCCCATTGTAAAATTCACAAGGGCAGTCTATTCCATAGGACCTACCACACTTAGGATGTTATAATTTGATAAAATTCCTGTTTGATGAAGTACCCAGTCAGCCCTGATAGCCAACAAAAGATGAAGGTAAAGCCTTCTGGTAATAAAGGGTGTTTGGGTTTTTTTTTTTCCCCCCAGTACCAGAGATCGAAACCCAGGGGCTTGCACATGATAGGCAAGTACCCTACTACTATGCTACATCTCCAGCCTTATATTTTGAGAAAGGATGTCACTATGTTGCCCAGATTGCCTCTAAATTGCAATATTCCTGCCTCAATGGCAGAATGCCTGCTAAGCATGCCATAAAGCCCTGGGTTTGATCTCCGACACCACAGGGAAAAGATTTTTTAAAAGATAATGTTAGGGCTGGGGCTGTAGCTCAGTGGTAAAGCACTTGCCTCGCACATATGAGGTACTGGGTTCAATCCTCAGCACCACATAAAAATAAATACATAAAGTAAAGGTATTATGTCCAACTACAACTACAAAAAATTAAAAAAAAAAATACTCAAGTGCTTACTAGTCCAGGATTCAAATCCAGTGAATCAGGCCAACCATAGAAACACTAAAAGCATTCCCTTGACTAAAGGCCAGATGGATGTGCATTATTCCTGTTAGTTTTCCTTCCTGTTAGTTTTCCTCCTGTATTCCTGGAGGATTCTTGAGCACTATTTTTCCTTTTTGCAGCATAGGAAAATGAACCCAGAGCCTCGCACATGTTAAGCAGTTGCTCTGCCACTGAGTTATACACCCAGCCCAGCAGGGATCTTTTTTTTTTTTTCTTAATCTTTTTAGTTGTAGATGGACACAATACCTTTTACTTATTTATTTTTATGTGGTGCTAAGAATCAAACCCAGTATCTCACACATGTGAGGCAAGCATTCTGCCACTGAGCCACAATCCTAGCCCCAACAGCAGGGATCTTTTTGAATCTCAGTTCTTGTTGGCTCCCCGCGCCCCCTCCCATCTTTTCACTTTGTTTTTCTTCAGAACATGGGTGGCAGCAGAGCTCCAAATTCTTAGCCTCCTCCACCCCAAACTTTGGATTATTTTTGCATTGTTTTCTATTAGAGGCATTTTCTCTCTTCACATCTTCAAGAGGAATAAAATGTAACCTGAAGGCCAGGGTCATGAAATGTGAGCTGATATGAACACTCCACTCTAAAGGAACCCAATACTCAACATATTAAAACAAGATTTTGGCAGGGTTTTTTTTTTTTTGGTCATACTGGGGATTGAACTCAAGGGGTGCTTTAACATCCTTTTTTATTTTTTTTGTTTTGAGACGGGGGTTCCTAAATTAATGAGTTGGCCTCAGAATTTGAGATACTCCTCTTGCTCAGCCTCCTGGCTGAAAAGTACTACCTGGCTGGTAGTACTTTTTTTACTGACAAAAAAATTGAAGCATACCTAGATGGTATATACCTACAGAATCAGTGTGCAGTAGTGCATACCTATAATTCCAGCAATTCAGGAGGCAAAGGCAGGAAAATCCGAAGTATGAGGCTAGCCTCAACAACTTGAGACCCTGTCTCAAAATAAAATATAAAATGGACTAGGGATGTAGCTCAGTGGAAGAGTGCTTGCACTAGGCCCTGGGTTCAATCCCAACCTTCACACATAAATTAAACATACTTAAATCTAAACTCATGCATGCTGAAGTTGGATCCTCTTAGAGGAATTGCCTTTACCTCTGGGTTGACATAGTGCTATTTCTATGCAGTAACTCGATGTTCTGTTTTAAGTCTAACATAGAATACTGCGTAAGTAATAGGCAAAATTTGTCCTTATTTTAAAATATCACCAACAGGTCACAAAAAGGTTGACCTAAAAGTCAACCTTTTAGGTATACAGATTTACACATTTTGTGTTTCTGTATACATGTTTTGAGAAGAATGGCAAAAATATACATTAATGTTTAATCTACTTTTTTGTTGTTATTTCATATATTACCTACCCTGAGCATGTATTACATAAAAAAGAAGAAATTAGATATCTACACTAATATTTTAAAGATTTGATGTTTAACACCAAATTTCTCTTTTGCTCTACAAAGCCCCCTAACATCCTTATTTTTCCACACATATCCATACCTGGACAAATATGATGTTCTTTGTACAACAGTCCAGTTTCTAGATCTTTACATATATGATCCCTTTTATGCTCCCTTTGAATCAGTATTTCACAATTTCTGGAAACCCTTTAAACCCATCATCAATGATTAATCCAATTTTGGGGGCAAGGGGTACTAGGGATTGACCCCAGGGGAAACTTACTACTGAGCAACATCCCCAGTCCTCTTTACATTTTGAGACAGGGTCTCACAGGGCTTAGGGTCTCCCTTAGTTGCTGATGCTGACTTTGAAATCTCAATCCTCCTGCCTCAGCCTCCTGAGACACTGGGATCATAGGCTTGGACCACAGCATCTAGTTTAATCCTGTCTTTAATAAGCACCCATAGTGTGTATGATTATTTGATGTGACTGCTCACGGGCTGTTGAGGACATATACCTCTTATTCCCTAAGCATAAAGATTTAACTCGTTTGTGACAAATATTCAAAGATACTTTCTCCAAAAGATCACCAAGCCAAACATTTGGCCATATTTTTATTTACTACATATACTATAAACATATACAATACATGCTACAAAAAAACATTTTTTAAAATTTAACTGTCAAGAAAGTGTATAGTGTTATAATACAATGGCAAATGTTCGTATTTTATTTCAAATTGGTTTGCTTATCACCCATTTCAAACCATTAATAGTGATGTTACTTGTGGAAAATTAAAAATTACCTATTTGCATTATTAACAATAAAGAAGTCCAACAAATTAATAAGAATTAACCATGTCAAACATTAGTATCCAAAAAATGGGCTTTTGCAGAAACAATTATATAAAATATAGCAGCCAATTTCAGTTTATTTTGTGACAATGAATATGCACTTGAATGGGGATTCTAGCATGTTTTTTGGAATTTATCTATAAGAAGTCCTTTGAGTTCTTGATATCCAATAACTGCCACACCTAGCCAAATCCAACCCAACACTTTATGTAATGGCTCCAGACAACTTATCATTGAGAAATTCTTATGATTTGGGTAGAGTTGCATATTCCACTAATATTACATGATGAAAAGAGACATTACAAGCCAATATCAAAGGCAAAGGAAAATATAAACATTCAAATCAGTTGTAACAAGGTTCTTCTACAAATATTTTAGATGCCATACTTCCAGGAAAACAAGATTTAATGTGCTTTTGGATTTTACAGTATGAACGATAACTGAAAATTTAACAAAAGTAGTTAGATGGAATTATATCGAGTATGCAAATTTGTTCATTCAACATTATTGAGCACCCACTATGTGCACAGCACTGTGCTAATATTTTAAAAGTTGATTATTAATATCTTCATCAAGCATTACCTTAGTGTGAGGTAAAAATACATTAAATTAGCGTCAACTCGTAAGTTTGCCTGTGGTAATGTATGTAACTCCCGTGCCAGCTGGCTTCCCTGGGCCATGTAACAAGCTCCTGCATTACCCTCATTCACTCACACAAACATTGGCACACTGTGTGCCAGGCAATGTGCACTGAAATAATCATGATTTGGTATATATTCAAAGAATGAAAATTTATCATATTAACCTATGTAGAGTAATTAGAAAGGTACACATTATGTTTCTAAAATGAGGTCCAAAGCAAAGTGTAAGGTGTTTCTATGTCACACCACACCAGAGACCACCAAGTGCCTTTATCAACTGGGAACTAACTTTAAAAGTTTCATGTTGTAGTCTAAAATAGCTTAGATTATTTTTGGTCTCATAGGTCTATTCTTTGGAGTACCTGACCCCATATAAACCATTCTATTTTTAAAAGGGTTTATAAACTAAACCTGAACATTAAAAAAAAAAAAAAAAAAAAAAAAAAAAGCCATGAAAAAAAAAATGAAGACAATACTTCAAGCACTGTTCTGGCCATGTAAAATGAATAATACATAAGTAATTCATGATTGGTTCAAACATCTTTCAAAGCACTAACTCTACCCCCGAACTCATAATTCTAACTTGTCTTTTATACAAGTTGCACAGAACGCTGAGGGCAGAATTTGGCCCTGAAACCTTTCATGGAATATTATAAGTGATTGGTCCTTCTACTCCAAGTAGAATCTGAGAATTCAGGGTGTCCTTCTAGGATACTGGCACTCAGGAGAAATGGCCCTGTTGATACCCATCAGGCAGGAATCTCTTTAGCTGCTACAGCAGTGTGAATCTAGTATGACCCCTTAGGGGAAGGCAGAGAGCTGGGAGTTTGGCTGTCCACTTAGTGAATCCAATACTGGCTTAAAGCTATGCACTGAATAAAGTGCTCTGCACATCCTGCTCCTCATCTGGAATGAAAATATACATTATCTTAAGAATCAGCCTACTTATGGGTCTTGGGGAAAAGAATAACAAGAGTTGAAAGAATCCCAAGAAAAAGTATGAAGCATTGACTGGGAAGGAAGACAAATGCCTCTAGTAGTGTTCTCAGAATTCTCAGGATTTTAAATGTCAGAATGAGTCATACAATGGTCATGTTCCATAAATGAAAAAGCAATCCCACTGGGCACTATTCACATGGTGCATGATTACTTCAAGGGGGTGGAAGGGAACAGTCTACTGCCATTTGATATTATGATTTCAGATGAAAACAAAACCACTGGATAAGTCAGGGTAACCAGTGTGTAACACTCCTCCCTTGTCCATCAGCATCCCACAGGTTGTTCCGCACTGCTTGAGAGAAAGGAGGTAAAACACCTATCCCTTCTGATACAGGCACAGCCACTACCACCTAAAACTGCCAATTCAGAAATAACCACACAAGCCCTCCAGTTTCGTACCCTGGATATGGTAAATAAGACTAGGAATGGAGTAGTTCAATCTAAAAAAAGATCACAGGTAACAGAATGCTTATATAAACTAGACTGCTTTTGACACCTGTAAGAAAATTATATAGATGGTAATTGGAAAAAAAAAAAAAAAAAAAGATTGTTCCCATCTGTCAGCAAAACTGTTGAGCTATACTCAGCTGAAGTCCTCATCGGGATTCTGTTGATCCAGCAGACGGACATGTGTGAATGGGAAGTGACCTCGTTTGCCATTACATTCCCCTTCCCACTGACCACTCACATTAATCTTCGTAACCTTTACCAGCTCACCGACCTGCAGGGGAGAATAAGGAGAGCACTTTATTTCCAGTTAAGAATGCAAGCTGAAAAACTCCATTCTCTCTGGTTAGGCAAACCCTGCCCACGTGATTGCTCTAGGGCTGATGTTACAGAAACAGCTGTTCACTACCTCCCCAACCCCAGCCACCAGAATGATTATTTGTGGTTAATGCAGATAGAAGGAAGAAGTGATTTTAGCAGTTCAGAAAGAGAACATAGCAAAGTAGAAAAAGATACTAGAAAATTATACTTTTGGGAAATCTCAGTGTCTGAATAAGCAATGTCAGCTTAAGGTAATATTCTTTTTCTTTATACTCACTACTCTCAGCTTCCTCCCTGCCCCAGGCCCTGGCCTAGGAAAGAAGCCCTGATTCTCCATGGCACATAGTAGCACAATCTCCCAGCATCCTCACACACATCCTGGCCTAGTATTGCTTGCACAGCGTAAAGCAATCATGGCAAGTTCACTTCATTTGACCCCAGAAAATGAAGTATTCCATGACCTTCCCACCAAGGCAAGCCACTAGGGCAGGCACAGGCCCAAATTCCAAGTCCTGTCAGCTCCCTGCTCATCCCCACCTTCTTCCTCATCTGCTAACATTTTTTTTTTTTTTTTTTGATCCCTCAATGCCACTTGGCACTGTTCATTACCCAACGAGGGGACCAAAAAACAAAAACAAAGTCTCTTTCTTCTTCTCCTTTTTTTTTAATAGTGCTGGGGATCAAACAAAGCCTCTAACATGCTAGGCAAGTGATAAAACACTGAGCTAAACCCCCAACCCCAATTTAAAAAGACTCTGATAACATTAAAGATAAAATTTTAATAATATGACATATACCTCTAGCCTACCATGAAACTTAAGACAAAGTAAGTCTGATGAATAGATTCACCCTATAATAAAATATTGAATAATGGTGAGATAAAATTCTTGAACTACAGACCATGACCATCCCTTAATTATTAACACTTAAGTTCTGAGCACACAAGTGGTTTCTAATTATTACTATTCATTTGTTTTTATGAAATTAAGAACTATTACTGATTTAATTATATAGAACAATAGAACAGTGGAGGGTTTTATGGGGGGGGGAGGGCAGCAGGGAAGAGTATTTGATAGTATTAGGGAATAAACCCAGGGCTTTGCACATGCTAGAAAAGCACTGTACCACTGAGCTACATTCCAGCCCTTTTTATGTTCTGCTAAGTTGCTGAAGCTGGCTTTTAACTTTCAATCCTCCTGCTTCAACCTCCCGAGCCACTGGGATTAAAGGCAAGTGCCACAAGCTTGGCTAAATGTACCCACCAAGCCCTAAAGGCTGCTAGTACCAGTATTCTGTCATCCTAACAATTTTTTAGCTTAACCTCCTGATACCCAAGTAAGGTAATTGTCATAACTATGACAATAAAAGATTTTCACACTGTCTTTGGGGACCATGACAAAGTGAAGTTTTGTTAGTGAAAATAATCTAAAAGATGTGTTCCTTTAACCTTAAGTCTGGTTCTCAATTTATTTCACTTATTCCCTTCTTTTTAAAAATCTGGCAGGGCTAGAGGTATGGTTCAATGATACAGCAATGGCTTTGCATGCAGAAGGCCCTAGGTTCGTTCCTTGCCCAAATAACAAAAACATTTTTCAATGTTATAAGATGCTAGGCTTTGCACTATCTCCTAATATCAAACTATTTTAGTGACTTTGTCTTGTTTATGACCTGTCAGCTACCCTTGACTTTCTACCCTTCACACACATGCACATATTATACATTATACACATTACTCAAGTTAAAGCCTGGATGTTTCTAGTTACTTGGTGGTAAGGTCCATTATATCAAATGAGTACTTCTTTCCCCAATTTTTAGTATTTATAACACTCAAATATAAAGTGATATTCTGGTAGCTGTACTAAGACTAACATAAGTCCCTGATCTTAAGAAGGAGACTTATAGTCGGCTGCAGTGGCACACATTTATGATCTCAGCAACACAGGGCTGAGTCACAAGTTCAAGGCCAGCATGGGCAACTTAGTGAGATTCTGTCTCAAAACAAAAATTTAAAAAGGACTAGGGATGTTTATTAATATTTTATTCAGCTTTTCTAAGTATTGAGAAGACAGTTCTTTAGGATATAGCTTTAAGTCAACCATTCTACTCCATAACAAAATTCAGATGCAAAACTCCTGCCTTCTCTCAATGTTACATTGTCTTTATCCTTAAACATTCAAGTGACAGGGGCTAGGGATGTGGCTCAAGTGGTACGGTAGTGCGCCCGCCGGGCATGTGTGCAGCTCGGGTTAGATCCTCAGCACCACATACAAAGATGTTGTGTCCGCCGAAAACTAAAATATAAATATTAAAATTCTCTCTCTCTCTCCCTCCCTCCCTCTCCCTCTCTTTAAAAAAAAAAAAAAAAAAAAAACATTCAAGTGACAGTTCATCGAGCTCTAAGAAAGAAAGGATGCATTGAAGTGCAGGCTAGGCTGGTCTACACCTTTTCTTTTTTTTTAATAGTTGATGAAGTTCTTGGCAAAAAGATCCAAACATAAGAAGTGAAAGAAAACCTATGCCATGATGGAAATTATTCTGACTTTAAATGGATAAAAAAGTAAAGTGGGTCTGGGGATGGGGCTCAAGTGGTAGCGCGCTCGCCTAGCATGCCTGAGGCACTGGATTCGATTCTCAGCACCACATTAAAAATAAATAAATAAAGATATTGTGTCCATCTAGAACTAAAAAATAAATATTAAAAAAAAAAAAAAGTAAAGTGGTAGCTGGTCAACTAGGCTAATTAACCTGCCCAAAGTGGTACTGGATACCAATACTTCAAAGGAAGACCTTGTTAAGAAACAGTAGCTGTCAACCCTGGGAGAATATGAATAGGTTGTTCTAAGAATGTTTTTCCACCCAGAGTGGAACAACACCTATAATCACAGTGACTTTGGAGGCTAAAGCAAGAGGATTTCAAGTTCAAGGCCAATCTCAGAAACTTAATGAGACTCAGTCTCAAAACAAAACAAAAAAAAAGCAGGGTGTGGTGGCACATTCCTGTAATTCCATAGGCTTAGGAAGCTGAGGCAGGAGTACTTCAGAGTCCAGCCTCAGCAATTTAGGGAGGCACTTAGCAACTCAGGGAGACCCTGTTTCTAAGTAAAATATTAAAAAGGGCTGGGGATCAATAGTTGAGCGCACCTCTGTGTTCAATCCCCAGCACCAAATTAAACAACAAACAAACAGATAAATAAATAAATAATAAAATTTAAAGGTTAAAAAAAAGGGGGCCAGGTGCAGTGGCACACACCTGTAATCCAAGCAACTTGGGAGGCTGAGGCAGGAGAACTGTAAGTTCAAAGATATCCTCAGCAACTTAGCGAGGCCCTAAACAACTCAGTGAGACTCTCTCTAAATAAAATACAAAACAGGGCTAGGGATGTGGCTTAATGGTAGAGAGCCCCCTGGTTTGAATCCCCAGTTCCCACCACCACACCACCACAAAGTTGCTCCACTAAGTGAAGTTCTTTAATTCAGAAACAAAGCCAGAATTGTGCTCCTCTTCCTGTTATACATCAACTCACTAAAGCCTAATCCCAAAGACTTTACCAGAAAAGGTGAGGTCTGAAACTTGGCATACTGCTTCAAACACAATGAAAGCAAACTGAATATATGCCTCAGAAATGTTACAGTCTTACAACACAAAGGAATGAATGCTATAATAACAGTAGTTCTAACACTAGTAATTTCAAAATACAAGTTATAAAAAGGAAAGAAAAATCCTAATATATATTACCAATGGACAAGAAACACAAAAGGGCTTCATGTATCAACAACACATTTAATCTTCCTTTTTATGAGGTAGACCTCAGTAGTGCCTTGTAAAGAAAAAAGGCTGATAATTCTTATCACTGAGAAACTGTTTCATTGGTGTTTCACTGTCCAGGCTGGTACTCAGCCTCCTGATCCTGTAACACATCCTCAGGAGCAAGTGTGCATGTATTAGTGGAGTCATGAAGGGGAATAATTGGTTACTCTAATTTCTTCACTCCTAGAAAACTTACTGAACACTGGTTTATTCCCTAGCTCTATGTAATGTCCAAAGTTAGTCAGGATTCTGGTGCAGATATAATCAAATCTAAAACTGGTTCAAGAGCAAAAAGAATATCCAGCTGATCTCCACCTGTGAGTACCAGTGATAATGAAAAAAACAGCACTAATTTCTGGAACCCACTTATATAGGAGACATCAGCAAACTGTGTGACCTCCTTTGCAGCTGCTTTTCTGTTCCTACTATCTAACAGGAAAGATACCAACAACTGTCAGCATTCCTTTGATCCAGACTTGCTGAATAACTCTACTGAGCTCAAAGTAAGAAGCAAACAGGGCTGGGGGTGGGACTTCATAGTAGAGCACTTGCCTAACAAGTCAGAGCCCCTGTGTTTGAACCCCAGCACTACCAAACAGAAAAGAAAGAAAAAGGGAAAAAAAAATGCATGTAAAGAAAACCATGGAAAAGCAAGTACAGAGAAGCAGTACAGGGAGCCTTGTCTTCAAACATTTTCAAATGCAAAAAAAAAAAAAAAAAAAAAAAAAGACATTCAATAAATATTCCAAGATTTGGCTACGGGGAAAACAGTTAAGGAAACTACAGCAATCTAAGGCAGGGGTCAGCAACTATGGCCCATGAGCCAATTCAGTTTGCTCTTTTTGCAAAGATATCAAATATCTTTTTGATATTTTTGGACTATCACAAGCTCATCTGTCGTTTTTGTCTGACTGCCTTCTACTACCATGGCAGACTGAGGATTGTGACAGAAACTATATGGTTCTAGGCATTTATAGAAAGTCTACAGACTCTTGACCTAAAGAATAGGTAAGCCAGATACAAGAGCACACACTTGAAATCCCAGCTACTGAGGAGGCTGAGACAGGATAAGTTCAAGGCCATCCTGGACAAATAAAATTTATTTCTCCAAAATTTATTTCTCCAAAATAAAATTTAAAAAGGGCTGGGGAGAGTAGGCAATACATAATACCCATCTAGAGTCTTTCAAATCAGTGAAAAACAAGAGACAATTCAGCTTTAATGATTCACTTGCCTTAGAGGTGGACTGAAATGGGCATGGTTTGTATTGGTGTTAAATTAATACAATGAATTAGACCTGAAGTTCCCAAACTATATAGTGTTAAAGGCATCACAGTGAACTCACAGGTATGCAATGAAGTCTTTTTGAGGAAAACAGAATAATAATTGATTTGTGACGTCATATGAACTACAAGACAGTACACAATCCCTCTTTTTGGACTGGGGATTTAACTCAGGGTGCTTTACCACTGAGCTACACCCCAGCCTTTTTTGAGAAAGATCTTGCTGAGTTGCTAAGGATTGCCTTGAATATACGACTCTTCGAGGGCAGTATACAATTTCAACATTATGTCATGCTATATTTTTTTAATAAAAAAAAATTTAGTTGTAGACAGATACAATAACTCTATTTTATTTATTTATTTTTATGTGGTACTGAGGATTGAACCCAGTGCCTCCCATGTTCTAGTAACTGAGCTATAACCCCAGTCCCATGCTATATTTCTTTCAAAGACACTGTATCTTTACAAAGCTGGGTTTTGAAAGTTGCTATGATAAACAAGCAAATAAGTAACTCTTGAAAATAAATGTGGAATACGAAACAAGGGTGGCAATGTTTAATATGATCCCAAGGTTGGAGGAACTACAGTGACCAGAGATATCACACCTCATTAGTTAAGTAATTACAGTCATTTAATACTAAACTAAAACATTTATTATTGTTATTATTATTTCCATGGTATTGGGAATTGAACCCAGGGTTTACCATTTATGTGCTCTACTACTAAGCTACATCCTTGCCTACCCTATCTTTAGAATACTGATATTTTATCTTCTTCTCTCTTTTTCTTTGTTACCAGGGATTGAACTCAGGGGCACTTGACCACTAAACCACATCCCCAGCCCTATTTGTATTTTATTTAGAGATAGGGTCTCACTTAGCTGCTTAGCACCTCGCTTTTGTTGAAGTTGGCTTTGAACTCAAGATCCTCCTGCCTCAGCCTCCCCAGCCACTGGGATTACATGTGTGTGTCATTTGCCCAGCTTTAATTTTGATATTTGATAGCTGGATTACAGGTATATACCACCATTGCACCTGGTTTATGTTTATTTAAAAAAAAATTTTTGTTTTTTGGTACTAGGGATTGAACCCAGTAGCATTCTACCACTGAGCTACATATACCCCCAGTCCTTTAATTTTGCAACAAGGTCTTGCTGAGGGTCTCACTAAATTGCTGAAGCCGACCTCAAACTTGTGATCTCCTGCCTCAGCTTCATAATTATTATTAAAAATACCGAAACATGGGGCTGGGGATGTGGCTCAAGCGGTAGCATGCTCGCCTGGCATGTGTGTAGCCCGGGTTCGATCCTCAGCACCACATACAAACAAAGATGTTGTGTCTGCCGAAAACTAAAAGTAAATATTGAAATTCTCTCTCTCTCTCTCTTAAAAAAACAAACAAACAAAAAAAAAAAAACCAAAGCATGGCACTGGGGAAATAGATTAGTTGGTAGAGTGCTTGCCTCGCATGCATAAGGCCCAGGGTTCAATCCCTATCACCACAAAAACAAACAAACAAACAAACAAACAAACCCAGGCATGGTGGTATATGCCTAAAATCCCAAATAATTAAGAGGCTGAGGCAAGAGGATCCCAATTTCAAGGCCAGGTTAGGCACTCAACAAGACCATGCCTAAATGTAAAAATTTAAAAGGGGGCTGGGGTTGTGGCTCAGTGGTACAGCGCTCTCCTACAACGTGCAAAGCCCTGGGTTTGATCCTCAGCACCACATTAAAAAATAAATAAGTAAATAAAATCAAGGTATTGTGTCCAGCTAAAACTAAAAAATAAAAATTTTAAAAAAAATTTAAAAGAGGAGTCAGGTGCTGAGGATGTAGCTTAGTGATAAAGTGCTTGCCTAGCATTGAGAACCTGGATTCAATTCTCAGCACCATAAAGGGAGAAGGGAAAAAAAAAAAAAAAGCTATTATTGGGATATAAGTACTTAAGATATCTGGACCTACCTACTTAATAAGTGGAACTATAAGATATTTGTTTTAGCCTAAGAGAGCCATGAAATATTACTGAAACACTAAGGGTGGTATGAATGAAAAAAGTTCAGGACCAATAGCCTACATTGTTGTGGCTCATATTGAGTTCCCAAAAAAGTAGAGATATTTAAAGAGATGCTTAAAAATCATTGAGAATGATACCAAAGAGTCTGCCTTTAATGTCTGATAACTGGATCTGTTACTTCCAACATTCCTTCCCACTGAAATTCAATGATATGAAATGAAGCAGACATCCAAGAGGATGAAAGAAGGGCAAGAGAAACTAGATGCCTACCTCAATGAACAGGACAGGGGTCTACTGCTATGGTTCCAGAAAAAGAAACTGGATACATAAAGGACTTGCCTCTCATATTCTCATACCTTCCAATCTCATTTTTTTCTCTCTATCAAACAGATATGCCAGATTGGCCTTTCTTCCAAGTTGTTAAGGTCAAAAGGCCCAACAACTCTCATTTTCATAGAGTTCCACATGCAGAAATGTGCAAGTTATAGTCACTGATGCATTCAAAAGAATCCAAAGCACCTTACACCTTTCACATCTGTACTATGAAGAAAAAGTCCAAGTCTGAGAGTACCCAAGTATACTCAAATCTTACTTATTGAAAGCAAAATGCCAGGCTGAATATGCAATAGAAGTTACACAATGGCACTTTTAAACGAAGTATGATTGTTTTGCATAGTCCACAGAGGCATAAAATAAACATCCACATTTACAAGATTCATCATGACAACAAGGTGGTGCAGTGGCACATGCCTGTAATCCCAGTGGCTCAGGAGGCTGAGGCAGAAGGATTGCAAGTTCAAAGCCAGCCTCAGCAAAAGTGAGGTGCTAAGTAAGTCAGTGAGACTCTAAATAAGATACAAAATAGGGCTGGGGATGTGGCTCAGTGGTCAAGAGCCCCTGAGTTCAATCCCTGGTAGCCCCCCTCAAAAGTGAAAAAGGCCTCTGCATTATTCTAGAGTTATTTAATCATTTTTCCTCCAACACATTTATGTCTGCATTTTATTTAATGTCTGTTTAATTCACTGTTATGTTCCTAGAATATGATTGATTGATCAACCCATAGATCTATAGTGGGCAGAGGAACAGCCCTTGGTCATTTGCTACAGTTAATCCCTTCTCTCTAATGCCTTCATTCCTAATAGAGAAATCTGGGTAGAAAAAGAGAAAATATCTAATAATTTATATTCTAGTAAGACACTTCAGTCATAACAAATATACCCATGTAGGAAACATACATTTGTAAAATGAGAAGAGGTGATTCTTGAACACTTTTAAAAATTTATTTTTTAAAACACAGAAACAGAATAAAAAAACATAAAAAGGCACAGAAACTCTTTCTTCAAAGAAAATCTTACAGAGATACGATATAATATATAACAGTGAAAAACAGCTGCTTTAGCTGGAGCACAGTGACACACACCTGTAATCCCAGCTACTCAGGAGGCTGAGCCGGAAGGATTAGAAGTTCAAGGTCAGCCTTGATGACTTAATGAGACCCTGTCTCAAAATAAAAAATACAAAGGTGTAGGAAGATATCTCAGTGGTAGAGCCCCAATACGAGAGAGAGAAAAAAAAAAAAAAAAAAAAAAGCAGCTGCTTTAGCTGGGGTACGTACCCTGTGGCACATGCCCGTGATTCAGAAGAGTGAGGTAGGAGGAAAATTTAAGGCCAGGCTCTGCAACTTAATATGAGACCCTGTCTCAAAATAAAAAATTAAAGGGGCTTGGGGATATAGCTCAATTGGTTGAGTGCTTGCCTCATGCACAAGGCCTTGGATTCAATCCCCAGCACCACACACACACACCAAAAAAAAAGGGAGGGGGGGACCTTGAGATGTAGATCAGTAGTAGAGCACTTGCCAAGCATGTACAAGGCCCCGAGTTTAATCCCCAGTACTGGAAAAATAAATAATTCAACAAAAATAAAAATAAAAAAACAAATGCTTTGGTTAAAGCAAGAGAAAGAAACCCAAGATCTTGCAACCTTAGCTTTACCCTTTCCTGGGGACTCTTAGAGTACTGAAAAGCAGTCTGAAAATGTGGGTCTAATATATCTCAAAGTCTTGACCAAATCTAAAATTAAATAGATCTATCACTGGGATACAGCTCAGTGGTGTATACACTAACTCAGTGGTAGAGCACTAACCTAACATGTGCAAGGTCCTGGGTTCAATCCCAGCATTATAAATAAATAAATAAGTAAAATATAAAATGCTACCAAAATGTACCTAGCTGGTTTACAGATCTGGATTTATAATAGGTCAAATTATGTTCCATATGGAAAGACTGATCTATGTCAATGCATAATTTTCTTATGAGAATGCTAAGGTCAGAAAGCCAAACTTTCCTAATCTTCCAGTCTCACACAATAAGGAGTAGACATTAGTTTCTATGAAAACCAGAAATGGGGCCAGGCACAGTGGCACACAACTGTAATCCCAGCAGCTCAGGAGGCTGAGTCAAGAGGATGGCAAGTTCAAGGCCAGCCTTAAAATCCAGCGAGAACCTCTAACTTAGCCAGACTCTGTCTTAAAATAAAAAGGGCTGGGAATGTAGATCCGTTGTTAAGTGCTCCTAGGTTCAATCCATGGTACTCAAAAAAAAAAAAAAAAACAGATGGAAAAGGAGAACTATACTTCCCTATATAGATAATACAATTGAGGACATGCTTGCTGTCAATGAAGCCACATAAAACTTGCATGGAGGAGGGCAGTAGTACTGTTATCTGGGTTTGGTAGAAAAGTGCCAAGGTAGATTTAGGTTTGTCACATTTCCATAACCAATTAGTTTGCATAATCCATTCAACCAGTCTTAATATCAATTTTAAATGAGGATATTTAAGGCCCTTTCCAATTCTAGAGTTCTATGATGCTAAACAAACAACCATTTTTTTCCCCCAACTACATAAAAAAAGTGTTTTACAGCTACTAGTTAGGGTATTTGTTTTAACTTGAAAGAGGCTCTCTTTAGCAATAAACATATGTGGCTCAAAAACAAATATCCAAACCAAAAAGAAAATTTAAACTAGTTTTCTATGCAAATCTTTATTTTACAAGATTGATTTGATAGTAAGGAGATTAGCTCAACCATTTTTTAGTGTTAAAAGACCCTACTTAGTGAAGGCAGACATCACTCTCTTTGTTTGAGATTTTTTGTTCTGTTTTGTTATGTTTTTTTTTGTTTTGTTTTTGAGAAGGAGGTCTTACTATGTTGCTCAAGATGCTCTTGATTCAGTAACTCAAGTGATCCTCTTGCCTCAACCTCTTGAATAGCTGGGATTACAGGCAGGAACCATGATCATATGCCACTGCCACCATGTTCAACCAAGGTATACATCATTAAAAATAATTCTCTTTGAGGAAGGAAATGCAAATGGAAGCAAAATTAATATGATAACTATCCTCTTCTGGATGTTAGCTGACACTCCAGCCCTATGCTAATAAGGTCTGCAAATAAATGTCAAGAGTCACATCTATCATATGCACAGCAACAAGTTAGAAAGTTATCATCATCTGAACATAAATGAAAACATGAGGCTGGATTCTAGTTTTTTCTTATTCTCCAAACTCTAAGTTGGGAAAAAGAAGTAGTGCATGCCTATAATCCCAGCTACTCAGGAGGTGGAGGTGGGAGGATCGTGAGTTTGAGGCTAACTTGAGCAACACAATGAGAACCCCATCTCAAAAAAAAAAAAAAAAGACAAAAATGAAAAAACAAAAAACAGTGTGTCTTAGCAACATACATTTCATTTTCTCATTAAAGCAGAAACACAAAAGTTACAAACATCCTCTTAAAACATACAAACTTTAAAAACACATTTTCAGGGACTGGGGTTGTAGCTCAGTGGTAGAGAACTTGCCTTCTATGTGTAAGGCCCTGGGTTCAATCCTCAGCACCACATAAAAATAAATAAAAGATATTGTGTCCACTTACAACTAAAAAATACTAAAAAACAAACACACACATTTTCAGTCAAACCATCAGAGACTAGTACTAGTTCAAATAAATCTAGCTCATTCTATGGACTAATACTCCCCCTTAAACAGAGAGCGCTCCAACTCCTCATTGCATGAACATGACCCAAAGAAAAGAAAAAGGAGGGCTGGGGATGTAGTCAGTGGTAAAGTGCTCTCCTGGCATGTGAGAGGCCTAAGTTCAATCCCCAGCATCATTAAAAAAAAAAAAAAAAAGAAAGAAAGAAAAAGGATTCTTAAGTTTATAAGAATGTACTTTTACTTTTTCTCTGCATAACTTCAGCCTGTGCTTGTGAAAGTTAGCTACCCATTTACATTCAAATCATTGTATCAGTAGTCTCTGAAACACAGGAATAGGATGCCTCTTCTGTAGCATTTTTTTTCTCCCTGTAGCAGTTTTTATGCTCAACTATAGCTCTGTATAACTCAGAGAGGATGAAAGGAAGAAAGGGGGTAGGAGAAAAGGAGGAGGTAAGAGGCAAAGCAGTGCTAAAGAAAGAAGGAATAAATACAATGTCATGATTGATCAGAAGGAGATAAGTTACCAACAATAACTATTCACCAGTAAATGGCTAAAAATTAATCCCTTAAGAACTGGCTTCTTGACAATAAAATGCATTAAAACAACAAAGATAAATTTGCTACTTCTTGGAATTATCACTTTTAGGTATAGCTCACTTCCCACCTATACTACACTTTACTGTTCCCTCCTGAAGCTTTCTTTCAATAGTGTTGGGGGTTGAACCCAGGGTCTAATGCATGTTGGGAAAGCACTTTTATTACTGAGCTATATCCCCAGCCCCACTCCTGATTCTTGGTGAACATAGTCAATAGTAAGGAACTTCATATCCTCTAAAGTAACAACATTTTGTTTTTGTGGGAAAATTACACTTAAATGCTATGCTAAAGACCACTTATTATACTCAAATCTGTGTAAACCCACCTTTTAGACAATGACAAAAAGAAAGCAAGAAAGATTAGAATATAGATAAGAGAAAATATTTTAGGTTAATTCCTGCGAATTCAGGTAGTATTGTTAATCAAAATATGCTTAGTAGATAAGTCAAAACATTCAGTTATACAGTTTTAAGTTTACTCTTTGCAAAATAGGTTTTCAATATAAAACAGAAAACCCAACATTAAATGCCAAAATCAGTACTTAATGGTTCAACATCTACAACATCACAATGCTGGTGCTTGTATTCAGCATTCCTACAAAGCTCTAAGAGATCTAAAAGGGAGACCCTATAGCAGATCTCTTCTTTCTACATTTTACACATTATGTACCTCCAAAGCCAAGGCTGTCTTGTCGTAGGCATTAGGGACTCGCTTCTGGATAACCCTGGCATAAATGGGCCCATTCTGGAGGTTAGGGAGCGGAGTGTTGACGCTGGGTTGGGCATAGGGCCCGGGCTCCGGCCCACCCAGTGGCTGTGGGTGGGAACCCTCCTGGTTACCTCCAATCAGAGCCGATACTGAGGCGGCGGAGGCAGGTCTATACTTCTCCACGTAAGGGACTGGAATCATCCCCCTCTTGCCTTCGCTGTCCTCGGCATTCCACCACTGCTCTTCAGGTTTATCCCGGATTCTCAAGATGTCTCCTTTCTTAAAGGGAAGATCTTCTTCATCATTCCCATTAAAGTCAAAGAGGGCTCGCACATATTCTGCCTCCTCCTGCCTGAGAATCACTCCACTACCCTGCCTGGATCTGGAAACTGGTTCTATCAATGTTGTAGTGTCCAAATAGTGAATTTTGTAGAATTCCAGTAAAGCAGGCAATGAATCAAACTCTTGATCTCCTATTCGGAGTCTGGAGGGGCTCACCCCTGGAAAAAACAGAGCAGAGTGTTATTTAAAGATGTACTATATTGAAGATGAAATGAAGATTTTAAGCATTTCTCACACACACTTTAGTCAACATTTAATCAGCAGAAAAACTGTCTTTATAAAAAAATAATCTCTTCTCCTCACTAAAAAAACCAACATCATACACTGAAGATGAAATATCCTGTGAAAATAAGATGTCCAGCACCACTGGCCTCATAGGATGCCAGGACAGACCAGGCCAGTTGGGTTTGCTCTCATACTAGATCAGACAGTCAATGTGGAATATTTTTGTTCATTCTCTCAATATATTCTGTTGCTACCCCAGTAAAGGTTCTAAATTTTGCTGCAATCCTTTTCCCTTCTTCTGTCCCAGGAGCACTTTATCACTAAGCTACATCCCTAAACCTTTTTATTCTTTGAGATAGGGTCTCTTTAAATTGCTCAGGACCTAAGTTGCTGAGGCTGGCCTTGAACTTGAGATCCTCCTGCCTCAGCCTCCCAAGGTGGGGTAACCATGCCCAGCTTGTTGCAATCTTCTATTCAAATTAAGAAAATATAGCAGGCTCTCCTTTTCAGAAAGAAGTAGGGACAGTTTGTAATCTACATTGAGCTCATACATTTATTTATTCTTTTCACATCTAGAATGCTTAATTCCAAAAAAAAAAAAAAAAGAAAAATCTTAGAATGCTGACCACAATTTCATCTCTGAAAGCTAAAACAAAATTAATTAGGAAAAGAACCAAAAAGCTAAAAAACTAAGTTGGCTGCTTAAAAATCAACTCCTAAGATCTTCATTTAAATAAAACATGGAAACCACATTGCTCCCTGTGAAGCAAACAGGTCATGAAGATAAACAAGGATGATTGGGAAAATAAGCATTAAAATATTCAACCTCTAGGAACATACTGAGGATCCAAACAAAGGACATATGAGGAATGCTTCTATTCTGAGATTCTAAAATTCAAGTATAATAAATGAAGACATATCACTCCAAACAAGAGTTTCCTATGCTTTTATATTTTTCTGGTACTCGGGACTGAACACAGGACTGTTTTACCACTGAGTTACATCCCCAATCCTTTTTCTGCTTTATAAGGCCTCCCTAAATTGCCAAGGCTGGCCTCCAACTTGGATCCTCCTGCCTTGTCCTCCCAATTAGCTATGATTACAGGTGTCCCACCCACTTCTTTTACAAACTCTTTCTTACTGGATGTGGTACACACTCTGCTAAGCACTCAAAATAACAAATTATCTTCACTGAATATTTTTTTACCTTTTGGTTTCTTGATAAATAAATAGGTCTGTAGAAATCTTAGCTTTTTTTTAAAATTTTAATTAATTAGTTGTTTTTTACTAGCAGACAGACCTGTACATTTATTTATTTATTTATTTTTAAGAGAGAGAGAATTTTAATATTCATTTTTTAGTTTTCGGCGGACACAACATCTTTGTTTGTATGTGGTGCTGAGGATTGAACTTGGGCCGCACACATGCCAGGCGGGCACACTACTGCTTAAACCACATCCCCAGCCCACCTTTATTTTTATGTGGTGCTCAGAATAGAACCCAGTGCCTTACATGTACTAGGCAAGCGCTCTGCCACTGAGCTACAACGCCAGCCCAGAAATCTGAGCTTTGTGGCAGGGGTAGAGGAGAAATTTTTTTTTCTTTTTTTTTTAAAGAAAGTGAGAGAGAGTGAGAAAGAGGGAGAGAGAGAGAGAATTTTTTAATATTTATTCTTTAGTATTTGGCGGACACAACATCTTTGTCTGTATGTGGTGCTGAGGATCGAACCCGGGCCGCATGCCAGGTGAGCGCGCTACCGCTTGAGCCACATCCCCAGCCCTTTTTTTTTTTTTTTTAACTAACTCTTAATCCTGCCACAGGACCACTGAGCATTTTAGGTTATAACCCACCAGATTTTTGAGTATATATAAAGCACATACATATTTGAAAGTATTTTTAATTGAGTTATTATATGTAATTTTATACCTTGCCTTTTTTTCCTATTATACTTCAAGAACATGACTGGGTATGTACTGAGATTAAAGCCCAGGGCCTTGGGCATGCTATGCATGAGCTTTAATGCTAAGATACGCACCATGAGCTATATGGCTCCAAGAACATGACTGTTATTTTTATGGTGCTGAGGACCAAACCCAGGGCCTTGCACATGCTAGATAAGAGCTCTAACAATGAGCTTTCCCTCCAAGAAAAATACTTTTTTTAAAAAAATGACACTGTGAATTGAACCCAGGGGCACTCTACAACCAAACTACATCCACAGCCCTTTTTACTTTTTGAGGCAGGGCCACATGAAATTTTCCAGGCTGACCTCAAACACATGATCCTTCTACCTCTGCCTCCCAAAGTCACTGGGATTATAGGCATGTACCATCATACCTGGCTCAAAACATGATTTTATCTACTTTTTAATACTGGGGATTGAACCCAGAAGCGCTTTCCACTGAGCTACATTCCCAGCCCATTTTCTGTTTTATTTGTTGCTGAGGGTCTTGCGAAATTGCTGAGACTGGCCTTGAATTTGTGATCCTTTTGCCTCAGCCTCTTGAGTGGCTGGAGATTACAGGCAAATGCCCCTACACCAGCTAAGAACATAATGTGTGGGAGAAAAAGGGGAATTCTGGGGAATAAACCCTGGGGTGCCCTACCATCCAACTACAACCCCACTCCTTGTTTTTAAATTTGAGACAGTCTTGCTAAATTGTCAGACTGACCTTGAACCTGTGATCCTTCTGCTTCAGTTTCCCAAATTGCTGACATTACAGGATTGCACCAACATGCTCAGCTATAAGAACATGATTGTTAATGGCCATAAAGTATTCCTAAATTTTCACTAAGATAAACAATGCTGTTATGAGTGTTTTTGTTCTTATCTATTAACGAACTTTTTTATTTCTTTAGGATAAATTCCTAGAATGCAATCTTGGATCAAAGGACAAGCCTTCCAAAAAGTTTATGCAAGTTTACACTCCCGCCCCCCACCACCCAATATTCTTGTCAAAACAGTATTTTACTTTTTTGAGGTACTGGAGATTGAATCCAGGGCACCTCACATGCTAGACAAGCATTCTACCATTAAGCAATATCCCCAGCCCCCCTCCCCTTTTAAATTTTGAGACAGGAATTCACCTATCACCTAGGTTGGTAGTTAATAATTTGGATTTGGAATGCATGTACCCCAAAGGTTCATTTGTTGGAAGACCTGATCCCCAATGCAGCAATGTTCTGAGGTGCGACTTTTGGGAAATAATTGGATCACAAGGGTTCTTCTAACCCCATCAATGGATTCATGGCTCTAATCCCCACTGATGGCTTCATAGCTGATTGGACTACTGGGATGGGTTGTAAATTGTAGGAGGTGGGACCTACTGTAAGGCTATAAATCCTGGGGGTGTGCCCTTGGGGATTGTCTTGTCCTTAACCCTTTCCTCTTTTTCGGCTGCCAGGAGGTAAACAGCCTTCCTCTACCATGATGTTCTGCTTTGCCTTAGGTCCAAAGCAATGCAGCCAAGTGACCATGGACTGAAACCATGAGCCAAAATAACTTTCTTCAATTATATTGATTTTTCTCAGGTATTTTGTCACAGAACAGAAAGCTGATTAACATGTGGGTTTGAATTTATAATCCTCCTGCCACAGCTTCCCAAGTAACTGGGATTAAAGGTGTATGCCACTATAACCAACTCAAAACAGTATTTTAAAAACCATCATCAATTTAATAAGGAGAATTGTTATTTTAAAAAAATATATCACTTTTGGCCATTTGATGTTTTTCATATTTACTGACCCTTTGTACTTCGTTGAAATAAGTACTCTCAAAGTTATTTGTTCAAGTCCTTTATGGTAGGATAGTGGCTGATCTCCAATCCTAATAACTCTCCATTAGTATAAACAAAATGGCACTGTCCTACCCAGCTAAAAGCCAAGCTGAATGAGCCTTCTCCTTAACATCATAAAAGTTGAAAGACCAAGACATGATTTAAAGTTGCATGTTTTTTATATTGCAAACACAGGCTATCTGTAAACTTCATGGCTACAAGCTGAAACTGGTTAATAGACCAAATGCAGGATTGCTGGCTGTCTTTCCAATTTAAGACACTAAAAGAAATGCCCAAAGCAAGTAACATCCATCTATGGCAAACACTCAACTCAGCAGAATGTGACCCTAATAGCTGTCAGTTCAGGATAGAGAGATCATTCTGGTTATGAATGTAACAGAGTATGGCAGTGCTATATTCTCTTCACTGAGTTGGAATTGTTCCTATTCAATCTGATGGGCAAAGAGATGCATGACCACCTTCTGTATTACCACTAGCCTAATTCAGGATGATCTTTCAGGCCTACAGAATAACTGTTAAGGCCAGGGTCACTGTGAGCATAGAGATCTACTCAGCAATCCCTGGTCAAGAAAGCTCCAGGGCATGAGAATTGCAAATTCAAGTCCAGCCTCAGGAACTTAGCAAGACCATGTTTCCAAATAAAAAATTTTTAAAAGGCCATGCATGGTGGCACATGACTGAAATCCTGGAGATTCAGGAGGTTGAGGCAGGAAGACTGCAAGTTCAACGCCAGTCTCAGCAACTGAGCAAAGCTCTAAGCAACTTATACAGCCCTGACTCAAAATAAAGAGAGTTGGGGATGGGGTTCAGTGGTAAAGCACCCTGGGTTCAATCCCTGGTACCAAAAAATAAGAATATAAAAATTAAAAAAGAACTGGGGATGTGGCTAGTGGTAATGCACCCTTAGGTTTGATCCCTAGTATCAAAGAAAGCTCCAGGGCAGAGTGGTAAGGAGTCTGTCTACCTCACACCCAGTAGGGCATCTATGGCTCAGAAATTGGTCCTGATCACACATTTGGGGAGAAAAGCTTCCTTACTAAAGTTTACTCAACTACAGGTCAAAATGGTTTTTACTAGATGCTCTTTTGGAACAGTGGCTGGCAGAAATTAAGTGTTCACTTAAGTGTTTCGTTTAACTTTTTCTTCTTTGAGGATTCTTATTGTGTCATCAAGGCTGGTCTTGAATTCCTGGATTCAAGCAATCCTTCCACTTCAGCCTCCCCAATATTGGAGCTACAAGCACACACCAACTTAACTGGCATTACATATTATCACTATTATTTATTGTACTGGGGTTTAAACCCTGGGGTGTTTCATCACTGAGCTATATCACTCAGCCCCCCTCCTTTTTTAAAAGAATCTTTTTTTTTTTTTAAGTTGTAGATGGACACATACCTTCATTTTGTTGTTTATTTACTTTTCTTATGTGGTGCTAAGGATCTAACCCAGTACTTCATACATTCTAGGTAAGCACTCTATTATTAAGCCACAACCCCAGCCCCATCCCTGGCCCTTTTTAAAACAATTTTTTTAAAATTCTAAGACAGGGTCTTAGAATTAGCAAAGCTGGCTTCCAACTTGCAATCCTCCTGTCTCCGGTTCCCAAGTGGCAAGGGAGGAACCATTGCACCCAACTACGTATCTTTTTTTTTTTTTTTTTTTTTTTAAAGTACCAGGGACCACTGAGCCACATCCCCAGCCCTATTTTGTATTTTATTTAGAGACAGAGTCTCACTGAGTTGCTTAGCACCTCTGAACTCACGATCCTCCTGCCTCAGCCTCCTGACCTGCTGGGACTATAACTATATGCCACCAGCCTGGCTACATATCATTCTTAATGAACATAATGAAGTAAAAGACACTAAATAAAAATCTATTACCAGTTTTGAGAAGCTCACAGCATAGAGACACAAAGGTAAGTTCAGTGTGCTGGTGAGCACAGAGCATGTCTTAGGAAGAGATCCCTCCACTCCAACTCTTATTTCAACAGATGTATTCCTATAAAAAATGAAAAGTAAGGCTGGAGTTGTGGCTCAGTGGTAGAGCACTTGCCCTGCATGTATGAGGCACTGAGTTCAATTCTCAGCACTGCATATAAGTAAATGAATGAAATAAAGGTCTACAAACAACTAAAAAAAAAAAATATTAAAAAAAAATGAAAAGTAGTAACAAACTATGCCTTGAGATACAAAATCACAGTGGAGAGCAACTCTGACCATCCTTAAACATTTCAAAAGCACTCTTTTCACTCCAAGAAGAAAGGTAACCACTCCCTACCATCATCCATTGTTAATAGTTCCTCTATTAACACCAGGTCAAGTAAAATGGGGTTTAGGGTCAGGGATGAGAAGAGGGGGCTAAAAAAACAAGACTACTAAGCCAACACCCTTTGCAAGATCAGTGGAAGAAAAACTGCAGGTCATCTGGCACAAAGGTATGAAGGAGATTTAATTCATTTCTTATTCTAGTATCATAGTATGAACTTAGCTTGCTTGACTTTTTGGCTTAGCAATCCCAAACACTCACAGAAATACAATAAACAAAACAACAAGAGAAGCCTTTATATAGTTTACCTATAAATTATTCTTATATGCTACTAACACTGTAATTTCACAAAGGAATACCTGGTTTAGGGTATTGTTGGGCAGTTAGGATAAATAAGACAATCAAGCTTCACTGATCCAAACTCCAGAAGGGAAGGACAGAGGAAAGAATATACATGAGTCCTAGATAAGCATAAACCTTACCTCAGCTATGTGCTCCAGCTCCTTTTCCCTCCTTGTCTCCTTCTAACCACAAATAGTCAAAGGCAGGAAATAAGAGGGCAGGAAGGAGATACTGTCAACCAGTCTAAAGGACAGAGCCAACGCAAGAATTCTCATAGATATCTGGGACTTAGAAAACCTCAATGACTTACTCTACATCAAATCTGGGATGGATTCTGAATATGCCATTATGAATTAACACATTTGGAAATTAAAATCAATACAAATGGTTAGATATTCTTTTGGGTTCTCTGTACCTTCTCAATCCATTACTTGTAAGCATTTTGGCCCTTGGGCTATGTTTTTTACAATGACACTCCATAAAGAAGAACAACATAGGGCTCTTTAGCCAGGTTACATCTGGCAAGGTACCACCGCAATTGCCCCATCATCAGCCTCTCCTGGACCTCACAGCACTTTCTTTTATCCTTCCCCTTCCCTTCTTTTCCAGTCCTTCTCTTCCTTCTCTGCCTGTGGAATTTAAAGAGGTTGCTAAAATAAATATCCACACCAATACAAAGGTCTAAAAGGCCAACAACTTCCATCTGAGAAGGGAGCCTAAAGACACACTCTGGAGTATAGTCTCTGAGGCAAGAAAAACTTTTCTAAAAACATTGTAGACAAGATGGACTCTGACTCTCATTTATATGAATTTATATTAAACTCTCTGTACCTCGCCCCTCTTTCTGCTAAATGGGGCCAATGACATTTCTAATAAGTTTCTAGAAGTGGCCGTGGCTGATACAACCAGGCACAGTGGCACAGGCCTCTAATCCCAGCAACTCTAGAGGCTGAAGCAGGAGGACTGCAAGTTCAAGGCCAGCCTTAGCAATTTAGTGAGACCCTGTCTCCAAGAGAATAAAAGGCTCATAGGCTGGGATGTGGTTCAAGTGGTAACGCGCTCGCCTGGCGTGCGCGGGGCCCTGGGTTCAATCCTCAGCACCACATACAAATAAAATAAAGATGTTGTGTCCACCGAAAAAACTAAATGTTAAAAAAAAAAAAAGAATAAAAGGCTCAGTGTAACTCAGTGGTGGAGTTGCCTCTCTGGGTTTCTGGGTTCAATCCCTAGTAACAAACAAAACAAAATGGAAAAAATAAATAAATAAAATAAAACCAAAAAACAGGACCTTGTCATGTTATAATTCACATATACACAGTAAAGATATGAAGGAATACACATTTCCTTTTGTCATACAATTTCTAAGTAACCCACTGAAGAACTTCTCCAGCAGCACTGGATGGAGGAATAGTCTGACACTGAAGACAAGAAAACCAGGTTTGTGAACTGAAAAGATGACATAAAACACACAGCTGAAGGTTCAAAAGGCGCAGTGGATAATCAGTCGTCCCAATCTCCAGAGAAGTGGCTTGATCCAGCACTACCTTGATGAGGAATCACTACAAAATAAGGCAAGCTTTTACACTATCCTCACTCACTAGAGTAATAGGTAAGAGGCTTTGGTTGAGCTGTTAACATGTACTGGACCCAAGATCCTTTCACACTATTGCATATGCCCCATCCCTCCTATCCCAGCCCTATACCCTAATGCATGCTGTTTCACCAGTGCCTACCAACATACACTATGCAAGCCACGAACCTCTTAAAGCTGAGAATGGTTTTCCATTGTGCTGTAACTACCCCATTCCACCTCATTTATATTCATAGTATTAGCCTATGTGTGTGTATGTATATATATCTTGTTGAATATTTATTCAATATGCAAGACAGATTCCTAAATATTTAATACACTTAAGTTCATTTAATTGACCATGAGGTCAGTGTTACTATTTTCCCTCTTTCACACATGAGGAAAACTAAAGCAGAAAAAAAGTTAAATAACTTGCCCCAAGTTACACAAGGAATAAGAGGCAGATTAAAAAGATTCAAACCCAGACTCCAGAAATAAGGCTTATAACTCCAAGTAGTGACAATGTACAACTCACACTCATTCAGTTTTGTGGACTCTACTGGTCAAGGTCCAGTAGTTCCTCATTGTTCCAAGAGGAAGAAATTAGTGGATCAATTGTTGCAAGTCTTCTCAAGAGGTTCATCTTGAAACTCACCCTGAAAGAATATGACCAGTAGACTTGATCAAACCCTTCCATATAGCCTTGGAGCACAGCCAGGGTGCTCCTAGGCTATGGCAGCAGAGGACTATGGGAGCTAAAGATCTAAGATAAGTTAACATAGGTTTACTGCAAAGGTTGAGAATCATTAGCCTATTCTATCCCTATGCCTCTAAAAACTATACTAGGGATGGGGTTATAACTCAGTCATACAGCGCTTGCCTAGCATGCATGGGTTTGATCCCCAGCACCGCAAAAAACAAAACCTAAACCTCCACACAAATTTTACCTAAGGTTATGTACAAAAAAATACACCATGTAGGACTGGGGTTGTGGCTCAATGCACTTGCCTAGCATGCATGAGACACTGGATTCAGTCCCGGGAACCACATAAAAATAAACAAACTACAATTACAAAATAAATAAATAGATTTTTTAACAAATACACTAATTTTAAGCACAAAGCGCACCTCCCATATTCAATGTGCCAAGTAGGTTTTTAAAGCCTCTTTATCATTGACTTAGATAGCAAATGTGTACTATCCAGGTGCTAAAGCCAGTTTTCTTGTCATCTTTTCCTTCTGGTCTTTAAAAAGAACCTGGGACCCGCTTGGCAAAGTAAGTTTTGAGGACAGTCCTCTATGTGCACTACTGGGATCCAAGAAAGGTTACACAGAAAAGGGACAGAATGCCTGAGTTCAAATTCTGTCACTTACAAGCCTTGCAACCTTAGACAAATTACTGAATGTTTCCTTATCTGCAAAATTAAAATATTTTAATGAATGGAGATCACAGTACTTCACTCACTAGATGGTTAGAGAATAAATGAGATGAGGCAAATAAAGGTACTCAGCAAAGTACCTGGTATAGAATAACCAGTCAATAAATGTTAGCTATTAATAATGTATACGCGTCTCAAAAATTCAAGAAAGTTCTCTGCATGGCTTCAAAAGAAAAAGCTTTAATGGAGAGGAGAGATTAAGTAATCATTATAAAGACAACAATTGAACCAACTGCCCTACACAAAAATATGGGACACAAAGCATGTGGAAAATAGGGTACACACTATCCATGAGCTTTCCACACCTCATTCACAAACTTTGGCAATCTTTACCTTCTCTCCTAGGCTAAGGATCTGAATTCTTATATATTTTGAAAAGGTGGAGCTCAATAACAAGGTAAATGATGAGATATAAAATCACAATGCAGAGGTATAGAGAAATGTTAACAAACCTGTCTGCTGCCATTTCCAAATTCTGCAACCAAAATACACATACATAAATAAACTGTTGAGAAATTAATTTCAATGATAGTTTACCATCATGTTATTATAATTAATTCAAAATCCTAGATACTTTGCATATGGCATCAAAATAGAAGTTATCTGGTTTAGGGCAATATATGTTGCATCAATATGCCTAGCTCATGTTATAACCATTATAATGGTATTAAACTGACCAGACTGATAAAGATTTTGATAATCAGTGAACTTAAAGACACCACACTCAATAGTATAATTAACAACAGAGACTGCCCATCTCCCTATTTCTGGACAGAGGGTGTAAATCTAAATTAGGACTATCCTCAAAGGGCAAGTCTGCAAAGACAGGCACAGACACCTCCTAATTCACATGAGACTGGCCTGGATCTAGTCTCAGCTGGTTAGGAAGAAACTACTTCTATTTGGAAACAGTGAGAAGGCACTAATGACTCTTGGTGCTGTTAACAGACAATGGTAACCTCAGAATTATTGTGTGTCTCACACATCTCAAGTACTAAGTGCATATATTTCCTTAATATTCCCCCAAACAATTCCAATTACATGGGTAAGACAGTCACATCTCAATGATCTTTAACAAGAAAGACAAAATGGGATGACTTAAATTCCTGGAGGATCTGCTCCAGGTGGGTTTGTTTCTGGTACCCAGGAAGAAGGGCCACAACCCCAACTTACTCAACAAAAAGAGGTCAAGAAGTACAAGACAATGTTAAGCTCAAGGAAAATTAAGTTCCATTTACTTCCAGGGAAGGAATTGTTCCCTTAGATAATTTCTGAGATATTTTGGGGGTGGGAGACAGTGGCTCTTTCTTCCACTAAACACTCTGAAAACTAGAATCCCCAATTGTGGTGGACAGTCTTTCAGACAGTAAGATATCCTGGATACTGGCAGACATCAACTTATTCTGGGCTGGTCATACAAGGTTTTCTTCTATCACCAAGGCACTTAGCTCACCACCTTCGTCCTCCACAGGGGAAAAGAACGGCAAAAGCATTTTGGAAAAATGCCCAAGAAAGGAAAAAGCTGACCGGTTTCCTGAGGGTGTCTCCATCCCTCCCAGCCAGTATGTGGTGACTTCCTATCAAAGGCCACCAGAGGAGTATGGCCAAACCCAGTTCTCCAACACTGCAGGAAATGTTTCAAGCCTAAAAGCCACTTGTAGGATTATCGGATTCATTCTGGGCACTGCTGCCAAGTGATGCCCCCGCAGTGCCAACATCCCCCTCAGTTCTTTGTCCCCACATTGCCCGGCCCTGCCCTTGTGCTTGGCCCGGGCGCCAGCCCCACCCTGGGGCCCAAGCAGTTCCCCTTCCCCTGGGCTGTCCCTCCCAAGGCACACCCAGAGGCCTGGGTCAGCGGCTCCTCCTCCCCCACACACCATCGCTCGACGGTGGGAACACGCCTGGACAGCAAGCTGCCCCCTGACAGGACCACTTCAGCCCTTTTCCCATGTCCCTCGTGGGGGTCAGCGCGACAGGAGCAGCCGGCCAGGCTGGGAGTTCCGCGGCCCTAACCCCCGCCCGGGGCCTCCCATTCCCTCCGTCCCTCACCGGGCGGAGGCTGTGCGGGCGATGGTGGCACGGGTGGGCGCGGGCCGCTGCTATTGATGATGTAGTGTGAGACACGCGAGTTCTCGGAGACGCTGAGCACATAGTCCCCGGGGCTGGTGCTCGAGTCCCGCACCAGGAACACCCCGTGCCGCTGGCCCTGCAGCAGTGCCACTGCCTCCTGCCGGCTCAATCGCCCCCAGTACCAGCTACTCCGCTCCTCAGAGTCGAAATTGCCCGCCATGGCCACCTCCGCGCCAACACGCTGGGCCGCCGCGGCCACGCGCGACACTCCAGCCCCGGCGCCCGCCGCCCAGCGGACCGGCTCGGGTCTCACCCTCGCAGCAGCGCCCGAAATGGCGGCGGCGGCCGCGGGCCTTCCCCACCGGAAATGACGCGCTCTCTGCCCTAGGGAGGCTGCCGGGAAGGGAACCGCAGCCCGCCATTGGGAGAAGGGCAAAGGAGACTTCGCGCTCATATTGCGCATGCGGCCTCATGGGCGTCGCCGCCTGGCTCGAACCGGGACTGCAGATGGGGAGGCGGAGCCTAGGGTAAGGGGCGGAGCCTCAGCCCGCAGTCTGCAGAGATTAGTGTTTGCTGGGTTGGCAGAGGAGTTGTTCTTTCCATCAGGCTTCAAGTTTTTAAAGACCTAAGACTTAGAGGTAGCCGCTCTCATACAAGAATTGGCGTAGAGTAGGTGGATGAGGCCCCAGGGCATGAGTTCTCGGCAAGGCTCCCAGATAAATTGTGTTCTTTCTGCAGGTTCGTTTGACTTCCTCTAGGCCAGCTAAAGTTCTTGTTTTCACTGATTCATTCAGCAGTTATTGACATTGTATTTGCCTTGTGGCTGCAAATTCCGAATTCACAGACCAGTGGGAGGAACCAGGACACAATGACGAAGGAATGACAAATGTTGTGATGGGAAGCTGACAAGGATACTGAGAAGCCCCCTAATCCAAAAAGGCTTTCCAAAAGAGGTGGCTCAAGTTGAATGTCATAGGCAACCTGGGAAGGGTAGTCAAGGCAAAGGGAACAAAGTGTGCGGGGGCCAGGTAGAAGAATGAAGTTTTTCACTCTATTGCGGCTCTCGGGTCACCTATCCAGACTCCTGTAAGCCTTAAAACGTGCCATAGGTATCTCCTACCCTCATTGCCTTCTGCTTTCATGACCATCTCTTGACTATATTTCTGTGAACAGCCTACCTGCTGTTGCTCTTTAGTCTGGCTTCCCCTAATTACAATGCACACAGCTGTCAATGAGAGTTATCAAAAATATAAATCTGTTGTTACCCTGCATAAAACTTTTAATAGCCTTCAGGTGTTAAAATTCCCAGTTTGGCTCACAGCATAGAAATGGGTCACAATCTCATCTTAACTGCTCCTACATGAGCCCTGTGTTTCTTTTTCCTGGGATGCTCTTCCATCCCCTTTAGGATCCCACATTCAATTGTCTTCCCTTTCCTAACCACCCTATCATACCCTCTCTGTACCCGCAGTACTATGTCTTACCCTTTGCAAAAGAATTTTTTCATTTATAAGCTAGAGTTCTTCAAAGGCCAAGCATCTAACCAGGTGTGTGCTGGCACAGACTCACTTGAGACCCGGAGTTAGAGGCCAGCCTGGGCAATGTAACCAGATCCTATGTTTGAAAAAAAAAAAAAAAAAAGAAAAGAGAAAGAAAGAAAAGAAAAGAAAAAGCCAAGAATCTAATCTAAGAGGTGCTTCATAAATGTTTCATAACATTGTTATAAATTGTTGCATAACAGCAACAATTTATTCATGGATTACTAGGGCCAAGCATAAAGCTAACTGCCTTCTATGCATTATCTCATTTAACTCTTCACAATATTATGAGCCAGCATTTTATAATTATCCCTGTTTCACAGATGAAGAAACTGAAGTTCAAAGAGTTTAAGTAACTTGTCTGGAGATACACAGTTGCAGAATGAGGAGTTCACATTCAAATCCTGGAAGAAGAGAGCTCTGATCACTCTACTATGTCCTCAAATTTCTGGGATTAGCAAGGGTGACAGAAATCTACATTAAAAAGTAAGTCATTTCTGGATTATGATCTAATGAATAACAGATCTTCAGAACCCACCTCCCACACCCCTGAACCTGCTCTGGGAAATGGGGGCAGGGAAAAAGGCACCTTCCCTTCTGTAGATGACTCATCCTCACCCTGGTTTAGTCACAGGGTGTCACAGGAGCAGAAGCCATCCCAATATGAATTCTTGTTCTTTGGGAAATAGGAGTGCCTGACTTCATTTCCCAGGTTCAAGACAAGACCTCATCCAGAGGCTGCCTGTGAAGTTCCAGGCCCCCTCCTTAGAACAAGGACAAGACAAAATATTATGAAAAGATAGCTCACGTCTGTAATCCCAGTGGCTCAGGAGTCTGAGATAGGAGGATCGTGAGTTCAAAGCCAGCCTCAGCAATGGTGAGGCGCTTAGCAATTCAGTGAGACCCTGTCTCTACAAAAAAGAGGGCTGGGGATGTGGTTCAATGGTTGAGTGCCCCTGAGTTCAATCCCTGGTGCCAAAAAGAAAAAAGGTATGGGGATGTGACTCAGTGGTTAAGCGTTCCTAGGTTCAATCCCTAGTATCAAAAAAATAAATAAAAAGGAAGAAGCCAGGCATGGTGGCACATACCTATAATCCCAGAGACCTGGGAGGCTGAGCCAGGAGAATTATAAGTTCAAGGCCAGGCTCAGCAATTTAGTGAGGCCCTAAGCAACTTAGTGAGACCATGTTTCAAAATAAAAAATAGAAAGGGCTGGGATGTACCCAAGGGGTAAAGGACCCCTGAGTTCAATCCCCACACTATAAAAAATAAAAGTAAAATAGTCATAACTGAGTTGGAAACCCAGTCACTAAAATATGTCCCTTTTTTTTTTTTTTTTTTTTTTTTTTGGTACTGGGAATTTAACCCAGGGGTACTATATTACCAGCCTGTTTTATTTAGAGACAGGGGCTTGTGAAGTTGCTTAGGGCTTTACTAAATTGATGAGTCTGGCTTTGAACTTATGATCCCTCTACCTCAGGATTATAGGTGCATGCCACCATGCCCAGCTGTGTCCCTATTTGGGGCACAGAGAGTCTACAAATCTAGAGGCCAATGATATGGGATCAGAAGTGGCCTTGAGACAAGAACATAATAGGTCCATCCTGCCCCTTCTTCCTTTATTTTCTCTTTTCCCTCCCCTTTCCTTCATACCTAAGGATTTGTAGCTATAATGGCTTTTTTTGTCCCCTGATAAGCCTGAGACCTACCCTACAAAGTCAGTGCTTTCCTTCATTCCATTCCGAAAGGAGAGCCTAACACACAGTGGCTGAATAAAGAAATAAATGAAGAGTCAAAATGGGCTTCTTAAAATTGGCAGAGATCCCCTAGATTTCTCTCAGAATGTCTGCTGAAGTCAAAATTCATCCTTGGTTACCTTTCAAAAGGACAGAGTCACTGGACACAACAGTACATGTCTACAGTCCCAGATAAATACTTAAGAGGCTAAGGCAAGAGGATCACTTGAAACCAGGAGTTCAAGGCCAGCTTCGGCAACTTTCTTTCTTTCTTTCTTTCTTTCTTTATTTATTTGTGGGGCTGAGGATTGAACCCAGGGCATTGTGCATACGTGGTAAGCACTCTACCAACTGAGCTATATCCCCAGCTCCAAGACTGTATTAAAAAAAAAATTACAGGAGCTGGGGTTGTGGCTCAGAGGTAGAACACTTGCCTAGCATGTGTGAGGCACTGGGTTCGATTCTCGGCACTGCATATAAATGAACAAAATAAAGGTCAAAATAAAGTAAAATAACACCAATTTTAAAAATATAGAAACCAGGCATGGTGGTGCACACCTGTAATCCCAGACATATGGAAAGTTGAGGCAGGAGGATTGTAAATTCAAGGCCAGCCTCAGCAACTTAGTGAGACCCGGTCTCAAAATAAAAGGACTGAGGGTATAGTGTAGCTCAGTGGTAAAACACCCCTAGGTTCAATCCCCATACCACCAGAAAAAAAAAAAGGAAGAATCACCTCAGCTGATCCCTGCCTTATGTGTGTGACATCAATCATTTGCAGATGCTCCAATTTGCTAGAGAAGGAAGTGTTGTTACAGTTATAAAGTTGTAATTGCATGGAACTCAATGTCTATCTTATCTATGTGCTTCATGGAACTACTGTTACTACTGATAAGAGTAGATAAACGATTGTGGTGGTTTCATTTTTCTGAAAATAAAATTTAGGGGAAGGTATCAAATATATATGTGCTCACAGGATGACAACAGGCACCAAATAGTAATTATTGTTTGGTACTCATTGAGAACTTCTATCCTAAACTGGCATAATGGTTTGGTGCACACCTGTAATCCCAGGGACTTGGGAGGTGAAGGCAGGAGGATCACGATTTCAAGACCAGCCTCAGCAACTTAGTGAGACTCTCAGCAACTCAGTGAGATCCTGTCTTAAAATTAAAATAAGGGCTGGGGACATAATTTCAGTGGCAGAGACTCCCTGGGTTCAATCCTCAGAACTACTAAATAAATAAAGACTGAAGATGTAGTTCCTGGGTTCAATCCCCACTACAAAAAAAAGAGAGAAAAAGAAAATCCTAGGTGAGGAATCTCAACACCCTAGGCCCATAGCCTGAAGCCCCGCTCCACACCAAAGCTTTTCCTTGCTTCTAAGTCCTGCATGTGCCATTTCTTCTGCCCACAATGTTCCTACCCTTGGGAAAGCCCTTAACTGCCTGCTGATGAGCTGTGGTTGCAGCCTGCAGCACTCACTTCCTAGCTTCTTGGCCAACACTGTTTTTCCTTTGGAGAGTCATCTACTCTCTCCTACTCTTGGTCCTTGCGGTTGGGTGTGGTTATGGTAGCATCCGGCTGCAAGACAGGCACATGACCCAAGTCTGGCCAATCAAAATACAGTTTTCTAACTTCAGGGACTGGATTGGAGCTTAGCACCTCATTCAAGTTGGTCCACTGATTTCCACCTCCCAAGACTTTCAAATTATTGGGGAATGGGCACTTTCTTTTTCTATCCCCCAAGGCTAGAGCCACTAGCAGCTGCTGCTGTCACTTTGCCTTGAGGGTGGTACCTGCTCACATCGCCACAGAGAAAAACTAAGCCAAGAGACGATTTCAGATACTTCCCTGACAGTATCCTTTGAACACCTAGAAATAGTACCCCCATCCCAGATTGTTAAATTGCTAATGCTGACAAGTTTTCTTTTCTGCTTAGATCAGTTTGGAGTGGGTTTATCCCTTTTGACAGAATTGGGACTAGAGGACCTGCCTCAAATTTCTTCTTCTCTACAAAATGTTTATTGCTCTTGCCCACAGGAGCTGATCTCTCATCAGTGTGCCTTTGCTACTCACACCACCACACTGGACTGGGCCTCTGTCCGGCAGCTCAGCTTGCCCTGCCGAACTATTCAGTCAGGGCCTCTGGGTTTCTTTGCTCCCAGACCACAGCACTGGGCAGTGCATCCACAGTGCAGCCACTGGCAACTCTTGCTCTTGCCCCTAGAGGAAGCCCTGTCCCCCCCCCCCCGGCTTTTTTTTTTCTGGAAGACAAAAATTGCATTACAAAGTCCCTGATTGACCTCTTTCTTTCCTAATATTCACAAGGAGACCATGCTGGCAAACACATATTGCTTTATTTAGTGTTTCTCCAGATTGCAAAAGTGTCGGCAGTGGGCTGAGACCCCTGGAGGGCACAGAGGCAGCTGGGCAGCCCCCAGGCCCTCTGGGGCAGAGGGGAAGCAGCAGAAAGAAGTGATGCCCCTGCCAGCCCCTTCTCAAGGTCAGCCCCTTCCCCATGCACATAAGCCAGGCAGAGGCCAGGCCAGTACAGACTCTAAATCTTAAACTGGGTCAAAAGTGTATGGGAGGGAGTTGTCATCCTGAGGCATGAACTCAGGCAGACGTGTTCCTTCCAATTGGTGGCCCCCAAGGGTGATTGCTGGTCAGGGAGCCAGATGCACACTTAAGACATGACCCATGTTTTATGGGGTTCCCCTGTCCCTGGGAGTGGCAGTGAAGTGTGCTGAGGATGGGGCTGCAGTCCTAGTTTTGCCCCAACCTACAGTGTGACCTTGGTCAATGCCTTTTCTTCTTTGGGCCTCTGTCTCTAATTCTGTTACCCCAGGTGGCTAGACTATATAATCTGAGTTTTCCAAATTTTATGGTTTAAGACTTCTTTTCCCACCCCAGGATGCCCTCAGACTGGGGATGACAATATTAAAAGGGCATTTTTTATTTATACTGGGGCTTGAACCCAGGGTCTCACATATGCTAAGCATGGGCTCTAACATCAAGCTATACCTTCAGACCCTAAAAGGGCATTCCTAAGGCAGGAAGAAGGAAGGCAAAGGTGGTCTCAGCCCCCAGGTGGAGGTCAGAGAGGGCTGCAAAAGGTATATGTGGACAGACAGGCAGGCAGACAGACAAGGTGCCAAGGGAACGAGAAGAGGGTGGCCTGGCCAGGGGAGAGGGCCCACAGCCCAGCCCACCCAACCTCTCAGCTACATTTCTTGCCCTGTTTGAGTCAGGAAAAACACATCCAGTGTGCCTTGGGATAGGAAAATGGCTTTTTTTAAAAAATAGTTTCCTATAAAGCATCAAAAAATCTCAGAGAAAAATCTCAGCAAAAATTCCCTTCTCTCACATATTTGGCATCAGCATTGGGCTGGCATGGCTTGCTCTGGCCCTGGCTTTCCTATTGCTGTGGCCCGGCCTGGCCCACTCCTGGGGTAGCTCCATAGCCCCTGCTGTTTCCTTGAGAGAGGAGTGAGCAGGAGGCAGGAGGCTGCAGGTGGGCTTTGAGGTGTCCCTGGGTCCCTGTCTGGAAGCTCGAGTCTTTGGTAACTGGGAAGGGGAGAATGGGTAAGCAAAGCATTGAGAGTTCGGAGGGGGTCCAGTGGGCACCTTCATCACCGAGAATTCAGCCGTGGGGCCACCTGTAGAGGTGTGGGAAAAGTCAAAGTGGTGAGTGGGCAGCAGCTGCTCTGGGTACTTGTCCCAGGTTAAATACAGGCAATAGCAGACTAGGGTGGGGTGGGGTCTAGTGGCCTCACTTCTCAAGACTCTAGTCCTACTCCCATAGGAAAACTTGCTGCCTTAGCCACAAGCGGGGCTCTCCTCCCATCTAGGCCACTATCAATCAGCCTGGCTCTCCCCTACAACCTCATATTGTTAGGTGTTTTTTGTTTATTTTATTTGCAGTACTGGGGACTGAACCCAGGCTAGGGGTGCTGTACCACTGAGCTACATCCCAGCCAACCCTTTTTATTTTTTGAGACAGGGTCTTGCTAAGTTGCCCAGGCTGGCCTCAAACTTGTGATTCTCCTGCCTCAGCCTCCCAAGTTGCTGGAATTATAGGTATATGCCACAGCATCCAGCCCTCTGCTTCCATTTTTATGAGCTTCCTCATGGGAGTTCTCAAATGATCCCTCTGGCCCTTCATGGATGGGCAATGGGATAAAGGGGGTGGTGGTATGGTGCCCTTCGGATTGAGACCACGATTGAAATGCCCAGGCTCTGCCCAGAACTGCCAAGGAAAGCTTGGCTACTAGAGGCTCTACCCTAGTCCAAGGACTATCAGCAGGAAGTAGGGTATTGCCTGCTGGCCTTACCACAGCCAGGTGCCCATTCTTGGCCTTGGTGATAAGCAGCTCTGAGCCAGGTGTGAAGTCAATGATGCCATCCCTGCCAGGTCCCCCTGCAAATGTGATGCTAGAGGGAAAAGAGAACATAAGGACTTTTTCACAGAGACAGACTCCCTAGGGTGGGTCCCTGCCCTGTCCTTAGCTTCAGAAACAGCCCACTCACCACCTCTAATGCCTTACCTGCCCTGGTTGATGTTGATGTTGTTCACACGATCTGCACTGAGGGCTGTCTTGGTGAGTGTCTCAATCACATGGTCACTCTGTAGTACCACATCCCCCTGAATGGCCAAGACAGCTTTAGGAATCAAGCCTTGTGCCGAGCTATAGGACCCCTCCCACCTCCTAAACCCTAAAGGCTCACCTTCTGCTTATTGTCCTCACGCTGCACATGAAGCACAAAGAGGCTATCACTCAGGCTGCTGACAGAGATTCCTAAGGGGGGAGGGCAGAGGTCAGGGATCAAACATCAGAGCAGGGTCCCTCCCGACACAGCCTTGGACTCTGGCTGACCAGTCAGGTTGGCGTAATCGATCCTCTGCTTGACTTTGGCATCCTCCACGATGACCACAGCGCTGGGTGTGAGCAGTAGCTGCCGGGAGCGAGGCTTGTAGCCCTTGCGGTCATATTTCACTACTGGCACAGCATACTGAAGACAGAGGGCAGGGTGAGAGATAGGGAAGGGACTGAGTGGCTAAGCAGCTCCAGGGATGACCTTATGGCCATTTTTTCATTTTGGGGGAGTACTGGGGATTGAATTCAGGGACACTCAACCACTGAGCAACATCCCCAGCCCTATTTTGAATTTTATGTAGAATCAAGGTCTCAATGAATTGCTTAGCACCTCACTGTTGCTCAGGCTGGCTTTGAACCTGTGATCAGCCTACCTCAGCCTCCTAAGCCACTGGCATGCACCACTGTGCCCAGCTATGGGATGACCCTCTCTCTCTTTTTATTTTTTTATTTTTTTGGTGCTAGGAATCAAACCCAGGATCTGTGCATGCAAGGCAAGCAGTCTACAAACTGAGATATATCCCCAGCCCCTGGGATGACCTTCTTATCCTCCACCTGTGCCCTGACCCAACCACTTCCAGACCTTGGGCAACAGAATTGTGCTGGGCTAGGGACTACAGGCAGGGTCTCACCTGGATGGATTCAGAGCCTAAGGCCTGCAGCACTTTGGGACTGATCTCATCTGTGCCTGCAACCCAGATGGGGGAGAGAGTAGTCAGAGAAGTTGAGAGGGAAACAGGATGGTTTTGTTTGTTTGTTTGTTTGGGTTAGTGGGGATTAACCCAGGGGTGCTTAATCACTGAGCCACATTCCATATTTTTAATTTTGAGACAGAGTCTCACTAAACTGCCCAGGCTAACCTTGAACTTGTGATCCTCCTACCTCAGCCTTCCAAGTCACTGAGATTACAGGCATGTACCACCACACCTGGCCATGATGGAGGGTTGGAGGAATAAAAAAATCAGGGGCTCACCAAGCCGTGTACTGATGAAGAGTCTGGGGACACTCTGGGGGTAATTATCCTTCTTGCCTTTGAAGATCTCACTAGCCACTGCCTTTTGCTGAAGCTGAAGAAACAAGGGGAGTGGAGGAGTGTTATAAGGGGTGGGGAACATGGGGAGCATGGAGGCCCAGCCTCAGAAATCAGGAGAACCTCCCTTAGCTGCTCTCAGGTCCCAGGAAACTGGGACCAGCCACCAGTACTCTCTTTGCCTTTTCCCCAACCAACCAAGGCAGAGAGCTCCCCAGAAGAGTCATAACAGCACTGTTAGCATCCAGGCCTGACTTTGGGAATGATTTCCAAAACAAATACCTGTTAGGCTCCGGAGCCCCCAAGATTCAGTTTTGGCTTGGAATCTTAGAAGACTGATTGCTAAATATTCAAAGCTACTACAGATTATCTGAGTTGGGTGGGTGCTTTATCAATTCTGTGTTTACAAACACAAGGCACATCACCCATCAGTATCTGACTCCATGATTAGGGCAGACATTAACAACTGATCACAGTGAATCTGCAACCTTTACACATGGGGCACTGAAAAGCCTTCACCACTCAAGTTAAAACAGCCCACAAGAGGAACACTATTTGCCTCCAGCTTCTACTGCATGAGGTGATAGGGACCTGGGATCTATCTAAGGTTAGATGGTAAATCAGAAGTATAATGCTTCCCCGGGACAGCACTCTTCATTTGATGCCTGCTGCCCCCAAACCCCACTGGCTAGTCCTTGCTGCCTCCAGCTCCCCACACCTGCTGCTTCCACTCGGGGCTGATACTCCGGCAGTACTTCCACACCATGTTCTTCATGCACAATTCCCGTAGAAGCTCTGAGGCCTGTGGGAAAGAGAAAAGTCAAGAGTATTTACCTAGCCTGACTCTCTTCCCTCTGAAGACCTACAACATATGCCCACCAACAAGTCTTTATATAAGCAAGACCTCCTCAACTTGACAGTCCTTCTGGTCCTGAGCACTTTCTATCTAAAAACTCATTCTTCGTAGCCCTGCTCTCCTTCCCCTCCCTCTTTGGGCCCTCCCTAATCACCCCTCTGCCAAGTGTTTTGATGGTACCTAACCCAGCCAGGAGGACTCACTGACCTCGCGTAAGGCAGGTGGGGGAGTGGGCCAGGAAGTGTCCAGGACATTCCGGGGCAGTTGCCGTCGCAGGTTAAGCAAAAATGACGTGCGTACATGATCCAAGAAGAAGGCATTCTCAGGACAACGGGGTGCATGGCGCAGGATGAAGCCACGGATGAACCTGGGGGTGGCAGGCCAGGCAGGGTTGGGGTAAGAAGCCTGGCACTGGACCCCCCACCATATATCCCTTATCCTGCAGCCCTTCATCATGTCCCCATGCTCACCGCCGGATGGTCTGTGCCGCCCACTTCCTCTTGGCTGCCTTCCTTCGGCCCAGTGTTCCACGCCACCACGACTGGATGCAAATGGCTGTGGGGACCACAGATAGCTGACCTCTTATCTCCTTATCACAGTAGCCCACCCTAACCCAAGACTCTGCCACCCCAAATAACCCTGGGCCCCCAAACCTGATCGCTTCACCCGGAGGAATTTCTGCCGCCAGTGAAAACCCTTCCAGGCTGCTTGGATCTTCGTGGCTATGGTTGGGAAAGAAATTCAACTGGCTGGAGGTCAGGGTCACCAAGCCTGGCGCTGTCAGAACTCAATGAGTGGCATGAATGAGGGAGTGGCTGAATGAGCTACTGTGTGAAAGGACAAATAAGTTAAATGAGAGTAAATGAAGAAAAGCAAATGAATGTGGGAATATGCCAAGAGTTTGCATCCAGAGACCAGGCTGCAGGCTGGATTGTGGGCATTGGGGCTGGAGCTAGTAAGGAGGTGGGGGAGCTGAATGTAGGTGGGGCAGACTTCCTGGAGAAGAAATGCAAACGTAGTGATTTCTTCCCTGTTCCCCAGAAAGGACTAGAATGGGGCAGGAAGGGTAAATCTCCTTCTCACCAAGGCTCTGCCGACGGACCTCCAGGGCATCCTCTGTGGCAAACAGGGTCTTAGGGAAGCGTATGAAGATCTTGGTCCTGGGAGAGCAGCAATAATCAGCCCCTTGTTGCCACCTCTCATATCTATCCAGCCACCAGGAATGAGGACCACTCACCTGCCCATCTTATACTCTTCTGGCTTGTAGCCAAGATGTCTGACCAGCACAGCCACACCATCCTGGGGCCGTCCTGCCCATGTGGGCCATGTCTCTGGGCACAGTGATTTATATCTGGAGATAGGAGAAGCAACATGCACCTAACCACACCCCAGCCAACACTCTTCTCTGAAGGTCCCTACCAGCTTTCCCTGGGCACCTCCTGGGTAGTCCTACTGACTTGTTCACAGCTTATAGAGGCTGTGTGTGTGTGTGTGTGTGTGTGTGTGTGTGTGTGTATTTTAAAGATAAGGAAACAAAAGTATCCTCATCTACCTAAGACCAAGGATTAAAAAATGGCAGAGATGGGCTGAGTGCAGTGACACATGCCTGTAACTCCAGCTACTTGAGAGGCTGAGGAAGAGAGGATCATAAGTTTGGGCAAGTTAGAGAGACCCTGTCTCAAAATTAAACTGGGCTGGGGAAGTATTGGATGTTAGACCACTTGCCTAACACGTGGAGCCTTAGGTTCAGTCTCCCAGGGGGCGGGGGGAGAGGGTTGGGGAGGAGAAAAAAAAAAGTTGCAGAGATGGAATCATACTGATCAATTCCCCAGGCCTTTAACACAGAGTAACCAAACTGCTTTATTCTCTGAGTTCCCTGTAAACTCTGGCCCCGCTCTTTTCCATCTGTTTTGTGATAGGCTTGTGGATGCCTGCCTCCTGCACCCTCCTCGGGTACTTCAGGAGGACAAGGCCTAAAGGAAGCCTGGTGTGGTCTCTTCCAAGGATTACACTGGGCCTGCAGCATAAAGTGGTTCTCGGTATGGGTCCCACAGCAGCTCAGAACCTCTGCGTTCTCAACTCTAAAACCGGACTTTGAAGGCCTATGCTCCCTCGTGGAGCCTCCGAGATCCCTCCCGCCCCTTTCCTTCTTATGAGAGTCCTGCCCACCTCTGCAGGAAAGCCTCGTATTTGCGACGATAGGCAAAGCCAGCTCTGCGCACACGCAGGTTCTCCATCAGCCCCAGGTACTTCACCTGGTGCCGAATCAGCACCTCATCAAAGCGGCCTGGGGGAAGGATAAAGGGGTGGTCAGCCGCCAGTCATCCCTGTAGGGGAGGCCCAGACCCCGCAACCCCGTAGGGGCGGAGGGCCTACCCGGCTGTTTGGCATCGTTGGGCTTGATGCAGCGGATGTAGGCAGGCTCCTTAGACTTCAGAATCTCTACCAGCTGCAGGAGGCTCATTTTGAATTGGGTGGCCACCTGGCGAGTCCAGGAGAATAGAAAGTTGATCTGAGTGAGGCTAACGCCGCTCACCTCTGGGTGTACACACCCTACCCCTGCAAAGCTACTGACCCCTGCAGTGGCCCTCCTCTCTGCTTGGGCTTTACTTCTTCCCACTACTCCTCCCTCACAATAAAGGAAGGGGTCTGACTCTGTACACCTCTCTCTCCGACTGGGCTACAGACCTTAGCTTAGGAATCTCTCTCCAGCCTAAAAATCCTGCTCAGGCCCCTGGCAACCTCCATTCTGTATCTCCCTTTTGCAACCACTCTTCCCAGAACTTCAAAGCTACATTCCTAAACAGCAAATCCTATACCTATGCATTCAACTATTGTCTCTATATGTTGCTCTGCAGGACCTTCAAGGACCTCAGGCCTGTAAAGAAACAGACTGCTTAGCAAAAATTTGCAATCTCTTGTGGTTATATTAATAACAGGGGTGAATCAATCACAGTAGTGCATGCCTATAATCCCAGCAAATCAGGAAGCTGAAGCAGGGATTATGAGTTTGAGGTTAGGCCAGGTAACTTAGTGAGAGCCTGTCCCAAACAAAACAAAACTGGGGATGTGGCTTGGTGTTAGAATACTTGCCTAAAATACGCAAGACCCTGGGTTCAATTCTAGAACCAGAAAATAAACAAACAAATAAATAAACAATAGTGGTGTGTGCCTGGAGGTTCTGGGAATACCAATTAGGGACAACTCATTAGTCTGTGGATATAAAGGGAATCTGGAAAGATCTTCTGGCAATGAGATTAAAAGGATAAGTAGGAAATGGATGGACAGAAAACAGGACAGTGGTCCATGTCAGCACGTCAGGAGGCTAAAGCGGGAAGATCTCAAGTTGAAGGCCAGCCTAGGCAACTTAGTGAGACCCTGCCATAAAATAAAAAATAAAAAGGCATGGTGGTGTGTCTCAGTGGTAGAGTGCCACTGGATTCAATTCTCATTATTTCAAATAAAAAGAAAGAGGTAGAAATATCAGTCTAGGAAGAGAGATGGCCTTAGCAAAGGGTTGATATATGCAGGGAGCTACAAGCATACAAGAATCCAAGTGAGGTTACAGAGGCAAGCAGTGGTAGTATCATCAGTAAGTCACACTGAACACATTGGATTTTATCCTGAGGAAACTAAGGAGCCAATGAGAAATTTGGAGAGAGGGAGTGACATAAAAAGATATTCATTTTGGAATATCTCTACAGATGTGTGGAAGATGGATTGGTTAGCCAGGAAATCAGGAAGGAGGCTGGCTGGCATAGAGGAGAGAGAATGATCATTAATGTGGATCAGTGGTTATATGGAAGGGATGGAGAGGAGGGAGTTGAGAAGTAATCGGGCAATAAATAAGATCCAGTGGTTGGAATGGGGGAGATGGCTAGATCCCCAGCCTGCAGGACTAGGTAGAGGGTGATGCCTGTCTTGAATTAGGGACACAGAATGAGCAAGGCTAGGGGTCTGAGCAACCAAGGGCCCACTTGTGTGTGTTGTGGGGAATCACCAGATGTATGAATTTGTGGTTTTCTGGAGGAGCCTGGGCAGAAGCGGGTAGGCAAGCAACCTAAGTGGGAGACATGGGGTCAGGAGGGTGAGGGTACACAGGGTGAGGGAGGGTGAACAGCAGCAGGGAGCAGGCAGGGTCCCGGGAGGGCAACACAATGCCTTGGTGCTTTGCCTGGCAAGCATGTCTCTGCCTTCAGCACTCTGGCTTCTACTTCCCTCCTAATCTCTTTATTGACTTCTCTGCAAGCTCAACAGACACGTCTCTGCCCTTAGCTCCGCAGAGCTCTTCTTGCATCAAGCACCACTGGCCACACCTGCCATCCAGCCCTTCCCCTGTGACGTTCCTTTCCTGCTGACCTCCTTTTTTGGCCTATGTGTGTCTGTGTTGGACCCTCTTGCTGCCTACAGTGCCCCCTCCCACTACAGGTCCATCAGACTAAAAAGCACTTCCTCATTCTGAAGTTATCTCAAATACTTCCATTTCCAGGGGCCCTCCCTGACCTCCCACCAACCTCACCTCTAGAGTTGGCTATCCCCTCTCTTCTTCTGTGCATATTTCTGTAAGAACACCTATTTTTTCTTTTTTGCTTGTCTGTGTGTTCCTGGGGATGGAACCCAGAGCCCCCTAGGTGCTAGGTAAGCACTTTACTACTGAATTACATGTCCAGCTGCACATTTTTGTATCCTCAGTGCTTAGCAATGTCTGTTACAAAGTGTCTGATAGGTGAACACTCACAAACACCCACATGGAAAGGTGTACACACATGGATTCCTCCACAGTAACAGGCATACACAAACAGGTCCACACCTAAGAGACAGGTGGACACTCAGGCATACATTTGTAAGTAGGCAAAGATGCTCCAAAGGGCAGCTTCCTAGAGACACACACAGATGTGCACATGGGCACCAACAAACATGCTCACATGCACAATGCCAACTCCAGGCCCAAGTGGGCACTCATCCATGCTCAGGTACACACACGCTCCCTCAGGTCCCATAGCCTCCGCACCGTCTCTGGCCGCTTTTTATCACTGAGTTCACTCCGGTCGAAGCACTGGCTCATAATGGGATTCTTTGAGCTGCACATGGTCTGTGGGGTCAGAACAGGGGGTTAAGGTGGGAGCAGAGGCAGACACAACAGATTCCTGGGCACAGGGGCATACAGAGCTGCCCCCCCACCCAGTTACCCCCACGTTCTCCTCACCTCTTTCAGGTTCCGGAAGAGAAGGTCGTTGTTTTTATCCAGAAACCCTGGAAGGAGATGGCAGATGAGGGGTGAGGGAGTGTCCCTCCCAGTCCCCAGGGGTATCCAGTTTCAAGATCCTCACCAGTCACGCTGTAGGTCACCTCCCCAGCATAGTGCAAAAGGCGGAACTCCCCACGGCCCAGGGATTTCCTGGTCCGCTGGTCAGCCAGCTTGTGCCTGGGGGTGACAAGGACATGAAGCTACAAATTGCTGACCCAAGTCATGCCCCTGCATGCTGAAGAGACCTTGAGAGTAGGAACCAGCACCCAGTAGGGAGCAGACATGCCCCGAGACTGCCCCCACAACCCACAAGTCATGTGGCAGACATGCAGGGGGTACACCCTGTGTACCCTCATCCTCCTGACCCCACTGTCTCCCACATCAGCCCCCCTGCATGATCTCTGAGGTTCAGGAAGGTGGCCTGCCTTGCCCAGGGTCACACAGTGCCAGGACCTAGGCCTCTGGACTACCAGGCACACAGGGCAGAGGGCTAATTTCATTGCTTCCAGCTGCTGCTTTACTATGCCCAAAGTGAACTGCCCACTGCATTTTCAGAATGGAATTTGCCAAGATATTACTTACACTTTAAGTATGTTTGTATCCTTTAACCTATTTTCTGCTTTTAAGAACTGTTTCAGGGCTGATTTTGGCTCAGTGGCAAAGCACTTGACTAGTATTCATGAGGCCCTGGGTTCCATCCCCAGAGCTGGAAACAAAAAACTATTCCAAGCAGATTAACCAGAGATACAGGCAAAGATTTAAGGCACAAAGATGTCTGTGACAGCCCTTAGTTATTCCAGCAAAAACCTGGAGGCTGGCCAGGGGCTCCCAAAGGCCAAGTAAAAACCACAGGGTATTCATGGGTTAGAACCACTGGAGGAAGCATTTTGAAAAAAAAATTCTGTTTGATGATATAGGAGAACACTGAGGATCTAACATTATTCTGAGCCTTATGCACAATAAGTTCTTGACTATGAAAAAAAATGTATAGAAAAAAGCAGGAAGGAAATGCCTTGAATTGTTAACAATGATGGCCTCTGGATGACAGGGTTACAAGAGACTTTTGCACATATTCCAGCCTTTTTTTTTTTTAATTTTTATTTATTTGTATGTGGTGCTGAGAATCGAACCCAGTGCCTCACACATGCTAGGCGAGCACTCTACCACTGAGCCACAACCGCAGCCCCGCAGCCTTTTTTTTAATGAGCAATATTATTTTTACAATCAGAAGGAAGCTTTTTTTTTATTGTTTGTTTTTTTAGCTTCTATTTTTTTCTTAGCACCAGGGATGAAGCCCAGGGCAGCTCTACCACTGAGGGACACCTCCAGCCCTTTCTCTCTCTCTCTCACACACACACACACACACATATATTTTCTGGTTGTAGATGGACACGATATCTTTATTTATTTATTTTTATGTGGTGCTGAGGACCGAATCCAGTGCCTCATACATGCAAGGTATGCTCTTCCATTGAGCAACAGCCCCAGTTCTTTTAAAATTTGTAACTATTTATTTATTTAAGGCACTAGAGATTGAATCCAGGGCACTTTACCACCAAGCTATATCCCATAACTTTTTTTTTTTTTTTTTTGGTACTAGGGATTGAACCCAGGGGAACTTTACCACTAAGTTATATCTCCAGCCCTTTTTATTTTTAAAATTTGAGACAGGGTCTTGCTAAGTTGTTTAGGGCCTAGCTATATTGCTGAGGCTGGTCTTGAATGCGTGATCCTGCTGCTTCAGCCTCCCAAGCCACTGGGATTATAGGTATATGCCACCACACTCAGCAACACCCTGTCTTTTTTATTTTGGGGCAGGGTCTCACTAAATTACTTATGGCCTCACTAAGTTGCTGAGGCTGACCTTGAATTTGAGATCCTCCTGTCTCAGCCTTCTGAGTTGCTAGGATTACAGGCATGCACCACAGCACCCAGTCCCCTTTGTTATTTCTTGAAATAGGGATTCACTAAATTGCCCAGGCTGATCTCAACTTCAGATCCTCCCAAGGATCAGAAGTTGGGATTATAGTCATGTACCACTGTGCCTAGCAGAAGCAAGTTTTTAATGTTATTAAACAAATAATAGTCAAAGCTTTGGCATTCAATAGCCCCAGGACTAAGTCTCAGCTCTGCAAGCTAGCTGTGAGATAACCTTGGGCACTCTGAGTCTCGCTATAAAATAGGGAAAACATCAAGAATGTCTCCTTAAAAGATCATTTATAGGTTAAGAGATGATGTGCACAAAGTACACAGGACAAATTGAGTCAAAGATGCTTGCTTCTGTTTCTCTCCCTTCTTGCTTTTAAATAAAAAGCAAATCTCAGTAGGGCTTGATGCTGCATGCCTGTAATCCCAGCAGCCTCAGGAGGCTGAGGCAGAAGGCCTGTGAGTTCAAAACCAGCCTCAGCAATTAAGCAAGACTCTGACTCTAAATAAAATATAAAAAGGGCTGAGAATGTGGCTCAGTGGTTAAGCACCCCTGAGCTCAATCCCTGGTACAAAAAAAAAAAAAAAAAGTCCCAAATAAGGAAGCTAAACAACAACCAAAAAAAACTTAGCAAGTTTCATTCTCTTAAAAAAAAAAAAAAAAAAAAAAGGAGGAAGCCTTGCTCTAGAAATGGTGGCTTTGTGCAACTTTCCCTAACTTAGTACTTTCCCTGTGGCTGGTGGGGTTGTATGTGGGAGGGAGTGTGGGGCGGTGCGGCAGGCGGTGGGATGAAACCCAGGTTCTGGTAGGCATGTGCTCTACCTTTTGAACTATGCCCCCAGTCCTATAGCAGAAGTTAATCACTATGAACCCAGCCTTCCACAGGATTTGCCCCAAGTGGGCCCTTGCCCCAAAAACCCTGCCACCCTACTCACGTGAGGAAGTGTGGATGGTGCTTGACAGTGTCCTCTAGCTTCTCCAGGAAGGTCAGGTCTGTGGCCTCCCCTGGGCGCAAACACTCCTCATCCTAGAGGAGGGAACGGTGTGAGGGAGGTACTAGGGGAGAGGCTGGAAAGCACAGAAGCTTCTAGGTACTGTGAGGGGAAACAAAGATGCAGGGGAAGGAGCAGAGCATAGGGAGCCCCCACAGGGAGCTTCCAGACCAGGCCAACATCCATCCATCTCACACTGCCCAGCCCCACACCCTGGCCCTCTGTGGACCAGCCCGGAGAGAAAGGAAAAGGGGAAGATGTTCTCCCATCTGGCCCATAACATGAGCAGAGGACTCACCAAGATGGAGATGATGCCCTTGAACTTCTCCTCTACCAGGTCACAGATAATCTTATTGTTGAAGTACTGAACAGGCTCCCACTGCAGGGAAAGGGAAGGCGGACATCATCGTGGGGTCCCACACCTTCTCCCAGAGTCCCAGTGCCTGACTTCCTGTGGCACAGGGACACCTCAGGCTCACACGCACCGCGATTCCCTCGGCCTCGTACTCTTCCTGTTCTGACTTGAGTGTCAGTTCAATGAACAGCTGCTGCAGCTTCTCGTTACAGTAGTTGATGCAGAACTGCTCAAAACTGTGGGGAAACAGAAGAACCCATAGTCGCATCAGAGGACAGAGGGCCAGGGCCAGGGTAAGGACAGGACAAGGCCCCTGAGCAGTCAGGTAAGAGATGCAGAGCCAGACCCAGGCTGGCTGGGGGATCATTAGAATGACAGGCAGGGGGACAGAGGAGAGGGACCAGGACAGTAAGACTAAGTGGCTGGCAAGGGGTAAGGGCAATGCTGACCTGTTATGCTGAAACACCTCAAAGCCATAAATGTCCAGGAGCCCAAGAACCGTGGTACTCCGCCAGCTGGGGCTCTCAGCATCCTAGGGCCAGTCATTCAACCAAGAGCATGGGTCTTGGTGTCTGCCACCCCAGCTCCCAGCTCTAGCCCTCCCTGACAAGCCTCCCTGACTGCCTCGGAAGCAGCGTGGACCAGGTCCTCACCTTGGAGGCCAGTGACCTGTTGATCTTCCCAACCAGCCAGGTGAAAGTGCGACTATACACAGCCTTGGCAAGAGCATCCCGTGCATACGCAGCCTGCTCCAGGTTCAGGGGGCTCAGGAGCTATAGCAAAGAGTGAGACTAGCATGAGTGCCTTCCATTCCACCTCCCCTTTGGACTCAGGAAGAAGACCAGGAAGTCCTGACCAGCCTGTCCTTCCGCCTCCAGTGAGCCTGGGTGTGGAGAGTGGTGGTGGTATTGGGACATCAGCGGGGGACAAAGTAGCCACACCAGAGAGAAGGTGGTATAGGAAGAAGTGATCATTCCTGGAGATGGGAATCTTGATCTAAGCCTGACTTTGTCACCCTCTTCCTGTGTGACTTTGGCCAGCTCACTGTGCCTCTCTGAGCCACCCATCTTCTATCCCTCCAGCACTGCTGAGAAGACCACTGAGCAGAACACAAGGAGGGAGAATGATGGGAATGGGAGCTTCCTGAGAGTACCTGCACCTCCCCGCCAGTGACAAAGGCTTGGCTCACCTCTTCTCCCTTGGCGATGATCTTCCTATGCGTCAAGGCTTCCCGCAGTGTTGAGCCTTCCACACCAAGGAGCTGTCAAGGGACAGTGGGCACAGCGAAGGTGCAATCACCCTGCCCCTCCTGCTCTCTCTTGCCCTCCACCCACCACACATACCCTGGTTATGTATTTGAGCTGGTTCTCAGTGGTGACCTGGGCATTACTCTCCTCATCAGCAGCAAAGTGGATGTTGCCTAAGTGCAGGACACTAGCCACAATGCTCAGCAGGTCCTGGGGGAGCAGAAAGGTGGCAGGTGGTGATTATAGAGGGAGAAGGGAACCCCATGAGGGGGACTAGAGATGGTCAGATGGAACAGGGGATATATGACAAAGCGTCTGGGAAGAGGAGGGGATTAGAGGCAGAAATTGGCTTTAAAAATATAAGCTGATTTTGGGGGGATTGTAGAAGGAAAGAGAGAGGGTCCCCAGAGGAGCCCTCACCTCCACTTCGTCCTCGGTGAAGTCGATGACTGTCAGCGCCTTCCTGACAACCTTCCAGTCACTCTTGTCATTGATGGAAGAAACTTTGGCGCACTGGCCCTGAAGAAAGGGCAAAGCTGAGTTGTCAAGCCCTGGCACTGTGTCCCCTGGGTGGCACCTGTCTTGCCAGCCTGCCAGCCACTCACCTTTACCAGGTACAGGTAGTTCTGGGGGTTTCGTTCCAAGCCCAGCCTGCGCAATGTCTCCTCCTCACCTCCCTCCAGCAGCTGGTAGAAAACATGGAAGTTCCGCTCCCCATGATTCTGGTGTACCACTCGGGACTTCTCCAGGAGATAACTGAGGATATGGCCACCTATGGGGGCACCCTGTGGACAGGGCATGGCAAGGGGATAGGTTAGGGGGACTGAGGAATAGAGCTTATCTTTCCCTTGCTCCCCTGCAGACCTAGGCTCTAATTACAGCTCTGCCACTAGCTGTCTGGGCTCAGGTACATCACCCTCTCTGGCCTCAGTTTCTTCATCTAAGAAATGGGCAGGTTCAACTCCATGTATTTGATAGCTTCATTTGGGTACCTGACAGGTATCTTAAGTTCAACAGGCTTGACATTGAACTCCTGATCTCCCCACTCCTCAAATTAGCTCTTCTTTTGTCTCCCCATCTTAGTCAAGAGTAACTATATCCTTCTAGTTGTCCAAGCCAAGAAGCTTGTGGTCCTCTTGGATGCCTCTTTTTTTTATCATTTCCTCGATTCAATCATATTCAGTCCTGCTGCCTTAACCTTTAAAATACCCAGAATCCAACCACTGCTTACCACCTCCACTGCTACCACACTGGACTTAGCCACTGTCATCTGTCACCTCCATTATTACATCAGCCTCCTAACCGGTTTCCCTGCTTGGCATAGTTCCCTTACCAACAAAGCAGCCAGAGTGACCTTTTCAGTAAGAAAGTTGGATCACAACGTGCTTCTGTTCAAAACCCTCTGATAAAACCCCCTTCCACTCAGAGTTCAAGAAGTTCTCGTAGGGCTGGAGGTAGTTCAGTGGTAGAGCACGTGCTTAGCCCACATGAGGCCCTGGGTTCAATCCCCAGCACCTCCCACCCCCCCACACACATGTTTTACAAAAATCCAAAAAGGACTGTACCATATGGCCTTCCCTCCTATTCCTTGGCCTCTTGCTCTCTTCTCTGGCCACAGGTCTGGCCTCCTTGCTAACCTTGAGCACACCAAGCATCCTCCCACTGCACGGGCTGTTCTGGCTGCCTGCACACTCTCCTCCAGGTAGCTGCCCCGCTTTCTCCCATCTCTGTTGAGCATTTACTAAACCACGACTTCTCAGAAAGGCCTATTCTATCTGCCTTATTTAAAATTACAACTGCTCCTCACCCTTAACCTCATTTCTGCCATGTCCTAAATTATTATTTTTCTGTTTATTGCCTATTACCCCAGGAGGCAGGATTTATGTCTGGTTTCATTGCTATGCCAGCAGTACCTGGAACAGTGCCTGGCACACAGTAGGTGTTCAACAAATATTGAGCCTACTGATTGGAAAATCCTGCCCTCTCTTGTGATACACCAACAAATACCTTAAAGTCAAACTGCACATCCATGTACTTCCCAAATCGGCTGGAGTTATCATTCCGAAGGGTCTTGGCATTTCCAAAGGCCTAGGAGTGGATGGTGGAATTAGAAGCACCTAGCATTCGCTCCCTGTCCCTCCCTCCCTTCAGATGCTACTGTCCACTCACTTCCAGCACTGGGTTGCTCTGCAGCAATCGGTCCCGCACAGCACCCCCTCGCTCAGGGGCTGGGCAGGTCTCTGCATAGAACTGTAGTAGCCGCTTGGTGGCCTCTGTCTTGCCTGCCCCACTCTCCCCAGAGATCATCACCGCCTGGTCCCGGCGTTCAGTGCGCAGTGCCCGGTACACAGTGTCAGCCACTGCAAACCTGGAGCAGAGACTCATCAGAGAATTCAGGGAGTAGAAGATAAAGTGGCTGCAGGTGAAGCCCCATGGACAGGTAGGAGATGCAAGAGTACTCCCATATTGAATTGGAGTTTACTTGTGGATAGAATTAGGGGATACTCTTGAGGTTGGGAGTTGGGGGTCCCTCAAGGGTATGGACCAAGGAAGATACTTCATAGTAGAGGATGGGGCCACTTTCAGGTGGAAGATTGTGAGGATCACTCCACTCTAGTGGGAGTGTTGGGGGGTCACTCAGGTGGATGTTGGGGACCTCATAGGCAGGGCTAGGAGGTCCTCATGAATGGGGATCAGAGGTCATTAGGGTTGACAGGCCATGTCCAGGTAGAGTTGGAAGAATAAGTCAAAAGTGTAAGCTGGCTTGGATTTAGGGGTCCCACTCATTTGGAGCTCAGAGATTCATCTCTGGGTGAGGACTGGAGTAACTCTAGGGTAAGCCATTGTGGGGTTCCTCGCAGATGTGAACAGTGATTCACCCAAGGGGGATCATTTCAGAGTGAGGGTTAAGTGGAGTTGTTTTACATGAGGATGGCAGGGGAAGTAGAGATCACTGCTGAAGGGTAAGGAGTCACTTACAGGTGGGGTGGCACTTCATAGAAACTGACACCACGGTAACGCTCCATATGCTGCCGGCTATAAATCTGTAGGTCTCGGTAGGGGTTGACAGACACCAGGACGGGGCCAATGTAGGTCTAGGGGTTGGGGAGGAGAGTCAAAAGTTTGTCTCAGAGGCCCCTAATACCTTCTTCCCCCCCCCAGCCCTGCCTCTGTGCCCCCAGCATCACCCCCCACCTCCCATCTTCCCATTTAGCCTCACGTAAATAAGGTTCTCCCGGAAGCGCCGCCGCAAGTTCTCAATGAAGGCAGCCTCGCTGGTGAAGTTCTCCAGCAGCACAAAATCTTGCACCCCCACCCGGTCACGGGCAGTCAGGGCACTCTCCATGGTTACCCGCACCCCGTCACTGCCCAGGGCCTGTAGGGAATGAGCCATGGGAGAGGGTCAGAGCCAGCAGTTAAGGCTACTCTCCTACCATACCTGTGAGCCCAAGGGGAGGGTAGGGGCATGTGGACATAGAACAGAGAACCTGCTGGGTATGGAGGGCCCAGGTAACAGGAGTCTAGCACACAAAAGATATGGGACCACATGGAACCAGGGCCTAGCACACAGGAGTACCCAGGACCCAGCGGACATGGGAACAAGACCACGGATTTCAGGAAGGCACTGGTTTTGTGTGGAGAGGTGGGTCCTGAGAAAGAACTGCTTGGAAAAGCAGAAAGAATGCTATGTTGACCTTGGACAAATACCCTCCTCTCTAAGGGTTGCTTCCTTCTCAAGGAGGAGTTGAATTAGACCAGGTGACCTCAGGTCCCTGAGCTCAGGGCCACGTGTGACAGGTGCTTTGGAGGACAAATTCTCAGAGTGAATTCTGCAGTCAGGGTGGGGCCACTTCTCCGGCTCCCACTCCTCAAAGCTCCAGGAGTTGAGGGTTGCTTAGGGACTAAGCAAGAGCTCCTCCTCCAAGGAGAGGGATTTCCCCAGGGGCCTCCAGCCCAAGTGGGACTTAACACCCACCCCTGAAGGACTGGCTCTCCCTCCCATAGCTGGGACCACTCCCTCCTCTCCAGCTGCTGGGCTCCTCAGAAACCTCCTCCACTGAGAGTCCTAAAAAGCCTCAGGAGGCCCGGGTTTTACCAGGGAAAGCCCAGCTGCCACTGTTGGACAGGGCTGGGGCAGGCTTAGCAAGACCCTCATCCCATACCCAGCGCTGAGATTCTTCTTCAAAGAGAGTCTGGGGTCTCTCAGAAATTGACACCAAGAGTGCCAAGGGTCAGAAAAGGGTAAGGTGGTGGTGGGGTGGGTGTAGATCCCAGAGAGATCAGCAGGTCTGTTCTAACCACAGATGGCCCAGATCTCCAGCTAGGGGCACCCTCCTCTGGGGCCTGGCACTCCCAGACTTATCCCTCACTGCTGCACTCCGATCCCGCCCGAAGTTGCAGCCAAATAAGGCTACAGTCCCCGCCCCTTTGCCCTAGGGCGAGGGGTCTAAGTGTTCTCAGCTGTCCCAAGGAACTATTCGCCTGGCCCTGGGTCCGAGCGTCCCGCGACCCTCCCCGCCTCGGCGGCCTCCTCTCCCTGCAACTTTCTGGGACGTTTTACCACCCGAAATTCCTGGGCCGCGCCCGCTTCCTGGCAGGGCCGAGGCGGCGCCGCTAGGCGGGAGGCCCGGGACCCCCGCCCTACCCTCCACCCCAGCTCACCGACGCCCGGTAGCGCATCCTGCTTGACCGGCCCTGCGCCCCGCTCCTCTGCCTGCACTCTGGGTCAGGGGCTCGGCCGCGGAGGTGGCGGCGGCGGCGGCGTCAGGGAGGGAGGGAGGGACAGGCCCGCCCCCCGCGCCGCCCCCTCGCTGGCCTCTGAAGCGCGGGACCGGGACCTTGCCGGCCTCCCTCGGAGCCCGGACTCCGGGGTCCCTCTCCAGCTGGCGGGGGCGGGGTAGGGGCTAAAGGGGACCTCGGAACTGGAGAGGAGGTGGGCGGGGGCGGGCGCGAGAGGGGGCGGGGCTCCCCCCCGGGGCCGGTGCTCCGCCTGAGTCAGGTTTTCCAGGAGGGACGTCGTTGGTTCCAGGGTGGGGCCCGGAACCCGCGCGGCCGCCGCGTCTACACGGACCCGGAACTCACTTCCGGGCTCGTGTCTACACTACGCGGCCTGACCAGGCTCGGGACGAGGGCCGAGGTCCGTGGGTCCCAGAGGAAACAGGATTTCCCTCCCCCCAATACCAACCTCGAGTCCCGGGAAAGTTAAAAATAGAACGAAATGTCCAAATACGGCCGGCGCGCCTGGGCGGGCGGAGCCTGGGTGTGGGACCTTGTCCACCCCCATACACACTCTGGAAGGCGGGCCGCGAGTCTTTAAGCCCAGGGAAAATTTCTTTAGGTCCTTTCGTCAGCGTGGATCGCACAACCCAGAGACAGGGGCGGCCACAAGGTGCCCCCTTTCTTTGAGCAGTGTCCTTGGCCCTTCTAGAGGCCTCAGTTTCCCTACTGGGAAGCCCGCGTCCGACCTGACATTTGAATCCAATACCCTTCTGCAACCTGGACATCCCACTCAGGCCTCTTTGCCCCAGGGATTCCTCCCCTTCTCCCTCTAGAAGGGACCTTTCTGTCTTGTCCTCCAGGATCTCTGCATTCCCTCTTCCAGGACGTCCTTTTTCTCCCCAAATCAGCCCCCAGCATCTGCACCCTCTCTGAAGGCATCAGCCCTCCTTTGGCTTGGGGGGCGGGGGGCTCTGGCTCAGATTCCATTAGTGGAGGAGATGGTGATGGCTAGAGCTTTCAAAGGTCGTGGCTGATTTTGTTTGTTTGTTTTCCCCCCAGTGCTAGGGATGGAACTCAGGGCCACGGTAGACAAGGGCTCTAACACTAAGCTACATTTCCATTCCATCCTATCTCTCGGAATCTGTTCTTCATCCTTAAAATGAGGTTAACACCTGCCAGAAGTGTTGTTGGAATAGGCTGTGATAAAACGCTGAGGCATTTCCCAGGCACTCAACACCGTTACCCTCTTCCCCTTCCTTCTCTCTACCACAGTCATTTCACACATGCTTGGAGACAGAGCGTCATACTTCTTATTTTGTGGGGAAAGCCCCTTAGGCGTGTCTGTCTGTCACAAAGAACTCCCAAGTACTTTACCCGTCCCTAGCCTGCCAGATAAGGAACCTGAAGCGCACACAGCAGACACTGACTTGTCCTAGGGGGGAAAGGCGGAGCCAGGACCCAAAGTCCCTGCACTCCCCACAGTCTGACCTGGGATCCCTGGAGAGGGGTTAAGGCTGCGGCAGGTGCGGGCTGCAGCCTCAAGGGGAAGGCTCATTACCTCGAAAACAACAGCCTGGCCAGAGCTAAGGCCCAGGGGGGCCCCCGCGAGGGGGCACCAGCTGGGAGATGGGGCCCTCTGGAGGGGGCAAGGGGACTGGGTGCCGCCGGCCACAGCTGGGAGATGGATGAGAGGAAGGTTCAGGGCGGGAGGTGGCGCTCTCCACGGTTCCCCCAGGTCTACAATCCAGAAAGGAGCCGGGAGACAATCTAGCTTGAAGCCCACCCAGGCGGGCGAGTGCCTTACAAGAAACAGCGGGAGAGGGTCCAGAGAGCCCCTAAGTGGGCTCTGACTAGGGCGAAGAGGAGGGGCCGAGTGAGGAGGGGCCGGGGGGTGAGGAAGGGCTGAGTGAGGAGGGGCTGAGTGAGGCGGCGCTTCGCGGCCGCAGTGCCAGCCCCGCCCCACCGCGTCAAGAGGCTGGAATGAGGAGAATCCTCGAGCGGAGGGGTCCAGCGGGCTTTCCCCCATTGCAGGCAGCGCCGCCGCATTCTCTGGATGCCCGCTCCCGCCCCTGCAGCCACCGCCCGGCTGCGGAAGGAGGGGGCGTCGCCGCCGCCCTGCGGGCCGAAGCGGGCCACAGCCCTGGCAACCCCCACGGGCCTGCTCCGCCTCTCTGGGCAGAAGCGTGAGTCCAGAGGAAGGGTAGGGAAGCGAAGAAGCTAGGGAGCGGGAGATGCCGCGATTAAGGCGACAGAGCCAGGCTCTTTCTGCGTCCTTAGCACGTTCTTATTTATCCACTTCATGAGGTCTATATTATTTCATTTTAGGGGGAAACTGAGGCTGGGTAAGTGAAGTGACTTGTTCAATGTCTCTAGACTTGTAAAGGAGCAGGATTGGAACCTGGGAACCTGAACACTCTACTTCTGAAGGGCTGCCCTAATGCCGACATTGTTTACAGGGATACCCTGCCAGGTTGTGACTTTCCTCAGGTGCCCCTGTCAGTGTCATGTGACTTTATTGATGTGTACACCATAGGGGTGGCAGCTATAGCCCCCAAAGCATGACTCTGGGCCTATGGGCTGGCAGCAGGCTGGGGTGCACCTGTGGTCTGAGTGTTCCAGGACTTAAACTTACATCCATTGAGGCAGCCTTATGGCCTCTTGGGGTAGTGGAAAGACAACTACTGCCTGTCTCACTGGCAGCTTGGTGCTGGGCACAGAGAAGGCACTAAATTTAGATATATAAATATAAATAAATTTAGATATATAAATCTTCAATCTAGGCCTGGGCTGCTCCACCAAGGACTGTTCCAGGCTTCAGGAAACTGTTGTGAGGGGAAATAGGAAGGAGAAGATAGGGACATTAGAGATCTACTCTGATTGCTCCAAGGACAATGTAGCTCCAGAACCAGGTATTTGTCCTGCCAGATATCTCTGCCTGGGGGTCCGGCCAAAGTAAACAGAGCACCTTGCCCCTAACAGAGCGCTGATCATCAGGACCTGGTATTAAACCCTTGGTCTCCTCTCTCACTCTTCCTTGCGTTAGTTACATTCTGCTAAAACTTCATTCTGCTCCTCTATGACTGCTTCTGTTCTGGACCAAGATAGCAGCTTCTTAACTGATCTCCCTGCCTTCCTCTCACCAATCCATTTTCTCATAGTAGCCTGTGCTATTTACAAATGCACATCTGACAATTAACATCTCATATTAATGGAGTGAAGGTTTATAGGGCACCCCACCACGTGCCAAGCCTGTTCTTCACACCAACTTCAAGTCCCAGCATATGAATTCCTGAGGTCACCACTGTCCTTAGTTTCCCCTACTGTTCCTGCATTCCTGTGTGACTGCAGTCCCTTCCCTCTGCTTCCCCTACCACTTCACACAGCCAGGAGGAGCTGCTGTTGCCCTGCCAGCCATCAGCCACACGTGGCTTTCTAAGCTGTGCCTTTGCACCTGCAGCTTCCTTGGCCCAGTACACTCTGCCTCACCACCTCACTGACTCTTAGTCATCCTTGAAGACAGCTCAGGTATCACCTCCAGAACCCCTTCCTGACTTCCCCCCAACACAGCCCTCTCCTTATTGCATTCAGCACTAATCGTCTGTTTCCTTTTCCAGTCTCTTCCAGGAGACTGCTCCAGTTCTAGACACACTCAGCCAGGCACCCAATTGGGATTCAGTAAGCCCCTCATGGGCGCCTAAATGAATGAATGAATCTCAGAACCCAGCAGTGTGAGTGAGGGGTCCCAGCGTTCGGAGTTGAATAAAGCCACGGGTCACCCATTCACTCTTTCATTCATCTTTTAAGCCCCCCACTCGCCACACTCACCAGCCGGCACAAACGGTCACGGGCGCTGCTAGCCCAGAGGAGGCGGTGGACGGGAAGGGGCGGGGCTGGGGTGACTTCTCCGGAACCCAGAGGCAGAGAAGGCTGCGGGAGAGGCCCGAAGGGCGCCTTAGGTGCCTGGGTCCCGCGACCTAAATCGCTCTTCCACGCCTTCACACTGTCCGCAAGTAATCTTAAGTCCACACCAAGCTGAGTCCCGGCGCCTCCGGACCCTGGGAGCCGCAAGTGCCAGGCCGAGTGGATCTTAAGTCTCAACCCGGCCAGAGACCCCCCGCCTCCCTCATCGCATCCGTGGGCCGGCGCCTGCACATTCCCCCAACTCACTAACTAGCGGAGACCTTCCGGGGCCACCCACGCGGCCGCTACCCGCCCCATGCCCTGTCCATCATACCTACCGGCTCGGCTCTTCGGGTGTGCGGGCGGGGGCCGGGGCACCCGGCTTGGCCGCCTCGGGAGTCCGTGGCCCGGGCACGTTTTCCCCGCCCAGGGCCCTCCAGGGGCCGGGCAGCCGCCTGTCGTCATCCCGGGCAGGGCTCAGACCCAAGCGCGCGCGCGAGCGCGCGCCCTCGGGCCCCGCCCCACCCTAGCTGGCCCTGGCCTAAGTAAGCCCTAGCCCGCATCCACTAAGGCTTGGTGCCGCACTCCTCAAACGAGCTCGCAGGATAAGGCGCGTCTCAGTCACAAGCGCACCCTCTCACACCCTACTCGAGCAGAAGATCCCGCTCTCTCTGCAGTGCTAGGTGGCAGGGTGCGTCCGCCCCTTCTCATGCTAAAGGCCCTTTACATCCCAAGAGCAAACCAGACGCTCCTTTGCGTGCTTGGCTAGGGCAGTACTTCCCCCATTTCTAACTACCTCTTCTGCCTTCACCCATTTCCCCTTCCATCCTATTTGCCTTGAATCCCGCAGTCCCAGTTCCGCGGTACTGGCGGAAACGGGGAGGCATTAATCCTACTACGCACCAGTTTACTTGCACTACTCCTTTGACCTCAGGGTAGCACCCTCAGCTGCTTGTAATGCCCAGTTCATAGTCCAGCCTACTGAGGTACAAGGAGCTGGAAGAAGTATGCAAACTCAGATCTCTGTTTTGAAAAATCCTGCTTCTGGGGCCCCTAATACTTTATCCCCTGCTTTCACTCACTCCTTTTCCAGTTTCTTAACCACCAAGGATCAAAACCCATCCTTACTGCTCATGTCTTTCCTTGGGGCGTGCTTAAGAAAACTGGCCCGGCCCAGGGGAGACACTGCCACCCTTCCTCCCAGCCCAGAGCATCTCAATCTTACAAGTTTGCATGGTCTGTGGGGATGAACCACGCGGATGATCTCCCCCGTGGGTATCAGCTCCACTTGCAGCGCCATTCTGCTTTGTGGAAAGCCAGTGTGCTGATCGCTGAGCCGGGGCTGAGAAGATCTGCCTGCTTGCCTACTGGTGCTGGCTGAGAAGATCTGCCTGCTTGCCTACTGGTGTTGGCCGATCCGAGGCCAGGAATCTACACTCTCACGCTGGGATGACCACTTGGTTCTGCTTCAACTCCAGCCCCAAGGGATATGGCTGGTCCAGCTCCTCAGGACACAGCTGGAGCAGTCCAGTCCAGGTCTGATTGAGAGGCCTGTTGGCCAGGAAGGTTGGGGCAGGAAGAGGAGGGGCTGAACCATGGAGGAAATGCCTGTTGTCCCAGGTAACCAGAGGAGCTGATGTAGTCACCCATGGGGGACCCTGAGCCTGTCCAGGTCAAAGGGTGGGAAGTCTTTTCCCTTTCTCCCAGCAGCTCCTTGGCTGGACTTTTCCCATTACCCACTCTCTGGTATTAGCTGGAAAGCTCAGTGACTACTCCCCCAACTAGAAGCTATTTCACCTAAGCCAAGAGGATTGCTTGATCCCTTAGTAGGCACTGCCCCTCTTGCATATCCCTACAACTTGGCTTTCTCTTGAGAGCAACAGATAAGCCACTTTTGTTTTTCAGATGGGGTCTTGCTCTGTTAGCCTAGGCTGCGCAAGCTTGACTGCTTCCCTGCACCCCCTCCCTCCAACTGGGGACCTTAACCCAGGGCTTCACTTAACTATGCTCAACCATTGACCTTCAGCCCCAATCCCAGCATCTCTTACTCCTAGGCTCAAGTGAGCCTTCTGATTTAGCTTTCTGAGTAACTAAGATGTGAGACTACACAGTGCATCCCTGTGCCTGGCACCACTGTGCCTGGCTACCCCTCAAGTTTTATTAGAGGCAGGGCTAGCCATCCTGGGCACAAGGGGCAGGAGGGCACTGTGGACAGGCTCCTGTCCTACCCTCCTCTGTCACCCAAACAGGTAACATTGGGAGGTTAGTTCCTGGGTTCCTAGGATATGTGCAACTTCTAGTGGTTTGCTTCTTACTCTTCCACTGTACCCCCTGCCCCCAGTGTTCCTGTTTTTCTATCTTTATTGTTGCTAAATCACAGCTGACACTTTCCTGGCCTTCAGGCTCCAGCCATTCCTTATAGGAAATGAGAATGGGGAAGTGGATGGGGGAAACAGTTTCCAGAGGGAGAGGTTGGCAAGGGAGGGGCTGGTATGCACTGGGCTTGTGCTGACACCAACAGCCCCAGGCAGGGATCTTCCCTAGGCACTTTCCCCTTACCTCCCCACAGCTTCCCACATTCAGAAAAGGCCTGCAAAGCTTCCTTCCTTCCTCTGGGAAGCACATCTATCTAGGGCAGGCTCATCCCTGGTGGTCACACAAAGGCCCTTATCAGCCATGGAGCCAGAAGCAGAGACCCAGCAAACACTAAGTCTCACATATTTCCTGTTTCCACCCAGCGGGTCAGGGGTGGGCCCAGAGCAGCCATATCCTGACTGGAGCCAAGAGGAGGGAGAGCAATCCCCTTCCCTTTTCCGCCTTTCAATCACATGTTGGTCTGACCCATTCCAGCGTGGGCGCGGGGGGGGGGGGGGGGGGGGGGGGGGGGCAGCTTTTCAAAAGAAGGCCAGGAGGGGGGGGTGGGGGGCAGCTTTCCAAAAGAAGGCCAGAACTGGAAAGTATGAAGGGGAGAGTGAGCAGGTGAAGAACAGGAGGACCTGGAGTCAGTTCCAGAGTTACATGAATTTGAATGGGTAGGTGAATATTCTGCTTTCTTTTTTGGCAACTGCCCTCTCACAATAATCTTGTGAACAAGTTCACCATTTGTATTTTACTGACAACTGAGACTCTTATGTGGATAGGGTAGGGTAGGACTGAATATGGAACACTGATTCAAACCCAGATGTTTAGATCTCATTCTTGTATTTCTGGTCCACTCCCCCCATCATCAAGGAATCACACGTGTTTAAACCGACATTTCTTATTATCCTCCAATAGAACAGACAGAACATGGCTCATTAGAAGCTGGGGAACAATTTTTAATCACATGGCTCCCGGGGTAGAGTATAGAATGTAGAACAACTGGAATGACTATTTCAGGTTATAGGATGGATGTTACAGTCATAGAGCAAACTCCCTGAAGTATCTTCTGGGAGAACTATTGAATCACCAGCAGCAGAAGGCATTTGGCAGGAGTGGGAATAGGCTATGTCCACATGGCACCTGGACAATGTTCTCTGAAGTACTTGGGTCAGGTCCTCCAAAAAAAAAATCTTTTTTTTTTTTTTTTTTTTAATAGTACTGGAGATTGAACTTAGGGGCACTTAACCACTGAGACACATCCCCAGACCTTTTTATGTTTTTTATTTTGGGACAGGGTCTAAGTTACCTAGGACCTCACTAAGCTGCTGAGGCTAGCTCTGAACTCACAATCCTCCTGCCTCGGGCTTCCAATTCACTGGGATTACAGGCTTGAGCCACCATCCCTTGACTACAGAATGTTTCAACCCCAGCTCTCCATTGAAGCTCTCTGCCTGCTTCCAATTCTAGGTTCCAGAGGGTCCAGACAGAGAAGCATTTTCTTGCTCAGGACTCATGACAAGATGAACTTGATCTGTCAAGGATCACCCTGGAAATCTGTAACTTCAGCTCCTTTGCCACCTGTCAATCTTTCATAAGAAGGTAAATGAGGCCATGGGCCTAACCTGCCTGCAGGAGCAAACCTAGGGTCTACCAATTCTCTCTGTTCAAGCCCTGGAGTTTTCTGGGCCAGACTCCACCATGCAAGGGGTAGATTGTGTTGGTAGGACCCTCACTGAACCCATTTACAACCACTACATAAGAGCCCGAGTAGAGGGGACCCTCCATACTCTCTATTTAGTCATACTGCTTCTATTGAAAGCAGGGATCCCAGATCCTCTGATCATCTCCCAAGGGGACAAGCTATGAGATGTCATGACTTCTGAAACTCAATGTTACTTTTGCCAACCAATCTATGGAGCCTGCACAAATGTGAGCATCTCCTCCTCCCAGGCTACCTGAGACCCAAGATGTTGTGACAAGAATGCAGGTCTGTGCCAGATGGGGCATGTGCCTGGCAAGTCTGTTTGGGTGGGACTCGATTTGTGGGAAATCAAGAAATGAGATGCAGGCTGGAGGATCCTTCTTCTATCCGGTGGACTGTCTCCAAGACTTTGCTATTGACAAACTAGTTGGTTTCAATCACATCTCAGCAACAAAAACCTGTATTTAAGTGCTAATACTAGAGCTGTGGCCTGGAGAGAACAAGTCTGGCTAGAGCTCACTTTGGGAGGTGGATAGGTGGAGGATACTTGGTTGGCTGAGGCTCAGGGGTTGGGCCCGGTTCACAGCACCCCTGGCAGTGGTAAGGCAGAGCTTGCTGCCAGCTCAAGCCTCCACCCTGGATTCACTCACTCCCATCTTGGCTCAGAACTTGCTGGGTCTCACCCAATGGTTCCTCCTCCTTCAAAAAGAAGCGAAGTGGAATCTGTAGGGATAAAACAGATGGCAAAAAATGGAATACAGGCCTTCCTCCATACCTTGCCATCATTTTCACTCCCCAATGGAGGCAGCCCCACAGGAATAGGTTGGCTCCTGGGCCAATGGCCTCTGGGAACCCAACGATGGGCTCAAATCCTTTCTAATAATATCTTTTCCTTTCCTCCACCAGCAGCTCTTACCTTGAAGGGTTTGCTTATCCCCACCACAGAATTCAGATTGTTGCTATAATAACAGAGAAGAAACTGATCCTCAGTCTCAGGGATATTGCTGATGTTCATGTACACCTGAAGGGAATGATGGATAGAAATGGTCAGTTCTAGGGCGCTTCCCAGCCCTTAGGGGTAATTTATCCAGCACTCTGTTCTTTCCAGAAGGCAGGACTGTTTAGACAAGCCCACCTGCTGAAAATGTACCTGGTTGTTGCATACAATGTGTCAAAATGCATTCTATTGTAATGTATAACGAATTAGAACAAATTTTTAAAAATCGTAAATAAAAAATATACCTGGTTGAGGTTGTCACTGAAAGAGATCTGGTTGTCCCTGACCCAGACATAGGACACGTAGTCATTAACATGGCGCATCCCCACCTATGGGGGAGGGAATTGGGTAGTGTCAGTAGTTGGGAAGGACATAGGACCTATAGAAAGGGAAGATAAGTCTCACTGATGGGGGGAAGATGGTCTTGCCATTATACTATCTTTCTTCCTTTCTTCCCTGCTAGCCCTTAGGACCTGTGAGATGGAAGACTAAGTTCTTCAGTGTCTCTGCCCAGTTCCCATGAACATCAGGAAGGATAGACCAGTGGCTATGGCTGGTAGGCTCCCCAATTTGCCCACACATCACCTTATATAGTCCAATCCAGTCCCAGGAGCTGCTGTGGAAGTTGGGGGTTGAGGAGTAGCTGACCAACATGTCGTTCTCCATGGTGCACAAACCATCAGGCATCATGGTGATCAGTGGGACAGTCATCAATGGTTTCAGCTACAACAGGGAGGAGAAGCAGGTTGAAATTCATAACACTATTCCCTCCTCTAAGGTAACTGTTCCTCACTATGCCCTTCCAATGCAGTACAGGGAGCAGGGATACCAGAGCGAGTGGGCCCAGAATTTTGTTAAGTCTATCCCAGCAGCAGAAGATCAAAGAAGGTGAGGTTTGGATTTTGGAGTTAGACCTGAGGTTGAATTTGGCTTCCCTGCTTACTAATGGCGTGAATGTAGGAAAGAGAAGCAGGAAGGAGAAAGGGCCAAAAACTTGTCAGGGGAGTAGCTGGCCCTGCCAAGGAGAATGGGGTTGTGTGTCAGATGGGCGACACAAGGTGCCCAGTACTGAGGGTGAAAGCGGAGGGAGAAGGGGATTTGCTGAGAGGTTTAAGAAGTCGGGCAGCTGTTCTTAGGCCTCCAAAGGTTCTGACCTAGAGGCCCAAACCCAATTTTGAGGCAGGGATGCTCTGATAAGAACAGCCATAAAACCATGGAAGGGCACAATGATGTAGGAAAGAGAAACCAACATGAAAGCTTGAAGGCTGAGAGGGCAGCCAGCAGCTTGGAGGTCAGCACTGTCTTGGTTGTTTGTGAGATGGCAAGATACAGGGATGGAGGGAGCTCCTTCTGCAACTTGATCCAGATAGGTTTAAGACAAATAAAGGAAGTACTACTTCACACAGTAGGTAATAAGCGTAATGGAACTCATTAGTCCCAAGGGAGAGCACCAAGAGGAAACAGAAACCTATTCACAAAGGGCTTGAACATGTTTTTGACAGACAGAGCCATCAACGGCTCTGAAGAAGAGCTAGGATACCTGACCTGGGAGGGAGGGCAATCATGTCCTCCTACAGGTCTCCCCTGGGGGATTAGCTGACATTAGAATCCAGGCCTGGAGGGTTTGGGGATGTGGCCCAGCACAGTTTCTCCTCTACTGAGTGTAGGGCAGTCCAAGGGTTCACCTCTAAGTCAAAGGTGCCAGTGACAGGCTTATGGTCACTGATGCTGTACATCATGTGGCTGACATAGCTCTTCAGAGATAGGGAGAAGTGGGTGACTGGCACATTGGGGGTAAAGGGTCTGGTCTGGGGTTGCCGTTTCAGCCTCCACAGAATGCGGTCAGTCCATGCAGGCTTGCGTCTTTTCTCACTGGAGGTGGAGAAGAATGGGGAGAGAAGAAAGGATTGGCATGACAACAGGAATATGCCTCCACAAGCTTGCTGGAGCCCCTAACTTCAAGGTCTACCACAGGCCACAAGACTCCTTAGCCGTGGACCCTCTGAATAGGCCACTTTTTTACGAATCAGATTGTGACTCAGAAACATTCCATTTCTTTTTTTTGTTTGTTTGTTTTGTTGTTTGGTATAGGGGATTGAACCCAGGGAAGCTTAACCACTGAGCCACATCCCCAGCCTTTTTTCTATTTTTATTTAGAGACAGGGTCTCACTGAGTTGCTTAGGGCCTTGTTAATTGCTGAGGCTTTGAACTTGCAATCCTCTTATCCCAGCCTTCTAAGCCACTGGGATTATTGTTGTGTACCACCATGCCCAGAAAAAAACATTCCATTTCAAAGGTTTGCTTCTTTCCTCAACAAAAGCAGCAGAAGATCAAAGAAGGTGAGGTTTGGATTTTGGAGTTAGACCTGAGGTTGAATTTGGCTACCCTGCTTACTAATGGTGTGAATGTAGGAAAGAGAAGCATTTGGGGAATGCTAACTAGATGCCTATAATCAATATCATTATCATTCACCATTTGTAATTTCCCCAAACATTTAGTAAATGGTAGAGCCAGGACTCAAGGCTCCAGGCAGCATGTCCACAGAGTACATTCTCTTCACCACTAACTCACCCCTCTTAGGCCTCAGCTTCCTCATCTGCAAAATGGAAATAACAGTTGTTACCTCACAAGGTTGCTAAGATAATTAAATGACTGAAAGTGCACAAAATGTTTAGCACAATACTTGGTACAAAATAAATTCTCCACAACTTCAAAGGCTAAAGCAGGAGGACTGCAAGTTTAAGGTCAGCCTCAACAACTTAGCAAGATCTATCTCCAAAAAAAAAAAAAAAAAAAAAGTACTAGAGATGTAGCTTAGTGGTAAGAGCACCTCTGGTTTAATCCCCAGTACCAAAATAAACTTTCTGCAGACCTTGGCCATTGTGATTCTTTGTTCTCAAGTCAATTAAGGGGCTGGGGTTCTAACTTATTGGTAGTACATCCAGTACAGGTGAGGCTCTGGGTTTAATCCTCAGCACCACATAAAAATAAATAAATAAAATAAAGGCATTGTGTCCACCTACAACTAAAAAACAAAACAAAACAAAAAAATTAAGTCAATTGAGAGACCTACCACCTACTCTTCACTTATCAGTCCCTGAGAAACATGCCCTAACACAAAGTACTTTCCTCCCCTAGGTAACTGAAGTCAAAGATGGTCTCTGAGCCCTTACTCAGCCCAGCCCAAGCAACTACTGAGTTGTTTGCTAAGGCCAGTTGAGCCCCCAAGCCCTTATCTCCAAATGGAGACCTTGAGTCCAGAAATGTTTTGGGAGTAGGAAAGGAGAGAGGTACTCTCTACCCTAGAGTAGTAGATCCTGATCAGATGACTCCCTACTTTTAACACCTTTAAAAAACTGGTGGTGGCACATGACTGTAATCCCAGCTACTCAGGAGTCTAAGACAGATGATCACAAGTTCAAGACCAGTCTCAGCAACTTAGTGAGATCCTGTGGTCAAATAATATAAAAAGGACTTGGGTAAAGTTCAGTACTAAAGCACCTGCCTGGCATGTGGAGGGTCCTGGGCTTAATCCCCAGTACTATAAAGATCTTTAAGGAGTCTTCATTGCCTCTAGAATAAAGTACCCAAGTAGGTCCTTCAATGGGCTCAGGAGACTGACTTCACCTGTGCTACCTCGTCTCCCACTTTCCCTACACACATTCTACCCTGGCAACTCTCTCAAGCCTCTGGACCTTTGTGCTTTTTTCCTACCTGGTATACCCTTCTTCACAAGGGAGAGTCCCAATTTCAACACTGCCTGTGATAAACTATCCCGACCTCACTTACTGCATCCAAAGTATTTTATGCCAGTACTTACACAAGTACATTATATTGTAATTTTCTGTTTTCTAGTCAGCACATGACTTAGAGTGTTAACTCTAAAAACAAGGACTTTCTCTTAGAGCCTCCCGTGTATCTTCAGCATTAGTATAGACCCTGGCACATGGGTACTCATTGACTGTGCAACTACAAAATGACAAATTCAATTTCTCTCCTTGAAATACTTATCCACATTCAAGGCCCTGAGTTTGGTCCTTCCTTGGCCCTGAAAAAAAAAATACACCCATCTAATCTTTATTTTTGGCAGTGCTGGGCAGTGCAGACACTCTATCACTGAGCCACATCCCCAGCTCTATCCATCCAATCTTAATATATACCGTCCCATATATTCATAATCACTTTGAAACACTATTTTTGTATTTTGCTTTATTCAATTACTTTTTTTGGGGGGCAGTACTGGGAATTGAACCCAGGAATGTTTTACCACTGAGCTATATTATCCAGCTTCTTTTACTTTAAAACAGGGCCCCACTAAGTTGCCCAGTCTGACTTGGAATGTGTGATCCCCTTGCCTCAGCTTCTCAAGTTGCTGGGATTACAAGTATGTACTACCATGCCTGGCTCAATTACTATTTTAATATTTGTGTGTTTGGTACTGGGGATTAAATCTAGAGCCTTGTGCATGATAGGCAACGCTAGACCACTGAGCCACATCCCCAGCTTTTTATTTTGAGAGAGTACTCATTGATTGTACAACTTCAAAACGACAAAATGCTCAGGCTAGCCCTGAACTTGTGATCTTCCTGTCTTAGCTTCCCCATTGCTAGAATTACATTTGTACACTACCAAAATCAGATCAATTATTATTAAAAATAAACATTTCCAGGGCTGGGAATATAGCTCAGTTTGTATAGTGCTTGCCTCTCATGCGCAAGCCCTGGGTTCAATCCCTAGCACCAAAAATAAATAAATAATAAACAAACAAACATTTCCAGTCATGTAAGCAGCAATAGTCTTCCAGCAATTGAGGAGGATAACATCATGGTGAACTCAAGACTCGAGAATCAGACAAGCAACAGGAGAGTTCTATGCTGGTTATTCAGAGTTATGTGCCCTTTAGGCAAGTGACTTCACCTCTCTACACTTAGTTTCTTCAACTCTAAGATGGGGTGACAACAGAACTTACTTCAAAGACCAATCATGATGATTAGAGATTAAAGCACATCAAGAGAATGGTCAAGAAGCATTAACTCTGGATAAACCACAGTCTGCGTGTTGGACCTTTGCATCATCTCCAGACTTGGAAGAGTGTTCAGAGGTTACTGAACATTGATTGCATTCCCATTCCGGGGACTAAATGCCTAGCAATGCTTAAAACCTAGTAATGAACTATACTAATGTAAATTCTGTCATTCAAAGCATCCCCACTCTCCAACTTCCCTGTAATGCTTAACAGTCAGATCTGTTGTCCCATTGGGATCTTTCCCAAATTCTGACCACAGCCTGTCTCTCCTGCCTGTCCCTTTTTTTCATGAGCTGGTTCAGGCTCATCATTGGGTACCTGTATTGTTCATTATTTCTATCAAGATTTACTATATGTCAGGCAACTAAGGGAAATGATACATAGGATTGGCAAGAGTTTTCTTTCTTTCCTTCTTTATTATTATTTTCATGGTACTGATGTTTGAATCCAGGGGTACTCTACCACAGAACTACACCCCCAGTCTGTTTTATCTTTTGATCAAGTTGAGTTGCTGATGCTGGCCTTGAACTTGCCATCCTTCTGCGTCAGCCTCCTGAGTTGCTTGGATTATAGGTGTATGCCATCATACCCGGTGACTTAAAAAAAAATTTTTACGTTTATTTTTTAGTTGTAGTTGGACACAATACTCTTATTTTATTTATTCTTATATGGTGCTGAGAATCAAACCCAGGACCTTGTGTGTGCTAGGTAAGCACTCTACTGCTGAGCCACAACCCTAGCACCCCCATTTTTTTTTTTTTTTTTTTTTTTTTTTTTTGGTGTGCTAGGAATTGAACTGAGAGCCTTGTACATGGTAGGTAAGTACTCTACCACTCAGCCATACCCGCAACCCACATAGATGGCTTTTAAGTGTCTCACTAAACTCTGAGCCATAGTTAACCCATCAGGCACTTAATGTTTCTGGGACCCAAGACTTAATGAGATTTGATCATAATATCTTCTGCTTATTGCTTGTGGAGAGGTTGTCTGTATTAATAACGGCAACTGTAACAAAACCCTAGTGCAATCCCTGACTCTAACAGCATTTCCTGCCTGCCCTGCCCTCAGCTCTTTCACCCTCCTGTAATAGAGCAGACCTCCTTTCTCATTACATCTTGGCTCAGGGACATTGTAGTGGCTTGTCAAAGCTACATATCATGCCCTGCATACAAGTCACCCATAGTCATTTTGTACACCCAGATAGGCCAGGATCTCTGATGAGTCAGTCTCCCCTCAGGCATCTCTTATCAGTGCTGCAGACTTGAGTGCCTGCCCCTCTTCCTACTGTCAACCTTGTTAACTCCTTCAAGGTACTCTCTTTAGCCAGGTACAGTGGTATATGCTAATAATCCCAGTGATTTGGGAGACTAAGGCAGGAGGATTGCAAGTTCAAGGCCAGCATAGACAATTTATTAAGATCTTGTCTCAAAATAAAAAAAAAAAAAAAATGGGGGAGGGTTATGGGGATGTGGCACCTTAATAGAGCACTTGGTAAAGTAAGACCTGGGTTCCATTCCTAGCACCACAAAAAAAAAAAAAAAAAAAAAAAGAAAGAAAAGGTATTCTTCTTGACAAATCTGATCAAACCTCACTAGCTACAGCTGCCAGTCTCCTTTGGCACTTCCGTAGAGTTCTAGAAACCTCCTGGCTAACTCCTGGGCTTCATAGCATTTGTCTAGATCTCCCTGATAGACTGGTTTAATTACCATGACTTTTCCTTTTGTCCTCTCAGACGAATGCAAATACATGTTAGACACTGCCTTATATCAGGGGTATCACAAATCAGATTCACTCTCTGGTCTTTGGGCATTCATAGGAAATAAGAAAAGCAAACTGCATCTTAAATGCATTATTAAGGCTGGGTGTGGTGGCATACCTGTAATCCCAGCAGCTGGGGAGGCTGAGGCAGGCAAGAGTTCAAAGCCAGTCTCAGCAAAAGCAAGGTGCTAAGCAACTCAGACCCTGTCTCTAAATAAAATCCAAAATAGGGCTAGGGAGGTGGCTTAGTGGTTGAGTGCCCTGAGTTCAATCCCTGGTATCACCCACCCCACCAAAAAAAAAATTAAAGAAAAAAAAAAAGAATTATGCTAAGGACCAGGTATAGTAGCACACACCTGTAATCCTAGCAGCTAGAGATGTGGCTCAGTGGTTAAGTGCTTCAGGGTTCACTTCCTGATACTCCCCACTGCCCCAACACACCAAAACAAACAAACAAACAAACAAACAAACAAACAAACAAACAAACAAAAACCTAAGGGATGCAGGTAAAGCCATCTTCTTATTTTTTTTAATGTTTTTTTTTAGTTGCAGATGGACACAATATGCTTCATTATTTATTTATCTATCTATTTATTTATTTATACGTGGTACTGAGGATCGAACCCAAGGCCTCATGCATGCAAGGCAAGTGCTCTCCATTGCCCCATCTTCTTATTTTTAGATACTAGGAACTGAAACCAGATGGGCTTTTACCACTAAGCCACATCCCCAGCCCTATTTATATTTTATGTATTTATTTATTAGAGACTTGTGATCCTTCTGCCTTAGCCTCCTGAGTCACTGGGATTATAGGCATATGCCTGGCTGGCAAAGCCTTTTGCACAATAACTAGTAAATAGTTAGTGCTTAACAATGTCATTCACAATAAGTAATAAAGTATCAACCTTGTCCTTATTAAGTATTTGCTGTCCTGACTCCGCCCTCTTTTGCTATTGCTGGTCCTGGAACTTGCTATGCACTTGCTCTGCCAGAGTTATACCCCAGTCCTTAGCTATGAATTCTGAGGTATGAGAGGTTAGAGGAAAGCATTATGGAGTCCAGATATTTAGATGTGAACTGTAGCTCACTCAATAGCTGAGCCACTTGGGGACTTTTACCATATTTGAACCTATCTACCTTGTCAGATCCTGCCAACTACTGCAGCCCAGACCCAGTCACTTGGTTGTCTCCTATGGTACCCTGAGGGAAGGAGGGAAAGGGGTGCTTGGCCACAGGGCAAGTGAAGTGTTGACTTTCTTTTTTTCTTTACAGTGCTGGGATCAAACCCAGGACTTTGCACATGGTAGATATGCATCCTACCACTAAGCTGTATCTCTAGCCTGCAAGTGAAGTTTTGAAGTCCAATGGTAGAGGTTCTGATCTCCAAGACCCCAGCCAATTCCACTAAGGCCATACAGCTTCCATTTTGGTTCTCATTTCCAATGGATGGCTGCAGAGAATGGTAGTCTCTTTGAAGCTGTGGTGCTGCCAGTTAGCCAGAGCCTTTTTTCTTTCTTAAATACTTTTAAAATTGTAGACAGACATAATACCCTTATTTTATTTGTTTTTATTAGGTGCTGAGGATTGAACCCAGACCCTCACCCATACAAGGCAAACGCTCCACCAACTAAGCTACAACCCCAGCCCAGAGCTGGTACCAATCAATCCCTGGTAAGACTGCCCTCTTACCTCCTTTTCTGCCTGCTCTTTTGTCCAGGCTGGGCTCTGTCTGCAGTGTTCACTGCCTCTTCTTGTGTGATCATGGCCCCACCCCATCTTGCTTCACATTCCTGAAACAGCTCACCCTCTCCCCCTTTCTTGGTGAGAACATTCTGGCTTGGCCATATCACTTCAGAATCATGCCTGGAGTTCTATCTTTTGCTCTGGTCTGCTGTGGAGATACCTGTTCACTCCTTAACTTCCAGGAAACTGGGCTGCCCTGCAAGCAACTTCCACCTGCCTCATAAGACACTCCTGCTAAAAGGAATGAAGAAGCTGCTCCAGTGAAACAAATAACCTCAAAGTGTGTAAGGGGTTCTTTTCTTCAAAGAGATAAGTCCATGCCCTAAATTGGGTTAAGGAACTATTTCCAGATTGCTTTTTTGCACCTCTGACTAATTCTATTTGGTAATTACCTGGTCCCTTCTCAGCTTCTTAGAAAGGTATTCAGTAAAACTACCACCTGAAGATATGAATCTCAAAATAACAATTGCAGTATACTGTTATAATCCCCATTTTATGGATTACAACACTGAGGCTTAAACCTTTTTAGAGACTTTGACCTTGCTCAAACTCATATCCTGGCGAGGGCGGTACTGTATAGTGCAACACTACATGTACTGTTTCTGTATTGTTTCCCATGAAATTCTCCACTGTTTATCTCCTCACATAGGAACTGGCCTGCTCACAGGTTGGGGAAGGGATGCTTAATGCTAGTAACTGGTAATTGGCTGAACCAAGTTTTCTGCAAGCTGTTTGGGGACCAGAAGGCCCTGGAAAGAGAAGGCAAGGACTCCCAGAATATTGAAATACACTCCCTCCTAAGTCAGGGTAGACTCCATCCTTTCCTCCCACCCTTCCTCCCCGCTCCCCTTGTGAGCACTGGCTTTCCTTCCTGCTCTCCCTGAGGACCATCTGCATCAGCTTCCACTGTCAGCAGGCAGTGCCTCATGTGGGAGGTAGGAGGTCTCTCTCCTGAGGTGATGGCTGGGTCTAGTCCTGCTTTCCTAATTCTTCTATTCTGGGCAGCTCCCACAGGCACTGGGACTGACATAATTTGGGCACCCATTTCCTCCTCACCTGGTGTCATAGTTGTTGGAGTTCCTATCAAACTTGTAGGTGGGTGGGAAGAGCAGAGGGCCCTCCTGGAACTCCCTGAGCAGCGGGTCGTGTTTCTTGGCAATGGTGAGCTGCAGATGAAGACACAGTCCTCATCTCTCCACAGTCCTGACCCAGTGGCTCAGCCCCATATTCCATTTTCTCACTGCCCCAGTGGCTACCTCAGTGGCCCACCCCAACACCCAGGGAGCAGGTCAATCCTGACCCCACAGGCCCAGGGGAAGCAGCTGCCAGCTACTTCCTAGTCCTTGGACTATAGGAAGCAGGCTTTGAATTCCACCTATCTGGAAGTTACTAGTAAGTTTATGTCAGAAGGAAACCTGGGATAGCCATGGTTCCCCAAAGGAGTGATATCACATCTTCTAGGGGGCAAATAAGGCTGGGGCAAGGAAAGACAACAGGGATATGAGTGGGATAAGAATGCAAGGACATGCAAGGTGTGCGGTTATAGGGCCATGGCAGACCAAAGGACTTCTGGCTCTCTATTCTAGAGCACATAGGAGCCTCCTCCAGGCAAAGATTAGGCACTGAAAAGATGGCTGCCCCACCCCAGGTGTGAAGCCCTGCTAGCCAAGACTCACCTCCCCAACTGCTGGCTGTCTACAGGGGGGGTAGGGGTGGGAAGAGACCACCCCCCAGGTAATCTGAGCAAAGTTCTCTGTAGAGTATATATGGACCTCCACATGGGCTCAGATTAGATACCTGCTCTTTCTCCCACAGGTCACTGTAGCACTGATTTTTTATGGATTGCCGAACAAAGTGCAACCCAAAATCCTCGATCCGGAAGTTCATGTCTCCGAACCACAGAATGAGGCTTCAGAAAGAAAAGAGGGCAGCTTGAGGGTTTGAACAAGGTGAGCAAATGGAGAGCAACAGGTGGCATGGGTCTGCTCAATACAAGGGGGTGCTACAGAGTAGAAAGCTCCGGGGGAAAATGAAAAGCCAGATGCTAGATGATCAGGCCAAGACAAAGATATGCAGGGTCAAGCAGGACCTCTTTTTTTCAGGGGCGTTCTACTGCCAAGCTACATACCCAACCTTTTTTTCAATTTTGAGACAGGGTATTGATAAATTGCTTAGAACCTCACTAAGTTGCTGAGGCTGGCTGTGAATTCGCAATTCTCCTGTCTCAGCCTCCCAGGTGTGTGCCACTAGGCCAAGCTAGCAGAACTATTCTAGATTATCATTATTCAAGCTGAAGAGACCAGTCTAGGGGAGCATATGGCAAATATGGAGCAGACTCTGGCCCTCCCTTCCTCTTTCTCTATTGGCTATCAGGCTGAAAAACAGCCCTCCGGGTAACCTCAGGGACCCCAAGCTTCTTGATCTGGGATGTTTAGAAACGTGCAGGGTTTCCAGGCAGAACAGAGGGGCTGAAGGAAGGGGACCTCAGGCAGGCAAAACTGGGTGGGACAGCAGATGAGAAATCAGCAGAAGGGGGAGAGAGGGTGGGAGATAAAGCACTACTGACTGGCTGGGGGTAGATGATGCTAGCCTGGGTTGGTGTAAGGGAGAGGGCAGGGGTGACAGTTTGCAGCTCCAGGCTCACTCATGGTCCAGGATGTTGGGGATTTTATGTCCCTCAAAATTCTGCATCTCTAGGATCCGGTCAAAGTGCTCCAGTCGCTGGTCATTGTTGGCCACATGGGGAGGTAGGTGGCAGTTGATGATGCTGACATAGTAGCCATACAGTTTCAGGCAGATGATGACTCCCCCTTTGTTCCCCTGGTAGGAGAGGTGGAAAGAAGGGTGGGAAGCTACTCTGGGTAGCTTTTCCCATCCTAGACCCAAGGGGAGATAGTCTTACCTCCTCCAGAGGTAGACACACAGATTCCCAGTGTAATCTCTCCACTCAGAGAGCCCAGTCCACCCAGCCAGGGGTCTTAGAGATGCCCATCCCCTGAGGTATGAGAATGAATATGGAAGGTGCTGGGCTGGATGGGACACCAAATTCACCAGGATTCACTTTAATCTTCTGTCCAGTTCTAAAGCTCTTAGCTCTCCCAGTTCATGCCTCACATAACAGCTCAGTCCTTACCCAGTACCCGTAAAAGCCAGTAGGAGTGGTTTTTGTAGAGAGGATCTGGATGTAGGGCAAATGTTGATACTTGGCAAACACCAGTAAGAGGAGTCCCTGCATGCGGACATAGGAGATCTGCAGGAGAGGGCAAAGGTCATTTATTAAACTACACACACCAGGGCTGGGGATGTGGCTCAAGCGGTAGCGCGCTCGCCTGGCATGCGTGTGGCCCGGGTTCGATCCTCAGCACCACATACAAACAAAGATGTTGTATCCGCCGAAAACTAAAAAAATAAATAAATGTTAAAAAATTCTCTCTCTCTCCCTCTCTCTCTCTCTCTCTCACACACACTCTCTCTTTAAAAAAAAAAAAAAAAAAACTACACACACCAAGTTCATCCCTGGCAGACCTGGGGCTAGGGGCTCTAGAAAGCCCCAAGCCCCACACAAAACCCTAAGCTGGGGTCTATGGTATGCAAGTTTAAGACTCAGACTTTCATTCCTTTCCATTCTTTCCTCCAGCTACCAAATGGTGCATTCTGGGAGCTGAAGTTTTAGCTTCTGCTCCTGGTCCTGGAGGTGGAAAGGAGAGAAGATAAGGCTGCCAGAGTACCCTACTATCAGGAGGGCACGAATCTTCAGTCCCAGCCCCACACATGCCTAGATAATCCTCTCACTGATGCTGACCTGAGATTCTTTGGGTACCTGGATGTCTCTCATCCTATTTTCTCATTGATAAAGCAAGAATAATATTACATCATAGAAGCTGTGGAGGTCATCTGATAGCTATTCTCTTTTTGTTCAAGAATTTTTTAAAGTAAATGCAGGGAAGGAATATGAGAGATACTTCTAGAGTGCTGGAAACATTTTGTTTTAGGTTTTTTTATTTTTATTTTTTAACCAGGAATTGAACCCAGGTGTGCTTAACCACTGAGGAACATCCCCAGACCTTTTTATTTTATCTTACTTTAAAATTTTTTATTTGTTTTCATTAGTTATACATGACAGTAAAATACATTTATGCACTTTGATATATCATACATAGAGGGGATATAATTTCTCATTTTCTGAGTATACATATTGTAGAATCATTATTGGCATGCAGTCACACATATACATAAAGTAATAATGTCTGTTTCATTCTACTATCTTTCCTATTCCCACATCCCCTCACCTCTCCTCCCTTCACTTCCCTCTACCTAATCTAAGGTAACACTATACTAACCCTTTTTATTTTAAGACAGGATCTCCCTAAGTTCCTTGGGACCTTGCCAAGTTGCTGAGGCTGGATTTGAACTTACGATCCTCCTCCCTCAGCCTCCTGATCCGCTGGGGTTACAGGCACGTGCCACCACACCCAGCTAACATTCTGTATTTTGATTTAGCTGATGGCAATACAGGTATATGTACTCACGTAAAAATTCACCAAAATGTATAATCATTTCTGCACACATTCCTGTACACATTCTCACTCAGTTAAAAAACCCTAAGGAAAGGCTACAAAAAGTAAACTATAGATTGTGTATAGTCAGACATTCACAAAGGTAATGCACAGGGGAGGACAGTAAGTACAGAGGACATGTACTCTTAGGTTGGGGAGAATTACTAACATCTACTGAAGTACTTCATATCTCTTTGCCAACTTTCTAAGTAATCATTGTCCTTGCTTTGCAGATATGGGACTTAGATTCAGAGAAGCTAAGGAACATGCAGGACTTTTCCAGGATTGCTAAAATGCCCATCATATGTGGCTGCAGGAGAGGGGTGGGAATGGGTCATTGCCAGTGACCTTCTCTCTTAGGTTCAGGCTGTCTACACCCACCACCCGAGTAGCTGTTTCCGGAGCATGAGGTGCAGAGGCCAAGGAGGAAATCCCCGGGTGGGGAGCGTGTACTGGAGCCTTCCAGGAATTATGAAACTTGATCCCGCAGGCCAGGAGCCCTAACTCAGTGGAGGAGTCAAAGCGGTAGAACCCCCAACTCAGGAGTGAGAGCAAGAGAGGAATCAGAACCTGAAGCTGCTGCAAATGGAGTATATATGACAATATAAGTAAGGACAGGGGTAGACTATGAGGCGCTGACTCCCAGGGTCAGGACAGCAGCCAAGAAACCGATAAAGATTCAGGAAAGATTCAACTTCAATCCTAGCCCACAGAGCATGTTTGGCCCACTAAGTTTCACCAAAATGATGAGGCTACTTTTTGTGAAGAAGCAGCAGGAAGTAGGGGGCAGGGAGGATGGAGTGGGGGCAGGATAGGATCAAACTGGAAGAAAGGGTGGGACCATGGGGAAAAACAGGAGGCTTCTAGAGGATGTTGCAGTTGGAGGAAATGAAGTAGGAGGAGCTGAAGAAGGGACTGACAGGAGGTGGCTGGGAGCCCTGGAACAGCAAAGGAATTAGTCCCAGGCTTCTTCACCTATGACTGTCAAATCCATACTTGAAGAACAGGCTGTAAACAAGGCTTGCCTGTCTACCTGTATTCATGCCTAGAGGAAGGAGAGGCATCCATTTTGAGTGCCTGCCTTCAGGCTGGCCTCCCAACCTAAGGAGAGCATATGGGTGGAATGGGTTGTATCCCTGCCACAAGCTGAGCTAATTTCCTTGGCTCAATTCCATCCTACCAATCCCTTGCCTGTTAGCCAAGGCACAAGGAGGCTTATAGTCTTGAGAAGGGAATGGGTAATAAGAGAATTGGTTCTGCCCTCTGTGAGGAGTTGACTCCAAGACTGCAGGAAGAGGCCTCTAGATAGATTTGGAGGGAAGCAAGGGCTAAGTTGCTGGCATTTTCTAGCCTATGCAGGAAGTCTAAGTCTTATAGTCCCTTTTCCTTGAAAGGACACAAACTTTTCTCTATCACTCTCAGGCAATTGAGGGTCACAGAATTCATTCATTTTTCTTTCTTTCTTTTGGCAGTAATGGGGATTGAACTCAAGAGTTTTGCATATGTGAGGCAAGTGTTCTACCACTTAGCCACATCTCTTCACAGGTAACAAAATTAATTCTGAAAAATAATAGCTACTCAGAGGAAGGAACAGAGAGAATTCTGGCATTTTCAGAAGCTGTGATCTAGGTGCTTTGAAAGGAAACATGTTTCAGGTGTGCAAGGCAGAAACAAGAAGAACCAGCAAACTAAAGTCTTCCTATGGATTCTCCCAAAATATACTGGTTTCTTAGACCAAGAGCCTTTTCCCCCATACCTATCTCCCCTCTCTTAATCTGTAGGCTCCTGGGAATCTGACATACATGTCTCTTATAAAATAAGAGGACTCCTTCTGATATTAGCAGGTTAGCCATGGGATACCTGTCAAGTCTTGGAGCTCAATAGTATACCAACAAAATGTAGTAGTTAGAACATGGATGATTAAGTTTGGACCTGGATTCAGGTCCCAAAAAGCCCATGTGATTCCTTGATTCACTCCTTCCTGTTGTCCTTTGTTCCTCCCTCCCTACCTTCCTTTCTGTACTAAAAATTGAACCCAGGGCCTCATACATGCTAGGCAAGCACTCTACTGTCAAGGTACATCCCAATCCCTTTTTTATTTAGAGATAGAGTCTTGCAAGGCTGGCTTTGAACTTGAGATTCTCTTGCCTCAGCCTCCTGAGAAGCTGGGATTACAGGCATGTACCACCTTACCTGGCTAGCCCATGTGATTTCTGAGCTTTAGCTTTATCTGTAAAACAACCCCATCTCAAGAGTTGCTCAGATTTTTTTTTTTCCCTTTGTGGTGCTGAGGACTGAACCCAGGGCTTTGTGCATGTGAGGCAAGCACTCTACCAACTGAGCTATATCTCCAGCCCAAGTTGTTCAAAGTTTAAAATAAAGTATGTAAAGAGTTTATTTATTTATTTTAAAGAGAGAGAGAGAATTTTAATATTTATTTTTTAGTTTTTGGCAGACACAACATCTTTGTTTGTATGTGGTGCTGAGGATCAAACCTGAGCCGCATGCATGCCAGACGAGCATGCTACCGCTTGAGCCACATCCCCAGCCCAAGAGTTTATTTATAATATGCTGAGCACAGTGGTGCACACCTGCAATGCCAGTGCCTTGGGAGGCTGGGGCAGGAGCATCACAAATCCAAGGCCAGCCCTGGCAACTTAACAAGACCCTCAGCAACTCAGGGAGACCCTGTCTCAAAATAAAAAGGCCTAGGGATGTAGCTCAGTGATAAGGTCTCCCAGGGTTCAATCATCAATACCAAAAAAAAAAAAAAAAAACCACTCTATAATTACTAGCAATTATTAACTCAGAGATTTTAGTCTGGGAAGTGAGTAGAGTATGCAGGGGTGGGTACTGAGGTATTAATAAGCCCTGCTGTTCCACCACTAAGAAATTTCCCAAGGTGACAAATATTTAAGTGTGAAACTAACCTCTGGAGTTCTAGCTTATATCTAGGTACCTTGGAAAGGCAGAGACAGGCAGGAGCCCCGGGGAGTCAGAAGCACAATTTTAATAAATGAGAAAAAGCATGAAAGGTTGAGTGGGTGTAAGAGGAATACATCAGACTGAACATTTGGGGTAAGAGGAGGTGAGACACATTTCTTAATTGCCCATGAACTTGTATGTTACCTTAATGAAGTTGAGAGGGGAAAGTACATCCATGAAGAAACTGCTCCATGGGTCTTCAAAGGCAGTGTCAGAAAGGCGGCTTATGATCCCAGAGTTCATTTCCTGCAAACTGACCATCCCAGGTTAGAAGCTCATTCCCTAGCCTGAAGAATACTGCCTCTGTCATAGTCATTCAGTACTGCCCCAGGAGACTTTCAAGTTCTGGGTTCTGATGAGCATGATTTCTCTTTCTCCCAGCTGTCCTGTTACTGATGTTCAACCCTGGGCCATTGCTGACCCTGGATAAGAAACATGAAACTGGCTCCAATGAGGCTTAAAGTTCTTTACCTTTAGATTCCAGAGTAAGGGAGGACAGGTTACAGAAATTCCCCAGAGAGAGAGAGGAATGGGTAAAGGAGCCCTGAAGACACCTACCCAATAATATATATGTCCAGATTCATATCTTGTATGTTCAGCTGAAGCAGGTCACTGAGGTCTAGAGGGGGTGCTGCTGAGGCTACATTCCACGTCACAACATGTACACTGTGGAAGGGATGAAAAGAGAAGTCATGGAGAAACGGGGGTTAAGACCTTGTCAAGATAATGGATGGGGTCTAGGCATGCTAATGGCTGCATCATAATCCATTGTAGCAATAATGGAAAATGTGTTTCTATGTCTTCTGGTGGTAGCAAAATGAACAAAGAACTACATAAGCTATTCATCTTCATTTTTGTTCCCTGAAGCAGGAATCTCTACTCTGAACTGGCTCTTCCATACAGGCCCAGAGCTGTGCATACCTAGCAACACTGCCACTATAACAGCAGAGATGACAAAGGGAACTCAAAGACTTTTAGTCAGGGGAAGAGATGAGGGGCACTGAATAGCCAGCCAGTTATTAATCCATCAGCTCCTTTTGCCATCCATGCTTCAGCAATCATCAATGGCTCAGTCAGCAACTTCCTATCCCCACTCCTCAACCAAGGGGTTCCTAAGATCACCAGGAAAATCCTGGGAGTTCAACTATACCTGGTGATAAGCCTCATGATTATAAAGACAGGGAAATTTCAAAAACAACAGAGATAACACCACATTCCCTTCCTTGCTCCTTCCTAACAAATTCATGGAACACAACAAATCCTGCCAAGCGCATCAGGGAGCCTAAGGAGAAGCTTCTAAATAACAGGTTTCTCCACATCTCTCTATAAACTACCCTCTCTTGAAAAAGTCATCAACTGGTTAACATTCTCCATCTCAGCTCCATAAGAATTCCAGGGAAACAAGAGAACTATATCAGTGGCTCTCAAAAACACTACATCCCATCAGAAGCTCAAAGGAGGTAAAGAAATCTCTTAAAGGGAAATTACAGCAACATTCCAAGGATGCCCAGACTGTGCTGAGTACAGAGCAAGCAGGAACTGCAGACCCTGCAGAGACCAAGAACAGCCACCAAGCCTCTTGTGAATCCCAGGAACACTGTGAGTACGAATACCTTCAGCAGTTAAAGATCTGGAATGGGGGTGGGGGTTAAGAGGGGTAGATGGAAGAGAAAGGCAGGTTGTTCCAAAACATCTGTTCTCCACCAGACCCTGTTCTTAGAACATGACTTGAAGAAATTTTTGGCCAGCTTAAAGCTATGAACATAAAATACAAAACCCTCTCTATGAAAATAAAATACAAAACCCACATTCTCAAGAACTTTGAGATTATATACTTGAATTGTTTATTATCTCCCCCTGCTGTTCAACAAAGGATTAAGGAAGGCAAAGCCTCCTGTTTGCCCAGGGACTTGTTCTAAGTGGATGAAGAACAAAATTCTTGTCCCCACTCTTGATGATTAGCAGCAAATCCATGCATCGTGACTTACACTAAGTGGTGATTAGCTTTGTTCCTCCTGAAAGAGCAAGCATAAGACCAGGCTTCACTTCACTAAAAGATCTTACCTAAATCTGATTTCGGATTTCCGGAGGTCATAATGGGATCAGGCAGATCCCATGGTCTATGTGCTGATGACAAGCAGGATCAAGATTTCTACCCTAAAACTGAGTGGCAAATGCCTTAGTATGTCCTTAATTAGCCCAACACAGCTGTCTGCTCCAAAAACCAACAGGGCACATGAATGGGAAGCCTCTGCAGGAGCGAGCTCGACCGTCTACGTTGAGAGGACGTGCGAGGCTCGGACCCAATCTATTCCATTGGACACTGGCCTAATAGAATTTGAGAGAGCCTCCAAACCAAGCCAGTCGTGTAGCTCTGGCCTCTTCCTTCCGGCTCTGGTTCCATCCCCTAAGCCCGCAGTCCCGATTGGGTTGAAAGCAACAATCCCCTGCCGGAGCGGGCCGACCTGCTCCCTTGCGTCCTTCTCACCTAAGCTTCTCTCTTTTCTTCCCAGGCATCTTCCGCAGGTTCAAGGCCGCCATCCCCACGCTGTGACCAGGCGGGCTCCCGTCTCCTTTCCCCAGCAGATCCCAGCCAGGGAAGCCCCTCTAGAGGCTGGTCTTGCTCTCTCCGGGTTGTTTTTCTTCCGGATTCTGACGGTCCGCCTCGGCTTCCGTAAGAGGCGGATCTTAATACGCCAAGGGCTCCGGGTGGTGCGGTCGAGGGAAGAGGCGGGACTCCCCAACAAGCGCGAAATGACCAGAAGCTAAGAAAGGGACTCAGGGGATCCGGGGACGTAAAAGAGGCGTGTCTTGCCTGTCATCATAACTCAACGCAACACTGCCCCGGCAGGCGAGCTGAAGGACCGCAGCCGGGCCGCCGCTCCCAGCCTGCTCTGCGCTAGGCCAGCCGGGAACCGCTTCCGGCGGAACTCGCCCGCACGCCCATGCGAGTTTCCGCGCTCTAACTACGCGCTCGGGTCGGGTACGAGGCTTCGCGCTCAGCGCTTGTTGTCCTTCCAGCCTCGCCACACCCAGACACCCAGGGGAAAGACGTGGGTGGGGACACGCAGTAGCCACGGTCCTGCCTGAAACCCGGTTTCTCCCTCACTACAGGTAATTCACTCAGTCCCTAGGCATTTCACTTTGGTCGTGGAGCGTCTGCATTTAGTTCTTTTCTGCCGCTTTCAAGTGGCTCTCTTTCTTTTGGTACTGGAGATTTAACCCACAGGCACTTAACTCCCAAGCCCATCCCCAGCCTCTTTTTTTTATTGTTTATTTTGAGACAAATCTTGAGACTAATTTGATGCCCTCCTGCCTCGGCCTCCGGAGTCGGTGGGATGAAAGGCGTGCGCCACCGCACCCGTGTGGCTTTTGCTTTTTGAACTCATTTTCCCTATTACTAAACATGGGACATTTGGGATTCCTGGACTCTTGAAGATGAGCTATCAATGAAAGAAAATAAGCCACTGCTTATAGATTAGGTCTAGATTCAAGACCAAACATGAAATGGAGATTATTTACTTTGCCTAAGATTCCTAATAATTTTGTTCAAGTCCCTGGTTCTTAATCTTTCTTGGCGGCAGCAGGTAGGAAATGTGTGGGATTCATTTGAGAACCATGCCTTCTCACGGCAAAAAATGCACGCAAGTTTACAAAGCTACATGAGGCTCACAGACCCTAAAACCAGGGTAAGGACTCCTACTTTAGTCAGTAAAGTGTGGCCGGTTGTCCACAGTCCCAGGTATTCTAGAAGCTGAGGCAGGAGGGTCGCTTGAGCACAAGGTTTGAGGCCAGCCTTTGGAACACTGAGCACTGACACACACAAACACACACACACACACACACACACGTTAAAAAAAAAAAAAACTGGGCTGGGGCTGTACTCAGTAATAGAGAGCTTGGCTAGTGTGAGTGAGGCACTGGGTTCAATTCTCAGCACCACATAAAAATAAATAAGTAAAGGTATTGGGGAAAAAAACAAAAACAAAATATTTTCTACCTTAAATGTTTTTGCTTGGTAGGGTAGATAAGAGGGATATGTGAAGAGGAGAGGTAAAGAAAAGCAAAAAAGTAAATACTATCAGTAAAAAATGGCTAAATTACATTCAGATATGCAGTGTTACATAAGTAAATCAACAAGGGCTTGTATCTTTTCCCCAGTCCTGCTCTGGTGAAATGGGGAACATCTGAAAGAGTTTGAAGATATTAGAGTTATATGGACATAAAAAATCAATAAGATGGACTCCAGAAAGCTCTGTCTAGGATTTTATTAGACTGCTTTTTTTTCCCAATATACCTGTATTGGAAGATTGAGACAAAAAGGCACAAACTCACATTAAATAAACAAGGTAATCTAATCAGTTCTACAAAGTGTAGTTTGTAAAAGAAGGAGCACTAGGAACCAACCAAAATAAGTCAGGGAGTCCTGGTATGGACTGTGAAAGGAGAACATGGGAAGATATACACGTGCCCACAATACTGACCCTGTCCCTGACCTCTCTCAATGAGGAGGCCCAGCAGCCCTTGTGTAGAGGCATTGCTGCTTTCATTTGGGACTAAGACCCTGGAAATCTAATGGAAGCAGCTGGTCTGAAGGGGCATGGCACAGCGGCAGGTGTAATCCCTGGAGCTAAGCCTTTGCTCATCATAAGCCCCTCTGAGTGCTCATCAGTTTTGGGGTGGAGAAGGAAAGAAGGAAGGGGCCACTTAAAAGAAGCCAACACTGTTGCCCAGCAGCAACATCATCCATAGGGATGGATTAGAAAGAGACATCCCTCCTTTTGTTTGTGTGGGCAGGAGCCCCAGATCTAGGCTGGTCTTGAGAAATTCCAGCTCATCTCATTTAGATGCTTTCAAACAGGGCAACAGGTAGAAGTGGGAGAAGCCAGAGAAAAGGCAAACGAAGAGTGAGCCCCCACCAGAGCTGAAGTGATATGTGTAGATCTCAAAGAACTGAACAAAGGAGGCTAACATCTGCTGATCCTCACACCACATAAACAACTGTCTACTTAGAGTTTCAGTTTCTCCCAAGAAAACCCACACCTGGACTTCACCTAGTTGATGAATGAAGAAGAAAAATCTTTAAGCACAAATATAATAATAGCTAATATAGAGCTTGCAGGAAAACATTTAAATTTTTCTCCTGTAGGAATGTCTCTCTTCAACTTTTCCAATCCAATCCAATCCAATACATGCTCCTAGCAATTGAGATGCTGATCACCAGCTGAAATGCCCCAGATCCATTACCAAAGACCCTACAAGGTGAGGAGATTAATACATAGGAAGGTACCTATAATGAGATATCTCCTGGTCCCAAAGGGACCTCAATGAAGGTCAGAGCTAACCATGCTGAGGGATCTGAATCTGTCTACCCTTGCCCTAGGAGGGCCACAGGGAAGCATCTGTCAGGAGGATATCACAGGTGCAATCTGTGAGACGCTCCATTATTGCACTTAGAAATGAGTAAGGCAAACACACAGACAAAACTTAAGGGTAAAATGTCCCTTCCCACTTCTCATTCTAAACAGATTTGTTTTCTCTCATTAGCAGAGGGACCCAGGCTGGTATGGGTTTGGGTCACTGCACACTCAGGCCAACATACTTCACAAGGCTTGGGAAATGTCAGGTGACACCATAGCTATCTCATATTCTCCCATCAAGAAGGCATACTCAGGTTCTGCTGAGTCAAGGAACTGGGAAGCACTCAGCAATTTCTACTTCCCTGGAGCCTGGACTTGTTCACTAGTCTACTTTAGTGGAGTTCTTCCACTACGATCAGTGCTTGCTTCTGATTGTCCAGGACAGAACTCAGTATGGGTAGAACAAGCTGGGTTCATGATTCCCAAATTTTCCAGTGATTGGAGACAAGAGGGTACATGTTCTGCTGGGGGAGGAGGGAATTTTTGCATGCTCGTTTTGTGCAGCATGAAAAGATCAGGACTTCTGCATCCTAACCAGCCTCAAAGACAGAGGACAGGGATCAAAGAAAGCATAGAGAAAAGAAGATTATTGCTGAGTGGCAGCACCAGCCCAAAAGGGAAGAGGAGCCTAGAGCTAGTTCCTCAGGGGTCAGATGGATTGGTATCTATGGGGCAGATTCAATTCTAAGGGCCACGCCGGACAATTCCCTCCAGGTGGAAAGGTGACCAGGGTGTCTTGTAGGCTCTGCAGAGAAATTCAGACAGAGTGGGCAACAGAAAGACCAAGAAATCACGCTTGTTTGTAAGAACAGTGGCCAGAGATGCAATGACCAGGGCAGGGATTATTCATATGGGTTAAATTTTCTTTAAACAGAATCTGGGCCTTGGGTACCTCCTTCGTGCTTAGTACATTGTAACAATGGGTAACTGGGAACAGAGGTAAGAGTTATGAAGCCACATTGCTATTCTGTGGAACTAGGTGGGGGAAATAGGGGAGGATACTGTATTTCTAACTCATCTTCTCTCCCCAGGTGAGCATTCAAAATTTCAAGGATCTGCCCAGGAAGCAAAATACCTCAGTTTATCCCAAGGCTGAAAACAAATGAACTTAAATCACCACATCACAAAAGGCAGCTAACTTGAAGACTAAAAATGTCACTTGGAAATAAAGGTGGGGGCATACCCAGAAATGGGGCAGAACACAATGGAGAGAGAGGGAGGAGGTGTAAATACAGCAGCCTATACACCACATATCTTAGAGGAGCAGGCTCCCGTAATACCAGACGGTCTATTTGTTCACAATATTAAAGGGCATCTAGAATTAGCTACAGTAAGGAATTGAAAATTGCCTGAAGAATGGGCACAGAAAGGCTGCGTCCGAAGATGGCCTGTCACTCAGGAGGGTGGAGCTGCTGGGCCTTCCTGTTGACCACTGTCTTGCGAAACTAGAAGAGAAATACAATTATTAAGGAAGCAACAGAGGAAAACAGAAGCACATTGTAAATCATCTTGAATGGAGGAATTTCAAAAGGAGGAAGGATGCTAGTTGTGGGGAGGGGAGTGGGGGAAGAAGGCACTAAGGCCCCAGCAGTGACTGAAAGCTGGCATTGCAGCTATCCTCTTAATCCTACCCTTCTGTCTCCCAGAAACTGCTTTAAGAACATGGGACAGTGAGTGTACACAGAGGTTTGCATCACTGCTGGTGAGACTCTGGTGCTCCTTTATTTTTTGGTGCTATAGGTCAGCCAGTTTATTTGATTAAGTAATTTTCATTCAGAGCCTAATCTGGGAGCAGAATCAAGTTTTCCTTCCTAGGACCAAGACCACTCTAAGCTGCTGAAATAACCTGAATCTGGAGCTAATAAGAGGAGGAAACTTTAGGAAAAGTGACAATGTGAAACAAGGGTCACTCCTATTCCTGTCCTGTGATCTGGGCAGAAACTCTCCTAGCATATGAAATGCTAACTCTATTGAAGACAGCTATTTAGTATGGGACAGGGGGATATAAAATAGGCAACAAAGTGCCAGATACAGTGATGAATGCTAAAAGAAGCTGTCTGGCCAACAAATTGACCAGGGAAATTGAACAGGGCAGGGATGTGAGAACTAGAAAGTCTGGCATGAATAGTACAGGAAAGTCCCCCAACATGCCACCTTCAACTATGGCTCAAGTTGCAAGAGGGGAAAGTGAATGATGAACTTCATTCATTATTGTGAATTATAAACTTTGCTTCTGTGTCCACAACCCTCTACCCTTCTTGTTACCACCCTGTTAACATCTATCTATGTGAGTCTTTGTAAAATATGTCCCTTAAGTGTCCTAACAAACATAAAATCCCTTTCATTACAACACAAAAGCTTGCCATTTACTATGACAGTCATTATCATTACTAGAATAAAGGATGAGGAATGAAGTAAGTTTTCTCACTCCGTAGTGAGTTGATGAGGTTGTAAGGACCCAAACTAATTGCAGCTTCTATGACCCAGTGAAAAATATAAAGTACATACAGTGCAGAAGGGGGAGGGGAGGCTTTAGTCATCTGCTGTCATTCCTTTCACTGGGTCCTTTTGTCTCATCTGGAACAGAAAAAGCAACAAAAATTGAAGGCTGATGTAACTCCACCATAAATATGTATACTGCCAAGAGATAGGGTAGAGCATTTTTATGCACAAAGCAAAAACTGGAAGGGCAGAATTCTGCATATATATAGCCAAAACTATATCATTTATAAGCTCTGTTGTTGGTCCCACCATTCATAACAACTTAGTAATTTGCTAATGCAAAGCCAGGTTCCATTCTCTCACTGCCTTTATTTATTTATGTATGTGTATATATATATATAACCAGGGATTGAACCCAGGGACATTTTTACAGTGAGCTATATCCCCATCCCTTTTTATTTATTATTTTGAGATGGTCTCATTAAGTTGCTGAGGCCAACCTTGAACTTGTGATCCTCCTGCCTTAGTCTCCCCAAACCCAGGGCTTGCAGGTGTGTGCCATCATGCCCAGCTTTCACTGTCTTTAATAAGATGCAACTTTCTATCAGGGAATATGATGGCTTCCCCCACTTTCAGAGATGAGTTTCATCCTCCACCGAGGGTACCACTGAAATAATTCAGGGTTTTATTTTTACAGTAAATGTCCTAAGAATGGTTATTTCCTGCTTCCTGGGGCCTAAATGACATGAGAAATTAACTAGATATTTTGCTATTCCTCAGTCACAGCCATGATAGGCTTTACATACAGTTGAAGAACATGAAAACAGAAATACCTGGAACAGAAAAAGCAACAAAAATTGAAATCCCTTTTTTTTTGTTTTGTTAGCAGTGGTGTCCACTAGGAAATGAGGCCCATTGGACCAATGGGATTTTATTATTATTATTATTATTTGTAAATGGACACAATACCTTTATTTTATTTGTTTTTATTTTTATGTGGTGCCAGGGATTGAACCCAGTGCCTCACACATGCTAGGCAAGCGCTCTACTACTGGGTCACAATGCCAACCCGGGCCAATTGGATTTTTATTTTTTGGTGGTACTGGGGATTGAATTCAGTGGCCACTGAGGTTATGTCCCCAGCCATTTATTGCTTTTTTTTACTTTGAAACAGGGTTTCATCAAGTTGCCCAGGCAGGTCTTCTGTCTCAGCCTCCCAAATCACTGGCATTACAGGCATGTGCCACGTGCCTTACAGAAAACCATACTAGATACAGGAGGATCGCAAATTCAAAGCCAGCCTCTGCAGGTTAGCAAGGCCCTCAGCAACTTAGCAAGACTCTGTCCCCCAAAATAAAAGGGGCCAGGTGTGGTGGTGCATTCCTGTAATCCCAGTGGTTCAGGAGGCTGAGGCAGAAGGATCTCATGTTCAAAGCAACTGCAAAGCGCTAAGCAACTCAGTGAGACCCTGTCTCTAAATTAAAGATACAAAATAGGGCTGGGGATGTGGCTCAGTGGTCGAGTGTCCTGAGTTCAATCCCCAGTACAAATAAATAAATAAATAAGGTCTGAGGATGTGGCTCAATGGTTAGGGCCAGGAACTTAAATAAATTCAATATAGAGTAATGATAGAGCAGCATATTTTGCTGTCATAAACATGTACATAAAGAAATTTTGAGGGATAATATATGCTGGAGAGGATGTGGAAAAAAAGAAACACTAATTTAAAGTTGGTGAAATTTTCAACCACTATGGAAATCAGTATAGAGGTTCCTTAAAAGATTAGGAATGGGCTGGGGGTGTGGATCAGTGGAAGAGTACTTGCCTAGCATGCATGAGGCACTAGGTCAATCCCCTGCACCACATTTAACAAAAATAAAAAGGGGGGGTGCTGGGGATGTGGCTCAGTGGTAGAACGCTCACCTCGCTCATGTGTGGCCCTGGGTTCAATTCTCAGCACCACATAAAAATAAATAAATAAAATAAAGGTATTGTGTCCAACTACAACTAAAAAAATATTTAAAAAAAGGAAAAAAGATTCTCTTAGAACAAAAGCAGAGAGGGAGGAGAAAGTGGGTGAGAAAGAAACTACTCTCTTACAAGCACATATTTCATGGGCATAGAAATAATTTTTCAGGGCAAAAACTAATCTCTTGATCCTTTTTTTTTTTCCCTCAAATTGTTGGGTCTCACCCAAGAATGGTGAGCCTGGCCCTTCCAGGGACTAGATTTATCACAGTGGTGACTGTGGCCTCATGGTGTCCCTTCAAAACAAAAAAACCAATGAACTAGACGATTATTCATTGGTTTAAAGAATAACTCATAATTCCTACTACAGACTTGCAATTAATCATGAAATACTGAATACCTGTATTTATTCCTCCCCAAAACCCTACTACGATGGAGGAAAGAAATTAAAACAAAAAGATATAAAACCACAAAAACAACAGCAGAGGCAACAACAGCAAATAAAAGATGGTAACATTCTGAAGATGGAAAAAGGATGGATGAGTAGTAACTAATTCACAGAGCAGCAGAGGCTGACACCTAAGTATCCTTGAGGACAGGGAGCCAAGAAGGAACCTATTAGTTTATGCTGCAGGTTCTCCAAAGGCTTGGGAACTGAGCGCCAGGTCATTCTGCAGGTGGGAGTGCCCAGTGGGTTGAAAACAGATGACTTATTTGAAAGTCTGAATAGAGAACAGTTAGGTCCAGGTGTACTTTCTCCTTACTCTCCAGGTCAAGCAACCACCCCACTTTAGGCCACATCAAAAGACAGGAAGTTCACTCAAGATGCAAAGGGAAGCCTAGACTTGGGACCCCAATTCAGTAAGGGGCAAAGTAGGCATGGTGCAGAAAATGAGGGGATTAAATTAAGGCCAATGGATGATACATTGAATCTGCCAGGATCCTTTCCCAGTTTGGTTCCCAAAATATTGGCTACCTAACTACCCCTATACAAGAGACTGGGGCTGGGTGTGGTGGTGTATGCCTGTAATCCCAATCGCTCAGGAGGCTGAGGCAAGAGGATCGTGAGTTCAAAGCCAGCCTCAGCAAAAGTGAGGTGCTAAGCAACTCAGTGAGACCCTGTCTCTAAAAAAAATACAGAATGGGGCTGGGGATGTGGCTCAGTGGTCGAGTGCCTGTGGGTTTAATCCCCGGTACTAGAAAAAAACAGAGAGACTGGGGAGTCCTCTCTAAGCAAAACGCAGTCCCTCAAAAGACTCCCCATTGTAACTACCTGACTATCCCTACAAGGAAGCCCTCTCATTGGTTTGATGAAAGCCCCTAACATTAAAAAAAAAACAGTCCAAGGGGCTGGGGATGTGGCTCAAGCAGTAGCGCGCTCGCCTGGCATGCGTGCGGCCTGGGTTCGATCCTCAGCACCACATACAAAAAGATGTTGTGTCCACCGAAAACTAAAAAAATAAATATTAAAAAAACTCTCTCTCAAAAAAAAAAAAAACAGTCCAAGCAAACTGACAAAAGAATTCAGAGGAAACAGAATATTCAGGGAGCAGAGAGAAACCTCAAAAAACAAAAATGAAAAAAAAAAAAAATCCTATGGCTTTAGAAACTGTAGCTTTAGAAAAGGAAGATAGTGCATGTAAGGAAAAAAAGGAAGATTAAAAAAAAAAAAAAAACAGAACAAGAAATTTGAAGTTTTTTTTCCTTTTGTTACTGGGAATTGAACTGAGCATCCTGCACATGCTAGACAAATGCTCTACCATTGAGCTACAGCCCTAATCCCTTTTTATTTTTTGGATATATTTTAGATAATAAACTATCCATTTTTATTATTATTTTCCTCTCCTGCATTGTAGTAGGGTTTCGGGAAGGAATAAATACAGGTATTCAGTCTTTCCTGATTAAAATTGCTCGCACTGGCCTTGCCTCAGCCTCCCAAGCTTATGCCACCATGCTAGCTTAAAATTTTTAAAAATTCACCAGGCACAGTTATGCACACTAATCCCAGTGAATGAGGATGATGAAGCAGGAGGATCACAAGTTTGAGGCTGGCCTCAGCAATTTAGTGAGGCCTAAACAACTTACCAAGACCTTGTCTCAAAATAGCAAAAAAAAAAAAAAAAAATTTTTTTTTAACTCAACAGATGATAAGTTAACAATTGGAAAAAAGTCTTCCAGAGGGTAAACAAAAAGAGAGAGAGAGAGAGAGAGAAATAAGAAGAGTAGAGAGTTTCCGGGTGTGGTGATGCACGCCTGTAATCCCAGTGACTCTTGAGGCTGAGGCAAGAAGATTACAAATTCAAGGCAAGCCCCTGAACTTAGAAACTTAGCAAGACCCTACCTCAAGATAAAAAAGAAAAAAGACTGGGGATGTAGCTCAGTGGTAAAATGTCTCTGTCTGTGTTCAATCCCCAGAACCAAACAATTAGAGGGTCAATTCAGGAAGGCTAAATTCTGACTAATAAAAATTCCAGGGCTGGGGATGTGGCTCAAGCGGTAGTGCACTCGCTTGGTATGCGTGCGGCCCAGGTTCGATCCTCAGCACCACATACAAACAAAGATGTTGTGTCCGCTGAAAACTGGAAAATAAATATTAAAAAATTAAAAAAAAAAATTCCAGAATGAGAACAAAGAAAACAGAGGGGAGGAAAATATCAAATAAACAATAAATAAAAAATAAACATTTTCCTGAACCAGAAATCGTTGAATTCAAAGGCTAATAGAGCAGAATGAATGAGAATGGACCAATACCAATAGCAGCCACATTATCATGCACTGCATCTCCCACTAACCACACCAAGCCAGCCACAGAAAGACTCAAAAACAAAGCTTGTCTTTATATGTTTATATCATTGAGTTAACAAAAAGAAAGAAGACAGTTATTAATTTTATTAAAAAAATTATCCAAGGAATGAATGAAAATCTAAGTCGACTACAGGCTTCAGTTGGGAAAAAAAATGGCAAAGTCATAATATAAGCAGTGAATAATGAATTAACCAAAACTTGTGATATTGAACAGTGGCAAGGGGAAGTATTTGAGTGATGCGTGGCATAACAGGGTGAAATCTCCCATAAGGAAGAAGGCAACAGTTAATCTTAAAGTTCAGAAATTAAGAATTAAACCGAGCACAGTGGTGCACGCCTATAATCCCAGCAGTTTGGTAGGCTGAAACAGGAGAATTTCGAGTTCAAAGCCAATTTTAGCAACTACAAGGCACTAAGCAACTCAGTGAGACCTTGCCTTGAAATAAAATGCAAAATAGGGAAATAAAATGCAAAATAGGGCTGGGGATGTGGCTCAATGGACGAGTGCCCCTGAGTTCAATCCCTGGTACCAAAAAAAAAAAAAAAAAAAAAAAAAAAAAAAAAAAATTAAGAGCATAAGCATATGATTTAGAAATATGCAATGAACAAAAGAAACAACCATAAGAATTACATGGGACTACTTTTGTGGAGTGGGGTCCATGTAGAAAGCTGCTTCTTCATCAGCCTGGGATACTACTGAGTCATCCACCCCATCTCCCATACTGGGGGTTAAACCTACTGAACAACATCTCCTTTTTATTTTGTTTTGAGACAACTTTCATTATGTTGCCCAGGATGGCCCTGAACTTGGAATCTTCCTGCCTCAGTCTGGGATCACAGGTATATGCTACCACACCCAGCCACTATCAGAGTGGGTATAAAAATAAACTTTGAGAAAACAAATATACACATTTTAGTAAGTGTGATGGCTGGGGATCAAACCCAGGGCCTTGTGCATGCTAGCCCAACAAATAGTTGTTTTTTTTTTTTAGGTATTGGGGATGGGGATTTAACCCAGGGGCATTCCACCTCTGAGCTACATTGCCAGCCCTTTTTTATTTTTATTTTGAGATAGGGTCTCCCTAAGTTGCTTAGGCTGGCAGTAAACTGAAAATGCTCCTACCTCAGTCTCAAAAGTCACTAGTATTGTAAGCATGAACAATCATGTCCATCAAATTTATTTTTAGATAGAGAAAAAAATTAGGGGTTTAGTTAGCATACAAAGGTTCTATTCAGTTGCTAAGCAGGTTAAAACATGTTCCACAATGACACGGATTTGGTTTGTTTTTACTTATTCTGCAAATTAGTTTTAAAATTCTAATTCCAAAGAGTTTCCTGCACTTGCAGTTATTCTCGAGGGCAGTGATAATCTAAGCATTTGGCATAATCCGCCATGGAATGGAGAAACATCAAAAAAATGGAGTGGGAGTTAAAAACAAACAAAAAACTCTCCCTAACCCCTAAGGTTCTCAAATTTTGAATGTGAGGAAGGCAGATCCAGTAGATCCTCTGGAGATAGTTCTAGTTCCAAGAATTTGAGCATTGCTTTCTTTTTGGTGCTGGGAATTGAATCCAGTACCTCATGCATGCTAACATCAAGTAACTGAATTCTACCCAAGAAGCAAAAGGAGGACAACAAACACATGAACCCCAATGTACTTTACACTGGCCTTTGTTGGGCAGTGGGGAGTTAAAGCTCCAAGCCAAACCTTAATGAAAATCTCCATGTTGCTCCAGTTGGTAACTTTTCTTTTTAGTCACGACTAGGGTGACCAAAAGATTCTAGCCTCTCTCTCATACAGGCAAAATCGCCAGAGCCTTGAACTTTCAAATCTCCTACTTCCTGATGATCCTTAGCAGAAGAATTAGGACTGTGCCCGAAATCCTGTTACTTCACTGCCAAATGCAGCTGAATGAATTACCAAAACATCCGCCTTCAGCAGGAACCAATTCAGGGTAGCACCTGCCAGTAAGTCAGCCCAGGAAGAGTGGTATCCTGGACGGTAAGAACAGTTGGGGTGGGGGGGCGGCTCCAGAGGAAGGAAGGATTTCTGCACCCAAGATCCACACTAGACCAGCACCATGAAGTACAGAGCACCTGTGTAGCATGGGACACCAGGGGAACCCAAACCTGGTCCTCACTTAAGGCCTTGCCAGAGAGCTGGATAATGCTATTCCAAATAAGGTCTTTGCTGGATACCCAGGCTTCACACCAACCCCCACTAGGGGTTAGGAGGGAGAAATCAATAGCAGTTGTTAAGAAACAGAGCTTCTTGCCTGGCTTTTAGCCCTGAGAGGGCAGGGGTGCCCCAAATAACACATAAGAGGAGGAGAAAAGGGGAGTGATTCAGAGTTATGACTTTGTAGGCTAGGGGTACAATTCAGTGGTAAAGCATTTTGCCTAGCAGCACAACAAGGCCCTGGGTTAAATTCCCAGTACTGTTAAAAAAAAAAAAAAAAAGCTGTGGCTTTGGGTCACACATTGGGCTTTCCTGCTGCCTCTATCACCTGCAGGTCCAGCACAGCCACACTGAGCTCCCAGAGCCTCTTCCCTTGGCTGACAGTTGACAGTGCCTCCTCATAGGACTTGTGATGATGGCACTAGGTAGTGTATGTAAAAGCCCCTAGAACAGTGCTTAGCACACAGGGGGGAGTGCCTGTTATTCACTGACCACCTCCTCTAAACAGACCTCTCAGGGAAACCTCCCTAAATGAGGCATAAGGGCTGGGTCTCCTGATTCCATGAAGTAGATAGCCCTTCTTCTGGGATCTATGCCAAGGCCAAAAAAAAAAAAAAAAAAAAAGCAAAAGTTCCAAACTCTAAAATTAGCTCAAAACAACCATACAGAGCAATGAGCTTCTGTGGGTGCTACTGCTGTCCTCTGTGGGTATTGTGGGTGGTATTCGTGGTTCAGCCCAACTTGCCTCCTACCAGGGTCACCTCCAACTCTGCAGCTCAGCATGATCCCTCACCTGGCTCTGAAGTCACTATAGTGGCTGTATCATTCCCTTGGCACGTAGCATAGATGACTTTATTTGTCTCTGTGGATATGCCAAGACCTTAACTAGACTTTACATTCAAGAACATGGGCTATTTTCTTCCCTATGGTTCCCATATTGCCTGGTAATTCATCTTACCTTTAGCAGACTAGAACTACAGGGCAGTGGCCCTTAGTGAAGTGTCCCAGCATGACAGTTTCCCTAATATTCACAGATTTCTCTGAGAGCTGCAGAGTCTCCCCTGGGATCCACTCACCTCATCTAGCTGTCTCTTCGTCTCTTCTTCCATCCTTCGAATGTCATCCATGGTCAGATCAACCCACTTATCGAGCCAACAGAACAGCTGCCTGTGGAAATTTGTAAACAGACGCTTCTCTTGCTATAGAAAGGAGGGAACCAAGTTAGAACAAGAAGGGGAAAGCCACCGCCCTCCTCGCCACAATCTCCATGCTAATAGCCATATTTTACTGGGGCGGAGTGATATCTGGATGACTTATCTGGATTAGCCATAGGTCAGTGACCTTTGCCTTCATGTGTTAAACAGGTAAGGCTTCAAGCATGAGGGAGCCCCCAAGAAAGGATAGATGCCTACTTTGCAGCTAGGCCCTTTGCCCCAAATACTACCAACAGGCAGCCTATGATCATGCTCCTAGTCAAACTAAGGCCTCCAAGCAACTGTCAGACTTCCTCCTTTTGTTGTTGTTGTTGTTTGTTTGTTTTTTAATTTATTTTTTAGCTTTTGGCGGACACAACATCTTTGTATGTGGTGCTGAGGATTGAACCCAGGCCGCACACATGCCAGGCAAGCATGCTACCGATGAAACCACATCCCCAGCCCCTAATGCCAGGTTTTAACTGGCCAACAGCTATGAATTGTGACCCAAGAGTATGTGTCTAATTCAGAGAATTAAAAGACTATAAAATTGCTTAGGTCTGCCCAGTTGAGTAACTCAGGGCACTAGAGAATTTGGCTTACAGTATCTCTTGCCTTTTGGCTTCAAGAAAAGGGAGACTGAGTTTTATTTTTAGTTCAATCATAGCAAGACCCTTTCTGTTTCCTTCTTTTTCCTTGGTTTCCTTCCCTGTTGCATGTGGTGCCCCGAGATGGACAACATTAAACTGTAAGACAGTTATATGCAAGGGAAAATGGGGATCTAAAAAATTAAACTGTGAAATATTATTATGCTGGCAACCTATAACACAGGTCACATGTGTCGTATGATCTTTTCTTGTTGGGCCAAACATCCACCACACACACACACACACACACACACACACACACACACAGGTCTCACCTTGTCACCCTTGTCACTTACCTTATGTATAAAATTTTCCACTTTGTTCTGCAGGCCCCACCACTTGAACTTGACAGTAACCAGTTTGTATGCACACATATATGGGCAGTCTTTCTGATTTACAAGTTCTTGCTGCATTAGAAACACAGCCAGAGGCAAGCCAGTAACTAAGAAGAAAGACCTTAGGCTGTAGGGTAGACCAGCCCCAACCATTCCCTCCTCCATGGGGAGGCCCACCCACTCTGTGCCTGGTCCCCTGGTGGTAAGGATGTGAACTGCACCTTCCAATTTGGGCCCAAGGGTCCTCGGCCTGTTTTCACAGATTTAAATTTTGCAGGGTCTTCCTCTGCCTTGTAATCCTGAGAAGTTGTGGAATAAGGGTTAGAGGGGAAGGGAAAAAGAGAGAAGGAGAGAGGAAGATGTCAGATTTTCATTAAAGTATACTTCATATCAGGTCTTGATGCTGCTGGCATATAGCAAATAGGGGAAAATGTTATAAAACAAGATGTAGAACTGTTTACATTTGCCTTAGAGCAGAGTTCCATGTAATTCTTTTCTGCCAGGGTTTGTTTTCAATTTTACCAGTATAAAACTGTCACCAGATTTTCTGAGCAGGCACGTATTTCCAATTTTAAGACAGATTTTCAAACCTGGGTAAGCATCCAAATTGTCAGGGAAGACTTTCAAGATACAGATTTCTGGGTCACCCTACCTAAAACCTAGTGAGTAAAATATCTGCAGGTGAGGACAGCAGCATGGATTTGCTTTCTTTCTTTGTAATCCCTGAAGGTAATTTTAAAACATAGCCATAGCTCAGGACAACTGGCCATCATTTCTGAAATCTTGTCTAATCTCCACTTGTTTTAATAAAATTACTATTAGAAGTGTTCACTGTCTAGGACCTAGCCTTGTAAACATTACTGGTCAGTCTCACTTCACTGACTTATTTAATTTTTAAATTTAAACTAAAATTTTAATCTGATGCATAAAAACATAAAATTATACATATTTATGGATGCCATGTGATATTGATACACTGTATACTGTAATGTTTGAATCAGATTGAACCTATCTAGGTCCTTAAACATGTATAATTTCTTTATGGTCAAAACATTCAAACGGGCTGGTCATAGTACCACATGCCTATAATCCCAGGGCTGAGGAAGCTGAGGCAGGAGGATCTCAAATTCAAAGCCAGCCTCAGCAACTGTGAAGCATTAAGCAACTCAGTGAGACCCTGTCTCTAATCAAAATACAAAATAGGGCTGGAGATGTGGCTCAGTGGTTGGGTGCCGCTGAGTTCAATCCCCAGTACCCACCCACCCCCCACCCCTGCAAAAAAAAAAAAAAAAAATTCAAACTCCTTTCAATACACTATCATTATCCATAGTCACTCTACTGTGTACGCCAGAACCTCTTATCCTACATACCACAACTTAGTCATTGATAACCTCTTTCCATTCCTCCCTCCCCAACATCACTGATTCATAATACAATCAATCTCTGTGTTAATTAATCACAACAAAAGTTTAATTTTCAGCTGGAACTCCACATTGACTAATGTGGGCTCAGGAAAAGCAAACTTAGTATACTATCTTAGTATTTACTTGATGAAAATAACAAAGATAATATCTCACACACACACACACACACACACACACACACACACACACACACACACATACCTGCAAACACAAAGTCTTTTCCCAAACTATGGGGATTATTTGTGTATTCAAAATAAAAATAAAAACTTCTACCCTATCACTACCTTCCTTTCACACACACACACTCTTTTTTTTGTGGTACTGGGAACTGAATTCAGGGCTTGGTGCATGCTAGGCAGGCACTCTTCACTAAGCTACCTCCCCAGGTCTCCTTCTACTCTTAGAACCAGAGTTGACAAAATAGTCAAAGAACCTTAGTTTTTGCTAGTTTAGTGTTTGAGAAATACTTGGGTATGTTCAGTTTGAGAAAATTCATCAGGCTGTACATTTATGACATACTCATCTGGCTAGTCATACTTCAGTTAAAAGCTTTTTGAAAAATTAACCAATCTTTTGAGCACGGGGTAGGGATGTTAAGCAAGGAAGCACAAGATGGTTTTCTTATCTTTTTGGAAATGCACAAAGTGAACTATCTAAAGTGCACACAGTGACCACAGGAAAAAGGTATCAGACCCCTGGATACAAAAAAGCAAACATTTACTCCCTATCAATGGGCAGAGTTAAATTCCTGTCTCATGATTCCAACAAGTTCTCTGTCAAAAAAGAGCAGTAATGAGTGAAGGAGCATCAAACCCTTCTATTCCCTAAATAGATACTTCCTGGGAGCATAAGGGTAAACAAGCTGGACAGACCTGGTCCTTGTCTCATCAAGCTATGGTCTAGCAGTGGACCAACCTTTTCCAGCTAAAATATTTGTTACTCTGAAAAGCTACTACCAGCTTCTTAAGACAGGAGATAAGTCTTTTCCTATATTCTGTTCCTCTCATTGGGAACATACAGAACCTAAGAGAGTGCTCCAAACAGGCAATAAATGTTTTAAAATTACTGGATTCAAAAAATAAATCTGAAAACTAGTGCCTTGATTTTTCAGGTTAAACATCATTTCAGCAGGTCAAAACATTCTACCAATGGCATCTACACTGTCTAATAATAACTTCCAGAGGCCAAACAGGACACAAATTTGGGTTGCTATTTCCCCAGTGGCATCCCCAACTCAAGACAAGGGGGAATTCTAAATACTAACTTTAAAAATAAAACAAATAAACTGGGCATAGTGGCACATGCCTATGATCCCTGCTAATTGGGAGGCCAAGAGATCAAAAGTTCAAGGCTGGCCTTGGCAACTTAGACCCTGTCTCAAAATAAAAAGGATTGGAGATGTAGCTCCATGGTAGAGTTCCCTGGATCCAATTTCTAATCAAAAAATCCCTAACCACAAAAATAAATGAGTAAATAAACAAAACAATGCAGGGAATGGTGGCAAACACATGTAATCCCAGCTGGGAGGCATAACAGGAGGATCAAAAGTTCAAGGCCAGCCCAGACAACTTAGTGAGAGCTTATCTCAAAATTAAATAGATGGACACAATAGCACACACCTGTAGTCCCAGCTTGAGAGGCTGAAGCAGGAAGATCATATTTGAGGCTAGCCTTGGCAACTTAGTGAAACCCTGTCTCAAAATAAAAAAGCCAGGCATGGTGAGGCACACCTGTAATCCCAGCAGCTTGGAAGGATAAGACAGGAGAATTGGGAGTTCAAAGCCAGCTTTAGCAAAAGCGAGGCACTAAGCAACTCAGTGAGACCCTGTCTCTTTAAATACAAAACGGGACTGGGGATTCGGCTCAGTGGTTGAGTGCCCCTGAGTTCAATCCCTGGTACCAAAATAAATAAATAAATAATAAAATGTTGGTGGGGGGTTGGGGGGTATAATACAGTAATATTAGAGTAGTAGAGTGATCCTGGGTTCAATTCCCAGTACCAGGAAAAAATAATTAAATATTTTAAAATTTAAAAAGGGACCAAGGATATACCTCAGTAGTAGCATTTGCAAGGTTCTGGTTCAATCCATAGTACCATAAAAAAATAAAATAAGTAAAACAGCAAACAATAAAAGAGAGAACTTCCTTTTGAGTCAAAAGTGACTTCTCTAATAGAAGTCACTTCTACATCCAACATCTTTAAGTAGTTCTTACCTTGCTAAGTACTTGACTTCGATCTGCAATGTCTATATATATGGCTTCCACATGTTTCCATGCCTCAGGCTCCAGTTTATGCACCTGCAGAAAGAAGGGGATTTCCTTCAGGCTATATGTATAAGGTATCCATAAACATAAATGAATTCTGTGTTTATACTTGGGTCCCATCCCCAAGATATGTCATTATGTATATGCAAATATTCCAAAATCTGAAATCTAAAACACTTCTGGTCCAAAGCATTCCAGATAAGGAATAGTCAGCCTGTACAAAGTTATGCAAAGGAGCTGGGTACAGTGGTATATACTTATAATCCCTGGCAATTTAGCAAGATCTTGTTTAAAAAAAAATTTTTTTTAAAGGATTGGGGGTTGTAGCTCAGCATGTTTGAGGTCCTGGATCCAATCTGCAACATCACCAGAAAATATACATATAGGAATAGGACACTGGATTTTAAGTAGACATAAATTAGAGAATGAAGCTGATTTTTTCAGGCTAAGTTCCACTTCCACAGGTCAAAATATCCTTAGGACTCCTAGGTGCATTTTAGACCTATCTCAGCACTACATTGTTTCCTCATGTTCCCCTTAGTAAAGTCTAAATATTTCTGGAGATGTTGCCTGCTTAGCCACACATGCTTATTTTAATCATGCTGTACAGATACATAGTATGAAATTATAACACAAATTCAAAATGTATGGAAAGGATACAATGAAGAGTAACTTTCTTGCTTGTTCCCCAGGCCCACTCTAGTATAGACACAGCTGCTACAATCAATCCCTATGCACAGTTTTTATTTTTAATACAAAAACTAGAACATATACACATTTGTTAGTATCTTGCTTTTTTCGTTGAACAACATATATACACTTTTTAAAAAAAAATTTTTTTTTAGTTGTTGACGGAACTTTATTTTATTTCTTTATTTATATGCAATGCTGAGAATCAAACCCAGTGCCTCACACTTGCAAGGCAAGTGCTCTACCACTGAGCCACAATCCCAGCCCCTGAACAATATATTTTTATTGGTGAATAATTACACATAATGGTGGAATTATGCCATACTTGTACATACACATAACATACTTTGATAAATTTCATTCCCCAGTTAACTTCCCTTTCCCTCTCTCCCTTCCTTCCCTTAAACAACAAGCTTGAGGATTGTTCTTTATTGTCTTTTTATTTTTGATTTTTGATTCTGGGGACTGAATCCAGGGATGCTTAACCACTGTGTCACATCCCTGGCCCTTTTTATATTTTGTTTTGAGACAGGGTCTTGCTAAGTTGCTGAGTTCCTGAGGCTGGCCTTGAGCTTGTGATCCTCCTGCCTCATACTCCCGAGTCGCTGGGATTACAGGCATGAGCCACCATGCCCAGCTCTTGTGTTGTTTTTAATCTTTGGTTACACAAAGAATGCTATAATGGCCAGGCATGGTGGCATGCATCTGTAATCCCAGTGGCTTGAGAGGCTAAGGCAGAAGGATCGAGAGTTCAGAACCAGCCTAAGCAACTCAGTGAAACCTAGTCTCTAAATAAAAACACAAAAAAGGGCTGGGGATGTTGCTCAGTGGTTAAGTGCCCCTGGGTTCTATCCCTAGTAAAAGAAAAAGAAAAAAAAATGATGCTATAATGTATTTCTTTGTGTATGTTATGACACATATGTGAGAAAATAATTGTCTAGTAAATTCCTAGATAGGGAATTGCTAAGGCAAAGGATAGGTGTATTTTAGCTGGGCACGATGGCATGTACCCATAATCTCAGCTACTCAGAAAGCCAAGGTGGGAGTATTACAAGTTTGAATCCAGTCTGGGCAATTCAGTGAAATCCTGCCTCCAAATAAACAAACCCCCAAACAAACAAACCCCCAAAAAACAAAAAGAGCTGGGGGCTGGGGATATAGCTTAGTGGTACAGCACTTGCCTAGTATGCACAAGGTCCTGAACTGGGAGAAAAGAAAAAAAATGTGTATTTTAAAATTTGTGCTCTATAGAAGCTATAATTTTTTTTTGTTTTATGCAGCTGGAGATCAAACCTAAATCTTTATGCATGCTAGGCATGCTAGGCAAGCCCTCTACTACTGAGCTACATCTCCAGCCCAGAAGCTGTAATTTTGTTGTTTTAGAAATACCACTCCAGGCCTGGGGATATAGCTCAGTTGGTAGAGTGCTTGCCTTGCATGCACAAGGCCCTGGGTTCAATCCCCAGCACCACAAAAAAAAAAAAAAGAAAAAAAAGAAAGAAAGAAAGAAAGAAAATCCCGTTCCAACGGGACATAGTATTCCACTTGCCCATAATCAGAGCAACTGGGATGCTGAGGCAGGAGGATGGCAAGTCTGAGGCCAGCATGGGCAAATTAGTCTCAAAATAAAAAATTTTACAAAGGGCTGAGGATGTAGCTCAGTTATAAAGTGCTCCTGGGTTTGAGACCCAGTACTATAAATAAATAATGACAGATTGATAAACAGATAAATAAAATACAGCTCCTGTGCGCCAGTAACTGCATTTTAGACCTATCCCAGCACTACAGGAAGGTGCAGTAAGGAATCTCAGAGATCACATTTTGAAAATCAAAAATGGGGCAGTCTTACCCTGGGGTAAGACAGGTTTAACAAGAAGCCCCGGCTTTCCTGGCCAGGTGAAAGAGGATCACAGAGAGGACCCCATGGTCGGGATACAGAAGCTATAGGACACAAATTTAAGATCCTGTTCTGAATCCTGGAAACTCTTGGGAACCTTGGGAAGTACTACTTACATTCTCCTGGGTGCCAAGATCTGGTTTGTGCCAGGTTTCAATTTTAATCAGAAAGTCCTCTTTCATGTACTCATTCTGGAAGAGGAAAAAGAAAACACATACACACACTTTACACTCACCAGGTTCATAGCTGGAGAGTAGGGTCTCCCATCACTGGACCCTGGGCAGCCGGAAGAATTCAGGCCTTGCCTGATAATAATAGCTAACTTCACTGGGGACCCATCATATGCAAGACATGCGTCACCCCAATTGAATCCTCACTCCAGCTTGTGATGTCTATGGAATCATCCTCATTTTACAGATGAGGACAATAACATTCACAAGTTAGGTGATGCAGTCAAGGCCAGAGATAGATCATCACAGAACTGGCTAAAAAGCAGATTGTCTGACTTTAGAGTCCATGTATTTAACTAGTCTTCCATATTACTTCATGCATAGGGTGCTAATGCTTAATTAGTATCATGGAGAGAGTAAGGAAGACTCCAACCAACAAAAATCATTCATCATGGCCTTTTTCTCCCCAGCTAGCCTTTGGCTGAGATAACCCTTCATGTTAATTATTGTCTCCTTCTCTTAGTGCTTTTTAAAAACTACAACTGTAAAAGGGGAAAAAAACAAAAACAAAAACTGTAACTACTAAAAAGAGGAAAAACCCATTATCATCTCAACAGGAATTAAGTTTCCTAGAAGAGACAATGCACTTGGATGAGTATGCTGAAGGGTGGAAAGGTGTGGACAGTGACAAAGGGGATGATCACAGAAGAAATATCTTGTTGACTTCACAATTTGCCCAAAGGTCAGTGCTCACTGGGTCAACAGATGCTCAATAGGAAAGGAATGTCACAATCAGGCCAGCTGTACCAAAATTTCTGTACAACCTAGTAGGCATGACCTGAGGACAGTAGGGGAGAGACTTGAGTCATTCTGTACATATAAGACCCAGAGATAGGATGTACCTGATAAAGCCACAAGTCAACGCAGTTTAAAGCAGGAGGTCCCCCTGCCAAATGACAAACTCTTCATCAGGACTGAAAAGACGCCTCAACAACACCAAAAGAGAATATCCAGGACTTCTAGTGCATTTATTAATTTTTTTATTTATTTTGTGGTGTTGGGGGTCACACATAGGGCCTTGCACATGCTAGGTAAGCAATCTACCACTGAGCTATACTACCAACCAGCCCCAGCTACGTTTTTATTTCTTTTCTTATAAATCATCTACAATTTCAAACCCCCTGATAATACTTACTGTAATAACTGCTCCAAGGCAAGGACATGAAAATAAGAGAGAAAAAAGTTAATGAGGATTAATAAGTATCTGTCCCTCACCCCAAGGGACCACAAATAACAAAGAGCTCTCAAATCCCATGGCTTATTCCATAGTCACCTCCAGGACCCAGTGAGTTGGGACTGTCTCAGTGCACCAAGCCCCGCTTAAGATTCTCTCATACAAAACTCCCAGAAGACCAAACCTGGAATTTAATTAAAAAAAAAAAAAAAAAAAAAAGCCACTCTGGGCTCCTTGGGTTCTTTCCAGCAGGACAAGGAAAGGGACTGTCTGTGATCAGCTTAGATCTTGTGATCCGTTGGTTGTCAGAAAATTACCTGGGTGATTGTCGAAAATCAACTGGGTGCCCCTCACTTCCACCTCCTGGGGCAGATCGGGGCACTCTGGGCCAGTTGCTGTCTATCTGCCCACAGCATCCTTCCTCTCACTGTAACCAAACCTCTCATGTTCTGCACACCTGCTCATTGTAATAGAACCCCCTCGGAAAGCATGGTTTAATTATTTATCAGAGAAAATTACTGCAGTTCTCATGTCACTGGGGAACAGACCAGCTCTCCTCCAGTTCATTTTGTACCCTCTGAATTTAGGAGCTACTTCAATTTCTGATGGATGCTACATATTGGAAATTATACAGGGCTAACAAACCCCATCACTCCATAAGTGAAACTAAGGCTACCTCTAAAACTGAAATGAGGAATACTTGAAATATACAGGATATAATCTGCCATGTTTAAGAATAACCCAAAAGACTGTCAGTGATCTCCCCAATTTAATGAAAAAAACCTTAGAAGCAAGTACCAGATTAAGATTATAACTAGACGGACGCGGTGGCTCATGCCTGTAATCCCAGCTGCTGAGGCTGAGGCAAGGGGATTGCAAGTTCAAAGTCAGCCACAGCAACTAAATGAGCCATTTAGCAAAACTGTGTCTCAGAATAAAATATAAAAAGAGCTATGGTTGTGGCTCAGTGATTAAGTGCCCTTGGGTTCAATCCCCAGTACCAAAAAAAAAAAAAGAAAAATAGAAAAAGAAAAAAGATTGTAACTAAAAGGCCTACCCTGGGCTGGGAATGTGGCTCAAGCGGTAGCGCGCTCGCCTGGCATGCATGCAGCCTGGGTTCGATCCTCAGCACCACATACAAACAAATGTTGTGTCCGCCGAAAAAAAAACTAAAAAATAAATATTAAAAAATTCATTCTCTCTTTCTCTCTCTCCATCTATTAAAAAATAAAAATAAAAAAAAAATAAAAGGCCTACCCTGAAACAATTGCCCTAGTAACAACTTGAGAAAACCATGTTATGAAAAGGAAATGATGGGTTTAATATCCATCAGAGGAATGTCCAAAGAGGCCAGTTAGGTAGAAATTCTGCAGTGCTGTCATGAGAACACAGCTCCATCACCATGTTGGAAATGGCAAGTGTCAGGCTGGCCTGCTTTGATGACACTAAACATTAAGCTTCTCTAACCACCTTATTCTGAATCCATGTTCTGTAAGAAAACTTCTAGTTTGGCCTCTGAGGGACAGAATGTGCTAATCAAAAGTCTCAGGAGGGCTGGGGATGTGGCTCAAGCGGTATGCGTGCGGCCAGGGTTCGATCCTCAACACCACATACAAACAAAGATGTTGTGTCCGCCGAAAACTAAAAAACAAATATTAAATTTCTCTCTCTTAAAAAAAAAAAAAAAAGAATATTAAAAAAAAAAAGAGTTTCAGGAATCTGATCACCTAACCAAGTGAGCATTTTTTAAATTACACATTAGTATTCTGATTATAAATTTGCTTTCCATGTAGAAGACTCTATCCCTAATCAGTAAACAGGAATATCTGGTTTTATTACTAAATTTGTATTTCAAGATTGGCATTTGAGATTTTTATACATTAGTGTTTGTGAGACACTGGAAAAAAAAAAAAAAAGAAAACACTTAGTTTGTTTTCTTTTTCTTTTTGGTACTGGGGATTGATTCCAGGGGCTTCTACTGAGGCACATCCCCAGTCCCACCCTACCTTTTTTTTTTTTTTTTTTGTATTTTATTTAGAGACAGGGTCTCATTGAGTTGCTTAGGGCCTTGCTAAATTGCTGAGGCTGGCTTTGAACTTGCTATCCTCCTGCCTCAGCCTCTCAAGAAAGCCGCTAGGATTATAGGCGTGCATCACCGCACCCAGCTTAAATCCACTCAGTTCTGAAAAATGGGATTTCTGAACCCATGTGGCTGATGCCAACGTGGGTGACCAAACAATCTCTCCCAAACCTTCTTTAGCCCCACCTTCCCCTCCAAATATCTCTGCACTTACAGCATTCCCTTTTCTTCAAACTGCAATCCCAGGTACACAGAAAGCCTCAGGAAACCCTTTGCAGTTGGAAAATAGGGCTTTCCAAATAAGACTAATAAGGAGGGGGGAGGGGGGATAGTAGAGGATAGGAAAGGCAGCAGAATACAACAGACACCAGAATGGCAATATGTAAATCAATGGTTGTGCAACTGATGTGATTCTGCAATCTGTATATGGGGTAAAAAGGGGAGCTCATATCCCACTTGAATCAAAGTGTGAAATATGATATATCAAGAACTATGTAATGTTTTGAACAAACTACAATAAAAATTAATTAAAAAAAAAAAAAAAAAAAAAACAAATAAGACTAATAAGGCCTCACATATGCTAGGCAAGTGCTCTACCACTGATCTCCACCCCCAGGAATAAAGTATTTTAAAATCCTAACCTAGCAATACTGTATCTAGACAAGAGTTGAGGTCAGAGGGAGGAAATGGAAGAAGAAACCACTTTCCACTTTCATCCAGAGAGCAACCCACTCAAACCCATTTCCCTCCCATCTCAATCCAACAACTTCATGGAAAAGAGGCAGAGAGAAATTAAGAAAACAGAAAGAGCTGATAGTGGTGTATTCTCAATATGTTTTCAATCCTCTCAGAATAAGATTAGAGCCATCCAAAATGCTTGGGGTATTTTACTCCATACTCTTTCATCCACCTCTCCTCAAACTTTGATTTAGTTAGGTCAAGAAGATGTTTGAGGGGCTGGGGATGTGGCTCAAGCAGTAGCGTGCTCGCCTGGCATGCGTGCGGCCCGGGTTCGATCCTCAACACCACATACAAACAAAGATGTTGTGTCTGCCGAAAACTAAGAAATAAATAAATATTAAAAATATTCTCTCTCTCTCTCTTTAAAAAAAAAAAAAAAAAAGATGTTTGAACTAATAACTACTTTGCCATTGACCCCCCAAGGAACTGCAAAGTTCCTTTCCTGTTTATATCTCTTATTTTAAAAGAGTGGGTGTCTAACTGAACAGATCTAAGACTCAACATATTTGTTCTGTAAGAAGGTGGATGTGACTGTGAGGTCAGCACCCATGAGGTCTATGCATGAGGTCCTCCCCTCACTCATTGTCCTCTTTATGGAGTATTTGGAAATTATATTTTTCTTTCTGTCAAGGATCAATACGTGAACTAACATTTACTGTGTAGAAAAAGGCCTATGCCAGCTGAAGCACTCCCTGAGGCATCTCTCAGTTGGCACAGACTATGTATCTAGAACCTTGCCTCAGGCATGGAGGAGTCCACACTGTTTGTTACCTCCATGCCAAGTTAACTAAGATTTTTACAATGCATGCTCACTGCAATTCTTTTACACATCAATAAAATTCACCTTTGGCCCTAGACCAGACACATCCTGCCACACTGCCTACTGCCTTTTAAAAACATGTATATGTCTTCTTTCTAAGAATTTAACAGCTTCCTGTCCAATGCTTAAGGAATAGTGAAGTTTGCATGTTCAGCTACAGCAATAAAATCATGTGTTATACATCTCAGGTGCCACCAATAACTGTACATCTCCTAATACAAGGTTTGTTGTTTTTTTGTTTCATTTTTTGTAGTTTTAGGTTGACAGCATGCCTCCTTTATTTTATTTGTTTATTTTTAAGTGGTGCTAGAAACTGAACTCAGGGCTGGGGATGTGGCTCAAGCGGTAGCGCGCTCGCCTGGCATGTGTGCGGCCCGGGTTCGATCCTCAGCACCACACACAAAGAAAGATGTGACTGCCGAAAAACAAAAAAATAGATATTAAAATTCTCTCTCAAAAAAAAAAAAAAGAAAAAAGAAATTGAACTCAGTGCTTCACACATGCTAGGCAAGGGCTCTGACCCTGAGCTACAGCCCCAGCCCTGATACAAGGTTCTTGAACCTGTGTACAAACATGGAGGACTGAAGAGAGCAATGACTTTAATCATTCCCAGCATTCTCAGAATAAGAATCACCTGAGTCACCTAAGGATCACATCCTTATCAAATACGATCTAGGGGGCTGGGGATGTGGCTTAAGCGGTAGCGCGCTCGCTTGGCATGCGTGCGGCCCGGGTTCAATCCTCAACACCACATACAAACAAAGATGTTGTGTCTGCCGAAAACTAAAAAATAAATATTAAAAAAAATATATATATATATAATCTAGGGAGTACCAGGTCATAACAGATAGTAAGTGAAGCAAACAGGTACACAGAGGCTGGCAGGAGGATGCAAGAGCTAGACTGTGCCAACAAATGAAGGTTGTTAGGATAAAAGGTCATCTGCCTCTCAGACAAGTTCTATGGCACCTCTAGGATTCATATCCCCTGGGATATGAATTAGTGCCAGCTTGGGCCCAAAAGATCTACTTCTAGATATCCCTCAAGACTTAGGAATCTTAGAAAGCTAGAAGTCTAAAATAATCAAAAGGAATCCTAGAATGTCTAGACAAGTACACAAAGTTCTTTATGGAGGTCTTACTCTTTCCTTTCCAGAAACTCCAGCAAGAGGCTGGCCAATATTAAGAAAATAAATCCACTCTCACCCTCAAATACAGAACATGCTGATTCAGCATAAGCCATCAATTTGGAGTTCTTAGCAGTGATGATCCCACCATCCCAGCCTCTAGCTGAAGAATCTGCCATGCACACTCCACGTGTATATGACACAATTTGGGAATTGCTATTTCCAAATTCTCTTGTCATTAAAAATTAGGCATCAATATCTCTTTTGATACCTCTAGGCCTAGTTCTTCTTCAGGGCAGAGAGGTTACCCTACAGGGCCTTTCCAATGATTGCCACCCAAGAGTTCCTGGATCTGAATGATACTTTTTAAGTCACATATAAATATATCACAGTAACACTAGAAATTTCAGTACTAACAAAAAGGGAATGGTTTACAAGGCCATAGTATATAGTCATTCTCAGTAACCACTGAGGATTAGTACCAGGATCCCCACCCCTCCACCCAGTATACTAAAATTTGTGGATGCTCAAATACCTTACGTAAAATGGCACAGTATTTACATTTCATTCTATATAAGTTAAATCATGTCTAGACAAATCATAATACTAATATAAATTTTATATAAATAGTTGTTATTCTGTATTATTTACAGAATAATGACAAAAAATAGTCTGTATATATTTAGTAGAGAGACAATTTTTATTTATTTTTTTTTTGGAAGTGCTGGGGATCAAACCCAATCTACTTACCTACCTATGTTTTGATACTGGGGATTGAACCCAGGGGCATTCCATCACTGAGCTACATCCCCAGTCTTTTTTATTTTGACACAGGTCTTGCTAAGTTGCTGAGAGTCTTACTAAGTTGTTCAGGTTGACCTTGAACTTGAAATCCTCCTGCCTCAACCTCCTTAGCTGCTAAGATTGCAGGTGCCTGCCAGTGTGCCCAGCTGTTTTTCCTATGTATTTTTTTTTTTTTTTTTTGTGGGGAGGGCGTTACCGGGGATTGAACGCAGGGGCATTTGACCTCTGAGCCACATACCCAGCCCTTTTATGTATTTTATTTAGAGACAGGGTCTCACTGAGTTGCTTAGCACCTCACTTTTGAACTCTTGATCCTCCTGTCTCAGCCTCCCAAACCACTGGGATTACATGTAGGTACCACCAGGCCTGTCCCTATGTATCTATTTATTTATTTATTTTAGTTGTTGATGGACCTTTATTTCACTCATTTATTTATTTATATGTGGTGCCGAGAATCAAATCCAATGCCTCACACATACTATGCAAGCACTCTACAACTGAGCCACAACCCAGCCCCTCCTATGTATTTTTGATCTATGGTTTATGAAATCCACAGATGTAGAACCCACAGGTATGTTCAGCAAACTCTACATTCATATAATGAACCATTATGCAGCCACGCAGTCATTATAATTTTGCTTTTTTTTAACCCCCCACCCCAGTACTGGGGATTGAACCCAGGGCCTCAAGGGCAAAGCTACAACTCTAGCCCTTTTAATGTTTTCTTTCTTTTTTTTTTTTTTTGAGAGAGAGAGAGAGAATTTTTTTAATATTTATTTTTTAGTCTCGGCGTACACAACATCTTTGTTTGTATGTGGTGCTGAGGATCGAACCCGGGCCACACGCATGCCAGGCGAGCGCGCTACCGTATGAGCCACATCCCCAGCCCCCCTTTTAATGTTTTCATTTTGAGGTAGGGTCTCACTAAGTTGTTCAGGCTGGCGATCCTCTTGCTTCAGTCTCCTGAGTTGCTAAGATTACAGGCATAAACCACTGTATCCAGCTATAAATTTCAAACAACAGACTACGAGTGACAGGGAAAATGGTCTCCATTTGCTGAAGAAAAATGAGCAATTTAATAATTAGTAATCATAGGATCTAAATTTTGTGTAAAAAATGTGTCTGGAAACTGGATGTGGTGGCACACACCTGTAATCCCAGCGGCTTGGGAGGCTGATATAGGAGGATTGTGAGTTCAAAGCCAGCTTCAGCAAAAGCGAGGCACTAAGCAACTCAGTGAGACCCTCTCTCTACATAAAATACAAAATGGGGCTGGGGATGTGGCTCAGTGGTCAAGTGCCCCTGAGTTCAATCCCCAGTACCAAAAAAAAAAAAAAAAAAAAGGTCTCTGAATATTTTAAAAGCTCAGGCATGCTAATCATTGACTGCCAGGTCATGCTGGACAACATTGACACTCACCCCCCAACTTCATCGTTTCACTGGTTAATCTGAGAAATGAAGGAGGGACACAAAGCCCTAATACACCCCCACCCCTGGGCCTATTGCCCAAGTCTTAATCCACCTTGGGGCCCAAATTCCAGCTTCTACCAAGACTGCACTCACCAGTTCTGCAATATGGGTAGGCATTCCATGCTTTTTCATGTATATTCAGTGCTCCCTCTGGGGCCAGCATTCGAACAAATGTGGGTACCTTGCTATAGTGAAATAAAAGGGGGTGATAAAGAGAAATGGAGGAGAGGAAAAAGAAGACAAAGGGCTTTTATATCACATTCTTCAGGTCACAGGATAAGCTTCTTCAATGGAGAGTCGACAAGCAAATTTCCATGAGATAAGCAGGTTTACTAGTGTATGTGAGAAGCATCTGCCAGACCCTGACACCCCAGCTTGATTGGCTACCAATACCACCCAAAACTTGCCCCAGCACCCACCAGGAAAACGACAGCATATGAAACCTTAGGCTAGCTGCTGTGGTTTATCAGCCATTACATTCCACAGTTTTCCATTACACATTTTTTACTGCTCCAGGGCATTGTTCTATACTTAGGTGTAAGGATAAGATACAAAGGAGATACATCCACATGTATACTACCTGTGTTGGTCTGAACCTACCAGTCTAGGTTAATGGGTCAGGGTGACTAGCTGACTAATTTAAGAATATGATATCCAAGATAATCTAGTCTATTTTATAAGCTTTTTAAAATTTTTTGGTACTGGGGATTGAACTCAGGGGCGCTCAACCACTGAGTCTTATTCCCTGCCCTATTTTGTATTTTACTTAGATACAGGGTCTCACTGAGTTGCTTAGTGCCTTGCTTTTGCTGAGGCTGGCTTTGAACTCAAAATTCTCCTGCCTCAGCCTCCCAAACTGCTGGATTATAGGCATGTGCCATAGTGGCCAGAGATTATTTTGTAAGTTTTTATTTTTCCTTTTTTTCAGTATTGAACCCAGGAGTGTTCTACCACTGAGTTATATCCCCAGCCCTTTTTTATTTTGAGTATTGTTAAGTTGCCAAGGCTGGTCTCAAACTTGAGATTCTCCTGCCTCAGCCTCCTGAATCACTGGATTACAGACATGTGCTACCATTTGCAGTTTAGTTTTGTAAGCTCCAAGAGGACAGGAGGGTCTCAGGGTTTTCTACCTCCCAAGACAAATATCTTCTATTCAATTTTCCTTTCAGGATGCAGAACATGAACTCAAATTTTGTTTTATAAAAAGGCACACGTATTCCTTTCTTCCTTTCTTGGTTTTTAAATGCTCATCTATAAAGTCTTCAATAGGCTCTTGCAATCTCATCAAATTTAGTGGCTTAGGCCCAAAAGAGAGATCTCCCCCAATAGAGCATTACATCAGAGCAAACCTCTGAGATTCACCCACGCACTGCCACATTCATTCAGGAGACACTTCTCTGTCCCAGGCACCAGGATATACACAGAAACCAAACAGTCCAGAGGAAAGTATAATTAACCAGCCAAATGACAACACTGAAAGTATGTGTTCTAATGAAGTGAGCACAGGGTTGAGGAGGGTGGTGAGCAGAGCACTATATGAACATGGCAGGGAACATATGAGAACCCAGTCAGGATGTACAGGAAATTCAGGATGATAAGGACACATGGAATAGGGACTGTATAGGACCAAGCTGGACAAACAGATGGGAGTAGGGTGGGAAAGGCTGAGAGAAGGAAGTTCAGAGAAGCAGACATGAGGTATGAGACCAGGAGTGCAAGGAAACGCACAGCGTCCAGGTCATAACAGATTCTGTAAGTTATGTCAGGAATATAGACTTCATTCCGAGGGCAAAGGGAAAACACTTATAGCTTTCAGGCTACAGAGTGACAGATATTCCAGGCAGAGCATTCATAGCTATGCAGAGAACTGGAAGGCAAGGAGATCAGTTGAGAGTTGCTGAAGTCATCCAGGTCAGACACAAAGGAAAGAAATGGACGTGTTAGAGATGGTAAGGAGAGAGAGTCAAGAGAAGCTGATTTGCTAGGAAGTCTTTTGTCCTCATGAGGACAGATGGCAAAGGCAGTCATTGTGGGCCTCACCCCCTACCCAACAGTTGGCTATCTTGGTATTAAGGAAAGAAAAGAGGTAGCAGCTCAACATCTATTCTCTCCCCTTAAGGAAGATGGTATGACATGGTTCACAATCCTTATGTACATACAACCCCAACTCCCCGCCACTTCAGCTGCACCACTGAGTCCTGAGGAACCAACTGGTCTCTTCTGCTTCAAATACCAACCTCCTCATCTCTTTTCAAAGTCCTCTTTAAAAAATACAAATAGACTCTGAGGAAGGCACATTCTTTTGTTTAAAACAAACTTTTTTGGGTAGTTATAGATGGACAGAATCCCTTTATTTTATTTATTTTTATGTGGTGCTAAGAATCGAATCCAGTGTACCTCACACATGCTAGGCAAGTGCTCTGCCAATGAGCTACAGCCCCAGCCCAGGAAGGCATATCTTTTTTTTTTTTTTTTTAATATTTTTTAGTTGTTGATGGACCTTTATTTTATTTGCTTATTTATATGTGTTGCTAGGAATCGAACCCAGTACCTCACACATATGAGGCAAGCACTCTACCACTGAGATACAACTCCAGCCCCAGGAAGGTGTATCTTGACAGCATTATTTTAACGACTGTCAATTCCTCAGTAAGGTCTAGTTGGCAGTCAACATCAACTGAGAGTTCGGATGGAGGACTGGAGGACGAAGGGTGCAGCAAGAAGGAAGGGAAGTATGGCATCTCTCACTGCATTGCTCTCCTCCTGCTCCAGCCCTGCAGAATCCTGCATTCCTCTGGGTTAATACTGTTCCAGTGTCAGAGCAGCAGATACAGAAAATCAAGGATTTTTACCAAATGAAAATGAAAATAATGTCAGTTCTATTTAGTGACTAGGAATTAAGATTTAGGTTTAAGATGCAACACAATATAAACATACTTAATGTCACTGAACTGAATTCAAAATGGTGGATTTTATGTTATGCATACTTTACCATGATTAAGTTTTTAAAAATTCATGTTTATTTTTCCAGTTCTGGATGGTTTCTAAATAAGCGTGGAGGCTGGGTTGTAGCTCAGTGGTAAAGCACTTGCCTAGTACGTAAAGCATGGAGTTCAACCCTCAATACCACATAAAATTAAGTAAATAAAATAGAGGCCCATTGACAACTAAAAAAAATATTAAAAAAAGAAGAGTTTGGTTTGATTTTCATTCGAGCTGGTATATGTTTACTATTATTTGCAGTCCCCTTTGGACTGGCTCACAGTTTACTAAAATATTTCCTTTTTGGTTAGGGATTCAGCAAATTTTTGTGAATTTGTATGGATTTATATGGATTCTGGATACACAAATCAGTTCAAGTGTCATTAAAAATATGTATGCCTTTGATTGAAAAAGAAATTCCAAAATTTCTCTGGCAGCTGATTTCACAATACCAGAATTTAAAACACTACTTGACCAAGCAATTATATTTTTAGGAACACTTACTATAGGATGACACACACACAAGTATATCCAAAAAGATTTATGAAGAAGTTTTACTGGAGTATGCAGATGTCTGGAAATGACTATAAATATAACTACTTCTCCAAGAGAGGATTGGTTAAACAACTTACAGCACATCTGTACAATGTGATATTAGGAATACTATGTGTACTTTAAAAAAATGAGGCAGAATATGCTGATAGTGAAAGGCAATTATAACACATAACAGAAGAGCAAAGAACAGAACAGTATGTAGAGTACAATTTTATCTATGTAAAATAACAAAGGAAACACTATTTTAACCAACTGTCAATTCCTTGGTAAGGACTAGTTGTCTGAGAGTCTGGATGGAGGACTGGAGGACAATGGAGGGCTATTCTCACAGACGACAGAAGGGCCCACAATAAACCAAACACTCACCTCTCGGGGACAGGGAGCCTGGTTAGGTAAGTATAAACTTTTTTTTAATTAACAGAAATCTTTAAATAAACTAATGAGTACCACCTATGCCCACTCTCACATGTGAAGCAAACTTGAACAAACAGCTAATAAATTGGAAACCGCGCTCCCTCTCCAATTAACCATTACCATCATTTCTAAACCGGGCCACCTTTCTGCCCTGCTGCTGTGGTCACATACCTCTGTAGGTGGTAGATCTTGTGGGTGTACTGGCCTTTCTCACCATCCTTCTCATAAGGTTCATTCACCAGGACCTCCACGCCTTCACCACCTCCAGTTTCATTTTTGCTGGCCTCGGCCACAGAATACAGCTGCCCCACTTGATACTAAAGGAACAGAGAGACAGGCATTATTCTCAATAGTTACACATGGTGTAGCTGCTGGTAACTGTCAAAGTAGCCCTGGGGGCCCCTCATCCAGGAGCTTATCCTGGAGTTTCACACCAGGCCTTACCTACATCTACCCAGATCAACTGAGAATGCTATTCCATGGCCTCTCTTCAGCCATCATATGTGTTTAATCTCATCCTTCCCATTTCTCACTATCCATTGGGCTTAAAGAGGCAGAGGAATGTTGTTAATTTTATATCACTATCCAGAAAACAGATTTTGGAGTCCAAGGTAGCTTACTCTGAACCTGTCTCTGGTATTAAGACCCCAAAATAGGATCTGGGTCAGTTGCTAGAAATTTCTTTATCCCATTCATTTTAACAGATCCTGAGACATGACTTCTTGTCAAAGAAGGATGCCCAGTGCTCTCAAATGACAACCTTTGCTATAAAACTGGCTCACCTACTTGCTTTATCTCCAGTGTTGAGGCCCTCACCCTGATAGGAGATCAAAGAATAGTCTTTCAGACAACCAAACCTCCCAAGGCTTTGCAAATTCCATGTGGGGCTGAAGCAAGTATTCCTGCTTCCCTTGCTAGATGGTACAGATTCCTTCCCCAGTCTGTGCTGGCTGGCCGCCTACTCTGGGTTGGCAGTTACTAGATGGCAAAAGCCTGCTTTTCCTTTATTTGGGTCACATGCCACCCTATCAAGTCACCAGTCAAGATCACTGGCCTCTTCTAACCCCCACAAGACAGCTTGGTGTTTGGGCCAATGACCTGGGCAATGCCCAGACCCAACCCTTCTGCCCATTTCTCTCTGAAGTAAGCTGTCTCAAGGAAAAAATACAGTGAAGAGAGAATGTACAGCAACAGATGATGCAGGAAGTTACACCTATACCAAAGGATTTGTCTTCCCCATCACTGCCAGTGCTAACCAGGCACAACGTTTTAGGTAGGATGAGGAAAAGAAAAATAAGTACTTGACTGCCCAATATGTTGTTGGGTGGAGATTAAGGTTTCCCTCATCTAAACTCTCTACTCTCGCTTCCCAAACTCCTGGTATTCATAGGGGTAAAAAACAAGGTTTTTTTTTTTTTCTCTTTGAGATTAAAACTCTGTTGTACCTCTGGGCATGTGCCACTGTCACCACTACTGGCAAGAGCAAGATGCAGTGACTTCCAGGGCAGCTTCACCTCACACTTGGAAGCCTGATCTACAACAGCTTCCTAAGCACAACAGGAGCAAAGTCTGGAAGGCAAAACAGCAGACCAGAACAATTCACTTTTCTTTTCTTTTCTTTTTTTTTTTTTTTAAAGGGGAAGGAGGATTTTGTGATGAGACTTGATACAAGGATTCTTTAGCTGTAGAGGAGTGAATGTTATTTTTTTTTTTTTAAGAGAGAGTGAGAGAGGGAGAGAGAGAGAGAATTTTTTTAATATTTATGTTTTAGTTCTCGGCGGACACAACATCTTTGTTTGTATGTGGTGCTGAGGATCGAACCCGGGTCGCACGCATGCCAGGCGAGCGCGCTACCACTTGAGCCACATCCCCAGCCCCGACAATTCACTTTTCACCACAGAGCTCAAAGAGCCCTAATTTCCAAAGCAAAAACCTAGCACAAAATGCCAAAGAAAGACCCAGGCAAGTGATCAAGGCTCAGTTAATCCCATAAAGAGGAACATTTGGGTGACAGCCAGTCACCTTGACCCTGTAAATCCTAAGCAACATCAGTGCTGCCTCAATGCCCCCAGAGAACCCTAAATTGTTCCTGTGCCTTTCCAGTTCCACTACCTAACTAAGGCACACAAAAAATCCCTATCAAGAGGGTCAGAGTCTGACTGAGCCAATGTTTCCTAAGAAGGAGCAAGGAACCCTGTTTCAGAGCAGGACATCTAACCACTAACTGGGAATCCTACAGGGCAGGCTGGGGAGAGGGCCTAGAGGAGTGGATGGGATTGCCAGCTAGTGCTGCTACTTGGGGAGGGGGACCCCAGGCAGACTAATTGTCTTCAATGGGTTTCTTTTCAGTCGCAGGAATCAGAGGGCAGGCTGTAAGAGGATCAGCCTGTTGGCTGGCATCTTCCCCCTTTAATCTCTCTTGATATTCTGATCCTTTAATCCCATGAGACACATGAAGGCAGTTTTGCTAATCCAAAGGGGAAAGTAAGACCAGCCTGAACAGGTTATACAGTGAGGGACACTCTTCATGTCAAGAGGGTTCCCTTTGACATAGTTGCTCTGAACACCTGGGAAAGCTGCCAGATTCAGATTGAGTGATGGCAGAGGTTGCTGTCAGACCATTAAATCAGATAAGGAACTCCAAAGAGACCATAGTCCTCAGCCTAGGACAATGCTCCCCTAATCTTGAGATGTGTTCTCTTGTCCCAAAGAACTAAGACACTCCATCACTTTAACAATCTGGGAGTGGGAGCCCAGGAAGATATTGTGGGTAGGTCAGAAATACTGAAACAGTACAGCTATTGGTTCCACCCACATGGCCCTCTAGTATCAGGTACCACAGGGGGACACTGCCATGAAATCTGGAAACAAGAAGTAAAGCAGTCCTGCCCAAGGTGGGCTGGCCTAAGTCAGGAACCACTTATGGACATACCCATGTCAAATAGCCAAGGTTTTCTTGCTGTGATGCAGGATGTCTAGAAACCCTGGGCAATGTGAGTCCAAAGAGACTAGCTAGCCAGAAGCTAATTCTTCCCCCAAATATTGATTCAAACCATCAGGATGTTTATAAAACATGACCTTCTCTTTTCTTTTTTGTCTTTTCCTCCCAAATCAGAAGCTGCAAGGGCCTCAAGTCCTGGCCTCCAGTTTAGGAAGTGAATCCACCAGTCACATGATACTGGGCTATTCCCATGGGAACCATGAGTCAGGATGGAGTTATTGACAAATACTCAGAGTCAATCTGTATTATTCTTCTTCAACTCCCCATTCAAGCATCTTCTGATCTTCTGGAACTAAGATTCAAGCCATCAAAAGAACAGCTTCAACCCTACCAGGCCACAAGCTGCTTTCTTGTCAGGTGACAAGAAACAGGCCAGCCATCACCACACAGAGAAATTAATCTTAGCCAGTACATACTTCCCAAGCTTTTGCTTAGAGTTTAGGCTCTGACTTATCTCACCCTGCTCCACCACTTCCTCAAGCCTGCAAAAAGAACACCACAAACTAAAAACTGCCAGTGTGGATGCTCTCAACATAAGAGTTCCTCTATCCCTCTGCTTTCAGCTCCACCATTAATAATCAGAGTTCTGGGGGCTAGGATTGTGGCTCAGCGGTAGAGCGCTCGCCTAGCACAGGCGGGACCCGGGTTTGATCCTTGGCACACATAAAAATAAAGGCATTGTGTTGTGTCCATCTATACCTTAAAAATAAATAAATAAATAAATATTTTTTTTTTAAAAATCAGAGTTCTGGAACCTCCAATCTTACTACAGAACAGCAGAGAGATGTTCTTGAAAGTTCCTTGGTTTACAGCACTTCTCAAAGACATTTTCGCCCTTCAGTCCATCAAGAAACTCCCTCTAAAAAGTTTCTGTAGAGACTTTACTCTAAAGAAATCCCAAGTTCTTGGGAGACAGCTTCCTAAATAAGGGATGGGATGATCCTATACAGCAGAGAGGAAGTCACTGGATCCCTCCTAAATTTCAGAGCAAGGGACATGCTAGGCCTTCCTGCTTAGCCTTTCAGTATGGAAAATTTATCACTTGGTTCTTTTAATAAAGATAACAAGGCCCTAAAAGGAGTTAAATTAACCCCCCTTCCCAAAGTCAAGCCCTGTCAGCTTAGTACCTGGTTCCCAGTCCACCATTTCTCTTTCTTTCTCCCTCTCTCCCTCCCCACACCCCCATTCCTCCTCCCTCACTCCCTCTTTTTTTCTTTTTTCTTTGGGGGTAGGGTCTCGCCATGTTGCTCAGGCTAGCCCTGAACTTTGGGGCTCAAGTGATCTTCCTGCCTCAGCATCCTAAACAGTTGGGACTACAGGCACGCACCAACACACCTAGCTTAGTCCCAGCTTAGTCTCATTTCTCAGACTTCTCAGAGCCCCCAGCTCATGTTCAAGCTTGCTTCTGTCCCCATTTCCCTGGTTTCCACAGTTCTTATAAGACATGCAAGTCCACCACTACAGACAATCCTCTAGGAGGCCAATGCCTGCTCACCCCTCTTAAAGGGTCAATTAGCTCGAATATCTGTCTCATCTAAAGTGCTGCAGGCTCTGCTGGCCTAACTTCAAAGATCCAGTTCCTACTTGGAAAAGAGTAGAAGTTATCACAGGAGCTCACGCTGGCACTACAGCCCATCGACTGAGGGCAACATATTGGCTGACAAACTTCACCCAAACTCAAGTTTCACTGGAAGCCAGGGTGGGGCCTATGGATTCAGAGGAAGCAAAGAACAAGGCTGAGCCAGGAGAAAAGAATGGAGGAAGTTCACAGAAAGGGTGGATCAAGGGAGGCTCTGTGACAGCTTTCTGCTATCTAAGAGAGGAGCTCTGAGTCAGCATGGCCTATGAACCTTCTTGTGGCAATGCTGCTGCCAGATCTGCACACACCGGGACATGAGACCCAAGAACCATAAAAGGACAGAGGGTAAGCCAAGCCCATGTCACTCTCTGCCCGCCATAAAAGGAGGATTCTGTCTTGGTCTTTCTAGCAGTCACCTTGCATGGCAAGGGAGGGCCTCAGAGATTTCCTGCTCTGCTGGTTTGTTGCATAACCAGAGAGAGCCATGCACACTTTCCAGTCGAGTCATGGAGGTCCCAGAGATGTATACACCTAACCCAATCATAATGTCCCAGACAGGCACAGTCCCAGCGGGTAAAAAGGGCTGGTATTCAAAGTACAACAGCTTGAGGCAGGTTGTACAAAGTTGCCCAGCTGCACCAACCAAGTGTTTTCCTTCAACTGAAAGCAGCACCAGAAAAATTCACATTGAACCCTGATTATTTCTATGTTAGAACAAATATGCAAACTACATAAAGAGTATGACCACTCCTAGTTCAACTGAGTCAACAGTCACAAAAACTTATGCACAACTATATGCAAGAAAGAAAAAGGACTTACCTCATCTACAGACACAGGCAGGATGACTCGACTACAAGAGAAGGAAAAAGAATGTCAACTTCAGGCTCTGAAACCTTCCACAGGCTCTTAAAGCATCATGTTAGAACAGTATTCAACATTTTGTTGCATGACACTATATTCATTGACAAAAATCCAGCAGGAAATAGGACCCTCTGTGTCTCTCTGACATTCCATTTAGAACCCTGTGATTCAATGCAAACCTGAATCCCCACCAGCTACTTCCTAGGCCTCTGACTCACATTTAAAGCTGTCTTCTTCTCCTTCTTCCTCACCCATCCTATCTCCCCTGAGTGTAGTAAAACAGAGATGTTAACACAAAAGGACCCAACATGATTAAGATTCAGACCCAAAGAATCAGGTTCTGGGGGTCTGCATCTCTGTGGACCCAACAACAGCCCTTAAGGTAAAGGATGGGAAAGGGCCAAGTTCCTTGGAGATTCAATCACCCTAAGAGTATATATACTAACCACCTCTGCTCTGGAACAGATACTACAATACAAACAACCACCAAAGAGGATGTCCACCCTGACCTCCAGAAGCTGTCCAAATACACCCCATTGATCACTTTCTTCTTCTCCATTTCAATGACCACCAATTGTTGGAAGTATAAGCAATAACCAAATGGAGAAGCCATAGCCAGCAAGGCCTCTTGAGGGACAAAACTCCACAGAGGTGAAAAGACTAGTGACACTTCTCTAGGTGGCTTGCATTTGTAATGCAAATCAATGGCCAATCACCAGTTCAGTGCTACAAGTTAATAGAGTTAAGAGAAAAAGCCTTGGATGTGTCCTCTAAGTCAAGTTAGTTTTGAAGCTTAGATTTTCAGTCCTTAGAGCCTTGCTGGAACCCGCTGGGCCCTTCTGCTTCTTGTATGCTTGCTTGGTGAAGCATGAGCTGCTATGTCCTCCTTCCTATGCAGTGGGTTCAAACAAGTTTTCTTGCTCCAGGCTGGTAAACAGCTTACTATTTATTTCCTAGTTGCAAAAAGGTCCCCCAGGAAGCAAGAAGCACAGAGGTGTCAGAGGAAGAAGCACACAGAGGGGTTGGAGGAAATCATCACAATAAAGGCCAAGCAGAAAAGTAACAAGAAAAACACAATGGGCTCCAAGTCTTTGCTGCCTTCCTCCAGACCTACTCAAATAACATATAAATTCTCCAGTTTACTGGATGCTACCTCTAATGCACTCCTCCCGTTCAAGAAAGCCGATGGTGCAGAAAAATACCCCCAAGTTGGAGGCCAGAATTTCTGCACCCTTGGAAGAAACTTCCTAGAAAATAATGCATCTTTTATCTTCAAGAACACAGCAAAAATCACGTCCAAGAATTTGCAGAAATCAAATTATGGAGAATCCTGTTAGAGGAAGTGTCACAAAAATCAACAGGGACAACCTTCAGACCCAAGTCTCCCCACAAAAGACACTGGTATCAGCCAATTCCTAAAAGATGCTCTAAGGCTGCTTTCATTACATCTGCACTCCAGACATTTCTCCTGTGCTCCTTAGGAACAAAACCACTTTAGCAGCAATAGAGTACAACTCTAAAAGACAGGGCCACAGAGGCACACTGGCTGAGACTGGAGATATGCTCACTATAGTGTGACCTTCACTCGCACTGTTCCGGAGCTGCAGCGCTGCAGACATAGCCAAATATCTCCGATGGCCCCCTCCTGCCCTGTCCCCTGCCCAGGGAAACATACCCAGGGCACAAGTCAAGCAGGAAGGAAACACAGGCGGCTCTGCATCCCGGCACCTTGGGCCTTTCCCTGGCAGGCATCAAGGAGAGGAGAACAAAGAATGGGCAAAGAGTGCCTCCCTTCAAAACTCACTCAGATCTCTTCTAAAAGACCCTTCTTTCCCCTGCCTGACGTTCTTTTCAAAACTACAGTTTTCTACAGATTCTAGGAATAGGAAGGAGGATCAGAAAAATGGGAAAAGCCTGTTCATTTAGACACACATTAAAATACACCATATTCTCTTTCTTGGAGAAACTTGACATCCTACCACCTAAACCTCTGAGTTTCTGGCTGCATAACATCAGATGGGGTGTCAAGAAATTGAGGTGACAGGACCTCCAAATAATGCTCTTCACATGAGGTGTCAAATCGGGATGACACCTGGATCTCTTCTTTCTTTGTTATCCAAACTCCACACTACATCCTAAACACCTCCAAGAAGCAAGCCAGGAAGAGATGGACAAAGTGCCTTCACTTAAAAGTGGGAAGCCCTCCATACACCTGCTTGGCTCACAAGAGTTTTATGGGTTTCATTCTACTGGGACATCTCCCACTTCTGAATTTCTGGGGCTTTTAGCCCAATGTTGCCTACTTGCCCTCCTTCCAGGGAAGCACAGTTTCACTGAAATTTCTACACACATACACACATCTAATCTCCCATTTGGGGAAAGGGTGTCCTGTGATGTTTACTTGGAACCATGAATTTCAGGGATGTATTTGAAAGATTAAACAATCCAGACATCCCCACCTCCAATCTCCTGCAACACTTGCCAAAAGTCACCAATTTCTCATCCCAATGCATTACTTAAAAATTCCTTCACCCTTCCATGTTACTCCTCAACTAAAGGCTTTATGGAAACAGACTTGATAACTCAAAGAAATTTCCCATCCCTTAGCACCAAGACTGAGAATCTCCTAGAGAAAGACTTCCCCTGCTCTGGACCCTACCACCTCCAACTCACAAACATACTCTCTGGGCTATCTATGCTTATAATTTTCTGGCCATCTTCCATCACCATAACTCCCTCATATTACTTTGGATACTGCCCAAATATATTCTGAACTCCTCACTCAAGTGTTCCCAAGTTCAACACAGGCATCTCAAGCTTTTCCCAGTGTCTCCTCTTCTGCATTTACCACTTGGGCACCGTGTCATTCTGGCCTCCAGATCTCAGCCCCCTCTGTTCTGTTCTATCTCCCTTCCCCTGTCACCCAAGCCTGGCCCTGATCTCCTAGACCTCTGGGTCCATTTATTACAATCCTTCCCCTAGAGTCAAGGTGGCCACTCTACATACTCCAGGTTCCATCTCAGCACTCCTCTTCATCATTTCAACTCCCTTCCAAGAGCTGTCATATCTGATCTTCCCTGCCCCTTACTGCTCAGCCCTCCCCACCTCGGGCTAGCTCACCAGCTCTGCCTGCCCTTGTCCCACTGTTCCTTGGTCCCTGAGACAACTCCTCCATCTCCCGCAGGTCCCCTCAGCCCCTTCCACAGTTCCAGCTGGTTCCTTCAACGCTTCAGCCCCCGCTGTAGGACCACCCCAGGTCTCATCCAGTGCTCTGGATTCCCTCGACCTCTCCTCATGCCCTGCCGGTTCTCACTGTCCCTTTGACCCCACTTCAGGCCCTGTCCGGCCCTCATTGTCCCCTTGGACTCTCCTCAGGCCTATTCAGTCCTCACTGGCCCTTGGGCCCCACCTCAGGTACTGTCCAGCTCTCTTTAGCCCCTGTGGCCCCACCTCAGGCCCCGTCCGACCCTTAAGGTCCCCTGCGCCCCTGCTGGGCCGACCAACAGCCCATTCCGCGCTCTCCATCCTCTCCACCGGGCCATCAGCCCCCTTGGTCGTCATCTCCGACCCTCCCTTCCTCCTTGCTTCCGCACCGCGGGCCGGTCACTCACTACTCCTTGAGCAGCACCATGTCGCTCCGCGGCTCGGCGGCTGTCCGCTGCCCGCCCGGCTTCCCGCCCGCTTCCCGGCGGCCGCTCTCCCCGTGGCGGCCCGGCCCGGCTGCCTGTGCGCTTTCGTCGTGGTCCGCTGGGTCCCCACCGCTCTTGCTGAGGCCGCCGCGCCGGCTCCTGCAGCCCTGGCCTCGCCGCCTCCCGCGCCGCTGCCGACGCCGCCCGGAGCTCCGGTTCCGCAGCGCCGCGCGGGGGCGGGGCGTCTCTGCGGCAACCAGAGCGTCACACGCAGAGGTGCGCGCTGACCTCAGCGGGAAGGCGGGACCTCCCCGGCCCGGCCCTCTCTCCTTAAATGGGCAGTGGCGTCAGCGTAGGCATCCGAGGTGGACCCGGGCGTGCCCTAGACCCGGGTAGTAGGCAGGGCCGATGTTCAGGTGTCCCGCAGGGTGTCCAGTGTGAGTTTTGTGCTGCAGGAACGAAGGTACCTGTGTGATGGAGCGTCCTGGTGCGTGGGCTGAGACCCAGGAAAAAGTTGTGGCAAAGAAAAAAAGGAAAGAAAGAATGTAGGGGGGCTGGGGTTGTGGCTCAGCGGTAAAGTTCTCACCTAGCTCAAATGAGAAATTATACCCCAATGACTCAAATGTATGAATTGCCAAGATCATTGTAATGTCATGTGTAGCTAATTAAAAAAATAAATAAATAAATAAAAAGTTCTCACCTAGCTTGTGCGAGGCCCTGGATTTGATCCTTAGCGCCACATACAAATAAATAAAATAAAGGTATTGTGTCCAACTAAAACTAAAAAATAAATATTAAAAAAGTCTCATTTAAAGAAAGAAAGAAAGAATGTAGGGCTCTGGGTCTGCTCAGTGGTAGAAAGCTTGCCTTGCATTCAGGAAGCCATGGGTTCATGCCCAACACTGAAAAAAAAAAAAGAAATTACATAATAACCTAATATGTGGGCAAGTTTCACTAAGTATTTGACTTTTCACAACAACTCTACCAGAAAGATACTGTTATTGTCCCCATTTACAGGTGAGAAGGAGTTAAGAGATTTGCTTAAGTCTGCAACTTATATGGGATGGAGCTGATTTTAACCCAGCAGTTATTGTGTCACATCATCCATTCTATAAATATTTGCAGAGTGCTGTCTGTGTTTTGTTTTGTTTGGTTTGGTTTGGTACTGGGGATTGAACCCAAGGGCACTTTACCAGTGAGCCACATCTCCAGGGTTTTTCTAATTTTTTGTTTTGAGACAGAGTCTTGCTAAATTCCTTAGGGCCTTGCTAATCTGCTGAAGCTGGCCTCAAATTTGTGATCCTCCTGCCTCAGCCTCCCCGAGTTGCTGAATTGCTGGGATTACAGGTGGGCCAGCAAGTCTGTGCTTTTGTTGAGAGGGTGAACAGGTAGACACCATTCAGCCCTTAGGGAACTCAAGGTCAAAAGGAGGGTGAATAGGCAATGGCTGGAAGTGACAGAATCAGGTGATTAGAATGAAGAGAGTTGTGAGAGGTGTGAGGATTTCTAGCAAGAACACATTCCCTTGGAGGGGCACCTAATTCAGTGTGAGGGGTGCATTCAGAGAAGGCATCCAGGAGAAAGAGATCTAAACTAAGATCTTGAAGGGGCCAGCGAAAGAGTGTAACGGCAGAGTAAACGCAAAAGCTTCAGACAAGAAGGAAAGCATGGTCCAAGTGGGAGACTAAAAGAAGTAACTGAAACATCAAATTTGGGGACTGAGGAGCTGCAGGAAGTGGGGTAGGGATAGGTGTGTGGTGATAAGGTATTTGGAATCCACCCTAAAGGCCTCGGGAAGGTGTCACAGGGCTTTCTCAAAGTGATGTCAGCATGATTAGTGTGTAAAGACTAGGATAGTTGAGGGGAAAAGAGGAATCAAGTGGCCCAGAGCAGAAGCCTAGAGACCACTTAGGAGGCTGCTGCTAAAGTTCAGGGAGCATTCAGGAGGTCCAAAGAGCAAGATTTAGCAGGGCACAATGGCACATGACTATAATCCCAGCTAACTAAGAGACTGAGGCAGCAGGATTCCAAGTTGGAAACCAGCCTCAGCAATTTAGCAAGACCCTTCCTCAAAATAAAAATAAAAAAGGGCTGGGGATGTAGCTCAGTGACAGAGTGCCTCTGAGTTCAATCCCCAGCTCCACAAAAGTGTGTGGGGGCATGCCCTAGACTTTGACTAAGTGGTTGAGAGCTCACAAAGTGAAAGGGAGGAAGAAAGCAAGGAAATGATGGGGCTGTCTGGCCTGGGGCTTGGGTGGACAATATTGCCTTCAGAGAACACAGGAAGGCAGATTGACATTGGAGAGATAATGACTCCAGAGTCTATGGAGCTCAAAGGGCCATTCAACCTAGGTGGTGAGTGAGCTGCTCAGGATAGGGACCTGGAAAGGGAGGTGCGGGTGCCATATGGTTGCCAATTCATGCATGACTGGTGCTCCAGAACCACCCTGAGTATTGTACTTGTTGGCCACTCATTCATCAAATCCTAGAGTAGAAGCAAGGAAGGCTCCACAAATCCAACCCAGGCCAAAAAAGGAGACACGGTGATCTGAAGTCCAAGATTAAATACCTGGTCCCTGCTGCCCTGATCCTCCACCATCGGGCTTTTCTTTCTGCATTGTACCAATGAATAGTTCTTTGAAAAATGTCATGTGCAGGCTCTGTCCAGGAAGTAATCAAATCCTGCCTCCTGGGAACGTGCAGTTTAGATAGGGAAACTACATTTACTCACTCAATAAATATTGATTGAGCACCCTGGCCCTCATCTAGGCCTTTTTCTAGGCACTTAGGATACAGGGGTGACCAAGCAAAATAAGGTCCTTCCCTTGCTGAGTGGAGGGGAGCATAATATAAAAAAATGCAGAAGTGCCTTTCAGGTGTGACAGATTTTTTTTTTTTTCCTTTTTGGATAATGGGGATTGAACCCAGGGGCTCTCAACTACTGAGCCATATCCCCACCCCTTTTTATTTTTTATTTTGAGACAGGGTCTTGCTAAGTTGCTTAGGGCCTTGCTAAATTGCTGAGACTGGCTTTGAACTTGTGATCCTGCTGCCTCAGGGCTCCCAAACCACTCGATTACAGGTGATCACCAGATGCCCAGTTCAGTGGTGCCTTCCTCAGATGTTATGAGGAAGCTGAATTGGGTGACTGGCTTTGGTGGGAGGCATTCGTTGGGTGATCAGGAAAGACCCTTGAAGTAAGCAATGTTTAGATGAAATCTGAAAGAGGAGAGGAATTATTGCTAAACTGGCTCCGTAGTTGAAGCAAGTTGCTCTATAGTTGAGGTGTTTGGAGGGCTGTCCTGGGCACTGGGGGAAATGAAAACAAAAACAAAAAACATCAGAATCCATGAACAACACCCAGTGGCTCAGGAGAGTGAGGCAGAAGGATCGCAAGTTCAAGGCCAGCCTCAGCAACTTAATGAGATCCTAAGCAATTTCATGAGGCTCTGTCTCAAAATAAAAAATAAAAATGGACGGGTGTGATCATGCACACCAGTAATCCCAGCAGCTTGGGAGGCTCAAACAGAATTTCGAGTTCAAAGCCAGCCTCAGCAACTGTGAGGCACTAAGCAACTGAGTGAGACCCTGTCTCTAAATAAAATACAAAATAGGGCTGGGGATGTAGCTCAGTGGTCAAGTACCCCTGAGTTCAATCCCTGGTACCAAAAACATAAATTAATAAAACTAAAAATGGCTGAGGATGTTGCTCAGTGGTAAACTGCCCCAGGTTCAAATCCCAGTACCAACCAAAAGGAAAAACAAAACAAAAAAATCCGTAAAATAAAGCCTCTGGCCTCCTGGAAGAGGCCATAGAGAGTTTGGTCATCTCTCACAGAAAACCATCACTAGCAACTGAGGCAGTTCATGCTAAGGTGACCATCTGTGATGCAAGGATCGGCACTGAGGAAGGTTGAAGATGGTACAGGGAACATCTTGGGACATGAGGGACTTAAGCCAGATTTGGCCAGAAAGAGTGGAAAGTGAGGTGGCCCACAGGTAGGGCCTTGAGTGCCAAGTGAGAGGACTGGCCCTGTGTTCTGTGAAGTCATTTGAGGGCCTTCGGGAACCCCCTTCGGCATTCCCAGATTCAACCATTATGGAGAAGTCACAGCTCTTGCTTCATCTCTTTTCTTTCCTGAAGTATTTCGAAGCCCATCTCAGATCTCATTTCACCTCACCCCTCTGTGTCTCAGTGTGTGTTTTATTTTTTTGGAGGGTATGGGGAGTCCTGGGGGGATTTAACCCAAGGCCAATTCACCACTGAGCCATATCCCTAGCCCTTTTTATTTTGAAACAGGTACTTGCTAAATTGCTTAAGGCCATATTAAATTGCTGAGGCTGGCTTTGAACTTGTAATCCTCCTGCCTCAGGCTCCCTAGCTGCTGGAATTACAGGCCTGTGCCAGCATGCCCAACTTGTGTGTTTTAGAAATATGGCTATTTTCTTACAAATTCACAGTGTCATTGTCATACTTACCAGGATTAAGAATTCCTTTTTATTATTGCAGTAGTAGGGATGGAATCCAGGCCTTGCCACATGCTAGGCAAGCATTCGGCCATTGAGCTGCACCCTCAGCCCTAATTGTTAAATAGTATCTCTTCCCCAATTCATTTTCAAATTTTCATGATTATCTAAAAATTGTTATAATGTCATTTCTTTTAGACAAATGCAGTATCCAAACAAGATCTGCATCTTTTTTTTTTTTTCCCACATTTTGAGAGTTCTGGTTCTTATATCTTTTTACTCCAGCAAATTTGCTTCACCTATCCATTGGGTTAGCTTTCAGATACAAAGGTCACATCATTTTCCAATTGTGGCCACTGTAGGCCACTGGCCCACTGACACACTGGTGACTAATGCATTGGAGCCTCAGCCCTATCAAGTCCTATGTGACTTTGTGCAAATTACTTAACTCTCTGTCCCTCAGGCTTTTCATCTGTAAAAAACGGAGACAAAAATAAGTGGGGTTTCTGATTCTTCAGGTGAGGCAATATACCTAAAGCAATTTTGTGCAGTGCATGGCAAATTTCCATGTTATTATTATTATGGGGAAAGGGTGTTCCAAAGAAGGAGGGATGGATACCAATATTCCTCAGAACTGCTTCTGAATGTTCCAGGCCCAAAAGAGGAAGGAGACAAAGACACCACTCGGGAGTGTCACCACTATCTTTCTGTTTCTGTCTGTCTTTGCCTTGTTCCCTGACTCTACCTGTGCGGATCTCTTTATCTCTTTATCGCTCTCCTTCTCCTCTCTGCATTTCTCTGCTTCTCTCTACTTGTCTTATGCGCTCTCCTTTTTGGACCCTTCTTTATCTCTGTGCCCCTCTCCCCGGCTGCCTGTGGCTGCCGTCTTTGTTACCAACCCCAGCAGTATATCTTCACCTTGTGTTTCTTTCACCTTCTCTTTGCAGCTGTCTTCTTTCCCCCTGTTCTCTCTCCCTCCTTCCACTCCCCTTCATCTTCTGGCTCCAGCCCCTGCAGAGTCTCCTGGCTGGACAGTCCTTGTAACCACCTCAGTGACAGCTGCCCCTGTAACCCAGCTCTGCATATCTCAGGGAGACTGTGTTTCATGGTTTCCATCTTCTGCTCTGTCCCTTCCTGGCTGGTGACAGCATGTTCCTCTCCTAGCCTGTCTCTATTTCAGCTTCTCTGTTTATTTCTGTCTGTCTCTTTTTCAATTTCATCCCCACAATATTTACCGAGCCGCCACCATCCAAGGAACTGGATGACGGGATAGTGCTGACCCAGGTAGGCACATGCCATCTTTCAAGGAATACCCACTCTGCTGGGGAGACAGGCACCAGACAAAGGCACAGGCCAACATGTGACCCTGGCTGCCCACCTCATCCTGCTGGGCACAGGAGTTGGCGAGGACTTGGGCCTGTGAGGGCAAATTGGCTCTGTTCTGAGCTTCCCTGACAATTGCCTGTCCCTAAATAGGGACTGTGCACCACTCAGGAAACCAGATCAGAGTGTTTAACCCATTTGATCACTCAACGGCATGCACTGTGAGCCAGGCTGGGGGAGACAAGTAAAAAGAAAAGATCCCCAGCCTACGCAGGACCACAGTCTGCCGTAGGAGGGAGAAAAGAGTAGCGTATGATAGGCAGAGGAAACCAAAGGCAGGTGGCCCTGGTCCCCAAAGAAGGCCGGAAAGATTCCTCACTTTCTCCTCTTCTTACCTCTGACAGGTTTGTTCTACATAGGGTTAAAAATGATTTCAGCAGCTGTGATATTTTTTTAAAAAATTCTTCAGAACTAGCATTTGAAAGGGAGAATATTTTATGTACAACTCAGGATTTCCAGCTTCTCTGGAAAAAAAAAAAAAAATCAAGCTGGGCCCAGTGGCGCAGGCCTGTAATCCCAGTGGCTTGAGAGGCTGAGGCAGGAGGATTGCAAGATCAAAGCCAGCCTCAGCAATTTAGTGAGGCCCTAAGCAACTTAGTGAAACCCTGTCTCTAAATAAAAAATAAAGAGAACTGGGGATGTAGCTCAGTGGCTAAGCATCCCTGGGTTCAATCCCCAGTACGAAAAAAGAAAAAGAAAAATCAGATCTGGCAAAACAGTGCTCATCTCCACACGTCAGTAATTGGCTAGAGCCGTGTCAAGGTTGTCCCTCCAAATGGGGGCTGCGGTATCCAGTTCCCCATCCATTCCCCTTGTGTCCCTGACATGGAAGTCAAGTTCTAGCTGCCCTTGAATGACCACAAGCTTATGCTGTGGCTCTTCTTACATTAGAGAAATATTTTTTTTGTTCTACCTCCATTAAAAGTGGAGAAATGAGCCAGGCATGGTGGCACCCCTGCAATCCCAGCAATTCAGGAGGCTGAGGCAGAGGGTTGGAAATTCAAGGACAGACTTAGCAACTTAGCAAGACCCTCAGCTACTTATTAGACCCTGGCTTTATATAAAAAAATAAAAAGGGCCCAGCGTGCACGCTTGTAATCCCAGTGGCTAGGGAAGCTGAGGCAGGAGGGTTGTGAGTTCAAAGCCAGCCTTGCAAAAGCAAGGTGCTAAGCAATTCAGTGAGACCCTGTCTCTAAATAACAAAATAAGGGTGGGGATGAGGCTCTGTGGCCAAGAGTCCTCGAGTTCAATGCCCAGTACCCCCAACACCAAAAAAAAAATAAATAAATAAAAATGACCAGGGTTGTAAATCAGTGGTAAAACATCCGTGGGTTTAGTCCCCAGTCAAAAAAAAAAAAAAAACAAAAAAACCCAAAACAAAGCAAAACCAGAAGATTGAGAATACTCCATATACATATATTAAAAAAACATATTGTACTGTCATGTATAACTAATAAGAACTAATAAAATATTAAAATGTCAAAAAAAAATATAAAGTGGGCAAACAAAAGGTAACAATAAGAACCAGGCCCAGAGCCAGGGGCGGTGGCGCACACTTGTAATCCCAGTGACTCTGTATGCTGAGGCAGAAGGATTGCAAGTTTGAGGCCAGCCTCAGCAACTTAGTGAGACTGTGTCTCAAAATAAAAAGTAAAAAGGACGGGGGTGTGGTTCAGTGGAAAAATGTTGTGAGTTTAATCCCCAGTACTCCCCCCCCCCAAAAAAAAAAAAAAATCAGGCACAGTGGCACAAGCCTTGTAACACAGCCACTTAGGAGGCTGAGGCAAGAAGATCACAAGTTCAAGGCCAGCCTCAACAACCTAATGAGACCCTGTCTTAAAAAAAAAAAAAAAAAAAAAAAAAACACACACAAAAAAAACATGGCTGAGGATGTAACTCAGTGGTTGAACTCCCCTGGGTTCAATCCCCAGTACTGGGGAAGGGGGGTGGTGGGAAGAAAGATAATGACAGAGAGATGTGGCAGAGCCTTTGGAGTTTGCAGTCCTAACAAGGAGCAGCTACTGACTGAGGCAGGGGACTACCCCTCATCCCTGCCTGAGCTGCCCACCCCTATTACCCACACCCTCCCCTGAGCTTCAAGCTCCCTCCACCCTAATAGGGTCAGGGGCCAAGTTCTGACAATCAGGCAGTCCCCCCCACCCACCCCTTGGCTCAGTGAGAATGGGAATCTCCCTGGGGCTTTTCTGGTGGGGCCCAGGGTCTTTCTCCCTCTTGCCACCATTGCCCAGGGCCCTGGTGGGCAGGGGGCCAACTTGGTGGGAAACCGGTAGGAGAGGCAGTTCTTGCTCCCTTAAAACCAGGATTCAGCAGCAGCCCTGCGCTTCCTGCCAGGAGGCCCCTCACTCTGTCCTGCCCCATTTTCCCAAGGGCAGTGCAGAAAGGCAAACCAGCAACCACAACCTACAGGAGGGCGTGGTCAGGGAGGGTGTGCTCAGGGAGGGCGTGGTCAGAGGGCGCACCTCAGACAAGGGAACAGGGAATCTGCGGAGATGTGCGTGATCCAGGGAGAGAGACAGAAGAGCAACCAAGGAAGAAGCAGTTCTTAGTCATTCTCAGCATACATTTATTGAGTGCTTACTGTGTGCCCAAGAGTAAGCCAAGTGCTAGAAACAGCAAAGGGACAGGTTGGAGTCAGGGTCAGCAGTTGAGTTGCCCGTGATGCCATTGACCCTGGTTAACATGGGGAATAGATAAACCGTTCAGGCACCACGCTGATGGACTGGGCTGGGCCCTGGACCCTTGACCTGGCCTGCCTAGATGTTCCTTCTAGCAACAGAAAGGGATCTAGTGAGGCAAAAGCCTCCCCTCCCAGGTGCCAAGGCACACAGTCAAGCTCCTACACACTCCTCTAAACACGCACACAACCCGACATACCCAGAACACATCTCAGACTTGTGTGCACACACAAACATACAACACACACACACACACACACACACACACGGAGTCAGAGGCACAGCCAAGCGGTAGCCAAGGAGGTTCTCCCCCGATGGCTGGGATCTGAGTCACTCTGCTCAGTATAAACCTGCCCAGTACTTAGAGATGACCTTGGGATGCTTTTTGGCCAAGTCTCTTACCAAAATGTGAAAGACATAAAGGAAACATCGTCGAGGGAAAATAGCTTAAGGCTTTGCCAAGAAAGGGATTATGGGAGGAGTGGGGTCAGCAGGAATGGACCTCACTTGCTTTACTTGGCCATGGTCATGTCATGGTCAGAGCCGCCTTAAGTCAAGGTCCTGTCATATGGAAGTGGGGGCAGGGACCTCGCTGTGCTGTCTGCTCTTTGTCGGCCATAAAAATAATGCCAGTTTGGCAGCCTGCTCAGTGCCAGGCACAACACCATGCAGGTACTTTACCTGCATGTACACCTGGCTGCTCTTCCCAAGCTGTCTCCTTGACAGAGATGGAGCCTGCCTCTGAGAAGGGTCAAGGTCAGGGAGCAATCAGTGCAGAGGCCCTGCTTGGGTGGGGGAGAATGACTAACTTCTTCAGTGACCAAGGGGCACAGGCGGTGGCTCCATGCTGGCAGGAAGAGGCTGGAGCTATGGCAGGATGCCCTCACGGAGGATGGTGCATCTCCCTGACACTTGGGAAGCTCAGGGTGAGTCAGGCATGGAGGAGTCACCTATGGAGCCTGCCTGCTCACACTGACCTTCCCACCAACCCCAGGACAGGGCTGCAGCCCGAGGATAAATAACACCCTTACTTGGGGGTATCCTAAGTTCTTAACCCTCATAAGCCCATGGTCTATATTTAGGGAAAAATAGGCCATCGTTCTTAAGTTGGGTCTCTGGTAATTGACACCTTCTTGGCCCAAGAGCCCATGAGAACCCTCCTATCACCCCTCAGGGGGAGGGAAGGGGAGCTGCTACTGAAATGACCCCTGAAGCGCGATTCTGGTAAGACTTTGCAGAGCTCTCTGCAGGAGCCCCTCACCACGGGTTACTCACAGCTTGTCCCCAGTCCCTCATCACCCCCACCCCAATTGTATACCTATTCCAATTCACACAGGTTCACATCAAGTGCATTGAAAACCCCACAGAGCTGAACGTGTGTGCTACTGTCTGGGACAGTCCTGCCCATATGACCCCAATACTAGATGTCCTCCCCACTTTCAGTGTCCTTGCAACTTAGGGCAGGGTGATGTCCTCCTCAGCTGTCTGGGCCAGGAAGCGCCAGGTTAAGGAAGGTCTACACAGTTCTTTTGACCTGGACAATAATGGGCACAGGAGGGAAAGAGAGGTGGAGCAAAACAGGAAGGACCTCGAGGGCCTGAACCTTCTCTTTGGCCTTTATGAGGCCTGGAACTTTTCTCTATGAGCAGGCCCCAGCAGTGGGAGCTGCCGGCAGAGGCCTAGGGGGTTTAGAGGAAGCTGACCACTAAGAATGCCTTGATCCCAGAGCTAGAGACAGGAGGGGCTCCTGGCAGTGTCCCTAAACCTGGCTCGGCCCCCCTCCTCACTCTGAAACCACAAGACTGGACATCACTTCCTGTTTCTTCCCCACTTGGAGGACAAAGGGGAAGGTGAGAGGCTTGTGGCCACTTGGTGCCCCCTGCCTGCGATCAGTCTCCATCTCAGGGCATTCCTCTTGAGATTGGGGCAGCTAGGGAATTGCACCCTCAAGTACCCATCAGCCTCCAGAGCCCAAGGACCCCCTCCTTCCTGATGAAGCTCTTGGCTCCAAGAAATAAAAATTCTACCTAAGCTTCCTCCCCTTCCTGGGGCTGCTCGTCTCCCTGCTCCAGAAGCCCTAAGACTGCTGCTCATAATGGAATGTTCTGGTCTTGAGGGCTTGGTTCTTCCAATGTCTTAAGATCCACATGTAAGCCCTGCCCTTAACCCTAGGCAAGTTATTCCACCTCTCTGGGTCTCAGTTTTCCAACTGTAAAATGGGGATGATAGTATCTGTTTAACTCTACAGGATTCAATGATAGTAACAGGAAGATATGTAACTGTATAAAGGCAGCATGACAGGCCTGCATCCTGACAGGGGGTACCAACCCATCTGGCTCATTACCACCTCTGTAGCTGGCTTCCATTTTCACGCCTCTAATCCTCACCCACTGCTGGCTGCAGGCTATTTTCAACCTTCACTTCTAGTCTCTCAATGCTGGCATCTTCCCTCAAAGTGCCTCTCCCTGAAGGTGTGGGCACTGGGCCTGGGTGCTGCTGGGCACAGCACAGGCCATCTGCCCAACATCATAGAGGTTTTCCAGCTGGAAGAGACCTTGCTAGTCAGCATTTCCCCAAACTGCCCTCCTCTTCACCAGTGATTTCGGACTTTGGGAGGCACCAGAATCACCAGAGGCCACTACTGGAATCTACAACTTTAACCAATAGCCAGGAGCCTCTGCTGCAGGTAGCCATGGGCCACATGTTGGGGATGGCTCTGGTGGTTAGAGCCAGGCCGTAACAGTACACATACCCCTTCTTAGAGACCCTCAAAGAGTACCATGAGAATGCTTGATACAAAGGAGCAGACTTGACTTTAACTCAGCATTTCCAAAATTAGACTATAAACCTTTTAAATTAGAATAACCATTAACACATCATAGCCCAGCTGGGCGGTGGTTTGGAAAATGTCAGTGTTTTTTTTTTTTTTTTTTGGTGGGGGGAGGACAGGGAGATGACGGGTTTGGAACCTAAGGCCTTACACATGCTAAATATGTGCTCTACCACTGAGCTAAACCCCCAAGCCCATCATTTGTTGGGTTCTGATTTCTATTTTTTTTTTTTTTTTTGGTACTGATTATTGAACACAAGTTACTTTCCACTGAGCTACATCCCCAGCCCTTTTTAAGACAGAATCTCACTAAATTGCTGAAGGTCTTACTAAATTGCCAAGGCTGACCTCAAATATGTCATCTTTCTTGCCTCAGAGATTACAGGTGGCCCAGATGTGTTGTGATTTTTAATATTTAAGCAATCTTGAGCCTAAGAGATTCACTGGCCAGCTGTTACTATGGAGCTCAAATTAGGCCTGAGTTTGTCCCTTCCTCTTCTGTTTGTCCACCATATCCTGACACTGTTCTCTGAGCCTGCAGTTCTCTTGGGTCACCCTATATCCTGCACTCAGGAGGAACCCTTGGGGTTGTGGAGCAGTGACAGGAAATCTGTGTAGGTGCTGAGACGGGGTTTGGATTAGCTTGTCTGGCTGGGACAGGCAGCAGAGGGGGTGGCCCACACTTCCGCACAGCCCAATTTGCCTGGGGTGGAGGCAGACGTAAGGTCTTTTCCTGGCTCACTGCCTCTCCCCAGTCAGGACACCCGAGAAATGATGAGCAGCCGAGTACAGCTGGGGCTGGTCAGTGGCAGAACATCTTGTCCTGCCTTTTCTTCTCAGGCTCAAAACAAACACATACTGCCATCAACTGATATGGTAGGCGGGGCGGCCCTTACTGGGAGGAAAATGGATTTATTGCTTTATAAAAAGAAGTATGATAAAACTTAAGAGAAGAAAAACTAAAGACCTAAAAATCAGCCCACTCCTCTCAGCACCCAGCAGGTCTCAGACACATTTCTGGGGGCAGTCAAGTTGGGTGGGGTAACCAGCCAGGCAGGCTTGGCTTCTCCCTTGTAAACAGCTCCAGGGCCCTGGCAGAATCTGCCAGCAGGGGGCGCTGTGGCTCCGGACAAGCTCCAGGTCCTGAGCCAGACTGACTCCTGAACCCTGGGGCTGCCGCAGGCCCAATGGGCTTCTGGTCTGGTTGGTGGCCATAAGGACAGACCCTAGGGCTCATCCTCATCTCACACACCACATGTACACACATTCCACACAAACACAACCCCCCTCGGTCCCTCATGGATCAGTCTCCTTCCCTGTACAGGTCTGGGCCTCCATGTCTGTCAGCACAGCCTTATTTCCACCCCACAGGAACAACTCTGTGTGTGTGTGTCAGGGAGGTACCCTGGTGGTGCCCTTTAATTCCCTTCAGGTCACAGACTGGACCGAGGGTGGCAGTGGAAACATTCTCCCCACCTGCCCCCAGCCCTGAGGGAGGAGGTGAGGAGCAACCAAGCAGCCTTGTCCAGGGCTCCTGAGGCTTAGTATGGCCATCCTGCCCTCCTTCCCCACACTAGGCTGTGAGCCAGGGGGCTTCTCCACAGGCCTCAAATGAGAGGACAAGCCATGGACAGGCCACAGGGGGCTGGGATTACAAAGGGGTTAGCACCAACAACAGGAAGCGGGTCCTTCCTTCCTCAGGCAGCCACAGACTGACCATGGGAGGAGGCTGAGGGGCCAGGCGAGGGGGTTGCAGACAGTGCAAGCCTTTGTCCTCAGGCAGGTGTGGTCGGTGGGCATGCAGCCGAGAGGCAGGTGGTGGGCAGTGGATGGCAGGCCCCTCTGCTTTGGCAAAAGGCAGAATCCAGACCTTAAGGGAGAGAGCCTGCCTGCTGGGAGTGCTTTGGGCTCCTCCTGCAGGCACCATGGAGACCCAAGGCCCTGGGGTCCCTTGGGGTGGCAGAGCAAAGCCAAGGCGGCCCTGCTTCCAACAGTGGGAAAATTGCCCATCCTGGGCCCTCTCCCATCCTTTCACCGCAGAGCTCCGAGGCAGGACCAAAGCCCTGTTGAGGGAGCATGGACTCCAACATGGTGAAGGAGAGGATCCTGGGGGTGCATGGGGTCCTCTGGGGTGAGGAGGAGGACACTGATCAGTCACTGAAGCATGGGCAGGAGGCCACAGTCCTGAGGTGGTCAGTGCTACACGAAAGCCTCCCGGTTGGATGAGCCGTTGATCTTGAGGAAAAGCTTGTCCTCTTCCCTCTTCTGCTGCAGCTGCCTTTCCAGCTGGTGCCGGTAGCAGATCAGGTAGAGGGGCAGGCAGAAGCCCAGCATGCTCATGATGAGCAGCCCCACATTCACCTGGGAGGTGGGGAGGAGAGGGCCATCACGGGGGGTGGGGGCCAGGCAGCGCCCAGCTCAACACCCGCCTCACACTCAGGTTTGGAGAAAAGAGTTGGTTACAGGAGAGGAGAGGAAAAAATGAACTGCAAGGTTCCAGAGGTCCCAGGGCCATCATTCCACATTCCAGCATCTGAATTCCCCGATTCCCCACAGGCTACCAGCAGCCCTCAGGGCCTGGCCCTCCACCTTAGACCTATTGATCTGAGTCTCCGGGGTGGGGCTGGGTTGTGACAACTCCTGGTACCTGGTTAAGAATGCAGGAAGGCCTGGGACAGTACCTCTCTTCTACTTACCCCAAAATCAAGTCCAGAGAGGTCATTTTTCTCTTCCCGCCTGGCCACCATTTACAAGGGGACATAGTTCTAACCAAGTTCCCAAATTGCCTATCCTCCGTGCTCTGAAGCCCCCAGCTCCCAGTTAGTAGAGTGGTGCAGATGTCCGTGACACCCTGTTCCAACCCTTCTTACCCACAGAGGGTCTCCTTGGAGGGGACCCATCATGGCCAAAAACAGTGGCTGCTGCAGGAGAGCAAAGAGCGCACTGATCAGAGACTGCAGTCCCGTGAGGCTGCCGAACTGCGTGGAGGGGTACCTGTTGGAGCAATTGAGACCTGTCACAGTCAGGGCCATTCTCAGGCAAACACTGCCTTGGCTTAGCTGGCCAAGGTGTGCTGGTGCCCTGGGCTACACCTGCTTGAAGGGAGAGGCCAGAACAGCCTCAGAGGATGGTCGAGTCCCTGGATTACTTTCTGCTGAGCAGTTCTGCAGTTTCTCTTTTGGCCCAGCCTGAGGCCCCAGACTCTGTAGAGGGCCCACCCGACCTGCCCCACCCAGATGTGCCTGGGCCCTGTGGGTGTCTGGCTGAGCCGAGTGGGGACGTGGTGCCAACAGGAGTCTGCGGCTTGGGAAACAGGCCCAGGGAACAGGTTGGAGGCTGGGCCTGGCTCTGCGGCACCCTCCTCCCGAGGAGTGTTGTGTAATCACGGAAACTCAGCATCACTGCTCTCCCCGATTCCCTCCCGTCCTGCCAGGGCAGCCACAACTTCCTCCAGGCCTAGGGGGGCCAGGCGGGGGCTGGGCAGACCTGGAATGACCCCCATGGGATACTGCTGGAAAAGGGAGTGAGTTCTGGGTTAAATCTCGGCAAACATCAGGCTTTGCTGCCCAGAGGTGGGAAGGGACTCTCCGCAAGGAATGAGCTGGTCTCCTAGTCACAGACGTGGATGACGGTATCTGGGTTCCAGTTTTGGGGCCAATCCCTGGGTCAAGGGGGGAACAGCTGGGTGGCTTCTGAATAAAGATAGGGTTTCATTTTAGCCGGGGTTTGAGAAGGCTGTGGCCGGCACTGGTCCATTTAGGCTCTGGGTGAGAACTGTCTGGCACATTCTGGGCTCAGCCATCTATGTCGCTGTCCTTGTTGAGGGCCATTAGAATTTCAACATGTAGCTTTCAGCAGCCAGAACCCATCCCTGTACTTCCCAGTGAGCAGCCAGGGCAGCCCTAGACTCGGATGAGCAGCAGCCCCAGAGGCCCTACGTGCTGCACGGGGTGACTGACTGTGGCTGGGAGAACCAATTTCATGTTAAATGCCAAGTCTTGTGTGCACCCAACTGGCTGTCCACTGACCACTGACTATGGATCAGGTATGGCTTTGCCTGGACACGCCCAGTAGAAATCATAGTACTCATCCCCTCATGCAAGAAGATGAACCCTGCCTTGGCAGTTTGGCTCAGCCTCAGGGTCTTCTCAGTCCCACAACAAGCTCCCCAGGTCATGCCCTCCTCCTTGTCCACTAGAATGCCCACAGTTGCCAGAACTTACACAGCAGCGTACAGGCCCCCAACAGCAGAGTGGATAAATCCTCGCACGATCGTGTGCAGGATGAAGGAGAAGATCTGAGGGAAGGAGAATACAGAATGAGCAGAAGACCATCAGGGTCTTCACCTTGCCCCCTACCCTCCAGTTCTTGAGGTCTTGAGTCACAGGAGCAGGGGCAAACCAACAGTTGGCTGTCGCCCACTAAGCACTGCCCTTTAATCAGGCAAGATGCTCAGGGCAAGGGTCTTCCAGTATTGCAGGAGGCCAGGGGAGACACCCAGGAAGCAAGGACCCTCCCACCTAGAACTAGCACATGGCTTACTGTGGTCTATACCCCAGTGTTGACGCAGACACATAACAGAATCCATGGGTGTGCACACCTGTGTGTTCAACATACTTCAACACCTGGCCATTTGTAAATAGGGAGGGACTCTTGCTTTCCTACTGTGCAAGGTGCAAGATACCATCTGGACTTGGGCTACGCCTATCTGGAAGCAATGCCATCACTTGTATCCCTTCATAGTTTGTGAACTTGGGACTGAGCCAAAATCTACTGTTAGAACACTTTCACAGATCAAAGGGTGGGGCCAGACAGATGACAAGGTCTACCTTGCTTACAATCTCTGACAAGAGTCAGGTTTCAAAAACATCAGAAATATTGTGCAAAGAAATTAAGCCTTTGAACCCGGATGCCAAGCCATGATCATGGTCTTTCTCCACTGTCTCCAGGGTAGAGGCCCTGTGGGCATTCTTGTTCTAGGGAGGCAGAGTCTCCCAACCACACCACAGATTGGCCAGACCTCTTTGGACATCAGATTCCAGCTGTTTGAGCAAATGAAAAACAAGTAACCACACAACTATCCCACAGAGTTCCAGTAAATGCATGATGGTGGTTCTCATGGTATGTGAGATGTCCAAGAGACTAAGGAGAACAATGTGCCTTCACAAAGAACAGTACTGTGAAAGACAATCCAAATCTCCTTTACAAGCTGGGTGTGATGGTGAGTGCTTGTAATCCCAAGAACTGGGGAAGCTGAGGCAGGAGGATGGCAAATTTGAGACCAGCCTGGGTAACTTAATAAGATTCTGGGGGAGGGCTGGAGTTTTAGCTCAGTGGTAGAGCACTTGCCTCACAAGTATGAGGCACTGAGTTTGATCCTAGCACCACATAAAAACAAATAAAGGCATTGAGTCCATATACAACTAAAAATAAGTAAATAAATGAATAAATAAACAGGAAGGGCTATAACTCAGTAGTAGGCAGAGCACTTGCCTAGCATGTGTGAGGCACTGAATTCAAACCTTAGCACCACATAAAAAAATTAATAAAGGCATGATGTCCCTTTACAACTACAAAAAAATTAAAAAGAAAATAAAAATAAAACAACAACAACAACAAAAACCCCTCCTGTATAGGTCCCTCTTCCATTGAACACAGAGCCTAGCAGGTAGCAGGCCCTCTATAAATAATAATGGTGGCTCTTTTGGTGGGTTGGCATTGGTTGATTGGTTAAGTTGAAAGAGTGAAGTCACATTGCTTTGTCAATGGCTTCTAGTCTCTAAACAACATTCCTTCTTGTCCCATTCCCCACCTGGCCTCTCCCTCTCCCCATACCCACCTGTAGAGGGAGATTGGGAATGAGGCAAGTCACCCCAAAGCCCACAAGCAGCAGGTTTGTAAAGGCGAAGGCCCGCATGGCATTGGTGACCTTCTGGATCTGACGGTCTCGCTTCTTCTTCTTCTCACCTCTGTGGAGATGGAACATATACTGGAACTGGGAGGGTCCCTGGAGGAAGGTGGACCTTTCCCAAAAGTCAGGCCTTGGGAGTCCCAGCATGTAGACTGATGCAAAACTCACAGGCCACCCAGGTACATCTTAGTGACTGTGTCAGAGAACTAGGGACACTCCCTGGTCCAACTTCTACATTGAGCACCAGGTGTGAACATCAGTGGAGGGTCTCAGACCCGAGAAGGTGGCCCTCTACACACTACCCTGCTTCCCTGAAGCGCCAATGACTGGGAGGGAGGTATGCGCCCAGCTAGGGTGTGGGGAGCCTCACTGCGCCATTGGCTTGAGTTCACCCAGATCTCACAGGAAGCTGGGGATCAGCCAGATAATGAGCCAAATAAGGGAGTGAGTGGATTTCCCCTTGGGGGGCAGAGAGGGTGAAGGGGAAATAAACATGCAGCAGATGGAACCAGGATGGGCACAAATAACCTCTTGGCTGTCAGACCTGACCTAGATAACAGAGCATGCTCTGTAATTATTTCCTTGTGAATTAACTATTACGAAGTCCAGTCTCACCACCCACACCTAGACCCCCATGGATGATCCCATGTCTAAGAACCAATGCCAAGTGCTCAGGGATCTGCAGGGAGTCCCAGGCCCACCACTTCCTAACTATGTGACCTCAGGCAAACGACTCAGACTCCCAGCTTCAGTTCTCTCATCTGTGAAATGGGTATGACACTAGTACACACCTCCCTGTGGTGAAGTGAGGCTTAACTGAGGTATTGTGTGTTAAGTGCTTGGCACTGGGCCTGATACAATAAATAGCAGCTTATTATATTAAGGTGGAGTCTCAGAAGATGGCATTTAACTCATCCTCTGATCTTAAAAGCCCAACCCTTCCATAAAGTAAGGCTCCAGCACCTTGCTTAATCCTCCCAATCATCAACAAATCTATTAATATATTGGTTATTAAATCTTACTACTCAAACTGAGTGGAATAAACCCCATGGGCAAGATGGTCCCATAGTGCTATTCATGCCAAGGATCTGAGGGCCATCCTGGGGCCATAGGTCTCCCTTCTGGTTTCTCTCCTGCTTTGTGCCTCCAAACTTTAGCATACCAAAGAATTTCCATAAAGAGACTGAAGACCTGAATGTGCACAGGGCTGGCTGCATGAGTATCTTCAAAGAGTTTCCAGACTACAGAGCACACTCCGCTCCTGCCCTCCTGCTGCCTAAAAATTGAACCCACCACCCTGTCCCTGCCTAACTTGAGACTCAGTGGGCCTTCTCCAGGGGCTGAGCAGGGCCGTGGCTCTCCCTACGCACTGGGCAGTGTCCTTCTCCTCGGGCTCCTCAGAGGTATCTTCGCACTCCTTCAGCCTCCAGTCCATGATGTAGCCGATAACAGGTGCAGTCAGCAGGCAGAGCAGCTGGAGTACGCCGAAGATGGAGGTATAGAGGGCAACTGGGGAGGAAGGAGTTGCGTCACAGGGGCTCCTGCCCAGAGCCCTAGGGCACAGGCTGAGCGGGTCTTGGGAAGGTACCCACAAGTCCTTCTGGGGTCTGCCTCAGAGCCCCTTTGTCACTGCAGGTCTTGGGGAGAGCCCAGAGACAACCTCTGAAATCAGAGCTGGGCAAGAGGCAGATCTTCTGCTCCAAATCCTCTGCCTATTTCTCAGAAACAGCTAATAAAATACAGTATGTCACAATGATCCCCCTCACCAGAAGTTCTAGGGAGTCACTATGACTTGGGAACCACAAAATTACCAATGTCCACGACTGAGTCTTTGCGTGTGACTGGCCATTAGTTTTCTGCCTCTAGGACTAACCCAGGAAGGCACCATCAGCAAAGAGACTTAAAATTATAAAGGACAGGAGCACAGTTTCAGGGAGATAGCTGAAAGTTGATTGCCCTGCCCCACCTCCACCCCAAGCAGGATGCTGAGAGTTCAAGGTGAGAAATCTCCCTTTGAAGAGAGACTGGCGGGGAGGGGTGTTGCAATGTTCCCTGACAACCCCCTGCTTACCCGTGGCCATCACTGCATTGAGAAAGCAAAGGCGGAAAAAGCAGAAAAATCAAAGGTTAGTGGTAGGAAAGGCCATTAGAGGGGATGGGGGAGGAGGCAGGCTAGTGCTCACACACCTCTTCCCACCAAGACCTGCTCAGAGCACTCAGCAGGCTGAGACTGCAGCAGGCTCCCTGCAGCGGATCTGGGAGCAGGCCCAGCCCAGGCGCCGGCTGACATTTTCCTGTCTGCCGGTGCCTCATCACAGGCAGGCTGGTGAGTCAGGCCTGTGGTGCTGGCTGGGCAAAGTGATGGGGAAGTGATGTGCTGCAAGCAGAAGGCCTTGCAGAATCAGGGTCCCCCACTGCCGCGTGACCCTGTGGGAATGCTGCTCTGTCAGTTACCTCCTGCTGCACTCAAAGCGAAAGGTCAAAGAATCCACTGGACAACCAGGCAAACTATTTGATACCAGGGGTCTCTCCGAGATGCCAGAGCTGGTCCTTACACTCTACCAGCTCCCTGACCCTATGGCAGCCCCTCTGGGAAGAGCTAGGGCCATAGGGCTTTAGATGCTGGGTTCCAGAGGAACACGCTAGGGAAGATCAATGCCTTGTCTACTACCATAGACCAAACTTCCTGGCCCAATTTCCTCTACTTCTTTTTTTGGAACTAAGAATTGAACCCAGGGTCTTACACTTATCAGGCACCACTGAGCCACATCCCCAGCACTTTCTATTTTTTTTTTTTTGGTATTGAGGTTTGAACTCTGGGGCACTCCACCACTGAGCCACATCCCCAGGCCTATCTTGTATTTTATTTAGAGACAGGGTCTCACTGAGTTGCTTAGTACCTTGCTTTTGCTGAGGCTGGCTTTGAATTCTCAATTCTGCTGTCTCAGCCTTCCAAAACTCTGGGATTATAGGCATGCACTACCACGTCCAGCCCCTTTTTATTTTTTTGAGACAGGGTCTCACTAAATTGCTGGGGCTGGCTTTGAACTTGTAATCCTCCTGCCTCCCAAGCCGAGGGGATTACAGACATGTGCCACTATACCTAGCTACAAAGGGGGTTCTGGTGGGTGCAATGATATGCATATGACCCCAGTTATGCAGGAGGCTGAGGCAGGAGGATTACATGAGCCCAGGAGTTCAAGGAAACCCTGAACTCAGCCCAAGTTAAAAAAAATAAATAAAATAAAAAAAAAATTTAAGGGTTCCTATGTTATAAATTTGGGAGAACATCATTAGACTAAACAAAGCTAAATAGGTTTTTTTTTTTTCCCCCCTATACGGCTCCTGAGGCCCTTTACTGCATTCACATTCATTATACTCTTTTTTTTTTTTGTACCCAGGATTGAACTCTGGGGCACTCAACCACTGAGCCACATCCCCAGCTCAATTTTATATTTTATTTAGAGACAGGGTCTCACTGAGTTGCTTAGCGCCTTGATTTTTGCTGGGGCTGGCTTTGAACTCGCAATCCTCCTGCCTTAGCCTCCTGAGCTGCTGGGATTACAGACATGTGCCGCTGCACCCGGCTTCATTACACATTTTTGCACACACTATTTAGTCCTTCTCCCCTTTGCTTTACTATCAGACTCCCTTGTCTACTACCATAGACCAAACTTCCTGGCCCAATTTCCTCTATTTTTTTGGTACTAAGAATTGAACCCAGGGTCTTACGCTTACCAGGCACCACTGAGCCACATCCCCAGCACTTTTAATTTTTTTTTGGTACTGAGGGAACAGTGTTACCTAGTTCCCTTTGCTATCTTTTGCCTTTGTTAAAACAGGATTTCTTACCCTAGTTATAAACTGTTGTTTCACCCCTTACAAGGCCTATCATGTCTTCCCCACAGTGAAAAACAAGTAAACCAACAAAAGAAAGTTGCATGCCAGTGAGTCTGCCAATAAAAGGATTTGCCGAATGTGTTTGTCCCGTTGGGGATGACTAAAGCTGACTCAGCTAGGCCCTGGGGAAGTACTGACTTTCTTTGTAGGAGCAAAACCTCTAATCAGCTGAAGACCTTCGCTGTTTTCGCATGGGTTATCAGTTCTGTTTCCCGGAGTTAACAAGCCTTAACTGGATTATGATGCTCCCAGGAAATCTTTGCCTTCCTGTTTTACCCATATAGGGCACGGATTCCATTATGTACCCAAAAGTCTCCACCCAGGACTATGTCCTCCTCCTTGACCCCCAGAAGCTCCACACATGGAGACTGCAGTCTACATGGGGCTAGACTTGCTGGCCTTCTGTGTCACTCAGGTAGAGAAGTCTGCACTGTTTTCATTTACAGACACATCCTTCAGCCCTCCCCGCCAGCACTGGAAAACATACACCCCACGCCCTAAACACATGGAGCTATTTTGGTCCTTCCCTCCCTCCTAAACCGGGAAACCCTGATGGAGACCTGAGAACAGTCAGGGCTGGCTGTGGTGAAATAGCTCTAACAGCAAACAGAGCCACAGACACTGCCATTTCAGGGCCCTTCTAGTCCAGCTCAGCCTAACACACTCCAGTAGGTGGCTGTGGGGCACGACCCTAGCTGGTGGCAGTGAATGGCACTCTTGGGGCACCTTCCCCTAGTGTTGTGCCCTGAGGTCCAGGGGCACCTACCTGTCTTCTGGTCGCCACTGACCAGGAACTCAAGGATGCTGTTCATGGCCCCCATGTAGAAGATGAGGCGCAGCTGCGTGACGCACATGGTAACCAGACTGAGCAGCAGGATGGGGCTGAACACGCTGTGCATGAACGAGGGGGCCGCTGCAGGGAAAAGGTACAGGGCTCAGGGCTGAGGCACACAGCCCGCTCAGCAGCCAGGAGCTGAATTCAAGGGAGGAAGGGAGGCCCAAATGTTGACCAAGTCACTCTACACTGGAGGCTGGCAGGGGGAAATAAGGAAGAGCCCGGTGGGGTTCATGGTGCTGGTGCTGGTGCTGGAGCTGGGTAAAACTCTCACCCTCCTGAATTTTAGTGTGCCCATCTGTAAAACTGGGCAGATGATGCCACCAAGCCCTCTGGGATGAAGTAGGAATTTAATGAGATGATACCACAGAGCCTCAGTTAGTACTGGCCCTAGTCAGGGGGTGCTGGAACCGCCCCCTCCAGTTCTGGGTTGGCAGCTCCTCCCAATCACCCAGGGCGCAAACACTGAGGTCTCAGGCAGACCTGGGGGGGTGGGGGCCATGCGGTGAATACCTGCAGCATCTGGCTGGCACTTCACCTCCAGGTCGACAGTGGACAGGCACAGCTTGTGGCCCTCCTGCAGTGCCGCCTGCTCCTTGGCGCTCCGCATGGAGCTGCCCACGCTCAGGCGGCGTCCCACGGTGGTCACCTGCTTATAGAACTGTTTCCCTGTGATCTTGTGGTCAAAGCCCAGCCAGCTGAACTTGATCTTCACCCTGGAAGCCACAGGATAGTGTCTGTTGGTGCCACCCAGGACCCTGGCTAGCATGAGGGTTGGGGCCGAAAAGTGTGCAGACTTACGAGTAGTCCATGTCCTCTGGCCCCGGGAAGGGCTCCAGTGGCCAGTTAAAGAAGCAGTTGAGGAAAACCAGTCCAGAGCAGCCGGCCCAGACCACAAGGATGACGATGAAAGAGGCACCCGAGTCGTAGATGAGCTGCCAGGCACATGGGGACAAAGGGTCAGAGTCAGAGTGGGCAGTAGGCACCTGGAAGCCCCTGCTTCCCTGTGCTGAGCTGTAGGAGGAGGCACAGTCCTGGCAGCCTGGCCCATTGGTCATTCAAAACCCTGCATTCCAGTAATTCCAACTTGCCTGGCCCTGGCATGTCACTAACTTGGACCAAAGGTCACTGCCTTGGAGAGGCCTTTGCTTACTACCCCATCACTGTCACGTCTGCCTCACTGGCCCACAGCAAGCAGCCCTGGGTGAGATCAGTGCATCGCTTGATGGATTTACTTGTCTGCTGTTAGTCCAGCTCCCTGAGGGCAGGAGGCTGCTGACCCTGTCCACAGAAGTGTGAACAAGGTAGCTTTGAGACCCATGTGCACATATGAATGCATCTCCCTCGGCTCCTCTGTGCAATGGGTGTGACGCTGGCATGGGTCTTTAGAGTGTTGTGTGGTAGGTGGGCGTGAGAATGCCAGGGCTGAGTAAGCTACCAGTTACTGCTGTGAGTACTGATTATTTCCAGTGTCTACATGAGAATCCCCAAAGTACTGACATACAGCTGCCCAGCTACAGCTGCCCAGGGAGGAGGCCAGCAGTTATAGACACTGAGAAAAGGTAGAGGAATTTGTAGGCTTCTTCACCATCAAGGAGCAAAAGAACCTCCAATGTCCACAGGATGGCTGGTCCTAGATTCCTACCTCCTACCACCTTGATTCCTAGGTGACCAGTCCACATCTGGGACTGCCTCCCCTCATCAGTAATAGTTCCCCCCCGCCGCCCCCCTGCTTCACATCTCTGAGAAGTGTGGCTTTGACTGGGTCCTGGTGCCCAGGGAGGATAAAGTCCTTGCTGAAGCTCTCACAGAGCAACAGGATTTGGGGAGGGAACCTGGGTTGGTAGACTGTGAGGTGTTTGCTTCATCCTGACCCCATGTGACTTCCACAGACATAGAATCCTGCCCGGGAGGGAAACAGCTGAAGCAACTTGGCCAAGAGCAGAGCTTTGGCTAATGAGGAGCAACAGCCCAACAACAACAGGCTAGGGGGACTCAGGACCGGAGGGAACTCACCCACCCTCCTTTCCCTAACCCAGCCTGTGGTCACACACTACAGCGATATGCTTGAACCTCCAGTTCCCCACGGCCTAGGGGTTTTATTTTCTTACTCCTGTTGTGCCCAGGTGCATCCTGCCCAGGTGCAAGGGGTGGAAAGGGAGGGGCCTTCTCCATGGCCAACAATGACTTCTCTCTTCAGAGAGGACTAAGAAGCCTTGGGGGAGGCCTCTGCACATACACTAGCACAAAGTACTCTGCTGAAGACCCATGGCCACACCCTTACCTTGATTCCTGGGAAGGTAACTGCTGAGGAGGCGTAGGATCCAATCATCAAGGCAATAAATGTGGACCGAAGGTCGCCGAACATGTTGGGCAGCTAAGAAGATGGACAGAGGCAAGGTTTAGGGGAGGGAGTTCAGAGCCTACGCAGTGTCAGGCACGCTTGCTCACCTGCCCTGCTCCAGGGTAAGCCACAGGGTAGTCCAGGGGTGATTACTATCAATTGCAAATTTTCCCTTTCTGGACTGAGATGGATGAGACAAGAAAAGGAGAATTAAAAAAAAAAAAAAAAAATCAGGTTGGGTAATAGTGGCGCATGCCTGTGTCAGGATGCTGAGATAGGAGGATCACAAGTTCAAGGCCAGCCTCAGCAACTTAGCAAGGCCCTGAGAAACTTGTCTCAAAATAAAATATGAGCAGGACTAGGGATGTGGCTCAGGTAGTACAAGCACCCCTGGCTTCAAACCCCAGTACCAAAAAAGAGGGGGGTTCCAAATGTAAAGAGATGGTTGTTTGACTTTTGGGGGGTCAAGTATCCCTGCCCCTGGCATAGGCCAGGGGCCCTCTTATCTTTTCAGGGTTACACTGAGATGCCAGAGAGCAAAGTTATGAGCCTCAGGCATCCCTCAAAGGGAGAAAGCCCGTTAAAAATAAGAATCTATTTGGGGATAAGAACGTCACTTTATAAATAAAAATACCAGAGTCCCAGAAGGACCAGATGTCATCAAAAGCTGCTTTTGGTTTTGAGAGAGTAGGTTTCTGGGAGGTACCATCAGAATTCTATAGTTCCCTCAGGGCTAATAAGAAAACCAGCCCAGGTTCCTGGTTATGAATTTCTAAGTACAAATAGGGGATCCTCCTCCCACCTGAGGTCCCATCCTAGCGATGGGCACCTGAGAAGGCTAATGGTGGAATTAGCCTTAATTAATCAGGCCCTGTGTCATGACAGCTCACCCTGGGTGCAGGACAAGAGATGGCCCATTGAACAAGACTTCAAAGCCCAACCCTCAGTGATTCTGCAGAAACCCAGGTATAGTAAAATGCTACAGAGTCATGAATTCAGACAGATCTGGGGCAAAGTACATCCTCCCAAACAACTAGCCATAGCTTTTCTTCTCCAGCCTCAGGAAAGACTGCAATGCAGTAGACTCACACCCACAATGTCCCTGTCATTGGGGAGGCTCTCCTGAGAGTTATGCTATCCAACGTCATTGAATTCAGGTTGCCTCCAGGGATATAAGCTATGTTCCCCTTCCCCACTTTTGACTTGAATCATTTTTGTTTTATCAAACATGGCTACTGCAAGCTAAATCGTTGCTGATGAATGGAGGCAGTTGGGACTTGGTTATATGCCTGTTCCTCATTATTTCTGCTTTTTTCTCCCCACAAATGTAAGTAAATAATGGACATTACCAAAATTTATAATTCTGGGTTGGGCTGGGTGTGGTGGCGCACACCTGTAATCCCAGCAGTTCGGAGGCTGAGGCAGGAGGATCACAAATTCAAAGCCAGCCTCAGCAATGGCAAGATGCTAAGTAACTCAGTGAGACTGTATTTCTAAATAAAATACAAAATACGGATGGGGATGTGGCTCAGTGGTCCAGTGGTCCCAAGTTCAATCCCCAGTACCAAAAAAAAAAAAAAAAAAAAAAGGCGGGGGGCTTGTGATGTGGCTCACTGGTTGAGTGCCCCTGAGTTCAATCCCCAGTAAAAAAAAAAAAAAAAAAAAAAAAATTCTGGGTTGGGGATACAGCTCAGAGGTAGAGTGCCTACCAAGCATGAGGCCCTGGGTTGAATCCCTAGCACTGCAACACTGCAAAAAAAATAAAAAATAAAAAAAAATCCCATGCTTGGGCTGCGGTTGTGGCTCAGCAGTAGAGTGCTTGCTTGACACATATGAGGCCCTGGGTTCAATCCTCAGCACCACATAAAAATAAATAAAATAAAGGTATTATGTCCATCTACAACTAAAAAATAAATATTAAAAAAAAACAAAAACCCATGCTTCAAAGGACACCACTGAAAAAGTAAAAAGCCAGGTTGGGGATGTTGTTCAGTGGTAGAGTGCTTGCCTAGCATATATGAGGCCCTGGGTTTGATCCCCAGTACTGGGGGGGGGGGAGTTTCAGAATGCACAGAATGGAAAAAAATTTTTACAAAAATCATATATATGATTAGGGGCTTGTATTTAGGATATATAAAGAACCCCTATAACTAATAAGAAAACCTATTTTTTAAGTGGGCAAAGGAGCAGGTAGGGGGTACATGCCTGTAATCCCAGCTACTTGTGAGGTTGAGGTAGGTAGGATGATCCCAAGTTTGAGGACAGCCTAGGCAACTGAATGAGGCTCTGTCTCAAAAAATAAAAAAAGGACTGGGGGATATACCACAGGGAAGAGCATCCCTGGGTTCAATCCCCAATGCCTCAGAATTAACAAGAAGAAAGATAAAGATGTGAACAGGCGCTTCTCCAAAGAAGATATACAAATGGCAAAAAAAAAAAAAAAAAATCACAGGAAAAGATACTCAACATCATTAATCACAAAGAAATGCAAATCAAAACCACATGAAATACCAGTTGGTCCCCACCAGGATGGCCATAATAAAGTCAGATTTAACACATGTTGTTAAGAATGTAGAGGGATTGGAACACTCATGCACTTCTGGTGAAAAACAGTTCAGTCACTTTGGAAAACAGTCTGGCAGCTCTTCAAACAGTTAAAACTAACCACACAACCCAAAGTTGACTCCTAAGTTCATACCTAAGAGAAATAAAGATGTTCACACAAAAATGTGTAAGTCAATGTCTACAGCAGCATTCCTTATAACAGCCCAAAGTGAGAACAACCTGAATGTGCATTAATGAATGAATAGATTAACAAATCTGGTATATTCAATTCTTATTTTTTGGTTGGTTGGTTTTTTTATACTAGGGATTGAACCCAGGGACGCTTCACCACATCCCCAGCCCTTTTTATGTTTTATTTAGAAACAGGGTCCCACTAAGTTGCTCAGGGCCTCGCTGAATTGTTAGAGGCTGGCTTTGAACTTGGGATTCTCCTGTCTAAGGCTCCCAAATTGCTGGGATTACAGGTGTGTGTGTCTGGCTTCATCAATAGTATTTGGTTATAAAAAGAAAAGACGTACTCTAAAAACATGGATGAGTCTTGAAAACATACTGCTAAGTGAAAGAAGTCAGACACAAAAGACCACATATTATATGATTCCACTTATATGAATTGTCCCCAATGGGTAAATCCATAAAAACAAAGATTACTAGTTGCCAAGGCCTGGGAGGTAAAGAGGGAGGGAAACTAATGGGTACAGGGTTTCTGTCTGGGGTCACAGTATTGATTGTAGTGGTGAATGTACAACTACAAAATATACCAAATATATAAATACACTAAAAACCAATGAATTGTACACTTCAGGTGAACTAACTGGTTTGTGAATCACATGTCAATATAGCCATTAATAAGACCCAGTGGCTTGGGAGGCTGAGGCAGAAGGATTGTGCGTTCAAAGCCAGCCTTAGCAACTTAGTGAGGCCCTAAACAACTTAGCGAGGCCCTAAACAACTTAGCGAGACCCTGTCTCAAAGTAAAATATAAAAAAGGGCTGGGGATGTGGCTTAGTTGTTAGGTGCCCCTGGGTTCAATCCCTAATACCAAAAAGAGAAGAGAAGAAGAGTAAGAGACTTAAGATTTTTTGGTATCCCAGGGTTAAAAATGAACAGGAATGAATCTATAGTATGTGGCCAACTAAGCCACCTTAGAGAATGAGGCTTGGGAGCCCACCCAGGCTCCCCTCAAAATTTCTAGCACATACAAAAAGCTCTTCCCAGTCAGGTATGATGCCACAATTTATAATCCCAGAGATTCTATAATTCCAGGGACTCAGGAGGCTGAGGCAGGAGGTTTGCAAGTTCAAGGCCAACCTGGACATTTGTAAGACCCAGTCCCAAAATAAAATATAAAGGGCTGGGGAGCAGCACTCCTGACTTTGCAAAACAAAACAAAAAACAACCAAAACTCTTCCCTTGAAGAGTGGGTGCTGTGTCCTAGGCTTCTCAGGAAGGATCAGAGAGGGGAAAGGGAGAGGCAGAGCAGACAAAAGAGATGTGAAGTGCTCATGTGTGTCCAGACACACCCCGATGAGCTCGAAAGGTGCCAAACTGCATTCTCTGCACACCTGCCTCCTAGGTATGCTGCATTTCAAAGGACAAGCCCGGTTCCTGAGCTCACATACTTGGGCTGGTCCTTGCTAGTCCCACCTGCAAAGCTGTTTTGTAAGGGGACATCCTGGAGCCATATCCACCTCGGGGAAAATCCAAAGATTAGGTCTATGGGGAAAGAGGGAACTGTTCCTGCCTGGGATTCCACTCCAACCAGCACAGATAAAAAGAGAAAGGGATCAGAGAAGGCTTAGAACCCAACCAGAAGAGCCTAGACTCTTTGGTGCAGGGTCAAGCCAGGTGAATGTTCTTTTCCTTGAGAATGAACATATGTGCACATAGCTATTGTTTCTTTAAGATAGATTCCCCGAAGTAGAATCACCTCTGAGTACAAACTTCTCAACCGGGATTCAGAAATACTCCAAAAAGCACACAGCTAGCTTGCTGTTCGTTTTCTTTCTACACTTTAATCTCAAGCCTGCCTTAACCTTCACCCAGGCTAGATGCGGACAGAACAGCAGTGGCTTGACGCCAGCATGCAGTCCTATCCTGATCTTCTCGATCCTTTTTCTGGTACTAGATCCAGGAAAGAATAGCACCTGGGAGACAGGCTGATTTTCCACCTGTCAGCAGGTGAACTGTTGCCCTCAGGCTTGAACAAGGACAGCAACTTTCCAGCTGCCCTTCCTGCTGACCAGCCTCACCTTGCCTGGAACATTCTTATCAACACTATGAAAGCTCTCTCCAACATGTTATTCTGGTCAGAAGGACCATTCCTAGGAGAGAACAGAGCCTCAGGGCAAACCACACAGCACAGCTTCCCGCCAATACCTACACCTTATATTTTAAATTATGACTTTTTTTTCCTGATTAGAAATTGTATGTCTGTTTTAAAACATTTGGAACAAAATATACATAAACAATTAAATAAAAGTCACCCTTATAGAGCCATATTACCATTTGGATATATATTTCTTCTTCCTACTAATACCTATAAATTTTTAATATAACTGGGAGTATATGAAATATTTTTTTTTTCTTGTGGTACTGAGGGTTAAAACTGGGGCATTCTACTACTGAGCTACATCCCAAGTCCTTTTTATTTATTTTTTAAAAATTTTCAGACAGGGTCTTGCTAAGTTGCTGAGACTGACCTCAAATTTGTGATTCACCTGCCTCAGCCTCCCAAGATGCTGAGATGCACCACTGTATCTGGCACAACTATTTTTGTAAGGAAAATTCCCAAATGTAGAATCATTAAGCAAAAGGGAATACATGTTTTTTGAAGGATGTATGATACTTCATGTCAAACAGCCTTTTCAGAAGACCTGCCACCAACCAACACTCTAACACTCCCACCTGCAATGAGGAAAGTCATCAAAGTCACTCCAATGTTGTGTTACCATTATTTTTAACATACACTGCTTTACTAATATCCTCGATTTTTAGTTGTTTTTGTTTGTTTGTGTTTTTGTTTGTTTTGTTTTGTTTTTTGGTGTGTCTGTGTGGTGTGTCTGTATGATGCGTCTGTGTGGTGCTGGGGACTGAACCCAGGGCCTCAAGCAGGCTAGGCAAGGACTCTACCACTGAGCTATACCCTCAGCCCTTTTTTAAAAATTTTTATTTCGGACAGGGTCTCACTAAATTCACAAGCTGGCCTCAGCCTCTGGAGTAGCTGGAATTACAGGTGTGCACCACTGTGAAAAGCCCAGTATCCTTGTTTCAAAATCCATTTCTTGACAGGGGTGTAGCTTAGTGGTGAAGTATTTACCTGGCTCTGGATTTGATCATTAGCAATTCCAAAAAAAAAAAAAAAAAAATCCATTTCTTTGTATATATGAATGACATTAGACTGATATCTGCTTCAAAATAATCTGGATGGTGGGTGGAGTTACAAATGAAACAAGACTGGCTACAGGGCTGGGGATGTGGCTAAAGTGGTAGCGTGCTCGCCTGGCAGGCGTGCGGCCCGGGTTCGATCCTCAGCACCACATACCAACAAAGATGTTGTGTCCGCCAATAAGTAAAAAAAAAAATATTAAAAAAATATTAAAGTTCTCTCTCTCTCTCTTCTCTCTCTCTCTGAAAAAAAAAATCTATTAAATAATAAAAAAAAAAAAAAAAGACTGGCTACAACCTGACAAGCACTAAATTATAAGATAGGCACATGCGGTTCATTATACTTTTTTCTCTAAAACCATGTATGTTTAAAATTGTCCATAATTAAAAAGATAAGGGGCTGGGGATATAGCTCAGTCAGTAGAGTACTTGTCTTGCATTCATAAGGCCCTGAGTTCAATCCTCAGAACCATCAAAAAAAGAAAACAAACAACAAAAAAAGAAGTCTTCTTTGGGGCTGGACATGGTGGTGCACACCCATAACCCCAACAATTCAGTAGGCTGAAGCAAGAGGATTGCAAGTTCAAGGCCAGCCTTGGCAACTTGGCAAATCCCTAAGCATCTTAGTGAGATCCTGTCTCAAAATAAAACATATGAAAAGGACTGGGATGCAGCTCAGTAGTAAAATGCCCTGAGTTCAAAAATAAATAAAAATTAAAAAAAGAAAAAAAAAAGATAAGGTGAGCTGGGTGTAGCACATAACCTGTAATCCCAGCTACTCAAAAGGCTTAGGTAAGAGACCAGCCTGGGCAATGTATCAAGATCCTTTTTTTTTTTTTTTTGGTGGGGTTGGGGTGGGATAACAGAGATTGAACTCAGGGCACTCAACCACTGAGTCACATCCCCAGCCCTATTTTGTATTTTATTTAGAGACAGGGTCTCACTGAGTTGATCAGCGCCTCACTTTTGCTGAGGCTGGCTTTGAACTTGAGAGCCTCCTGCCTCAGCCTCCTGAGCCACTGGGATTACAGGCGTGTGCCACTGCACCTGGCAAGACCCTGTATTAATGTGGCTGCAAGTTTACTCTCTTGATACTCACTCAGTGCACACTGACTACATGTTTTTAAAATCTACTCTTGAAAAGACTAAAAATAGTTTTAAAAATTAAATTGTACAAAGTTTACTTCTTTTGATGGAGATGGAGAAGTCAAGCAATTTTCTTTTGTCAGCTATCCAAGGTGACTCTGGAAACGCAACATTGAAAAGCTGCCCCATCTCATCGAGACAGATTAGCTAATAGAGTTTGGCAGTCATGATGGATATTCAAGGTATTCCTTTCATTTGTCCTAAAGCTGTCCTGAGGCTTGCTAATTCAAAGTGTGGCCACTGGCCACCAGCACTGGTGTGACCAGAGTGTTTGATAAGAATTGCAGACACTCAAGTCCTTCTCTGTTCCTACTTAATCAAAATCTGCAAAGTAATAATATATCTGTGTTTCAAATCTCAGTAAAGTCTCAAAGTTCTATTAAAAAAAAAAAAGGGGGGGGGCTGGGGATGTGGCTCAAGTGGTAGCGCGCTCGCCTGGCATGCGTGCGGCCCGGGTTCGATCCTCAGCACCACATATAAACAAAGATGTTGTGACTGCCGAAAACTAAAAAATAAATATTAAAAAATTCTCTCTCTCTCTCTTTAAAAAAAAAAAAAATCAAGGGCTGGGGGTATAGCTCAGTTGGTAGAATGCTTATCTCATAAGCTCAAGGCCCTGGGTTCAATCCCTAGCACCAAAAAAAAAAAAAAAGAAAAGAAAAAAAAGGCAAGACATCCTATAATGTACATCTTAGGATGTTTTCCCTAACTCTCTGAGATGAGAACTCCATTAAAAAACAAAAGCACACTTGTAATTCCAGCAGCTTGGGAGGCTGAAGCAGAAGGTTGCCAGTTCAAACCCAGTCTCAGCAATTTAAGAGGCTATGAGCAACTCAGCAAGACCCTGTCTCTAAATAAAATATAAAATAGGGCTGGGGCTCAATGATTAAGTGCCCCTGGGTTCATTCCCTGGTACCATAAATAAACAAAAAATAAATAAATAAATGCCCACATGTACTTTACTTGAAAGTTAATTATTAAAAGAAGAACAGTCAGGTGGTTCATGCTTGTAACCCCCAGCAACTCAGGAGGCTAAGGCAGGAGGACTGCAAGTTTGAGGTCAGTCTCATCAACTTAGCAAGACTTTTTCTCAAAAAAAAAAAAAAAAGGGCTAAGAATGTGGCTCAGTATTAAGTGACCCAGGATTTAACCAATTCCTAGTATTAAGAAAGAAAGAAAGAAAGAGAAAGAAAGAAAGCTGGGCACAGTGGCATACAACTGTAATTATAGAGGCTCAGGAGGCTGAGGCAGGAGAATAGCACATTCAAAGGGAACCTCAGCAACTTAGTGAGATCCTGTCTTAAAATTAAAAATAAGGACTAGGGATGTGGCCCAGTGGTTAAGCACCCCTGGGTTCAATCCCTAGTACAAAAAAAAAAAAGAAGAAGAAGAAGAACATAGCACTTATTTTGTTTCTGTGAGTAAGGTAGCTCTTTATTTATTTATTTCTGTAACACTTTTTCTAGTCTCCACTTAGTTGAAACCTTCAACAGGAAGTTTATATTTATGAGGCACCAACTTCACAGAAGTAAAGAGGTGATGGACGGACTCACAAACAAGGTCCAACAGATGACTCCAAATGAGAAGTTTATTCTTTGGAGAATTGCTCATAAAGAGCAAAACACCTCTTTTCAGAAAATGAAAAAAAAGCTTTTCAGCAGGGCACAGTGAATTATGCCAGTAATCCCAATGGCTTAGGAGGCTGAGGATCCCAAGTTCAAGGTCAGCCTCAGAAATTTAGCAAGGCCCTACCAACTCAGCCAGACCCTGTCTCTAAATGAAATATTTTTTAAAAGGGCTGGGGGTGTGGCTCAGTGGTTAAGAAACTGATATCTGATAAAGAACATGTACCCCAAATATAAAAATCCCAAATATACAAATAACTCATAAAATTTTAGAAATGGGCAAAAGATCTGAACAGATACTTCACAGGAGATATATGAATGGAAAAGAAGCATATTAAAAGATGCTCAACACCATGGGGGATTGCAAATTAAAACAATCAGATGCCATTCCACATCTATTAGGAAGATTGTAATCTGGAAAACTGACAATCCCAAATGCTGGCGAGGATGCAGAACAAGAGCAATGCTTGTTTGTGGCTAGCAGGAGTACAAAGTGACACACCCACTTTGGAAGCCACTTTGGCAGTTCTTACAAAGCTAAGCTGAGTCTTACTGGCAATTGGGCTCCTGCGTATTTACCAGCTGAATTTTCCTGACTGAATTAAAAACTTATGTCCACATGAAAACCTGCACATCGATGTTAATGGTTTTATTCATAATCACCCCAACTTGGAACCAACCAGGGCATCCTGCAGTAGGTGACTGAACAAACCAACCTGTGGTATAGCTATGCAATGGAACACTATTAGGCAATAAAAAAAAAAAAAAAAGCACTGGTAAGCCATGAAGACATGGAGGGAGCATGAAGACATGGAGGGAGCATATTGCTAAGTGGAAGAAGCCAGCAGGGTTCCAAATACATGACATTTTGGAAAAGGCAAAAGTATAAAGATCGTAAAAAATTGATGATTGTCATGGGTTTGGGGTGGGAGAGAAGCATTAATACAAATTAGGAAAAGCATTAATACAAATTAGTACTAGGAATTCTTGTGGTTATGAAACTATCCTGAATCATAATTATAATGACAGACACATCATGATATTCACCAAAATATAGGAGGGTGTTAACAGAGAATGAATATTAGTGTGAACTATGGACTGTATACAAAATATACTGATGCAAAATATTAATAATAGAGGAAATTGTTATGTGGGGGATCGTAGGCATATAACTACGTAATATCTGCTCAATTGTTCTGTTCTAAATGTAAAAATGCACTGAAAAACAAAACAAAAAACCTTGCCTTAAAAAGGACTAGAGGAGCTGGGTGCAGTAGTACATGAGGGTCTGTAATCCCAGCAGCTTGGAAGGCTGAGGCAGGAGGATCCCAAATTCAAGGCCAGCCTCCGCAAAAAGCAAGGTGCTAAGCACCTCAGTGAAACTCAGGGGTGGGAATGTGGATTAGTGGTCAAGTGCCCCTGAGTTCCATCCCCAACACTTCCCCCCCAAAAAATAAAATAAAGGACTAGAGGTCACCCTGGGTTCAATTCCTAGTACTACAATAAATAAATAGTGGGGAAAAGCATTTATTTTATTTCTAATGACTCTGAACATTTTTCTCCACTTCTAAAAAAAACAAAAAAAATCCGTCATTTTCACTTCATTTGTCTTTTTATCCCCATGGGGATGTTAATCTTTTCTATTGATTTGTAGAGGTCCTTTTTACATTAAAGACATCCACAATTTGTTCATATACTAAAGTGTGTTTTCCTAATTTGTCATTTAACTTCCTCTTTGAAGTTAAAAATTCATGGTGCTATCTATTTTTTTGGGGGGGGGGGGGAGTACTGGGTGTTGGACCCAGGAAGGCTCTACCACTGAACTATATCCCGAATTCTTTTTTATTTATCTTTTTTTAAAATATATATTTTTAGTTGTTGTTGGACTTAATATTTATTTATTTATTTACATAAGTGCTGAGAATCAAACCCAGTGCCCCACACAAGTGAGGTAAGCCCTCTACCACTGAGGCACAACCCCAGTCCCTATCTTTTTTTTTTTTTGAAACAGGGTCTGGCTGAGTTGCTGGAACTGGCCTTGAACTTGGGATTCTCCTGCCTCAGCCTCCTGAGAAGCTGGCATTACAGGTGTGTGCCACCACACGCAACAAGAATTACTCTTTAAAATGGTAATTCTAATTTGTGTTTTATCCTTTAGGCTGCTTCTCTCTCTCCCAAAACTATCATACTTGCCAGAGGAGATCTCTCTCACTGGCTGGGCCCTGGAGTAGCCTGATTAGATTTCCTTACTATTAAGTAATAATAACATATATTAATAGCTACTATTTTTTTAATATTTTTTGGTTGAAGTTGGACACAACCAAAAAGTATTTAAAAATTTTATTTCCCTTATTTATTTATCTTTTATGTGGTGTGAGGATCGAACCCAGGGTCTCGCATGTGCTAGGTGAACGCTCTACCGCTGAGCCACAACCCCAGCCCCAATAGCTACTATTTTTAATACCTATTATCTTTAAAACTCTCAAAGCAACCTATAAGATAAATATTACTTATTCTTATTTACTGGGTACAGAACTTAAGAGTCAAGGCATTTCCTCAAACTGGCAAAGGCCAAATTTAGGATTCGATGCACGGCAAGGAAATGGCAGAGCCACCAGGTGACCCTGCCTCTGGGAGCCTCCCGGGGCCCTGCCTGACACTCCCTTCAGTTGGGGCTCCAAGGCAGCTCTCCTCACTTCTCAGGCCTCCTACATGTTTCCTGATGAGCCTTCTGTCTGACTCTAGCCAAATGGAGATTTCTGACATCCCCTCAGGTGTTCCTTTATGACCCACCTGCCCCTGCCCTCACCTACCCTCGGCCTTCCTTGGTTGACCTCCCCCACGGTCCTGGGCCACACCACCAAGTGATCTGCATTTTCCTGTGGACTCCTGTTTCTCTTCAGGTCTGGTCTCTTCCCTCACTGGGCTGGCCGACCCCACTCGCTTGCTTACTCCTTCTGCCTCAGCCTCATCTCTGCTGCACACAACGGCTGCTCAGAGGCCGAGATAATGGAGTGGCGGCTGAGTGCTGAGAAGTGGCCTGGTGCGGCCTCCAGGGCCTGGCAGAGGGGAAGAAGCCGCTCCACTGCCAAGGAGGAAGCTGGAGCCGTGCTGTAGTGACAGATGCCAGGGGAAACACTCAGCAGAGGCTGTTTCCTGACTCACAAGCACAGTCACAGGTGGAGGGTGCAGACCCTTCTCCGGGCTTTGGGGGTCTTCTCAGCACCCCCTGCAGCCTCTGCCCTCCCAGCTTGGGCTACTGGATCTCACTGGCCAGGGAAGCCTGTGATGACTCATTCTCTTTGGGCCCCTCAGCTGCACCATAAACAGGCCAGGCTGTGTGACCTTCCCAGAGGGGAACGCAGCAGCTGCAGGCAGCCCCTCCCTGGTGTTCTGGGCACAAAGCATGGCCACTGGACAAGCGTCCCAGAGGCCAGGGCCACAGGAGAGAGAGAATGGACTGTGTCCTTCCTTGAAGGACTCTTAAGATGCCCAAGGTTATGTGCCTCTCTCCCTAGGATCCTCCACGACAGGCCATGGGGTTAGTGACAGGCAGACCAGGGCCAAGTGTAGCTCCTGGCACTGATTTTCCAAATCTATGGCCTCTTGAGTCCACCAGCCCTGGAGAAACACCCTGGCTTTCAGAGAGATGCCACCCACAGTCTGGGTAGGCTCCAGAGCCAAGCAGTGGGTGGGGGCTGACACTCTGGCCCTCAGGCCCCTTGCAGAGGTGAGCCTTGTCCTCAAGTGGCTGAGGTACACACCCAGCATTCTGTACAACCTGTATAGGCCAGGATCCAGGTACCAGTCTGGACAAGCGGATTCAGCAAAGCTGGGCTGTTTCCTAACATAAACAATCCGGCGCCTCTCTGCACACATTGCTGAGAAGGTCCTTGTGGTCACCTTTCCGCTCCATTGCTGAAGGGCAGGGAAGGGAAACTGCCTTCCCCCAGTCATTTCCCTCCCTACCTGCCCGTTCTAGCTCTGTTGATGCCCCCGCTGCACTTTCTGTCCACCCCGGCACATGTCCCGTGCTGGAGCAAACCCCTGAGGTGGAACCTCTGATGGGCAAATTCTTCCCAAACCAGTGGCAATCAGCTGACTGCTTCAGGTACCCAAGGCACAGACAGAAATGGAGGGAGGTACTGAAGCCAAAATGGCCCCAGGCACCAGGAGTTCTGCCCCACGTGGCACCTGGGCTCTCCAGAGGGAGGCAGGAAGCACTGTGGGACCTCCCCCTGGCTACAGAATCGGGGTCCACTGAGCAAAAATGCTGAACTCCCATCTCCTCCCCAGGGCATGTGCTTCCCCGCCATTCTCTCAGGTATTTGAAGAGGGATGTTTACTCCATTCTCTTCAAACTCTGAACCAATTCCCATGGGATCATTTCTTCCTCAGGTTTAAAAATCAGACTTCAATGAATCAAACAGGAAAAGCCCACAGAGAAATTTTTCCTGAAGGAGCCTGGCAACACTTTGTAACCCCTTTTCTGTGAGTATTTCAGCCCAGAACTCCCCACCCCACCCGCACTGACAGGGGTGAGAGTAATGAAGTGGAAAAGATATGTTCACAATTTTGGCTGCATCTGCTCCCATCTCTAAGCAACCCAGGCCTTGGATTGAAGGGTGGTGGCCCAAAGACGCCACTTCAGTCACCCGGCTAGTGTTTGTGCTCCGGCCGATGAAGCGAGTTAAAGGGTTAGACAAATGCAACTCATTGAGCAAATAGACCAGAGTGTGTCACACCAGATGTCCAGGAGAAGGCTGGCGTTCCACACCACAGGGAGCATGCTGCACCCCTGGACTGGCCTGGCACCCTCCCTCCAGGATGCCACATGCTGCCCAGGACCCAGGTTGCAGTTGTAGGAATTTGATTTAGGAAGCTCCTAAAGGCAACCCTGAAGACTCCTTTGTCCCCAAAACAAGTCAGTCCTGGCTGTTGGACAGCTAACCTGTCACAGGATTGCCCTTACCTTCTGAGCCCCTACTCTTACAGGAAGAATCACACATGAACCAGGCATAGTGTGCATCACATAATCCCAGCTACTTGGGAGGCTGAGGCAGGAGGATCTCAAGTTCAAGTCTAGCTTTGGCATTTAGCAAGATCATGTCACAAAAATAAAATTAGAAAGAGTTGAGGATGTAGATCGGTGGTAGAGTGCTTGCCTAGTATGTGCAAGGCCCAGTACCCCACAGAAATCATCCATAAGCACAAACCTCTCAGGCTCTGTGGGGAGGGCGATCAGTCATCTCTTCCCAGACCAAGAGGAAAAGGCATTTTGCCAACTTGGGGCCCCCTCTCCACCGATGGGAGTAATTGGTTGTCTTTATTTAAACTATACCCCATGCCACACAAAACCCCCTGGGACTCAAAAAGTCCCCAAATTAGGATTTCCATGGCAACACATCACCCCACATTCTCAGGTTGTCAAGGAGTGATTATCTATGGCCCTATCCATGGCAGTTGTAGGAATTTGATTTAGGAAGCTCCTAAAGGCAACCCTGAAGACTCCTTTGTCCCCAAAACAAGAACATGGGTGGGAGACACAAACAGAAAGCTCCATTGTGCTGCTAGCTCGGCATCTCTGGGAGCTGGTCCTGACAGTTCTGCTTTTTAAAGGCCTGGGCTGTGTCAGAATGAGATTCAGCTCTGCTCAGCAGAAGCTCTGGCCAGCCCAGAACACTGCCCAGCACCTCCAGCCTGTCCTCGCTGACCTGCTTCCCTTTCCCCATTAGGGGCTATTCTCAGGAGACCTCAGGCCTCCTGGGAGGCCTTGTAGAATGGAGGAGTGTCCAAGGAGATCCCTCCAGGCAGGGAGAGGAGTGTGGCTTTCAAAGCCCCTGGAGAGCTGGTCTATGCAATTAGAAGATGTGGGAGTGAGTAGAGGGTGTCAGCCCCCCTACCCTCAGGCAGGGAATAGTTCTGTAGCAGTTTCTTGGAGCCTCCAGACCAAAGGCTGCCAAACTTTTTCCCTACAGGGCCAGACAGTAAATATATCAGGCGTTTCAGGCCATATGGTCTCTGTCATGACTGTCTAACTGCCGCTATAGCACGAAAACAGCCGTAGACAATATGTGTACAAATAGGCATGGGGAGGTTCCAGTAAAACTTGGCTTATAAAAACAGGCAGTGGCCTCGATTTGGCATGAGGTGGTAGTTTGTTGACCTCTGCTCTAGATCCAAGAATGGGGACCTTAGCTGTCTGCCTCCCTAAAACATATCCCTGGTAACCAAACACATTAAGTGACGAGCAGACAGTTTTCTTGCCTGTTTGATACCTACCCTAAGTAGGTGGCCTTCTGTCTCCTCCCCATGGGAGGGAGAACCAGGAGCTGACAGAGATGCTCCTGACACAATCATCTCAGCCTTCACACAGCAAGGTACACTCCCCTGGCCCAATGCCCCTAAGCAGCATATACACAACATTTCCTTGCAAACAATTTCAAGGGAGTGCAGAGCTCTCCTGAAACTTATTCATGAACTATGAAGAGGACTAAAAACCCTAAAGTGAGATCCCTTGCTCACTCTGAAAGAGCTAGCTCCTTTGTATTTGAAAGAGCTCTTACAAAGCATTTAAAAAAAAAAAAAAAAAGGATAAAGAACTCTGCAGAAAAAAATAGACAAATGACACAAAGAAGCAATTCACACAAGACACAAATGACCAAGAGGTAAAAGAATGCTGTCCCACTCAAAATTAAAGAAATTTTTTAAAAAATCATGGTATAATATCACTTGCCTATAATCCCAGTGACTTGGGAGGCTGAGGCAGGAGGATCAAGAGTTCAAACCGATGGGAGGGGAGGGAAGGGGAAGGGGGGGATGGAAGGACAGCAGAATAAAATAGACATTATTACTGCTGTGGGTATATACATGACTGCATGACCAATGTAATTCTGCAACCTGTACACTCAGAAAAATGAGAAATTATATCCCATCTGATTCAAATGTACGATATGTCAAGATCATTGTACTGTCATCAGCAATTTAGCAAAGCCCTAGGCAATTTAATGAGACCCTGTCTCTATAAAATATAAAAAAGGGCTGGGGATATGGCTCAGAGGTTAAGCACCCCTGGGTTCAATCCCTAACACAACACAACAAAATAAAGTAAAATAAAATAGAATAATAAAAGAATATGGGCCTATTAGTTTCTTCTAAAAGTTTCTTGGACAACGACTTCAGAGTTCACTTTAAAGGCTTTGTTCAAGAGGACTCACAGTATGGTGCTTTTTATCATTTTTTTTTTTTTTTTTTGGCCATGCTGATGGACTGAACCCAGGACTTTGTGCATGCTAGGCAAGTGTTCTAACACTGAGCTACATTCCCAGTCTCTATTTATATTATGCTTTATTATGACAAACCATCTTTCTGCATTTTGGAACTTAAATTCCTCAAGTCCCAGGACCATCTCATCCTTCTATCCCTGAAGTTCAGACCTGCCATAACAGAGGCCCAGCGTGACTAAAACAATGGGGGTGATGCCAGGTTTTTATTTTTCATCTTGATGAAAGGGCTGGTGGTTTTCACACTATCCGAGAACAAACAGATCCATGACTCCTGTTTCACAATTTACACAACTCAGTGGAATGTGTGTACTTCTGATAGTGCAAACATATTTCTCACAGTTTCGACATTTGTTTTCCTCTGAGGATTTGAGAGAAAGGAAAGTATCTATTTTTCTTTTAAATCTACCTGCTTAAAAAAATAAGAATAAAAAGACCCAAAATAGTACATAGTAAATCTCCCTGGCACCAGCTGAGGCAAAGCAATCAAGGCCCCATATTTATGTGTGACACATACCCCCACACCCAGAGCATGCCCTGTGCCAGGTTCTTCTCACCTGACACCAACTGCAGTGAACTTTTCATGTCTATGAACCTAGGCAAAGACAGTTCATCCTCCTCATCAGGACAGAGCTAGCAAAACAAAGTAGAGGAAGGGTGCACAGAGAAGAAACTGGGCCTGGCCTTTGATTCACACAGCCGGAAGGTGGGTCACAGGGATGCCAACACCTTTAAAGATCCTCCCCCAAACTGAAAATCCCCAGCATTCCCTCAGAGCAAAACAAGGGCCCTTCAATAGCGTGATTCCTGACTCATTGGAACAAAGAGAAATGAGAGAAAAGAGCGCACTGCAAATAATAATGGTAGGTATTATACACTAAAAGCTTTTTCATGGGTGAACTGAAGCAGGTGAGATTTCCCTGTTGGACAGAAGTCTCTCTGAAGAGTCTATCATCCTTACTTCTTTCCCAGGGGCCAGCTCTGAATAGCACTCTTGCCAACCAAAGAGAGCTCCCTTCTCTCTGGGGAAGACTTTTTCGTTCTTTCTTTTTCTTTTTTCAATATATATATTTTTGTCGTAGATGGACACATACCTTTATTTTATTTATTCATATACAGTGCTGACGATCGAACCCAGTGCCTCACGAGTGCTAGGCAAGAGCCCTACCACTGAGCTACACTCCCAGCCCTTTTTTGTTCTTGCAGTTTTCTGGGTTTCTTTCACCTGCACCTTTCTTCAACCCCCATCTCAAAAATAAGCACATTTTGTGGCACCCTATTGCTCCCAAGAAGGGACTACTCAGTATCCTGTGGAAATGTCTCCCTCCGGCAGGCTGTCTGTGCCCTAGCACTTGGAAAACTAAGAGGAAGGCCCAACAGGTGCTCCTCTGAGTTTTTCATTCAATTCTAGAGAAAGGCAAAGACTGGGGCTGGGGCAGTCCCAAGGGAGGTTTGTGTTTGGGTTGCACAGTTAGCCAGAGCTCCTGGACACCCTGGAGGTGGTAAACATGGAAAATAGAGGAAAAATGGGTGACATCTCTTTTTCTACTTGATCCTGTCTTTCCTGGGCACATGGCTAATAAATTGCTTCCTCAGACCAAAGCCAAGGCCAGAAGGTAGGGGAGCCCTGCCCTGCTGTCTTCAGGACGTCCCAGCTTGGGAAGCCATGACTACATTTGTTGTCAGGCCACTGCACCCAATGCCTCTACTGCTTGGGATGTCCAGGCATATGTAGACAAATGGATGGCAAAGAGGAAGAAACAAAGCTAGCTCAAATTCATAAGCAGGGCTGGAGATGTGCTCAGTGGTAAAGCACTTGCCAAACATGCAAGAGGCCCTGGGTATAACCACCAACATCCCCGCCCCCCCCCCAAAAAAAAAAAAAACATCCTGGCATGGTAGTGCATGCCTCTAACCCCAGCAACTTAGGAGGCTGAGGTAGGAAGATTGAAAGTTCTAGGTCAGCCTGGCAACTTAGAAAGATCCTGTCTGAGCAACAAAAAAGGGATGGGGACGTAGCTAGTGGTAAAGCACCTCTGGGTTCAAACCTCAGTACCAAAATAAAGAAAGAAACAAATAAGTGAAAAAAGGTCACAAGCAGATTACTGAACTAGATACTAGATATCTTTAAAAAAAAAGAAAGAAAAATGAGTACTTACCGTTAATGAGGTGAAGGTCATGCACATCCCACCAAAGCCATTCAAAGCCAGGGCGATAAAGATGAGGACTGAGAGAGCTGCAGGGAAACAGAGGCATAAGCAGGAAAGCACAGCTAAGGTCCAGGGAAGCCAGGGCCCAGCCCAGTGCCCCACTCAGATAGGCTTCTAATAAATGCAGGCTGGACAAAGGACAAGCTGCTGGGGGTTAGTGCCTAATACCTGGGGAGCCAGAGCGGCCTCTTCCTCCCCCTGCTCCTCTTGCCTACCTCACAGAGCTTGAGCTCTTCTTACAAAAGGTAAACATCTATCCTCTTTTCTCCATTAACTTAGCAGCAAGCATGAGGCCTAAAGGCACAGCTTCAAAGAAACCAAAAATCTAGGTTCCTGAAAACCAGTAGATAAGCCTGGTTAAAACTCTGATAAGGTGGCCCACGCCTATAATCCCAGTGGCTCAGGAGGCCGAGGAAGGAGGATTGTGAGTTCAAAGCCAGCCTCAGTGGGGTAGGGAGGGGGAGTGTGGGAGGAATAGATGAACTCTAAATAGGGCAGAGGGGTGGGAGGGGTAGGGAAGGGGTATGGAGTTAGAAATGATGGTGGAATGTGATGGACATTTTTATCCAAAGTACATGTATAAAGACCTGAATTGGTGTGAATATACTTTGTATACAACCAGGGATATGAAAAATTGGGCTCTATATGTGTAATACGAATTGTAATGCATTCTGTTGTCATATATAAATTAAAAAAAAAAAAAAAAGTCGGTCTCAGCAAAAAGCGAGGTATTAAGCAACTCAGTGAGACCCTGTCTCTAAATAAAATACAAAATGGGGATGTAGCTCAGTGATGGAATGCCCGAGTTCAATCCCCGGTACCCTCCCTTACCCCCCTAAAAGAGACATAAAATTCAGGTCAGATTTTTGGTGCTTGTTCTAAACATTTTTTAATCAATAGCTTCATCTGAATAAAGACGGGGAATAGGCGGCTTTTAAGCCACCCTTAAAGTACTGGCCTGAGCTGCCTGAGAGGACTCAGCTCATGACTTCTACATATACAGAGGACCATGTCCCTGCAACTGACCTGGCTCTTAGAGCTTATCTCTCAGGTTGGCATCAATGAGGCCATCAGAGACTAGCCTGTGATGAGATGGGAGCTTCACACTCAGGGAGCTCCTCTCAAATTTCCTTTTAGGATGATAACTTTCTTACCTGGCTGCCCATCTGAGATAAAGAACTGAGTAAAGCCCTAACAGGTAGCCCCTCTAACTTCAGCAGGGAGCACCAAGACCAGAAGCATCAATGCACAGGAGGGCCAGGGAGCACCTCTGGACAATCTCTCCCCAGTCCCTGAAAAAAGGGTGGAGGAAAGGCAAACTCACAGTTTGGGTTACTGGCTCCATATGCAATCAGTAAGCAGGAGACGGCAAAGCAGGCGCTAAAAGCAAACAGAAAAGAGTATGTTATTTATTATTACATTACTGATTGTTATTATTATACATTGTTATCCTTTGGGGGTATTTACTATGTGTCATTTTAGAGCACTAACAATCATCATTTAACCTGATTTAACAATTCCGAGGGCTGGGGTGTTACCCAGTGGTAGGGTATATGCTTAGCCTAAATGAGGTCCTGAGTTCAATCCCTGAGACGGGGGTGGGGGGAGGTGGGGGGGTGATTCTGAGAATAACTGGCCCAAATTTTCTTAAAAGGAAAATAAATCTCATTAAAAAAAAAAAAAAAAAAAAAAAGAAGGAAAGGAAAACAAACTTCTCCAAGGTGTCCCATCTTTTAAGAGGCTAAGCTGGAATTGAAGACCCAAAGCTTGAAGCCCCCAAACCAGATTTTATAAAGACCACTGTCCTGCTCCTGCCACTTTTGGACCCCAGAGGGCCAATGCTCTGAAACAAGAGAGGATACAATGCATTCCTCAGGTTCCTGAGCCCATTCAGCCAGGGTCAGACAGACCCCACTGGGCAGGGCACAGATGACAGATGACTGACTTGCTGTGCCAGATTCCTTGCCACTTGACTCTATCCTGGCAATAGATGCCTCTTCAGCCTCAATGAGCAAGTGGAAGTGATCTTCCACTACCTCCCTCATGGTTATGGGCCTTGCCCACTACAAACCAGTACCCTACAAGGTGATCATTCCCAGGGGCAACTGGATTGGGGAGGACCCTGGCCTGATAGGGCCAGCTAATATGAACTCCCTAAGTCTGAGAGATGGAGCTTTATACACTAGAGACACATACCCCAGGGGGTGCACAAGATGATCCACGAGGGTGCTTATCTATTGGGACTTCTATTTTCCGATTTTTAATGTCATTCATTTAAATTAATTAATTAATTGTATTTATTTATTTATATATATTTTTTTGTAGTGCTAGGATCAAACCCAGTCCCTTGCACGTGGTAGGGAAGTATTTTACCAATGAACTCCACTCCCAGCCCTTATAATTTTATACATGTATTTTAAAGCATATAAAACTAAGAACAGGGTTATGTGGACTGGGGGCTACTGCTCAGTAAGTAGAGGGCTTGTTTAGCATGGTTGAGATCCAGGGTGCAACCCCCAGCACTGCAAAGAACAATGAAAAGAATGATACGTGTGTACATCATTTGAACTGATGTGCTTATATTGTACATGTTCAAAATCTTTTCTTCTGAAAAACGTGTTTTCAATGACAAGCAATTCCAGATCCTCCCAAGTAAGCCAGGGTCCTGTGCTTGCTCTATGCAGTACTGGTGCACTATGAGGATCACAGTACCTAATGATTCAGTGTCAGATGAGTAGGATCCCTCTGTGGGAAGGCGTTTAGGGAATGCATACATCAGTGCATCTCACAGCAGGTTCTAGGATTCCATGGTGCACCTGACAGCACATTTCAGGATTCCCTCCAGCAGGGAATGCAGTCCAGGACGTCCACCTGCCCACCCTCTTCCCTCAAGGAACCTGCACTGACCTGCCAAGCAGCCTGAGCTTCCTTGGACCATACTTGTCCATGATGATGCCCAGGGGCAGGGTGATGGCACTGAGCAGGAAGGAGCCCACGGTGAAGGCCAAATTTAGAATCTCGTCCTGAGCCTTGCAGCTGAGCCAGCCATTCATCCAGCTCACCTCCTCGTGTTCTGGTTCTGCGGTGCTCCCCGCTGTGCCATTGGTGACATTTTCTGAGTAGGCAGAGGAAAGGAACATGACAGGGAATCCCAAAGTTCAGAAGAAAGGGTCATGGCAGAGATTCCCAAAGATCAGAGGGAGAGATGCATGTTCAGTCACCCCAGTGGGATTATCAGAGCTGGCTTTGGGCCCCTGGAGGATCCCAGTGACCCTTACAGCAGGCTTGGACATCCATTTGGCCCAAGATCCCTAAAGCAATAATGCAGAGGTTCTTAACTTTTGTAGGAATCATAAACCATTCAAAGGATTCAATAAAGAAAGCTATGCAGCCAGGTGTGGTGGTGTACACCTGTAGTCCCAGTGGCTCAGGGGGCTGAGGCAGGGGGATCTCGAGTTCAAAATCAGAATCAGCAACTTAGTAAGGTCCTAAGCAAGACCCTGTCACCAAATAAAAAATATAAAGGGCTGGGGATGTGGCTCAGTGGTTAAGTGTCTCTGAGTTCAATCCCTGATACCAAAAAAGAAAGAAAAAAAGAAAACAAAATCTTGTCCACAGTTTTGGAGACACCCACGAATCCCAATTAGGAGTCCCATTCCAGAGTATCCTATACTCTGTGAAAGTAGATCTTGGGACCCAGCCTTGGCTGGGGCCCCCATACTGATTAGAACCTTTTCAGCAGCTTTGTTCAACTAGCCTGGAGGCAGAGCCTAGACCACTGTGGAAGGACAAGCTGCTGGTCTCACTATAATGCCCTGGTTCCCCTCAGTTCATATGAAGAGACTGGGCCTCCTTGCATCCTTTGTTGGAAAGTACAATTGGCATCTCAAACATACAACCGGCCATATGCCATCTCTTCCTCCTGGAAAAGCATAAACTACTACATATATATATAAGAATAATAGCATCTAACTCTAGAGTTTTCAAGATGATTAATGAGAAAGTATATATACACTTAGGAGAGAGCTTTTGAAGAGTCCACAGTTCTCTGCTTTCACTTGCTGAGGAGCATGTCTTTCTTATCTCACTGGGGTTACTGTACTGCTGTCCCCCTTGACCACACCCAGACTCTGTTGGGTGCTGAGCCCCCAACCTGGTGTGTCAGCCACACCTGTGTTGTAACTTCAGCCCTTAAGGACCCCCTCCAAAGTCCACCCAGCACCCAAACAACACAAAAAGGGAGGAAAAAGTGCCGTGGCAGCTGAGGATGGAAAGACAGGGGCCAAGCTGAGAATGCAGCTGAGGAACTCCTTGCCAGGACTGCTAGTCAAGAGATGCTGACTACTGTGCAGGAGCAGGGGCAGACTGATTAGCTGTGAGGTTACGCTGGAGAGTCAAGGAAAATCTCGCTCAGATAACGGCCTGCCTCCCAATTGCAGCCCTCTGGCGCCAGGGCTATAAAGCTGAGGTCTGCAAAGGCTTGCCCAGGCCTCTTGGAGCTGCCCCAAGGTCACTGAAAAGAAAGCACCTGGAGTGATTCATGCCCCAGACAACCTCTCACCAATAAGCCCTGCTGGGGGCATGTTGAAATGGCAGTGCTGGAACCTGGCTTCAGGGTTCCAATTTTGGTCCCTTTACTTCCTACTCTATAACCTTAGAGAAGTGATTTAATTTTGCTCTGTGTCTCAGTTTCCTTGACTATAAAATAGCCATAATATAATAATAGCATCTACCTCTAGAGTTTTCAGGAAGATCAATGAGAAAGTCCAGACAGCGTTCTAGAGCTCACACAGGCATAGAAAGTTTTCGTAACAACCAAAAGATGGATGCACGCCTATAATCCCAGGGGCTGAGGATTCTGAGGCAGCAGGATCACGAGTTCAAAGCCAGCCCCAGCAATTTAGCGAGGCCCTAAGCAACTCAGCGAGAATCTGTCTCTAAATAAAATATGAAAAAGGACTGGGGATGTGACTCAGTGGTTAAGTACCCCTGGGATCCATCCCCAGTACCAAACAAAAATCCCCCAAATGTTGTTTTTATTCTTATTGGAGGCTGGGGGTTGGGGGTTAGGGGTAATGGTGCAACTAACTGCCTAGCAGCAGAGCTGGTCACAGTGACAGGAAACCACAATTCTAAAACTGCACGTGGGGTGGCTTGAATAGGTGTCTAATCTCCCACTGGGCTGTGAGCCCTGAGGGCAGGACTGTGCTTGGGTTACCTCTGGTTACCCCTGGTCCCAGCACATCACTAGGCTCTGGCCACAGAGGTTGTTCACTGAATGAATGAAAACAATGGAACTGGATGACAACATTCAAAAGGATCAAGAGAGGAAAGGAAATAGGACTTGCAGAACCAAGTCAAAGATAGAGGGGATTTAGTGAGATTACAGGCACAAAGTTAACTCCCTGAAACCACAGAAACAAAACCTAACAAGCCAGAGCCCTGCCCCTGCCACTTTCTCTCAGTTTTCTTTCTTTCTTTCTTTTTTTTATATTTATTTATTTATTTTTAGTTCTCGGCGGACACAACATCTTTTTTGTTTGTATGTGGTGCTGAGGATCGAACCCAGGATGCACGCATGCCAGGCGAGCGCGCTACCGCTTGAGCCACATCCCCAGCCCCTTTCTCTCAGTTTTCTACTGAGTACACTACCCCAGCAACCAAAATTCATGGTGAGGTCCCCTGAGCCTGTTAGGATGCAGAATAGTTTTAAGCCATTGGCTCGCACACCACGGAGTAGCTCCTGGAAGGCTGAGCTGCCACACAGGTGGGTGCTGGTTTCAGGTGTCAGCTCTGCAAGCAGCAACAGGAACTGGTCCTGCGGTGGAGGGACAGGGCCACCACATGCAACAACCATTTCCAGCTCAATGTGCGGATATGAGCAAATCAGCATGGATGGGACAGAGTAGTCGGTAGCAAAAATGCCCCAGGGCCTAGACTGCCAGTCTGTGAGACCTGGTCATGGTCATGCATGGTCAGAGGCCAGTTACTACACTTGGGGATGTGGGAAATTTCAAGGCCTGAGGTCCACAGGATCTGCAGCTATAGGAAGCCATGGGGGAACAAGGAGCAGAGGGGCAAGGCATCAATGCCCACAAGGAGAGAACTAGCCCCCAACCCCCAATACCCTCAGAGAAGAGCCACAGCTGGATCCCTAAATCCATGACTTCCCTCAGCAAGAGACAAGAAATGGGATGGGTGTGGCTGTGCACACCTGAAATCCCAGCAGCTCAGAGATTGAGGCAGGAGGATCATAACTTCAAAGCCAGCTTCAGGAATTTAGCAAGTCCCAAAGCAACTTAGTGAGACCCTGTCTCAAGATTTAAAAAAAAAAAAAAAACGGCTTGAGGATGTGGCTCAGTGATTAAGTGCCCCTGGGTTCAAGTCCTGGTACCAAAAAAGAAAAGAAAAAAGAAAGAAAGAGAGAGAGAAAGAAAGAAAGAAAAGAAAAGAAAAAAAAAAGAAGAAGGAGAGAGATAATAGATGGAAGATAAAATCCCAAGGCACTGGATGGGGGTATCTAGCTGTAGTGGAATTGCTCACCCAGCATGAGTGAGACCATGGGCTCAATCCCTTAGATTCAATCCCCAACAAACAAAAAGTCCCAAGGCAGTCTCCCAGACACATTAAGTGTGGGCATAGGAGTAGAAGCATCCTAAATTGTTTAGAGATCTGAATAACCCAGTAGCTAGACAGGGGGCCCCCCAAGGAGAAGGGCTAGGGAGGAGGTGAGGGTATGTCCTTCCCTCTTTCATCCTAGAGCATCACAGAAAAGGGACCTGCACTTTGGGCCACCAGCCTTCTTTTCTTAAACAAATCCCTGCCAATGGGCCACCTGGCCCTCTGCCCCCCTGCCTCAGGCAGTAAAAATCCCAATGCCAGATGAGCCTGGCAATTGGGAGACTTAGTGGCCTCACTTGCCTGCCCAGGGAGCAAAGCAAGAGTATCCTTGTTCCTGGAGGGAATTAAACCCTTCTGTGAGCCCAGGAGCTTTGTTGGCAGTAAACAGCCCACATGAATAATCTCATCCCCAACAGATGCCCGAAACACCATCACACGCAGGCTATCAGGAGAGAGATAAACAGATCAGCACCCAGGAAGTGCCAAGTCCCAGGGTGCCGCCCTGGTCCCAGCCTAGAATCTCAGCCCCCACCCAGCCCAGCCTACAGGGTGCCTCACCTGCACCTGTTTATTAAACAGATGCCTCCTCAGTGGGTGGCCAGAGTAGCCTAGCCCAGCTGAGGAAGGTGAACCAAGGAGACAGGCAAGCAGTTGGTGTGGCAGAATGTGCCGATGACAACAGGATGAAGGCCACTTAGGAGACCCAGGGCCAAGAAAGAGAGAACAATGCCCTGCACTGTTGAGCCCAATTCAGAAGACACACAAACAAAATCTTCAAAGAAAAAGCTGGGGAGGAAAGAGAGAGCTATGACCCTACTCAGGCTCCCCTAAGTCTCCCTGGGTCAAAGTGGCTCCTTTCCCTTTTGCCCCAGTGAAAGAAAGAAAGTGGCAAGCCTCCAGAGCAGCTCCTCAGATGATGCTGGAGGGAGCCAAGGAGCTCGAGGCTGGTGGCCCTCTGCACTCCTGGGGTCAGCCTCTTCCCTGGCTGGCTGCTTTCTTCTTCTTTTTTTTTTTTTTTGGTACCACGGATTGAACTCAGGGGCACTCAACCACTGAGCCACATCCCCAGCTCTGTTTTATATTTTATTTAGAGACAGGTTCTCACTTAGTGCCTCGATATTGCTGAGGCTGGCTTTGAACTCTCGATCCTCCTGTCTCAGCCTCTGGAGCTGCTGGGATCACAGGCTCGCGCCACCATGCCCGGCTGACTGGCTGCTTTCTGAGCCCCCCTCCAGTGTAGGATGCCTGGGCAGCCCTGTTTTGACGGTACCTGCCCTGGGATCTCCTGTCTCCGATCCTTAGTCTATCCGGCAACAGGAAGCATCATCTCAGTCCAGCAGGAGAGATGTGGGTGAGAGGTCAGCTCAGTCACAGAGCAAACAAGAGGCAGGACGTTCACTCAGAGGGTCGAACCCCCTTGGTATAGTCATAGTAGTAGCAGCCTCCTTCTGCAGAGTGCCTGTGTGCGCTGGCCACAGAGTTCAGGGGTATTCAACCCCTGGGTCATTTAGCGCCTTCCCACTCTTACCCCTTATTCCTTCCACATGACTCTATGGAGAGTTTCAGCACAGGCCAGTCACTGGCAGAGGGTCTTGGGAGAGGCTAGACTTGAATGCAGGCTGTCAGAACCCAAAGCTCTTGCTCTTAACTTTTGGTCTATGCTGATGCTGTCCTCTTGGGTTAGAGGCAGCCTGTATCTCAGGTGAAAATGCTGAAAGAATGGAACTGGGAAAAACCTGTCACACAGTGCCGGGCAATACCAGGTGTCCCTCCATGTTGTCTAGTGAGACCTAGTGGTGTACGCCTGTGATCCCAGCTCCCTGGGGGGCTGGCTGAGGCAAGGAGTTCGAGGGTTCAAGGCGAGTCTAGATAACTATTCAAAATTAAAAAGTAGCTCAGTGGCAGAGTACCTGCCTAGCATGCATGAGATCCTGGGTTCAACAACCCCCCCACACACTACACACACACACACACACACACACACATATATATATACACACTCAAAATCTCCTAGGAGGTCACTGAAAGCCAACCCCAGGCTGTTAAATCTTCACAGACTACCAAGAAGCCAGAGGAGGCCAACAGATACAGGGGAGAGAAATCAGGTCATGAAATGAGGAGGAGGAAGGTTGGGCTGCTGCTAGCCAAGGGTCCTAGCTCTTCTTTGTGACACATCCTGAGGCTTTGTGCACCAGTCTCTAACCCCTCTTACTGGTTCTAATGGGATTGTCTTAAAAATTCAAAATAAACCGGGAATGGGCTGGAGGTGGAGCCCAGGTAGAACCCTTGCCGGCATGTGTGAGGCCCTGGATTCCATACCCAGCACTGTAAAAAAACAACAAACAAACGAGAGAGAAAGAAGTAAAAACAGTCGCATATACAACGATAAAAGAGAAAGGTTAGCTGGGAGTGGTGGCACATGCCTGGAATCCCAGTTACTCAGAAGGCTGAAACAGGAGGATTATAAAATTGGAGGCCAGAATGGGCAACGTAGTAATATATTGCCTCAAAATAATAAGTAAAAAGAGTTGGGGATGTAGCTCCGTGGTAGAATGCCCCAAGTTCAATCCCAGTAACACACACAAACACACAAACTACACACGTGTGCAAGTGCAAAATGTTAGACTGTTGAAAGATGTCAACCACTGGCCTGTGAATATGTAAGAAGCTCATAAAAACAGAGGGCCCTGAAGCAGCAGGGGACTCTCCTGTCCACATCTATACCCCCACTTGGCTGGGTGGGGACCAGGGCTGGCTCTGCTTCCCTGAGGGACAGAAGTCTTTCTGCCCTGTTCTGTACCACCACAGGCACAGCAGCCATGTAGTCAGGAGCTCAGAACCTAGGTCTGCCTTCAGGTTTATGGCTGGGTGGTTCCTTCCTCTAGCAGAGGCCATGAAGATTTCCACCTTCACAGCCCTCATTCCACCCAACACCCAACACCCAGCACACCCTCCACAATTCCTAAAAGCTCCGAAGAGTCCCCCCTCCTCCACCTCTATGGCTTCTTCCTTGAGAATAAAACCTAGTCTCCCAAGTGACCTCCCAGATCCTACAAACTCTGATATCTCCCCACGTCACTAGTCTTCTGCTGTCCCAGCCTCTCTTCTCCTTTCCTCCAAGATGTGGTCTGTCCCAGGGCTCCCTGCCTCCTCCTCACCCTTCAGGTTTCCTCTTTAACATCGGAGAAGCTTCCTACCCAATCACAACCAAATTCCCATCATTGATTTCACTCTCAGCACCCTGTGCTCCATGGAGTCTGGTTCTCATGAGTTGCTCACTCTACACCCCCAGTACAGCACCTCAATAAATGTTTACTAATGTGTGGTTGGTGAAAAAGGAGACTGAACTTCCACAGGTAGCTCCATCCTGCTGAGCTGACCCTGTCAAAGTGCGCCACTGCAAACAAAAAACAAAGAAAGAGGTTGGGTGTGGGTGGCTACAGTGTCCATCTAGAGGCTAAAAGGACACAACATTGGGAAAGTCCCACTCTTCCCAGGATGGGAAACTAACTGGTCTTCTGTCCACATCAGGGGTTTTAAGTTGGTATCCAGCTGCCAACATCTGCCTGGTGGATATTATACCAAGTTCATCCAATTCCCAGCCCCAGCCCTGTCACTTCTGATTGTCTGGTGGGCAAGGCAAAACAAGTTGAGGGACAAAAGAGAATTCCTTCTCCCACCTCACAAAGCTGGAACCCAACACCATGTCCATAGCCAGATTCTGGCTGGAGTCCCAAATAAAGGTTCCGGGAACCTTTTAACAGGTTCAGGCAAATTTTCTTTAGAGAACAAACTCCAACTTCAGTCCTGAAAGCAACAAAAAAGCTGAGAAATTTGCATCTCAATGAGCTGTACACTAGTTAACTCTTCAAGTCTAATTCAATAAATTCAGTAAATGGCCTTCTCTATAATGCAGCCATCCACCAAGTTTGAAAATGTTAGGCCTGAGTGGAAACCTTGACCTTAACTTTGCCAGGCACTCCCAGTTAAGCGAAGCACAAGGGTTTCTGACTCTGAAAGGTTACAGGGACTCCAAGATGCAAGGAGCAGGGGAGGCCAGGAAGATAAGTTGTGAGGAATCAGCAGGCTTCCCCCAGGAGGATGCTAGGTCAGCGGGTTTGCCAGATAATCAGAAAAACCAAAATCAGATGCAGGAGCAAAGAAACAGGATAAGAAGTTGATGTTCAACCCACAATCCTGACCCTTCACCTTCACTTTGGTGTGTAGGAATAACCTGTCGTCAAGTCTCTCAAGGACTTAAATACCAACTCAGCACTGTGTTGGCACAATCTCTGGGACTCCTCCCACTAAAAGGAAAGAAGCCAAGGTTGCAGGAGGAATGAAGTGACCAGCCCCATGCTGCCAATACCATAAAATAAATTAGTGAACAATCTGTGAAAAAAAAAAAAAAACTAGAATCTGACCTTTCTCACACCACAGTGGGGTAAAAAATCTGACTGCAACAGTCTCTGGTCTGGATGAGTTACTAACAGCTTTGTCAAAGGATGATGATTTTCGTGTGTGTTTAAAACCCTCTCTGTACCCTCAAAGAGAGGAAGAGGCAAACAGTCCAACCTGTTCCTTTCAGAAGAGTCATTAATTTCCTAACATCTCTAGGGCAAAACAGAAAGCTTGTTCAGAGAACAAGGTCTGACTCTCCCATCTCCCAAGATTTCTTGCTGATGTGGGGAAAGGCCTGCCAAGAACCCTTAGGCTATTAGGAAATATTTTTGAGTGGCTAAAGGCTAAAGGTTGGTTATAAATGATATACTTTCTGTACTCTTCTAGGCAGCCTCTGCATTCCCTCCCTTTCTCTTACCCTTAACTTCTGCTAATTCTCCATAGACACTCAGACACTCAGGAATATTCTGGACAGATCAGAGAAGGGAAAGAGAGGGCATCTGAGACAGGGTTACAGGCAGTGCAGGCTGGTCCAAATCTTTCTCTTCCTGCTAAGAACTCTAAAAACAAAAGAAGCACTAGTGGCAATGCTGGGGGCACAAATCTAGGATATCTCCATCAGAAAGGGCTCAAGCACTGGAGAGAGACATTATGTGAGTTCAACTATTATGCAGCCTCTGTTGGGATCAGGAGAAGGTAGAGGGAAGCATTTCCTAACACAGTTGCCTAAGAAGGAAGGTAGAAATTGGGAGCTTCTTTGGCTGAACCTATTGACCTGTAGCAATTAAGGTGAGAAGGTATGACCTTAGGGGAAGGGGCAGAGGACAGATTTCATGTACTGTAAGCATCCTCAGCCTGCCTTCTGCAACACCAATGGTGGAGCAAAGAGAAGGGAGCAAACCTAGCATCGTTTCTATAAATGCCCCTCTTCCTCTTCCTCCCCATGGGGTTGGAAGGCCACTGAGATGTTCTCACAGCCCGTGGGAGGAAGTGGCCTTTGGAGAATCATAAAGCAGCAAAAATAGACAAGAAATTGTATCCGGCAAGCCCTTAGAAGACTCCATAATGGCCTGACTGGAAAAAAAAAAAAAAAAAATCTAGATTCTAGATGAAACCTCCTTGGGGTGGAGGCAAAGCCACTTCCTCTCTCTGGCTGCACCCCAGCCCCTAAATCAGGAGTTCCTCTTTCTCATAACCACGGAGCAACATGTTTATTGCAAGGCCAGCAATGTTCCAGGCACAGAGAGGACATAAGTCCAGTTCCTAGCTAGTAGAAAAAACTCCTGGATGTGAGAGTTTTGGGTCTATGGTAGTCTCCGGCATGGGCAAATAAAAAGATTGGTCTGGGCCTCAGTTTATTCATCCATGAAACGGGAAAATAATAATACGTACCCAGCAGAGCTAGGTTAGGATCAAATGGGCCTTTTGAAACCCGGGACGCTCTGCGCAGCGAGGGGGGCATTGCTGGCCAGGTCTTCACTACCATCCACCCTCTCCCAAAGACCCCACTCCAGGAACTGTACCCAGCCCAAGGCGTCCATCTCACCTGGTTCAGTACATAGGTAGGAGTAGAAGCCCTCCGACTTCAGCATGATGAGCAGAGAGCCCCAGCCCAGGAGGACTGCCGAGAAGAGGAGGTTTTCCAACACCGCGGTGCAGGCCATCCACCAGCGGCGCCGATGGGCAGTGGCCAGGGTGGGCGCCATGGTGCGGCGCGGCGCGGCAGCCCGGCTCTGCAGCCACCTGCGCACAGACCTCGGCGTCAGCGCCGGCCCTACCCAGTCGGTAGGGCCGCCCCCGACCGCTGTCCCAAGGCGGGGAGATGGTCACTCCTCCGCGGCCCTGGCTATAGGTGCGTGCGGTGAAGCAAGCAAGCCCCAGCCCTGGGCCACCCCTCAATCCACGGCAGGCTCGTACCACACTGCCCTCAGCTACTCTGGAGCCTCCCTGGCCAGGCAGAAAGACTTCTTCCTCAGCGCATCCCCGAGGTAAACTGAGGCATGGAGGCAGGAATAGACTTAACGCATGCTCAAGGACGTGGAATTAGTCCTAACCCCCCCAGGATTGACATAGCTAGCTCGGGGGCTGGAAGGGGAAAAAGCTTAAGGTATGGCCACCTGGGTAGGGGCATACCTGAGTGCTGCCACTCCCAGGGACCCTGACGAGCTCCCGTCCGCCCGCCCGCACTCAAGACCCTTCCCCGGTGCTGCTTCTTTCAACCACAAGATCAGCGCACCGAGCCCCGGAACGGCCCGCCCACGGAGCGCTCATTGGCCTGACCGCGCAGGAACTGCCGCACCATTGGCCACTGTCTAGGTCGCTAGGCGCTGCGGCCACGCGAACCCCGCATGGGAGAGGCGAAGCCGGTTCAAACCGGCGGCGCGAGCCTGCCAAAGAGCCCCCATCCCGGGATGTTACCTCGGCAATCAGTCCGTTTCCATAGAAGCAGACCCCGGTCCCTCCATCCCTCAGCTCCCTCCCGGGTTCTTAATCTATTCCCTGGCGGATCCACTTTCTTCCCTCTCATATTCACAAATTTTCTAAGCCCCTTCTTGTGCGGCTTCTGATCCCCCACTCCCTGGCCTGGGACCCGGATCCCCGGGGTTCAGCTCACCCAGCTCCTACTGATGTGTGTCGGGCCCGCCCGGCGTTTTTTCTGCCCTCTTTTATTCCAGCCCTTTTATTCCGACCCTAAGATGAAAACACTGCTGCCTGCTGATTGGCTGAGTGGGGGCTGGAAACAGGCGTTGACCAATCATCATCCACCCGCCCGCCCCCCGGCAAGCAGAAGCCGGTTCCGGCCGGACTTGAAGACAAACAAGAGAGTTGGGGGGGCCTGGGGCAGCTGTGGGCCTTGTCTTGACTCTGCTGTTTTAAAGTGGAGCCGCAGCCAGTCCGGGAACCCCCGGGACATTGCTCCACCGCCTCTCCAGAGCCCCACCCGGAGCCCTGACCCTGGGCTGGGTCCTCAGCTAGGCGTTCCCGCGCTCCTCGGACTTCCCCAGCTGCGTGGCGATCAGCTCCGATATCGCACTCCGCTCTCCTCTGACCCGCTAGGTAGTCTCCAGCTCCCTTGCCCCCTTAGGCTTCACGCGTGGATGCTATGACTCCGCGCAGGTCGTTTCACTCTCGGAAGTCCCCACTTGCCTCCTTCCCTCGCAGCGATGTTGTCCCGACTTCCTCAGGCTTTGTGTTCTGGTTCCTCGCTCTCCTGCCTATGGTGGTCCCCATCCAGGTGCAGTCTGGGGGTCTCGGTCTTCGGACCCCTCTTCCCTGCACTCCTTATTCACCGATTTCTTGCCCTCTCCTAGGTGCCATCTGCTGGGTCCATAATAGGTATTCCTTGAGGATCTTAAAGCAGGAGTTTAGGTCTTATCGGTCCAGTGTTAGGACATTGTCTCTCTGGTCCTCCATTCAGACTCTGGAGCTTCCATTGGAATTCCCGCTCTCCTTGATCCCCTGGGTGGCCTAACTCAGATCAGTCATTTTTGTGCTCCCTGATCCCGAACATCTCTTTCGGGTATGGGTCCTCTCAGCAGAGTGAGCCCTGGGCAATGTCAAGCTGCTAGTATCTGTGTGGTCTTTGTGCAAGGGGTCGCCAGGGATTAAGAGTGCTTTGGCCTCCCTGAGCAGAAGAGCCGGCCCTGCCCCGAGGAATTGCTGGATTCTAAGGGTTCTGCTGTCCGGCAGCGTTTTCCTGACCAGAGGCACAAGAGCCTGACCTTGGAAAACCCTGTGTTCCCCAGAGTCTGTGTACTCCCGGAGCTGGCTCAATATCCCAATGCTATAGGAGCCCCAGTAGCCTCCTATTCCGCTTCCCCCAGTCCCAGTGCGCCCTCTGCTGCAGTGAACTGCCGCTGGCTTCCCTGCAAGGACATCCTCTCCGGCACAGTGCTGGTTGGTATTGTTGGTTTGTGCCAGGAGGATCCTGGCTGATTACCTATTGGGTTACCCACCCCGTAGATTCTTACTCAAGGTTTCCACCGCACCTGACAGCTCTTCCTTCTTTCACTCGCCTTCCTTTAGCCAACTGCCTGAAGACCCTCTCCAGACCTCAAATACATCTTTTAATTCACTTTCCATGACTAGGGATGTGTACAGGAGGCCCTGGGATCAATCCCCAACATCACCAAAATAATTATTCAGTTTCTCCCTCAAAACTATGCCACTCCTGATCTCCCTTAAATAAGGTAAATATAGTGAACCATCCTTTCAACAAATATTTGTTAGGTACTTGCTATGACCACACCAGTATAGCTGTATCTCTTAAATATTTAATCTGTCCATTAATATCCCTAGCACACAATCATACAACTCAAACCCATTCCCCACCCCATCTAGTAAACTGTGGGAAATGCAAATAGGACCTCTGCTAAAATTTTTCAGAAACTTTACCGTTTGTTCTGCAAGTTAAAGTTCACATTCACAATTTTACCCATATGGGCTCCTCTCCACCAACACATCTTTTTCTTCTTTGGGGCTGTTTGACCTGCCTGGTCTTAGGTGCTCCAATCACTGTCAAATTGTTTGTGGTTCTTATGCCACTATTCTCATCTCCACCTCTGGCCTTCACTATAGCCCCTTCTTGAATAGCACCTCCTCTGGGAAGCCTTCCCTGGCCACTCTGTAATACCTTTTGTTATCTTTGTCCACTAATATGGTATTTCATAGTTATTTATTCATGGTTGTATCCACTTTTCCCACAGACTATAAACACTTTGGGGCGGGAATATGTATTATTCAACTTTGTATAACCAGCTCCTAATACTGAAGTAAGCACAATGGAGACACACAATATGGGTTTGTGGAATAAAAACATAAATGAAAATTCTGAAAAGTACCAGATTCTATGACACCAGATCCGATGGTAGTGCCAATAATAATAGCTTTTATTGAGAGCTAAACATATACTACATGCTTTTCATCATTTGTGCCATTTAATCCTCACAAACACACTAGGAGATAGACATTGTCTTCATTTTTCAGAAGAAAAACCAGAGGATTTAAGCAACTTTTCCAGAGCCACAAAATGAAATGTTGAAGCTGGGACTTGAGTCTAGGTCTGAGTGAAACCTTTGTTTTTTGTCAGGAGTACTAATGCCACAACACCAGCACTGTTGCCAAATCATAAAAGAAATAAGGGCTGGGGATGTGGCTCAAGCAGTAGCGTGCTCCCGTGGCATGCGTGCGGCCCGGGTTCGATCCTCAGCACCACATACAGACAAAGATGTTGTGTCCGCCAAATATTAAAAAAAATTAATATTAAAATTCTCCCTCTCTCTCCTCTCTCTCACTCTTTCTTTAAAAAAAAAAATAAAAATAAAAATAAAAGAAATAAAACCATTGGGAATGGAGCTCAGTGATAGAGGGCTTGCCTAGCATGTGCAAAGTCCTGGGTTTGCTACCCAGCACTGCAAAAATAATAATAACAATAAAATAAAACTACTAACATACCAGAAGAAAATATAGATTATTTCACTAATTTTAGAGTAGAGAAGACCTTTGCCCTTGTAGAGAAAAAGAGAAGAAACTCTAAATAGGTTTTAAAAACCTATCACAAACTGAGCAAAGAATTAATATTCTTGATACAGAAAATGTACTTCCAAATCAACCAGAAAAACATGAACAATTCAATTCAAAATGGAATATACCCAGATTATCTATAGGAAAAATACAAATAGCAATTTAAGGTCTGAAAAGACCTCAACCTTAGAATGATCATAGAAATTCAAATTGAAATGAGATTTTTTTTTTCAGTGCTGGGGATCAAACCCAGAGCCTTGGGTATGCTAAACAAGCACTCTATTGCTGAACCACATCCCCAAATGCAGACATATCAGTTTTTGATGGTTAAAAGAAAGTTTTGTTTTTTAATTTGTATAAGGACTTTAAGAACTTTAACATGTATTACTTTATTCCATTTGTGCTAAAATAATAACTTACCATTTTCTACCTAATTAGATTTACAAGGAAATGAATGCCCATGTATGTGAGTGTGTGAGTGTGTGTGTGAGAGAGAGAGAGAGATACACTAGGGATTGAACCCAGGGTCTTCTACATGTTAGATAAGCACTGTTTATTTATTTGTTTATTTTTTAGCTATTGATGGACCTCTGTTTTATTCATTTATATGTGGTGCTGACATTCGAACCCAGTTCTTCACACATGGTAGGCAAGCACTCTGCCACTTAGCCACAACCCCAGCCCCAGGCAAGCATTGTTTTTAATATTATTTTAGACAGGGTCTTGCTGAATTGCTAAATCTGGCTTCCAACTTATGATCCTCCTGCCTGAGCCTCCCAAGGAGCTGGGATTATAGGTTTGTGCCATGACACCTGACCATGCTTATTCCTTTAATTTGTGACTACAAACCCATACAGCTATTTTGGAGGGCAATTTGGAAGAAGTATAGAAACTTCTAATTTTCTTTCACTATAACTCAAAAGCTCCCTCCTAGGAATATATTCTACAAAAAAATGTATTCTCGTGCAATAAGAAATGTGGATACATTTTATTTTATCAGAAGCAACTCAGCTGTCCATTGGCAATGGGCATGGTATAAAATAACCTGTCGTATTTCCACATGATGGAATTTCACCTGGTCATATTTTATGAAAGGAGGTAGCTTTACATTTACTGACTTCAAAAATTATAGAGAATATCTTGCTAAGTGTGAAAGCAAATTGCAGGGCTGGGAGTGTAGCTCTGTGATAGAGCCCATGCTTACTACCTACAAGGGCCTGAGTTCAATGGCTCTGCCAAAAAAAAAAAAAAAAAAAAAGAACAAAGCAAGTTGCAAAATAGTATGCTTAGTATGTTTTAAAACATATATTTACATGTGTACAAAAAAGAAATCTGAAGCCTGGGCAGTGGTACATGCCTATAATCCCAGTGGCTTGGGAGGCTGAGGCAGGAGGATCGAGAGTTCAAATCCAGCCTCAGTGAAAAGCAAGGCGGTAAGCAACTCAGTGAGACCCTGTCTCTAACTTAAATACATCCTCACATCCTATTTAGGGCTGAGGATGTGGCTCAGTGGTTGAGTGCTCCCTGAGTTCAATCCTGGGTACCATAAAAAAAATAAATAAATAAAAAAGAAATCAGAGTATCTCAACTGTAAGATTCTCTGCACACTGGGATAGAAAGGGACACCCCTCCCCTAACTTCTTTTCTTTTTATTACTTTATTTATGCAGACTAAAGATCAAACCCAGTGCCTCACACATGCTCTGCAAGTACTCTGCCACTGAGCTACAGACTCAGCCCTCCCCTTTCTTTTCTGACTAGGTAATATAACAGATAGCCAAATTCAAATAAGACCAATAAGCACTCAGTGAAAAATAAGTCAGACCTCTGTCTTATCCCCAGACTGCCTCTAGGGAAAAAGGGAAATCTTGGTTTTACTTTATACATGTTTTTAATGTTATAGCTTTTTATTTCATTTATTTTTATTTTTCATATGAGCTCTCTTTTTATTGCCTAGGATGGTCTCAAACTTGTGGGCTCAAGTGATCCTTCCCCCTCGACCTTCTGAGTAATGGACTACAGGCACCTGTCACTGCCCCAGCTAGCACTTTTTATTTTTTAACAAAGAACCAAATTACCTTTCATAATTTTAAAAATATATATACATATTTGGTTATCAATGAACCTTTATTTTATTTACTTATTTATATGTGGTTCTGAGAATCGAACCCAGTGCCGAACATATGCCAGGTAAGCACTCTACCACTGAGCCACAACCCCAGCCCCTCATAATTTTTTAAATAACTTTATTTATTTATTTACTTATTTTTGTGCTGTGCTGAGAATCGAACCCAGTGCCTTACACATGCTAGGCAAGCATTCTATAATCCCAGCCCCACCTTTCATAATTTTTTTTAAAAATTCAGTCTAGGGTTGGTGTTGTGGCTCAGTGGTAGAGCACTTGCCTAGTATTGTGAGGCACTGGGTTCAATTCTAAACAACACATATAAAAAAATGAATAAAATACAGGTGCAACAACTAAAACAAATATTCAAAAAATTGTTTTAAAAAATTCAATCTAGTGAGAAAAAAAATGTTTACTGTAGAAAATTTGCAAATTATTCAAAAGTTTAAGAAGAAAATAAATATTCAACTGCAATGTCATATCCCAGGAAAAATATAATTTAAGCTGATGCTTTTCCCTAAAATCATTTTTTATTTTATTTTTTATTTTTGCACTAGAAATTGAACCCACTGGGCTCTACCACTGAACTATATTCCCAGCCCTTTTTATTTTTTATTTTGAAATAGGGCCTTGCTAAATTGCTTAGGGTTTCACTAAGTTGCCGAGGCCAGACTTGAACTTGGGATCCTCTTGCCTCAGCCTCCCAAGTCACAGGGATTACAGTTGTGTGCCACCATGCCAAGTTCAAGTCTTTTACTCTTATGCACATACATTTGTTTTAAAAAAAATAGTACATAGCCAGGTGTGGTGGCACATGCTTGCAATCCCACCAACTCAGGAAGCTGAGGCAAGAGGATCACAAATTCAAGGCTGGCCTCAGAAACTGAGACCTGTCTCAAAAAATAAAAAGGGCTGGGAATGTAGTTCAGTAGAAAAGCACCCCTGGGCTCAATCCTTAGTACCCCCCTGCCACACACACAAAAAAAAAGTTCATAAAGTAGTCACTAAGTACACAAAAAGGGAGAATTCTAAAAATTCATTTGGAGGAAAAATGAAATAAAATTTATAAAAGGAAAACAATGGGTCTGGCTGCTTGTTGGCACACTTCTGTAATCCTAGCTTCTCAGGAGGCTGAGGCAGGAGAATTGTAAGTTCAAGGTCAATTCAGCAACTTAGCAAGACCCTGTCTCAAAATAAAAAATTAAAAATGCTGGGGCTATAGCTCAGTGGCAAAGTCTCATGCCTGGTATGCTTGAGATCCTGGGTTCAATCCCTGGTTCCTCAAAAAATAAAGAAACACAGGGAATTGAGAATGTAACTCAGTAGTACTCAGTGATACTCATGCTTAGCATGACTGAGGCCCTGTGTTCTAACCCAAACACCACACACAAAAAGAAAAAAAAAGCTACGCTGTATACCCTTATTTCTAAATTGCTTTTTACATACTTAGTATAGCACAAATATTTTATCCTTGTACACGATTTTTCTAAGAAATATTTGTTTAGTCTATCTTCATCATCAAACATTTAGTTTGCTTCCGATTCCAGAACAATGTTTTGCAAATGAAGGAAATAATAGTCCTTTGGGGCAGAATTTAGAACAACAGAGAAAAAGTCCCTGTAGTCATCTCTTCCCCCTTCCTGACCCCATCCGGCAGGGTCTCTGCCCAGGCTTCCAGCATTGCCAGGGCACAAAGCCAACTGGCCTCTAACGCTGGCCTTCTCCAAGGCAGAGGCTCTACTGCTCTGGCTCTGGGATCATTTTCCATCACAAAGTATAATCTGATCCATGAGTAGTTCTGGTGCCCCCTCCCTGCCCTTCCGCCCATCCACAGTCTTTCAGTTCCCCAAATTCAGGGTCCTTAGGACTCTGGTGGCCCAGACATGAGTACAACATTCTCATACAAGGGCTCCTCCTGCCCTTCCTCTTCTGCCTGCTTTTGGAGATCTTGTTCTGGGGGGCTGTTCCCAATGACTGGCTCCTGGGCCCTCCCTGAACTCTCAATGCCATCCCCTACCCCTCTCGACACTTCCTCTGATCTAACTCCTATAGACTCCATGGTACAAATGAGTTTGGCATTGGCGGCTAAGCCAAGGCTCTGACTGGCAGAGCCAGAGGACAGCCCAGGGTTACCCTTGTTCTGACCCCGGGCCCGGCGTGGTGGCTTAGCAATAGCACCAGGCCTCTGACTGGCAGAACTAGAGGCCAGCCCAGGGCTATTCTTGTTCTGACCCAGGGCTCGGCGTGGAGGCTTAGGGATGGCAGTCTTGACCTTAGCTTCTGCCTGACCTTTCCAGAAATTACCAAAATGCCGAAAGATAGACAAGACAGGACCCTCAGATCTCTGGGGCTTCCCTGCCAGCATGTAGATTGTGGCCACAGGATCTGAGGTCTCCTTGACACCACTGTCAATGGCTTCCACACACTCAGCTGCTGTCTGGTCTTCAAAGTAGTACTGGTGGTCAATGGCAGAATCTCCAGGGCTGGCAGTAGCAGGAGCAGCCTCATCTGTGTTTCCTTGCTCCAGAGTTGCGGACTCCTTGGCTTCCTGACCTTCAGGACCTGGTTGGGCCCCCCTGGAGAGCCTTTTGGGTTTTCGGAATGGGCTGGAGAGTTCTCCTGAGCTTCGGCAACTCTGTGACGCAAACTTGGTGCCTTCAGCAAAGGAAACTGATGGCCGCTTGGCCCGCGCTAGGCTGGAGGTGCGTGGAATAGCAAATGGTGTGGAGGTATCCTCTGGGGGAGGGAAGGGGCCACCAGCCAGGCTGGCCTCTGCTGACTCTGCATGGGTTACCGGGACCATCCCTGGCAAAGGAGACAGAAGAGCTTGCTGCAGTTAGGTTGGCTACCCCAGTTCATCCCGCCGACAGCTCAGCATCTTCTGGGAAGCTTCAAAAATGGCGCAAGGAAAGGAGGGAAGATGCAGAGAGGCAGGAAAGGGCCAATTCAGCAGACACTGCTCCTTCACTCTTCTACCACCCCTTCCCACTCTGAATCACTAGTACACTCCAGTCAAGCTGAAACTTGCAATGCCACAGAGCCACATCCCTCTCCCTCAGGGCCATCATAAACGTTGTTCCCTTTACTTGAAACACCATCCCAATTGTAACTTTCACTTTACTAACTCCAGCTAACCCTGCCAGACAACACAGCTGTCACCAACACAGATGTGTTCCCTGATGCCAGTTGGCCCAGACGTGGCTAGATTATGAGCCCACCCTAGTGTATCCCCCATCGAAGCATCTATCACTCTGTCCTATAAGTGTCTGATTACTGCCTACCAGACTACAGGCTTGCTGAAAATAATCTATTTTGTTCTCTACTGTGTCCCCAGAGCCAGTATCAATAACTATCATAGAATGGAAGTAGATCCAAGTTTATATGTTTGCTGGAGGGAAGAGCTGCTCAGGGGTTCATTGGGCTGTTGGGGGCTACCTTCTTGGGGTGGCACACAGTAGGCAGGAACTTCGTCCTCTACTCCAGACTCAGGATCAGAAGAGAAGGAGTCATCTGAGGCCCAGCCAGCAGAGGGTGGCTCAATGAAGCTGTGGTTGAAGGGGACCTCTGGGTCATGGTGAGAGACTATAGGAGATACAGATCAGCACAGAGCCTGATGGGAATCTTTGTCCCATCCCAGTACCCCATCCTCAGTCCTCACTTACCTGTCACCCAGGGAAGTTTGTGTCTGCTGAGGGAACCACAGGACAGGGCAGAGCCTAGACTGGTCAGCGCCCCCCAGACCTGCTGCTTCATCCTGGACAAGGCAGCACCATCTCTCACAGGCCTAAGCAGTGGAGTAGGAAGGGTGGTCAGTGCACAAAACACAAAGTGACCTGTGTTACCTTGGCAGGGTATGACGGCGGCTACATCTACTTCAATGGCTCTGTATCAATTATAGAATAAAATCTTAACTACCGAGCCCAAGGTCTGAATCACAGAAAACAGCATGGCTCTTGAGTCACAGAGACCTGGGTAACAACTCTGGCTCATACTTCACTCCCCGTAAAATGGGGACAACAATCTTATATCAGTTTTTCTCAGGACGCATAGTATTTGGCAGTGGTTTTCCAAAATGTAGCTCTTTGTTATTGTCATCCTAGTTGAACCCCAGTAAGCCTGTCCTTATCCCTATGCTTCTCTGCTCCCAAGCAGTCATTACTACTCCACCTGTCAACATTGGTCTGATGGCCTTTGTACATGTCCTCATTTTCCTGGGAGGGGCTTCTTCCCCACCCCAGGGCTCTCTGCCATGGGCAAGGACAACAGGATCTGCTTATCTGTGGATGCCCAATAGCACACAGGACACACTCAAGGATCAGGCCATGAGAGAACTGGACAGAATCCAGAGAGCCTGTTGGGGGCTGTGTGTGTGCCGTGACTATGGCCTCAGTGACCTCTATGAATTGAGGATGATAATCCTCCTGCCCCCACATTTCCTGTTCCAAACCTCCATACTTTTGAGTCTCCAAGAGGTTAAGAGGCATGAGGACATTTTGTGAAGAACAGAGCTACCTTTGAGCAACACTCCCCTGTGGCAACCCCACTGGCCCATTCCTTCCTCCCTTCTGTCTCTTAGAAAGCCATATTCTCCGTTGAACCACCAACTGTCTCCACTACCTCTGATCTAAGCACTGACAAGGCCAGCCCTTCCACACCCTGGAAAGGAAATCAGATGGGACCGGCCAGTGTTCACCTGTCCTTGGGGTCCAACCGAGTGGTCCAGCGGTAGTAGGCCCAGCAGGCAATGCCCAGGAGGAACAGCAGCAGAGGGACCAGGATGCCAACAGCGAGGATGGCATCCTTACTGTAAGGGCCTGGGGAAGCAAGAGATGGTCAAACACTCAGGAATTTCTGCTCTCCCATGCATGATGCCTCATGTTTAGCTCTGAGTTGCTACTTCCCCAGAGTCTTCTATTTATGGGTACCTCTCCCTCTTCCAGCCAGCCTCTGCTGGTCTGTCCCCTCCTGACGGTCCAGGCCCCATTCTACAAATTCTTATCCTGATTTTCTTGTACTCTGCCATTCCAGAGTCCAAGCCAGCCCACTCATTTCCTGGATCTACCCTGGTTTCTCCCAGGGTCCCAGAGCATCCATATGGATTCCAAGAACAGGAATGTCTCTGAAGCAGGCTCAGGTTTGCTAGCAAGTGGGGCTCCTGGAGTTTATGGAAAGGCTGAGATACTCCCTGTTTACTGCAGCACCTTGCATCCTCCCTGCACTCTCCCCAACTCACAGGCCCCTGAGACAGGGTGGCAGAGTCCTTCTGTACATTGGCAGGGAATAGAGCAGTTGTTTCCATGGAAGCCAGATGGGCAGGAACTGTTGCAGCTGTGGGGTAACAAGGAGGGGCAGGCTGAAGGCTGGGTGAAAAGGGATGGAGGTGGGCAGGGGAGAGGGAAGGTAGATTTCTGAGTACTATACCCACCCCCTGCCATTTCCCTAGATGATACCCAAGAATCTCACTTCTGAGTCACATTCTAATTGCCTCTGGCAGTGGAAGAAACCCTCAGGCTTGAAGCTGCCCAGCTATTGGCAGGCCAATGTACAGCACTCTGGACAGGGTCTACCTCTGACTATCCTCAGCCCCTTAGCCACCCAGAACTAATGTGAAATAAGCAAGATGCCAGTGGCATTCGGGGAGGTGTCATCAGGATATGGAGGTGTGAGTCAAGCCTGGCCTTGACCCTAACTTTCCAAGCCTTGGACCTTTCCATTATAAAATGAAGTCTCTTCTATTTGACATTACAAACTGTCTCATAAGTGAAAACCTGATTGGAGACACTGTTTTCCATCTGAAGACCTTAGGGAAATGACAATGGGTCTAGAGCCTATCTCTAAGTAAGGTCCCATCCAATTAGGGAGTAAGTCCTTTTTTTATTCTTTCTTTTAAATTATTTTTCTTTCATTTTTTTCCCCCTAAGGTCTCAGATTGAAAATTCGAGGGCTAAGGATGTGGCTTAAGTGGTAGCACGCTTGCCTAGCATGCGTGAGGCACTGGGTTCAATTCTCAGCACCACGTAAAAAATAAAATAAAGATATGGTGTCCACCTAAAACTAAAAAATAAATATTTAAAAAAAAAAAAAAAGAAAAGAAAAGAAAGAAAACTTGAGATCCTCCGGATGTAGTAGCACATGTCTGTAATCCCAGCAGCTCTGGAGGGTGAGCCAGAAGAATTGTCTAAAGCTAGCCTCAACAATTTAGCAAGGCCCTAAGCAAGTCAGCAAGATGCTGTCTATAAATAAAAGTAAACAGAAGAGCTGGGGATGTTGCTCAGTGGTTAAGCGCCCCTCGATTCAATCCCTAGTAACAAAAAAAAAACAACAACAACAAAAAGAAAACTTGAGATCATGCACTGTTACACCCTGCCTGACACTGGTCAAGCTCCTCAGTAACAGGTTCTGTTAGATATTAGTCAGCTATGACCAGTATTCACTCTCTAAAGCATACACTATTAAAACCCCTAATTATTAGCTGCTTCACTATTCTGTACACATGACTTAGTGGCCTGCTGGTTGTTTTTCTTTCCTTTTTTTAATCTTATTTATTTCTTTTTTTAGTCCTTTTAGATTTGGTATTATGACTTTCCTCAGATGATATGACCTCATAACAGGAGGACTAACTTCTGAGTTATGAAAATGGTAGACAGGTATCTGAGAGGTGGAAAGCCCCAGGAAAGAAAGTTTAGGAACCATTACTCAGTCCCAGTACCCTCCTGCCCACAGGGCTCAGTCCTTACCTGGTCCCCCAGTAGCCAGCACTGCAGACACATTCTCCTGTTACAGCATCACAGGAGCCCTGAATACAGGTGGGGCAGGTAGAGCCACAGCCCTCCCCAAAGGTGCCCATTGGGCAGGAGTCTTCACACCTGAGGGGAAACAAGACTCAGGGATGGGGAGGGTAGAGCAGGTCTGCCCCCATAGTAGGGACCCTACCCACCTTCCCCATGCTCCAGGACTCAGAAACCCAACTGGCCACTCCTCAGCAGTGAAGCTCAGGTATAAACAGGGCCTTGAACCTAGAACCAAACCAGTAGGTGACAGACTACAAATTCCTAGAGGGAAAAGGGGAAGGAAACCCCAAGGGGTAAGGAAGTTAGAAGAGCGTGCATCCCAGGACTCCCTCAAAACTCTTTTTTGTCCCTCAGTTTTACCAGGAGGTAGCCCCAAGGGCTGAATGTGTGTTGGGGAAGGTAAGGATCCTACAGAAAAGTCTAGTCCACCCTCAGTAGGGTGGCGTCCTCACCTGGGCCCCAGCCAGCCAGGGTCACAGTGCTGACAGTGGCCTGTCTCTGGCTGACAGGCCTCTCCAAGCCGGCAGCGAGGGCACTGCTGGCTGCAGTTCTTGCCAAAGGTGCCTGGTGAGCAGGGCTGCTGGCACTGGATCCCATCCCAGCCTGGCTTGCAGGACTCACAGCGGCCTGTGTCTGGGGAGCACGATGCATTCTGCTCACACTGGCCACAGCTGGTAAGAGAAAGGGTTCATGGGAGCACCAAGGACAGATGGAGAGCCCAACTCCTCCAACCCACCTATAGCCCACTCAGATCTTCAGGGGCATTATAGAGCATCCAGGTCCCAGTTAGGTGACTCAGGCAGGTTCAAGCCTCAGTTTCTCTGTCTGTGCAATAAAAAGATCAGATAGATGATATCTGAGGGCTCTCACAGGGTTCCATTTCTCTCCTTGCTTTATGATCCATCCTTCCCTGGGTCCCAGGGTCACCTGAAGCTATGGTACAGCCAGGACACAAAGTTACCACTCTACCCTCCACCTGCTTTCTGCCCAGCTTTCCTTTTCTCTTCCTTTCCCCTTTCTCTCTCCCACACTATGCCATCCCTGAGGTCAGGGCTCAGTGGTTTATCTTCTATCCCACAACATGAAAATGTAAAAAAATCAATTATAGACTGCATGCAGTGCAGTGTGCTTGTAAGGCTACTTCAGTGCCTGGAACAGGAGAATCACTTTAGCCCAGGAATTCAAGGTAAGTCTGGGAATAAAGCAAGACCAACCTTAAAAAAAAAAAAAAAAAAAATCAGGGACTGGGGTTGTGGCTCAGTTGTAGAGCACTTGCTCATATGTGTGAGGCACTGGGATTGATCTTCAGCACCACAAAAAATAAGATAAAGATATTGTGTCCATCTACAACTAAAGAAATATATATATGACTAATGAATGACTATGACTGTTTTAACTACTATACTTCCAAGTTTACCTTATCTAAATTTTTCATTGATGTTTATCAGTAACTTGAAGTTTCTCCCTCCAGATTCTTAATTATCTGGGATGATAGACTTGGGTCAGATCCATTATCAAAAGGGAAGAAAGGAGTTTATAAAACCAGTCTAACCAATCCTGACTAGCATTTAGAAAAAGAAAAAAGGAAACACCACAGTGTATATGTATATGTGTAAATATAAGGATGTATTGTCTAGTTACTTTTATTTCCTTTATATAAAATGTGCTACATGTGTCATGTGGGATGTAATTTCTTGTTCTTGAGCTGATCAATAATTGAAAGCCACTGAGTCTTAAAGGGCCATTCTTTTGAATTGTGATTCTTTTTCTAAGTATGGCTTGCTAGTATTATATCTTTAACTAGTTGGATGAAAGGAGTGGGAGGGCTCAACCCAGGGGTATCAAGGGGTTCTTCTTCTTTCCTCCCTGTCTTGTGTATTTTGGGGGGATAGCACTAGGATCCCCCACTCCGTGTGTAGCACTTCTCACTGGGTACCTGCCTCTTCCTGCTCTTCTTGCTCTTCCTGCTTGCTCCCCCTGACCTGGGTCCTCCCTGGTGCTCCTTGGAGGGGGGCTCACCTTTTGCTGCACTGCACCCCGTAGCTACCGGGAGCACAGGGCAGCTCGCAGCGCGCGCCTTGGAAGCCAGGAGGGCAAGAGCACTGACCGGAGGTGGCACTGCAGAGGCCACGCACGCACTGACACTTCTGACGGCACTCGGAATCCCACCAGCCAGGCTGGCAGATGCAGCGGCCCGAAAGCTGCTCGCAAGGGGAGCCATTGCAAGAGCAGCGGAAGCTGCAGCGGCGGCCCCACCAGCCCGAGTGGCAGAGACAGGCTCCTGTGGTCTGGTCGCACTGAGATGTAGAACTGCACTGGCATTGGCGGCGGCACGTGGATGACCACCAGCCCCGATTGCAGTGGCACACACCCGTCTCAGGATCGCAACGGCCGTGGGAGCTGCAGGCACACGTGAACTCACAGCGGCTGCCCCAGCGGTCCGCTTGGCACTGGCACTTGCCGGTGGCTGGGTCGCACTGGCCGTGTGGGTGGCAGGGGCAAGTCTCACGGCAGTCGGGGCCCCAGTACTGGCTTGGGCAGCCTGCAGGGTTGCAGGGAACGGAAATCGGCTCAGGGCCAGGCACAGATCCTTGTCCTGTCCTTTCCTCAAAGCAGAGGGGTCCAGCCAACCCTCCAAGAGACAAGGACAGACCCTGGAACATCTGGCAACCTGTCCTCCTGGAGCATAGCTCACTTCCTGCTCCAGACTCTGAACTACAAAAACCCTTAGCCTGGGGCTGGGGTTGTGGCTCAGAGGTAGAGTGTTTGCCTAGCACAGTGAGGCACTGGGTTCATCCTCAGCACCACATAAAAATAAATAAATAAAATAAAGGTATTATGTCCATCTATAACTAAATGAAAAAAATTAAAACAAACAAACAAAAAAACCCCTTAGCCTGGGCCCAGCCTCCCACTTGATGTTCTAGAGCACACTCAGAGATCTTGAGTGAAAAGGGGGTGTTCCCAGAGTCACACATAGGTGGGTGGGGGCTTTATTCACAAACCCCTGTTGAGCTTCCCACCCAGGGATTCCTGGGGCCTACCTTCAGGCTATGGGTCCACTAACCCCCTTTCTATCCCCCTCTTCTGCCAGAGAGGGCAGAGAGCCCGGCTTGGAGTCTCCTGCCCTCCACCCATATATAAGGTATCTGTGGGGGAGACTAAATTACACAGTTAACAGGGATCACAGGAATTTTCTCTGAGGAGTTAAAAACCAGGCAAAGGTCCCAAGTGGGCAGGGTTTTGTGGATATAGAGAAAAAAACAGATGACTCAGGGCATCTACCAGGGGTATATCACTTCTGTAACTGGGCCTTAATTTCCTCAAACTTGAAACTTGGGGGAATGGGGAGGCTGAGGCAGGAGGATGATGAATTCAAAGCCAGCCTTAGCAACTTAGTGAGGCCCTAAGCAACTCAGCAAGACTCTGTCTCTAAATATAATATAAAAAAGGGCTGGGGATGTGGCTCAGTGGTTAAGCTCCCCTGGGTTTAATCCTTGGTACCAAACAAACAAACAAACAAATGACTTGGGGGGATTCTGGCCCTGCTGTTCTAAGGTTACATTTCCATCTGTTCTGCCATGCCCCTCCCTCCCCCACCCACCACCTAGTTCTGCCCAGTAACTTCATCCTGCAGTTGATAGACTCACGGGAGCTGCACTGGGCCCCGAAGAATCCAGGTTTGCATCGGCAGAGGCCTGGTTTCACACATATTTCGTCTTTCTGGCAGGCATCCAGTCCTTCACAGATAGCTGAAAAACACCCCACCCAGGTCTGAAAGTCTGGGGCACACACAACCAGGGGACACCCTCTCCCTTCAGGGGCTTTGCTCCCTTAAAAGTCACCCTCATAAGGCTGGGGATGTGTGTCACAGGATGAACCCTGATTCTAGGGCTCTGGAGAGGAAAGAGTAGGAAGAAAGGGTTGTCACTGGGTGATATCTCCCATCTCCTTGGCTGGGGGTCCAGCCTGGCTACTCACGAATGGTGCATTCTCGATCTTTCTGCCTCCAACCTGGGCAGCACTGCAGCTCAGCAGAGGGGCTGTGGGGCAGAAAGGGGTCAGCTGGTGGCAATGCAGCCCCCCAGGGTGAATCACTGGCTCCAGCTGAGGTGTGGTAATCTGCCTCAGAGCACCAGGGAGAACTACCCCACTGTGCCCGTTCACTCCGTCTCCCTCCTTGGTCTTAATAACACCTGCCCTGACTATCCACTATTTGCCAGATCATCCCTCAAAACCCTTCCCTTTAGTGCCAAGACCTCTTCCTCCACATCCTCATTCTCAGAAATGCCTCAATTTTTCATTCTCAGAAATGCCCCAATAATTCAGTCACCATCCCCATCAGTCTTCCCCAAGACCCACCTGCTGCCCATGCAGACGTGTTGCCCATTGGGATCCAGCTCAGACCCCTGGATCCCTGCAGTCCAGAGCAGCAGCAGTAGGAACAGCAGCCCCAGCCCCATGGCGGCCAATAAAGTGGGAGGGCTTGAGTTAATCTGGCTTCCACAGCTCCCAACCCCCTCCCTGCTTCCTCCCAAGGCTTTTCCTGAGGAAACCAGGCCGGAGGGGTGGACTGACATGATGCTCCGCCCTGAAAGGGCCCCATGGGTACTAGGAAGGCCATACACTCAGAAATGAAAGGGAAAGAAAGGCTGATGGTTAAAATTGAGTGGGTTTATGGGTCTTAATCTGGAGGCAGGAAGGAAGAACAAAGGCCTATGTCCTTGGATACAGAGAACAGGCAAAGGGGTGGGCATGGCTTTCCATTAGACCGTACTCCCAAAGTGAAGCCAGAGCTGAGAGAAGTCTTCCATCCAGTGACCAACCAAGAAGGAAACCCCATGAGGAAACCTCTGGCTGCCCCTGCTCCTGGCAGGCGTGGGAGGTGGGACGGCCCACTAACAGACAGACATGGAGAAATTTTTGAGTATTGTGGGCAGTTGCTTTATTACATTAGCTGAAGTTATCTGTACAAATCCTCAGACAGGTAGATAATCAGTCCTCTGTCTCCTGAATGGGGAAACTGGAACTTGGAGAAGAAACACCTTTGCACAGATAGCCCAAGGCTTGGTGTAGGAAAGTCAGGAAGGTAAGCAGGCTGAGCTCCCTGTCATGGTGAGTACAAGCAGGACAGGAGTTGAGCACCAGAGAGGGCTGTGAAGGTAGGAGCCCTATCCTCATTTGAGCTCACACATCCGCCCACTGCCAGACCCCAGAGGCCTGACTGAGGCCCTCAGACCAAGATGTTTATCAAAAGCAGGGCAGCGCCAGTCAGGAGTTGGGGGCTGGAGGGGTGGCCACAGGCTCCAAGTGAGGTTGCTGTGGGGCCTCCTCTTCTTCCCCTAGTTCACCGGGAGTGGTATTGCTGGTCTTAGCTTCTGAGGCCTCTGCTTCACTGTGATACCATGAGCCAAAGCTGGAGGGAGAGCCAGGAAGTACTTTGAGCCAGAAAGCCAGAGAAGTCAAGGATATGGGATGAGGGCAGGGAGTGATGGGAAAGGAGATACAGAGGGAAAAAAGGGCAGTGTGTGGTCATGGGGAGCTGAATGGGGTCAGGTCAGGAAGGGAAGGTTTGTTGGAGCTCAGGACAGCAGGGTGAGAGGCAGTGGAGAAGGAAAGGAAAAAAACAGGACTCCTCCTTCACCTCCCTTCCTGCCCTTCCCTTCCCTCAACATACAAACTCTGTATTCTGGACTCAGAGGGTGGGGGATCATCTCCTTTATTGCTGGAGAGCTGAAGCCAGGAGCCATCCTCATCATCACTAAGACAGAGGAAAGAGAAGATGTGAGGGCCACATATTGAGGCCCTGAGGGACAACAGGAGTTCAGCTCACGTGGAGCTTTTTGAATGGCCTCCAGGAGCACCAGGGAAGGACAGAAGGACTTCAGGGTTCCCAGCTAGAGTGAAGGAGGCACAGGACATCTTGAGGCTTTTACTTTATAGCCTGGCAGGTAGCAGGCCCCTGGCAAAGCTGCAGGCCCAGACCCATTCCTCTAACAGATAGACCCAGTCAAGGCAGGAAATTGAAAACTGAGTATGGAGAAGCAGCATTAGCAGGTTTCTTCAGCAGATGTATACAATAGACAGGGCAGGTGGGAGAAGTGTGATCCAGAAAGATGATAGCAAGTGGGACCGTGGGCTCAGGCCAACTCAGCAGGCCCAAGGAGTGACCTAATCATAGCTGCAGGCTTAGCAGGACAGACTAGACAGCAGGCTCAGGGATAAGGAGGCCAGGTTAGATGGTCCAAGAAGTGACTAGATGAGTTTGATATAAGGGGTGACCAGGCTGGGTCAGCAGGCTCAGCTAGGTGACCACTAGGTCAGCAAATGCTAAGAGGTGGCTATCTAGGTCATCAGGCTCAGCAAAACTTGGGAGGGAGAGAGGAAAGGCTGGATCAGGGAAATGGAGGCAGAATCCTACCTACTCTCTGCTTCCTCTGGTGTCCCTAACATCTTGGCCTTGATCTTCTTTCGCTGTTTCCTGACAGCCACCTTCATGGCTTCAAGCAGAAGCCCAGGGACCCTGTGGTCTGTCAGCAGTTCCCTATAGGAGAGAGGGAGTGGCAGGGAGAAAGCAGTGAGGATGCCAACTGTAGGTTCCAGTCCAATTACCCATTTGCCTTTTTCTTCCTGAAATACTGCTTTGTACTGCTAACATTTCTCAGATCTTCCTATAGGTGGCCTGCTTCCTAGGAATACTTCCCTACTTGCTGCTGCTGCTGCTGCTGTTGTGACCCTTTGTGCGTGCTCTCTCTCTCTCTCTCTCTCTCTCTCTCTCACACACACACACACACACACACACATATACACACACACACACACACAAACACACATGTTTGGATGAAGTTCCAGGACAGCAGGAACTATTTAATTCATGTCCTCCCAGTACCCAAGCAGAGCCTGGCATATGTCACAGTGGATATATCAGTGAATAAAGAATTAGTGGGTGACTTGAGGCCCAAGGTAAGTAAGTGGAGGCACCTCCTCTTCCTAGGCTCTTACCGCTGGAAATAGGCCAACTCCTCCTTGAGCAGAAACACATTGGTTTTGAGCTCATTCCGCTCTTGAAGGATCTGCTCAACCTCCTCCCTGCTGAAGCCACACTGCCCTGCCTCCGGAGGGTGCTCTGGCTGTGGTGGGGTATGCATCTGTGAAAGGGCAGAAATGATTGAGGAGGGCAGCCTCCATTATCCTTCCTACCTAAACCCTAATACTATCACAGGAAGGCTAGGGAAAGTGACTGGAAGACTTTGGGGGCAAGTGTGCAACAGTAGAGGGCGGCACTGCTGCAGCTGAATGGGTTTTAGGTGCAAATCTATGTGTCACCTTCCAACGGATTTGCTATGTAGCCTGGTACAACTTGCCCAGTGCTTAATAAGTGCCAGACTCTGTGGGTCTGAGTCGGGTCCCTACCTTACTTCTGCACTCACCGGGTCCTCAGGAGTCACTGGATCAAGCTCAGGCCTCTGCTCTTCAGCTGGCTTGCCAGGGCCTTGCAGTGGTAGCTCACGCTCCCTCTCGCGGTCCTGTGCAGCTCGCAGCTGGGCTTGCACGGCGGCCAGCTTGTGTCGCAGCTCTGCATTTACCAGCAGGAGGCGCTGCAGCTGCTCCTGCAACTGAGGGTGGAGGGAGAAGAGAGCTGACAGGCAGGGCGCCAAGGCCCGCCTGAGCCCCGCCCCATGCCTACAGACCGCACTCACGGCTTCCATCTCCTGGCTACGTTGCAGAAGGTCGCGGTTATAAGCCCGGAGCTCGTCCCGCTGTTTGTCCGTCACCTCCTTGAGCTGCTGCAGTAGAGCGTGCTCCTCTGAAGAAGGCGTGTTAGTGGCGGCCTGCAGGAGCTGAGGCCCCAACTAGTCCCTAGCCCACCCTGGTCCCGGCGGGGCCTGGGCTTACCCTGCGGTCCCGAGCGTAGTTCCCTACGGAGGTGCTCATTCTCCTGCCTCAACCGCAGTAGCTCCAGTTCGGCCTGCTGGGCAGACACCTGCAGCTGGGGATGTACAGGCTGGGATTAGAGCCTGCCATCCCTACGGTGGGGTAAGCAGAGCGAGGAGTGACTCACCGAGTCCGGGGCGGGCCCAACAGCAGCCTTTTCCAGGAACTCCAGTGCCCGCACCACAAGCGGCACCAGCCCGGCCGCTGCCTCTGGGCCAAAACGACGCGCCAGCTCTTGCAGCTCAGTGCCCAGGGCCCCCGCTAGATGGTATACGAGCTCAGCTGCTGTCGCAGACCCCGAGGCTATTTGAGGTATCCAGCTGGGTGGCCCAGGCGCTGCACTCCTGGGCTCCATTTTCCCCCCAGAAGACCTAGGGCACCCCAGGCCTCAACTAGGACCGGAAAATGCCAAACAGTTCCGTCCCAGGAAGTTTAGGAATGTAAAGGGCGGGGTAAAGTGACAAAGGAGGAGCAACAAGGGGTAAAGGACTGGGAAAGGGACTTGGTGCACCCTGTCCCTGTCCCATTCAACCCCCAAGGTCACAGGGAACTGAATCACCATTTCCCAGGCAGGTGTCCAAAAGCAGAGGCCCGGTGTTGTTAGTGGTCATTGTAGGCAGGCCCTCCCGCTAGCACCCAGTCCAGGCTCCACCCCTGTGCCCAAGTCCAGAAGTGGACTTGGCTGCTAAGCACTCCAGGCAAGAAGTGAGACTGAAGGCCAGTGAGTGCTGTTTCTCTACCAACAGTGTCAGAAAAGTTGAGACTAGACTGTGCTACAACTACAGACCACAAACCACAGAGCTAAACCCAGAAAGGGGAGCAACTTCTCCAAGTATGTTGAAAAATGATGATGGTTTACAAGTATTTTTCAAAGAAACCATAAAGATAGTCAAGTCAGTAGAGTGTGAAAACCCAATCCCACATCAGTTCCGTAAGTCTAGGGGATATTCAGGTCCAAAGCCCTGAACAGGAGGGAGCCTTTTACTCACTCAAGATAGAACCCAGCACCAAGCTGTGAACAACTGCCCCAGCCCCCTGTCATTTCCACATTCAGAATTTGAGCTCAGGCAGAGGAAAAAAAAAAAAAAGCAACCAACCCTCAATTTCTATTTATACAAAATTTATTATATGTTGTTCAGGAATACAAGCCATTAATGACACAAGCACAAAAACGAAGGAAAAAAGGGCCAAGCTGCTGAATATCACCAGCCTGTATGTGGGCATAAGAGGCTTCAGCATTTGAAAAGTCCGAAACAGGAGGGGGTGAGGAAACAACTAGGCATATAGGTCCTCTCGGTCTGCAGAGTAGACCTCTCCCTCTTGCAGGAGGGCAAAGTTGAGGAAGTGGGAGGGTCTGTGCACCTCATGGTAGAACTCTTTAGGGTTTGCCAGCTGTAGCTCATACTTCATGTTGGGATCATGTCGGACACCTTAGGTGAGAGGAAAACATTAAATGTTAAAAGGGTCTCCTTTCCGCAACCAGCCTGGGCCACTGGGCCATTTCTGCCCAAGTGCTAAGGGTAATGACGTCACTTATCCCCAACCCTGTCCCCACTTCCCATGCTGCCCTCACACACAGCCTACTCACCCATAAAGTTGTAGTTCCATGAGGACTGAGCAGGAACCATAAAGAAGCCAAGGAATCGGTCTGACAGCAACATCTGGACCCTCTCATAATGTGAGGGTAGATAACCCTTGGGGTTGTTGCCTTTGTCTGTATTCTGGCGGCCCCATTCATAGCCACTGGGTGTCAGCTTGTAGGCTGTCAATGTGCAGGAACCTGGTGTGAAGCTAGAGAGGACAAGGACACGTGACAGTTCAGCCCCTGACCCGCAATGCCTACCCCACAATACTTCTTCCTAGGAGGGTCCAAGCCCACCTGCAGGTGATGATAATGGTCTTCTCGCCATCCCAAGATGGGTTGTCAGCCATGATTTTGGCATGGGTGGTGACATCCTGGGGTGACAGCTGGGGGGACTCATTGGGCTGAGTGTGGATCCAACCTAATGGCTCCATCTCCTATGGGCAAATACCAGTAAAAACTGTTCAAAATCCCATGTGCAAACAGAACTCTCACCCATTTGACTAACATGCCTGTCTGTCTCCTCCCTGAGGGCAAAAAGGCACATATTCTCAAGCTCCTACACTTCCAAGCTTCATTACCACCACTTACTTTGAGATACTCATGCTGGGGCAGCTGACCAGGCAGGTGCACAGTCTGGTGAGTACCCCACTGTGGAACCATCACAATGCAGCGGATTTCCTTCACTTGGGGGTTATCCGGTGGGCTCACCCCATACAGGTATCCTGCAATCTGGAGATGAGGGGGTTAGGAGTCTTAGTTCCAATCCAGAGTTGGGGTGTCAGCTTGTTTCCCTCCCTATCTCCAAGAATAAGAATGAAGTTTCTCAAAAATGTAGCCAAAACCCCCTGCATCAGAATCACCTGGAGTTCTTGTTCAAAATGTTAGACTTTCTTCATCACAATCTGCAATATAATCTAGGAATCTGCACTGCTTTCAAGCTCCCCAGCTGATAATTACTTAGTATCAATAAACAAACAAGCACACAGCTAATGAATTTCTTTTCTTTCTTTCTTTGGCACTGGGGATTGAACTGAGGCATGCTTCACTGAGCTTCATAACCTTTTGGTAGCGGGCATTGAATCCAGGGGTACTTTATTGGAACCACAACTCTCCCCCTTTTATTTATTTATTTTTTTTTTTTGAGATAAGGTCTAATTAAATTGCGAAGATTGGTCACAAACCTGTCGTGGCTGATCTCAAATTTGTAATTCTCCTGCTTCAGCCTCCCAAGTAGCTGGTATTGTAGGTATATGTCCCCATATCCAGCCAGCTCAATTAATTTTCACAAGCTGAATACCACATCTGGAAAACCAGCACTAGCCAGAATTTTATTTTATATTTATTTTTTTAGTTATAGGTGCATACAATATCTTTATTTTATTTTTATGTGGTGCTGAGGATCAAACCCAGTGCCTCACACATGGCAGGTAAGCACTCTACCTCTGAGCCACATCCCCAGCCTGACAGAATTTTGCTATCAACAAAGTTAGGGAAACTGTTTCCTATAAAATCACTCATATAGAATACTAGTTATCTTTTGAAATTTGCCAATCTGCCAGGCATAGTGATGCACGCCTATAATCCCAGCAACATGGAGAGGCAGAGGTAGGAGGATCACAAATTCAGCAACCCTGTCTCAAAATTTAAAAGGACTAGGGATGTGGTTCAGTGGTTAAGTGCCCCTGGGTTCAATCCCTAGTACCAAAATAAGCAAACAAACAAAAAAGTAGACCTGATGGCCACAACTGGTGTTTTATAACATATGAATATGAATTACTAGTAAACTTATTTGGAGTCCCTTTCTGAACCACCGTTTTATTTTATTTTTTTCAGTGCTAAGGAGTGAACCCTGAGTCCCATGCTTACTGATAAGCACATACTCTTTTACTGAGCTACACCCTAATGCCCTTCTTATCCTTTGCTCATTCTTCTTCAGTTACTTTTAAAAAATTAACTTCTGAAAATTCCCTTTTACATACTAATCCATTATCTCTTAGACTAATGAAATACTTTTTCATTTTTGTCTTACTCTGTATCACAACTTATTAATTTTGACTATAGTTTTATGTCTTTTTAAAGGAAGTTATCCCAACACTAAGGTCATCAATATTTTAGTGATTTATTTAAAAAACTGCATTAGCTCTGCAGTTCAGTATTTAACATTCAGATTTTGAATCGACTTTATTTTACTTTTTTAAAAAATATTTTTAGTGGTAGATGGATACAATGCCTTTATTTTATTTATTTTTAGGTGGTGCTGAGGATATAACCCAGTACCTCATTCATGCTTGGCAAGTGCTCTACCACTGAGCTACAGTCCCAGCCCCTACCTAGTTTTATTTCTGCAAGTAGTATGAGGCAGGGCTCCTGCCTTTCCCCACCTGTCTCAATATCATAGGTATGCTTAACCTCCCTGATTTGATACAGCATGTTTATTTAAAATAACACATGAATCTATTTCTGACCATATGCTTTTCTTTCCCAATAACTTCCCAAGCCAATAATATAGTCTCTTGGGCTGAGGTTGTGGCTCAGTGGTAGAGTGCTCACCTAGCACACCTAATGCACTGGGCTCCATCCTTAGCATCACATAAAAATGAAATAGATATTGTGTATCCACCTACAACTAAAAAATAAATATTTTTTTAAAAAGTCTCTTAATTGCTAAAGCTTTATAAAATATTTTGATATTTCCTAAGGGCCCACATCCTCTTTGGGCTATCCTTTTACAGTTATTTATTCATGAACATTGAAATCAGCATTCCAAACTTCAGGAAATATCAGGTGAGTTTTAGGCATGTAATATGAAGGGGCATCTGTGGTCTAGTTCAGCACACTTACTTGGGCACGAAGGTCAGATATGCAGATAAACTTCTTAAGCACATTCTTGGGAAGGATGTAAGTGTAACCAGTCTCTTTAATGTCATCAGAAGAAACATAAATGTGATTGGTTCGTAGGTGCAGATTGGCAGCAGAGATGGCCCTAAAAACAGGACATGTCAGCACTTGTCAGCCCAAGCATCATCTCCAGTAGCACCAACAGCCTCTCCATCCCTACCCTTTTGTCCTTCACATACCTGACCCTCCATTCAGTTTTTGAGGAGAAAGTCTGAGTTTCATAGTTGCTGGTTGTGGAGGTGATGATCTCATCACCATGCTTGTTGACAGTGCGAGTCTGTGTTGCAGTCAGCTGTGACTGTTCCTTGGTCTGCTTCTCAATCTCGGCTATCTGCTGTCGCTGCTGTGATGGTGCTGAGATCTCCATACCCAAGATAATGTCTCGAATTTCTGACTGTGTCAGTGATGCCACATTCACACTGTGGGCATAGCGTGAGTTACACAAGGATCCTTACCCTTTAGCTACTTTTGTCTCAACAGAAAGAGTATAACTTGGTAGAAAGGGCAGGTCACACTCTCACTCAGATAGTTCTCCAGTGACACTTTTTTTAAAAGCCTGAAGTGGAGGCTGGGGCTGTAGCTCAGTGGCAGAGCGCTTGCCTGGCGAGTGCTAGGCACTGGGTTTGATCCTTAGCACCATATACAAATAAAGTAAAGACATTCTGTCCATCTACAACTACAAAAAATTAAAAAGCCTGAAGTAAAGATTGCTGATACTTTGAAGATTCATCACATTCCAAGCAGGACAGCACTCTGCATAAGTACCTTTTAGCTATTTGGTGTCCATAATTCCCACTTTCCCTCCACAAAAAGTGTCCTAGCGGGGCTGGGGTTGTGGCTCAGTGGTAGAGCACTTGACTAGCATGTGTGAAGCACTGGGTTTGATCCTCAGCACCACATATAAATAAATAAAGGTTCACTGACAACTAATATATATATATATATATATATATATTTTTTTTTTTTTTAAAAAGCGTCCTACAGGATACTTTTCAAAAATGGAAACCCCAGAAACTGTAGAACACTGCCTCCTACTCAAAGGTAGTAGTATTAATCACTCTAGTGGGTAACTGGAAATCAAATGGGTATTTTTGGTTGCCACAACTGCTCAAGAGGGGATGGGAGGCAGAGTGTGTGTACCAACAGCTGTGATACTTGGGGTCTTAGACACAAACTTTTGGTAACATAAGGACAGTAAAGAAATGCCCTGCTAAAAATGGAAATAGGGGGACTGGGATTGTGGCTCAGTGGTAGAGCGCTTGCCTAGCACGTGTGAGGCACTGGGTTCGATTCTCAGCACCACATAAAAACAAATAAAGGTCCAACAACAACTAATAAAATATTTTAAAAAAGGAAAGAAATACTAGAGAAAATTAAAAAAAAAAAAAAAAATGGCAATGGGGCCTCCTCTAAGAATGGTCAAGAGTCAGAATGAAGTCCTGAAACCTCAGATACTGCTTCTCTTCTACCTAGGATCATTCTACCTCTGAACTACATCCCAGCCTCCTCTCAACCCCCCATCTTGAGACAGGGTCTCACTAAATTGCCTAGGCTGGCCTTGAATTTGCCATCATGAGCCTCCTGAATAGCTGATTACAGGTGTGCACCACCACATTTGGCTGCTTACCTCTCTTCTATGGGCATTACTAAGATTATTTCCAGAAAACCTTCTGAACTTAATGTTTCAAAACTCTAGAACCCATATGCTAAGCTACCTAACTTTTTGATCTCCCATCTATCTCCCCAGTGCTCACTTGTTTTTCTTGCCATAGTCGGCCAAGATCAGATCCTTGAGCTGCACCTCCACTTTGATCCACTCTTCGTCAGTCAGGGTGGGCCAGATGTGGTGGGGTTCTGTAATAGTAGTCTTGTCTGGCTTCAGGATTACTTTTGCCCGGTCATTGTTCACATGCAGAGCACGCAGAATCAGGATGAGACGGGAGAAAGCCTGGGAAGAGATTTGGAAGAGTAAGGGGAAGTCAGTTGCTTGAGGCTCTTCTCCTTTCCTCTCTACAATCCTTATAGGAAACCCAATCTTCTAAACTTTAAGATCCTAACTCCTCATAAATTAGTAGTGTTCCTGCCCCATCTATAGTTCAAAAATTTGAAAATGACCCTATAAAGTGGGCTGTGGAGATAACTAAGGAACAGAATCATCTCCTAAGGTGGTTTCATACCGTGTAAGATGAGATTGTCTTAAGCCAGTCATCATAGAGGTTGAAGAGAACCATCTGGGGCTCAGTGGCTTTAAGGATGAGATCCCCAAACTTTTCCACCTTTAGACAAGCCTGGAAGGGGAGTTGAAGCTCCGATCCTTTGATCACAATATTAGGGAAGTCCAGCAAGTGTACCTAAGACAGGATCAAGTTCAAGATCAGAAACAGAGCCTGAGGGTCTCAAACATCCTTCCTTCTACCCTGTCTACCCTCTTAACCTCCAAAGGATCCAGCATGCCCTTCCTGGTGACAATGATTTGCTTGGGCTGCTCCTCCACAGGCAGAGATCTGATCAGGGCAGCTACTTCTTCAGCTGTCTTCCATTTGGCCAACTAAAAAGGAGAAGAAAATAGAAATTGAGTCTACCTGGACTACCTGTAACAGAAGATCCTACTCTTGAAATAAACTGTTTCTAATGAACACTGGTGTGTAATATTAGGTACTTAGAAGGTAGAAAAGGTAACAAATGGCTTTGTCCAAAGGGGTTTTTCAACCTTATGAGATAATACTACAAACCCATAAGAAATGGCATGCTCAATTACGTACTCCAGGAACAACAGAAAGAGTTACACAAAGAAATGGGTCTTTTAAAAAAAATTTAACTTAATTTTATTTATTTATTTTTATGTGGTGCTAAGGATTGAACCCAGGGCCTTGCACTTGAGAGGTGAGCACTCTACTGCTTAGCCATAACCCCAGCCCCAAGAAATGGGTCTTAATGGATAAGATGATGATGAACAGAGGACAGTTCATTCTAGAAAGATAAAAGGGGAAGTCAGTTGCTTGAGGCTCTTCTCCTTTCCTCCCTACAATCCTTATAGGAAACCCAATCCTATAAAGAAACATCAGGGTTTTGGGCTAATATGATCATGGACCAACAGAAAAAGAAAAAAAAATATACATACATATATATATATATATATATACATACATACATATATATATATATATATATATATATGAAAAGAAACTATGGTTGAACAGGTATAACCCCGAGAGATATCAAATGTCTGAGAAGCCAAAGAATATTTGTTCTCTAAAGATAATTTTTTTGGTAGCTTTGTTTAAAGATGAGAGATTCAGGAAGCAGAAAGATCAGTTGAAAAGTAATGAAGGTCCTCAAACTCCCCTGGACCTCTTGCAGAATACTTCAAGTAAAGTAATTTAGGGAATATGTTTAAATGATATGCTTGATCTTTCAATAGTTATTATTTTCTCCCCATCACTGCCTCCCAACCAATAAGGGCCAGCAAGGTTCTATGGACTCTTTATCCCTGATCCTGCTTACCTGCCCCAAACGCTTCTGTCCAGCCCACACAGATGTGTGAATTATCTTGAGAAACAGCTGCCCTGTCCGTGGGTTGAAGATGAAGATGGCCCCATTGATGGGTTTGGTTGTCAAGTTCCCTTCAAAGGTCTAAATGATGATTATATTATTAGTACGACCTAGAAACAACCATCCTGTCACCGCACACTACTCTCAGGCCTTTCTGCAGGGTTTTTTTTTTTTTGGTAATACTGAAGATCGAAATCAGGGGCACTTTGCCACTGAGCTACATCCCCAGTCCTCTTTTACTTTTTGAGCCAGGGTCTCACTAAGTTGCTAAAGCTGGCCTTGAGTTTATGATCCTCCTCCTTCTGCCTCAGCTTCTTTTATCACTGGGATTACATGCATCCACCACCATGCCTGCACAGCCCTATTTTATTTTTTGTAGGTGCAGATGGACAGCATGCCTTTATTTTATTTGTTTATATTTTTTATGTGGTACTGAAGATCAAACCCAGTGCCTCACATGTTCTAGGCATGCACTCTGCCACTGAGCTATAGCCTCACCCAGCCCTATTTATTTTTTAAGACAAGATCTCATTAAATTGCTGAGATTGGCCTGTGACTTGCAATTCTCCTATTTCTGCCTCCCAAGTTGCTAGACATAGGAACTTGGCATGCAACACCACACCTGGCTTCCCATGGTAATGCCCAACACTCACCTTGTGGATAGTTACTCTGTAGACATTAGTATCATCCACAAACCAGATAATCTGGTTAGAGAAGAGTTCACCATAGTTCTGAGATGACAAATATGGCTCAGTGGGCTCAGATGAATAGAGCTGTAGCCCCTTGCGGATTCGTTCACGTAACACATACAAGGCAGGGTTTGCCTTCATGATCTTGGCCATGGCCTGCTGTATGAGAGGCTTGCTGCCTGGGAACCAGTTTCCATAAGCACTGTGAGAATGGAGAGGACAAGTAGAGTTAATCCCAGGCTGATATCCAAATATCAAGGTAAAGTACAGCTCTACAAAGGAAGAAGGACCAGGCTGATAATAATAATCTGCTTATGTACACATTACAGAGAAGAGTCAGTGACCCAGAAGCGCAGAGGAAAAGGCTAATACTCACCTCACCTGGACAAACAAAACAAAAAAAACACATCTATATTAAACTATGGGACTAATGGAAAATACATGCATCTGAACCCTAACTTACCTGTGCAGATTATATGCCAAGTCAATTGCAATGAGCACACCTGTAGGTGAAGGGTAAATACTCATGTTGTCTGTGGTATAGTCCAGGAACTTGGCCCGGGCATAGCGCTCAATGTCATGGGAATCATAGTCCCCCCAGCGCAACTGGATGTCTATCCAATACTTCTGAGTGGTGGTGCTGTCCATCACATCCCTAAGGGTAGAAAAAGAGGTCAGGTTTCCAGGTATAACTAATATTCCCCAAACCATAAGAAATTAAAATCACTACAACTCACCTGAATTCCAAAACCATCCCCTCTGACTATTCCAAATCAACAATCAACAGATTCTCCTGTTTCTGCCTCCTCCCAAGTTGCAACAGATTGATTGCTGATCTGGAATAGCCAGAGATTCAACAGATCTGATTGATGGGCTCCAAAGGTAGCACTGACTCCAAGTTTAGGACTAGTCTCCCAAAAGAACAGTAACACTAAGGTTACTGGATGTCTACAGCTGGTTCATAAAATACTTACTTGGAATCTGCTAGCAATGAGGGTCGAGAGACATTCCACTTATAGGAGGCAAAGAGCAATATATCTGCACAGGAAGAGTTCATCTTATAGGACTTTCGGGGATGGATTGTCTCCTTTTGTACGGTCTCTATTTCTAGTGCATCCAGTTCCTGGTCAAACACCTGAAGATGAAGGTGGTAGGTTTTAACTTATTATAGAAATCCATTTGTAATATTTACATTAATTGGCACTTCCAGGGTGGATTTCCCATATGCAAAAGAGCAAGCTGGCTGGGCGCTGTGCCGCACACCTGTAATCCCAGTGACTGGGGAGGCTGAGGTACGATGATCACAAGTTTAAAGCCAGCCTCAGCAACTTAGCAAGGCCCTAAGTAACTCAATGAGACCCTATGCGTGCGGCCACATACCAACAAAGATGTTGTGTCTGCCGATAACTAAAAAAATAAATAAATATTAAAAAAAAATAAAATAAAATATCACAAAAGGGTTGGGTATGTGGCTCAGTGATTAAGCGCCCCTGGGTTCAATCCCTGGTACAAAAAAAAAAAAAAAAAAAAGAGCAAGCTGACCACTTTTTTGTGGTATCTTAACCCCTCAAGCTGGCCCACCTGACACAAATCCATGACGATGCTCTCATGGATCTTCTGCCACAAGTGGGCTCGAAAGATTTGGATGAGAGAGATCTTCAACGTGGGGATCTTGCCATGCATGAAGATACCTGTCAGGTCTAGCTGCACCTGAAAGCCCACATATACCTGCCAGGATAAAGAGAACATGACAATAGAGGTCAAGGGACTCTGGTTCTCAGGACATATTAAGGCAGTGGAAACACTTGTTTTTAGTTTCCATCTCTCAGGTCTAACAGCCATACTTACATTGGCCCGATTGATGGTTGGGGACCACCAGAGGGTGAATCTTCGATTGGGAATCTGGTTCAATCCTGATCGCTGAGCATTAGTTAGCTTCTTCCACTTCATAGATTCCTCAAAGCCACTAGCCTTCTCCCTGGGGAGCAGAAGAGCCAAGTGAGTTGATGTCTCGCCATCTCCTAGCACACTGCTGACCTCCTAAAGGTGAGTAAGGGATATTACAGTAGATGACAAAAACACAGAAGGGATGACCTGTCATCCTGTTAGAGGAGAGAAAGCCAGCCACACTGATACACACCTATAATCTCAGTACTCAGGAGACTGAGGTACAAGGACCCCAAGTCTAAGACTAGCTTGGGCAACTTAGCAATACCCTGTCCCAAAATAAATTTTTAAAAAAGGGGCTGGGGATGTAGCTCAGTGGTAGAGAGCTTGCCTAGCATGCACGAGTGAGGCCCTGGTTCAACCCCACAGTAGTATACAACGCCCCCCCCCCCAAAAAAAAGACAGAAAGAGAATCCATACCAGAAAAGACCCTCCCAGGTAGGGAAGTAAGTGCCCTTAAACAGTGTGTGTTCCAGAATGCCTTCTACACCACCCAGGGCTTGAATCATATCTGTACGGTAGTTGTTTAGGTTCCAGAGTTTCCCATCATGTCGCTGGTGTGTCCACCAAAAAGGGTTTTGCTTCAAAACCTAGATGGGAGAACAGATACGTTCAAACTTGTGAGTGCCTAATTCCCTAGGGATGTAGAGAAAAAGGCACCCTCATATACTGCTAGTGGGAATATAAAATAGATCATTTTGGAAAACTGTTTTGGACTCCCCAGATCCAGGTGGTAGGTTTTAACCTATTACTCGCTGCACATACCTGGTACTGCTTAAAGTCAGTTCGGACACGCCAGCCCTTATCATAAGCTAATGTGTGCCGATCCTTCTGGAAGAGAGTGTTGATTCGAGGAATGCCACGATCCCAAGAGTCCTCTAGATCTTCTAATGTCAGCCGTCTGCCCAATAAAGTAAGATTAAAGTCAAAATGTCTTCTCAAGTGAAGAACTAATCATTTCCTCCTGACCAAGGATAAGTAGAGTCAGGAGTAGAACCTGCCCTCTTACTCCATAAAAATGTACCATGCTCTGCCTATGACCTCCACACAAGACTCAAAGTTTAACCCCTTCTCTGGCCCCTCACCCCAGTGTTGGTATACCCTCCTGAATGCCCACCTGTTCTGAGCAATGGCCTCTTGTCTCTTGAGTGCATATTCAGCCCAGACCCGCTGAGAATCGATGAACTCACTCTCCCATGGCTGTATGTAGCGGTATAAGTTGGGAATCAGTTGGTCTTCTTCATGGCTCATTCCTGAACGAAAGTGTGTAATACCTACATCTGTCTGCTTGGACCACCTGTTTTAGGCAACCATGATTAGAGATAAAAGTAAAGCCCAAAAAGTAAAGAAACACCCTTTTCCCTCAGGGCATATGCAATAGAGTCTAGCGCTAAAGAATTTCAACCAAGCCCTACCTGAGGTCAGATTGGGGAATGAGCACATGGCCCATTGACAGCATGCCCAATCCTCCCAACTCCTTAGGGGTGTAGAACACAACAGGAGGGAACCGACTTGGCATCTTGGAGTTGAGTCCAATCTTAATACGTGTCTGGATCTTGTTCTCACACTTCACCAGCAAGTCTAGGAGTTCCTGGGTATTCACCACAGCCTCCCGAAAGTATGTCATAAGGCCAATGAGAGCTGTATTCCACTTATTCACAATCTAAAGTTAGCGGGAAACAGTAAATTCCAGATGAACAATGATGATGGGGTGGTGGTGAATATGGCTTAGATCCAGTTAGTTACATCTCTAGTACTTAAGAAAAGAGTTCAACATCATTAGTCATTATGGAAATAGACATCAAAACCATAATGACACTCCACATCTACTAGGATGGATATAATCAAAACAGAAATGACAAGTATTAGCAAGGATGTAGAGAAAAAGGCACTCTCATATACTGCTAGTGGGAATATAAAATATAAAATGGTACATTTTGGAAAACTGGCATTTATCAAAAGGTTGATTAAGCAACTTCAGTCCTGGGTATATACTCAAGAGAAATGAAAACATCCACACAAAAACCTGTATAAGTATTAGCAGCATTATTCATAATAGCCAAATAGTGGGAAAATTTTCAAATGTACATCAATTTACAAGTTGATAAACAAAACATGGAATATCCATATAATGGAATGCTACTACTTCATAAAAAAGATTGAAATACTGATATAGGCTATAATATGGACACATTATCTAAGTGAAAAAAAGACAAAAAAGGCTATTATTCTGAATACGCAAAGTAGTTGGAAGAGGCAGGGGAAAGAGGAGCTGGGGTAGAGCTCAGGGGTAGAGTTCTTGCCCAGCACGTAAGAGGCCTCAGCTGAGATCCCCAGCAATGCAACAAAAACCACAACAAAACAAAACAAAAAAAACCCTCAAAAACTAAAAAGGAAAGAAAATTGTCAGGGACTACAGAGTGTGTTTGTGTGTGGCGGGGAGCTGCTGCTGCTAAGAATGGAAATTTGGGACTGGGATTGTGACTCAGTGGTAGAGCGCCTGACTAGCATGTGTAAGACCCTGGGTTTTTCCTCAGCACCACATATAAAAAAATTAAATAAAGGTATTGTGTCCATTTACAACTAAAAGTATTAAAAAAAAAAGAGAGAGAGAATGGGAATTTCTTCTCTGGGGTGATAAAAATGTTATGAAGTAGTGGTAATGGCTGCCTAATTAATGAATATGCAGAACTATGAGATTTAAAATTGTGTGTGTATATATTCATTGTGTGTGAATTACATCTCTCTTTTTTTTTTTTAATATTTATTTTTTCATTTTCGGCGGATACAACATCTTTGTTTGTATGTGGTGCTGAGGATCGAACCCAGGCCGCACGCATGCCAGGCGAGCGCGCTACCGCTTGAGCCACACCCCCAGCCCTGAATTACATTTCAACAAAAAATGAATTGATACAACAGAGTCTAGTACAAATGACTGAAAATAAGACCAAATAAACCAGGTGTGGTGGGGCATGCCTGTAATCCCAGCAACTCCAGAGGCCGAGGCAGGAGAATCACAAATTCAAAACCAGATTGGGCAATTTTGCAAGACCTTGTCTCAAAATTTAAAAAAGGGCTGGGGATGTACCTCAGTGGTACAGCACTTAGTTAGCATGCATGTGACCTTCGTTTAAATCTCCAGTATTGCAAAACATAAACAACCAAATACAAGTAACCCCAGGGAAACCAAAAGTGGGAGATGGGGGACAGGATGATAAAAACAAACTACTAAAATATAATGGGGGGAGCTGAGGTTATGGCTCAGTGGTAGAGCACTTGCCTAACATGTGAGGCACTGGGTTCAATTCTTAGCACTGCATATAAATAAATGAATAAAATAAAGGGCAATCAATATCTTAAAAAATAGAGCTGGGGTTGTGACTCAGTGGTAGAACGCTCGCCTAGCACGGGCAGGACCGGGGTTCTATCCTCAGCACCACATAAAAATAAAGGCATTGTGTTGTGTCCATCTACACCTAAAAAAAAAAAAAGACTAAGGATATAGTTCAGTGGTAAAGCACCTCTCCGTTCAATCCCCAGTACCATCGAACAAAATAACCAAAACTTTTTTTTTCTACAATTTGTAATTTCAAGAACAAATGGCTTTTTAAAGCAAAAATTGTAACAAAGTAGTATAGCATTTATAATACACGTATAATTAAAACATAGGACAAAAATACTACAAAGAGTAGGAATAGTGAACATAATTTAAATTTACCTCCACTTTTTACTTATTGGGTAAATGTGTAGCCCTCACTTCACATGTTCAAGGTCCTGAGTTCAATCCCAGTACCACAAAAAATAAAATTAAAATAACTCAACCCAAATGAAGGCAGGAAAAGAGAAAAGGAGATGGAATAAAAATTAAAAAATGGAGGCCAGGCAAGGTGGTGCATGCCTGTAATCCCAGTGACTAGGAAGGCTGAGGCAGGAGTTTTATGAATTCAAAGCCAGCCTCAGCAACTTAGTGAGGCCCTAAGCAATTTAGCAAGACTATGCCTCAAAATATAAAACAAAAAGGGTTGAGGATGTGGCTCAATGGTTAAGCTCCTCTGGGTTCAATCCCCAGTACAAAAAAAAAAAAAAAAAATTTATATATATATATATATATATTATATATAAATAAGAGGCAGACATGGTGGTACATACCCATAATCCCAGCAACTTGTTGGGGGGCAGGGGGGGGTGGCTGAGGCAAGAAGACCACAAATTCAAGGCCTGTCTCAGCAATTTAGCAAGGCCCTAAGCAACTTAGCAAGACCCTGTCTCAAAACAAACAAAAAAAGGGGCTGGGGATTTGACTCAGTAGTTAAGCATCCCTGGGTTCAATCCCCAGTACCAAAAAGAAAAACAAATAGATGAACAAGGAGGGCCTGGCAAGACTAGGGAAGCTAAATCTGAAGGAGCTCAAAAATGAATAAAAAGGGCTGGGGATGTAGGTCAGTAGTAGGGTGCCCCAGATTTCAATCCCCATACCAAATGGGGGGGGGGCAACAAGATAAATGATTTATTGATCGTTATATTAGCCTTTTTTGGAGTATTCAGACCATTTGTAAGGTAAAATCTTTTGAAAAGAGACCGTAGAATGGGCTGGGATGTAGCCCAGAGGTAGAACACTTGACACATGAAGAGGCCCTGGGCTCGATCCTCAATGCTGGCATGGGGAGGGAGGAAGACGAACTTGAAAAGGGAAATAAATCTACAACTATAGCTGGAAAATGTCCAACATTCCTCATACAAAGCTGGGTGCAGTGGTGCATGCACACCAGTAAACCCCAGCTACTCTGGAGGCCTAAGGTAGGAGACCACTTGAGCCCAGGAGCTCTATTTCAGCCTCCGCAACATAGCAAGACTCCATTTCAAATACAAAACAAGCAAACTAATACTCTTTTCTCAGTAACTGATAGAAATAGATCAAGAAAAAAATATATATACAAATTGATCACAATGTAATCAATTAACTGATAACTGGACAGTCAACAAGATAGTAGACCATATATGCAAGGCCATAAAACAAGTCTTAGTCCATTAAAAAACAAAACAAAACGGGCTAGGGATGTGGCTCAAGCAGTAGCGTGCTCGCCTGGCACGCGAGCAGCATTGGGTTCGATCCTCAGCACCACATACAAATAAAGATGTTGTGTCCGCCGAAAACTAAAAAATAAATATTAAAAAATTCTCTCTTTAAAAAAAATTAAAATTAAGAATATACAGAATAATATATTCTCTGATCATAATGGAATAAAGCTAGAAACTAATAAAAGAAACTCCCAAATATGTGAAAATCAAACAATATATTTCTAAATAACCTCTAAGTGAAATAAAAACTCACATGGGAAATTAGAAAATATTTTTAACTGAATAAACTAAAAACATAATACATTAAAACTTGAGAAGGGACTGGGGATATAGCTCAGTTGGTAGAGTGCTTGCCTTGCATGCACAAAGTCCTGGGTTCAATCACCAGCATCATCAAAAAATAAAAATTAAAAAAAAGAAATGTGAGTGGGTGGGATTGGGGAGGGAAAGAGGTGTTGAGCAGTTCCTTGGTGAGTCCTTATTTTGTCAGGCCCCCGGCTTGGGGTGCACTTCTAATCCATGGCTTTAGACTTTGCCTTCTCGCCCCCTCTGGGCGGTGGGGGTAATGGGCCAGGAGGGCCAGAGCCGAGCTAGATTGACCCTCGGACCTGGCTAAGCTTCCCAGGCCCTCCGGGTGGTCCAGGAATCGGGCCAGGTTCGGACGTGTGGGGGGATTCCCTCATGCCCTCCACCCTATGAGTTCTGTGGAGAGATGGCATACTGTGGACCTCAGGTTGGAATGGGCCTGATCCCCCACGGTGGCCTAGAGAGCTCTCAGCCTGAGATCGAAGTGGGAGCTGGGATGGAAAGCAACTCTGAAGGGGCCTCCCCCGAGCCCTACATTGCTCACCCTGCTGTGGTGAAAGTGGAGAGGAGAAGGTGGATCAAAACCCTGAGGAATCCCAAGATATCCAAGCTTGGCAGAAAGAACTGGAGGAATTTGCCAAGCTACTGAAGCAGAAGAGGATCAACCTGGGATATACTCAGGCCGATGTGGGGCTCACCGTGGGGTTCTCTTTGGGAAGGTGTTCAGCCAAACAACCACCTGCCGTTTTGAGGCTCTGCAGCTTAGTTTCAAGAACATGTGCCAGCTGCGGCCCCTGCTACAGAAGTGTGTGGAGGAAGCAGACAATAATAAAAACCTTCAGGAGACATGCAAAGCGGAGACCCTCCTGCAAGCCCGGAAGAGAAAGCGAACAAATATTGAGAGCGGAGTGAGAGGCAACCTAGAGAACATGTTCTTGCAGTACCCAAAACCCCCACTGCAGGAGATCAGCCACACTGCCGAACTCCTAGAGCTTGAGAAGGATGTGAGTGTACCTGTCCCTGTCCACACCATCTCTCTGCCTCCCTAGTTGCCACTCCCTTTTCTCCAGCTCTGGTTCCTGTCCTCCTGCCACTTGGGCTTTGGGTGAAATGATCAAACAAAGCCAGACCCAACTCCAGGAGCTTGTAGTCTAATGTCACTCTCCCGTGTCTTCCACTCCCAGGTGGTCTGAATGTAGTTCTGTAACCGGCGCCAGAAGGGCAAATGATCAAGCATTGATTATTCCCAACAAGAGGAGGATTTTGAGGCTGCAGCTTCTCCTTTTTCAGGGGACCTGTATCCTTTCCTCTGGCCCCAGGGCCCCATTTTGGTACCTCAGGTTACAGAAGCCCTCACTTCACCATACTCTACTCCCCGGTCCCTCTTCCTGAGGGGGAAGCCTTTCCCTCTATCTCTGTCACCACTCTGGGCTCTCCCATGCATTCAAACTGAGGTATCTGCCTTTCCCAGGTATAGGGGCAGAGGGAAGAGGAGCTAGGGAGAGAACCTGGAGTCCAGACCAGGGCTTTTGGGATTAAGTTCTTCATTCACTAAGGAAAGAATTAGAAGCTCACAGGGTGGGGTGAGGAGTTGGGGAACTGATTGGTGGGAAGGTGAAGTTCAATCATGCTCTTGATTTTAATCCCCACATCATTCATACTTCATTCTTAAATAAAGAAGCCTGGGACACAGTAAATAAAATAAAATAAAAAAGAAAAATACAAAAAAGAAATGTCAGAGCATTTATTTGGGGCTGGGATTGTGGCTCAGAGGTAGAGCACTTGGCTAGCATATGTCAGGCACTGGGTTTGATCCTCAGCACCAATAAAAATAAAGATATTGTGTCCACCTATAACAATATTAAATATTAAAAAAAAAAAAAAAAAAAAACTTGAGGGACCAGACACCACCGCACAAGCCTATAATTCCCACTGCTTGGGAGACTGAGGCAGGAGGAGTTCAAAGCTGGCCTCAGCAACTTAGCAAGACCCTTTCTGTAAATAAAATACCATAAAAAAGGGCTGGGAATGTGGCTCAGTGATTAAGCACCCTCTGGGTTCAATTCCTGATACAAATAAGTAAATACTTGAGGAATGCAGTGAGGCACAGTGACTAGCAAAGCTAAGACAGGATTGCAAGTTCAGTGAGGCCATCCTCAGCAACTTAGTGAGACCCCATCTCAAAATAAAAAATAATAAGGAGAGCTGGGGATATAGCTCAGTGGTAGAGTGTTTGTCTATCAAGTACAAAGCCCTGGGTTCAATCCCCAACAGCACTGCTTGGAACAAAAAATAATAATAATCCAACATAATCCAAACAAATTTATCCTTGCTTCCTCTTCTCCAACAGCTTTGGATGTTTTTCCATATATGTTATACATACTTCTATACCTATCCTCATCACCCTGCCCTCAAATCTATTGCTAAAGCGAACATACCATTTGAGGGAGCAAAAAGCAATCTGTAATTTTAGTTTCCTAATCATCCAAAGATTTCAACTTTTTGCCAATATAAACAAAAAGACTTAAGTGATCAAGAATTATAGTTAAGAGGAAGAAAAAAAATGCGTAGTATGAAGATTATTTAACTAAGACTTTATTTATACCTTTCCCTCAAGCTATAAGTACTATGTAGACCCATATTAAATTATATAGTGCACACACAGCTATAGCAGTTTAGATTTGCTCTGGATGTATAATCACATTAAAAATAAGTAACTTTCTAACTATTTCATTTTTTAATTGGTTGGTGTGTGTGTGTTTGTGTGTGTGTGTCTGTCTGTCACTGGTAGCTGAACCTAAAGGTGCTCTAACAATGAGGTACATTGACCACAGCCCTTATTTTATTTTGAAACAGGGTCTCTCTCAAGTTGCTGAGGCTTGCTTCAAACTTGTGACCGTCCTGTCCCACCTTCCAGGAGACTGGGTTTATAGGTATGTACCACCATTCCTGGCTGATCTGTTATTTTTTCCCAAGGCCAATGGCCACTTTTGGTTTCTTCCTTCTTTCCTCTCTGCTGTCATCCAGGATCCCAATGTGGTCCAGCATCCTTGATTTCCTCTTTACCCAATCCTTTTCCAGAAATTTATGACAGCCTTCTGACAAACCCCATTCTAAACAACTACTAAAATTTATGTGCTTTCTCTATCTCATCAATGAATAGTTGAGTGCTTCCATGAAAAGTGAACACCCACTTACTTACCTCTTTCTTTCCCCTAGTATCCCAACAAGGTTTTGCTGACTTTATCTGCTAACTGCTTATCAAATCTGTTCTACTCTCCTTGACTTTTATTTTCTAGAAACCCACCTGGGTCCTCAGCACACCTGCCAATCTCTTATTTCTTCAACAATCATTATCACATCTCGTTGCAGTTCTCACGTCTAATGTGCACAACCCAAGCCCTTCACTCCTGCACAAATAAGCTGACAAATTCAAGATGCTGTTTGAACTTCCCACTAACTTCACCTATATTCACACCTATTAGGCTCAGAGGACTTTTCCTCTACTTGCCTTATCCCTTCTGAACACCTCTGCAACTCTACTCCATCAATCATCACACTTCTGTGATGTACCTGCAACTGCAACTAGCTCCTTCTTAATCAAGTCACTCCCATTCAAAAATACCTGCCTTGACTTATAGCTCCCTCTAGGTGGCATCTAATGTTCTTAACTCCAGCTCTGGCAAACAGATCGTCCTTGTCTCCACTCATTTCCCATAAAGCCTAACCCACTGCCATCTGGCTTTCATCCCCACTATTTCTGAAACAGCTCTAAGGTCACCAATGACGTCCTAACTGGCAAATCCAGTGGATGCTTTTCAGTCCTTATCTAACAGAAAAGCTCTTAGGCAACTGACACTGTTATGTATCTACTCCAATTCTGGACACTCATTCCTTACAGCCTTGGCTCATGTGTCCTGGCACTCTCCCTCCACCTTCTGGCCACACTGGTTTTTGGTGTTCCCCAGGCTCCAAGATCTTGCTCACTCTTGAACTTTCAATCTTTATGTCAACAGACTCCTAAATTACTTGGACATCCTATAGGAAAGCCCTCTAAGTTAACACTGATTGCTCTCATTTCTTACTTTCTTTTCCTAGAGCCTCAAACTCACAATGTTTTTCATCAAATCTAAGAGATCATCAATTTAAGAGACACTACTAAGAGGAAGGGGGGGATATCTGTGTGTACATATACACACACATCTATGATGCATTCATGTATACATGTGACTTAGAAGTGAAGAAATATAAATAAATGCCTGCTGGACACCTCATGGTTGTTCTCATGAACTTCAGTTTGTTTGTTGATGTTTTTTTTTTTTTTTTTTGGTACTGGAGAGTGAACTTAGGGGTACTCAATCACTGAGCCACACCCCAGCCCTATTTTGTATTTTATTTAGAGACAGGGTCTCACTGAGTTGCTTAGTGCCTCACCATCGCTGAGGCTGGCCTTGAACTTGCAATTCTCCTGTCTCAGCCTTCCCAGCTGCGAGGATTACAGGCATGCACCACCATGCCTGGCATGAACTTCAAATTTTTTATATCCTAATTTCATTTATTTTCCTTCTTAAGCCTCTCTTTGGGCTTAGGAGTAGCTTAGTGGTACAGTACTACTTGCCTAACATATGTAAGGCTTTGAGTTCAATCCCCTGTACCAAAAAATACATGCATACGTACATTAACACATAAAACCTACAATAAACAAAACAAGCTGGATATTGTGGTGCATGCCTATAGCCCCAGCTATTACAGAAGCAGAGTCAGGAAGATTGCTGGAGCCTAGGAATTCAAGACCAGCCCAGGCAATATAGTGAGACTCAACTGGGGGGTGGGGACAATGGCACCCTGCTCTTCATATTTTCTTCCAGTCAATGGCAGATAAGCACCTATTCACCCATGCCTGAAAGTGAATGTAATTTTTTACTTCTTTCTTTCCCCTGGTATCCCAAACAAGGTTTTACTGACTTTATCTGCTAACTCCCTATCAAATCTGTTCTATTCTCCTTCCTCTATCTGCTTTCATTGTTTGTTCGTTTGTTTTTTACCTAGACTTCCATAATAATCTTCCATCCCATCTTTTTTTTTGGGGGGCACTGCAGATTGAACACAGGGGCACTTAGCCAATGAGTCACATCCCTAACCCCCTACCCTTTTGAGATAGGGGCTTGCTAAGTTGCTAGGGGTGGCTTCAAACTTGTGATCCTCCTGCTTCAGTCTCCCAAATTGCTGGGATTACAGGTATGTGTGACCATGCCCACTATCTTTCTAATTTATATTTATATGCAGTGCTGAGAATCGAACCCAGTGCCTCACACATGCTATGCAAGCGCTCTACTAGAGCAGCAGCTCCAGCCCTAACAGGATTTTGAATAGACTGGTAATGCCCTCCATGATATAGCTCTTGTCCATTTATCCAGTCTCATCTCCTGATAGTCCCAACTCCACCTGCCCCATCTCATGACTTCTTTCAGTAGCCTTACCCTAAATAATCAACTCTGTAATGTTCCCAGATTCCCAAATAATAACCCCTATAAATGTCACATCCTATTATAGTTCTCTGACCATGTATTTGTCTCTCCAACTAGACAGTGAGCTCAGAAGGTAGCATCCAGTGTATGCACAATACCTAGAACACAGCAGCAACCAACAAATACTAATACAAGTTACATTATTTCTGTTGTCTGGCCTTAGATATTTCCCTCTTTCTGGGGAAAGACCAACCTAAAAAAGACAAATTTTTTCCTTGTTCTACACTCAAAAAAATGTATCATGAGAAATGCAGGGAAATGCCCAAATTTCACTATTAATAGAAGCCTTACTAAAATATGTAAAGCATTCTTAAAAAAAAAAAAAAAAAAAAATATATATATATATACACATATACATATATATGTATGTATATATAAAGCATTCTACATGTACTGCATATTTAAAGAGATAAAAAGGTCAAACTGAAAGGAAAATGTTGTAGCTACAAGTTACTTTAAGGGAAACCAGGGTGAGGTGACTTTTTCCCCCAGTACCAGAGACTGAACCCTCAGCATGCAAGACAAGTGCTCTACCACTGTGCAATATCCCCAGCCCTGAGGTGAATTTATAAGTCCAGCAGAAACCTAAGTATACGCAGTGAACAAACCCTTGGATTACTCTTTCTCAATTCTAGTTGCCTTTAAACTGGGCCTCTGGAAACAACTGGAGGGAAAATAAACAGATAGCAAGTGAAAACTGCGTTTTAATTGGCAGTCTATGCTACTGGTTAAAGTGCACTATATAACTTAGATAACAAGCCCCTGGGAAAATACTAAGATGTGCTTTTTTTGTTCAAACCCAACATCTACTTTTGCCTTTATTTAAGATAATCTCAATTCCACAGATGTAAACTGCTGAATCCCTACAAGGAATTCTCAGAAAATAAATGTGAATTGATTGCTATTTCACACAGCATGGAGACCTGTATCCTTAACAAAGTTAGAAAGATGTGCAAACCAGGGGGAGAGCTGAATCGGATATGAAATAAGCAGAGGCATATGAGGGAAGCAGGGGCTAAGGGGTTTATATACCTTGGTGAAGGTGGTAGAGCCAGAAGCCATCAGAATTTGACGTACACGGTTGTGGAATCGCTGCATTGACTCATCATCCACACGCAGGAAACACTGAGCTGTCCGTTCCTTAGTAACCTAAATCACAATGTCAAGGTTAACTTGCCTCTGGAATAAGAACAAGGACCAAATATGACCACAATTAAGCCCTACCCACCCAACAAGACTCAATAGACTGGTAATGAAAAGATATGCTTATCAAGCTGGGCATGGTGGTTTACATCTACAACCCCCAACTATTGGGAAAAAGTATGACTGTGTTCCTCACCCAGATTTGTCCCAGAGGTACAGGGGTGAGATTATTCAGAATCCTATTCCCAAGCTTTACCTCATTCTGTAGGTTCCAGACCCCATCCTTGTGTGTAAACTCCTCATAGCTAGTGCGGCATTTAGGCAGGATGCGGCACTCAAAGCCACACATGTTGAACAGCAGGTTAGGGTTGTCTTTACTATACACAGACACGAAGCTGTTTTCCCACTGAACTGTAGTCACTGATCGTGGCAGACGGTTCTTGATGTCCCAAAATACTGCCCGACCTCTGCCCACAAAGAACATATGGTCACTCAGTCTTCTGGAAAAGACTTGCCTTTAAAAGCCAAACTGATAATATCCCTACCAGGATACATTCCTCCCAACCAGAACACAACCTCCTAAATATTCTTAAATCTCATTGAGACCTCAGGCTGATGTCTTTCCAGCTCCCAAACCCCAACTTAGACTCACAAATTGACATCATGCTTCATGAGGCGCATACGGGCATCTCGGGGCCAGCATTTCTTGTTGTTATAGCCAACGATGTTTTCATTGTTGGGGTCAGGGTGCTCTGTTAGGTAACGCTGGATCAGGTCCCGAGCCTCATCTGCAGTGAACCTACCAGACAAGGTATACTGTTGAGGCTCAATACCCTGGGGCCCTATGAGACCTCTAGCCCAGATAGAAATCCCACCCCACTTCAGACTTCATTCACTTGAAAGCCCCAACCCACCAGTGAGTTAACTGCTGCTTTCAGAGACCTATAGGAAAAAGAATCAGATAAGCCCCTCACCTGAAGAAAATATGAATTCGATCAATGTATCTACAGAAGAGTCGGATGGGATGAGCAGCTTCAGTGGCTATGTCCTGGAAACTAAGAAAGTCATTTGGCATCTGAGGGGGCCCAGCCATCTCACTGGCCCGGTGCAATCCCAGTACCAGCAAATCCATCACCAGACCATAGTATTGCACAATGAAAGAGGCAAACTGCAGTCCTCTGATGATCCCGTATGAATTAGTATGGTTCATATCCTAGAAAGAAAGAAGAGCCAGCAACTCTTAACAACCCATAACTATGTCCTAGGTTACTCCAGGGTCCAAATTCTTGTTCTCCCTTTAGCAAATCCTAACTTAGTGGCCACATCCCCTCTTCCGCAACACAAACCTTATAGTTGATGACAACATTGTTCTTAGCTGTCATGTAGTCAGCTATGTTGTGATCCACAATGAGTCGCAGCAGCCTATTGAGCAGGGTCAAATCAATCTTTTCATACATCTTCTCAAAGCGTGATTCCAGCATGACATTGCACTCACCCTCACTGGTTTCCCACACATCCTGCAAGTTATTAATGCCTGAAGAATAGGTAAGACATATTCCCAGTAAATTAGAAATTTCCTTTCAGGACCAGTGCCCACAGTAGCTATGGATAAATTCCATAACACAATTTCACTACCCACTCCATTCATTTACCTGGATCACTACAAGAGTCAACTTCACTCACATTAACATTACTGCCTTGTTATTATGCAATAAAACAGTACACCAATCACACTGCCGGAATGAGAATTTTTATACAGAACTCAAACATTGCCCATTCCCGAAAGCAATCCAGAAGTTATACCTTGGCACCACTTGTAAACAAGCAGTGGAGGTGGTTCCGTATCAGCAGGTTTGATCCAGGGTGGGAAAAGGCGGCGCTTGTCTGCTTCATACCACAGATACTGGTCCAAGTAGGCATCAGTTATCTTCTCCAGTGGTTCCACATCATACACTGGCACCAGGTGACTATAAAGATCCATGAATTCAATGCCCACCTGTGGAACAAGGGAGCCAGCTCACATCAATCCAGCAATTACCCGTGGAAAACTGCCTGTCTGGGTACAAAGAAAGAGGAGGACAGCACAAAAGAAAATTTGTGGGGCATGTTACTCACTTCCTTAAATGCTCTCTGTGTGAGGAGGTGACGCTTGATGCGAGACAATGCCTCATGGGGGTTGTCATAGGCTTGCTCAATCAGACCTAACTCTTCCCTCTGAGACTGGTTTAATCGAGACTTCACACTGACAAAGCAACAGGAAAGGTGAATGAGAAAACTAATATGTCAAACCCTGAAAGCACTGAGGCTAAACCTTTGTTTCTACTCTAACAACAATGCCATTCCTTCCCAGTTACCTCCCTGGCAAGAGCCCAACTATCCCATTCCTCACCTATAAGCTTCCTTGAGTCGCTCCAAAGCCAAAATTAGCAATTTGGTGTCATGCTTGTAGGAAAGTGGGGGGAATGGAATGGGCGAGAACCTCCGGCTTTCTAACCAATGCACAGTAGTGGTATACACTGCCACTGCTTCCTCTGCTGTGATGTAAGGCCCATCCTATAAGTTGAACATAAAATTAGCCTCACACTATAGTCCAATCCCAGGACAAGACAAGGTCCCAATTCTGCATTCCAACCCCTGCCCACTTCCTACACCCAACCCAGCCTACTATGCCCAACCTTTAGGTAATTGTGCTGTCGCTCCTGTTCTGCCTTCAGGTACAATCGAGTAAGGCGGCCCAAGTTCTTTTTGCAAACGGTCTTGTCTACAGTGGCCCCACGGCGGATCCGTTCGCGGTTATAGTGGGCAGTATTGGTCCACCAGTCAGCCTTGGCTTTCACATATCGAAGGATCATATTTTCTATGGGTGTTGGCAGTCCGGGGACCTGAACATGTAAAAGGTACCCTGAGAATGTGACAGAAGTCAGACAGCCCCTAACGGTGCCTGGGAGTGGTACTCCTAACCCCAGAAAGATAGATATCTATGCCTTCTTGGGAGTAGGAGAGAAACCTACTTTCCAGGGAATGTTGGCCTTCCAGCAACGCCAGGCTTCACTGAGATGCTGCAGGATTGTCCGGGCCTTATTCTGTTTGATACCCTCAGGCATCATATCCAGAATGTCATGCATCACAGCTGCCCGAAGTTCAAGATCAAAATGTGACTCCACTCGCTGCTTCGTTACTGTTTTTGCCACCCCCTTTGAGTGTCGGCCTAGAAGTGGAGTGATCCAAAGTGATGGAAATTAGTATTAACAGAGCATCCATATGCCCAGCACATACAAAAAGACAAGCTACTTCAGATATTCACAACCATGCCATCTGAGGAATCTGCACTCTTACAAATACATGACAATCTTAAAGCCCCAGAGAGAAACCCAATAAACAGCACATCACAGGGCGAATTCATTTGATAATGAGATTTAGAAACAACCTAGCATGAAGGGATTCTCTACAAGGACAGGGAACAGATAAGAAAGAAGCACACATGATCTACCCTTGAAGCAATAATGGGAAGTGCTGGACAAAGACCACTCACCTTCAAACTGCCGGGCCAGGAGATTGCCTAGCCATCGCTCTAACAAAGGAGTAATCCCACGCATAAAAAACAGCCAGACACGCCAGCCAGCAGCCCAGAAGCCACAGCCAGGGCCCTTCCCCACAGGACCCTAGATACAAGCAGAAGTCAAGAATACAAATTAGCATTTCAATTAAATAACAAAAGAAAACAGTGATAAAGTGGGGAAGTGGACATTAAAAAGAAAAAAACTATGGAATATCAACATCTAAAATGGGAGTAAACGAAAAACTCTGAAGAAGTCAGTGACTTAGACTCCCTATTCAGACTTAAAAGTAGGTTTGGGGGGAAGTGTTGAGATTCACAAAGTGAGGGCAATAATGACACTCATACTCTCTCTCTGAATATATCCCTAGTAAAGAGCCCTGACTAGATATAAAAATGAAAAAAGAACTAAGGAAGTAGTTAGTAAGGACAGGATCTCACCGTGTTGAAGCGGTAATAGATGAGATGCTTCAGGTCCTTGCACATGCGGATCTGTCTCATCAGTTTGTATTTGTAACGATACATGCCTGTCAGCTGCCCCACATGGGCAAATATATACTGCAATCCATCTGCCAGCTGCAATACAATTGCCCCATCAGATTATGAACCTGAGCCAGTTCTATGGTCAGCAAAAGCTTCACCCAGCCTCCCCATTTGGGAAGAATTCGGGGACTCCTAGCCTCACCTGGAAGGCATCCACATTGCCCAACCGATATTGCACATGACTGTCTACAACCAGCTTAGTTAAACGCAGTACTTCCCGACACAAATGGAAAGCATTCCCAAAACGAGATTTCTTTCTTTCCTAAAAGTACCAAGAACAGAAAGGGCATTAATAAGTAATGGTCCCAAATGGATACATGCCAAACAAAACTAGTCATCCATCCCTAAACCCAGAAGAACCCTAAGATCCAATGTGAGACCTTAGTGGTAAGTGTCTTGACAGGTTTGAGGTTGAAGTTATAGTCCAGGTGCAGGTAGTTAAGGTTTTTACGGTGAATGAGAAGGTTGAGCATGTTGTAGCCCTGGCGGCAAACCTGAAGCCCCACTTCCACCCAGTCCAGCTTTGTGGACTGAAAGAATTTGGTAGCTTTGAAGGAGCGGAACAGATACCTGGGCAACAATAAAAAAATGGAGTAAGAATTAGGCACTGATTATTTTCTCTGGAACAAAAGTTGAAGCAGAGGCCCTTGAGCAACTTACCTCTTCTTTTGGGCCTTAGGGGGACGATGTTTCAAGGCATTCAGCACATAGTACTTAAGCAGCTTCTGGTAAGAGACTCTCACTTTGACAGGCTGCCCAGCAGGACAATGCTCCCGATACCTGGGAAAACAAACCCACCAGAGCTTTGAAAAAAGGCTGCATGCCTGCCCAGATGAAGTCTTTTCTCCTATATATCCACTACCATCCCCCTAAGTAGAAGAAGCCGTACCAATTCTTGACAAGGGGTATGTCCAGAGCCCGGCGGGTGCGGCCAGAGCGAAGATTGAAGGGCCGTGGGGCCCAAAGGAGGGCAATGCCATTGGCTGTATTGTCTGTATAGAGGGGTGTGTCCTTCAAGAAGGGCTCCACAAACTCTGGGAGCTCAAATTCTTCATCATCATCTGGCAATGGTTCCTGGCTCTGAAAAATGAAACCCCAAAAGGTTTGAACTGAGCACAGATTTAAGAGGGTAAGCACTAGCTACACCTGCCATGAGAACTGAGGTGCCAAACAAGTGAAGCCCAAAGGGCTAGGGCAATGGAGGCCAAAGGAGCAAAGAACAAGCCAAGAAAGCATCTCTTCTCATATCCCAACTGGTTTAACACCAAAGACCTCTGAAGGGAATCCTAATAGTATAGTAAACACCAGTCACGAGGCTGGGTTTGGCTCAGTGGTAGAGTGCTTGCCTGGCACGTGTGGGGCCCTGAGTTTGATCCTCAGCAAAACATAAATAAAAATAAAACAAAGGTATTGTGTACATCTCTACAACTTAAAATAAAAAAAAAAAAAAACACTCATCACTTTCTGGCCAAGCTCTAAAGTCTGATCTTGGGGAAAATCTGCTCATATTAAGAACACAATGGGGTCTGGGGTTGTGGCTCAATGGCAGAGCACTTAGCACCACATAAAAAAATAAATAAACAAAGTAAAGATATTGTGCCCATGTACAATTAAAAAAAAAAAAAAAAAAACCAGTGGATTGTAGCGCACGACTGTAATGTCAACAATGGCTTGGGAGGCTGAGACAGGAGGATCGTGAGTTCAAAGCCAGCCTAAGCAAAAGCGAAGTGTTAAGCAACTCAGTGAAACCATATGTCTAAATAAAATACAAAATAGGGCCGGGGAAGGGGCTCAGTGGTCGAGTGTCCCTGAGTTCAATCCCTGGTACAAAAAAAAAAAACAAAAAAAACCACAATGGGGCCGGTAGCTCACTAGTATAGCACTTGCTAGGCCCTGGGTTCAACTGACACCACCAGCAAACAAACACACATACACACAATGGAACAAAGCTGAACACTGAAAACATCATGCTAAATATACAAAATCAGTCATAAGACCACATGACCTATGAATTTATATATGAATGTCCAGAAGAGAGAAACAAATTCATGATAAAAGGTAGATCAGTAGTTGTATAGGGCAAGGGAAATGGGGGTGGGGGGAATATGGAAAGTGACCACTAAGAGCTTCATTTTGGTGTGATGAAATGTTTTTAAATTGCCTGTGGTGCTGGCAGCATGACTCTGAAAATAAACTGAAAAACCACAGAATTATACACTTTAAGTGGCTGTAGGATAATATGTCACTAAAGATTTTTTAAATGGGTGGGGGGAGGCAGAGCAGGGCATGGTGGCACACACCTGTAATCCCAGGGGCTTGGGAGGCTGAGGCAGCAGGATCACAATTTCAAAGCCAGCCTCAGCAACAGCAAGGTGCTAAGCAACTCAATAAGACCCTATCTCTAAATAAAATACAAAATAGGGCTGGGGATGTGGCTCAGTGGTTGAGTGCCCCTGAGTTCAATCCCCGGTACCTGCCCCCCCAAAAAAGAATAGGAGGCTGGGGGCTAGGGAAGAATAGAAGATTAGACAGAGGGGAGTGATGGGAAGGGAAATGGTATGAGGGTAGGAAGGATAGTAGAATGAATTGGACATTAATACTCTATGTACATATATGATTACACAACAGGTGTGATTCTACATCATGTACAATCAGAATGAGAAATTATACTCCACTTATGTATGATGTGTCAAAAATGTATTGTCAGTATAACTAATTAGAACTTATAAAAAAAAAAAAAAGTAAAGAGGTGGACCTGAGTGGGACTCTGTAGGATCCCCAATAAAACTGGATGCAGGAAAGGCACAATGTCTCTCTCCTCTCTGAGAGGACCCACTTTCTCCCTTGAGAGTGTTCCCTTTCCTTTGTCCTATCCCTTCAATAAACTTGTGTGTGTTACTCTGGGAAAAAAGAAAAGATTCAAAAAAACAAAGAACCCAATAAGACAGACAAGAATAGACTACAGAGAGAACCCAAGAGGAGTAACAATAAGCCCAAACAGATAATCACAAAACCCAAGTTTATAGCAACCTGTTTTGAGCCAAATAAAATTCTCAAGTTAACCTATAGTTTGAAGGGGAACATTTAATAGTATGGAAACCATGCCTCTCTCTCTCTCTCCCTAATTGCATTTTTATCTAGTAATAGCTAAGCTCATAAACTTTCTCAGTTAAAAGCTGAGGCCAAGTCTCTTCTCTAGGACTGGGGCTGAGTAGAGCCCTTGCCTAGCATGAACAAGGTCCTGGGTTCAATCTCCAGCATCTCAAAAAAATTCAACAAAAAAGTGTCCCTGCTCACCTTGACAGAATGCCTGTGAGAGATTGGATTGATCAAAGGATCAAAGTAGAAAGCTGGCAAATCAGGATCCTCAGTTTTGATGAACACAACATTAGGAGTATGATACCTAAAATGAAAGGAAGAGTCAGCCAAAGTATCCTGCCTTAGCCCACCCTAAATATTAGCCTTTTCCTTTCCCACTGATGCACTTCAGTTCTCTTACCAGGTGAGATGGACATGATGTGGAAGGTTGTTGTATAGGTAAGGAAAAGCAATCTTATATTCAGTGCGGATAGGCTGCCGAATAATGATTTTATTAATATCATTGAATTCATTCCAATCTTCATCCCTAGAGTACAAAATCAAGGATAAGCAGACTAATTTGGAAGTTATACCATAATCTCAAGAATCAAGTTTAAGGACTGAGAATGTAGCTCAGAAACAAGAGCATTTCCCTAGTACATACAAGGTCCTGGTTCCAATCAACAGACACACACACACACACACACACACACACACAAGTCTAATCTTCATTCTACCCAAAGTGCCTAAAATCTCTCTCCAACTTACTGTAGGTTAATGTCTCGAACAAGAGGTTCAAATTTGGGGCCTCCAGGAATGGCCATATTAAGCGCCTTGGAGGTAAAGAAGGCCTTCAGATCAAAAAGATAGAAGTAATTGTCGTCCACCAAATCTGTTAGGAGTTGATTGGCCAGGCGGTATAGAGTAGACATCATAGGCAGTGTGAACTGCCAGCGCTGGTAAGTGGAGCCATTAACATACCTACAGGGGAAATAAAAGGAGTCCACAACAAGCAGGCAGGTTTTCAAATCATACCATCATCTCTTGTTCTTCAAGGACCCCCGTTTCCAGAACTCTCATAGGTATCCACCCACTCCTTACTTTCTACTATCTCTCAATGGCTGGTGATCATAAAACCAGTCCAACACAGGTGCATCCTCCTCAGGGTCCAACTCTAGCTGAATGGCTTCTAGAGGCTCAACATCTAAAATGTTATCAGCATAGTCCAAGGGGGGCTCCTCATCATCAAAAGGAGGGAAGCGCATCCTCTTAAAATGCCTCCTGTCTCTTTTTTCTCGACGCATCATGATCCACATTGACCTAGAAAACAAGAATATCACACATCAGTTTCCACCCACTGTGCCCCAACCACCACTCCCCATACCACACACCATATTTAGCCCTTCTCACCCCCACTGGGAGATATAGACTGGCTCAATGACCCAAGGAATCTCATTGACGAAGGAAATGGCTCCAGTGATATGGTACAGCACAGGCACATCCCGGATCTGTTCCCAAGGCATAGGCATATTCTCCAGGAGTTTGAGGACTGCATGGGGCATGTACTTTAGGGCACTATCACATTAAAAAGAGAAAAGACTTATCAGGAATGACAAAGTGTTGTGCTACTTATCCCATGCCAAAAAAGAAACATGTTATCACACTATCACATTCCACAGAAAATCTTGCCTTATAGTCCAAATCTCCCAACTTAACACACAGGCACTCAATGACTAGGAGTCCTGACTCCCAATCTCTATCTTCACCTTATGCCAATCTTCCTCTTAAACTTCACAGTACTGCAATACTAGGAATAAGTCCCCTGAAATCAATAGCTATCCCTCTGAAGACAGTTTTTAGGGTATCTCACATTATTCCTCTGCATCTTCCATAAAAAATTATTCCCCACTCTTTACTGAAACTATTTGTCTCATGTCTATCAAAACACTAGCTTGCACCCTACAGAAAGGAGATAATTATTACCTGTATGTATTAATGCTGTAACCCCAGGAAAATTTTCTTTAAAAGTTACTTATTTTTATAGTATTGGGGATTAAACCCAGGACCTGAGCTACATCCCCAGTCATTTTATTTATTTATTTTTATTATAAAAAAAATATATATATATATATATATTTAGTTGTAGATGAACACAATGCCTTTATTTCTTTTTATGTGGTGCTGAGGATCAAATCCAGTGCCTCACACGTGCAAGACGTGTGCTCTACCACTGAGCCATAACCCCAGCCCCTTATTTTTTATTTTGAGACAAGATCTCACTAACTTGCTTAGGGCCAAAGTTGCTTAGGCTGATCTTGACCTTGTGATTCTCCTGCCTCACCCTCCTGAGTAGTTAGGATTAGACATGATCCAGGGGCTGACCCAGAGTGACTGCCTAGCATGTATGAGACCCTGGGTTCATTCCCAGCACTGGAAATTTTTTTTTTTTCTTTAACTTTCATGTCTAGCTTAGACTTGTTCATTAGTGGTTAACATTTATGTCCAAATGAAACAGAGATTTGTTCAACAATTTGTTCTTATACTCACTCAAGCTTAGAGGCACAGAAAAACAATAGTTCAAAGATCTCAGGAGTTAAATCCCCTAAACCTCAGAATCTTGGTCACTAGGAAGATGCAGGCAGCCAACTGCATAAAGTGTCACACTTTATGGGCTTCAACCTGCTCAATGACAGGGGCACTTTATATTGGCATCAACAGAACAAACTAAAGTGCCAATCCCAGATTAAAAACAGAAATCAGCAATAAATTGCAATTGGAAGATCTGATTATTATCACAGAATCCCAGTGATTTTCTTTCTCTTATAATTGCAAAGACATGCTGTCAAAGAATGGTCCTGTCCTGAAAAAACAGAGGATTTATCCAAGTCTATAACCTGTAGGACAGAGATAAGAAAAAGAGGCCAAACTCCAAATAAAATTATTTTAGTACGTTGCTTACCCCAGATAGACTCTTTTGTCATGGCGGAATTTTCTGTTGGTCATGTCTCCATGGTCTCGAATGATCTTCCTGACATGTTCTGGGGGCATATCTTCCTTCTGAGCATCCACAAATCCAAACTTCCGCTTTTCTGCATAACGTTTGGCCTGCAACTGCTGCCATTTTCTGGCTACAAAAGCATCTCAGTTTAAAGGACTGCACACTCTTAGCCTAATTATCCCCCACTCTTGCAGCAGGGTAAGCTCCATCAGGCCTTGTGAGAGATCAGCACTCCCTGTTAATTATCTTGCTATCTTACTCCGTTTTATTCCGCCCCCCCCCCATCGCATTTACCACTAACTGTATATTTGTTAGATACTTAGGGTTTTTATTGTCCTTTTCTGTCAAAGCAATTTAAATACTACAGGGGCAGGAGCCTTCTCTCCATCACAATTACATTCCCCATTGGATCAGCACCTGAAAATGAGACTCTTAAAATAACTTGACTGAATGAAATTAAATGGGTCTAACAAGGACTGACACCTGATGACATGCTCCTATTTTTAAGAGGATAGGTTTAAATCAGCTTGCGCGAGCGCGCATACCCGCCGGGTCTCCGGTCCCCGTGCGCAGCTCCCACTCATTACCCACTCACCTTTCTCCTGCAGCTTCTCCTCTGACATGTAGTCCGGCAGCGGGGCTAGAGGGCCGGGCACTGGGTTACCCGGCCCTCGGTAAGGAAATACTCCGGCCATGCCCGGAGAATCTGGGGAGCGACGGGAAACAAAAATTAACGAGCAAGGCCCAGGCCCTCAAAAAGCACCCCTGGAACGCGTCCGGAGAGACCCCACGGCCTACACTCCGGCCTCGCTAACAGTACATTCAGCCTGACGTGGCTCAACCCCTCGGACCGTTCAGCCCCGACCCCAACTACGCCTCCCGCAGCTCAGCCCCGAAAACCCACCACGCACCCCGCAGCCCTTCACACAGACAGCCACTTTCTCCTCAGCGCAATGGCGGCAAGCCTACGTCCGCTCCGCGTTCCCAACGCCGGGAAGTGCGCAACCAGGGTGTAAAAGTTGACCCAATAGGCGCCGAAGTGCTCAGATGGATAAGCGAGAAAACCAATTAGAGTTGGAAGCTGAGCCGGAGGGGGCGGGTCTATAAGCGGAAAGAATTTGAGCTAGGAGGTGTGGCGGGGTCGGCCCCGCCTAGCGCGTTTCCAAGGCTGTTTCCCAGGCCTCTAATAGAACTTAATAAGTAATTGCTCTTCCGTGTTGCCTTGCAAGCAACCAAAGACGTCAGAATATTAATAAACTTGTCAACACTGTACATTGTTCCGTGTCTATTCTCATAAATGCAAACTTTATATGCAGTACTACCTCCAAGTCAATCAGTCCTTTGTTTACAACATTCATTCATTCCATCATGATTTATTGAGTGCCCATCGGGTACCAAGGATTTAGAATATCAGAGAAAAAGACAACTTTATTGAGCTCACGGAGTAGCAGGAAAGCGGTCAAAAACTTTGGCTTTCGCAATGCTATGTGGTGGGAATTCCCCAGGAGGGCATTTAATCCAGCCTGCAAGGTTGAGGTTTTAACTCAGGGATAGAGTGCTTGCCTAGCAGGTGTGAGTCCCTGGGTGCACCCTCCACTGCCACCCCCAGCTTCCTCCTCCTCCTTGCGAACTCAGGTAGGAGTTAACCAGTTACAGTTAATCAGTGAGCCTAGAAAAATAAAACATTCCTTGGGAAGCTTCATTGGTGGATGTCTCTCTTCCATTCCATTTTCCTCTTTGGCAATTACTACACATCCTTACACCAGTCACAAAGGTTAACTCAACATAAATCCTAGACCTCCAAGTAAGAACTGAAACTGTAAAGATCTTAGAAGAAAATATAGGAGTAAAGACTGGGGATATAATATAACTCAGTGGCAGAGCCCTTATCTTGCATGCCCAAGACCCAGTATTTAATCTTCAGCTTGCAAAAGGGGGACCAAAAGAAAAAATGGGAAAGTGAAATTATTAAAGATCTGATGGAGATGGGTGGATGTGAAGGATTTGATACAGGTAAATAAAAGAAAGGAATTAACTAATTCCAGGTGGCAGAAACTAGGAGTTAGAATGCATTTATTTATTTTTGTCATTGCTTCACAGCATGCTAGGCAAGGTCTCTACCACTGAACTGTATCCCCAGCCCCTAGAATAATAATTTAGAAGTAGGAATGAACATGGCATTCTCTGGAAACAGACAGCAGATCAGCCTGGCAACAGTCTAGTATCAACATTATCACAGTCATTGTAGTGAGATCCTAAAAAAAAAAAAAAAAAAAAAAAATACCAACTGTATAAGTTTCACTATGTGCCAGACATTCAAACATTGCTCCTGGTGAGATCTTAATGTGGTCTGTAGTTTCACTAAGAAACTGGGCTGGGTTGTAGCTCAGTGGTAGAATACTGCCTAGCAGGTGCAAGGCCCTGGGTTCAATCCTCAGCACCACATAAAAATAAATAAAATAAAGGTATTGTGTCCGACTACAACTAAAACAAAAGAAGACAAAAAAGTATGATTCAATGTCAATTTCCTGGTTTGATTGTTATACTACGGTTATGTAAGAAGTTAAGCTGAGTAGAGGGTATGTAGGAATTCTCTGTACTGTTTTCATTTTTTTAATTATTCATTATTAAAATGGTACATAAAAATATAAAAATTACATTTTAATGGGGTATCATGTAATGGTTCCACACATGTATACATTATATCTGTACTATTTTCTTTCTTTCTTTCTCTCTCTCTCTCTCTCTCTCTCTCTACCTCTACCTCTATCTCTATCTCTCTCTCGGCCATACTGGGGATCAAATTCAGGGTGAGTCCTAATGGTAGGTAAGTAAGTAAGTGCTCTATCATTGAGCAACATTCCCAGACTTTTTTTTTTTTTTTCCAGACAGGATCTCACTAAGTTGTTGAGGCTGACTTCAAACTTGTGATCCTCCTGCCTCAGCCTTCCAAATTGCTGGGATTACAGGTCTGTACTGCCGTGCCAGGTCTATAAATGAAATTTTTAAATGAAGAAACTAAGGCTTAAAGAATATGGAACTTCTTTCAGGATTGCTTAACAGCTCACACTTAGTCTTTCTGATGAAGCTCAGATGAGTAGGAAAGTGACAAAACCAGAACAGATATGAAGAGAAAATACTAACTCTCATTATTATGAACCATTCACAGCAACCAAACCAGTGGCCCTGGGTTAAATCCCTAGCCACCCACCAAAAAAAAAAAAAAAAAAAAAAAAGCAAGATAGAGAAAGATAAATTAAGACCAAGTAGGGCACTATAATGCACACCTTAATCCCAACTACTAGTGATGTTGATACAGGAGAATTGCAAGTTTAAGGCTAACCCAGATAATTTAATGAGCCCCTGTTTCAAAAAGGGCTGGGAATGGCTGGTCATGGTGATGCATGACCACATTGGGAGGCTGAGGCAAGAGGATTTCAAGTTGAGATCAGCCTCAGAAACTTAATGAGATCCTTAGAAACTTAACAAGATCCTGTCTCAAAATAAATAAATAAATAGATAGATAGATAGATAGATAAATAAATAAATAAATAGTAGTAGTAGTAATACATTTTGGAGATGTAGTTCAGTGGTAAGATGCCTCTGGATTTAATATCCAGTACCACATAAATTGTGGGGGGAAGGGAGGGGAAAGAGAAAGGGGGAGGTGGAGAGAAGAGGGGAGAGGAGGTGAAGGGAGAAAGGGGAGAGAGAAAGAGAAGGGTAGGGGAAGGAAGAAAGAAGCAGAGAAGCAGGGAGAGAGAAATTGAAATAAGACTGAAGGTAGGTTAGAACAATTGAATTGTCAGGGATCAAAGATTAGCTTGTGCAAACTCCCATTCAATTGCAAGTAGTCTCTTCAAAGCATAAATTCCCTTAAAGACTTCCTTCTTCAAAGATTTAATGTGCACCTCTAGGTGCCTAGACTTTCCAGGATGCCAGAATTCAGAGGAGAGTTCACAATGCTAGATTCTGACTACTGGGAATGTGTGCTGCTCATGGGAAGATGGACACTAAATAACTAGTTATATAAATAATGATTTTAGTTTTTACAGAGTTTTACCATCTTATAGAGTTTTGTTACAAAGATTTGACAAAGAACAGCAGTCTATGCTCACTTCTTCCATTTCTCCATCCCCAAAAGAAACCACTTTCACTAATTTTAGCTAACTATTTTGGCACTTACTTCCATATCATGTTTCCACATTTGGCATATTATTTTGAATAATAAGCATGTATTCCTACTTCTGGATTATTGACTGTTAGGAGTTGTTTACTGTCCTTCCACTATAGAAAAATGGAGATCCACCCCTTCCTCCAGGTTCTCATACATGTATGCTCAAATCCCACTACCCCCTTTTCCTAATATGGTTAAAATTTTGGTGCAATGAATAATCAAGTCCCTAGGGCTGGGGATGTGGCTCAAGCAGTAGGGCACTCACCTGGCATGCGCGGGGTGCTGGGTTCGATCCTCAGCACCACATAAAAATAAAATAAAGATGTTGTGTCCACCGAAAACTAAAAAATAAATATAAAAAATAATAAACAAGTCCCCTCACCTCCTGTAGTACTGGGGACTGAGACCTCTGAAACTGTAAATCCTAAATAAACTTTTCCTCCTCTAAAATTGTTCTTTTTGGGACTTTTGGTCATAGAAGAAAATCCAGGACCCACAAGTGCTAGACAAGTGCTCTACCAATGAGCTACAGTCCCTGCCCTGGTGAGATTAATAATCAATGTTTGTGGCGAGGTACAAGTAGTTCAAGCCTGTAATCCCAGCGACTCAGGAAGCTGAGATAGGAGAATCAAAAGTTCAAGGCCAAAAAAAAAAAAAAAAAAGTTCAAGGCCAGTCTGGGCAATTTAGCAAGACCCTGTCTTAAAATAAAAAAAATAAAAGGATCTGGGGATGTGACTCAATGGTAAAGCACCCCTGGGTTCAATACTCAGTACCACCAAAAAAAGCAAACAAACTAAAAAAGACCAATGTTTACATAATTGTAATTACATGCAATAACTGTTATGGTTTAGATATGAGGTGTCCTCAAAAACCTCATGTGTGAGACAATGAAAAATAGTTGAGAGATGAAATGATTGGATTTTGAGAGCTTTAACCTAATCAGTACATTAATCTTTTGATGGGGATTAACTGGGTGCTAACTGGAAGCAAGTAGGGTGTGGCTGGAGGAGGTGGGTCATTGTGGGGCGTGCCTTTGTGGCATATATATTTTATACCTGGTGAGGAGTCTCTTTCTCTCTGCTTCCTAGTGACCATCTCCTGTGCTAATTTCCTTTGCCACACTCTTCCAGCATGATGTTCTGTCTCACCTTGGGTCCAGAGCTACATAGTCAGTCATCTATGGACTGAGACCTCTGAAACCATGATCCTTAAATAAACTTTTCCTCCTCTAAAATTGTTCTTGTTGGGACTTTTGGTCATAGAAGAAAAAAAAATGACTAAACCAATAGCTTATCCTTATATATCACTGAGTATATTATATACTATTCTAGGCACACTGTACATATTAATAATCCATTTAATTCTTACAATAATCCCATTAATGTCATTCTATTGCACAGGCAAGGATACTGGCACACAGACATCAAGTAATGTGCCAAAGACCAATGTGGCTAATAACTGGCTTGGAATTTAAATCCCGTGGTCCCACTCTAGGAGCCATTCCCTTAACCAGTTTGCTAAAATGTCTCTCCCTGCACCTGGTATGCATGAGTGTGCAGCTCATTTATGTAGCTGTATTTGCTCAGTTTTCTATGGACTGATTGCCAATTACCACTGTTACTTTACTAGTTTTTAATTCTCTACTTAAGTGTTCAGACACATAAATTAATATATCCACTTCACCTACCCTCCCAAAAAAATAAATTCTTTCCCAGAACTTCCTGATATGAAGCAGTAGGTGCCAGTTTCCCTCTCTGTTTACAGCTCTGTTCCTGTAATCCTCCTTCACTATCCTGTAGGGAATTCCCTTTCTTCTCTTCTGCACTGAATCTCCAATTTTCTGTATCTATGTTTTCCTCTTTCTTGGTAGACTCTCTAATTTTGGTGAAATGTATCTTCCAGGAGCTTTCTTAGAGGATACATGGAAGATAAATTTGAGACTTTGCCCATCTGATAATACCTTTACTCATCCTTCACACTTGATGGTTAGTTTAGCTAAGTATCCAATTCCAGTTTGAAATAATTTTTCCTTCAAATTTTGGTAGCATCTATCCATTGTCTCCCCCCTCGAAGTACTGGACATTGAACCTAGGAGTATTTTACCACTGATCTACATCCCTAGCTTTTTTTTTTTTTTTTTTTTTTTGGTGGTGGGGGGACGGGTACCAGGGATGGAACTCAGGGGCACTCACCCACTGAGCCACATCCCCAGCCCTATTTTGTATTTTATTTAGAGACAGGGTCTCACTGAGTTGCTCAGTGCCTTGCTTTTGCTGAGGCTGACTTTGAACTTGTGATCCTCCTGTCTCAACCTCCCAAACTGCTAGGATTACAAGCGTGCACCACCCCCCACAGTCCACTGATGTTGCTTGATGTGGATCTGTTTTCTTTCTTTCTTTCTTTCTTTTTTTTTTTTAATTTGTTTGTTTGTTTGTACCAGAGAGTAAACCCAAGGGTACCTAATCACTGAACCACATCCCCAGCCCTTTTATTTTGTTCTGGGAATTCCATGAATCCTTCAATCTGACTACTCATGTTTTTGTTTCTTTGGGGTTTTTTATTGTTTTTTAATTGTTGATGAACCTTTATTTTTTATTTATTTGTATGTGGTGCTGAGAATTCAACCCAGAGCCTCACACATGCTAGGCAAGCGCTCTACCACTGAGCTACAACCCCCGCCCTGTTTTTTCATTTTGGTGTGTGTGTGTGTGTGTGTGTGTGTGTGTGTTTCTGGGGATTTTTTTTTTTTTTAAACAATTGACTTTATTTATTAATATTTGGCAGACACAACATCTTTGTTTGTATGTGGTGCTGAGGATTGAACCCGGGCCGCACGCATGCCAGGCAAGCGCGCTACCGCTTGAGCCACATCTCCAGCCCCGTGTGTTTCTGGGGATTTAATCCAGGGTTTCATGCATGCTAGGCAAGCATTCTATCAACAGAGTTATATCCCCAGTCCATGTTTTTTGGTTTTGAGAATATTTATTTCATTCTTTATTTGATGATTTTCTTTCCTTTCTTAGTGTTTCCTTTCATTATTTTGATGTTGGCTCTTCTGCACTGGTCTCATGAGTGTCTCATCTTTTCTAATTCTATTTTTTTTTTCCATTCTATTCTCTTTTGGGGGGAGATTTCTTAACTTTATCTTTCATTCTTCTATGAGTTTTTTCATTTCCGGTATCACAGTTTTAATTCTCAAGTACTCTGTTTAGTTCTTTCTGAATGTTTCTTTTGGTAGTATCATGTTCTTTTCTCATGGTTACAATATATTCCCTTGTCTCTCTGAGGAATTTAAGAAGAGGTTTTCTCAAGTTTTATTATCCATGTGTATTTTATCCACAGTTGTTCCCATTTTTCTCTTTCATTTTATTTTCTTCTGTACATATTTCTTATTATGGACTTTTCTCAAACCCTATATTGGTTATTTAATTGAAGTTGTAATAAATGCTTCTGATGAGAATCACAGAGAGATTTAACTTAATTGTGGGTGAAGAGTCTTGGAAATTTTTTTATGGAAAGAGATGTTGGAAATGAGCACTGCAGAATGAAAATGTATAAGATAAAAAGTGAGAAGAAGGAGGAAAACCAGAAGGATCAAAGTGGGGAGAATGGAAAGCATATCAGGCATTGGGCACTGCTGATGTGGGTCCTAAGAAAAGAAGAAGCATGGCATGTTTGGTAACCTGAAGAAGTCACACAAAAAGTGAAATAGAAAATACCAGTGGTGCATGCAGGTAATCCCAGAGGCTGAGACAGGAGAAGGATAACAAGTTCAAGGCCAGTCTGAGTGACTTAGCAAGACTCTGTTTCAAAACAAAAACTAAAACGGCTGGGGATATATCTTAGTGATAGAGTGTACCTAAGTTCAATCCCAATACCATTTTTTAAATGGGATGTTATTTTGCATGGAAATTACATTTGCATTTTAGCATTCATAGATGAGCTGCCATGGAGAGAATACTTGTGAGGCCAATCTACAGCTGATTAGCCCAGGATGGGGCAACAGAGTTGGAAAGGAATGGATAGATGTGAAAGTCATTCTGAACTTGGTGATTAGTTGTGTGTGTATGTATGAAGTGGGAGGTGGATAGTTTAACTTGAGGAGGATTCCTGTTTTCCTGACTCACACTGGCACTGCTATGCACAGGCTAGGAGAATACTGGAAAGTATAGATTTAAGAGGAAGGAGTCTGATCAGGACCCCTGGGATGTCAGAAGGAAACCAACCCATCATTGATAGGTCATCTGTTCATTCTTGGGCTATATATACTTGGGTGACCTTTCTCTACATCCATCACCTCTGGTTTGCCTCTCCTGGACGATTCCTACGTTCCCAATTTCCCATCTTACTCCAGACTCCCTAAGGAACTCACTACTATGTATCTTCCTATGTGCTTGGTATGTAGTAGGTACTTTACAAATATTTGTTGAAAAGGAAAAAAGGAAAAGTAAAAGGTGCTAGAGATACTTGAAACCACAAAATAAAATGCATATCTTCCTTACATCACAATATTGACAATTTCACTTGAAATTTTGTTAAATTTTTAAAAATCAAATATTGCTTTTTTACATATCAGGGATTGAATCCAGGGGCTCTTAGCCACAGAGACACATCCCCAGCCCTTTAAAAAAAAAACATTTTACTTAGAGAAGGATCACAAGTTCAAGGTCAGTCTGAGTGATTTAGCAAGACCTTGTCTCAAAACAAAAATTACTTCCAGTAGTAGATTACTTAGAGACAGGGTCTTGCTGAGTTGCTTAAGATCTCACTAAGTTGCTGAGGCTGGCTTTGAACTCTCAATCCTGCCTCAGCCTCCCAAGCCACTAGGATTATATGCATGAACCATTGCACCCCACAAGGATTGCAATTTCATTGAAACTTTATTTCAAATATTATTTTTATGTTAAAACAGATAATGATAGATTTTGAAGGGGAATGTAAAGTTCATATGATTTTTTAGGAGTCCATATATGCCAGGTGCAGTTCCTATCTCAAAACTAAAAATCAAAAGGACTGGGAATGGGGCTGGGGTTGTAGCTCAGAGGTAGAGTGCTGCCTTGCACGTGTGTGTCACTGGGTTCTATCCTTAGCACCACATAAAAATAAAGATATTGTGTCCATCTATAGCTAAAAAAAAATAAAATAAAAATAAAAATAAAGGGCTAGGGATGTAGCTCAGTGGTAAACTGCCTCAGGGTTCAATCCCCAGTTACAAAAAAGAAAAAAAAAAAAAGAGTTGATATATGTCAAGAAAATGCTGCTACAGCTGCCTTAGACTGTGTCCGTTTCCCTCCTCAATCTCCCCAGGACCCTAGCTCCCCATTCATAATTCCTATATTCTTCTAGTCTTGCAGAGCAATGCCACTGACTCATTGTGGAAGGCAGGAACATTTGGATTCTGCAAACAGAATTGGGGAAGAAAGGGCAGGAGCTTGAGGAAAATGGTGTTTGGACAAGCTGCTAAGGGAAGCTGGTGAATAAGTAGGTGGCACTGTTGGTCTGAATCAAGCATTTGTGACATACCAGTTGTGCAAGCTTCTCTGTCTTCCTTTTGCAATGCCCTGATTTGGGATGTGATGCAGGGACAGTCCCCATGCAACTCTCTCAACCTCTAGGATTAGCAATTTTCACTAGTCAACGAGATGAGGAAGTTCACTCAAGGGCATGGGCAGGCAGACCACATAGAGGGGGACAAAGTTTAACACTAAGAAATTATTTACTATCTCTGGAATGTCAGAAGCTGTCCCAGGGTCTGTTTTTTTGGTTGGCAGTGGAGTCCCTTCTAGGGACTCTTAACATCCTACTTTACTAATTACCTCCGATTCTTCTGCTCCTAAAGCCACACGGCTGATATCCTTATTGCTGCAGAAAAAAAGCCTTCAGTCTGAGACCTGGACTTCTGTGTCTAGGTTCTACAGAAGGTGAGGCCAGTGAAGTCTTGGCTTCTGCTAGATCAGAGGCAGGTACTGCTCTGCAATACCAAGTTAAGTGCTGTTCACTTCTGCAGAAGAAAACTGAAGTGAACCTCTGCCCTGCATAGTTACTGTATTCTTTAAAAGTACAGAAATCAATAGTGGGTAAAGTCTGGCTTTCAAACTGAAACATTCTGACCTATAAATACTATTTTAGAGGCAATTTATGTGACTCGATTAATCTTCAGTTGTTAGCTGGCTCTTACCTTTCCACCTTGAAGTTTTTTCACTTCTCAGACTTTCTATAAAGAAAGAGGCAATCTGGTATATAAGAAGTAGCCCTGAACTAAATCAAAGACCTGGATTCTAATTCTGTCTGCTGCAAACTGTGTGGGTATGCTTGAATAAGTTGCTTCACTTCTCCAGGCTTCAGTTCCTTTAGTTCCTCCAGACTGAGTAATCTTTTTTTTTTTTTTTTTTTTTTTTTTTGTACTGAGGATTAAACCTAGGACCTTGTACACACTAGGCAGGCACTCTACAACTGAGCTACATACGCAGGGCTCTCGTGTGTGTGTGTGTGTGTGTGTGTGTGTGTGTGTGTGTGTGTATGAACTAGGGATTGAACCCAGTAGCCCTCTATCACTGAAACACATCCCCAGCTCTTTCTATTTTTTACTGTGAGACAAGTCTTGCTAAATAACCTAAGCTGGCCCCAAATTTGTAATCATCCTGACTCAGACTTCCAAGTAGTAGATTATAGGCATATGTCACTATACCTGGCTCCCAGACATTTTTAAATTTTATTTTGAGACAGAGCCTCACTAAATTGTCCAGAGTTGTCCTTGAATTACCATCCACCTTGCCTCAACCCTCAGGGTCACTGGAATTTCAGGCATGTGCCACTGTATCCAACTAAGTTTTTGTTTTGTTTTGTTTTTTGCTGAATTGAGCCTCTCTTTTCCAGGGTCCCAACTGAACAGACTATTATTCTTTGATTCTCACCATTGTTCTCTTTTCCACACTCCAGATGATTCTACTCTTTTTTTTTTTTTTTAAAGAGAGTGAGAGAATTTTTTTATTATTATTATTTATTTTTTAGTTTTCGGCAGACACAACATCTTTTGTTTGTATGTGGTGCTGAGGATTGAACCCGGGCCGCACGCATGCCAGGCAAGCGCGCTACTGCTTGAGCCACATCCCCAGCCCTGATTCTACTCTTAATGACTCAAATATAATTCTAATTCAACTTGATCTAAATACTCAAATGATGCTAGAAATCGCTCTCCATCTTTTTGAGTCCTTTTTTTCTGTGTTGGCTTCATTGCTCAGGAAAGCTCTTTTACATCCTAGATTAGCAAGATCAGAATATATAGAGCACATCCTAGCTGAAAGTCTTAGTAGTAGTCAAGGTACTGAGGCTCAATGTCTTTCCTGTGTCATGAACTTAATTTAGCAAAAGAGGATATGATATTCTGTTTGAGCAGGCTTGGATCATATGCCCACTCTGAAGAGCAGTGGGAGAGGGGTTGTTTTCAAAAGAAAATTCCTATACTGTTAGCAGACAAAAATAGAGATGTTGGGGCTGAGTTTGTAGCTTAGTGGTAGAGCATGTTATTAGCATGGGGAAGGCTCTGGATTTGATCCCCAGCATTGAAAGAGATAGAGTGGGGGTGTGGGGGTGTCGGCCACAGATGGTACAAGACCTAGGTTGAGTCCAGGTCTTTCTTGGCACTAGGTAAGTAGGCAAACCTGAATAAATTGCTCAATCTCTCTGAACTCATTTTCTTTTCTTTCATATAAAACTGATGGATGAATCCATCATATAGGATTAAATTGGATAATGTAGAAAGAGTACCTTCCTATGTAGTAGGAACACAATGAAGGTTTAGCCATGGGTACTATGACTTAATTAATCATCCTAAAGAAACATTTCATCTCAACAGGCAACTTCTCTTCATGGTCTCTTACAAAATGAGGGTTCCTAACTTTCAGTCTGACAAATCTGGATTTTAAACATGATAAAGTGTTGACAATTAATTTACAAAGATTTCAGTTTAATTTTCTTGTAAAAGCAGGATTAATCTGGCTAAATAATTCTTTGGGTTTTTACCCCAGTGCTGATTTTGTACTAGGAATTGAACCCAGAGATGCTTTACCACTGAACTACAATTCCTTTTATTTCTTATTTTAATACAGGGTCTCGCTAACTTGATAAAGGCCTTGTTAAATTGCTGATGCTGGCCTCCAGCTTGTAATCCTCCTGCCTCAGCCTTCAGCTAGCTGGGATTATAGACATGCACCACCGCACCTGGCATGAATTTGCAATTTGACTGTAGAAGATCTGGAGTATTCTAGGGCTTTGTAGTTCAAAAAGAATGTTAGCTGAGTCACAGTGGTGAAAAAGTTTACTAAAACACTATGCTAGTGCACCATCACACTCCTTAAGAAGTATTGAGGTTAAGTACATAAATTCATGTCCATTAATAAAATGTCTTATGTACACTGTAAACAATGTAATAGGAATGAAAATAATTTACCAGGTTAACCCATAAAAGCTACAAACACTAAATCAAATATATAATTTTTAATTTTTTAGTTGTTGATATAATTTTATTTTTTTAAATTTTTATTTATTTATATGTGGTACTGAGAATCTAACCCAGTGCCTTGCACATGCTAGGCAAGCGTTCTACCACTGAGCTACAGTGCACTTTTATTTAATTAATTTAAATAATTAATTTAAACCTAGGCACCTTTATTTAATTAATTAATTTATTTTTATGTGGTGCTGAGTATCAAACCCAGTGCCTCACACGTGCTAGGTAAGTGCTCTACCACTGAGCTACAACTTCAGCCCTAAAATGTATAATCTTAATTCAAGTGGGAGTTTCTAATTTATGCCTGATATTAGCCGAACACAAAAAATATATGTGTGTATACATATACGTGTATTTTTATCATCAGCAACAAAAAAAAAAATTGTCATTATTGACTCAGGCAATGCAACAAGCTAAAGACATAGTTCTTTTTTTTTTTTTTTTTTTTTTGAAATCTCTTTTTTAGAGAGAGATTTTTTTTTAATATTTATTTTTCAGTTTTCAGCAGACACAACATCTTTGTTTGTATGTGGTGCTGAGGATCGAACCTTCCAGGCGATCGCGCTACCGCTTGAGCCACATCCCTAGCCCAATACATAGTTTTTGCCTTCAAGGGACTTAACAATATTGTTAAAGGGAGCAAAAAATTAATAGTGCAGTGTACACCACAAAGCACCACATAAGTAAAATAAGTTCTGTGGGGAGCCAATCTGAATGATTCGCGCCTTCCATCCTGAAGCAAGAGGCTTTGACTGGTCACTACATGTCCTAGTGACCTGGACTGTGGTCCCGGAATAGGAACTTGAGGGCGTGCCTTCAGATGTAGGCATGTCACCCATGGAGTTGAGCTATACTCACCTATTCCTCTGTAATACTACCCCTTTGCCCTGTTTGGGATAGAATGTTCCAAGGAAACACCCTTAGTGTGTCCCCTTCTCTTGCTCTGCCTTTGGGTGTGGCCTTCCTAGTTGTCAATCAACCTGCTGACAGACATCATGAAGCTAGACTCAACACCCTGAAACCTGGCTCCTTGGCTCATTCTTGATTGGCTTCTCCTCAATAAAAGGGTTCAGCAAGTGCTTTCTCTCACTCTCTCTTTCTGTAGACCCTTAAGATCAGAGGAGTCATCACAGGACCCCAAAGAAAAAGGTATCTCTGTCTCTTGTGTGATTATTTCGTGCAGCCCAATTCACCTGAAGGGACCCAAGTGTTTTAGTCGTGAGGAACGTGACAAAGTTCTATAGATCTAGGAACCACTAGTAAAAATATCTCTCTTCCTCTCTTTCTCTCTCTATATCTCATTGGTAAATGTTTGTGTATAAATACATATGATATTTGTATAAACGCATTATATAAAAGCACATAGCAGCCAGTTGCAGTGGCACACGCCTATAATCCCAGCGCCTCAGGAGGCTGAGGCAGGAGGATCTCAAGTTCAAAGCCACTCTCAGCAAAAGCAAGGCACTAAGCAACTCAGTGAGACCCTGTCGCTAAATAAAATACAAAATAGGGCTGGGGATGTGGCTCAGTGGTCGAGTGCCCCTGAGTTCAATCCCTGGTACCCCCCTGCAAAAGCATATAGCACATATATAATAGATAGACTCAAATTTGTAACTGAATCAACTTTACACTCTCTTCAAAATGCAGTTCTACCAACCCTCTATTCAGAGATCCACTTTCTAGCTTGGTTTAGAAAAGCAGCTTCTGTCATCTACTAAAGAATTAATGAGGAAGTAATCTTGAAGACCACTTCACGTGGTTGTGGTTAGATCCAGCAAGCACCACCTTGGTAATTAGACTCATGCCAAAAAAAGCATCTGCCAATCTCTGCTTTCTTTTCTTCCTTTCTTTTTTAGTGATCTACTTTTTTTTTTATCTTTCTTTCTTACATTTTTTCTTTTTAATGTGGTGCTGGGGATTGAACCTGGGCTTTGTTAATGCCAGGCAAGTGCTCTACCACTGAGTATATCCCCAGCCCCACCTCTATGTTTTTGAGCTTCCATTTTTCTAGGGTCCTGATTTTTCGATTCTTCTTTGAGTCACTTCATCTTTACTGGATCCACACTATGTTGTTTCACTCCTGCTTTCACAATTTTTTTCTTTTTTCTTTCTTTCTTTCTCTCTCTCTCTTTTTTTTTTTTTTTTTTTTTTTTTGTGTGTGTGTGTGTGTGGTACTGGGAATTAAACCCAGGACTTGTGCATGCGAGGCAAGCACTCTACCAACTGAGCTATACCCCCAGCCCAGCCCTGCTTACTCAGTGATAATCACAATTCAGTCCTGTCTTTCTGAAATTTCACTGGGCCATAATGATAGACATTTGTGTATGATCCCAAACTCTTCAGATGTCCACTAACCCCAGCTAACTTCATCCTTCCTATAGGGGTTTTACTGGGTAACCCACAACAAAAACAGCCTTATTTCCCTAGTGGTCAAGTTTTGGGGCACCCCTCACAGATACTATCAATTTCTACTCAGAGGGTACTCACTTGAACCATGAATTTATGACAGTGGCAAAAGATAAGGTGTGTGATGAATTAATATTGACTTCAACACCCTCCTCACGTGGGTTTTTCAGATTTATTTTTATTTTTTTATTTTTTATTTTTTATTGGCTGTTCAAAACATTACAAAGCTCATGATATATCATCTTTCATACATTTCAGATTTCTTTTTCTTTGAAAATTCAAGACAGAAAACATTTTTTTGTTAAACAAGGTATTCAATTAAGATAGCAAATTGAGGGGTTTTTTGTTTGTTTGTTTTGTGTGCGTTTTTTGTTTTTTTTTTTTTTTGGCACTGGCTCAATCACTGAGCCACATCCCCAGACTTTTTTACATTTTATTTGGAGTCAGGGTCTCACTGAGTTGCTTAGGGCCTCACTAAATTGTTGAGGCTGGCTTTGAACTCTCAATCCTCCTGCCTCAGTCTCTGGAGCCACTAGGATTGCCAGTGTGCACCACCACATCCAGCTGCAAATTGAGTGGGTTTTTTTTTTTCAGTTGTACTACACAATACTTTTATTTCTTTATTTCATACGTGCGAGGCAAGCACTCTTATCACCAGGCAAGAACTATAACCCCAGCTGCCACAAAAGGAATTGAACCCAGAGCCTCTCGATTGCTACCACTCTACCACTGAACTACTGAGCCACATTCCGAGTCCTGTTTATTTTATTTTGGGACAGGGGCTTGCTAAATTGCAGTTTGGCTTTGAATTTATGGTCCTCCTGCCTCAGCCTCCAGAGTTGCTGGAAATACAAGCAAGTAATACTGTGCCTGGTTTGAAGATATTTCATTAAGGACAAACTCTAACAAAATTCGACTTTGTCCAGGTGTGGTTGTGAGCATCTGTGGTCTCAGCTACTCAGTAGGAGGATGGCTTGAGTCCTGGAGATCCAGGCCAGCCTGGGCAGCATAGGGAGATACTGCTTTAAAACAAACAGGGGCTGGGGTTGTGGCTCAATGGTAGAACACTTGCCTCTCATGTTCGAAGCCCTGGGTTCCATCCTCATCACTGCATTAAAAATAAATAAATAAATAATAAAGGTATCGTAAAACAAACAAACAAACAACAAAAAAAAAAACCCTTCATTTCTCTTTCTCTTTTTAAAATCCATCCATTAATTAATTAATTTTGTGGTGCTGGGGATTGAACCCAGGGCCTTGTGCATGCAAGGCAAGCACTTTACCAATTGAGCTATATCCCCAAATAAATTATTTTAAAATATATATATATATATATATATATATATATATATATATATATATATTTATTTTAGTTGTTGATAGACCTTTATTTTATTTATTTATATGCAGTGCTGAGAATTGAATGCAGGGCCTCACACATGCCAGGCAAGTGCACTACCACTGAGCCCTGGCAGCCCCAGCCCCTATTTCTCTATCTTAACTTTATACATGTGCCTCTCAGAGTCTAGTCTTATTACATGGAAACCCTCTGCTTTTATTTTCTGCCTGTGTCTATCTAGTTCCAACTGTGAGTTTCTCCTCAGTCTCTACATTTGTGTGTGTGTGTGTGTGTGTGTGTGTTGCTGGGGATTGAACCCAGTGCCTGAGCTCCTATTTGTTATTTTTCCCCATTGAGCTTCAGTGTTTTAGGACTCTGTGACAGAGATCTCACTTTTTAAATTTATTTCCAGGTCTCCATTATTTCTTTTTTTCTTTCTTCATTTATTTTATAATTTTTTTTTTTTAAATTTTGGGGGGTTGGGGCTGTGGCTCAGCGGTAGCACACTTGCCTGGCATGTGTGAGGCACTGGATTCAATTATCAGCACTGCATATAAATAAATAAAATAAAGGTCTATCAACAACCAAAACAAATATAAATCTTATTATTTATTTATTTATTTATTTATTTAGTGGTACTCGTGTTGAACCCAGGGCTTCACACATACTAGGCAAATGATCTAACCCTGCTTGTTTAGCAGTACTTAAAAAAAAAAAAAAAAAAAAAAAAAGATCTTGAATTTTGTTTTTGTTCATGTATCTTCTCTGTGGATGATAGAAAGTGTTATTTCTTTCTTCCATTGCTTAGTAAAATAGTAACCTTAATCTGCTCTACATTTATCATACATACTTTTAAAATTTTTTTTTTTTTTTTTTTTTGGTACTGGGGATTGAACTCAGGGGCACTATGCCCCTGAGCCACATCCCCAGTTCTTTTTATTTATTTTTTATTTTATTTTTTTAAATATTTTTTTAAGAGAGAGAGAGAGAGAGGGAGAGAATTTTGACATTTATTTTTTAGTTTTCGGCAGACACAACATCTTTGTTTGTATGTGGTGCTGAGGATGGAACCCGGGCCGCACGCATGCCAGGCGAGCATGCTACCGCTTGAGCCACATCCCCAGCCCTTATTTTATTTTTAAATACCTACCCCTTTTTATTTTGAGCTAGGATCTTGTTAACTTGCCAGAGTTGGCCTCAAATTTCTGATCCTTCTTTTTTTTTTTTTAATTTTTGATGAACTTATAAATATGTGGTGCTGAGAATCGAACCCAGTGCCTCACATGTGCTAGGCAAGCGCTCTACCACTGAGCTATAGTCCCAGCCCCAAATTTCTGATCCTTTTACCTCAGTCTCCCAGATTGCTGGAATTACAGACATGTGAGATCGGACTCTGTGCTCTCTCTCTTCATTTCTGTGTTCTTCCTTTCATTCCTTCCAATATTTATTTGTTCTGTTCTTCCCCCTTTCTCCTCTCTGAGAATCTCCTGGTCATCCCCTTTGCTTATTCTTCTGTCTCAGTGTACATCTCTGATTCTGTCTTGTCCTCTTCCTGCCACTCTCTGCCTATCAGTCACTGTCAGCCTGTGGTTTGCACTATAGTTGTTTGTCCTTTGTCTTTCTGCCTGCCTCCAGTTCAACATATTTCCTGCTCCTCTCCTCTGTCAGTGAGTCTTTCCACTGGCTGCCTTCTCTGCCTTCTGCCCTTCTGCCTCCCAGCTCCCCTGACTAATCCCCTCTCTATTTCCATGTCTCTCCTCCCAATGCTAATCTCTGGATCTGCCACTATCACTTCCATCTCTCCAGAGTCTATTTGTTCTCCTTATCACTCACTCTCACTATTTGTCTAGACTGGCTGTGCCTTTTATACTTAGAGTTCCTTTCTATGAACCTTTATATTATTCAAATTTCTTGTGTCTTCTTTGTTTGTGGCCAGTTGTGATTTGGGTTCTTCTCAACCTCTGTAAAAACATCTTTTTCTATATTTCTGCTAAGGAGTCTCTCTTGCTCACTCTCAATCTTTCTTTGCTTCTGCCTTCCCTGTGCCATTAATCGCCTTTCCTCCTTCTATCCATCCCTATCTCTGTCATCCTCTTTATCTTTCCTTTAGCTTCTTAACGAACTTTTTTTTTTTTTGGCTGGGGTGGCCCTTCCCACTGACAAAATTTGATCACATGTGTTTGCTGGGGATTGAACTCAGGAGCACTTGACCACTGGGCCACATCCCCAGCCCTATTTTGTATTTTATTTAGAGACTGTGTTTCACTGAGTTGCCTAGTGCATTGCTTTTTTCTGAGGCTGGCTTTGAACTCCTGATCCTCCTGTCTCAGCCTCCAGAGCTGCTGGGATTATAGGTGTGTACCACCATACCCTGCTTGTTTAGCAGTACTTTTAAAAAAAAATCTTGGGGCTGGGGTTGTGGCTCAGTAGTAGAACACTCGCCTCTCATGTGCAAGGCCCTGAGTTTGATCCTCAGCACCATATTATAAATAAAAAATAAAGGTATTATGTCCAACTACAACTAAAAAAAAAAAATAAACTAAAAAAAAAAATCTTGTCTTTTGCTTTTGTTCATGTATCTTCTCTGTGGATGATAGAAAGTATTATTTCTTTCTTCCATTGCTTAGTAAAATAGTAACCCAGGGCTGAGATTGTAGCTCAGTAGTAGAGTGCTTGCCTTGCACTCATGAGGTCCTGGGTTCAATCCTCAGCACCATAAATAAAAATAAAAAGACATTGTATCCACCTACTACTAAAAAAATTTTTAAAAAATAAAATAAAATAATAACCTTAATCTGCTCTACATTTATCATGCCTTCTTTTTTTTTTTTTTTTTGTACTTGGGATTTAACCCAAGGGCATTATACTCCTGAGCCACATCCCTAGTTCTTTTTATTTATTTATTTATTTTAATATTTATTTTTTAGTTGTAGTTGGACAGAATACCTTTATTTTATTTATTTATTTTTATATGGTGCTGAGGATCAAACCCAGGGCCTCACACGTGCTAGGCAAGTGCTGTATGGATGAGCCACAACCTCAGCCCCCAGTGTTTTTTGTCTTATATTTTGAGACAGAGTCTGCTAAGTTGCTTAGGGCCTCGCTAAATTGTTGAGGCTGATCTCAAGCTTGCAATCCTCCTGCCTCAGCCTCCTGAGTCGCTGGGATTATGAGCCTGTTCCACTGCTCTTGGCTCAATGTGGATGTTTTGACTGAGAAAGGAGGTGTCTTGTGTCATAGAAAACATACAGCAGGAGTATCAGGGAAGGAAGGAAGGAGAGCTCTCAAATGAGATCCAGAAGAGGTTCAGCTATTCTTTTATCCCTTTGCAGCCAAGTGGGAACCTCCTATCACCTATTCTGCCCCTGCCCTCATTCTTTCATGAGACCCTGGCCCTGGGAAAGTCCTACAGTAGTCACTAAGGTGGTTAACTGAGTTTCATCTATGGCTCTGGGCTTTGGTGCTATCTTAAGACAGATCTAGCCCATCCTCATTTCTCTAAAAATGTACATTTTCTTTGAAAGATCAGAAGATATAAAATAATTAAAAAGGCCGAACACAGTAGGACTAGGTTAAGCACAAACTCAATACCTGTAGTATGGCTTTGAGAACCAAAAGCATCAGCAGTAATTGCAGTGGCTTGAGTTATTCCGTCACTTGGCAACTGTAATACCCATCTCTACTGACAATAGCATCTCTTGTGCCCCCTTCTCACTGACAAAATTTGATCACATGAGGTCTCTCTTTCCTCTGGTCCTACTCCCTTCATACCAGATCTTTCTGATTCTAGTGGGACCTCACTTTCCCTCATCTGTGCCTATGCTAGAGTAAAGAGTTTCTGTTTCTATTGGCAATTTCTTCCAGTTTCAAGCCTTTTGCCACCTTGTATTGATAGCTCTGGTTGTTCTCTTCAGTTCTTTTTCTGGAAAGGGTGGTCATCTGATGATGGAATTCAGTGAACAGGAGCCCACATTCCCAGCCAGTCACCAACATCAGTATTTCTTCCTGGATCTTAAAAGGGGGGGGAAGTAGGTAGCCAGGTGCAGTGATACATGCCTGTAGTCCCAGTGACTTGGGAGGCTGAGGCAGGAGAATCACAAGTTCAAAGTCACCCTCAGCAACTTAGCAAGGCCCTAAACATTTTAGTGAAATAAGAATTAAAAAGGGCTGGGATGGGCTGGGATATAGCTCAGTTGGTAGAGTGCTTGCCTTGTATGCACAAGGCCCTGGGTTCAATCCCCAGCACCAAAAAAGGGGGGGGGGCTGGCAATGTGACTCAGTGGTTAAGCACCCAGTACAAAACAAAAAAGGGGGTACTAGGGGGAGGTTAGTTAGCTGGAAGCGGACCTGAGGTACTATAGTCCAGTCCTTATCCCTATGGAGAGCTGTTCAGTAAAGATCACCATCTCCTTATCCTGGCCCCATCTCCTGTCTAGGGCTGGTACAGGAGGAGCCTGCCATTTTCTGTAGCCTTTTAGGCTGATAATGGAATTGTCCCTGGTGACAGGCTCAACATCACATGTTCTAGTCCACCTGGTTTTCTTCAACCCAAGGAAGGGTGGGGCCAAGGCCACAGTGATGACCGATCTGGATTCCAACACACAGTGTAATGCCTGCAGCACCCACAGTGACCAGTCCAGTTCCACCAAGGATGACCAGAACAAGCAAGAGGCACCTGACATTGCTGCCAGAGCAACCACAGACTCATCTACCACAGGAGTATCAGATGGAAGAGGGCCACTGGTCACACTGAAGGCGAGGAATAGGGTTTGGTGAGAAAGCAGCTGCAGCAGCTGCAGCAGCTGCAGCTTCTGTAGTTGCAAGCAGGCAGAGTTCAGCTCCAAGAGCAGAGACACCACTAAGAAGCCCACATAGTGACCAGACAGAACAATGGTGCTGAGGCAGCATATTATCTTGGAGTGGAAGTCTAGGTCAGAGGACCTTCCATGACCTGCACCCATCATGTCCCAATCTCCCAGTCCCTATACAAGGAACTCCAGAGCATTCAGTGAAAGTTCCCCCAAACCTGACCTTTATGCTTTCCCTTGTCATGGGGACTGAACTACCTTGGCTCAGGGGCTGTCTAATCTTGGGGCTTCAGCATCTGTACAGTACCCCCAGCTTCCATTCCTGGGCTTTTGTGCCCCATCCCTACACCCTATATCAGAAATCTTCATATTCATAGTTTCTGTGATCAGCTGGACACCTTGGAGGGATCCAAGCTTCTTGGGCAGTGTCCAAATTCCAAACTGTGGCCAGCGGTCAATCCCTCCTCCAATTCATCCTAGGATTGGAATGATCAACCCCAGCTAGGGTCAAAGAATTTGTGTGAAGAATTTGAGGAAAGAAAGCTAAAGAGAGGTTCAGAACCCAGGTTGGGCAGGTCTCCCTTCTTGTCTGGCCTCTCAGAGTCCTCCCACCAAATGGTGACAAAGAAGGTCCTAGGCCTGACCAAGGTCTGGTTCCACAGCATGTAAGCTCCATTGGCCAGGAAGTAACCTATGGAGGTGGGAGAAGGGGACCTGAAATTCCCACTCGAAATTTGCCCTCACTGGCCCAGTCTTCCTTGCAGATCCACTGACATTGACCCCAGCAGCAGGACTCAGGGTCAGTGGCCGTGAATCCAGTTGGCAGTCGTCTGAGAGAAATGGGGGAGCCAAGGCCAGACTATCTGAGACCCCGACCCATTCTCAGATTGGGTACTGCCCTCCCACCCATTCATGTCCCCACTCCAGTCTCAGACTTTGAAGCAGTCTCCAATCAGTTCTGAAGGTACTCGCAGGGTCTTCTAGCCTCAGCTTTCCCTGCTCATCCGCATTCCAGTGCCTCTCGAATCCCTGGGGCCCCGCACCGGAGCAGCACCCCGGTCCCGGTCCCGGTGAGCAGGCTGTGCATCAGCGAGACTACAGATGTACCGCCACTTCCAGCGGTTCTGTGCAGTAGATCCCAGCATGGGCAGCAACTGCAGCCCCCGGTGCAGCCCCCGGAAGGCGGCGAAGGAGGCTCCAGTCACAAGAAATCCCGAAGGCGCCATGGCTCACTGGGTCAACTAGATTCGGATGGGTTCCTGTGGCCCCTGTGCCCTCCCGCAGGACGCCACCAAGACACCCGGCAGGATGGGCGGTCTGGCTTCCTGACACGGCGGGGATGCGGGGCTCCCTTGCCGGCCCCGCCCTCCGCATCTGCTATAACTTTCCTCGGCTTGTCCACGCCCCGATTCCTCCGCCTGGCGCTGATTGGAGCAGCCGTGGGGCCACCGCCCTAGGAGCCACGGCAACCGAACGCGTCCTGCATCAGCCTGGGGAGAGCGATTTGGGGTCTTCTGGGTACTAAGCAGGGCGACCGAGTTCAGAGAGACTCCCAGGATGTAAATAGCGGGTTTTTTTTTTTTTTTTTTCCCAACTCCTCGAGTCCTGAATCCCTCCAAGTTTCAGAAATGGGTCCCTAATTTTACCTCACACTCTCGAGGGCCCCGCCCCACTAACTCTCACCTTCTCTTCCCTGTTGCCTCATCTTTCACCTACTGTTACCCCTCCCCACGCACCCCTCACAGACATGAAGGTGAGGCAAGTGCAACCCAGCACTAGGGCCCAACGCGGACCCCAGGACGGACTCATCTTTCCCTCCCGGTGTTAGTTGTGGGAATGCTACTCCTCAATTCCTTGGAGCCACCCTTCTGCTTCCCAAGGTTTCCAGAACTTTGACACATCCCAGCACTTGTTAATTACAGGAGTCCTGCCCCCTTACATAGCTTCCGAAAAGGAATAACAACAGCTCCCATTTTGGAGAAGTAACCCACTGGGGACCCTAGCCTCTTTTTATTTTTCCCCCATTTTTTTTTTTTTTAGGAAGGCGGGGTGGAAAAGGGAAGTCTCACCATGGCAGTCATGAGAACTACTTCCTTTCTCAGGGCTTGGTATCTTTTGGATAGGCAGGAGAATCTCTTCCAATCAGAGGACAAGAGAAGGTAACAGGTTCATGTCAGGTTGGGGCAGAATCAAAATAAAAAGTGATGTTTTCAGCAGCAGGATTGTTAGGATTCTAGAACCCCATGTGTGTTACTGGGAATTGAACCCAGAGCCTCACAAGCAACAGGCAAGGGGCTGTAAGACTGAGCTACATGCCCAGTCCAGAAGTCTTAAGAAGAAAACCCTTCCTAATCCCTCAGATCTTGGAGAGCGACAGTTTTTTGTTTTACTATTTTTTCCTTCCTACTCCTCTCCACACCTTTTTAGCTGGCTAAGAGCCAGCAAGTCAGAAAGCTGCTTTCTGTATGCTGAGGGCTAGTCCTGAAAAGTTAAGTTCACAGGGTTGCAGGAGACCCTGGGTTTGATCCCCAGTTACTCCCCCCCAAAAAAGAATGAAGTTCATAAACCAATAGATGCCCCATCCAAATATTTTCACCAAGTGACTGGGAACATCTCCTCCTTCTTCTACACCATCTTATCCAAAGGTTTAAAAAAAAATCAGTGATTTTTTTACATTTTTTTTTATTATATGGAAACAACATACAATGTAGAAAATTTGGAAATTACAGAAAAACCAAAGATGAAAATTACATTTATTCCACCATTCAAGTTAACCATTATTAACATCTGAGTATGTCTTCAGTCCATTTTCTATATACACAAGCATACACCTATTACAACAAAATTGTGTGTGGGTGGGTGTGTGTGGTATTGGGCATCAAATCCAGAGCCTTGTGCACACTAGGCAAATGTTCTACCACTGAGCTACATCCCCACCCCTACAACCATATTTTAACAACAAAATTGGTTTTAAAATGAAACTGTCACATACACTATTTTTATAACCTCTTTAATATTCAAAGAGCATTTTTCTTTCCAGTCAAAATGTTCTTGTACATGACTTTTAATGGCTGCACAGTACTCCACCATCTGGACAGATATACAATAATTTACTTAAGAAATCCCCTATTGCAAATTTTCATTACAGCAGAAAAGGAATGAATTCCCAAACAGTTGCTTTCCATTTTTCTTTAGGCCTGGAATGAACGAACATTTTATAACTAAATCTTTAATTATTTTCTTAAGAGAGTCCCAAGTGTCAAATTACTGGTTTAAAAGACACGAAACTTTTTAGGGTGTTTAATACATATTATCAAACTTCCATCCAGAAAGGCTGTACCAATTTATACTCCCACATGCAATGTATAAGAGTTCTTTGGCCAATATTGCATCTTATTTATTATGCTAAGAGAAAAATGCTTTCAGTGATTTTTTCCCCTCCTTAATTATTATTATAAAACCATTTTTTCATGATCTTATACATTTGAATTCCTTTTATGAATTTCCTGTGTATGTCCTTTCACAGCTGCCTCATGCTCCTTGAGGCTGCTTATATAAAAATCACAGGCTGGGAAAGAGCTGGAAGAAGGCAGGTGAAGCCATGGGACACTTCACCATGGTTTCACATCTCCAAGCAAGAGAAGCAGAAGGACTAAAGAACAATGGTGAGTGAAGTAGGAGATGGCTGGAAGCTTGTCCTTGGTGGAGGTTGGCTGTTCTCCCTCCTCCTGGGGAACTCCAGTCCTTGATGGGCCTCACTGCTGGCTGCCCAGATCCAGCCCTGTGCTCTCCAGGTCTGGTCATTCACTGGTCTTCTGCCTGCCTCTGTGTTTTCAGGCTGCCTTTCCTCACCTCTGCCCTGTGATGGCTGAATATGGCAGAGCTATATGCTCAGAGCTGGATGGACACACTGTGGCCAGTGAAGTAAGGAGGGGAAGAAAGGGTGGAAGCAATGTCCAGGGACAGAGCAATCTTTGTTGCAGCCTCTGAGTAGACTCAATCTACCCACCCTCCTCTACCACAGTCCTACACACATCCTGCCCCTCAGTTAAGGCTACAGAGGAGCTGGGTTCAATGATCTTCTCTCCCCTATGACTTTCAGTTTCTCATAAATGGAGAATAGGATGGAGCCCCCCCGCACATCTCTCACCAAACAGATCAAACAGCTTCCTGTAACCCCAGAACTTGGGTAGTTCTGTCAGGGAGACTGGTCCAAGGCTGAATCACACCAGAGCCCCAGCCCAAGCCCACAAGTGAGAATGAACGAGGAGCTAGAGATGGTGGGTTTACACTGACATCCAAAAGAGAGTCACATCCCACAACCCATCTTCCCCAGTTGTACAAGCCTGAGCTTAGTGTCAGTCACTACCCTGGAAAGCAAAGTGAGAGAAGCAGCAGTAGAACCCCATTGGCTGTTGGGTGGCAGGGGAAGCCTTAGGTCACGCTTGCATGGTGGGAAGTCAATATAAAGACTGAGCTCTTACTAAGTCGCTCTACCTCCCCACCCCCCAACACCTGGGATTGTAATCAGGGATGGGGGAGGGAGAATTTATGTGAAAAGCTGTTTTGTTCCCACCCACAGGGGAAGGAGAGCCCAGGTTGAGTCAGCACAGGTGGGTTTCAAATGCCCTCCTACATACTCATCTGTGGGATTCCCCATCTCCAGGTGGAGAAAAAGGTGTCCCAAAGAGGTAAGTATCCCTAAATCTAGAATCTAGGCCAGTCTAAGAAAACACAGGGAAAAGAGCAGAGGGATGACTTACAGAGGTCAGAGTTTTACTATCACCTTTCCCTAAAGAGTAAACTCACTTTTGGAAAGGCCAGTAGGGAAGATTGGGAGATAAGGAAATTAGGGGAAGGAGGAAATCTGGGTCCAGGTGTACAGAGTTTCCTTCTCTCCATTTCTTCCCATTGCCACACAAAGACCAACTAACCTTGGAGAGTTTGAGCCACCTATTCCCCAATTCAGCCAGCATCTCTATCTAAAGCTGCTCATTTGCTGGGACAAAGTGGGTGAAGGTTCTCTGAGTAGGGTTTTTCTTTCCTCCCCAAAGCTATTATCACCCCTGCAGTTAAGATATTCCCAGCCCCAGTTCTGTCACCTTCCAGATGATAGAGAAAGCAGATCCTTCTCCTCTTCCTCCTTGAAGCCAGGGGCAGAGGGCAACAGTTCTTCAACTGGCAGCTTTAGCTGGGTCAGGACATAAAGCTTGCCACTGAAGAACTACTGCGGCTCAGCCAGGTGAGGATGTGGGAGGCACAAGCTCCTATAAGGAAAGGGAAGAAAAATGGAAAAGCTCTAAGCAGGGCTGTGTCACAGGGACACCATCCTACTGGCCATCAAAACCCAGCTCCAGCAGACCTTCAGCCTTCTAATGAGGGGGTTCATGGCTGGGACCTGGGACTGAAGGAGCTCTAAACTTCAGTGACAGACAGCTACAAAGAGACTTCCTTTGCTCCTCATTACAGACCAGAGCTACAGAAACTCTTAGCAATCCACTGGGCACTTCAGCCTCTCCAGCATTCAGAGAGGGCAGGGCCTAGGACCCAGGACACACCCCACCAGTCACTCAGATACCAGGTGAGAAGTTGTACCTCAGGTCCAGAAATGTGAGTTCAGTGATCAACCCAACTGACTTGTTCCTAGAGAATTCAGCTGGAAGAGAGTTTGGGGGGCCTAGACTGGGGAAGAGTGAGGAAGGGAAGAGATCTAGTGTTTGGAAGAAGGTCAGCAGAGGCTCCCAGACTGTAAGGGAGAGGACAGTGGACCTCAGCCTGGAGGGGAGGGCGGTATGGGCAGGGTGGCTGGGCAGCTTCCTCAGGACTCTCAGATGCCAGGCATTCCGCTTGCACATTCCGGGTACATCTGGTATGAATTCCAGGCTGTCTGCCGGCCCCTCCATGTCTGAACTTTGTTCCAAGTTCCAAGCCCCGCCCCCACAGTTCCAACGCATGAATCAGCAGGAAAAGCCGGGCCCTGCAGCATGGCCCAGGGAGGGGGCTGGGGGCGTGGCAGGTTGAGGACTGTGAGCTGGGGAGGGCGGGTCTGCAGTGACACTCTGTCCAAGGGCATGGCCCTTGACAGACTGAGAGGCCAAGGCGATTTTGCTTTGGGATTTCTATACTAAGAGAGTGGAAAGATTAGGGTGGGGGTGGGGGTTTTCAAATTCCAAAAACCTCTTGAGAGGCATGAACTTTATGGTATCTTTCTTCTCTTAGGTGACCATCCAACTCTGTCCAACTCCTCTGTATGAGATGGCTCTGTTCTGCCCACAGAATTCAGGGCTGCTGAGAGTCTGTGCCAAGCAGGTGCCCTTGGCTTCAGGGAGGGGTGGGCCCAGGGCACTGACCCTCTGACCAGCTGCTCCATCAACCCTCTGGCACTCAGACAGCTTCTAGCCCAGTCTGACAGCCAGGATGACAGGCCAAATGAGTTGGAGGCTGGAACTAAGGCCAGAGGGAGGTGGGGGCGATAGCCTACTCAGAGGCCATGGGGAGGGGCCAAGAGTTGGCCGGGAGGTGGGGAGAGAGGGAGCCCAGTGATGACTAACCCAGGCGCCCCACCCAGCCAGCCGGCTTCCCAGGCGGTCAGGGCCAGGCCTGGGCTAGGGGCCTCACACCCGGACAGCCTGGGGGGAGGTGCAAAGGTGACCTTCTCTCCGCCCAAGACAGGCAGTTGGGGCTGGGGGGGTTAGAGTTTCCAGGCCCTCCTCCTGCCCGTCTCCCTCCCACCCTCCGCCCAACCGCGTGAAACCCTAACCTTTGGGTTGCATAAGGCCCCCGCACCGTCGCCGCCCCCTACTCTTCTCCCCTCCCCCCTTACATAACATCCCCCGGAGGGAATGAGAGGAGGGGCCGGCCCGCCCAGCGACCCCTTCCCTGCCAGGGAACTGAACTGGCCCTGACCCAGTGAGCGCCGGTAGAAGCAAAGCACCTCCCCGCTACTCGCTTGTTCAGATACTCCCCATGCTAGACAGTCGACTCCGGATCCTCAGATCAGAGGGCTCCTGGGTTAGTCGACCCCGGCCCTCTAGCCCCTCATCTTGCCCGCAGCTACTCCCCCAGACCTTCCGCCACGGCTCTTGTCTCGGACTCTTTCTTTAAACCTCAGGACACACTATTCCACCCAGTTCAGGTCCATCTCCCCTCGAGCGCCGCTGCCCCCGCCACCCCCTCTTCCCTCCCCCGGAAGGGCAGGGTGTGGCCGCGAGGACCCCACTTTACCCCATTACCCCGTTACCACTACTCCCCCCCAATGTAACCGGGTCCCCAGATCACACCCACCTGGTGCTGGGTGTGGGGGTTGCTGAGGGTTAGGGAGCAAATCACTGCGTCCGCTCCCCACGGCCGGCGGCGCTGTCTCTTCCCAGCGCCCAGCACACACCGGCTCCAGTCTCCGATCAGCTGGCAGCGTCGTGACGCACAAGTTGCGATTGCACCGCCCAGGGCCAATCACCGCCCACTGCTGGGCAACGTGACCACACCCACTCGGGGGCGCCCTCACTTCTTCCCTGGTCCCACCCCCTCCAGGCGTCTCGGTTCTGATTGGCAAGAAGGCCACCCCTTTGCCTAGCAGTGTTGCGTTCAGCCACGCCTACAAGCTCACAAACTGACCAATAGATGAAAAGGCGTGGCCTAGCCCTCCACCCAAACGACTGGCTTAAAAGAGTGCTACGTCAAACCAGAGTCTGAAGAGAAGAAGGAAGTAAAGGCGTGTGTGTTTGCAGGGCATACTGGGTAGTGTAGTTTTCGGCCTGACACTCTCGTTCCCAGAATGCAGCGGGGTCTGTGAGTTGGCATTTTTAAACAGACCTCTGAATCCATCCCGGGGAAATCCTTAAAGGGCTACAGCCCCATCTTTCTGGAGCCGTGAGTGCTCCTTTTAGACAAACCCAAATCTGATTCGCTGGCCTCCGCCGGAAGCTATAACTCTCTAAAGAAAGGTGAAATAGGCGAAGCAGCAGGAGTGGGCAAAAATGAAGCTGGAAATCAGCCCCTGAGGCAGCAGACTATTCCGTTGGGAGACTTCTTGAGGGCTTTTGGGGGAGAGAGGGTAGCCCACCTTGTCCAGCCCCAGCTTTCACTGGAGCGAGCTAGTCGACTCCTCCTGGGGGAACTCTTTCTAACCAGCTCAGCTTTATCTGGTAGATGTCTTGTTCCTGTCACAGAAGAGTTCTAGGGCCTCTCACGGGACAGCTTCCTAATAAAAGAGAGCACAGTCCTCAGTTTAGAGGAAAGGCTTCAGAAATTAGGGGATGGGCGGTGCCAAAGTGCAAGTGACCAGAAATCCCACTCTTTGATTAACCTCCATCCTGTCCCGCCCTCCAAAGCTCTCCATAGACTCCGGCCTCTTAGGGAAGCGATTTCAAAGGTGGAGACCAATGAAGAGGCTGCTCCTTCCCCAGAGACCAATCAGAGTCTACAGGGCGGGGGATGGGCACAAACTGAAATGAACCCAATGACTTGGCAAAAGCTGCTGAATTGCTTATTTAAAGGGACAAGCTTGCGACCCACTCCGTCTCATCACTTGCTCACCCCATCACCCTCACCAAAAGGGAACGTGTCCGTAAGGATCCATCACTTAAAAGATCCAAATTGAGGGTACCGGTAACAGATAAAGTTGGAGCATAAGATAGCTTCTTCTGTTTTAAATACAGACTTCATCAGGTGATTGCCATGGTTCCTTGGACCTCCAGAATTCTGTGTTCAGAACATTATGCCTTTAAGGAGACATCCTGCCTTCCGCCCCAGTAACAGCTGATTGTTGGAAAGTGTGACCTCAGGGGACAAATCAGCTGTTACCACATCCTCCTCCTTGCATGCCCTCCTCCATCCTCTTGTCCAGCACTACTCCTCCAGAGGAGGGGAAAATAGGAAGTGGAACCCAAAATATGGGGGCCAATTGTATGAAACTTGCTCTTTCCCATCACTGCAAGATTGTCACTCCAACACAGCTCCTTAGAGGTTGTGAGTTTGGAACTAGGGTATTTCCTGTCAGTACAGTCAGCTCAGACCCACCCTCTCCAATCTACTGAGGAGGCCACTATTGGGGAAGTCCAGAATGGTGAACAGCTGGGTGTGTGGGCCCTGGGTGTGTGAGAGGGTACTGGGGACAGTACAGTGAAGCTGCAATCTAAGCTTCACTGCGCAAAGCAAACCTTAGGGTCAGAACCCAGTTTCCCATGCCAGCTGCCCTCTACTCCCTGCTCAGGTTGCTCTATTCCTCAGCAGTCAGGGGCCTGCTGAGGGGATCTTCCTGGCTTTTCCACATACTCACTTCTAATTATTCTCGGGTGCCAGCTGGCCCCTGGGCTGGCTGGTTCATCATTTTCTTTAAGTGGTACCCTGCCCCCATCCGCCCTCCCAGAATGTGGAGCTGTCCTGGGAAGGCAGTTTGAACTTGGTGGTCTGAGAAACCAGGGCTTTGGCTGGGAAGTCCTGCAGAAAGACCTAGGTAAATATTTCACCTGAGGATGCTGGCATATGCCTGTAATCCCAGCAGTTTGAAGGCTGAAGCAGGAGGATTGCAAGTTCAGAGCCATTTTCAGAAACTTAGCATGGCCCTAAGCAACTTGGCAAGACCCTGTCTCAAAATAAAAATTAAAAAGGGAATGCAGTTCAGTGATTAAGCACCCTTGGGTTCAACCTTGGAACAAAACAAACAAACAAACAAAAATGTGTATGTATTTTGCCCCAACCCTAAGTTGGGAGTCAGGGTCACTCCAGGACAAGCTTAATGTGAAGTCCCAGGACTGACTTGGCAAGGTTGGGAGAAATTGAGCAGGGCCCTGGCCAAGCTTGGAAGAAAGAGAAGTCTCATTAGCTGCCCCATTCTCCATTATCCTTAGCATAGAAATCCCATCCCCTTCCTCCACAAGGTCCTTGGGGTACCCTTTTCCATTTTGTTTTGCTCCCTAACCTTTCACCCAAAGCAGGCTTTGAGTTTAGAATTTCTCAACCTAAACATTCTTGACATTTTGAGCCAGATAATTTATTGTTGGGGGAGGGGCTGCCCTGTGCATTATAGGATGATTAGTATCATCCCTGACCTCTACCTCAGATGCCAGTAGCAACCCCCCCAGTTATGACAATCAAAAGTGTCTCCAGATTTTACCAGATGTCCTGGGGACCAAAATATAACTGTTGAGAACTACTGAGTTAGGAAAACTTGGGTTCAAATTCTAGCTGTAAGCTTGTAGAAGATGCTTTCCTCAACTACAAAATGGGGTGAATAATAAATTCATGTTTGTTTGTAGGGATTTAAATATATTGTTTGAAAACAGGACAGTACCTGGCCCACTGGCCCACAGCTGGTACATTAAATGTTAACTTCCTTTACTTTTCTCCCTGCCAGATCAGTGAGAGCTGACCTCACTCAGCATGGGCGGACTTCCAGGACAGCTGCAGCTTTCCTCCCTAGCTATCCAAGATATGACCTCCTGGAAACCCAATATTGAGGTTGGCAAAGGGGATTGACTAATTTGGTCCCAGATTCTCTAAAGCCCAAAGGTGCTTGAGTTGAGATTCAGGGAGAGACCTTGTGGGGTGAGGGAGAGGTAAATTTGGGAGTAAAACTATTATCATTATTATTACTAATTATTATTATTTTGTAGTGCTGGGAATAAAACCACTGAACTATATCCCTTATTAATATTATTAGTGCTGGGAATCAAACTCAGGGTCTTGTACATATATCCTAGGCATGCACTATAGCGCCCCCCCGCCCTAGAGCATTATTTTTCAAGATATGCCTTGAAGATTGCTGCTACCTGGGTGCTTGTTAAAATTCAGATTCCCAGGTCTCACCCTTTCCAGTCTACTGAATTAAAAGTAAGCCCTATCAATAAAAAAAATGAATTAAAATAAAAAAGTACACCCTATTAAAAACCACTTCTTGTTGGATACAGTGGCACATGCCTGTAATCACAATGGCTTGGAGGCTGAGGCAGGAGGATCGTGATTTCAAAGCCAGCCTCAGCAATTTAGCGAGGCCCCCTAAGCAACTTAGTGAGACTCTGTCTCTAAATAAAATACAAAAAAGGGCTGGGGATGTGGCTTAGTGCTTAAGCACCCCTGGGTTCAATCCCTGGTACCAAAAAACAAAACACAAAAAAACACTTATCTTGGGCCTGGAGATATAGCACTGTGGTATAGCACTTATTCTAACTGTCATGCAAGAAGTCCTAGGTTCAATCTCCAGAGCTTCAAAAAGAAGAAAAACAATTCCCTTCTCTAGGGCTCAGGTCAAGGAAGCTCAGAAATCTCAGGAGAACCAAGGCCAGGCATTGCAAGGACATTTCAGTTCTAGGCAGGGAAAGAACTTCAAGAAGTAAAGTTAGGTACACTCAAGGTCACTATTATAGTTCAAGCCAACACCACTAGAGGGCAGGGCAAACACAGACTTTCAGAAAGAAAGAATAGTGCCCTGCTTGGTCTAAGTAAATGGAAACTAGAGCAAAGACCCGATGGACCAAGTTTTATTGGTAATAAGAAGGGGGCACTACCTCCTGACCATCAAAATGGGTCCTTTTCTGGGTTCCGTCTCCAGAACCAAGCAATAATAATAAGAAACCCATGTCACCTCCCCCCAAATACTATGGGCACTGGGGGTGTACTACAGGTAGAGTGCTTGCCTAGCATGTGCAAAGTTCTGGATTCAATTCCCAGCACCACTGAAAAAAGGGGTGGGGGAAGGAAATTAATGAACAAATAAAAAAAAATGAGGGGCTGGGGATGTGGCTCAAGCGGTAGTGCTCTCGCCTGGCATGCGTGCAGCCGGGGTTCGATCCTCAGCACCACATACAAAGATGTTGTGTCTGCCGAAAACTAAAAAAAAAATAAATATTAAAAAATTCTCTCTCTCTCTCTCTCTCTCTCTCTCTCTTAATATTTATTTTCTAGTTTTCGGCGGACACAACATCTTTGTTTGTATGTGGTGCTGAGGATCGAACCAGGGCTGTACTCATGCCAGGCGAGCGAGCTACCGCTTGAGCCCCCTCTCACTCTCTCTTTAAAAATAATAAGTAAATAAGTAAATAAAAAATTAAAAAGTGAATCTTCTAGTTTCAGGTTTTCATATCAAATCTCATTTCCCAGGTGAAAAAAACAATAGTGTAGCTGGTTGCAGTGTTGCTGGTCTGTAATTCCAGCAACTTGGGGAGGGTGAGGAAGGAGGATCATAGGTTTGAAGCCAGCTTCAGCAATTTCATGAAACCCTGCCTCAAAATAAAAAATAAAAAGGGGCTGGGGTTGTGGCTTAGTGGTAGAGTGCTCGCCTAGCACGTGCGAGGCCCTTGGTTTGATCCTTAGCACCACATAAAAATAAGTAAATAAAATTAAAAAATCAAAAGGGCTGGGGATGTAGCTGTGGTAAGGTGCTGCCTGGGTTGGGGAAAAAAAAAAGACCCTGTCTCAAAGGTGACCCCCCTTAGTAGAGAGAGAGAGAAAGAGAAAGAGAGGGAGGCACCCTGATTCAAATTAAAAAAGAAAAAGAAAAAAGCAGTTGGGGATATAGCTCAGTGGTAAGGGGCTTTGCCTAGCATATGGGAGGCATTGGATTCAATCCTCAGCACCACATAAAAATATAGGGATTGTGTACCTCTACAACTAAAAAACAAATAAACAAACAAACAAACAAACAAAAACCCACAAAGGGCTGGAAATATGGCTCAGTGGTTGAATGCTCCTAGGTTCAAACTCTAGTTCAAAAACAGAAAAAGAAAAAAAAGAGACAGATGCAGATGTAATATTCCTGTCTTTCACCAGGCCTCCTTTTTTTTTTTTTTTTTTTTTTTTGAGGTACTGGAGATTGAACCCAAGGGCCCTTTGCCAGTGAGCTCCAGTTTACATCCTGTTTTACAGTTAAGCTGCAGAGGCCCTGACACTTATGATCCTCCTGTTTCAGCCTCTCCAGTCACTGGGACTGGGATTACAGGTGTTTGCCACCATGCCCAGATCCCTGCTTGTTTTTCCTTAAACTCCATCCCCCAAATACTTACCAGACTCAAAAACAAAAACAAAACAAACAAACAAAAAACCTTAGTTGTTTCATTGTAGACAATGGCCTGTTTGTACTGCAAATGAGTCAGAACTAGGAACCCTTGAAAAATACATGTAGTTCCAATGCCTGCTGCCTGGTTTCTGTTCCCTATCCGGTGCTGCACCTTACCCGCAGCCACAGTGGCATCTGCAAGGCGGAGACCACACTGGCAACCAGAGGCAGATCTTTGACAGGAAGTCTTGGTGGATCATTTCCTCCCGAGAACTCCAGGCCTCTGTGCCTGGGCCACTTCTCTGCCCAGATATCCCCGAGTTAAATCAGAAGAAAAAAAGACTCCAAGAAGGATGTCAGGAGGGGAGGGCTCCAGGGAAGAAAGACTTCTCTGGACACCAGCTTCTAAGACTCTATTCTGCCCCTAGGGCAAATCTCTTTGGTGGCTCTTGGTTATCACCTGTAAACTATAAACAGTAACAACTGTCCTCACCACCCCACATAGTGTTGTGAGGGCCAAGTGCAATGTTACTGATAAAGTGTTTGGGGAAAGTAAAAAGCTCCTTGGTTAGGAAGGCAGCATAGAAGCACTGAGTGGGTTTGATGCTCCAAGTCCCAGCTCTGTCGCTGGTATCTGCATAAAGGTTGGCATCTCTGAGAAGAGCCTCTCTCCTCCGCATTCGCCAGGAGAAAAGAAGGGAAGGGAGGGAATGCTGGGTCAGGATAACCTTCGCCCGCGCCGCCAGGGCTGCTGGATTTCCGTGCAGCCCCTGGGTGGGGCAAAGCCGCGGGAGGGTGGGCTCAGAAACCGGTGCCGGCAGGAGGCGGGGTCTTGCCGGGCCCTTTCGAGCCACGTGCTGTTGTTTCCGTGCCGGGACGATCACGTGGCCCGCGTCAGCTGACCCGTCACGGTAAAGCCCAGCGCTGGCGCCCGGCAGCCCCCGCCCGGTCGCGCCCGGAGCGCAGGACCCTTCGGAGGGGTAAGAGCGCCCCTCTCATCGGTTATTGGCTCATCCCAGCCACCTGTACTCAAGTCCCTGCCCCTCGCCCATCCCAACCCGCTCGGCCTGGCACCCAGGAAGCCATCACGAGGAGGGCCGTGGCCGGGCTCGGCCCCGAGCTGCCCCCAGGCGGCCAGCAAGAAATGGCCCCGGGGAGCAGGGGGCGGGAAGTCGCCGTTAGCACCCGGAGGGAGGACTGGTCCCCACCCCCAAACTCTGACACGGAGGAGCTGCTTCGGAGAGTGGAGAGGGACCTGAATATCGATGCCCGTCAGATGGCTTCAGCCCCAGGGGGCACCCACGTGGTGGCCCTAGTGCCGGTGCGCTGGCTAGCTAGCCTCCGTGAACGCCGGCTGGGACCCTGTCCGCGGGCAGAGGGCCTGGGCGAAGCGGAAGTCAAGACTCTCCTGCAACGCTCGGTACAGAGGCTGCCCCCAGGCTGGACGCGTGTGGAGGTGCATGGGCTGCGGAAGCGGAGACTGTCCTACCCGCTGGGTGGGGGCCTGCCCTTTGAGGAGGGATCCTGTGGCCCTGAGACTCTCACTCGCTTCATGCAGGAGGTGGCTGCCCAGAATTATCGAAATCTTTGGCGCCATGCATACCACACTTATGGGCAGCCTTATAGTCATAGCCCTGCTCCCTCAGCTGCCCCTGCTCTGGACTCAGTAAGACAGGCTCTGCAGAGGGTCTATGGTTGCTCTTTCCTGCCAGTGGGTGAAGCCACCCAGTGCCCCTCATATACCAGAGATGGCACTTGTCCCTCCCGGGGCAGCCCTGCCTGCCCCAGCCTTTTGCGAGCTGAGGCCCTGTTGGAATCACTGGAGATGTTGTATGTTGTGCACCCCTACGTGCAGTTCTCCCTGCATGATGTAGTCACTTTCAGCCCTGCCAAACTGACCAACAGCCAAGCCAAGGTGCTTTTCATTCTCTTTCGAGTGCTGAGGGCCATGGACGCCTGTCACCGCCATGGGCTGGCCTGTGGGTCCCTGTCTTTGCACCACATTGCTGTGGATGAGAAGCTTTGCAGTGAACTTCGGCTGGACCTAAGTGCTTATGAGATGCCCACTTTGGATGAGAACAAGGAAACCCCTGAAAAGAGGGGTGGGACAGGCCATAAGTCTGAAAAGGAGGGACTGGAGAGATTTGGGTGTCCCTCTTGCCAGGAGGAACTTCGGGGCCTTGTGCTAGACTGGGTCCATGGCCGCATCAGCAACTTCCACTACCTTATGCAGCTTAATCGGTTGGCAGGTCGGAGGCAGGGGGATCCCAACTACCACCCAGTGCTACCCTGGGTGGTGGACTTCACCACACCCCATGGGCGCTTCCGAGACCTACGCAAGTCCAAATTTCGCCTCAACAAGGGAGATAAGCAACTGGACTTCACATATGAGATGACTCGGCAGGCATTTGTAGCAAGTGGTGCAGGTGGTGGGGAACCGCCTCATGTTCCTCACCACATTTCAGATGTTCTCTCTGACATCACATACTATGTGTACAAGGCTCGGCGCACACCCCGGTCAGTACTCTGTGAACACGTCCGTGCCCAGTGGGAGCCCCATGAATATCCCGCCAGCATGGAGCGGATGCAGACCTGGACACCTGACGAGTGCATTCCTGAGTTCTACACTGATCCTTCCATCTTTTGTTCCATCCACCCTGATATGCCTGACCTGGATGTGCCAGCTTGGTGCAACTCCAACCAGGAGTTTGTGGCTGCTCATCGAGCACTGCTGGAGAGCCGTGAGGTATCCCAGGACCTGCACCACTGGATTGACCTCACCTTTGGCTATAAACTCCAGGGCAAGGAGGCTGTGAAGGAGAAGAATGTGTGTCTGCACCTGGTAGATGCCCACACTCACCTGACCAGCTATGGCGTGGTGCAGCTCTTTGATCAACCTCATCCCCAGCGCCTGGCAGGTGCTCCCTCCCTTGCCCCTGAGCCTCCTCTCATTCCTCGGCTATTGGTCCAGACCATCCAGGAGACCACAGGCCGGGAGGACTTTCCAGGACAGCTCACAAGTGGGGTGGGCAGACTGGTTTTAGAGGCTACTCCTTGTGAGGCTGGCTGGACCAGAGAGAGGCCCATGGCAGGGGAAGATGACTTGGAGCAGGCCACAGAAGCTCTGGATTCCATCTCCCTTCCTGGGAAATCAGGTGACCAGTTGGGCTCTTCCTCCAGTCTAGCCCCTCCCGGCCTCCTGTCTTTCTCAGCAGCCTCAGTCTCTCGACCAGGCCGCAGAAACAAAGTTGCTGGCGCAGACTCTGGGGAGGCTGAGGAGGGGAAGATCCTTCTTCCTGAGGGATTCAATCCCTTGCAATTCCTGGAGGAGCTGGAAAAAATGGGCAATTTCCTGGCCAAAGGCCTAGGGAGCCAGTTGGAGTTACCTGAGCAACCTCAGATCCAGTCACCAGTACAGCTGCGGGACCTCTTCCATCGGGACATGCAGGCACTGGGTGTCCTGTTGGCTGAGATGGTGTTTGCCACCAGAGTCCGGACGCTACAGCCTGATGCACCTCTCTGGGTACGTTTTGAGGCTGTTCGAGGGCTCTGCACATGCCACCTCAAGGAGGTCCCTGTGTCTTTGCAGCCTGTGCTGAATACACTCCTACAATTGAGTGGACCCAAAAGTCCCATGGTAGTGAAGAGAGGCAAGCTGGACCCACTGTTTCAGTACAAGCCTGTCTCTCAGGGATTGCCCCCTCCCTCCCCAGCCCAGCTCCTCAGCCCCTTCAGCTCCCTGGTTCCCTTCCCTCCATACTTCCCGGCACTGCATAGGTTCATCCTCCTGTACCAGGCAAGGCGTGTGGAGGATGAGGCCCAGGGACGGGAGTTGGTGTTTACTCTGTGGCAGCAACTGGGTGCCGTGCTAAATGAGATCACTCCTGAGGGCCTGGAGATCCTGCTGCCCTTCGTGCTGTCACTCATGTCTGAGGAACACACAGCTGTGTACACGGCCTGGTACCTATTTGAACCTGTTGCCAAGGCACTCGGCCCTAAAAATGCCAATAAGTACCTCCTGAAGCCTCTCATTGGTGCCTACGAGAGCCCCTGCCGGCTCCATGGACGCTTTTACCTGTACACTGACTGCTTTGTGGCTCAACTGATGGTGCGCCTGGGCTTGCAGTCCTTTCTCGTCCACCTGCTGCCCCATGTCCTGCAGGTGCTGGCTGGTGGAGAGACCTCCCAGGAGGAGAGCAAGGGCCTTGTTGGTGCTGCTGAGGATGAGGAAAATGAGCTCCCAGGGCCTGGGCCTGGCTCCTGTGCCTTTGGGGAGGAGATTCAGATGGATGGAGAGCCTGCTGCCACCTCAGGCCTGGAGCTCCCAGACTACACATCTGGTGTCAGCTTCCATGACCAGGCTGACCTGCCTGAGACGGAGGACTTCCAATCGGGGCTGTATGTGTCTGAGTCTCCACAGCCTCAGGAGGCTGAGGCTGTGAGCCTAGGCAGACTGAGCGACAAGAGCAGCACCAGCGAGACTTCCCTGGGCGAGGAGAGGGTTGCAGATGATGGGGGTGCTCCTATGGACAAGAGCAGCCTCAGGTCAGGCGACAGCAGCCAGGACTTAAAGCAAAGTGAGGCCTCTGAGGAGGAAGAGGAGGAGGAAGAGGAGGAGGAAGAATGCTGTGTGGTATTGGAAGAGGATGAGGGGGAGCCCGATGAGGTCACAGGGGCATCTGAGCTCACTCTGTCAGATACAGTGCTGTCCATGGAGACAGTTGTGGCTGCTGGTGGTGGGGGAGATGGTGAGGAAGAAGAGGAGCCTCTGATTGTGCAGTCAGAAGGCAAAGAACAGAAGATCCTCCTTGGTGAGTCCTCAGGTCTGGGAGGTGTTGGTCAGTCACTCCCCTGCTTTGTTCTCAGTATTTGCTGCACTCCTGCTCTGTGCCAAGCTTTATATCCAGTTAGATGCACACGGAGTACACATCTAGCAGAGGAGGTGCCAAATGGTAAACAATCTGAACCCAGGACCCTGTGCATGCAAGGCAAGCACTCTACAACCGAGATTATGTAGTGTAAATACTTTAAAGACCTTTCTGAGCCCAGAATGTGCCACACACCTGTAATCACAGTGACACTGGAGGCCAAGACAAGAGGATTGCAAGTTCAAAGCCAGTCTCAGCAACTTGTGAGGCCCTAAGCAATTTATTAAGACCATATCTGAAAAAATAAAGAGGGTTGGGGATGTAACTTAGTGGTAAAGCACCCCTGAGTTGACCCTGCCCCCTGCCCCCCCAAAAAACAAAAAACAAAAGAAACCTAGCTGAGCAAGGTATGGTGTAATCCCAATGACTTAGGAGACTGAGGTAGGAGGTTTGCAAGTTCAGGACCAGCCAGGACAACTTCGTGAGACCCTGTCTCAAAATTTAAAAACTTAAAAATAAAAGGACTGGGGATGTAGCTCAGTGGTAGAGTATCCCTGGATTCAATTCCCAGTACTGAGACAAAAAATAAAAAAGAACAAAATTAGCTGGGTTTCTACGTCTGAATGGAAAATAGGCTTAGTTTTTTTTTTTTTTTTTTTAAAGAGAGAGTGAGAGAGGGGGAGAGAGAGAGAGAATTTTAATATTTATTTTTTAGTTATCGGTGGACACAACATCTTTGTTTGTATGTGGTGCTGAGGATCGAACCCGGGCCGTACGCATGCCAGGCGAGCGCGCTACCGCTTGAGCCACATCCCCAGCCCCAGGCTTAGATCTTTAGATCTAGTTTTCAGGAGTCAGAGAAGGCTTTTTTGAAAATAGGAAGGCGTAGCTCAGAGGTAGAGGGCTTGCCTGGTTATGTGTAAGGCCCTGGATTTAACCTCTAGCACTGCAAAAATAAATAAATAAATAAATAAATAAATTATTTTAAAAAAGAAGAAGAAGTATGGACAGTTGCGGTTCAAGGAGAAGTGGAAAATAAATGGATAAATGGTAGATGTAGCCAGGTACAATGGTGCACACCTGTAATCCCAGCTTTCTAGGAGGCTGAAGCAAGAGAATCACAAGTTCATAGCCAGCCTGGACAATTTAATTAGTGTTTCAAAATAAAAAAGGCTGGAGTTGTAGCTCAGTGGGAAACATTCACCTAGCACATGCAAGGCCCTGAGTTTGATTCCTAGCACCTCAAAAAAAAAAAAAAAAAAAAAAAAAAAAAAAAGTAAGTAGTATGTGAAAAGGAAGAGAATTCCAGTCTGAGGGAACAGCATGTACAGGACTCTGAGGCTATCAGAAGCGGGCCAAGCCCTGCCTCAGGAGTTTGGGGAGGTTCACTGAAAGGGCGACTTTCCTACAGGTTGTGCTTAAGGAGAGGGCCTGGCCCCTCTGCCACTGCTAAATGGAGGGGGTGTGGGACAGCCCAGCTTAGGCCAGGCTCATTGGCAGAGCTATAGCCAGAGTCAGCTAGGTGGGTGTGGTACATCAGGGATGGTGGGAGGAGTGATGTGCCACCGTTATCTGATGAGTTCAGGGTCTGCTCCTGCCCTGCAGATACAGCGTGCAAGATGGTCCGCTGGCTGTCTGCCAAGCTCGGCCCCACAGTAGCCTCTCGCCACGTGGCTCGGAACCTGCTGCGCCTGCTGACATCTTGTTATGTTGGTAAGGCCTGCGGTTGGTAATGGAGATGGTGTTTCCTCCCAGGCCCTTCATCCATCTTCAGTACTCTCTTGGAGATCCTTCCTACCTCTGTCTCAAACCACTTCTTGGGAAGATCCTGGGTCCCAATCTGTAAGCTTCTTCTTAGGGCAGGGCATGGGGCAGACCTTAGGCTAAAGTGAGCAGGAGCAGTTCCCACGGTCCTGGAAGACCAGCCTCCCCCTTGCTCTCCACTAGCTGCTCAAGGATGCTGGCTCTTCCTTGGCAGGGCCTACTCGGCAGCAGTTTACAGTCAGCAGTGGCGAGAGCCCCCCATTGAGTGCCGGCAACATCTACCAAAAGAGGCCAGTACTCGGCGACATTGTGTCAGGGCCTGTGCTCAGCTGTCTCCTCCACATTGCCCACCTGTATGGGGAACCTGTCCTCACCTACCAGTACCTGCCCTACATCAGCTACCTGGTCAGTTGCTGATTTTGCAAGCTTTGGGTGGGGAGGCTGTGGACTTAAGGGCTGGCTCAGGATTCCTGGGGTACTAGGGGGTCTATGGGGCAGCCTAGCTCTCATCTACTCTGTGGCCCCAGGTGGCCCCTGGGAGCAGCTCAAGCCCCAGCCGATTGAACAGCCGTAAGGAGGCAGGGCTGCTGGCTGCAGTGACGCTGACTCAGAAAATCATCGTGTACCTCTCCGACACCACCCTTATGGACATCCTTCCCCGGATCAGCCATGAGGTCCTGCTGCCTGTGCTCAGCTTCCTCACTTCCCTCGTCACCGGGTAGGCCCCTGCCCCAACCCTGTGAGCGGAGCAGCCCAGCTGAGGGGCCCCCCAAGGGGCTGGGAAGCTCAGGGCAGAGAAGATAACATTGGGTTGGGTGTCAGGAGTCCTGGTTCTGATCCCAGTTCTGTGATCCTGAGCAAGCAACATTTGCCTCAGTTTCCTCACCTGGTTTGAATCAGTTGACCTTGGAGACCCTGCCATTTAAAGCTCTTGATAGATCTGATCAAGACCTATCTGCAGGATAGGTCCCAGGCTCATGAGCTGTGTTTCTAGGTTTCCAAGTGGGGCTCAGGCCCGGACTGTCCTGTGTGTGAAGACCATCAGCCTCATTGCCCTCATCTGCCTGAGGATTGGACAGGAGATGGTCCAGCAGCACCTGAGTGAACCTGTGGCCGCCTTCTTTCAAGTCTTCTCTCAGCTGCATGAGCTACGGCAGCAGGTAGGCAGGGCTGCCAGGGTAGGGCAGGCTGGGCCAGGGCTGTGGACTAGCTGACTCCCTGGGCTTCCTTCCCGTAGGATTTGCAGCTGGATCCTGAGGGCTTCAGTGAGGGTCAGCTGCCAGAGGCAGTGTTCTCTGATGGGCAGCGGCGGCCAGTGGACCCCACCCTATTGGACGAGCTGAAGAAGGTGTTCACCCTGGAGATGGCGTACACAATCTACGTGCCCTTCTCCTGCCTGTTGGGTACTGCCCTATCGTGTTCCCTTGCACAGTCTTTGTGGATACATCTCTTCCCTGGGAAGGGCCCCATGCTCCCCTCCAGCCAAGAGTCAGCAGTGGGTTTTAAACAGATTTTGGGGTCAGCCCTCGGCCCTCTAAGTCCCAAGGTGATATATAAACGGGGATTGAGCATTAGTCAGCAAGAGAGGCTCAAGAATCCCTGGGGAAGGAAGGGGAGGCAGGTTGATGTACTGATGATCCACAGGAGCTGTTTGGGAAGGAATGAGTGACCTACCATTTATGTAGCTTCCCACTATGCTGGGCATTTCCATGGGTCATCTCCCTGAACAGGATAAGCAGCCCTGTGGGTAGATGTATTATTATCCCCCCAACCAGATTCCAAGCACTGGGAGGGCAGGGCACACACCACCTGTCCAGTTCACTATCATTTCTGTTGCTTAGCATGGTACCTAGCGTGTAGAAATGACCACACACATATGGACTGGATGAAATCAGTTACTGGGTAGGATAGTAAGAGGCTCAGAGTGAGAACTTACTTGCCCAGTTATACAGTCAGATCTTCCCTATCTTCTGTGGTTTCAAAGCCCTTGAATGGGTGGTGACAGCCACCTGCTATCTTCCCAGATCTTAGGACCTCTTCCACTCCCATCCAGGTGACATCATCCAGAAAATCATTCCCAACCACGAGCTGGTTGGGGAGCTGGCGGGACTCTATCTGGAAAGCATCAGCCCAAGCAGTCGCAATCCTGCCAATGTGGAACCTGCTGTGCCTAGCACCGGCCCTGAGTGGGACTCCCAGGGTGGAGTCTGTCCCCAGGATGATGGCCACTCAGGGACCTTTGGGAGTGTTCTCATTGGGAATCGCATACAGATCCCCAATGACTCTCAGCCTGAGAGCACTGGCCCATTGGGCCCCATCTCTGGAGTGGGTGGGGGGGGCCTTGGCAATGGGAGGGAAGACAATGCCCTGAAGCGGGAGCTGCCACGGAGTGCCCACGGGCTGAGTGGGAACTGGCTGGCGTACTGGCAGTATGAGATTGGTGTGAACCAGCAGGATGCCCACTTCCACTTCCACCAGATCCGCCTGCAGAGCTTCACCGGCCACTCAGGGGCTGTCAAGTGTGTGGCACCCCTGAGTAGCGAGGACTTCTTTCTGAGTGGCAGTAAGGATCGTACTGTGCGCCTTTGGCCACTGTATAACTATGGGGACGGTACCAGTGAGACAGCCCCCCGACTCATCTATGCCCAGCACCGCAAGAGTGTCTTCTACGCGGGCCAGCTCGAGGCTCCGCAGTATGTGGTGAGCTGTGACGGGGCTGTGCACGTCTGGGACCCCTTCACAGGTGAGCAGGCCCAGGTGAGGCCTGTTTTGTTGCTGCTGGACCTCGCTCTGACAGGCCCCTGGGAATTGATCCTGAGAGTTGGGGGGTATAGTGGTATGTTTTAGGGAGAGATTTAGTGAGGCTATACAGAGGAGCAGTTAGGGCTTAGAATCTTTTAGATCTGCATTTGCATCAGCTCCACCACCTTACTTGCTTGTGAACTTGAGCAAGTCATTTTGCTGTTGGAAGCGTTGATTTTCCCATCTGTGAAGTAGGAATTAGAAAAAGTGGTTTAGAAGATAACACACTTAGAGGTTTGGCTTGATGCATGTAGTACAAGTTTGGCAAACCATTGCTTAATTACTCATTGGCATCATCATAGGGAAAATATGGTTAAAGAGGGGAAGGGAAAAAAAGAAAAGGGACAGGTGTAATGTTGGGACAGAGAGAGGGAAATGGTATCTAATCAGGGGATACTGTGTAAAGAGAAGACATTGCTTTGGGAATGGGAGCCTGATCTGGTCAAGGAAGCAGGAAGGAGGGAGTCTGGAACCTTCTTTAGCATTTTCTGAGTATCCTTGGGGGATGAGAGACAGGGAACAAGAACGGGCCAGGGTTCTTCCCTCAGCTAGTACCCCAGATCCACTGTGCCCTTCCTTTTCAGGGAAGACACTTCGCACAGTGGAGCCATCAGACAGCCGTGTGCCCCTGACTGCCGTGGCTGTCATGCCTGCCCCCCACACCAGCATCACCATGGCCAGCTCTGACTCTACCCTGCGCTTTGTGGACTGCAGGAAGCCTGGCCTGCAGGTCAGGGGATATGCAGTTTCCTGAGCTCAGGCCTGGTTCTCTGGGGACCTGGCAGGGAGGACACTCACCAAGACAGAAAGGCAGACTGCTGCCCTGGGGCACTGGTTAATTTCTCTTTGGAGATAAATCATCTTCAGCAGCAACCCTGGGGACAGGACTCTGGCCTATGATGGGGGTGGGTTCAGGGCTTTTCCTTTCCTCAAATGGGGCCAGAGGCTCAGGCTTTCTGGCTGTAGAAGCTTAAATGGTGAGCGGGACCTGGGAGGGAGAGGGTGGGGTGACTTAGTGACAGCGCCTCAGCAGAGTCTCCCTCTGTCTGCAGCACGAGTTCCGCCTGGGTGGCGGGCTGAATCCTGGGCTTGTCCGCTCCCTAGCGGTCAGCCCCAGTGGCCGTAGCGTCGTGGCTGGCTTCTCCTCAGGCTTCATGGTGCTCCTGGACACTCGCACAGGCCTGGTTCTACGAGGCTGGCCAGCTCATGAGGGGGACATTCTGCAGATCAAGGTGATGGGCTCGGGTCCCGTCCACTCCTTACTGCCCAACCTCGGTTCATCACCTGGGATCAAGGCGCACCCAGGGACAGGCTTGAGCTGGTGTCCCTTATATCTGCTCAAGGCCTGATGGGCAGGGAAGGTGGCTCTTCTGGGCCAACTCAGGTGCCAGCTGCACTGCTGGGGCCTTGGCAGGAGACAGGCCGTGGAGGCGGGGACCAAGGGCAGAGCTAACCCTGCAGCTCCATGGAGATGTTCTAATGAGTAACCCTTGTCCATATTTGTCTTGCTTGGAGGGTCAGGGGTCGGGCCCTGTCCGTGACCCAATTCAGGTTAAATAAAGCTCAGCTGGGAGGCTGTTTACTGCCCCCAGACCACTGAGCAGAGTCCATGCCCCCTGCTGGGCTGCTCTGGTGGGGGCAGGAGCAGGCCTGGGCATGGGGATCCTACTCTCCTCCACCCCATTTTCAGTCACAGGCCTCAGGACTAGTTAGCAGTCCAGCAGGGGAGGAGGGCTACTTGTGGGGAAGATTTCTACAGGCAACTGGAACTCTTCCCCAGCTTGGGTGGAGACCAGGGGACATGTGTTGTTGTTGCTGAGGCCAGGCTGTCTCCATCTCCCTTCAGATTTCAAGTATCTCTAAATTCTGACATTCTAAGAAAGTGTCAGAAAGGCTCTGGGATCAGCCTTGGTATTTATCTTGGTTCTGCCACTTACTAGTTCTCTGATCCTATTAGGATTACTTAATTTCTGTGAGCCTCATTTTTTCTTCTGAAAAATGGGGACAATGGCAGCATCTCCCCCATAGGGTTGCCCTGAAGATTAAATGTGGTCATTAATGTGGGCAGCATGCCTAGCATAATACCTGTGGATAGTAAGTTCTCAAATGAGAGAATGATTAGGTTAATGACACTGAATATATCAATGTTAACTATGGTTAATATGATGTGGCAGGGTGGCAGCCTGTCATCCCTCAAGATGGCCTGTCTGAGCTGGGCACTGTGGCTCATGCCTGTAATTCCAGTGGTGTGGGAGGCTGAGGCAGGAGGATTGCAAGTTAGAGGCCATCCTCAGCAACTTAGTGAGACCCTGTCTCTAAATATAAAAAAAGGCTTTGGATGTGGCTTAGTAGTTAAGTGCCCCTAGGTCAATCCCTTGTACCCCCCCCAAAAAAAAGGCCTGTCTCCCCTGGGCAATGTGGGAGGCAATGGGTGTACAGGAGGGTTCAGGCTGTTGATGAGACTCTCCTCTTCTGTGACAGGCAGTGGAAGGCAGTGTCCTGGTCAGCTCCTCCTCTGACCACTCCTTGACCGTCTGGAAGGAACTGGAACAGAAGCCTACACACCACTACAAGTCAGCATCCGACCCCATCCATACCTTCGATCTCTATGGCAACGAGGTGGTCACTGGCACTGTGGCCAACAAGATTGGTGTCTGCTCCCTGCTTGAGCCACCCTCCCAGGCTACCACAAAACTCAGTTCTGAGAACTTCCGTGGCACACTCACCAGCCTGGCCTTGCTGCCCACTAAACGCCATCTCCTGCTGGGCTCGGACAATGGTGTCATTCGCCTCCTGGCATAGGCTGAGGAACCAGTGGGCTGGCATCTCCCTAGAGTCTAGATCTTTAACCTTGTTCCCCCAGCAGCTCCCTCGAGGCTGCCCCCAGTCCCCTTGCCCTGCCAGCTAAGGCCCTCCACCTGGGATCCCAGCCCCTGAATCCTCAAAGCCATGAGGCTGCCAGAAGGTCTCCCATTCAGGGCTTGGGAGATGCTGCTCCTAGTCAACAGGAAGCAAGGAGAGCAGAGAAGGCATCTCGTTTCTCCCCAGCTCTGCCCTCCAGATCCACATGGGGATCCACAAGGAAGCTCCAGGAAGGGGAAGGGAGACTGGCCTTGCCAGCTAGTCTCTAGAAAAGCCCCTGCCCCTTTCTGGGCTCTCTCTGTCCCTGTCCCTCAAGAACAGGAAGCTGCCCCAGAGCAGGGCACTGATGGTGCTTGGATTCCAGCCTAAGGAGGGATGACCATGATCCAGGAGTTAAGGGCCTTGGTCTGGGGTTTAAGTGTTCACCCAGCCTGCCCCAGAAAGAGGGCAGAACTGGATACAAAAGGTGGGCTGGGCCAGCTGGTGCCTGCCAGGAGTGACCTATGCCTTGTCTGCCCACCCCTAACCACAGTGTTTGTGCCTTGAGCTGAGGAGGTAGCCTCTGGGCCCAGAACCCCTGGAGTTGTCCAAGATCCTGAGAGGGGTGAGAAGACTCATCTCTGCATCTCAGGTCTCTCCCAGGGGACAGAACCAGTCGTCTCTCGGTCCTTATCTGGAGCAGACATGAGGACTGAGGCTCATGGCCCCTACTGCCTCCTTACTATTTGCAATAGATGTAAATATTACAATAAATCCTTTGGAAGAGCCATGGAGTAGAGTGAGCCTTGTCTTTTTATTTTCTTTTCCTTTCTTCCCTTCCTTCCTTTTGGTACCAGGGATTGATCCCAGAGGTGCTTAACCACTGAGCCACATCATCAGCCTTTTTTATTTTGAGACAGGGTCTCACTAAATTGCTTAGGGCCTCACTAAATTGCTAGGGCTGTCTGAACTTGCAAGCTTCCTAAGCCACTGGGATTACAAGCTTGCGCCACTCTGTCTGGGTCTCTTTTTTTGAGACAAGGTATCACCATGTTTCCCAAGCTTCCCTCAAGGGATGCTCCTGGTTGACCTCCCAGGTAGTTGGAGTTATAGTCGCACACCACCAAACCAAACTTATGACTTGCCTTAATGGTGGTGGCAGGGTGGGGACAATTGAAACTCAGCAGCTGGGTCTAGGAGATGAAGAACAGGGCAGGAAGGTGGGAAAGCAGCCTGATTGTTATTGCTCTTTGGGTGGCAGAGGGTGCAGGGCTTCTGGTTTGTGCAGCCTCAAATCAGTTTTCCAAACCCTCATTCTTAGGAAGAGTAAGCAAGTCAAGGTAGGACACTTGTGGAGACTGCAGCCCTCTCTCTCCTCTCTCCATGCCCTGACTTCTGGCTCACACTGCACGCAGCCAGCCAGGATCTGGGGTTTGTAAGGGGTAGGGGTGGGTCTCTGCATAGGCTTGTGCAGCCTCACCTTCCCTCCCCTTGGGGAGGCAGCTGTGGGGGGAAGAGGAGACACTGGAAGCAGGAAATTGGATGTGACTCTGGATCCAGCTCTGTGTCCTTGGGCAGGGCACATAGCCTCTCTGAGCTGGACTAACCAGGGATAATCTCCACTGGGAGGTCTGATATAGTGCCAGACCCCTGTGTGTTCTGGACTTGGTCTTGGCTGATCAGACCCTGCGTCCTCAACTGTCTCCTTCTGAACGTCCTTTCTCCAGGCTCAGGTGGGATTCAAATCCATGGAGGTTTTGGGTAACTCTTTCAAGACTAGATACCCCTGTAGAAAAGGGGCTTCTGGCTCTCATATCAATGTTTAACCGGATGTTCAGGTCAATATTTACCAGAAGAGAAAGCTATCTGAACAGGGGTTGGCTAAGAGCAAAGGTCCTGGTGGGAGGAGAGGGCTAGGTTGGGCTGGTGGAGCCCGCCAGAGCGTGGGGAGCACCCAAGTTGGGCCAGAGGAACATCGTGTGCAGCAGCAAGGAACCTGTCAAGGTAGGGTGGAGGGGTGGCTCAGCCTGCCCCTGGGGCAGGAGTGGAGGTGGGGAGCTGCTCAATTGGTTGAGGGGTCTGGGCTGAATTTATTCAGGAAGCCTGTAGTTTTGCAGCCTCCTGGGGTAGTGAGGAGTCAAAGTGGGGGTTCCAGAAGAAGTCCCTCTGGGACTTGAAAGATAAGATCTTTCTTGCTAGGAAGAGTCAAATGCCTAGGTTGGAGACCAGGCTGGCCAAGGGCCCTTGTATACGATGGGGGTGGGCTCAGGAATGATAGAAGGATCCTCTAGAAGGATTGGCCCTGAAATAGGGGAGGGATAGAGATGGGGGATGTGAGACCATCTCTGAGGCCAAGGCTGGGGCTGATTTATTCTCCCCTAAATCAACACATGCTGCTGGGCGTGGTGGCACATGCCTGTAATCCCAGCGGCTTGGGAGGCTGAGACAGGAGGATAGTGAATTCAAAGCCAGCCTCAGCAAAAGCAAGGCGCCAAGCAATTCAGTGAGACCCTGTCTCGAAATAAAATACAAAATAGGGCTGGGGATGTGGCTCAGTGGTCGAGTGCCCCTGAGTTCAATCCATGGTTACTCCCCATCCCCCGCAAAAAAAAGACATGCCCATTCCCACCTATCAGCCTGATTTTCCTGAACTGGCCTGGAACAGAGCAGGGGGCGAGGCTTGTGATTCCCGTAAGTCCAAAGGTGGCTGGACCAGTCATTCATTGGGCTCTGCTGCTGGGTCAAGGAGGCAGTCCTCTGTCCACCCCACCACGCCTGCTGAGCCTCAGGGCTTCACGGTCCTGTCCACTATTGTTGGCAATACCCAACCAACCTGAGAAAGGCTGACCAAACGGACAGCAGGCTGGGTAGGCTCTCTGGTGTGGGAGCCCTTCCGAGAGGCTCAGGACAGGCTACCCACCATAGTGGCCCTGGAGCTAGCCTGACAGCTTTCTTCCACAGAGGGCCAGGCCTTGTACTCAGCTGTTTATAAAGACTGTCCTATTTTGGTTCTCACAATCCACATGGGAGGAGGCAGGGACTTCTGTCACCATTTTCCAAGATAAGGCAGGGGCCTGAGGCCTCCAGCCAAGAGGCAGAGCCTAGATGCAAACCCATGTCTGATGAACAATGCAAGCCCTAGAAGAATGAGAACTCCAACAACTCCCGATGAACCAAACTGTCCTTAGTGAATGAAATGGGAAAACCTAGAAACAACAAAAGCGAAAACAGTTGGAGGAAATCCCATCCTTCAGATTGAGAACCACTGCTAATGTGTTTTTAGTGTGCATCCTGGTTCTGTAGCTTGGCTGAGTCAGAGTATGTGTGGGTAGGATTCCACCACCTGGTGTGGGAGCTTGAGGTGGAAACTAAGCCTTCCTGTCCCTGACACAGGAACATGGCACTGCTCCGAGGGCTCCTGGTGCTCAGCTTGTCTTGCCTGCAAGGCCCCTGCTCCGTGGTGAGGTTGGGCTGAGTTCTGGGTGGGGCTGGTCAGTCAAGTTGAAGAAGTGGCTGGTGGGGGAAAGCAGTGGGGCTGAAGGGGTTTGGGTCCAGGGAGGGCTTGGCTCAAGGGGGCTCCCCTACCTCTCCTCACCCTTTTCTCAACAGTTCTCTCCTGTGAGCGCCATGGAGCCCTTGGACCAGCAAGTAATGGGCGATGAGGTGCATGTGAGAGAAGGGAGGACCTGAGGGGTCTCGCCTGTGGCTTGGGCAGGGTGTGGGACCTGTAGAGAGGATCGCTCTCCATCTGCTTCCTCCTTCTGCAGTCAATTATCGGGCAGGCCCAGGAGAAGCTGTCCCCGCTTGCCCTCCTCAAATTGGGCAACCAGGTACAACCAGGTGGGGCTGGGGAAGAGTGGGCAGGGCCAGAGGGAGAAGGGCCAATCAGCAGGGGTGAGGAAACTAGGAGGCATGGCCATGAGGCTGAACCTCAGGGGATCAGAGGCCAGAAGGGATCCGGTAGGAAGGACCCTCAGGTGGCCTCCCACTACTCCAAGGGCTGGGACAAGGCCCTGCCACAATCAGGCACAGGGTCTATGAAGGAGACATTCAACGTAGTACCTGGAGCTGACGCTTCTGACCTCACTACCCACAATCTGTCCTTGTAGGAGCCTGGTGGTCCAACTGCCCTGAAGAGGTCCCCAGGAGACTGCAAAGGTGCCCCAACTCCAGAGGAGACCCGCAGGCTGGCTCAGGCCATAATGTCTTTCACCGCTGACTTGTTCTCCCTGGTGGCCCAAAGTTCCACCAGCCCCAACCTCATCCTGTCGCCCTTGAGTGTGGCCCTGGCTCTGTCTCACCTGGCACTAGGTACTGTGGCAGCACCTATCCAGACCAGCAGAACTGAGAGGCCAGTAGGAACTCACTACTCCAGAGGTTATCAGTGGATGGCTCCTTCATCAGGGTCACATGGACATTTGGTAAAAATGCAGATTCCTGGGCCCTCATCAGTCTCTGTGAATCAGATTCCCAGGGATTGGGCCTGAGAATGTGTTTATTTACAAGTTTCTCTAGTGATTTTTGTGCAAGAGTTTGATATCTATGATATCTCCCACTGGACTCGAGGGTCTCCTTGTGGGAAACTGAGGTCCAGAGAGGAAAGGTAACTTGAGCCAGATGAGTCCAGTCTGTGAGCAGCATAGATGAAAGTAGCCTTCAGGAGTTCTGTCAGTCAGTGGATACAGAGAGAAAGCATGTGCTCCGTGGGCGTGCTCATCGTGGGTATCTGAGAGGGCTGAAATGGGAAGTGGGGGTGGAAAAGAAGCCCCCACCAGGGCCTCAGCCCACATGGTCTCCTCCAGGTGCTCAGAATCAAACACTGCAGAGCTTACAACAGGTACTGCATGCAGACTCAGGATCCTGTCTCCCCCATCTGCTGAGCCACCTCTGTCAGAACTTGGGCCCTGGGACCTTTCGATTGGCTGCCAGAATGTACCTGCAGAAAGGTAGTGCCCTGCATGGGAGAATGGTGAGGGAGATGGATTTGGCCTCACGTGATCAGTTGGAATATTGGTGGCTGTGGAGGCCCCAGCCCCTGGGAACAGCTGGTGTGGCCCTCTGTGTTTAGGATTTCCCATCAAAGAGCATTTCCTGGAGCAATCAGAACAGCTCTTCCGTGCAAAGCCCATGAACCTGGTGGGAAGGCAGGAGGATGACCTGGCGAACATCAACCAATGGGTGAAGGAGGCCACAGAGGGAAAGATTGAGAATTTCCTCTCAGAGCTCCCAGATAATACCGTATTGCTTCTCCTCAATGCCATCCACTTTCAGGGTACACTCCTCTTCTTGAGTCCCTGCCTAGAAGCTCTCCCCTTGCCCTATAGGCTGAGTGGGGTTGTGCAGGCTTTCTTCTGAGGGTCTCTTTTCCACCTCAGGCTGGGCCATGAGGCAAGGGGCTCTCTGGGTGTAGTAGGGAAGGGGCTCAGGAACTGGGATGAGGCGGTTGAAGATACAGTATCTTGGGAGAAAACGGGGGCCAGAAAGACCCAGGGGGGTTCCTGGGAGCATTGCGAGGGGAGGGGAATACAAGCCCAGATTTAGAAATGTGGGAAGAAAACTCAAATTAACAGTACCCCCTGGGGTCTTGGCCTCTACTTCTTGACCCTTGACTGGGTTCTAGGTAGGATAGGCAAGAGCCTGGTCCTAGGCTACATGGCCTCTGCCCTCTGCTTGGCTGCAGGTTTTTGGAGGACCAAGTTTGACCCAAGCCTCACACAGAGAGACTCCTTCCACTTGGACGAACAGTTTACGGTGCCAGTGGACATGATGCAAGCCCATTCCTACCCCCTGCGCTGGTTCTTGCTGGAGCAGCCTGAGATACAGGTCACCCTTGCTGGGCCTGGGTGTTGGGAGGCAGGGAAGCGGGGAGGCAGACTGTGGAGTAGCTACAGGGGTGAAGGGGATGCCCCGCTTTCCTTGCAGTCTTAACCCTGAGGCAGGAGGCTCTGAAAGGCAGCACTGTGACTCCACCCAGGAGAACCGAGGCTGCAGGATCTTTGAAGTTTATTAAGTTAATGAAATTATACTGAGCATTTGCTGTGTGTGATACTGTTCTAGACAGTGGGTTTTAGTGGAGATCAGGGTCCTACTCTTAGGAGGGAAGATACACAGTGCATGAGAAAATATAAATCAACACCATCAATTGTTTTTATTTTAATTTATATTAATTTTAATTTTTTTGCGGGGCGGGGGGTACCAGATATTGAACTCAGGGGTGCTTAACCACTGAGTCACATGCCCAGCTTTTAAAATTTTATTTAGAGACAGGGTCTCACTGAGTTGCTGAGGCTCTCACTGCATTGTTAAGGCTGGCTTTGAACTTTCAATCGTCCTGCCTCAGTCACTGGGATTACAGGCGTGTGCCTCTGCACCTGGCACACAATCATTTTGGATAGAGTTAAGTCCTATAAAGGAAAAAGGAAGGAAGGAAGGGAGATCTGTAGTAACATGGTCAGGGAAAATTATTTCAAGAGGAGGCACTGACTTGAGATCTAGATGCCTTTTGGTGATATGGGTTTATTCCAAGGACCTGAAGTTTGTGGGGCAGCAGAGGGACAATCCCAGCAGCCATGTAGCTACTCAATGCCTTAGTAACCCCCAAGCCTTGGAAATTCCACCTGCTCTCTCACACAGTGCTGCTTAGAAGGAAGGATTTAAACCAGGCACCATGGCTTAGGCCTGTGATCCCAGAAATTTGGGAGACTGAGTCAGGAAGATCACAAATTCAAGGTCAGCCTGGGCAACTTAGTGAGGCCCTCAAGAACTTAAGCAAGATGGGCTGGGGTTGTGGCTTAGTGGTAGAGCACTCGCCTAGCATGTGTGAGGCTCTGGGTTCGATCCTCAGCACCACATTAAAAAAAAAAAATGAAATAAAGATATTGTGTGTCCACCTATAACTAAAAAAATAAATAAATAAAAAGAGCTTAGCAAGACTCTGTCTCAACATTTAAAAATAAATAAATTTTAAAAATGGATGTGGTAAATTATGGTATAATGGTATATTAAGAATTATAATATAAAAATAAATAAATAAAATTAAAAACAAAAACAAAAAATGGAAGGATCCAAGTCTGGCATATTGATGCTTGTCTGTAATCCCAGCAATTTGGGAGGCTGAGGCAAGAGGATGGCAAGTTTGAGGCCAGACTGGGCAATGTAGTAAGATTCTGTCTCAAAATCAAATTTTGAAAAGGTCTAGGAGTATAGCTTAGTGGTAGAGCACTTGCCTAGGATGGCTTCTCTCCATTTCATCCTGAAAGAAGGCCTTCTCTTCCTTCATTCTTCATCTCCATTTTCCCATCCTCCTTAACCTTCCTCTTTCTTAGGCCCAGGAAACCAGACCTAGTGCTCCTCTCCCTGCGGGTAGGAGGCCTGCACACAGGTGCTCTGCTAGAACCTGAAGAGTTTCAGCTGCAAAAGCACCTTGAGCTTAGTGCCTTAGCTGCAGGAACTCTCACCCTGAAACTCAGTGTATACACACAGCTGACAAAATCACTGCATGAAGTGAGAGAGAGAGGGGAGGGGACTACCCTTTGCAGTGGCTCCTGCACAGAATTCTAGGTTAGTTTAAAAACCAGTGACCCAGCTGGGCATGGTGGCACACGCTTGTAATCCCAGCAGCTCGGGAGGCTGAAGCAGGAGGATCATGATTTCAAAGCCAGCCTCAGCAATGGTGAAGTGCTAAGCAACTCAGTGAGACCCTGTCTCTCAATAAAATACAAAAAAGGGCTGGGGATTTGGCTCAGTGGGTCCAGTGCCCCTGAATTCAATCCCCAGTACTAAAAAAAGAAAAGAAAAATAAAAACAGTGACCCCCTCACATGGAGAAGATCAGAAGCAAAGACAGGTGGTTCTTTAGCCCATTCACATGGCTAGATGTACAAGATGAAGAGAGAGACATTATTTATTTCTAGTACTGGGTTTAACACCAGAAGAGCTTTACCATTGAGCTACAGCATCCCCAACCCTTTTTTAATTTAAAGAAAGTCTTTGGGCAGTTTCTTACTAAGTTAGGGCCTCACTAACTTGCTAAGGCCAGCCTCAAACTTGTGATCCTCTTGCTTCAGCCTCCCAAGTCACTGGAATTAGTCATGGGCCACTGCACCCAGTGAGATAGCCTTTATTTATTGAGTGCAGCCTGAGTGCAGACACTGCTAGAATAAAAGCATTATCTTGTCCCATCTTATGTCAGCTTGCAGTGGGGCAGGAGATGTTGCTCCACCTCCCAGGTGACGAGGTAAAGGCTTGATCAGGATAGACTTGAACCCCACTCTGTCTCAAAAAGTACATTCTGGACCAGACTCTAGGTAGGTTTGGATGCTTTCTGATCCTCATGTTCTCTCCTTCCTCTTTGTAGGTGGCTCATTTCCCTTTTAAGAACAACATGAGCTTTGTGGTGATGGTGCCTACCCACTTTGAGTGGAATGTGTCCCAGATACTGGCCAACCTGAGCTGGGACACTCTGCACCAGCCCTTGCTGCGGGAGAGGCCCACCAAGGTGCGGCTGCCTAAACTGCATCTGAAACACCACCTGGACTTGGTGACCACACTCAGTCAGCTGGGTAAGGAGGCTTGGCGTGGGGCTGGGCAAGGAGAAGACTGAGTCAGAGCTGGCTCTGAATCCTGATGTTTTCTAGAGGTTGGGGGAGGGTGAGATTGTATTATATGAGTCCTTTGTCCTTCTGTCCTCGGGTGAGCTGGGGAAACCCAGGGTATGAGGAGCTATAGTGCTGCCCAAGAGAGAGCACTGCAAAGACTCCTAATAGAGAGCCCAGGGCAGCATGTGAGCCTTGCTGACTCTCCTGGAAGGGGTTGGAGAAGCTGGGGTGCATCTACCTATCAGCCATTTGCTAAGCAACTTCTATATTCCAGGCACTGTGCTAGGCACTGAGAACCCACACTATAAAGAATGCTCAGTCTAATGGGGTGGGCACCCAGGGATTCAGGAATTTATAGTCCATCATAAGTGATAAAGACGCAGGGCTTTTCTGTGGCTCACCCAGGGGGATTCTGAGCAGATACCCACTCTAGGTTTTGGGTTTGGGGATCAGGGAAGACTTCCTAGAGGAAGTAATATTTAAGCTAAGACTTGAAGGTTAAACAGGAGTTAAGTAGCAGTCTGTGGGTTCAAGGTGTTCCCTGGCCAAGGTGCTAGACAGGCCCAGGCAGCCTGGGGGAGAGAGGGTGGTCCTGACCAGCTGTCTGCTGCCCTGCACAGGCCTGCAGGAGCTGTTCCAGTCCCCAGACCTGCGTGGGATCTCAGATGAGAGGCTGGTGGTATCCAGTGTGCAGCATCAGTCCACGCTGGAGCTCAGTGAGGCTGGTGTGGAGGCAGCTGCAGCCACCAGCACAGCCATGTCCCGCATGTCCCTCTCCTCCTTCAGCGTGAACCGCCCCTTCCTTTTCTTCATCCTGGAGGACACCACAGGCCTGCCCCTCTTTGTGGGCAGTGTGAGGAACCCCAACCCAGGTGCACAGCCTGAGCTCCAGGAGCAGCAGGATTCCCCTGACAACAGGGACTCCTTCCAGGACCAGAAAGTCTTCCTCCACAGAGATAAGCCCTTTGGCCCTGACTTGAAACTCATGCCACCCTCCGAGGAGGATTACTCTGAGTTTAACAGCCCCAAGTGAGGGCCCTGGTGACCAGCATCCTGAGTCCCCACCCAGACCAGCTCTCAACTTGTGTGACTCTTTCCAACCAGCTTTGTGGGATGGGGGGGGGGGGGGGGCGGACTGGGTGGGCCTTCTGGGAAAGGGGAGGAGCCATTCTCTCGCAGCTCTTCCTGGGGAGTCTGGGGAATGGGCTGGGGCTGGAAGCCGGTAGGCATTAGGGAATGTTGGGCCGGATCCTTCTTCATTTCTTCCAAAGAGGCTCAGAGGATGTCCTTTTGGGAGCTGGGGTGGTAGGACAGTGGTGGATCCAGTTTTGTCAGGAAGCAAACTAGGTTAGTCCCTAAATCAGCCGGGACACTGGAGGGAGGGCTGTTTTGGGCCTTGTCCCTGAACTCCCTGGCTGGGGAGAAGAGAGGCCCTGGTGGTGGCTCAGAAGGCGGAGCATTGCCCTGGGTCCCGCCTCTGCCTCTCATGGGACCTTGTATCCTTCTCCGTAGATCAAGGTTGACATTACCTCTGATGTAACCTGCTAAAGGCCTACCAGCCTCCAGCCCACCCCAGGTCTCCTGTCCATACACCCTCATCCTTAGAGATGCCAACACTGCCAGGATTCCCCTTCCTTCCTCTCCCCTGTCTTCCTCCTCGGCCGGGAGCTCAGGGGCTGAGGCAGGGAAGGGTCTCATTAGCTCTCTCAGGCTCTTTTGTAAAGTTTTTGTAGTGATTTTTATGCCACCTGAATAAAGAATGAATGGGCTGGGCTGTTTAGATGTCACTGTTCTTAGTAGGGCCGTAGGGCCGAGAGCAGGTGGGGGCAGAGGGGACGCAGGGAGGCGGCCACAGAGCAGACTGCAGTGAGCCCTCTCTGTGCCACGTTTGGTCTCTGGCCAAATGCCAGTCCTCTCCAGGGCCACCTCCGTGCCAGCCTGGCTCTGCTCTCGGCCTTTTCCTCTCCACATGCCTCAGGCAGCCGGCAACAAAGGCAGCTCAGAATAGCCCCGGCCTCCTGGTTTGCCAGAACTGGCAATTAGGGGGTTTGTGGGACTTCTAATTACACATCAGCCCCTCTGCCAGGAGCTGGCGCCCGCCAGCCGGGGGCAGGCTGACAGCTGGAGGCCAACATGCCTGAGGATTTGGGGAACAAGGTTGAGGGTACCTTGGCACAGGGCTGCAACTTCCTCTGAGAGAGTCCAGGAACTGGGGGCAGCACGGGTATCTAAGTGGGCAGGGCCTGTGGGGGTGGCCACGCCTCCCTGCTGGGCCTTCATCTGTGAGTGCAGGGTGTCCATTTGGCAGCAGCCACTTGGGTCCTAAAGTACCATGGTTAAGAGCAAGTGCCTGGAGGTCAGAGAGACCTGGCTTCTCCATGCTTATGAGCTAGCAGCATGGGGAGGTGGATAAAGAGAGAAGCGCATGGTGTCAGAGAGTTGCTGGGACGGATCGCTAGGGCTCCAGGGCCATGGTGAAAATGTGGTTTTTGTCTTAGGAGAGGTAAGAAGTCACTGGAAGGTTAACTCACCCATCAACCAACTTCAGTTTTACCTCTGGTCTTTCACAGTGCTCTCCTCCTCTCCATTTCAGCTACCAAAGCCCAGGCCACTAGTCATCACTTTCCAGGGTCACTGCCATTGCCTGAGTCTCCCTGATGCTGATCTGCTGCCTTAATGGTATCCTCTGTCCTGCAACTCCTTACTGAGCACCTCCCAAGTGGCCAGTCTCTGCAAATGCAGCAATAATAAAGAAAATAGGATCTTCATTACCCTGAGCCCAAGCCCAAGTGGTGGAGTGGTCTAGATAGTAAGTAAAAATTCAAGATAAAGTTCAGTGATGTAGCCTGGAATGAACAGGAGGTACAGCAGCTCATCAGACTGTGGGACTGTTCCTTGTTGCCTTTTTACTGAGAGAAAAAGCAAAACAAAACAAAAACAAGATCCAGGAAAAAAGCCCGGTGCAGTGGCACATTCCTGTAATCCTAGCCACTTGGGAGGCTGAGGCAGGAGGATCTCAAGTTTGAGGTCAGCCTCAGCAACTTAGTGAGACTCCATCTCAGGAAGAAGAAAAAGAGAAGATCCATTAAACAGTATGAGAACTGCTTTAAAGAAAACTCACATGGCAGTGAGGTGGCACACGCCTATAATCCCAGTGGCTCTGGAGGCTGAAGCAGTAGGATCACAAGTTCAAAACCAGCTTCAGCAATTTAGTGAGGCCCTAAACAACTCAGTAAGAGCCTAAATAAAAAGGGCTGGGGATATGGCTCAGTGGTAGAATACCCCAGAGTTTGATTCCCTGGTACAAAAAGAAAAAAAAACTCACATGGGTACCTAGGAAAGTCCTTTCCAAGGGTGACATCTGAGCAGCAAGATGGATATTATAACTACCTGACTATTTAGAGAGACCTGATCATTTAGTGTTCAGGATGAGGCAACAGTCAGGGGCAAAGGCCCTGGGGCACAAAAGGATTTGGATTATTGGAGAGACACAAGGAAGGGCAGTGTGATGAGAGTGTGAGAGGCCAGAAAAAAAAAAAATAAAAAGATGAAACTAGAGCTGGTTGGAGTTAGATCATGTGGGTCCTTGCAGGCCAGAGCCAGGGGTTTGCATTTTATCTTAAGTACAAAGGGAAACTGTGCAAGAGTGTTTCGCTTTAAATTTTTTAGTTGAAATATAATATGAAAAGTATACAATTGTAGCTATATATAAGCTTGATATATTTTTTTTTCTTCTGCACTACTGGGGAATAAAACCCAGGGCCTTGCACATGCTAGGCAAGTGCTCTACCACTGAGGACATTCCCAGCCCCTAATGAATATTTTCATGAACCAAATATCCCTGTGCAACCAGCACCCCAAACAAGAAACAGACTTCACATTCCTGTCTCTGGTGACAGTGATGAGTTTTTACTTGCTTTCAGGCTTTAGATAAAGGGATCTCACAGTGTGTGCTCTCTCGTGTCTGTCTGGCTTCTTTAGTGCAACCTCATGGCTGTGAGATCCATCTGTGTTTTCGAGGATGGCAATGCTCTGTCACTGTGGAAGCCTTTTAATTGCAGGGTGTCGTGATCTGAGTTGAGTTCTGGAAGGCTCCCTTGGCTCCCATGTGGGGAACAGACTGGAATGATAGGCGCAGGAAGACGGGTAGACAGGCAGGAGATGAAGGTACCTTGGCCCAGGCGCTGGCTATGGAAATGGGGGAAGCAGTCAGAATCGAGATGTATTTTTCAGATGGACGTTATAGAATTTGTGGGTAGAGCCAGGCGCCGTGGCGCATGCCTATAATCCCAGCTTCTTGGGAGGCTGAGGCAGGAGGATCACAAATTTGAGACCAGCCCAGGCAACCCTGACAAAAAAAAATAAAAAAGGCCTGGGGATGTAGCTCACTGGAAAAGTGCCCCTGCGTTCAATCCCCAGTATTGAATAAAAGAAAAAGGAGAAGGAGAAGAAGAAGGATGACTTGTTGGATAGATGGTGTGGGAGATGAGAGAATGAGAAGGAAGACTCAAGGATGTGGGGCTCATCGTTAAATTCCTAGTTCTTTTTTGTTGTTGGGTACCAGGGATTGAACTCAGGGGCACTGGACCCACTGAGCCACATCCTCAGCCCCATTTTGTATCTTATTAGAGACAGGGTCTCACTGAGTTGCTTAGTGCCTCCCCATTGCTGAGGCTGGCTTTGAACTCACGATCCTACTGCCTCAACCTCCCGAACCACTGGGATTACAGGCGTGCTCCACCACACCCAGAAAATTCTTAGGCCTTTTATTTGTTGTTTGTTCTGTGGTCCTGGGGATGGAACCCAGAGCCTGACACATGTTCTCACTGGGCTACATCCCCCACACTCGGTTTTTTTTGTTTTGAGGAAATAGATTGGTAACAGTCCCTTTTACTGTGATGGGACGCAGAGTGAAGGACAATTATAGGGTGGGTTGGAGAGTTCCATTTTGAACAAGTTATGGTGGAAATACCACAGGAACACAGGGTGATTGGCTGTACATTCCAGTTGGCTTGGAAAGTTTGGGTTATGCCTGTGATTCTACCATAATTAGTTAGCACCCCCTTTTGCTTTTAGAGGTGTCCCTGTTTAAATGATCAGTTATAGGTTCATTGTACTTACCCGGCATCCAAGTGGACATGGTAGGAGTGCAATTGCTGGGTCAAGTAGACAATTAGATATTTGGATCAGAAATAGAAGTGCATAGCTGAGAGCATGTAAAGTTATAGGGGCTGGGTAGAGGTCATCCTTAGCATGTGCAAGGTCCTGGGTTTGATCCTTAACACCCCACCAAAGTCATGGAACTATAGGAAGCCACTTATGGGGAGGTGACGCTAATAGAGAAGAGAGGGTCCCAGCATCAAGCCAGCAGAAGAGACAGAAAAGACGAGATATCGCGAGGTGGAAGAGAATGGAGGGGCATGGAGTATGGATTTCAAGGAGGGAGAATGATCCATTGCTGCCTGCTGTCAAGGCAGAGGTGTCCACTTGGTGCTGAACACCAGGTCATCCAGGAAGGTGGCAAAAGCAGTTTCAAAGAATAGTGGGCACAGGAGCAAGGCGTTTGGAAGAAAATGGGACCTGAGAATGTGAAGATACATGAGTAAATAACTCTTTCCATTGTGGCTGTTGGGGAGATCAAGAAATGGGTATGACTTTAGGGGATGTGGCCTAAAGAGATGTCTTTTTGATTATTTAATTTAAAAAAATTGGGGGGGAGGTACTTGGGGATTGAACCCACAGGGCACTCTATCATTGAGGCCCCCCCCCATTCTTTATTATTATTTTAAATTTTAAGACAGGGTCTGGCTGAGTTTTACAGGCTGGCCTTGAACTTGAGATCTGCCTGCCTCAGCCTCCCAGGTAGCTGAGATTATAGATGTGTGTCAGTGTGCTCAGCTTCACTATGTAAATTTCAAATCCCTGAATGATATATAGTATTGTCTTGCATCTTTTGAAACCTTACATAAAGGTATCAGACTGTTCATTTCTTTCTTCAATTTGTGCCCCTCCGCCTTGTGAGAGAAGTCTGTTTGGATATATGTGGTTAAACTTTGTTATTTTTCATGGGTGTAAATTTTTCCTTCTTTTCAAATGTAATAGTTACTTTGTTTTGTTTTTTCAGGCCCGGGCATTTAACCCTGGGGTGCTCCAACAATGAGCTATATCCTCAGCTCTTTTTATTTTTTATTTTTTTAAATTTTGAAAAGGGTTCTTGCTAAGTTGTTGAGGCTGATCTTGAATTTATGATCCTCCTGCCTCAGCCTTCTGAGTAGCTGGGATTACAGGAGGGTGCCACCTCACCCAGTCCTGTTCTGTCCTGTTTTTGAGACTGGGTCTTGCTATGTTGACCAGGCTGGTCTTGAACTCTTGGGAAAAAGTGATCCCCCGCCTTAGCTGTCAGAGTAGTTGGGACTACAGGTGTGTGCCACTGTAGCTGGCTTGCTTAGGTACCTTTTGACTCCATGGGGGGGAAAAAATCTAAGTTTTTTTTTTTTTTTTTTTAGAATTAAACGCTTCCCATTATAATTGGTTCTCAAGGACATTCTCGATATATATGGTGTGGTGATGTGCTGAATGTCTTTTGGAATAACTGTGATAATTATGGATGTTGCACAACTTGGTGTCTTTAAAAACACCAACCAAGCTTGGTGTGGTGGTGGCATGCCTGTAATCCCAGCAACTGGGGAGGCCGAGGATCGAAGATCACAAGTTTGAGGCCAGCCTCAGCAGTTTAGGAAGGCTCTAAGCTACTTAGCAAAATCTTGTCTCAAAAAAAAAAAAAAAAAAAAAAAAAGGTTTGGGGGATGTGGCTCAGTGGTTAAGTGCCTCTTGGTTCAATCCTCAGTACCAAAATAAATAATAACTAAATATTTTAAAAACTAAAAAAATTTTTTTAAAAATTTAAAAGAAAGGGCTGGGGATGTCGATTAATGGTAGAGTGCCCCAGGGTTCAATCAATCCCCAGTACTGCAAAACAAAACAAAACAAAAAATATACTGGTTGGGCATAAGAGATCCTAGTTATTCACATCTCTGCTAACACTTGTCATTGTCATATGTTTAAATTCTGCCAATCCAATGAGTGTAAAATAGAATTTTCTATTTGTTTTTATGGTACTGGGGATTGAATCCAGGGGTGCTTAACTATTGAGCTACATTACCAGCTCTTTTTAATTTTTTTTTTAAAGAGAGAGTGAGAGAGAGGGAGAGAGAATTTTTAATATTTATTTTTTAGTTTTCGGCGGACACAACATCTTTGTTTGTATGTGGTGCTGAGGATCGAACCCGGGCCGCACACATGCCAGGCGAGCACGCTACCGCTTGAGCCATATCTCCAGCCCCTTAATTTTTATTTTGATAAGGAGGCTTGTTAAATTGCTGAAGCTGGCCTTGAATTTGAGATTTTACTGCCTCAGCCCCTGAGTTGGTGGGAATACAAGAGTGTGCCACTGCACCCAGCTCTGTAAAGCTTTTTTTTTTTTTTTTTAATACCTTTATTTTGTTTATTTATTTATTTATTTTTATGTGGTGCTGGGGATTGAACCCAGTGCCTCACGCATGCGAGGCAAATGCTCTACCATTGAGCCACAACCCTAGCCCTTGGTATAGCTTTTACTGCCTTTGAATCATGTAAACAAAAAGCCTATTCAAAATTAAGTAAATAGAGCTGGGTGCAGTGGTGCATGCCTGTAACCTCAGTGATTGGGGAAGCTGAGGCAAGAGGATCACAAGTTCGAGACCAGTCTTAGCAATTTACCAAGACCCTGTCTTAAAATAAAGAATAAAATTTAAAAAAGGACTGCATGGGGCTGGGGTTGTGGCTGGGTGGTAGTGTACTTGCCTAGTATGTGTGAAGCATTGGGTTTGATTCTCAGCCCCACACACAAATAAATAAAATAAAGGTCCATAGACAACTAAAAAATATTTAGGGGAAAAAAAAAAAAGGACTGCAGTTATAGCTCAGTAGCAAGGTAGCTCTGGGTTCAATCTCCAGTCTAAAAAAAAAAAAAGAGAAAGAAAATAAGAAGTAGGGCTGGAGATATAGCTCAGTTGGTAGAGTGCTTGCCTCACATGCACAAGGCCCTGGGTTCAATCCCTGGCCAAAAAAAAAAAAAAAAAAAAAAAGTAAATAGGATATACTTCAATGGTACAGCACTTGTATAGTATGCATGAGACCCTGGGTTCAATCCCCAGAACCACACAAAAAAGTAAATTTTAATAATATACTTTATTTAGCCTAATATATGTAACTAATGCAAAATATTGGAGATACGTCTTTCACATATAAAATATCTGAAATTTCACATTCACTTTACACTAAAGCAAGGCACGGGTGGCTAGTAGGCACTGTTAGTAGATGGTGCAGTTGTAAAGATGGCTGTGTAGAATGTGCCACATTACGTAGGAACAATCTATTTTCACTGTGCAGTGAGTTTCTAGAGTGTGGGCCCTGAGTCTCATTCCTCTACAACACTCCTCCTCTGTGGGCAGGGGCTGGGGCTCAGTGGTAGAGCCCTTGGCTAGAGTGCGTAAGGCACTGGGTTGGATCCACATAAAAATAATCAAATAAAATAAAGGTATTCTGTCCATCTACAACTACAAAAAAATTTTTTTAAAAAAAATACTCCTCCACTGAGTCTGTAGCATGATGATTTTCTAGAGGTGCTCTACAAATTTTTGTTGGAAGAGACTGAACTCTGACCGTTGGCACACTTTTTTCTATAAAGCTGAAACTTGCCCACTAGAAAGTGGTACAGGGACTCCAGCTCTGCTCCCTAGGTCTTTATATGAGAATACACATAGATTCCTGTAAGTTTTTTTTTTTTTTCTCTCTCTTTTTTCTTGAATCCAGGGGGTGTTCTACCATTGAGCTACACCTGGAGTTCAGCCACTCCCTCTTTTGGTATTGGGATTGAACCCAGGGTGCTTTCCCACTGAGCTACATCCCTGCCCCTTTATTTGTGGGTTTTTTTTAAAAAAAAATTTTGGGTAGTTATAGATGGACAGGTGCCTTTATTTTATTTGTTTATTTTTACTTTACGTGGTGCTGAGAATCAAACCCAGGGCCTCACGCATGCTAGGCAAGCACTCTATCGCTGAGCTACAGCTACAGCCCCTTTTATTTGTGTTTTGAGACAGGGTTTCTCTAAGTTGCCTAGGCTGGCTCCAAACTTTGGATCCTCCTGCCTCGGCCTCCTTAGTGCTGGAATTATAGGCACAGACTATTGTATCCAGCAGTTTTCTCTTTTATTAACTTAATATTCAAGAGTACTCCCCTTTCCTTCTTTGATATCTCCTTCTCTGAATAACTATTGGATTTTCTCATCTAGGACTTATATCCGCTTAGAAAATAATTTGTTATAGAGGCTGAGCATTCCTAATCAGAATATCTGAAATCTAAAATGCTCCGAAATTCAGAATTCTTTGAATGCTGATATGAAGCCACAAGACTGATGGGTCAATGTACACAAATTTTGTTCCATGCACAAAATTATTAAAAATATTGTATAAAATTAGCTATGTGTATAAGGTGTATATGAAACATAAATGAATTTTGTATATAGATGTGGGGACAAGTGCTAGGGGTGTGAATGGCAAACCGCTTACCCCGTAGGCACAGCCCTGGGCGTGAGGCCATGTGTTGCATTTCCTGTGCTTGCTCCACGGCCCACTCCTCGATTGGTCGCTACATAGACAGTTGGCCAGAAATTATACTGATGACTGCCTGTAATCTGCCTAGCTACTGCCTCAGTATATTTACATGGTAACTGTGCAATAAAATCAGCCCTGCTTCCTGCTTGGTCTCCAGAGGTCTTGATTAGCGACTCCTCAGCCACACTCTTCTCTACCCTCTTCCCTGGACCTCCTCGCTAGATGAGAGAGAGCCCACGCATATAGGTTTCAGTTTCATCCCCAAGATTTATCATCACCTAAATGAAAATATTCTAAAATCTGAAAAAATTGGAAATCCAGAAATACTTTGGATCCTAAACAATTGAAATAAGGAATACTCAACCTGTAATCTAATAATTTCTTATGTTGATCTTTTAGTTTCACAACCACAGTGTAAGCTCATAAATACCATGGGTGAGAGCTGGGTGTATGGGCACATACCTGTAATTCCTGGAGGCTGAGGCAGGAAGATTTCAAGCTCTAAGCTAGCCTTAGCAACTTAGATCTTGTCTCAAAAAACAAAAAGGGCTGGGGTTATGGCTCAGTGGTAGAGCACTTGCCTAGCACATGTGAGGCACTGGGTTCAATCCTCAGCACCGCATAAAACAATAAACAAAATAAGGGTATTGTGTCCATCTATAACTAAAAATATTTTAAAAGGGGGGGGGGTTGCTGGGGATGTGGCTCAGTAGTTGAGTATTCCTATGTTCAATCCCTGGCACCACATAAACAAACAAACAAACAAACAAACAAACAAATAAATACCACAGCAAGCTGGGCACAAGTGGTCTCCTCTCTAGGCAGCCTCTACTGTGGGCCTCCTCTTGATACTGATGTGTACAGTATTTCTTATTTCTTCCTCTGCTTAGAAAATTGCCCCATTTCCATTTTTGAACTTCAGAAATCATAGAATTTCAGATCTGAAAAAGTTCTATTTTTATCTCTTTGTTTTTCAGCCAAGGAGAGGGAAGAGCCATGAAAGTTATCTTGCCCCAGATGGCAGTTGGTACCAGAGTCAATGACCAGCAGTAGACCTAATCCCCGTGCTGGGCCAGTATTTCCTCTACCTGCTGTCTTCCCACTACTGCTGAAAAATACTCATGCTCTGTCTAGTCCTCCAAGGTAGCCAAGGTGCCTTCTGGGGTTGACCATTTTGCAGGGAGTCCCAGGAAGCAGCAAAGAAGATGGGGGCCTCCGTACAAGGAAGATCTGGTGGAGGAGGTATGCGAGTGTGGGTCCTGGGGCTGGGGGGTAGAAGGAAACAGCAGTGGGTTAAAGTTAACACCAAACAATGATGCAATCACGGAATCCAAAATGAGTGCAGGTCGCTTTAAGAAAGGAGTAGCTGTAATCTGAAGCCTGCTGGACGCTGGGTTGAAAGGCAGCTTGCTGGAGCCCCTCTGTGTGCTTCTGAGAGGTTCCTGGCTGGGAGTGGAGCTGCAGCAAAACTCAGGTAAAGCCGCTCCTGTCCCGTCTGTGTCTGTGCATCAGGGGAGGTTGGGAGAGGTTCCCCTGGGCCCAGGGGACTGCAAGAGGCTGGGGTATCCCAGGGAGCAGAAAAGAGGGGTGCAAAGAGGAGGAGGTGGCGAGGCAGTATGCCCTGAAACTTGGCCACCAGGCTGAGTGGATGGGAGAGGGCAGAGGGAATGGGAGACAGAAGACCCGGAGCAAGTTACCCCCAAACCCCCACCGCTATAGAAGACACTGGAAGGACTTTTGAATGGAGTGAGTGGGGACAATGGAGTCGGGGTGTGTGATGGGGAAGTTCTGAGTCAGGTCTGAGCAGCACCCAAAAGGGAAGGACACTCTCAGGGAGCTGCCTCTGCCAGGGACAGTGGGGAAGGTGTCCCTCCAGCAGCCCAGCCTGGCTTCCGCTCACTCAGCTCCCTGACACTTTTCCAAAACCAACTGGTGCTGATTTCAAAGGTAGTTTCCCAGTGCCACCAGGCAACTGTCCTGCTGAGGACTGGGATGGAATACGGCAGGGTCCCTCTGTTCTGTCCCCACAATTCTCTTTGGCCACATGATTTGTGAGTAAAGGCTGGGAGTCACATGAGGTCATGGCCTTTTGCAAACAACAACCACTGTCTAGCTCCACCAGTGCAAGGGGTTTGGGGCTTAGCTCTCCCAGCCCATCCTTCACATTTCCTGGGGCGAGCCACAGCTGGGAAGGCTTGATCTGAGCCAAAGAAAAGCTGCAGGCTTCCCCAGACCCCATCTTTGTTTGGTCTAGGTCTGTCCACCAGGATTTCAGACCCCTTGGGGGTGGGCTGGGGTGGGGACCCAGGGCTGGTCCTTCTGGGGTGTGGAGAGGTGCTACTCTGGGGCAAGTTGCCCTGACTCATTTAGGTTCCAAGATTTCAGGAAAAAACCTTGCCTGGGGACTGGTAGTGACACCATGGGTGGGTCAGAGGAGACCCCTGGAAACCCTTGTTTCCAGAGCCAGGGGAGAGGGAGGTGCCCTTCCTTGCACTATGGCCATGCGGCTTAAAGGCTGTGTGGTTCTGGGAGGAGGCGGAGGAGGAGCAATGGTGTTTGTCTCACAACTGGGTTTAATCTGAAACACATGTACTGGCTTAAATTTATCCTCTCAGCTTGAAGTCATCACAGTTCCTGTGCCTCTAGATTTGTGGCAGAAAGGAAGGCTGACCTTGGGCAGCAGGGATCATATTCACCTCCTTCCCATGCCCTCCCCACTCTGTAGGCCAGGAGTCTGACTCCAGTACTGCCCTTTGGCCAGGATGGCATCATTGTCTCTGTGCCCCTGGCCAGCCAATGGTTGCCTGCCCCAGCCCACACAACAGTCATCTTTCACAGGGCCTTGCGTGTGCTCTGAGGGACACCCCTTACAGACCCTTAATTTCTGCCCTCTCAGTCCCCTGGTAGGTGGCTTTAATCTCTCCACTTCCTTAATCTCTACGGCTTGAGGTGGCAGATTCAAAGACATGCCACTTACACTACCTATCCCTGCATCTAGCTCTGGGGCTGGCTTTGGACCCCTGTGCTTTCCCCTGTCAGGTTCCCTCACCTTATCTTCTGTCCTCAGCCTACCCATTTGGTGACAATTTCTCTATCACATAATCGGGCACTTGGACTCTGTAGGGACTCAAGAAGGTCCTCTTTTCAAGTGCATCAGAATTGCTTCCTTATGTACTCTGCCAGGGTGACCCCTGTCTCCTCCCTTTTCTCTCCATTTCCTACTGCTGCAAGAGGAACCCCGAGCAGACAGCTTTCCCTCTAGTCTCGCCTCCCCCTGCATCTCACTGGATTTTCAGTCTCCAATAAACCAGTCTCTTGAGGCTCAGGCAAGGGAGGCTCCTGACGGCGCAGGGTGGGGTCTGCTGGGTGGAAAGCAATTGCAATAGTGGATGGCCTTGAGGTCTCTGTCCTGTGCCACAGAAAGCTTTTCCTGTAGTCTCAATGGATGGTTCCTCCCCGAGCAGCAGGGCAGCCAAGTGGAAGAGCAGCTGGCTGAGAACACAGGGCTCCCTGGAACTCTCACTCAGAGCAGTGGGAAAGGAGGGCTTAGAAAGCTGAGGCTGGTTCCTGCCAGCCATCCTGCCTTAAGCTGAGCAAACTCAGAGACAGTTTCTTTTGTTGCCTTTCATGTACTACAGTGTTGTCTGGTGGATTATCAGATTTAATTTTAAGGACTTTAGCCAACAATCACACACTGCACTCTTAACTTTTCTGATCCAATTTGCTCTGGAAAGACAGAAAAATTGGTGTGTGTGTGTATGTGTGTGTGTGTGTAAAAGGATGAAGATAGAGCCCAGGAGACCCTCAGGGTACGTATGTTGCAGGATAGACAGATGGAGGGAGACCAAGGAGCAGCCAATGGTCCTGGCTACTGACTTTGTAGCTAGAAGACCTTCTGGAGTTGGGCATGATGCCACACGCCTATAATCCCAGCAACTAGGGAGACTGAGGCAGGAGGATTGCAAGTTCGAGCCCAGCCTCAGCAATTTAGCAGGATATTTTCTCAAAATAAAATACAAAAAGGATTGGGGATGTAGCTCAGTGGTAAAGCACCCCTGGCTTCAATCCCCAATACCAATACATAATACATAAGTAAATAAATAAATAGAATGCCTCTTGGAAGATTATATCTGTGACCCTCCCCCCAGCTGCCTTTATCCCCTCCCATCCCTAGATCCTGACTCCAGGGGAGTGCAGAGATGAGGTGAATACAGGAGGATAGAGAGCCCTAGACCCAGATTTGAGTTGTCCCTTGTGGTCCAGCTGCCAGACCAGAGGCTGGACAGAGGGGCTTCTGCTGGGGGAGGTGAAAAAAATGTGGGTGGTCTTACCAAGAAGTAGGAGGCTTTAACCTGAAGGAAAGTAGGAGTTTAAGAGCTAATTTTGAGCTGGGCCGGGGTGGGGTGGGGGTATGGCTTTACATGGGAGCCATGAAGCCATAGGATTCTGGTTGAAGGGGAACATGTTCAGCCCTGGGTACCTACCAATCTCTAGTACTAAGTGCTGCTAAGACATTGTTTAATTTTTAATTCTCATAACAATAGGTAAGTACTTTATTTATTTATTGTGATACTACAGATTGAAACCAGGAGCCTTGCTAGGCAAGTGTTCTACCACCGAGCCATATCCTCAGCCCTTTTATTGTTTTGTTTTTGTTTTTGTTTTGAGACAAGTTCTCACGAAACTGCCCAGGCTGCCCGAATTTACAATCCTCCTGCTGCAGCCTCCTAAGTAGCAGGGATTACAGGTGTGTGCCACAGTGCCCAGTTGATTTACATTTTGCAAGGAAAAAAATTTTTTTTTTTTAGAAGCAATTAACTTCCAGAATCAAGATTTAAACCTAGGCAGTCTGACCCTCAACCCTGCATTGCTAACCATGAGGGGAAGAATTCTTGAAATGGAAATGAGAAGGGAATGAACTCCCTTAGGCCACGGGTTTCAGGCCAGAGGAATTCAAGAAGGGTTTGAGAACTTGTGTGGGCTGGACCAGATGCTCCCATTCTTGATATTCAGTGATTCTACAGAGACCTGGGTCCTGCCCCCACTGCTTTGGGAAAGAGGGTCCGAATCCTATCAAATGAGCTGGCGGGGTGCCTCCAGGGAAAAGCCTCAGTTTGCATTTGTGCCAGATCCTACTCCATGCAGAGGAGCCCACTGTGGGTCTTTACCGGTCTGGAGTTTTAGGTTTAAGGTGGGTCCTGGGACAGACATCATGGGATAAGGGCACAGCTCCTGGGGGACAGTGGGTGAGAGGCAGGTACAGGATGGGGAGGACCCTGCTGGAAGGCAGTCGTCCTCAGGCTGAGGGTCCATTTCTAGGCTGGGAAGTCCTGGGTGGTGGGCTAGGGGAGTGGCCTGCTTCTCTCTTATCTTTTCCAGGTCCAGGATGCAGGTTCTTGTGCTACTGCTCTGGACCGGAGCCCTGCTTGGGTTCAGCAGCTGCCAGAATGTCGCTGGCAGCTCTGAGGTCAGTGGGGATGGGAGGGCAGGTGGGGGCATCCGCCGTCCCAGCCCCTCCTTAACAGGCTGCATGGGAGACAGGACAGGGAGCTGGCACTTGGGTTCCAAGCCAGGCTCTGGCCTTTATTCCTCGAGGGCATTGGTTTCTTTAGCAGCAAAACAGAGAAAATGCCTTGATCTTTCAAGGGATAGAGTGCCGACAGAAATAAGATCCAAAACAGTGAAAATCCAAAGCACTTGAACAAGTCCAAGGTGCCCCTTCTGTCAAGATCTTTCCTCATTTACATGTACTACTTGTGGGGCTCTCCGAGTGGGTGATGTTCTTGAGTATTTGTTCCCATGCTGACCAGGGGCACAGCAAAGGATGAATGAGCGCAGATGGACCTCCCTCCTGGCCAGAGGGCATAATAGGGTTGCAAAGGTAGATACAGGCACTTGGAGGAAAGCTTCTGCTATATGACAGTGTGTGTAAGGTGGCCGTGCCACACAACAGACAAGGCAGCTAGGAACTATCAGCTGGAGCCCTGGACTTTGTCATGGATTCTGAGTTTGAATTCTGGCTTGGTGACCTTAGACAAGTGACTCTTACCTCAGTCTCTGTTTCCTTACAGGGCCTTTCATTTATTTCTTACCTACTGAACACCTACTCTGAAGCTGCTGGGGATGGGTAGAAATGTAAAAGAATTTATTCTTGCTTTCAAGGAACTCAAATTCTTTTGAGTTATTAGTTTTTTGGGGTATCAGATACATATATCAACCAGTATGAATTGAAATAAGTTAAAAAGAACTAGAAAAGGTAGTTTTGGGTGTAGCTCAGTGGTAGAGTGCTTGCCTAGCATGTGTGAGGCCCTGGATTCTATCCCCAGCATTGCTAAAAGAAAGGAGGAAAAAAAAAGAAGAAACGGTAGGTAGCTAATAAGTTAAGTGGCAGCAGATGCTGCAAAACGATCAGAAAACCAGAAGTGCCCTTTAGATAGGGGTGGTCAGGGAAAATTTGTGATGGAGGAAGAGATATCTGGTCATGAAAGACAGGAAGGCAAAGACTTGGGAGCAGTCAGCAAGGGTGAGCAGATGGGAGCCTGGGGTGGCCTGAGTATAGGGTTTCTTGGGGAGTGGGAAGGAGAGTTCCTTGCCTTTTTTGGAGGTGGGGAATCAAACCCAGGGCCTTGCATTTATTATGCAAGCACTCTATCACCATGCTACAGCCCCAACACTTTTTATTTTTTATTTTGAGACAGGATCTCTTTAAGTTTCCCAGGCTGCCTTCAAATTTATACTCCTCCTGGCTTAACCTCCTGAGTGGTTGGGATTAGAGTTGTGTGCCACCAAGCCCAAGTGCCATTTTGAAAAAAGTGTGTCAGGCTTGCAGCTCACAGGTCACAAGTGTTTAAACTTGACCAGACAATTTCTCTTCTGGGCAATTTCTCCCCAGCAGAGAGCTCATGCTTACCAGGGAGCAAACTCATCCCAATTCTTAAGACTAAACATAATAAAATTTAGGAAAGATGGAACTCTGGGGCCAGAACAAAAACCCCACCCAAAGCCACAGGAGACATTATTCACTATGTGTCTTTACTAGTCCTCATCCTCTAATCCAGGACTTCCTGTCACCCATCAGGGTTCCTTGGCTCCTGATAGCACAGGGGAACCAGTGGAGGAGGAGGACCCTTTCTTCAAAGTACCTGTGAACAAGCTGGCAGCAGCTGTCTCCAACTTTGGCTATGACCTGTATCGCTTGAAATCCAGTGCGAGTCCCACGGCCAACGTACTGCTGTCCCCGCTCAGTGTGGCCACTGCTCTCTCTGCCCTTTCACTCGGTGAGTGAGCAGCTGCAAAAGGCCCCAGGTGGACCTGGGGGGAGTCCCCCACTGGGTCTGTGTGTGTGTGGCTCCAGGATGGGGAAGGGATGTTGGGAAAGTGGCCCTGGCAGGGTACTAGTCTGTATACATGGGAGCTTGAGGGCTACACACCCACAAGTCCCACCACTTATGGACACGATGACCTTACTGCTCATTCATCCCTTCCTTGAAAAAGCTGTGCTATGTGTCAGCCATTCACTCAGGTCCTGGGGATCTAACTGCCTGAGTTCACCCTCAGTGGGTCACAGCTGAGTTCACAGGGGGCAATGATGAATAGGTAACCACAAACAATCCCAACCACTACAAAAAAAAAGTGTTTGGTTTGGTGATGGAAGTGCAGGGACTTTGCCTCACCCCTACCTTTACCTCTCTCTAGGTTAGTGCCACTAAGAAAATCTCTAAGCATGCAGTTACTTTGCTTCTATTGCCCTCAAATTCCTTGCCCACCTAGAATGTCTGCAGTATTGGCTTATTTAGGCTCTCAGCACACAAAACAAAATAGGAATATAGGGCTGGGGTGGTGGCTCAGTGTTAGAGCAATTGCCTAGCATGCATGGGTTCGATCCTCAGCACCTCATAAAGGCATTGTGTCCATCTACAACTAAAAAGATTAATAATAATAATAATAATAATAAAGAGTAGGAGTATAGTCTCCCTGTCTTGGTAGAGGCCTGACTGACCCGGCAGGCAGTTATCAAGGCTCCTGTGCTTGTCTCTCTGGCAGGAGCGGAACAGCGAACAGAATCTACCATCCACCGGGCTCTCTACTATGACTTGATCAGCAACCCTGACATCCACAGCACCTACAAGGAACTCCTTGCCACTGTCACCGCCCCCCAGAAGAACCTCAAGAGTGCTTCCCGGATTGTCTTTGAGAAGAGTCAGTTGCCTTTCCAGCCTGAGGGGCTCTGTGCTCTATGCCAGGAATTTCTTTTAAACAACAGACCACGTGTGCTCAGGCCAGGCCTGGCACTGGTGGGCAGGAAGGGATCTGTGAGCCCAGAGAGGATCAGAGAGAGGAAGTAGGGACAGTGGGAGGGTGCGGGGAAGGCAGTAACATGAAGAAGAACAGCAATAGGCGAAATCTGTTGGTCCCTGTCCAGTTCCTGGGGAAGCTGGCAGAAGTCCTATGGAGTCATGGGAAGATGCTGAGCAGGAAGCTGGAGCCTGCTGAGTGGTCAACCAGAACCTAAGACCAGCATGTTCTCAAAGAGAGTGTGCTGGCTCAGCTCTCGGACACTAACCTCTGCTCCACCTCTTTTCAGAGCTGCGGATAAAATCCAGCTTTGTCTCACCACTGGAGAAGGCCTATGGGACCAGGCCCAGAATCCTGACTGGCAACCCTCGAGTGGACCTTCAGGAGATTAACAACTGGGTACAGGCCCAGATGAAAGGGAAAATTGCCAGGTCCACAAGGGAAGTGCCCAGTGAAGTCAGCATCCTCCTTCTTGGTGTGGCTTACTTTAAGGGTGAGGGTTTCTCCACTTCTCTTTGTTCAAGGGTGGATGGCAGGTGTCAGAGGGGGCTGAGAAAGAGGCGAAGTCAAAAACCTTGCCCAACACAAATCCAGGGAGAATGCTAGAGGAGGATATAAGAACTGCAGGTGCCTGAAGTATTCCTGCTTGTCATCTACCAAGTGCCCAGAAAGTATCTGATAAGTGTCTACGTGGTGTAAAAGCCTGTTGGCATTAGGCACTGTGTTAGATTTCTGGCTTTTGAGTTAGACCAGGTTTAAATCCTGGCTCTGCCTTTATAAGCTGCATGACCCTGTACAAGTTTCAGAATGTTTCTGAGTCTATTTCTCATCTTTAATGTGCAGGTCACACGCTGACTTCGTAGACACTTTATATGTCTTCTAAGCACCCCTACAGCTATAACTGGAACACAACAGGTGCTCAGTAAACTATTGTTAGTTATCTACCAAATTTTTTCTAGGTATTGGTGATGTACCTAGAGACTGTTCTACAGGTCTCATTCTGAAGCCAGTGCTATTCAGATAAGGCTTTGCAGAGAGTAGTTTGGGGGATCTTCCCCTTAAAATGCTTTATGACCATTAATCAGGTAGTAGCAAGAGTGAACCCCTAAATTTCTAGAGAAAAGTCTGATGGCTTCCTATTTCAAGCATTGATCTCCAGGGAGTGAGATAGTGGTAGTCACAGACCCAGTATATTCAAAGCCACATTAAACCAAAGGAGCTTGGTAATCCACTCAAATCAACAAAATCAAATTATTTGCATCTGAGTTTTCCAGACCTATTTGCTTGCAGAGGGTCCTGGAAATACTGAGGTCCAAATAATACCTGCCAACATGGAGGAGCTATTTCCTCAGGTGTCAATACAGAGCCACTCTAAGATTTTTTTAACTGGGCAATTTTCAGTAGTGGGCTTTGGAGATACAGTGTGATCCCATGGCATTTCTGGACACTGGGGCTCAGGATACTCTGTTCATTTCATTTCAGGGCAGTGGGTAACAAAGTTTGACACCAGAAAGACTTCTCCGCAGGATTTCCACTTGGATGAGGAAAGGACTGTGAGAGTCCCCATGATGTCAGACTCTAAGGCCATTTTACGCTATGGCTTGGATTCTGATCTCAACTGCAAGGTCTGTAGGGGTGAAGTCAATGGAGGGTGGTGGGAGAGGTCTTAGAGAGACAGAATGGTGTAGCAGAAATAGATATACTTTTAAAATTCTACAGCTATCTGAATTTGGCCGGCTGTGTGACTTTGAGCAAGTAAATAACATCTCTCAAGTCAGGTGTGGTGGCGCATGCCCGTATCCCAGCAACTCAGGAGGCTGAGATAGGAGGATCACAACTTTAAGGCCAGTCTTAGAAATTTAGTGAGACCCTATCTCAAAATAAAAAAATAAAAAGGACTAGGGATGGAGATCAGGGGTAAAGTGACCCTGAGTTAAATCTCTAGTACCAAAACTAAAACAAAATACATCTTAAAACCTTTCTTCTCAAAATTGGGTGAGAGGTAGTTGTAAAAACTTATCCTCTCAGGACTTGGTATAAGGTTTAAGGTAATGAAAAATGGATCCTCAAATTTTGGCACTCAAATATTGATGTCTTTTCATTTTTTGGGGGGATACTGGGAATTGAACTCCCTGGGACTCTCTACTATAAGCTATGTTGATATCTTTTCTTTCGTTTTTTGGTGTGTAATCGAAGCTTGTATTTTTAATTTATTTTTAAATTTAATAATTTTAAATTAAATAAGTTTTAAATAAGTTGGATGACTTTTAAAAAACCTTTATTTTATTTATTTATTTTTATGTGGTGCTGAGGATTGAATCCAGTGCCTCACACATGCTAGGCAAGTGCTTTACCACTGAGCCACAACCCCAGCCACTGTATTTATTTATTTTTTTAAATAAATGACAGCAGAATGCATTACGATTCTTTTTTTTAATATAACTTTATTTTTTTATTTTTATGAGGTGCTGAGGATCGAACCCATATGCTAGGCAAGTGCTCTACCACTGAGCCACAACCCCAGCTCCCCATTACGATTCTTATTACACATAAACAACACAATTTTTCATATCTCTGGTTGTATATAAAGTATGTTCACACCAAAAATGATATATTTTCTTGAGAAATTTTGTGTTTAGAATTAAAAACCAAACTCCACAAATTGTTACAAATTCCACATTGCTGGCTTTCTAAGGCTTTTGTGCATACCTGACTTCTTGTAATTATGTCAGCAGTTCTTAACCCTTTTTTGGGCTATGGATATCTTTAGGACAATAGTGCCTGAAATACTACAGGATAAATGCCACTTGTACACATGAACCCATTTCTGTAAGATCCCAGGGGGTTCTTGGGACCCTTATACTATTTTTTTCTGTGGGCCTTAGGTTAACAATCTTTGGTCAAAAACTGTATGATATTGCTGCTTTTGTATTGCTGTGTCCAAGACTCCCATTTCTAGTTCAATTATCTGCACAGAACAGATGATCAATCAATAAGTTAATGTTGGCAAGTAGATTTTGGGAGAAAACAGAGACCTGAAATTCAATTCTACTTCTTTAGAACTATACCAGAAAATTCTTTCCACAGATAACTTCAGTTGGTATTAGGATAAGAAGAGTATGACTTTTTTTTTTTTTTTTTTTTTTTATGGAACTGGGGATTGAATCCAGGGCCTTGCACATGCTAGGCAAGCACTGAGCTATATCCCTAGCACCACCACCCCATATTATTTTTTCTTTTTCAGTACTAGGGATTGAACCCAGAGGTATTCTACCACTGAGCTATATCTCTAGCCCTTTTATTTTTTATTTTGAGAAAAGTCTTGCTAAGTTACCCAGACTGGCCTTGAACTTGAGATTTTCTTGCTTTACTCAGGCTCCTGAGTTAATGGGATTATAGGTGTGCTCTTCTGTGCATTTTCTTTTTCTTTTTGTAGTACTGGGGATTGAACTCAGGACATGAGGTCAAGCAAAAAGAAACACTTCTCTGTCTGTTGACCATGATGCTAATAGCCCATATACATAATTCTAATTTGCTGCTTTCAATCTTTTGCACACGAGGCAAGCACTCTAGCACTGAGCCACATCCCTAGCCCTAAAGCCTACTGTTTTTTTTTTTGGGGTGGGTGGGTGGGTAACTGGGGATTGAACTCAGGGGCACTCAATCACTGAGCCACATCCCCAGAACGATTTTGTATTTTATTGAGAAACAGGGTCTCACTAAATTGCTTTTGCTGAAGATGGCTTTGAACTCTTGATCCTCCTGCCTCAGCTTCTTGAGCCACTGGGATTATAGGCATGCGCCAATGTACCTGGCCCAAAGCCTACTTTTTGAAGGAATATTCAGAGATGACTTTCTGCCAGAAAACAACAACCTAGGAGACAACTGTTACATAGATCAGGGTATCGGGACATATAAGGCCTGGGCCCCCCCAGAAGAAAGAGGAAGACAGCTCTTGGTGTATGTCCATTCCTAAGCTTTTGGGCTGTAAAGGGCTGACCCTTATCCCTCCTCTCTGTTGTTTCAGATTGCCCAGCTGCCTTTATCCGGAAGCATGAGTATCATCTTCTTCTTGCCCCTGAAAGTGACTCAGAACTTGACCTTGATAGAAGAGAGCCTCACTTCTGAGTTCATTCATGACATAGACCGAGAACTGAAGACTATCCAAGCAGTCCTGAGCATCCCCAAGCTGAAGCTGAGTTATGAAGGCGAAGTTACCAAGTCCATACAGGAGATGAGTATGTTTGCCACACCCCTTTGCTCTCGGTGGGTGGGGTGGCATGAAATCTTCAAGCATTCTGCCTTACTAAGCAGAATTTAAGAGCTCCGTGGCCTTTTTGGAAGGCCCTGCACATGTTCTCACATGTCCTCCATTCTATTAGTTCTGGAGGGGAAAACTGAGCTGCCTTCCTGTCACTCATTCCTCAGCCCCATCACAGGTCCTGTAATAGAAGCTCAGAATATTGCCCCTCCAGACAGGTCTGTTTGACCTGTTTTTTTTTTTTTTTTCTTTTTAATATTTCTTAGTGGTCAATGGGCCTTTACTTTATTTATTATTTATATGCGGTGCTGAGGATCAAACCCAGGGCCTTACACATGCCAGGCAAGTACTCTACCACTGAGCTACAGCTGCAGTCTGTTTGACCAGGGTTTCCCCAAGCTGAAGTGCTCAGGGGTGGAGCACTTACCCCTCAGCCTGCTCAGAGGTCTACATAATTCACAGAAGATCAAAAGCAGGGCTCCATTCCAGTTTGCTTGCCTTTTTGAGAATCAGGATATAGGATTTATCCTGTTGTGTTGGATATGGGTGGGTTTTAATGGGAATCTCTATCTTTGCAGAACTGCAATCCTTGTTTGAGTCACCAGACTTCACCAAGATCACAGGCAAACCTATCAAGCTCACCCAAGTGGAACACAAGGCTGGTTTTGAGTGGAATGAGGATGGGGCAGGAACCACCCCCAGCCCAGACCTCCAGCCTGCCCACCTCACTTTCCCCCTGGAATATCACCTTAACCAACCTTTCATCTTTGTACTGAGGGACACGGACACAGGAGCCCTTCTCTTCATAGGCAAAATTCTGGACCCCAGGGGCACTTAATGCTCTACTTCAACATTCTAGAACCCTAGAAAAAAACCCCAGAGGGATGGCAGATTATACATTACATGAAGGATGCCTCTAGTTTCAATGTATACTTTGCAATAAAAGAGCTTTCTCCTTAACTTTTGTTACTTTGTTCCTCCTCCAATTTTGAGCAATGAAGATACATTTCCTACTTAGAGCCTGGTTCTGTTCAAACTCTGCTGAAAATTACCATTTATAAGTATTCTTAGTTATCTGTGTTGTATAATGCAGGGACTGATTTTCTGCTGGGGAGTCTTTATGTATTAGTCCTACTGCTAATCCCTCCTGGAGGGCACCTCCCATACCCACAGTCACTGAAGCGTGTTGTCTAAGTCAACTTTCCATTACTATAACAAATACCTGAGACAATTAGTAAGGGAAAAGGTTTGCCAAGTATAAAAGTGGTGCATGCCTATAATCCCAGCTACTCAGAAGGCTGAGGCAGGAGTATTTCAAGTTCAAGGACAGCCCAGGCAACTAAGTTCCAAAGTAGCACAAGCTTTTAAATAAAATATACTATGAGGCTGAGGCTGTGGCTCAGTGGTAGAGCATTTGCCTAGCATGTATGAGGCACTGAGTTCGATTCTCAGCACCACATATAAGTAAATGAATAAAATAAAGGTCCATACATTAAAAAAAAAAAAAAAAAACTATGATTTTTTTCGGGGGTGGGAGGTGTACTGGGAATTGAACCCAGGGGTGCTTTACCACTGTGCTATCCCCCTAATTTTTTTTAAATTTATTTTTTAAATTTTGGGTACTGGGGGAATTGAACCAAGTAGTGCTTAACCACTGAGCTATATCCCCAGCCATTTTTATTTCTTAATTTTGAGACACGCTCTTGCTAAGTTGTTAGGGCCTTACTAAGTTGCTGAGGCTGGCTTTGAATTTGTGATCCTCCTGCCTCAGCCTCTGAGCCACTTGCACCACTGTGCCAAGCCCTTTATATTTTATTTATCTATTTAGTACTGGATCTCATTTAGTACTAGGGATTGAACTCAGGGGCATTTAACCACATTCTCAGCTCTTTTTATTTATTTTTTAAAAATTCTGAGTCAGGGACTAAGTTGCTTAGAATCTCACTATGTTGTCCAGGCTGGCCTTGAACTTGTGATCCTCCTGCCTCAGCTTCCTGAGTAACTGGGATTACAGGTGTATATCTAGCTAGAAACAATTTTTTTTAATGTTTATTTTTTAGTTTTAGGTGTATACACGATATCTTTATTTTATTTTTATGTGGTGCTGAGGATCGAACCCAGTACCCTACCAGTAGTGATACAGCTCTACCACTTCTACCACTTGAGCCACAACCCCAGCCCTAGAAATAATTTTTTTTATAAAGCATTTAAAGAAATTTCCCAAGTACACATAAAATGGGACTTGATATGTAAAATTCTAAATGTATCCTTTTTTTAAAAAAAATATTTAGTTGTAGATGAACATACCGTATCTTCCCACACATAAGAGGCAAGCACTTTACCACTGAGCTGCAGCCCTAGTCCCTGTATCCTTTTTTTTAAACAAATCTTTTAAAATATATTTTTTAGTTATACATGGACACAAATTCTTTGTTTATTTTTATGTGGTGCTGGGGATCAAACCCAGTGCCTCATATGTGCAAGGCCATCGCTCTGCCACTGAGCCACAACCCTAGTCATAAATGTATCCTTTAAGGAAGTATACCTATATTAAAAAGTACAAGAGAGCCTTATTTAGGAACATGAAACATGCTAAATGTTTGGAATGGAATAACTACAGAAATTGCCTGCAATTGACTAAAATTTTTTTTTCTTGAAAAAGCTCTAGCAAAACATCTTATTGGCTACTCCTTTGCCACAGTGAGTTATTAGAGGAGAAACTACATTCTGCCTGATTTCCATTCAACAAGTGTTTGAATGCTAACCTGTATGTTAAATATTCAGTTTTTTGAAAGCTGCCACCAGCTTAGGACTATTCATTTCCTGACTATAATGCCATGGCAACTGATGGGTGCTTCTTGGGCATGGCCAGGGTAGGTAAGCCTTCAAAAGTAGAGTTGGCCTGGCCTTCCTTCCCACTAACTCATCTGAACCACTTGGTCACCAGTAGTGATATAGCAGCAGGGTTCAGATCTAGAGACTCCCACAGTCTTGATTGGGATGGGGTCTGGATTATTGCTACATATCCTCATGGAATGCCATCCCTATCTTCCGTTTTTTGTGTTTGAAACTACAAAAAGCAACATCCACACATCCTCACAACTTCTCTTTTGGTGGCATTGGGGATTGAACTCAGGGTCTCATGCACTCTACCACTGAACTACATCCTCAGGGCCCTCTCAGCATTTTTTGAAGTCCTCCATCTTCCTTCCAGGTACTCACACAGTCTGTATTTCATTTGTCAGTTTGTGGAGGTTTGGTAGAAATAAATAGTCTCTTTTCAAATTGCTAACAGGTAGAACTCAAAAAGAGGCACATGTGTTATCAAGTCATTCCTGTGAGTTTGATTTTATTAGTGTTTGGTTAGTGAGTTTCCCAAAAGGATTCAAAGCCAGGGAATAAGGACTGGTAAAACACAAATACAGAGTTGCCATTACAGGAAGAAACTGTCCAACAATAAAATGGCCCCATATTTATTTCTTTATGTAACAACTTATACTTCCCTGGTTTTAACAAAGGATTTGAGGAAGCTAGATGCTATAAGTGGAATTCTGTGTCTCTAGGGTTAAGAAGCCATGATGGTTTCTTGCTTTATAATTATTTTTCAATTACAATATAACAACTAAGAGTTGAAGTTCCCACTGGAGTGGTATGCAACATTTCATTACTACTAGAAACCATAGGAATGTTCCAGGGAAACAGATTCTCATCACTGAGTGAAATGGAATCTAGCCAAAACCCCAGGCTAACATCCAGATGCCTGTAGATCAGCTACAACCCTTTTAAAGGGTTTGGATTCTCTAGATACTAGTTGTAAGTCTTTTCTGGGGCCTGGGAATTTTTTATCAGAGGGCGATTAACTACTTCAAGACATATTCGTCAAAAAAGGTGTGCATCTCTCTCCAACTGCAGTGTCCTCCCTGCCCCTCATAATATTTGGCATGGGATAGCTGGGCAAATCCTGCCTTCTCTGATGACAGGTCTGCAGCAAAAGAATCTCTTTAACTCTGCCATGATTCCTTTCCAGTGGGCCAGAATCCTTTAGGGACTTTACCCTAAAGGCCCTGCAGGAATGGGTGGCAAGTCCAATAAAAAGGATCTCATCTTTTGCAGCTCCTGGATCTCATCACTCCAAGGGCCACAGTGTACCAACAGAATTTTTTCTGCCTTTTGTATGGTGTTCAGAGCTTCAGGTACAGCAAACCTGGACCAAGGGAGGTAAGAGGAGTTAGTTCAGCCAGTCGAGTAAATATTAATTGAAAGCTTTTTCACATACTGTGAAAGACCGAAAGTCATCTAAGTTCATTTCTATCCTCCAGGATCTTATAATCTAGGATAAGACACTTTCACAAATACACTGCAAGGTAAGCTTGAGGGAAAAAAAGCTATGATTAAAAGTATAGATTCCAGAATCCTTGGGGCAGGGTTGTGGCTCACCGGTAGAGCGCTGCCCTTGCACCTGTGAAGCACTGGGTTTGATCCTCAGCACCACATACAAATAAATAAGTAAAATAAAGGTTTTCTGTCCATCTACCACTAAAAAATAAATAAATAAATAAATAAAGACTCCAGAATCCTGAGAAACAGGTAAATTTAAAGCTCCAATCTGATATTTATGCAAGGTTTATTTTTATTATTATTATTGAACCCAAGGGCACTTAACCACTGAACCACATCCCAAGACCTTTTGATTTTTAATTTTGAGACACTAAATTGCTTAGGGCCTCGCTAAATTCGTGAGGCTGGCTTTGAGTTTGTGATCCTTTTGTCTCAGTCTCCTAAATTGCTGAGATTGTAGGCATGTGCTATCGTGCCTGGGTTTTATGCAATATTTATGAAAGAGTGTTCATCCTAGGGCAAACAAGTCTACCCAGACCAAATTCTGTACTCTTTCCTCTCTCTTTGACCCTGTGACTCACAATCTTACATTTAAGCTTCATATGCTTCAAACGCTTTCTCATACCAATGTACGCCAATGACGGTTATTATTAAGGCTGGAGATATTACATCCAGAAATACTGAAATCAAATCCCCTGCAATAACCTCAGTAAAGAAAGTCGGCGAGGCATCACCTCATCAACCCTGCTGTTCCTTAATCTCTTTTTTTTTTTAAGTAGATGGACACAATACTTTTATTTTATTTATTTTATTTTTACGTGATGCTGAGGATCAAACCCAGTGCCTCACATATCTAGGCAAGTACTTTACTACTAAGCTTCAACCCCAGCCCTCCTTACTCTTAATGTTTATTTGTTTGTTTGTGTATGTGTGTGGTGCTGGAGTTTGAACCCAGGGCCTCACAAATGCTAGGTAAGTGCTCTACAACTAAGCTATTCTCTCAGTCCATTTATATATTTACGTATGTATCACTGGCCTCTACTCAACAGATGCTAGTAGCACCCCTCAACCCCAGTTATGGCAATCAAAACTGTTTCCAGACAGTACCAAATACTGTCTGAGGGTAAAAATCATTCCTGGTTGAAAACAACTACTTTAAAAGGAATAGGATGCAAACTAGGAAAAAAGCAGAGCCCCTAGAGTTGAGGTTGTTGGAAATAAGAGCCAAGGAGGTGTGATTAACCAGACAGGAATGAGAAGGAATGCTATGCTGGTGGGTGGTGGGCTGCCAAGAAAGTCCCCCTGGGAAATTTGCTTCAGATTTAAGTGCTTTCCCTGTATCTCTCTGGAGGAAAGTTTAAAGCTTCAAGTTTGTCAGTATAACAGAAAGCAAAGATCTCTTCTGAAGAGGAAAGAAAAAAGCTTTGATATGCTTAAAAGTGTCATAAAAAACATACACAGAGGGCTGAGGTTGTGGCTCAGAAGTAGAGCACTTGCCTACCATTTGTGAGGCACTGGGTTCGATCCTCAGCACCATATTAAAATAAAATAAAGATATTGTGTCCATCTATATAACAAAACAAAACAAACAAAAACCCCATACATAGAAGCACCTAGTAAAAAACAGGACAACGTACCCTGGCAAAGCACTAGGAAAAGGGAAAGACTCACCCATTGAACAAGACTTGGGCCAGTTTGAAGAGTTCATGGCCCATTTCAACACTGGATGGCCCATGGCGAGCCTCAACCACTCGGAGACTCTTCTGTAGGTGGGCAGCTGATTTTTGCCAGTCCCCTGTGAGAAAAGGAAAATCTTACTTCTATAAAGGACCACAGTCTGCCAGGTGCAGTGGCACATACCTGTAATCCTCAGCAGCTTGGGAGGCTGAGGCAGAAGGATTGCAAGTTCAAAACCAGCCTCAACAACTTAAAAAGGACCTGTCTCAAAATAAAAAATAAAAAGGGCTGGGTGTTGTGGCTCAGAGGTTAAGTACCCCTGGGTTCAGTCCCTGGCACAAAAACAAAAAACAAAACACAAAAACAAACAAAACCCACAAAAAGTATCCATAGTCAAGGGCTGGGGATGTAGCTCAGTGGTAGAGCACTTGCCTAGCATGCATGAGTTCAATCCCAGCACTGTAAAAACAGAGTTAACTTGGTAAATTTCCAGGGTACGGAAAGCCAAATGGAAGGGAGAACAGCCTCAGTTTAAAGACTGAAAAAAACAACCAGAAAAGGCGAGGATTAGGACAAAGCACATGATGCTGGAAATGAAAACATATACCATACCCAAGGCAGCATAGGCTTGGGCCAAGTCATCCTCAATTTCTCCCACCATGGTGTGCTCAGTTGACAGGAAGCTCTCTGCATCTTGCTGGCATCTCAACAACTGCTGAATGGCTTTCTCTGTTAATTGGAGTAAAAAAAAAAAAGCCTCACTATGGACACAGACCCAGTCCTGGAAATGAGAACTTAGGTCTCAAGTTCTGAAAACATTGGGCTGAATGTGGAAACTCCCCCTTCTTCCCTGGGACGTTACCTCTTTCCAGGATATCAAGCTCTAATTTGTAAGGGTAAGGGGGAGTCCAACAATTACTTTTCTGAAGAGAGGATTCTTTCCTTTCTATTTTTCTTCCTTCTTCTTCTTTTTTTTTTTTTTTTTGATGATGCTGAGGATTATGCATGCTAGGCAAGCACTCTACCACTGAGCCATATACCCTGGTCCAAGAACAGGATTCTTGTCTCCACTGGGCACATGCCTCACTGCTCTCTAGAAGAGACAGGCCCTTATGAGGGCAGAACAACCTTCGAAGGAAGTTAGGTCATTAAGGCTGTGGAGTTAAATGACACTGAACTTCTGGAATTGCATAAAGCTCATGGAAGTCAGAGATAACCCTTCAGCGGTCAGGATAAGTTCAGATAGTTGTAACTTAGCTATCTGATGCCTAAGACAACAACAGCTTAAACCATCTGGAACTTTTTCAAGGACACCAGTCTGAGCTGGTTAAGGGTTAGTCTCACTGGCCTACATAGCCATCTTGTGGCTGGTGTGGGGATAATTGAATTCAGTTCTATAGTCATTCCTGAGTATATTCAAGTGCAAGATGTTTTGAGAATAAACGAAAGGGAAGGGGTTGGACGACCAAAGCAGGGAGCCAGTCTCACCTAGGTTACCACTTCTGAGAAGCTTCTGGGCCATTCCAACCTGCTGCTGAAGGTCTTGTAACCGAGAGACCAGGTGATCCCTGCTGACAGATTCTGTACAAGATCTGTTGCCACAGCTCAGCACATCATCTCCCTGTGGAAGTCAGCACTGTCTTTATTCCTATACTGGAGTCGGTTATTAATATTGCATGTGCTTACATTATAGGATCACTGACATGATGGGGAAGAGAGATTCCTGCAATAATACATCAAGATCAAAGCCTGACTGAATTTCGTCTGATAGCAGCTACTCCAATGAAAGCAGTAGCTGATCTAATCCTGAGATTTCATTTTTGGAACAGAACTGTTCCAGAATAGTTCACAATTTCTTTCCATCTCAGCAGCCCCTCTCTTACCTCTCTTTGGGGCCAGACCTTTGAATGACAAACACATTTCTAGTGGTTATTAAGAAAAGCCAACAGAGCTGGGTGGTGCAAGCCTATAATCTCACCTACTCAGGAGGCTGAGGTAAGAGGATTCAAGTTTGAAGTTAGCCTGGGCAACTTAGGAAGACTGTCTCAAAATAAAATCTAAAAAAAAAAAAAAAAAAAGGCCGGGGTATAGGTCAAAGTAGAGCACTTGTCTAGCAATGCACAAGGCCCTGGGTTCCATCCCCAGCACAAACAAAAAAAGAAAAGCATTTGACCTTAGGTTTGCAATTCCAGATTTCCAAATAATTAGCTCTGTATTCTACTTCCTAAGAAGAACATTGTTTCCTTTGGCAGAGGATAAAACCTGAGGTGGGCATTTGCTGTGTTCAAGATGCCAATATCTATGCCATCAAGAGCAATCCAATTTCTCCTGGAAATCCTCCTAATTCCTTCCCTAGTGTCCCATAGCTGAGGTATTGGGCATGTGGCTCCGATGTGGCCCATTCCTCTGGCCCAAATGGCTGGAGGACAACTGTGGGCTCTGATTTTCCTTCAGCCACAGTCATTGGTCAATGACACAATAGGACTTTCTGTCCAGACTATGTTGGAATGGCACACATTTTCATCCTCCTGGTCAGGGAGGACAAGGAGCCTGAGCTGCTGGATGTTTTGCATGGTGTCAGGGAAGTCTGTCTGAGGATGGGGCCAGCACAGAGGGAATGGAGCTGAAAGAGGCAAGCTGAAAAATAGAGTCCTGGTGACATTATTTGAGCCTCTGAATCAAAATGAATTTGAGGATTTTTTTTTTTTAAATGGTCCTGAGGATTGAACTCAGGGGTGCTCTACCACTAAGCTCCATTCCAATTATTATTATTATTATTATATATTTCAATTTGAGATAGGGTCTAAATTGTCAGGTTGGCCTCAATCTTGTGATTTTCCTTCCTCAGACTCCCAAACTTCTGGGATTATAGGCATGCACTACTGCCCTGGGACTTCTCAATGATTTACTTGAGCAAATAAATTTGTAGTCTTGTTTTCCTCCTTAAATCAGTTTAGATGGGATTTTCTGTCATTTGCAGGAGAAACATCACTAACGCCAACCTTTCCCTGTGGTTCCTTTGAAGGGAAAAACCCACGTGTGAGTTTTCTGTTGTGTTAAACAGAATTGATATTATTGCTCTCAGGACCTATAAGCCCCCCAGGCTTCCTCCTAAAGTCTGATGACCTTTGGGCTCAGAACAATGGAGAAGGGAGAAGAGAGATTTACCTGCATGATTGCTCTGCAACTGTTACAACAGAATGCTTCCCACCTGGGCCCTGCAGCCGTTCTGAGCTCCTCAGTCTGGCAGGATGGACAACTGCAGTCAAAGAAGTACTGAGACCTCAGCTTCTGCTGCCTTTCAGCAACACCCATCCGGTTCTGGTGAGGTCCTGGAGAGAGATCACCCTCGGCTGAGACTTAAAGCAAGAGAGTTCAACACCATTTAAAAGCCTTTAGCAGAGCTGAGGGTCTGGACAATCATTCACCATGACTGATGACCATTACTCAAATATTTGTAAAACTGGCTACTGAAATAAATAAGCTTCCAAGTTGCCAGGACAGGAAGAAAAAGAAGCTGAGAAGGTGCTTCTTGCCCCTTTTCAGTATAGGAGGCTTTTAGGGATTAAGTGAGTGACACGATGATATGGTTTTGTACTATGATAAGAAGACCTTTTTTCTTTTCTTTATTGCCCCTGGTCTGAGGATGCCTTTTCCAGGAAACAAACACTGGACAGGGGAAGGCACCTGCCCATCGACTTGTTCATTCCTCTGTACCTCGTCCTTTCAGTCGGTGAAGGGCAGGACAGTGGTGGGAAGGGCTGGCTCACCATAGCAGTGGAGAATCTCTTGCCCTTTTCTAATCCTTTGTGCTGCCCGAATGGTGGCGACAGTGCTGGTGAAGGACATGCTAGTGTTGGGGCTGCAGGAGTGGTTCAGGAGGCTGACAACCGGGAAGATACCCGTGGCAAGGCGTACTTGCCTGCTGTTGGCAATGATGCTCTCTTTAGATCCTGAAAGTATAATAGGCAGAAGGAAAAATGTATCAGAACATAAGTCCTGGCCTCATCAGCCATTCTTCAGATGAGCTAGGCAGCTGGGCCTGAAGCCCATCTGAGTCATGGCTCCACAGTCAGATACAATATAAATTGGACGGAACATGACTCACAGCAAATTCTGGTCCCCAGGAAGCAAAATGAACGAACACATGAAAAGTCCACTGGAATCCTGGAACATAGCCATTATGTCTCTACACCACATGCACAAAAACCCCAAGATTGGAATTTATAAAAAAAAAATAATAAAAAAGGCATTATCAGTAGGGAGCCTTCTAGACAGTTTCATAACATTCACAAGGACACAGAAACTAGAGTACGTGTTGGGATTATTTCCCAAAGACTAAGTGCTTTTGTTTAACAGGTCCTTGGATGGTTAACAGAACAAGTGGCCTAGCCATACTGAACTTTATGTATTTAAGTAGGCTTAAGTGTATATAAAACAATCAATATTTCTGCTGTGTATAGAAATTTGCCTGTAAATCCAATAACTTAGGAAGCTGAAGCAGCAGGATTGCAAAGTTCAAGGTCAGTCTCAGCATCTTAGCAAGAACCTATCTCAAAAAAAAAAAAAAAAAAAAAAAAAAGGACTGGGTGCCATGGCACACGCCTATAGTCCCAGCAACTTGGGAGGCTGAGACAGGAGAATGAGGAGTTCAAAGCCAGGGCTGGGGTTGTGGCTCAGTGGTAGAGCACTTGCTTAGCATGTGTGAGGCATTGGGTTCGATTCTCAGCACCACATATAAATAAGTGAATAAAATAAAGGTCCATCAACATCTAAAAAAAAAAGAGTTCAAAGCCAGCCTCAGCAACTTAGTGAGGCCCTAAGCAACTCAGTGAGACCCTGTCTAACAGGCTATGAAAAAGGGCTAGGGGGTCTGGGGATGTGGCTCAAGTGGTAGCGCGCTCGCCTGGCATGCGTGTGGCCTGGGTTCGATCCTCAGCACCACATACAAACAAAGATGCTGTGTCCGCCAAGTACTAAAAAATAAATATTAAAAAATTCTCTCTCTCTCTCCCTCTCTCTCTCCCTCCCTCTCTCACTCTTTCTTAAAAAAAAAAAAAAAAAAAGGGCTAGGGATGTGGCTCAGTGGTTAAGTGCCCCTGGGTTCAATCCCTGGTACCAAACAAACAAACAACCCCCCCCCCCACACACACACACACAAAATAGGGCTGGGAATGTAGCTCAGTAGTGGAGTGCCACTGAGTTCAATTCCCAGTACCCCCCCACCTGCCAAAAAAGGTTTGGGATGTAGCTCAGTGGTAGAGAAGTCACGTGGCAGAGTAACCTGGGTTCAATCCCCAGAACAAAACAACAACAACAACAACAAAAATTCATATTTTTTACACTCACTTCTCCATCCTGCCCTTTGTCCCACTTTTATGGGAAACCAGTTAGAAGTTTTTATGGAAGCTGACTCTCTGTGCTAGCTTTACTGAAGACAGTCTCATGCTCCAAATAATCTCTTTGTCGCCCAATTGACCAGCAACTTAACTATATGATTGAAAATCAGGAAGAAAGAAAAAGGCCTCCTGTAGTGAGCCTGCTCTGCACCAAAGCTCTTGAACTTATGTTCACATGCGAATTGTTCGGCTCGTGTGCTGGCCAATGTGTTAGATTTCTGTCTCTGTGACCTGAGAAAATCAACTTCAAGAGAGGAGAAGTTTATTTTGGTTCATTGCTTCAGAGGGTGCAGTCCATGCTTGCCTGGCCCTGCAGCTTTGGGCCTGTGGTGATACAGTGCTTCATACTGGGAATGCACCGCAGAAGCAGCTTCTCATCTCACGGTGGCCAGGAAGTGGGGAGCAGGGTGGGGTGCTAGGATCCCCTCAAGGGAACACCCTCAATAACCTAATTTCCTTCCACTAGGTCCTACTTCCTAACGGTTCTACCACCTCCCAATAGTGCCACAGCCTGGTAACCAAGCCTTAGCATATGGGCCTGTGGGGGACATTTAAGACCCAAACTGTAACAGCTATTTGCTTTCACTTTAGACACAGTGCTACTTGATTTGGTTATGTAGTTTCTAAGGCCACAAAAGTTCAGAAGCAGGGAACTATAAGAGGCAGGTTTTTCTGACAATGAAAAGAAGACAGGTGACAGAATGAAAATGGAGACAGAAAATTCACATAAGAATAATAGCCTTAGGGCAAAAACACCAGTACAGCAACACTAGTACCACTGGGTATGGTGGTGAACATCTGTATCCCAGTTACTTGGGAGGTTGAGGCAGGAGGATTGTAAATTTGAGGTCAGCCTCAGCAATCTAGCAAGGACCTCAGTAATATTTTTAATAATTTTCTTTAAATTGCAGATGGACACAATATCTTTATTGTATTTTCTGAATTTTTTTTTTTTTTGGTACAGGGGATTAAACTCAGGAGCACTCAACTACTGAGCCACATCCCCAGCCCTATTTTGTATTTTTTTTAGAGACAGGGTCTTACTGAGTTGCTAAGTGCCTTGCCATTGCTGAGGCTGGCTTCAAACTTTCAATCCTCCCGTCTCAGCCTCCTGAGCTGCTGGGATTACAAGTATGCACCACCACTCCCGGCTTTATTTTACTTTTATGTGGTGCTGAGGATCGAACCCAGTGCCTCATGCGTGCCAGGTGAGCGCTCTTCCACTGAACCCTGGCCCCACCCCAAAGACCTAAGTAATTTAGCAAGAACCTGTCTCAAAATAAAAAAGGGAGGGGATGTGGCTCAGTGGTAAACTGCCCCAGATTAAATTTTTGGTATTAAACAAAACAAAACAAAACAAAAAAAAACCCCACAACACTAGTACCACTCCAGATTGATTGAGGTAGTAGGGACTGAATCCAGGAGCACATTTTCTCTGAGCTACATCCTCAGCGCTTTTTATTTTTTTAAATTTTGAGACAGGATCTTGCTAAGTTGCTGAGTGTCTCATTAAATTGCTGAGGCTAGACTCTAACTTGCAATCTTCCTGCCTTAGCCTCTCAAGTCACTGGGATTACAGGTGTGCACCACTGTGCTCAGCACCCCTCAAGTTTTATCACACTTGTAATATTTCACCTAACCAGAGGCTCCTAGATAGATAGAACATGTGCATGGGATTTTGTAATAGCCACACATATCCAGGAGTATATATATATTATAGCCATCCCGAAAGGCTTAAGTTATGTTCAGTAGCCTCAGTGTAAGCATGAGAAAGATCATGTTTCCAGCAATCTGGTTGAAACATGAAAGATACTAATACTTAAAGGAAAACATTTAGTTTTCTAGAAAACTAGAAAGCCATTAGATAATTGTGATATTACTGTGCATATGCTAGGAATCTCAACAAACCATTAACAAGGAAATAAATATTCTAAGTATAAATGTAATGAATATAGAAAATATCATGAACCATCATGTGAAAATGTTCTATAAAGGAAAACATTAAATACAGGAATTATGTAGTCTCTCTGCAGACAATTCTATTATCTGTTGCTATGGGGGACAAGAATAGAACAAGTAAATACAATTCACAGGGAATCCAAATGCCTTGATTTTAGTCAATAATTCTACAAATTGTATTAAAACCTTTCATCAGAACTTCTCCTAAGTGCTTGACTAATTTTAGTTTCCTCTCCTCCCTCCTCCCCACTTGTCCGATGTCTACCTTCTGGAATATGTGCTAATGAGCAGTGAAAATGCTAAAAGGTAGGCAGCAGGAAGGAGCAGTGCAGGGCATGAACAATTTGGAGTCTGAATAATCAGCCTCGGCATAATTAAAAGTTGACTTGCATTCCCAACTACTGATAACTGGCAATCCATATTAGCACAGTTGCTAAAATTTTCCCAGAAAAAATGATCACAATACAGTGAGTAATAATGTCAGCTCTGTGAATTATTTATAGATTATCCTCTAGCAGAAGTAGGCCCAGGAACTGAGTGGGGTGCTTATGTCAGAGTTGAATGTCTCTCTAATTATTTCTAAAAAATTAAGTATTGATTTTTAAAAATTGCTCAATATTTTGCATTAGTCATCTATTAGTAGAGATAATAGAAAGTGAGAATATGTAAGTGCCTTATCAAGCAAATTTAATGTGTGACATTTTGTACTTAAAAAAAAAAAAAAGAGGGAGTGATTCTTTACAAAGGTTGTCTTGCTAATATCCCTAATGCATTTAAAACAAAATTTAAGTTAAAAAAATTCATTCACAATGCTTGCAGACTATATCTACTCTGGTCCATATCTTGTAAAACCAGAACTGTGAGTCAAGTAATCAAGGACCCAAACTAAAAGTAGATTTCTAGGTTGTTGAAGAGTAAAAGCAAAGGCAGTGAAGTGATGTGAAGCTACTTGTGGCTTTAGTAAGCCTTGTTTTGACATGAATCCAGATGCACTGTGGCTGTGCCACCGAGACAGAACCATGCACACCTGTGTCAAAGTCTAGGATGTCATCGGTGGCCAGTTCTAGCCCTTGAGATGGGCACCAGAGAGAGGTTTCCAAGGAGCTTTGATTAAAAAGGATTTATGAAAAGATAATAATGTACATTTTTATAGGTTTTTGTCAAAGTCTATCCTAGTTAACACTTTAATCCTTCTTCTGTGCTACTAATGAAACAGCTGCTAATGAAATTCAATGAGAACACTAAACTGGGAGGTGTTGGAACCCCAAAGAAATAATAAAGAGGGATATAACAAGATTAGAAATATGAGCAGACTAAAACAGAATTAGATTGAATTAAAAAAATGAAAGTGAATATTGCTGGTGGGCATGTAACTGGTACAACTTACCTGGAGGGCAAATTTACAAAATGTATCAAGTGCCTTAAAATGCTCATATTTAAAAAAAAGTTCTTAGCATTTGAATTATTTTTGTTATAAAGAACTAATTAAGGGGCTGGGGAGTAGCTCAGTGGTAAAGCACCTGCCTAGCAAGCATTAGGCCCCGAGTTCAATCCCCATCACCATATAAAACATAAACAACAATAAAAAAATGATATTAAAAAACAATTAAAATTACAAAAGAAACACATGGCAGTCAGAAAAAAAATGTAAAACCTAAAATTGTTTATGATGCATGCCTGTAATTCCAGTTACTCTGAAGGGTGAGTCAGGAGGAGAGCAAGTTCAAGGCCAGCCTGGGTAACTTAGTGAGATCCTCTCAAAGAATAAAAAAATAACAAAGGGCTCGGGATGTGGCTCAAGCGGTAGCGCGCTGGCCTGGCATGCGTGCGGCCCGGGTTCGATCCTCAGCACCACATACAAAGATGTTGTGTCCACCGAAAACTAAAAATAAATATTAAAATTCTCTCTCTCTCTCTCTCTCTCTCTCTCTCTCTCTCTCTTTAAAAAATAAAAAAAATAAAATAACAAAAAGGGTTGAGATGTAACTATCCCCTGGGCTCAATCTCCAGTGCTTCAAACAAAACAAAACAAACCCCTTGAAAGTTAGAGATAATGATAGTTATCCTGTTGGGCAGGTATAACATTTTGATGTATTTTCTCAGTCTCCTTTCGAGGTGTATGCATGATTTTTTTTTTGGTACCAGGTATTGAACCCAGGGGGTACTTTACCACTGACCTACATCCCCAGCCCTTTTTATATTTTATTTTGAGACAGGGTCTCACTGAGTTGCTGAGGGCCTCGCTAAGTTGCTGAGGCTGGCTTTGAAATAGTGATAGTGCTGGGATTATAGGCATGCGTCATTGTGCCTGGCTATGCATGGAATTTTTAACATAATTGGCAACATGGTGCACGTGGGGATTTGTAATTTATTTCTCTTCGTGTAATATATCATGGTCATTTTTTTTACACCCTAATCTAAAATGCACATACCAGGGCTGGAGATATAGCTCAGTGATAGAGCATTTGCCAAGCATGTGAGGCCCTTGGTTTGATTCTGCGAAACAAAACAAACACAAGTGCATATTGTAATAATGAAAAAAACAAACCAACAAAACAATTCTTCCAATCTTAAGAGGCAAAAAAATGCTATCTCGTTTTAATTTCTAGCATGAGATTAGAGATTGACCATTTTTATTACTACTTTGATAAAGTGCTTGTTCATGCGCATTTTAAAAAGCTTTATTGAGATATAATTTATCTACTATAAAATTCATGCATCTTAAGTGTACAATTCAATGATTTTGGGGGGAATTTACATAGTTATGCAACCATTACCACAATCCAGTTTTAGAACATTTCATCACTATGCAGATTTTAAAAGCTCATTTTAAAAGTTGTATCATTGCTAGAGATGTTCTTCATTTTGTCATCCACATCTTAATTTTTGTTTATGGGTTTTTTTTAGGGATAAGGATGATAAAACAACAATTTCATTCTTTCACAATCCCATGTGCTAGCAATTTTGACTAAGCTCAGCTGAATGCTTTTTTCTGCTGGTTTTATCCAGAGATTACTCATGTGATTGCTTTTATCTGGCGCATGGTCTTTTCTCCTTAAGGAGCCCTTGTTCACATGGTGACACCATCATTCTAAAGAGGTGATAGTGGAAGTTATAAGGCTTTTTGAAGTTTAGACTCAAAAGTTATATAATGTTACTCCTACTGTATTCTATTGGTCAAAACAAGTTAGAGAGCTAGTCCACATTTAAGGGGAGAAGAAAGACACTCTAGTTTCTGATTTTCTTTCTTTCTTTCTTTCTTTTTTTTTTTTTGGTGATGTTGGGGATTGAACCCAGAGCTTTGTGCATGCAAAACAAGCACTCTACCAACTGAGCTCTTTCCCCAACCTGATATTCCACTTTTTGATGAGACAAAAGTAATGTCAAGCTACAAAGTGGCAAACAGAGATGGGAGAAATAGTTGTGGTTATCTTTGTAAATAATCTTCCCCAGAGACTTTGAGGCTCACTGAGTTTTCTCATTATATATAAGAGCCCTGAGACGCAGAGGAGTTCAAGAACCAGGTCTTTCATATCCCAGTTCAACATTTTCATTCCTTGAAGGCCTCTTTCACCTGCATCCTTCACCTTAATTAATTAATTAATAGACAGGCTCTCTCTCTCTGTTGTCCAGGTTGGCTTAATACTCCCAATTCCCTTGCTTTAGCCTCCCAAGTAGCAGAGATTACATGCCTGCACCACCACACCAGGTTATCCTTTATATTCTTCACACTTTATGATGTCCCCCACCCCCACTCTGTGGTCCTAGGATCAAACCATCATGGTGATTTGAGAGATACACGCTCAGAGCCTCATTTAAAAAAAAAAAAAAAAAAAACACTTATTTTTTAGTTGTAGATGGACACAGTACCTTTATTTTATTTATTTATTTATTTATGTAATGCTGAGGATTGAACCCAGTGCTTCCCTTACTAGGCAAGGGCTCTACCACTGAGCCACAACCGCAGCCCCTCTTTTTATTTTTTATTTTGAGATAGGGTCACTAAATTGCTTAGGGCCCTGCTAAGTTGCTGAGGCTAGCCTTGAACTTATAGTCCTCCTGTCTCACCTTCCTGAGTTGCTGGGATTACAGGAGTGTGCCACTGCACCATGTCTAAATATTTAACTTTTTGATGATTTGAAGAATCTAATACTTATTTGGGGGCTACCATCTGTTCCATATTGCTTTCAATTACTGTAGCTTTAATGCTGGCATACAATCTGATATTATCAAGACCCTTCAGTGTTCAAATAAAAACAGCCACCTATAGTATTGCTCACTCATTCATGAAGAACTTTAGAATGCTGTCAAGTTCCAAGAAAAGCCCAATTTGATTCTGTTTGAAATTGCATTAAGATGATTAGGTTAATGCAGGGAAACTGCCACCTTTACAGTCTTTCCAATAAGAAGATGGCATGTCTGTTTATCCAATCCTTTTAGATCCCTTCACACTTTTGGGAGAAACCTTACATGGTTAGTTATTATTATTCCTTTAATCAACTGCAGGATGTGATATGGGAGTGATTTATTCATGTTTTTTTTTTTTTTAAGATATTTGCCACTCATTTTGTGGACAATCACTTTATTTTATTTATTTTTTTATGTGGTGCTGAGGATCAAACCCAGTGCCTCACACATGGGAGGGAAGCACTCTACCACTGTGCCAAACCCCAGCCCCCTATTCATGGTCTTAACAGCTATATTCACAAGTGAAAGAGGGCTAGGTTTCCCCATTCTCTGGAACAGTTTATATACCACAGAAACAATCTGTTCTTAAGATAACTTTTTTCAAAATTATGGTCTAATTTTTATGCACAATAAAATTTTATTGAAACAAAAAATTATAGTTAAGTATGTTCCTTAAAAGTTTTTTTTTCTTTTCTTTTCTTTTTTTTTTTTTTTTTGGTGCCACACTTGGTGGTGCATGCTATAATTACAGGGATTCTTGAGGCTGAGGCAGGAGGATTGCAAGGTCAAGGCTAGCCTCAACAATTTAGCAAGCCCCTCACAACTTAGCAAGACCCTGTCTTAAAACAAAACAAAAAAGTAAACTGTCTACTTAATATTTACAAAATGAATAGCCTAAAATTCTATTATTTATTTACTTTAACTTATTTTTTAAGGAGATAGGGTCTTTTTTAAATATTTATTTTTTAGTTGTAGTTGAACACAATACCTTTATTTTACTTATTTATTTCTTTATGTGGTGCTAAGGATTGAACCCAGGGCCTCACACGTGCTAGGCCAGCGCTCTACCACTGAGCTACAACCCCAGCCCAAGATAGGGTCTTACTATATTGCCCAGACTAGCCTGAAACTCTTGGGCTCAAGCAATCCTCCTGCCTCAGCCTCCTGAGTGGCTTTAGTCTACAGGCATGTGTAACTGTACCTGGCATCAAAGTTTTTCACATTTGAATTTATAAAATATCTCCTTTATTGTTCAAATTTTGTGGCCTTCCATCCCCCAAACAGATTTCTTAATTGGATTTGCCAGACCTTTGTCCATATCAAGAATCTATAAACTGAAATCTTTGGTCTAAGAATGGCTTTTATATTTTTTTATTTTTGGGTACCAGGGATTGAACTCAGGGGCACTCAGCCACTGAGCCACGTCTCCAGCCCTATTTTGTATTTTAGAAACAGGGTCTCACTGAGTTGCTTAGCACCTCGATTTTGCTGAGGCTGGCTTTGAACTTCTGATCTTCCTGTCTCAACCTCCCGAGCTGCTGGGATTACAGATGTGTGCCACCATGCCTGACTGGTTTTTACATTTTTTTTTTTTTAGCATTTATTTTTTAGTTGTAGTTGGACACAATACCTTTATTTTATTTATTTATTTTTATGTGGTGCTGAGGATAGAACCCAGGGCCTTGTACATGCTAGGTGAGCACTCTACCACTGAGCTACAACCCCAGCCCTGAATTTTACATTTTAAGTGGTTGGGAAAAAGAAATACAAAAGAACGATTCTTCTAAAATGTGAAAAATTTCAAAAATTCAAATTTCTCATTCATTTACGTTTTGTTCATGGCTGTTTGTGAGGTGAAAAGCTGCAACAGAGACCATACTGCCACTAAAACCTAAAACGTTTACTATCTGGCCCTTTATAGAAAAGTTTGTGACTTCTGATCTATGAGATACAAGCTTAGAAAGATAGATAGATATCTACTAAATCCCCTAGCTTATTATTTTTATCTTGGTTTCTAGATCCTTAATATATTTGATCAGTCAAAGTCAGAGTGGTACATTAAATTTTTTCACAAGAATGGAAACAATCTTCTCCTTGTATACCTAACCATTTTTGTTTTATAGATATGTTTCTGAGAGCTAAGGCTGATGATATATTTCAGTGTGGAGAGCCTCTTTTATAAAAATAAAATGCTTTCTTTGTTTTACTGTGTATCTTACCTTGAGTTCTATTATTTTGTAATAATACCAATGCCATGATTTACTTGTGATTCCTTATATGTCTTGTCCAAACACCCTGTCATTTTGCTATAGGAGTCATTTTTGGAAACAGAATATAGTTGAATTTTAATTTTTAATCTATTCTGAAAAGACTCCTTTAATAGGTGTTTAGCCAGTTTATATTTACTATTATAAACTCATTTTTATTATCTTTTGCTCTGTGAGGTTTTTATTTTTAATTTTTAAAAAAATATTTATTTTTTACTTTTAAGTGGACACAATATCTTTATTTTACATTTGTGAGGTGCCTCAAGCATGTTAGGTGAGTACTCTACCATTGAGCCACAACCCCAGCCCCACTGTGAGGTTTAAAAAAAAAAAAATTTCCCTCTAAAATGGCGATGCCCCAAATATTCAAATCTGCACATAAAATGATAGGAAAGGTATACAATCCATATTTCCCCCCCTGGTACTGGGGATAATCCATGGCCTCATGCATGCTAGGCAAGCACTCTACTACAGAGTTTCATCCCCAATTTTATTTTTTATTTTTTAAATATTTTTATTAGCTATTGATGGACCTTTATTTATTTACATATGGTGCTGATAATCAAACCCAGTGCCTCACACATGCTAGGCAAGTGCTCTACACTGAGGCACAACCCCAGCCCCAGTCCATTTTATTTTATTTTGATTCTATTGAAGCAAAAGAAGGCAAAGCAGAAAACAGACTCTTCTAAAGTGCCTTCAGTAATACAATGGCAACAGGCTAGTGCTAGTTTTGGATGTTCCATGTGCTTCTGGATAGGAAAGAGTATCAGGTCCCAAAACATTTTCTAGTGGGTATCTATATACCATATAATTTGGTAACTAAATTAAAATTAAACATAAAATGCACACTAAAATGCTGATAAATTCTAAATTACCCTAATATGAAAGATCAGAAGAGCTAAATATATATGGTTTAGTTAACCTTGACTATTAATCTGTTTATAAATCTTAGGTTTAGCTAACATCTAATCTCTTCCCTTTCAACGAATTAACTGGAAAAGTTAAGTGTAATAAACTAATAGAATCAAAACACATTTTCTGCTATGGAAATCATACAATAGAAATATTATAAATGTCTTTTACTTTCTAATAATTCTGCTCTGTTGTCAATACAGTCATACTGGAGATTCACTCACGATTCTGGGCACATTCAACCTCCTTATCTAGCTTACAAACTCTTGGCTATAGAACCTAGTTCAGATAAGCAGTGCTAGGCTGGCTGGTCAGTGTCTAGAGGTAGTCCTTGGATGGCTGCCCACCTGACCATAGACAGGCCATTTGTAGGGTGGCCAATAGTTCATGGTGTAGTCTAGTGTGAAAAGCTGTGCTGGGAAGGATTCTCTGTTTTTATTGTTTTGTTTTGGTACTGAGGATTTAACCCAGGGTACTTTACCACTGAGCCTACATTCCCCAGTCTTTTTTATTTTGAGACAGTGTCTTGCTAAGTTGCTTAGGGTCATTAATAAATTGCTGAGACTAGCCTCAAATTTGCAATCCTCCTGCCTCAGCCTCCTGAGTCACAAGGATTACAGGCATTCTCCACTGCTCCTGGTCAGACCCTATCCTTATGCAGTCTCCTTTCACTATTCTTTTTGCCTTTCCTGCTATTTAGCTTTCTCTGTGGTTATATCCTTCTGACAAACTTGTTATTACTATTTGAGAGTTTTCCTTTAAAATCAAAATATCTCAGTAACACACATATTAACTTTTTAAATGATTTTTGTGCGTGTACATACACAACTCTGTAGTTAGGCTAGATGAACTATGCATTTTACAGATGGGAAGGCTGAAACACAGTAGGATAAAATAATTTGTAACAGTCACATGGCTTCTCTATGGCATAATAATGATAAGACAAGACAGCTGTGTTTGCTCACTAGGTCACTGATTTATTTGAAGGTTTGTTTTCCTTTATAGTTCTCCCCCTGCCAAACATCAGCTACAAAAACAACAGTAAGGCCAAAAAAGAGATTCCCGCCTTACCTGTGTGCTGTAGGGTGGTTATGGCCTGAGCATTACACTGCAGCTGTAACATGTGTCGAAGCATGGCCACGCCCCAAATATTCAAATCTGCACACAATCCAGGAGTCACTGTGGCTTTCAGCTTAGAGGAATTCAGACCTGTGGCAAGGACCTGGGAGCTGGTTGCCTCCAGTTCCTTGCACAGTGCAGAGACACTTAGAGCACAAAGGAATTTGTGTTCTGGACTATGGTTTTCAGTATGAGGCAAGAGGTTGAAGACAGCATTATAATTATTTTCATACTTCCCACTAATATCGCATCCGGGAATTGGGGTCTTAACTACTTTGTCATTTTCCTCCTGGTCATAATTGAGCATCTTGACCAGATTCTTGCTTTTAGGGAAAGAGATGTTGTTACTAATTTCTTCACGAAGCTTACTTGTGACTTTGCCAACATCCTCAAATCTGGTCAGAAGAGTCAACCTCAGGGCAACGTGGCAAAAGACACCCAGGGTGAGAAGCAGTGCCCCCAGGGGACACTCTACACTGTGGTAGAACTCCCAGGCCTGCTGCATACACTCTTGACTGCAATACTTGGCATAGCTGCACCCATCACAGGGAACAGTAGCCAAAGTGTGCTTCAGACATCGGTGACAGTAGAGGTCCCCAATGGCAATTCTGGTATCCCACTTGTTCTCTAGGCTGTGATGTGGCATTTCTCCTGGGTTAAGGACACTCACAAAAGCATCCTCCTTCACCAGGAGTTCTCCTGGGAGAATGTCTTTTGTGGCGATCAGACAGCGGCCTTTTAAAGGATCTGTGCATAATCTGACAGATGGCGACGCACTGGAAATTTGTTCATTCTCTTCCTTTAGGTCCATATCCTCAAAGCCTTTGGCTAGAGTTGGTGGCAAGGTCTCTGGGAGACTTTCTTTTTCTTGTACCTTCTTTTTTAGACGATGAAGGTTTTTCTGCAGAATTTGAGAGGAGGAAGCTGCTAGGGTTTGTTTGGCAGCAAAGTCACTTTCAAGATCACTGACTGTTTGACTTGCTTCCTGAAGTTTCCCCAGAGTCACCAGGCATTCAGCCTTACGCAAATTCATCTTAGGTTGCAGTCTTTCTGGATATCCATGTGCCTGTGCTCTGATGATGTCTTCAAGACACATCTGAAAACAGAAAGAAAATCCCAAGATATCCTTGGTCCCTACTCTTCAATGTGAACTGAAAATCCTTCCAAAAATTTACAGGAAAGTTATGAATTATAAAAAAGTGAAACAACTATAACCAAGAGGTCTTTTTTTAATCCTTTGTGGTACTGGGCATTGAATTCAGGGATATTCTATCACTGAGTCATATCTCCAGCCCTTTTTATTTTGAGAGAGGGTTTTCCTAAATTATTCAAGCTGGTCTTGAATTTGTGATTCCTCACTCCCAGCCTCTGGAGGAAACTGGAATTACAGGTATACACCTTCACACCTGGCTCTTAAATGTTTCTATTTCTAAGGGGGAAAATATCTTACAGAATTATAGGGAATTTAAGAGGGCAGTTTTAGACGAAACAAACCTGTGTTCAAATACTGACTATGCATGACCTGACACAGATAGAAACATGACCTTACACAGATAACATAATTTCTTAATGCCTTAGTTTTCTCATCTGAAAAACAGGGATGATATCTCACTATATTATTTTAATGAGGAAATAAAATAATATGTCCAAAGTGCTGAAAGAAGGGCCTGGAACATAGTATGTTCTCAATAAATAGTAATTAGAAAAAGAAAAACAGAAACAGTCAATATAGAAAAGTTAAAAAGGGTTAAATGTTTTTCAAGTTCTATTAATAACTGTCCTTGGGCTGGGGTTGTGGCTCAGTAGTAGAGCACTTGCCTAGCATGTGTGAGGCACTGGGTTCAATTCTTGGCACCACATATAAATAAATAAAATAAAGGTCCATCAACAACTAAGAAAATATTTTAAAAAAATAACTGTCCTCATTAGTCCAGGACTTTCTTGCTTAGGATCTACAGTTAGATTCTTGCTCTTCTCTTCTAGTCTGAATGGCAGTAAGTGTAAACATGTGACTATTCTAGTAGTTGTTAACTGTAGGGTATAACTAGAATTTCTGTGGAATTCTGAAATGGATGTACCAAATGGTACTTTAGAGCTTGTACTTAGGACTTTCTATTATAAACTTCAGAGGTCCCAGAGGACAAATCTGATTTTTAAAGCACAAATCTGATTTTGGTCACTTCCTGTTTTAAAAACTCCATTGACCCAATTCTCAACAATTAAAGGATCAGAAGAAAGCCATTCACAGAAAGCTCACCTCATAGGCACTCACAGGTACTCAGGGTACCTTTATTTTCTTGTTGCTTATTTAGGGTGAGCTATATTATTGCAGGGATAATTTTAAACACTCCTTAATTATCTAAAACAAACAAATGAACAAGCAAATACTTGGGACCCACTTGGAACCTGAAGTATTATTAGCAATGTATTTTGTACAGCTGAGCTTGACACTAAGAACAGCTGAGCTATAGTCCATGGCCCTATGGAGTGTGCCACAGATTTTCTGGTCATGTGTGATAGGTAAAATGAATCAGGAGAAAGGACAAGTTTGTTTGGATATTAATGTGCTCCCAATTAATGAGCTGCAACATAGCTGGATTTCATGTATAAGGAAGAAGCCGAGAGGAGGACATCTTCAGTGAAGCACGAGGCTCCTGGCATCCTGATACTCACTTCATACTGACCCAGGTGGAAGAGGGCTGCAGAACGATTAGCATAGCACAGTGAAATGTCCTCAGTGTTAGGCTTTGAATGTGAAATTCCCTGCAAAACAATGAATTGTTAAAGGCATAAATGGAAACTAGCATATCTAAGGACATTTTTTTTTTCTGGATAATAAGGGCTCTACTAATAAAGACTGAATGAAATTGGGAAAGTCACTATGTTTTTATGTGTTCCAGCTGCTTCAGTTCATTTTTAACTACCTTAGAGCAAAGCTGTGAAAACCAAGTGAAGAAATAAATATTCAACACTTTGAAGATAGCAGCATCAGACACAGCTTCAACTGAAAACAACAATAAAGGCAAATGAAAAAACTGAGGAAAATATTTGCAAGCAAAATTCTGCATTTAACAAAGGGTGTGTGTGGGATTGGGTTACAGCTCAATGGTGGAGTACTTGCTTCACATGTGCAGGGCTCTGGATTTGATCCCTAGTGACAAATAAACAAACAACCAAATAGAAACAAAGAGTGGGATTGTTGCAAATAGAAATTCACTAAATAAGAAAAACAAAGAGTTAATATACGAAAAACAAATAGCTAATTTACATATGGACTGCCAAACACATGAAAACGAAAGCAAAAAAGGCTTACTTTTCTCCCTCTCATCAAATTGGCAAGAATAATAACCTCAAAGGTGGAGTCTCAAATGATTAGAGAAAAGATGGGGATTATTCAGTGAAAGTATTGGGACAAATAGGTAGCCTCTGAGAAAAAGTAAAGTTAGCTCAATGTATGAGAAGTGTTTCTCTAGGAAATACAAATGGATTAAACTTTTCTGGTGGTAGTGGGGGGTGCTGGGGATTAAACCCAGGGCCTCACACATGCTAAGTAAGTGTCCTATCACTGAGTTACCCTCTCATTCTGCCACCTCCTGCCTTCCAATGGATCAAACTCCTAACATAAAAAAATGCAACTATAATAGCATTGGAGGAAACTGTAGGAATAGTCTAAACCCAGAAGTCATAAAAGGTTAACAAATATGACCACATAAAGATAAATTCTTCAGAGAAAAAAAAAAATAAAAGGAGCCAGGTGCAGTGGTGCATGCCTGTAAACCCAGCACCTCGGGAGGCTGAGGCAGGAGGATTGCAAGTTCAAAGCCAGTCTCAGCAACTCAGCGAGACCCTGTCTCAAAATAAAATATAAAAAAGAGCTGGGGAGGGCTGGGGATGTGGCTCAAACAGTGGCGTGCTCGCCTGGCATGCGTGCGGCCCGGGTTCGATCCTCAGCACCACATACAAAGAAAGATGTTGTGTCCGCCGAAAACTAAAAATAAATATTAAAAAAAAAAAAAATTCCCCCCCCCCAAAAAAAAATAAAAAGAGCTGGGGATGTGACTCAGTGGTTAAGCACCCCTTCATTCAATCCTTGGTACCAAAAAACAAAAACAAAACAAACAAACAAAAAAACCCCAAGCAGTATCAAAAAGCAAACATTAGGGCTGGGCTTGTAGCTCAGTGGTAGAGCACTTGCTTACCACATGTGAGGCACTAGGTTTGATCTCCAGCACTACATAAAAATAAATATAAAAAAAAGTATTGTATACAATTAAAATCATATAAAATATATATAATATATTATATAATATAAATATAAATAATATAAAAAAAATATATATTTTTAAAGCAAACATTGGACTGGAAAAAATTTACAAGTCATATTACAAGCAAAGAGTTAATTTCTTTTTTTTTTTTGAGAGAGAGAGAGAGAGAGAGAGAGAGAGAGATAGATATCAATATTTATTTTTTAGTTTTCAGCGGGCACAACATCTTTGTTTGTATGTGGTGCTGAGGATTGAACCGCATGCCAGGCGAGCGCGCTACCCTTGAGCCACATCCCCAGCCCCGAGTTAATTTCTTTTTAATTTGTTTTTTGTAGTTGTGTATGGATAGTATGTCTTTTATTTTTATTTTTTTTAAGAGAGAGAGAGAATTTTTTAATATGTATTTTTCAGTCTTTGGTGGACACAACATCTTTATTTTATTTTATGTGGTGCTGAGGATTGAACCCAGCACCCTGCGCATGCCAGGTGAGCGCGTCACCGCTTGAGCCACATCCCCAGCCCCAGTATGCCTTTATTTTATTTGTTAATTTTTATGTGGTGCTGAGGATTGAACCCAGTGCCTCATACATGCTAGGCAAGCACTCTGCCACTGAGCTACAGCCCCAGCCCAAGAATTAATTGCTTTATCAAGAGTTTCTACAGATCAATAAGATGACAACCAATATTTCAATAGGAAAATATGCAAATGATATGGACAGTTCTTTTGGGAAATACAAATGGCTCTAAAACATATGAGAACATGCTCAACCTGATTCATAACAAAATGCAAATTAAAATCATTCTGAGACATCATTTGTCACATATCAGTTTGGCAAAAAAAGATAAATAAATAAATAAATAAAACAGCACGTTGAGTTGGCAAAGGAATGGGATAATAGGCATTCTCATTGAGTTGCTAGTGGCACTGCAGACTGGTCTGATGATTATGGAGGGCAATTTAGCAATATATATAAATACTTTATTATACATTTTATATATACATACAAAATCTCCATTGACCCAGCAATTCTTCTTCTAGGAAATGATTCTATAAATATGATAGTTTATCTTACAGACATGTATAAAACAAAATATATGAAAAATTTCTCATCATAGAATTGTTTGATAGAAAGATAAGAAGAAACATACATACTCATCTATAGACTACTGGTTAAATAAATTATGATACATCCATTTAATGGACTATCATGTAGCCATTAAAAAAGAATGAAGAAACTCTTTACCTACTGATGTGGGATGATCTTCAAACTTACTGTTAAATACAAAACATATGGTGTCAAACAGTTTGTACAGAATGGTATCATTTGTGTAAAATGAGACTGGGAGTGTAGAAGTGAATATTATTTATTTATTTGTGGGGCTGGGGATCAAGCCCAGGGCATTGTGCATGCTCGTCATGTGCTTTACCACTGAGCTGTACTTCTGTCTGTGGTTTGTTTGTTTTTTGTACCACAGATTGAACCCAGGTACAAAAAACTGAGCCACATCCCCAGACCTTTTAATTTTGAGACAAGGTCTTCCTAAGTTGCCTAAGGCCTTGCTAAATTGCTGAGGCTGGCTTTGAACTTGAGATCCTCCTGCCTCAGCCTCCCAAGTCTCTGAGATTATAGGTGTGTACCACCGCCCCTTTTATTTTATTTTTCATTTTGAAACAAGGCCTCAGCCCTTTTTATTTTTTATTTTGAGATAGGGTCTCACTAAGTTGCTTAGGGCTTTGTTAAGTTGCTGAGGATAGCTTTGAACTTGTAATCCTCTTGCCTCAGCCTCCCGAGTCACTGGGATTACAGGCATGTGCCGCTGGGCCCTGCCCTAACCTTAACCCTAACCCTATATTTAATTAAAAATCAATTTTGTTTTAAGAGACAGCGTCTCACTATGTTGCCCAGACTGGTCTTGAACACTTGGACTCAAACAATCCTCCTGCCACTGTGATTATTCACTTATATGTGTGAGAAATATGATAGTTACAGTGTTAATTTATGGGGATGGGCAATGAGGTGGCTAGGGTGCAGAAGCAGACTACACTGCATATTCTCAGAACTTTTAAAATCTAACTATGCAAACATATTTACTATTAAAAAATAAATAGATATAATAATAAAACCATATGGCCAGTATTACTTAGGAGATGAAATGAACATTCCATGCTCTAATAGAAGGCATGTCAACTAGTTCTCTCCAAGAGATCAATTCAGCATCAGGTATCAAAGGCCTTAAAAATATATTGCCTTTGATCCTATAGGTTTATCCTAAGAAAATAATTAGTTGTATACAAATATTTACATAGAAAGGTGCTTAGTGTAGCACTATTTTACCAAACATATGTCAACATTAGATGCTAAATTAAGTCCATTTCTTCTCTGTAATGTAACACTAGGCCAGCTGTAAAACACCATGTTCTAGTGGAAAATTTAATAATACAAGAAAATGGACACAATAAATTGTTGAGGGGAAAAAGCAGGTTACCAAACAGTAAGTGCAGCATTACCCCAATTTTGTAAAAGGAAAACACATTTTCAGAGAAAAACCGTCTAGATGGATGGATATAAGCAAAGATGTTAACAGTGTCTATCACTGGTTATGAGATTTTTTTACTCTTTAGACTTCTCTATATTTTCCAAAGTAACATGTATTACTTTCACAGACAAAAACAACAAGTATTATTTTTAAAAAGAAAGAAAATAGTAGCTTTCTAGAAAATTGCAGGGCACCATAATTACCCAAACACTAGCTTTAGGAAATAGGAAGCTCATCTCCCTTCATATCCAAAACAACCTTAATCTTTTATCTGACTTAATTTTTTTTTCTGACTTAATTTTTTATTTTATTATTTTTCCTTCAACAATTTTTCAGGTGATCAGATTTTTTTTTTTTTTTTTGGATGGTGTTTCTGGGAATCAAATTCAGGGTCCATGCACACTAGGTAAGTCTTCTATTGCTGAGCTACATCCCCAGCCCTCCATGTGATCACGTTTATGATGCACATGTATAAAGCTGACAAGATTAATTCTTTTTTTTTTTTTGTACTGAACTAAGGGTCACTTGGTCACTGAGCCACATCCCCAGCCCTATTTTGTATTTTATTTAGAGACAGAATCTCACTAAATTGCTAAGCACCTCTCCATTGCTGAGGCTGGCTTTGAACTCACGATCCTCCTGACTCAGTCTCCCAAGACGCTGGGATTACAAGTGTGCGCCACCATGCCTGATTTATATTAGTTTTAAATAACTATTAAGCCAGCCTGCACAGTGACACACGCCTGTAATGCCAGAGGCTTGGGAGGCTGAAACAAGATGATCATGAGTTCAAAGCCAGCCTCAGCAACAGCAAGGTGCTTAGCAACTCAGTGAGACCCTCTGGGTTCAATCCCTGGAACCAAAAACAAGCAAACAAACAAAACTTATAAGCCATTTATCATTAAATCATTATTTCTAATGGATTTTACTCCTTCAGCAATCACTAAAGTTAAATACTTTGTTATAACACTACAAAGCAGGGTTTTTATCAGTTGCAGATGCTGTTGTTATTGACAGTTTTTGGAAAATTAATTCCAAACTTTGAGTTTAAAGATTCAGAATAAGGGTACACCCTTCAAGTCACATTTTGGGGTGGGGGGTGCTGGGGATCAAACCCAGGGTCTCATGTATGCTAGGCAAGCCCTCTACCACTGAACTACACCTCCAGGCCCTTGTACTCTAAGTTGCCCAGGCTGGCCTGGAACTTGTGATTCTCCTAATTTAGCATCCCAAGTAGCTGAGGTTACAGGTGTGTGCCACCATGCTCAGCTTATACTCATTCTTTTAATAAATAAGATCACAGACCTGATGGAAGGGATTGATATGTACTTACTTTAAGATCATACAAATTTCTTCAAAACTATTGAAAAAGTCTCTCTGGACCTTATTCCAGTTTCTACCATGGAAGCAGACCAATAAGGGTAAGATTGTTACAAGCCATGATTCCTCATAAATCTACTCAGTGATGGTTAATATAATTTAAAATATTTGCAAACGATAAAATGGAGTTTAACTGGGCTGTGGCAAATCAAAATGTGGAGATGAGCTTCCTATTTCCTAAAGCTATTTCCTTAAGTTTGAAAGTTTTCTTTCAAACTTAATCTAAGTCATTTTGGTTCTGAGCTGACACTGTGGCTATTTAAAATCTAGTTGTTCTCTAAGTCAGGAATATTAAGTAGATGTCTGAAGGAATAAAGGAATAGAAGTTTCTTAATGAAATTCAGAGCAGGCATGCCAGTAATCCCAGGTACTTGGGAGGCTGAGGCAGGAGGATTGCAAGTTCAAGGCCAGGCTGGGCGACTTAGCAAAACGCTGTCTCAAAAATATTAATAAGTAAGGAGCTGGAGTTGTGGCTCAGTGGTAGAGCACTTGCCTGGCATGTATGAGGCACCGGGTTTGATTCTCAGCACCATATATAAATAAATGAGTAAAATAAAGACCCACCAACAACTAAAAAATTCATATTAAAAAATTAATAAATAAACACAAATAAAAAGGGCCATAGATGTGGCTCAATGATAGAGAACTTGCATAGCATGTGCAAGGCCCTGGGTTCCATGCCTAGTACCACAAAACAAAAGGAAAAAGAGAAAAAAATTCAGGACAGATGAACTACCCTTTGTTTCAGAATACAACCAAAAGCAGAATTCTATCAATTTACTTTTTTCAAATCCAATGCATGATTTATAGACAAAAATATCTGGCTAGAAATTTAGTAATATTGCTCTATCTTCTGCAGAAATATGCTCTGTTGAATTGCTGGACTGGGAGCATTTTACCTTAGAGTACAGCACTGCAGCTCCTGTATAATCCTTCTCCTGGAATTTATTGTTTCCTTTTTCTCTGTAGAAAAGGGGAGCATTGGAGTCTTTTTCCACCAGGTAGTCTCTAGAAAGTCTTTTTAAAAATATCTCATCCTCAGGTCTTTTTGAAGAAGGAAAGAGAAAGGGGGGAAAAAACAACAGAAATTTGTTATTTCAAGGGAAGTTCCAAACCATAACACTTGAAACAAGAATGTGTGCCTGAGAACACTGGAGCATACAAGTCTGTACATGTTTCGGAGGAAAACACCTCATGGTATTCTTCTGATTTCTTGAAATAATGCTAATGTTTTATTCTTTATCTCATATTTATTGATTAATGAACCATTCTTTGGATCATATATCATAAAGAAGATTGGATGTGGAGAATAACATAACACATGGCTTCTTTGTACCAAAGAGTATTCTTCACTTAAACTGTGTTGAAAATACTTGTTACTGGCCGAGGAGAGAAAGAGAGACAGAGAGAGAGACAGGATATGAATCATAAAGTACATGTAATGAATTGTTAATATCTGGGGCATTTGGAAAAAGGCTATCATACAGCGATTCTTTGTATGATGTTGGCAAGTCTGATATTATTTCAAACTCTAAAAGTTTTAAAAGTAAATATACAAGCTGAGTACCATGGCACATGCCTGTAATCTCAGGAATCGGGAGGCTGAGGCAGGAAAATTGAGAGTTCAAGGGCAGCCTCAGCAACTCAGACTTAGTGAGATCTTAAGCAACGTAGTAAGATTCTTAAAAAAAAAAAAAAAAAAAAAAGAAAATGAAAAAACAAAAATGTTGGGGATGTAGCTCAGTGGTAAAGTGCCTTTGGGTTCAATCCCCAGTGTCCAATACAAAACAGAAACAAAAAAATAAGTATTCAAGTACTCTACATAACAGAATTAATAAAGTTGATTTAACATATAAATACACACATACATTAGTAATAGAGAATACATCCTTCTTTCCAATAAAGAGAAACAGTATAGAATAACCTGTACTATGCTCTTTAACTATAATGCCATAGAGTAAAATATGAATAACAAAAGTAGAAACAAAGATGATATGAAAAATAAAAATTCTCTTAAGCAATTCTTGGAAGAATGGGGCAGGGGCTGTAACTTAGTGGCAGATAGCTTGCCAAGCATGCATGAGGCACTAGGTTAAATCCGCAGCAGTATATAAAAATAAACAAATAAAATAAAGGCATTCTGTCCATGTACAACTACAAAAAAATAAAAAAACCCTACAGAATGCTTAAATATGGCTTTAAAATTTTTGTTTTCAAGAACCAATAATAAAAAATACCTTCTATGGGCTAGAGGTGTAGCTCAATGGTAGAGCACTTGACTAGAATACAATAGGCTGTGGGTTTAATCCTCAGCACTGCAAAAACAAAACAAAACAAACAAACAAACAAAAAAACCTCCTTTTACACTGTGATTTGGTATGCTGCTTCTATGTATGTATATAGTATATTTTTAAAAAATTGTCTTTGCTGTGTATAAGTTAAAAATTGTTACTATTAAAAGTGAATTAATATTTAAATATAATAGACAAAATCACAACACAAAAAAAATTAGGAACGATTTTATTTAATTCAAAAGCTATGCTTGTGGGCTGGGGTTGTGGCTCAGCAGCAGAATACTCATCTAGCACATACGAGGTCCTGGGTTCAATCCTCAGTACCACATATAAACAAAATAAAGGTATTGTGTCCATCTACAACTAAAAAAAATTAATAAAAAAAGGTATGCTTGCTTGCCTGTCCTAAATTTACTCCAGTTCAGAACATATGGGGACAATATTCCCATGTATATCTTCATAGAGCATATCCTTTTTTTGATACTGTGGATTGAACCCAGGAGCACTCTACCACTGAGTCACAACCCCAGTACCTTTAATTTTTTTATTTTGAGACAGTGTCTTGCTAAATTGCCCAGGCTGGACTCAAATATGCAATCTTCCTGCCTCAGTCTTCAGAGTTGCTGGGATTATAGGCAGGAGCCACCATACCTAACTCACTATAGAATCTATTTTTATGTGTTTTTGTTTTAAGTTAGGTTAAACCTGAAAATCCTAGTTCAGATAAAATGGTTGTGGTAAACAGCAAGAATAGCAAAACTGTTTTTGCATAACATAGATATTTTTTGAATTTTAGATCAAAATAATAACAAACTGGGCTGGTGATGTGGCTCAAGTGGTAGCGCGCTCGCCTAGCATGCGTGCGGCCCGGGTTCGATCCTCAGCACCACGTACAAACAAAGATGTTGTGTCCGCCAAGTACTAAAAAATAAATATTAAAAAAAAAAATTCTCTCTCTCTCTCTCTAAAAAAAAAAATAATAATAATAACAAACTCATGTTTTATAATTATTCTTTGGTATAATTAAAAACTAAGCTGCAATAATTCATTCTTTTCTTCAGGTACCAAGTTTAACTCAAGTCCTTGCCTATTTTTTAACTGGATTTTCTGTTGTTGAGTTGTAGGAGTATTTATGTATTTATATATTTTTATGTATTCTGGATCCCTTATCAGATAAGTGATTTGCAAGTATTTTCTCCCATTTTGTGTGTCTTTTTACTCTCTTGATAATCCTTTGATGCACAAAAAATAAATTTTGATGAAGTCTAATTTATTTTTTTCTCTTGTAGCTTGTTTTTGGTATCATATCCAAGGAATCATTGCCAAGTCCAATATCATGAAGATTTTTTTCTCATGTTTTCTTTTAAGAGTTTAACTGTTTTAGCACTTAAATTTTCTTTATTCAATTTGAGTTTATGTGTGTGTGTAGACATAGTGTAAAATAAAGGTCCAGTTTCATCCTTTTACATGTGGATTCATACAGATGAACCAAGTACCTTATTCCCCCAGTCTTGACTTCTTTCTCTGGAGCCCTACAGAAGCAATCTCTTATGGAATCAGTTGGCAAAGCAGAAAATTTCAGTCCCAGTCATAGAGTACAGAAGTACTCAATCAGAAGTTTGAGATTGGAAATAGTAGTTTAATAACTGGCACACATCCAGGTAAACATATTGTTTTCCTCTGAACCATTTGAAAGTAAGTATAGCCATTATTGAATTTCACCTCTAAATATTTGCAGGCCTCTGCTAAGATAAAGGATATTCTGCTATATAAGTACAATATCATTATCACTAAAAAAAATTAACACAAATTCAAATATCATCTAAATTTACATTTTCCCTATTATTCTTTTCTTTTTTTTTTGGGGGGGGTACCGGGGATTGAACCCACTAAACTGCATCCCCAGTCCTTTTTCTTTTTAAATTTTTGTAGTTGTAGATGGACAGCAGGCCTTTATTTTAATGTTCATTTTTATACGGTGCTAATGATGGAACCCAGTGCCTCATTCATGCAAGGCAAGCATTCAGCAACTGAGCTACAGCCCCAGCCCCTGCCAGTCCTTTTATTTTTTATTTTGAGACAGGGTCTGGCTAAGTTGCTGAGGGCCTCACTTACTTGTTGAGGCTGGCTTTGAACTTGCAATCCTCTTGTTTCAGCATCCTGGGTTGCTGGGATTACAGGCGTATGCCACTGTGCCTGCTTCCCTATTATTCTTAAAATGTCCTTTATATCTTTTTCTCATGTCAACCCTATCCAGGATTAAGGTTGTATTGAAGTATTGAATTTTTTTTTTTTTTTTTTTTAGTGGTACTTGGATTGAATTCAGGCATGCTCTACCACTGAACCACATCTCCCCCACCCCCTTTTATTTTGAGACAGGGTCTTGTTAAATTGCTGAGGTTGGTCTTGAACTTGTGATCCTCCAGCATCAGTCTCCTGAGATGCTAGGGTTTTAAGTGCGTGCCACAGTGTCTGGCCAATTCTTTTTAATAAGTAACATTTTGAAGACTCAAGGCCAGGAAAATATTCCACATTCTGGTTTTGTCTCATTGTTTCCTCATGATTAGAATCAGATTCAATACTTTTTTGTTAAGAATATTATTATACAAGCTAGGTGCAGTGATGCAGGCCTGTAATACCTGTTTAGCAAGACCTTGTCTCAAAATTACAAAAAAAAAAAAAAAAAAAAGGCCAGGTGATGTGGCTCTCACCCATAATCTCAGCAGCTCAGGAGAATCACAAGTTCAAAGTCAGGCTCAGCAACTTAACTTTTTATTTATTTATTTTTACTAAAAATAAAAAAGGGCTGGGGTATAACTTAGTGATAGAGCATCCTGTGTTCGATCCCCAGTAACACCCCCCCCCCCCGCCACACACAAAAGAATATAGGGCGCCTGGCATGGTGGTGCAGACCTGTAAACCCAGTGGCTCAGGAGGCTGAGGCACGAGGATTGAGAGTTCAAAGCCAGCCTTAGCAAAAGTGAAGCGCTAAACAACTCAGTGAGACCCTATCTCTAAAAAAAAAAATACAAAATAGGGCTGGGGATGTGGCTCAGTGATGAAGTGCCCTTGAGTTCAATCCCTGGTACCGCACCCCATAAATAAAGAAGAAGAATATAGGGCAACTTCCTTAAACTGAATGGTATTCCTTAAATGGTATATACCACAAATCAATGGTAAATATCCTAAATGGCTATAACTATTCAACATTGTACTAAAGGTTGAACTAAAGCTATGAAATTAAAAAGTAAAATAAGAGGTATAAATATTGAAAAGGAGGATAACTATTTACAGATATAGTTACTCAACCTAAATATTCCAAGTGGATTAGAATAATAATGATGAAGTAACATGAAAGTACAGTTGGATGGCCAGCTCTAAGATAATAAAGAATTTCTTTTATTTACATTTCAAATCACCAATTAGAGAGTGTTATGGGAGGGGGAAAGATTACCTTACAACAAAGTAAGAATAAATCTAACAGGAAATGTGCAAGACCTATATAAAGAAAACTATAAAACTTTACTTAAGCACATAAAAGAAAACCTAAATAAATGGCAAGACAACTCTTTACTTGGATGAAGAAATTTAATATTGTAAACATGTCAGGTCTCCCTGAATGAATCTATAAATTCAACGCAATCCCAATCAAAAACCCAACGAGAGGCTGGGGATGTGGCTCAAGCGGTAGCGCGCTCGCCTGGCATGCGTGCAGCCCGGGTTCGATCCTCAGCACCACATACAAAGATGTTGTGCCTGCTGAAAAACTGAAAAAATAAATATTAAAAAATTCTCTCTCACTCTCTCTCTCTCCACTCTCTCTTTAAAAAAAAAACAACCCAACGACATTTTTTATGGAATTTGACAAACCAATTCTAAAGTTCAAATGGGGGAAATGCATATACCATAGTCAAGATATTCTTAGAAAAGCACAATGACTATGTAAGTCACATTTATACTACAAAGTTCCCTGCTTTTTTAGTGGCTCTTCCTCCTACTTCTGGCAAATCTCAGTGGATAAATCATTCCTGGGTTGAAATAGGATTGACCTCAACATCACAATAGGGTCTGGAAATTGGAGGGAACCACACATCTGTATTTGAAGGAATATGAATGTTATTGCATATGATCAGTTAGGTTACTCTGAGTTCAACTCAGAACTTTTACTGAAAGAGGCCAGAAAGATAGCCTCTTTCCTTGGAGCTATTTAGCAATCAGGGTGTGTCCAAGGCTGCAAATAGTTACAGCATCCACCAGATGCAGAGTCTGAGATGAAAAAATATGGAGTCTGATGAAATCCTCTGAGCCTCTGGATAACAACCCAGTCTGAAAATAGATTTGCTTTTGCACACCCTAGTTTCATAGCTATCAGTTTCATAATTTGAGCTGAGTTTCAGTTACTTGAAACTGAACAGAGTCCTGAAGAGATACTGGAAAGTCATGGTAATTAAAACCCTTTGGTTATGGTAAGTAGAAATATAATAATGATTCAATAAGTACGGAATTTTGAAGCATTGGGGAAAGGTTGGACCATTCAATAAATGCTGTGGAAAAACTGTTTATGCGGGGGGGAGTTAGAATATTCCTTCACATCATACAGATATGTACATGAATCATAATTTCATATTGTATATCTTAAATATATAATAATTTTTATTTTTCAATTATATCTCTACAAAGCTGCAGATGGATTACAGAGTTAAAAGAAAGCAGAGGGGTGGGCTGAGGTTGTATTGTGTCCATCTACAACTAACTAACTAACTAACTAAATAAAGCATAGGGGCTGGGGTTGTGGCTCAGTGGTAGAGTGCTTGCCTAGCACTTGTGAGGCACTGTCCATGTACAACTAAAAAAAAAATTTTTTTTTAAAGTGAAGCATGAACTGCTTATAGTGGTGCATGCCTATAATCCCAGTGACTCAGGAGGCTGAGGCAGGAGGATCACAAGTTTGATGCCAGCTGGGCAACTTGCAGCCCACTACCCTCTCAAAAAATAAAAAAAATTAAAAAAAAAAAGAAAAGAAAGGGATGAGCACCCCTAGGTTCCATCCCAAGTATGGCCAAAAAAAAGGCATAAACTACCAAAAAAATTAGGAGAAAATCCAGTAGCTTTGTAATTTGGGGGGAAAGCAGACTACCCTAACTAAGCAAGACACATAATATAAAAGTTATAAAGGGGGCTAGGGTTGTGACTCAGCAGTAGAGCGCTTGCCTCTCGCGTGCGAGACCCCGGGTTTGATTCTCAGCATCACATACAAAAATAAGCAAGTGAAATAAAGGTGTTGTGTCCAACTACAACTAAAAAAAAAAAAAAAAAAAAAAAAAAAAAGTTATAAAAAAGCCAGCTATAAACGCTAAAACAAATACACATAATTTATATACTATCATCCCTTGCTTCCTGAGGGGCATTGGTTCCAGGGCCCCTGCAGATAATAAAATCTGCAGGTGCTCAAGTATCTTATATCAAATGATGTAGTATTTGCATATAACTATGCACATCCTTTCTTATGCTTTAAATCATCTCTAGATTATTTACAATATCTAATAGCATAAAAGCTCTATAAATAGCTGTTACACTATATGCTTTAGGGAACCATGATAAGAAAAAAGAATTCTGTACATCTTAGGACTGATAAACACCATAGGCCTAATTACATATTACATGAGCAAGATGCCCAGACACGCAGCAAACAATGCTCAAACACTGAGTGCTGGAGAGAGATTGAGATTTGATTTTGTGAAATGGCAGGAAGCTACTGCAGGGTTTGCCACACATCATGTCATTTGGTGGATTAAGTATAGTTTTGGGCGCAATTCAAGTTTTGCTTTTTGGGACTTTCTGGGGATCCCCCCAAATGTTTCCCACCCAAGTTTTGGTGAATCCATGGATACAGGACCCATGGATATGGAGGGCTGACTATATGGTGAGACACCATAAAAAGGGCTAAAAGATAAAACAGACTAGGAGGAAAATTTTTTTTTTTTTTTTTTTTTAAAGATAGAGAGGGGAGAGAGAGAGAAAGAGAGAGAGAATTTTTTAATATTTATTTTTTAGTTTTCGGCGGACACAACATCTTTGTTTATATGTGGTGCTGAGGATCGAACCCGGGCCGCACGCATGCCAGGCGAGCGCGCCACCACTTGAGCCACATCCCCAGCCCCCTAGGAGGAAAATTAATAACAAATATAGCAAATAATCATATAGCCAGACTTGTGAAGATCTATACATTTATAAGAGAAAGATGACCTATTGAAAATATGGGCAAAGAACACAAATAACCAATTCATAGAAGAAAAACAAATGGGTTATGTCAGAAAAATAGCATTATTTCACTAATAATCAGAAGTGTTCAAATTAAAATGAGAATTTTTCAGTTCTAGAAGTACATCTAAATCTTTTATTGTTGTTTCGAGATGAGGATCTAACTATGTTGCCCAGGCTGGCCTTGAACTCTTTTGAGTTCCAGTGATCCTCCTGAGTAGTTGGGATTGGGGGTATGTGCCACAATGTCTGGCTTGTTGTTCTTTTTATGGATTCCAATATTTCATTGAACTCCATCTTTTTTTTTGTCTACTTTGTCCATTTTTTCCTTTATTTTCTTTTAAATTTTTTTTTTTAGTTGTAGGTGGACACAATATCTCAGCCTTCTATTTTCTTAAATATATTAATTATAATTATTTTAAATTCCTGCTTACAAACTCCTATATGTGGACATGAGTTGGTCTGTTTCTAATATTTATTTATTTTTCTTCTGATTAATTATTGGTCACTTTTGTGTACATTTGCACATATAGGTTTTTTGTTTTGTTTTTTGGGATACTGGAGACTGAACCCAGAGGTGCTCTACCACTGAGCTATCCCCCAGTTCTTTTTATTTTTTGAGATAGAGTCTTTTGGCTTCCGTTTCCTCCAGGACAGTTCCTCTGCTAGGGTCCAGCCTGATCCTTGGCCTGAAATTATCCCAGGAAAGAAAATGCTAAAAAATGATTACCTAGGAAGAAGTTGTCCCTCTCTGCAATTTTAGTCCCTCTAGCTCTTATTGCTATCTTATGTCTTTAAAAACATTTATTAAATAAAAGATTTTTAATTGCATTGAGAGTGTTACCTTCTGTGATCTATTATATCCTATCCAGAAGCAAAAGTACATATGCCAAAGAAACATAGCATTCACAGTACTACAATAGATAAGATTTGAGAATGATGTGGGATGTGAGGGAAAGGGAAAGATTAGACATGATTCCTAGGTATATATAGTGCAATTCATTAAGAGATTACATAAGATGATATGACATAGCATGGGGGAAGATCATGAGTTCAGTGTTTAATATGGAATGACTCTTAGGTTTCTTGTTGAATATAATGAATGAAAACAAGCTAATGCAATTCACTAAGATAGGAATCACTGAAAGGGAATATAATTTTGAGGGTGGGATCCTGAGTTTGGTTTTGAATACATTAGATTTTAAGTATCTTTTTTGGGGGGTGGGGTACTTGTAATTGAACTCAGGGGCACCTGACCACTGAGCCACATCCCCAGCCCTATTTTGTATTTTATTTAGAAATAGGTTCTCACTGAGTTGCTTGGTGCCTTGCTTTTGCTGAGGCTGGCTTTGAACTTGTGATCCTCCTGTCTCAGCCTCCCAAGCCACTGGGATTACAGGCGTGCGGCACCGTACCCAGCTGAATTTTAAGTATCTTTGAGACTTTCAAGTAGTCAGCTGGATTCAGATATCTGAGTCTCAGAACAGAGGTAAGGGCTAGAGATAATGATTTTAAAGGTGATCAGTATACAGGAGATAACTGAAGTCATAGGTGTGAATGTGACCACCTCAGTTGAGAATACAGTAAACAGGAAAGAAAACCCATGCTGGAGTCTTAAGGAATTCAATATAAACAACCAGGAAATCTCTTCTTTAATTTATATTGCTGTCAATTCTCATTGATTATTATATTTTGCTGTGAATAAACTGTATTGGGACAGCTATCTATTTTCCAAAGTTTTACCAGCAGTTTTCTATTTTTGGAAATTCTGCAAAGGAAATCCACAGATCCTGTAGAGCTTTAGATATTATTTTTCAAACTATAGGTCATGACTCAGTGGGTCATGAAATTGATTCAGTGGGTCCTGATTAGCATTTTTAAAATGAGATAAGTAGAAGGGAAAATATCAAAGTGTATCATATGCAATAAGTATCTATACCTTCTTGCTTGGTGAACTTATCCAGATTCACGGCTCTTAAAGCCATGTTCAACATTAATATTTGTGTGTGTGTGTGTGTGTGTGTGTGTATACACTGAAGACAGGGCATTCACTAAGCCTATCCCCAGTCCTTTTTTTTTTTTTTTTTTAATATTTTTAGAGACATAGTCTCACTGAGTTGTTTAGGGCCTTGCTAAGTTGCTAAGGCTAGCTTTGAACTCGTGCTCCTCCAACCTCAGCTTCCTGAGCTGCTGGGATTAAAGGCGTGCACCAGCGCACTTGGCTCAACTTTCATATTTGTATCTCTACCCCAGGCCTCTCTCCTAAACTCCACATTCAGATATCACCAATTGCAAATGTATTCTGTAAAACGAGCAAACAAAACAAAACAAAACATTCTTAGCTGAGGGAGTCTACTAGATATCTAAAACTCCAATATGAAGCCCTCGTCTTTCTTCCTGAAACAGCCACCTCTGTAGCCTTCTCTAGTGATGACACTGTTATTCTTCTACTTCCAGAGAGTTGCTTTTTACATTCTCTAACACATTACATTCCACATGTCAGGAAAGCTATTAAATCTATACCTCAGAATCCAGTTGCTTCTCCCCTCTGCCACTCTGGCCCAAGTTATCATCATCTTGTCTCTCACCTGGGTTAATACAACTGCCCTCCAGTCCTCTCTGCTCCGACCCTTGCTACTCTCAACACAGCAGTCAGAGTATTCCTTTAAAACAATGGTCAGCAAACTTATTTGGTATAGGCCAGAGAGTAAATATTTAGGCTTTGTGAGCCAAGAGACAAAACCAAAGCTCTTACAAAAGTACTTACATAACAAAAATAAATTTCCCAAACCTTTTTATTGACAAAATTCAAAATACAATTATAATAGATAACAATTTTTTTATAATTCAGGTCTACTATTGCAAAAACTGAAATTTTCTTTTTTTAAAATGGGCACCATTTTGCTTAGTGTACAAAGCCTGTGTTCCTTATCATCAAATCAATTGCAACTGTTTATCTGTAAAAACCATTACTAGTTGTGGGCTACACAAAACAGTAAGTGGGATGGAGTTACCTTTTGGGCTGTAATTTTGCTAATCTCTGCTTTAAAATATAATCAGATCATGTTACTCTTCTCCCAAAACTCACATCAATTAGTTTTCTATGTTCAATAAATTATCACACAGCATGAACTGCTAAATTCCCTAAAATACATAAATCTGAAGTTATTTAACCTTTCCATCAAAGAAATATTACTTCACAGCAAATGACAAAAGAGAACATTTCTCAGATTGAAACTTCCCTGGTTAAAGCTTCCATTCACTTACTGAAGAAGAGAAGAGGAGTGAAGAAAGATATCACTCAAAGTCTTTGCTTTGGAAATGGTGACCTGAACAGACTTCGGGAGTAAAGTCCACTTCTGAAATAGGTATGATTTCCATTCATCCACAGGCAGATCCATTCTATTTCAGGTCTGTAAAGTGAGTAATAAATTAAGAATTCAGAGTTCTACAAATGCATAATTCTAGAAAATCAAGATTTCTTCCAAGCAAATGTAAAGCAACAAAATCGATCCTTATGGTCTTCTACTGTAATTGTTCATATGCTGAAGAAGGATCAATATTTTGTCATGGCAATCCACTCAACAAACTCAGTCCGAAACATTTATCAAAAGCCTACTTTGTTCCAGGAATTATGGTAGGTAGTGGTTATACAAAGACAATCAGATTACAGTAGATAGCTACCATCCCAGTCCTTCTTTATTTCCATCTTCCCTAGTTGCCCAAGTTACTCCAGATTTTCTTTTCCACTCACACTAGCAACTGTTAAGTTAAATATTTCTCTCCATAAATCAGTTTTCTGCTTCAATCTCCAGATTATTCTTTCCATCAAAGCTCTCACCATCATGTGTGTGTGTGTGTGTGTGTGTGTCTATCTGTCTGTCTCTGGCTAAATTGCCCAGGTTGGCTTTGAATCTGTGATCCTCCTGCCTCAGCCTTCCCGAATAACTGGGATCACAGGCCTATGCCACTCACAGCTCATTGGAGGATTCTTTCCAGAGTGTTATAACAGTCTCCATCCCCTCAATCTCATCCTTCCTTCCCTTTCAAATCTACTCCGCACATTGGGAGAGACCTCAGTCCTCTGTCAATTCATTCCTCCTAGCATACAGGGAAACCCAGTACAAATTCTTCATTATTTGATCTTTGGCTTACTTTCTAATTCTCCTCTTCCTCGGTATCCTATCATACTGAGCTACTCATTGTTATTACCAGGCTTGCCAGGTAATTTCCTCTCTCCAATGTTTTTGCATAGGCCATTTGTTCTTCCAGAATCCACAGTCACTTGGAGTCCACCTGGCAAATACCCACATTTACTGGATTCGGTTCAAATGGCACCTCGTCTGGGTTGCCTTCCTGATTTTCCACCTGTGATGCATCACACTGGGGGCCCATACCTTGTCTACCTTGAGTGTGGGCTCCTCTGGGTAGAAATTCCCCAAACAGACTGTGCTCACAGCTGAGGCTTCTTTACCTTCAGGGATCCCACGGTGCCAAGCTCTAGGCCTGGCACGGGAGGGAGGCCTGCAGTGGGTTGCCCAAAGAACCAGGTCACTGCTTTGACTATATTTAGAACAGTTATCAGAAAACAACTCTATTCTCTGGGCTACCCTGCGGCCCATCGGCCTTGGCGGGTACGCTTCCGAAACCCCCGCTGCGAAAAGACCTGGAAGAGGGCGCCGGCGCCTTCAGGGGCTCCCGCCAATCACTGCGCGCGCAATTTGGATCAGAGCCTCACCCCCAGGACCCGCCATCCCGCCACCTGGCCTCGGATCCAACCACGGGCCAATCACGTGGACCGCCCATCGAACCTCGACCAATGCGATGGCTGCTCGGCGCCTAGGCCCGCCCCAGCGTCGCGCACACGTCGGGGGCGGGAGTGGCGCGCACAGTTTCTCCGGCCAATCGCTGCACAGCCCGCGGGACCCCGGTAGTGAAGTTGGGGAGCCGAGGAGCGCGAGCGCGGGAGTTAGAGCCCTGGAACCATGGTTGGACCCTTGAGCGAGGGGGCCATTGCGGTGAGAAGACATCTGGAAACCGAGCCGGTGGCTTCGGGAGGCTGTAGGCCCCGGAGCTGTGGGGAGCGGAGCGGGAGGGAGCCGCAGGCTATGGGGAAGGAACCCTGGAGGGGGAGAAGTGGAGGACCTTGGGGAGGGATAGCCTAGGGTCTCTCTCTATCCTTCCTGAAAGGATTTTTTCGTTGTCTTTCAAACGGGCTTACTTTTCTAATTAAGAAAACAAAACAAACGACCCCCCCCATCATCCACCTGCGGCCACATTGTCTCCTCCTCTTCCCCCATCCACACCCAAACTTCGTAGAGTTGTTCCTTTCCCCTGTGTTTCATTTCCGTACCTCCCACTAGCCCTCTCCAATCAGACAGTCCTCTGATCACTATAGAAAACTGGTGAAAGTTACCCGTCCAAGTCGCCAAGTTCGACAGCCACTTTTCAAATTTCAACTTAGATGAATACTCAGAATTGTTTGGGCCTGTTGATCCGTGCTGCCTTTTGCTAACACTGTCGTCTTCTGGGTTCTGTGGCTCAGCTAGTTTTTCCCATCGTATTTGTAGGCCTCTTTTTGTAAATTTCTGTTCACTCCAGATTCCCTCTAGGCCCTCTTCTCCCTGGGCAATTTCATTGCCATCTAGATGTCAGTCACACTAATTTCTTTGTGCCAGCCACCTTTACTCTAAAAGAGGAGCTTCTGTAGTCTGTTTGCCTTCTTGATTCTCAAAGCCATCTCAAATTCAGCAAATGCATTACATAAGGGGTCCCTAAGTCGCGACCTCTTGATGATGTACTTGCCTCAGCGAATGATACCTTTAGAAAGTTATGCTAGCAGGAAATGGAGGAGTCATTCTTCCTACATTCTTCATCACTCTGGTTGCCCAGGCAATTACGAAGTGAAGTGTATTTTATCTCCATATAGATCTTTTAAGCCCATTGACTTTTCTCCACCCACACTAGCACCATCATTTCTTGCCCTGGCTGCTCTCACTTGGCATACCGTGCTCCCACCATTTCCATCTAGCCTGTATACTATCTACCTTTGCCTTCTCTCAGTGCCCTGATCATTCTTTTTCTTCTGCCTGGATTGTTCTTGACTCCTACCTCACTAGCTAACATAATGTTCAAATTCAGATCAATTACTGTTTCAGGAAAGTCTTCATTTGACTTTCCTTACTAAACAAATAATTTTTTTTTTTTTTGGTACCAGGGATTGAACCAGGGGCTTAACCACTGAGCTACATCCCCAGCATTTTTTAAAAAATTTTTATTATTAGTTATTGATGGACCTTTATTTATTTATTTGTTATATGTGGTGCTGAGAATCGAACCCAGTGCCTCACACATGCTAGGCAAGCACTCTACCACTGAGCCACAATGCCAGTCCCCAACTCTCATCCCCAGCCTTTTTTTTTTTTAATTTTTTTTTTTAGTTATACATTGACACAATATCTTTATTTTTGTTTATTTATTTTTATGTGGTGCTGAGGATAGAAGAACCCAGGGTCTCTCACGTGCGAGGCGAGCGCTCTACCACTGAGCCACAACCCTAGCCCATCCCCAGCGTTTTTAATTTTGAGATAGTCTTCTTGAGTCGCTAAGGGCCTTGCTAAATTGCTGAGGCTGGCTTTGAACTTACAATCCTACTGCTTCAGCTTCCTGTGCCACTGAGATTACAGGCATGCACCACCACAGCTGGCTTAAATGTCTTTACTTTGAGACCTTAATTTCTCTTTATTTGCTTATTAGATGTGTGACTTTGGGCTACATACTAACCTCTTTTCCTTTCCTGTAAAACAAGGGAAATGATACCTGTTACTTGTAAGGTTAGTGGGAGGATTAAGTGCGTTATTACTTTCTTTGTGTGTGTGGTGCTAGGGATTGAACCCAGAGTCTTGTGCATGCAAGGCAAGCACTCTGTCAACTGAACTATATCCCCAGCCCGTGTTATTACATTTTAAAGTGCTTAGCCAGCTGCCTGATACATGGTAAACTGCTGAGGCTTTACCAAAAGCTTTACCAAACTTGCGAACTTCCTGCCTCAGCCTCTAGTTGCTGGGATTACAGGTGGTGCCTGATATAGTAAATGTTTAGTGTATATTTCCTATTATAAATAATTATATATATTTACATTTTTGTTTATTTAGTTAATATAACTTTCTGTGCCCTCCAAGAGTCAAGTGATTATTTGAATAAATTGGAATTTTTAAGTGCTGAAGCCTGGGAAGTGATCACAAATGGTAGTCCTCATTTAATTTATAGCTATTCCCTTGAGACTTTAAGACAAATTGGGAAAGACAAAGTGGTACTTCACTTTCACGATTTTTTGGACCGGGTACTGGGGATTGAACCCAGGTTGCTCTCCCAATGAGCTACATTCCCAGCCCTTTTTATTTTTTATTTTGAGACAGAGTTGAGAGTCTTGCTAAATCGCTCAGGCTGACCTTAAACTTGCCATCCTTCTGCCTAACCTCCCAAGTTTCTATGATTACAGGCCTGCACTACTGTGCGTTGCCCAATGTTTGACTTTTGCCAGGGGGCGGGGGGGGGGGGCGGGTACCGGGAATTGAACTCAGGGGCACTCAACCTCTGAGCCATATCCCCAGCCCTATTTTGTATTTTCTTTAGAGGCAGGGTCTCACTGAGTTGCTTAGCACCTTGCTTTTGCTGAGGCTACTTTGAACTTGTGATCCTCCTGCCTCAGCCTCCCAAGCCGCTGGGATTACAGGCATGCACCACTATGGCCCAGTGTTTGACTTTTAATTTGTCTTTTTATGTTTAAATTTTGTTTCTTGTGGACAGCAATAGTTCATTCTGACAATTTCTGCCATTTAGTTGGAATACTCAAACCACTTACACCTAATATAATTATATATTTAGGTTTTAAAATTTTTGTGTTGCTACTTGTTTTCTATTTGGTTTGTTTTTTTTTTTGTTTGTTTGTTTTTAGGTTTCCTGACTTTTGGATTATTTATATATTTTATTTCTTGATTCATATTTATCTCTATTGATGATTAGCTGTATTCTTTACTCTTGGACTGTGTATTTTCTTAGTCAGCTGGGGCTACTATATTAAAAATACCATAGCCCTGATGGCTTAAACAGACACTAATTTTTTTTTTCATTTCTGGAGACTGGGAGTCCAAGATCAAGGTACCAGTAGGTTTGATTCTTGGTTAGAGCCCACTTCTTGGATTTTAGACTGCTGTCATCTTGCTATATGTTCATGTGATGTCTGTGCTTTTGCAGGGAGAGAGCACTGGTCTCTTATCCCATCGCGGGAGGGTTGTTCCATGTTTATGACCTCATTTAAAACTAGTTGCTTCCCGGTGGCTTTACCTAATGCAATCATATTGGAGAATAGGGTTTCAACATATCAATTTGGGAAGTCACAAACATTCAATCCAGGGGCTGGGGTTGTGGCTCATAGTAGAGCATGCGCCTAGCATGTGTGAGGTCCTGGGTTCAATCCTCAGCACCACATATAAGTAAATAAATGAAATAAAGGTATTGTGTCCAACTACAACTAAAAAATAAAAATATTTAAAAAACAAACATTCAATCCATAATTTTGTTAGAACCCTCTTTTTTTTTTTCCCCTAGAATTTCTTTTGTAGTTGGAAATGGACAGGTACCTTTATTTTATTTGTTTATTTTTAAGTGGTGCTGAGGATCTAACTCAGTTCCTCACTCGTGCTAGCCAAGTGCTCTGCCACTGAGTTATAGCCCCAGCCCTAGAATCATCTTTAGACTCTTAAAAATCATTGAGGCCCACTGGGAGTTTGTGGGTTTTATTTTTTTAATTTTTTTTGGTTTATATTTGTAATATTTATAATTTGAAATTATAACCAAGATGTTTAAAAATGTTTACTTATTTAAAATAATAGTACAGTCATCCATTAACACAAGTAACATTTAGTGAAAAACATTTCAAAACAAAAATAGTGAAAAAGTGGTATGTTTTACATTTTTGTACACCTCATTAATCTGGCGCTTGGTAAAAAACATGATATGTAGGTTTTCATATCCACTTCTGCATTGTCTAGTTTGGTTTGAATTATATGAAGGAAATATGGCCTCACACAAGATAATGTAATTGAAAAAGGGAGGGGTGTTTTAATATCCTTTTATGGCCCTTTCTTTCTTTTTTTTCTCTCTCTCCCTCTTTCTCTCTCTCTTTCTTTCTCTCTCTCTCTCTCTCTCTCTTTTTTTTTTTTTGGGTGATGCTGGAGATTGAACCCAGCTGCTCTACTACTGAGCTATATCCAGGCTGGCCTCAAACTTTGAATCCTCCACAACCTCTGGAGTAGCTGACATTACAGGGATGTGTTACCACACTGAACTCCCTGTGTGTGTGTGTGTGTGTGTGTGTGTGTGTGTGTGTTTAGTTGCAGATAGACACAATACCTTTATTTTTTATGTGGTGCTGAGGATCAAACCCAGTACCTCACACATGCTAGGTAAGTGCTCTACCTCTGAGCCACAACCCCAGCCTCCCCCCCCCTTTGTGTTATTTTTAACATGTATTAGTCATTTGGGAAATATTAGCTCATTACATTATGCAGATCTTCCAAATGTTGATGTATTTCACTATATCAAAAACTCAAATTCATTAACATTACCAGTGATTTCATGAGAAAAGTATTGTGAAGCTTTAAAGTTGATAGTAGTGAATGTAAATATTCAAAAGTTCTGATTTTTACAAGGAAATACTTTTACTTTTGGCAACAGATACTATTTGTTGTTTTCTTTGAAAACAGGCATTCCTGTGATTTGTTCAGAGTGATAAATTAGATTTTTCAAATGACTGACTGACTTTTTTTTTTTTTTTTGGTACTGGTGATTAAACTCAGAAGCACTTTACCATTGAGTCACATCCCCAACCCTTTTTATTTTGTATTTTGAGATAGAGTCTCAATAAGTTGCTTGTGGTCTCACTAAATTGCTGAGATTGGCCTTGAACTTGAAAATCTTCCTGACTCAATTTTGCTGGGATTACAGGCATGTACCACCATGCCCTACATATTCCTACAACAATATTATGTGTAGTTTATTCCATATACTGTAAAAAATATGTTGGTTTTTAATGATGATTTGAGTGCGTATCTTACAATCTGTTTTTACTCTTTCAGGCCATAATGCAACAGGGAGATACATCCATAAAACCTATTCTCCAGGTCATTGTAAGTACCTCTGTATGTAATTTTATTTCCCTTTAAAGCTATTATATAGTCTTTTGCCATTTGTTCCAATAAGGTCTTTGAGAAATTTTTTCCAATTCAGGATGTTGAATTTTTTTTTTTTTTTTAATTTTTGTGTGGATTCTACCAGACTGTTAAAACTGGAGCCTTGTTTTCTTTTCTTTTCTTTCTTTTTTTTTTTTTAAGAGAGAGAGAGAGAGAATTTTATTTATTTTTTACTTATCGGCGGACACAACATCTTTGTTTGTATGTGGTGCTGAGGATTGAACCCGGGCCGCACGCATGCCAGGCGAGCGCGCTACCGCTTGAGCCACATCCCCAGCCCCGGATGTTGAATTTTTTAAAAAATATTTTTATTTGCAGATGGACATGATACCTTTATTTCACTTATTTTTATGTAGTGCTGAGGATTGATCCCAGTGCCTCACACATGCTAGGCAGGTGCTCTACCACTGAACCACAATCCCAGCCCAGGATGTTGAACATTTTTTAGACTCATGTTAAATATGTTTGATGAAGAACATACAGATTTGTCCACTTCAGGAAATTCTTTCCATCACTGCAAAAAAAAAAAAGTAGGCCAGTCCACATCATACCTGGGAAAGGAATCAGGCCTTTTTTTTTTTTTTTTTTTTTTTTAAATTATGTGAGCTAAAGTTAAACCTTTGGGGGGTTCAGATTTAATGCTTTGTGTCTATGTTCTTTTCCATGGTTGGTCGATGACTGTAATGCATTAGTACAATTCTTATTTGTCACTTTGCTTTTAGACTTATCTTGTTTAAATCTGCCTTATGTGTAACCTGCAGAGAGATACCTAAAATGAACTTCAAGTTCAAGTAAATGTATCAGCTCTGCCCCATATCATTAGGTGCATTTATTGCATGTGTCTTTCTGCTTCCATCTCCATCCCAATTGTAAGCCCCTGCAATTCAAGGATTTTTTAAATTTTTATTTATTATTTTTAGCATGTTTCCTATATATTATCTTGTATAAAATAGGTACCTTGTTTTTTTAAATTATTATTACTTTGGGGATGATTTTCAGCCAAATTTTAGTTAGGGAAGAGGGAACACAGAAGTATTGGTCTGTATTGTGTTTGAGGAGAGAGGTTGGTGGGAAAATCTAATCCAGTTTTTCCTTTGTTTAGGTTTAAGTGGTAAAAGAATGAGAATCTTATCTTCTTCTTCTTCTTCTTCTTTTTAAATATTTTTAGTTGAAGATAGATACAATACTTTTATTTTATTTGTTTATTTTTATGTGGTGCTAAGGATTGAACCCAGTGCTTCACATGTGCTAGACAAGCACTCTACCACTGAGCCACAAGCCCAGCCCCTCATTTTATGTTGAACTAATGGCAAACCCACTGTCTACCACTAAGGTTTACTTATCTTTGGGGATTGGGCGGCAAATCTGGCTAATGAATCAAGTTTTCTGTCCTAGAACATCCGTCCCATCACAACAGGGAATAGTCCACCGCGCTATCGACTGCTTATGAGTGATGGATTGAACACTCTGTCATGTGAGTATGATATATAAATCTAAGAATTTGTATTTAAATAATAAAAGTACAAGTAGTACTTAGATTTCAATATTTTAGCACCTTCCTGAAGTCAGCATTTGCTTGACTGTGCACTTTATTCAGAATTGCAGCTCTTGGAGAGTGTTCTAACAATAGACTGGATGTAGTGGAAAGCTGCCACTTGGCTTAATTAATTTTCACTAACTGGTGCTCTACGTTTTCTTTGATTAATTTCCCTAAGGATGATATTGACATTTAGTGACTGTGATGGGTTAGCTGTCCTATACTTGCATTTTTGGGGATTTTATTTCCGTGTAGGAAGCTTTAAAAGGAAGACAGGAAAGAATTTTCAGAATAAGGGCTTGCTATCTCTAGTCACAATGTGAAAGACCTAGAAAAGACTTTTTTAGTTTTTGTCAAGAAACCTAAATAATGAAAATAATTAATTTTGGCCCTTTAAGAAATATATACATTTAAGAATAGCAGCAGATGTTGAACACATAGTTGATTATACTGTTTTTGAGTAGGCAGAATCTGATTAGTCCTTGAATAGGACCATATTTAAGTCATTCTTTTTCTTTGTAATTAGCTTTCAGATTCTTAAGACTAAATTGTTTTAGAGGCTAAAGTAATCTTTGTGCTTTTCAGCTTTTATGTTGGCAACACAGTTGAACCCTCTTGTTGAGGAAGAACGGTTGTCCAGTAATTGTATTTGCCAAATTAACCGATTTATTGTTAACACTCTGAAAGATGGAAGGTATGTGTTATGTTTTCTGTTTTATTTTATTATAGAATGGAGTTTGAACAGAGAATTTTATTAGATGCCAAAATTCAATTAGGAATTTTTTAAAGGCAGTAATGAGTTTGAGCTCAGGTGTCTAAAACGTGGTATCAAGAGAAATATGGCAACAAATCGGAAATCTCAGAGCAGATCAAAGCAGAATGCATAACTACAATTTTTTCTAATTTCGTTTTCTTTCTTTTTTTTTTTTTTTTTTTTGATACTGGGCTTTGAACCCAGAGATTCTGTACCACTGAGCTATACCCCCAGCTCTCTATATTTATTTGTTTAGATTTTGAGACAGGGTCTTGCTGAGTTTCCCAGGCTGGCTTCAAACTTTGTGATCCTCCTCCCTTAACCTCATGGGTTGATGGGATTAAAAGTTTGTGCCACTGCACCAGACCTCATTTCTAATTTCTTCCTTGTTTTTAGTATCTTTTAATGAAGAGAAGAAGTCACTTACTACAACAAAAAGACATATTTTTTGTTCCTTTTTTTAATACCTTTATTTTATTTATTTAAAAGCTGTTTCTTTTTTTAATACCTTTATTTTATTTATTTATTTTTATGTGGTGCTGAGGATCGAACCTAGGGCCTCGAATGTGCTAGGTAAGCGCTTTACTGTTGAGCCTCAGCCCCAGCCCTAATGATGTCCCTTTTTTTTTTTGAGTCTTTTTTTTTTTTTTAATTTTATTTATTTTTGTGCTAGTATTGAACTTTACCATGAGCAACATCCCTAGCCTTTTGCATTTTTAAAAAAATTTTGACACAGGGTCTTGCTAAGCTGCTGAGGCTGGGTTTGAAACTTGTGCTTCTCCTGCCTCAGCCTCCCAAGTAGATGTTATATGCTAGAAGTACAGTGGGGAACAAAACTTAATCCTTTTACTAAATGATTCATTTTACAGGGGAGGTGCTTTATATTCTATTTTCCTGTCTAGTTTTTCAATTACAAGATGTAACCAAAACACATGAGATGCAAAGATGACAAGCATTCCCATATGACTAAGGATATATCAATGTATGTTAAATTATCTGTATATTTCCAAGCAGCTTTTCAATTTATTTCTGTTAGGTGTATCTTTATCCTTGTATTTGTTTTTTTTCTTTTTGGGGGGTACTAGGGATTTAATCCAGGGGTGCTTAACCACTGAGCCACATCCCAATCCCTCTACTTTTTTATTTTTTATTTTGACAGGGTCTCGCTAAGTTGCTTAGGGCCTTGCTAAGTTGCTGAGGCTGGCCTCAAACTTGTGATCCTCCTGCCTCAGCCTACTGAGTCGATAGGATTATATAGGTTGTGCCACCACACCCAGCTTATCCTTCTTTTAACTTTTAACTTTCTGTTGTAAATTTTGAATGACTTTTATAAATCGCATATAGGTATAAAATTCAACTTGAGATTTAATTGGTGTTGATTCTTTTTTTCTAATTTTATATTTCTGTATTTTGTTTGTTTGTTTTTTTGTTTTAATTTTTCTCTCTTCCTGTCTGGGATTGACTGAGTTTCCTCCTTTTCCCCTACTGGTTTGTAAGCTTTATATTCTATTTCTGCTTTCCTGGGTAATTCTTAAATTAAAAAAAAGATCTATATTTGAGTGAACATAGGTTCTAAAGCATGTCATATTTTTATGTGTTTTTACCATGGTTAAAAAGAAAAAAAGTCTTAAAACTTTGTTTGGATTGAAGGTTCAACTTTGTTTTTTATTTCCTCCAGTTAACTTTATTCTCTCCTAGAGTCAGCACCTATTGAGGGTTGCTTATATTTTGTTAGCTCATCTTTGCCTCTTTAGCCACACTCCTTCCTTTTTGGTTCAATTTTTCTTTCTTTTTGTTTTGTTTTAATTGCTGAGGATTGAATCCTAGGGTCTTCTATTACCCTAGGATGCTTTATTACAGAACTATATCCCCAACCTTTGTTTTGTTTTGTTTTTGAGACAGGATCTCATTAAGTTGCCAAGGCTGGCCTCCAACTTGCAATCTTCCTGTTTCTGCCTCTCTAATCACTAGGATTACAGATGTGTGCCACTATGCTGGACTTGGTCAATATCTTTTTCTTTCTTTCTTTGTAGTTGTTGATGGACAGAATGCCTTTATTTTATTGGTTTATTTTTATATAGTGCTGAGGATCAAACCCAGTGCCTCATACATGCTAGGCAAGCACTCTGCCACTGAGCTACAGCCCAGCCCCCAACTTGGTCAATTTCTAAAGCACATCTTTTAGAAACTTAAAGGGAGAGTTTGAATGATAAAACTATTCTGTAAAAATGTCTTTATTTTGACTTTTGGTTAAGCTGGTTTTATCAGGTGTCAAATTCTAAGTTGAAAGTTTTAATCATGTCACTTAAAGATTGTGATACTTCAGGGCTAGGGATGTAGGTCAGTGGTAGATTGTATGCAGGAGGCCCTGGGTTTAATCCCCAGCATTACAAATAAGAAAAAAGAATGACTGAGGTTGTTCTGAGAAATGCATTTAGGTAATTTTGTCATTGTGTGAACATCATAGAGTATATTTACACAAGCCTAGATGGGAGAGGTTTGGATGTGGCTTCTTGGTGCAGTCAAGAGATATAAACATGAAAAGAATGAAGCTGCTGCTAGCATAGCATGGCAACTGTTTTAGATTTAACTTGTTTCTCTAGTAATCAGGAGTACATTCTAACAATAAAAAGTATAGTACATAGGGGCTGGGGTCATGGCTTAGTGGCAGAGTGCTTGCTTCACAAGTGTGAGGCACTGGGTTCAATTCTCAGAACTGCATATAAATAAATGAATAAAATAAAGCTCCGTCAACAACTAAAAAAATTTTTTTAAAGTATAGTAAATACATAAACTTAGTAATATAGTTGTTATTATTATCAGGAGTTGTGTACTATACATAATTGTATGTGTTTTCCTTTTATGTGATTGGGCTTGAAAATTCTAAGATGATCCTAAAATATCTTATTATTCTAGAAGAGTAAGGAAGTCATGTCAAAATGACAGAAACTGGTGTCAGGGCCTTAAAATTGCCAAATTGGGACAACTTAAAAATCAAGATAGTAACAGACTTAAGCCTATTGGAGGAGATAGGAATTCATAAATCCTGGATAGATAAATGAGTGAATGTATGTGATTGGAATAGAAAGACTTTTCTTATAACAGACTGCCATCTTACAAAAAATGAAGGAATTGTATAATTAGAAAATCAGCATTTGGCTACCATCATGGTAATGACTGATTCATGGTAAATGCTGGTTAAGTTTCTAGTGGCTGCTACCTCAGATTTGGTGCTTTAAAGCAATAGAAACTTACCAAATAATAACAAAATAAAACAACAAACTATTTTGTCTGGAGTTCAGAAGTTGAGATGTTTCACTAGTGTCAGCAGACTGTGTGTTCCATCTGGAAGCTTTGGGAGAATGCAGTCCTTGACTCTTCCAGCTTCTTGTGGCTGCTGGCATTTCTTGACTTATGGCTGCATCATTCCAATCTGTGCCACCATTGTCATATTGCCTTCTCTTTGGCCTGTCAATTCTCAGTTTCCCTCTTATGAGGATACTTGTGATTGCATTTATGACCCTTCTATGATGATGTTCTCATTTTAGCCTTCAAGTTAGTTGCATTTGCCAAGTCCCCTTTTGCCATATCAGGTAACATTCACAGGTTCCAGGAATTAGGATGTGGGTATGTTTTGTGGAATCATTATTCAACCTACAACAAATACTAAAACAAGTGGGTGAAGATTTGATAAGAAGATATTTATAGAATTAAAGTACCTCTTAACAACATAACTATTAATTAAAAACAGAAAAGTTTTTTTTTTTTCTTTTTTTTTTAATCTTAAGTTCTGGAGATTGAATCCAGAGGTGCTCTACTAGTGAGCTGTATCCCAAGCCCTTTTTTAAAAAATTTCTTATTTTGAGAGAGAATCTCCTAAATTACTTAGGACCTTGCTGAGTTCCTGAGGCTGACCTCAAACTTGTGATCCTCCTGCCTCAGGCCCCTGTTGCTGGGTTTACAGTGTGTGCCACTGTGCTCAGCTAAAAAGTAATTAAAAAAAAAAAAAATATATATATATATATATATATATATATATATATATTAATTATAGATGGACATTATATATTTTTTAAAAATCTTTATTTATTTATTTTTATGTGGTGTTGGGGAACCCAGGGCCTCACCTGTGCTAGACAAGCGCTGTACCACTGAGCCACAACCCCAGCCCGACATTGTATCTTCATTTTATTTTTATGTGGTGCTGAGAATCAAACCCAGTGCCTCATGCATGTTAGGTGAGCCACAACCCCAGCCCTAGAAAGAAATTTTAACAGGGAAGAAACCTGACATATTCTAATGTCACTGATAAAATTGCCAGTAATGCAACAAGTGAACATCATGTGTCACTTAGTAGAATACAGTAGTAATTCAGAAACTATTCTGTCATATTCTTGCCAAAGGTATATAATTTGTATCCAATTATGAGGACGCCTCAGGCAAGTGAGGGATATTTACAAAATAACTGATCTTTGATCTTCAGAATTTCAAACTTGAAAGTAAAAGAAAAATTTACAAACTTGCAGATTGAAGGAGTTTAAAGAGATGTGATAATTAAATGTAACTAGATCTTTTTGCTATTAAGGGCATCATCCAACTGGGCAGCATGGTGCTCACCTGTAGTCCCAGCCTCTTGAGAGGCTGTGGCAGGAGGGTCCTGTTTGATAAACCTGTCTCAAACTGAAAAAGGTTGGGGGTGTAGCTCAGTGGTAGAGTACACATGGGTTAGATCCCTAGTCCCCCCACCAAAAAAAAGGGCATCATTGAAACAGTTGATGAAATTGGAGTGGGTTATGGGGATTAGATAGAAGTATGAATATTAATTCCTTTTTTTTTTTTTTTTTTTGGTACCAGGGATTGAACTCAGGGGCACTTGACCACTGGGCCACATCTCCAGCCCTTTTTTTTTTTTTTTTTTTTACTTAGAGACAGGGTCTCACTGAGTTGCTTAGTGCCTTGCCATTACTGAGACTGGCTTTGAAACTGATCCCCCTGCCTCAGCCTCCCCAGTCACTGGGATTACAGGCTTGCACCACTGCACCCAGCTTAATTTCCTAATTTTGATGATTTTATTGTGGTTAGGAAGTTGAACTAAAAATTTCAAAGTTTCACACTGTGTTTAGTTTAAAGTTTTTTTAAGTGATTTAACACAAATGAATGGAAGGAACTGGTTTAATCAGACAAATTTTTCTTTACCAGAAGAAAGAAACTTCTGTGAATTTCTGGGAAGATTTAAAGAAGTCAGGCTTGGTGGCGCATGCTTGTCATTTCAGTAAATCCTGATGCTGAGACAGAATGATCTCAAGTTCAAGGCCAGCCCTTACAATTTAGTAAGAGCCTGTCTCAAAATAAAAGGGCTGGGATGTAGCTCAGTGGTAGAACTCTCCTGCTCTCCCACCTAACAAAGACAAAATGTATAAACAAATTTAAAGGATTAAAGTGGTTTTAAAATCTGTTAAATTAATTTAAGGACATTTGTATTTTTGCCAGCCTTCCTTCTCTTTACCTCCTTAATTTTGATTCTCTTGACTAGTTTGATTTAATTCAGAAACTTTTTTTTCCTGGGATACTCCTGTTCCCTGATACCAATCTATTTGCCTTTATTCTAGAATGACAACCTGGCTGGGTATCTGTTTTGGAGTTCCACTGTAGTTTTACCCTCAGAATTTTAATGTTCATCCGTAGAAGTCAAGACCAGCCTATTCTGATTTCTGCATTTACGCTGTTTTTTGGAGGGGAGTAGGTACAGGGATTGAACTCTGGGGCACTCAACCATTGAGGCACATCCCTAACCCTATTTTGTATTTTATTTTAGAGACAGGGTCTCACTGAGTTGCTTGGCACCTCAATGTTGCTGAGGCTGGCTTTGAACTCGAGATCCTCCTGCCTCAGCCTCCCAAACCACTGAGATCCTCCTGCCTCAGCCTCCCAAACTGCTGGGAATATAGATGTCCACTACCGTGCTTGGCAATTTCTGCCTTTTTTCTTTTCTTTTTAAAATATTTTTTTAGTTGCAGAAGGACACAATACTTTTATTTTGTTTGTTTGTTTATTTTTATACTTTATGTTCAGTTACTTACCTGGTTATGTTTCAATATCAGTTTTCTGATTTATCGGTCCCCACCCTCTGCCGGCATACGGTATGCTCTTTCAGTCTGCAGATTTAGTTCTTCTATTTTGAAGTTTTTTTCTGTGTTATTCCCTTATGCTGTTTTCTGTGTAATTTATTGAATTCCTGGGTAACTTTGTTCTCCATATAAGTCTTTAGTGTGCTTCAATCCTTTTTCTAATATGTGTTGGATTACATCAGTGTTTCTCAACATAATAGTTTTTAGCTCTCTTCTCTCCTTTGATGTTTATGTTTTAAGTATTAGATGTGTAATAATTTCTTAACTTTTTAAAAAGGTCCCTGTTCTGTGTCTTGTTTCACCTAATCTTTTGGCACATGTATGTATGTATATATGTAAATTTTTTTTTTAATTCAGTCTTATTTAATTTGTGAATCACTTTTGGGAAGTATCCATTTCCTTTCTTGGCCTCTGCATTCTTCCAGGCTGGGTTCTTTCATTGTCTTTTCGCTTCCCTTGTTCCTTTCATTTTTATGCATTATTGTCTTGCAGTATTGCTGTGTTGTCTCCTTTTGTCTTGTTTGTGCTTCATGTGGACACTTCTGTCCAGACTTGCTGTTTGCTCTAACTATGCTAGGTGTGCCTTCTTGCCAATCTTGTCGCTTGAGACCTGTTATCTTTCACTCCAGGCCACCTTTGTGTGTTTTAAGCTGTGCTTTCCATCCATTTTCTGTCCTTTAGGACATGATTATGGGAAAGGGTAGAGGACCTTGCTGGAATTGAGTACCGTCCTTCCTGGGAAACTCTTCAATGCCTGTTCTCTCCAGTCAGGAATCAGTTCCACTCCCATGGGATCTGCTTTATTTTACTACCTTTTTTTTTTTTTTTGGTAGTGGTACTGTGTTTTGAACCCTAGGGTGTTCTACCACTGAGCTACATTCCTAGTCCTTTTTATTTTTTATTTTGAGACAGTCTCCCTAAGTTGCTAAGGGTCTCACTAAGTTCTGAAGCTGGCCTGGAACTTGCAATCTTCCTGCTTTAGCCTCCCAACTAGCTGGGATTCCAGGAGTGTGTCAGATGCCTGGTTCTTAAATATTTCTATTTTAAGGGAAAAAATCTTTTAATCTTTTAGCATTATGAATTATTTTAATAGATTATCTAATAGTGAACTGTTCTTTTATTCCTAGAAAGTAAATTCTGCCTAAAAAATAATCCTCTTACCTTTCTTTCTTTTTTTTTTTTTTTATTGGTTGTTCAAAACATTACATAGCCTTTCTTTCTCTTTTTTAATCTGTTTTTATTCTAAATAATTTTAATTTCTTAAACAAATATGAGGCATTTAAGAGCACAGACTTCAAAGACTGAACAAACCTGCATTTTACATACTGACCCTACCTCTTACTAGAAGTATAACTTTATGAAAGAAACTTAATTCAGTATGTTAGTTTTCTTACCCGAAAAATATAGATGATAAAGACATTACTAGATTGTGTTAAGTGGTATCCTGGAACTAGTCACTATAGATTCTGAATGAAAATTGGATCAGATGTTAATTACTGAACTATTTTTCAAAGCAGCTTTACTGATATACCTTCTCACCAGCAGCATATGAGTGTGGAAGTTTCCACATATCCTAGCCAACCTTGTAATTATGTGATATAGAGTTTCAGCTAAAATATCAGATTCTGTAGAGTATTGTAGTATCTTTTGAGAATATATTCCTTTTTTTACTTCAGTTTACAAAAATTTGAAGTAAATATCAGATGTTTTCTTAGCAGTCCTCATCTTTATTCTTCCATATGAATTTTAGAGTTCTGTTATCGAGTTTGAAAAAACAAGCAAATATTGTGTTGGAATACAAATAATTGTGTTACATTTATGTAATATTTGATGTTAGGAGGCCTTTTTATGTAAGAATATGGTATGTATCCATTTAAAGGCTCTTGGATTTTTTAGATACACAGTTGTATTATCTCCTTATTTGATATTTATGTCATTCATTTTGTTTATTTTTAATCTTATTGAATTAGCTAGCACTATCAAAGTTAGACAGTATTGGTGGTAGTGGCTACCATATTTGTATACTGATTTTGATGGAAATGCTTAGTGCTTACCATAGTGTTTATCACATAAATGCATGCACTTTATCATGTTCAGGGTATTTTTTAGGTCCTTCTGTTATTCAGGGTTTTGTTAGCAATGGCTCTTGAATTTTTAAAAAAGCTTTTACTGTATTTTCATACAATCATATTTTTAATCTTTTAGCATTATGAATTATTTTAATAGATTATCTAATAATGAACTGTTCTTTCATTCCTAGAAAGTAAATTCTGCCTTAGAAAGTAATCCTCTTAGCTTCCTTTCTCTCTCTCTCTTTTTTAATCTGTTTTTATTCTAAATAATTTTAAATGTCTAAAACAGTAGAGCCAGGTATGGTGGTTCCAGTGACTCGGGACGTTGAGGTAGGAGAATTGCAAGTTCAAGGCCAGCCTCAGCAACTTAGCCAGACCCTGTCTCAAAAATAAAAAATAAAAAAGGACCTGGGTGGGCTGGGGTTGTGGCTCTGTGGTAAAGTGCTTGCCTAGCACTGAGGCACTGGGTTTGATCCTCAGCACCACCCAAAAATAAATAAATAAAATGAAGTTTTGCGTCCACCTACAAATTAAAAAAAAAAGAAAAATTTTTAAAGGAATGACTTGGAATGTATCTCAGTGGTACTGTGCCCTTGGGTTCAATCCCAGTACCAAAAAAAAAAAGACCATACAGTGGTATTGTGAGTTCCCATTAGAGCCCATTTTTAGCTTCGTATTTTACCTGATATCCAATCTTGCTTTGTGTACTCCTTTCCACATCCTCTTTCCTCTAAAAATTTGAAGTAAATATCAGACATTATATTATTCAGAAATATTTTTGTAAATACTTTCTAAAGAATTCTTAGCCATGTGCAGTGGTACACATCTGTCATCCCAGCTACTCAGGAGGATATCAAGTTTAAGGTCTTGGGGAATTTATTGAGATCCTGTCCAGGAGAGATATATAATAAAATAATTACTAATAAATATGTAATTAAACTAACAGGAGTGTTCTGAAAAAAAGAAATCATAGCTATAGCAAAGAGTAGAACAAGGAGACCTGATTTAAATGAGAGACTGGAGAATTATTTCTTGATATAATAATGTTTGAGATGAGAGGTTAAAAGTATTAGAGGGCTAGGGTTGTGGCTCAGCCGTAGAGCGCTCACCTAGCATGGGCCAGGCCCTAGGTTCAATCCGCAGCACCACATAAAAATAAATAAATAAAGATATTGTGTCCAACTAAAAAAAGACTTAAAAAAAAAAAAAAAAGTATTAGATGAAGCAGAATCAGTGGGAGTAAAAAGCCACAGAGGGCAGTCTGTACAGAGGTAGGCCTTGTGGCATATGGCAGGAATAGAAAGATGTTGGCTTAGAGGGCAGAGAACTCAGGAGGGGTGAGTTGAACCAGAGAGGTTAGAAAGGCCAGACCACATAAAGCCTTGTAAAACATGTCAAAGGTTTTTATTTTAGTTACTTATCTTACTCATCAAAGTGGTTTTTGGGGTCTAAGGTTTTGGGAAAGTTATTGAAAAATTTTAATCCGAGGTAAAGATGTGTCAAAGGCCTGTAAGTTCTTAAAGATAGGTAATAATTACATTTTTTAAAATACCTGCTGTCATAATTGGTTTTGTAATTATTTAGATAAGTATGTTTCTGAGAATTCATAATCTTTTGGTGCCACATACTCTCATGTTTAATAATCTAAATTCTTATCATGTCAGTGGCTCCTTGAAGATATGGTGTGTAGCAAGAACGCAGCATTTTAATTAAAGGACTACATGGGAAGTGAATACCCTGCAATCATTAAAAGGCTTGATAATGATGCAGTGAAAGATTAAAGGAAATATTTGTGTAGGAATTGATATCATATATTTCTCAAGTTATTCAACAATGAAAAACAGTTGACAAAGGGAGAATAGTTTTTATCAAAATGATTATTGAGGATAAGCTTTTTAAGTAGTTTGTTATTTAGGATGCTTCTGAATTTATTCTATCTTGTTTCTATTTTGCCCTTGTAGGAGAGTAGTTATTTTGATGGACTTAGAAGTTTTGAAATCAGCTGAAACAGTTGGAATGAAAATTGGTAATCCAGTACCCTATAATGAAGGTAAAATGCTCTTTATAGTTTGTACCCTCAACAGAATAACTCTTTATTGATCCAGGATTCTATTTTATGGATTCAGTTTGTTAGTCTTAATAAAATCACAATGATTTGGGGGATCTGGGAACAAGGTTATTCTGCCTTATTTTCAATACTGAAGAAATGATCTATGAAGAAAAAGAAAATGTAACAGATATTCTCTGTAAAATTCACTTAGAGTAGGCTAAAAAATAACAACTGTCTAGGATGTTATAACAATAGAGGGTACTATAGGATATCTGTAATATTATTGAGAAATGTGTTTTCTTAAGATTAGGGCACATTAATGTTTTTAAAAAGTGTGAGCCAGGCATGGTGGTGCACACCTGTAACCCCAGAGGCTCGGGAATCTGAGGCAGGAGGATCAGGAATTCAAAGCCAGCCTCAGCAATTTTGTCATGCTTTTTCTGTTTCTATTGATAATTATAATTGTGGGGGGATTTGTTTTGTTTTTGTTTGATTAATATAGTGAATGATATTGATTGATTTTTTTTTTTTTTAATGCTATACCAACCTGGGATTTCTGGGATAAGTTTGTGTCATTATGATGTATTATTCTTTTTACATATTGTTGGATTTGTTTTTCTAAGTCTACTTGATTTGATTTGATTTTTAGAATTTTTGCATATCTCTGAGAGAGATTAGTCAATAGTTTTTTGTTCATTAAATTATGGCTGACTTTGGTATCAGAATAACTCTGATCTCAGAATTGGTTGGAAAGTGTTCCTTCTTAAATTTTCCAAGAGTTTTGTATAGAAATTATAGAATTAGTAATTAGCATTACTTCTTCCTTAAATATTTAGTAGATGGGCTGGGGTTGTAGCTCAGTAGTAGAACACTTACCTAGCATGTGTGAGGCACTGAGTTCAATTCTCGGCACCACATATAAATAAATAAAATACAGGTCCACTGACAACTAAAAAAAATTTTTTTTTTTTAATGTTTAGTAGAATTCACCAAAGATGCCCAATGTATTTTGTTTGCTTGCTGTATTTATATATATATATATATATACACACACACACACACACATATATATATATTTTTTTTAATAGATGGGCATAATACCTTTATTTTTTATTTATTTTATGTGGTGCTGAGGATCGAACCCAGTGCCTCACATGCAAGTGCTGTACTTCTGAGCTACAACCCTAGCCCTTGTTACTTTTTATGAAAAGATTTTTATTTTTATTTTTATTTTGTAGTTATAGACAGATAGCATGCCTTTATTTATCTTTTCTTTTTTTTAATTTTATTTACTTATTTTGTCATTGTAGATGGACAGAATGCCTTTATTTTATTTGTTTATTTTTATGTGGTGCTGAGACTCGAACCCAGTGCCTCACGCACACTAGGCAAGTGCTTTTCCACTGAGCTATAACCCCAGCCCCGAAAAGGTTTTAACTTCATTTTTTTTTTTTTAATCAGATAGATACAAGGTGATTCAGGTTATCTTTTTCTTTTTCTGTGGGCTTTAATAGATTGTATTTTAAGAAATATAACCATTAAATTTGAGTTCTTGAATTTATTGGCCTGTATAAGTTTAAATGTTATAAATACATTAATAATTAGTTAATTAAAATAAATTAAAAGGCAGAAAATATCAAATGGATTTATATGTACTTATAAACATACATATATGTAGTTTCATATATAATATTCCCTCATTATTATTTTAGGGTCTGTAGAATTTATGGTGATATCACCTCTTTGATTCCTGATATTGGTAATTTTTTTCTTGTTTTAGTTTTTCCTTTTTCTTTCTTTTTCTTTTCTTTCTTTCTTTTTTTTTTTTTTTGTGTGTGTGTTGTTGTTGTTGTTTGTTTTGTGGTACCACTGGGGTCTGGTGCATGCTAGGTAAGAGCTCTACCACTGAGCTATATCCCTAGCTCTATGTTCTTTTTATTGTGATCAGTTTAACTAGAGGTTTATGTTATTGATTTGAAAGACCCAACTTTTAGTTTCATTGATTTTTCTGTTACGTTTTCTATTGTAGTGATTTATGATTTTGATCTTTAGTACTTCTGTTTACATTATATTTTAGATGTCTTTTTTTCTTAAAGTGGAAGCTACGTTTACTGAGACCTTTCTTCTTTCTAATATAGGTTATAGTGTTATAAATTTACCCCTAAATACTGCTCTAACAGCATCCAGCAAATTCTGGAATGTTACATTCTCATTTTTATTCTGTTCAAAAGACTATTATTTCCCTTTTTAATTTCTTTGACTTTGTGGTTTTTACCAAATGTAAAGGTTTTCTAGGGATCTTTTTGTTAATGATATTTAATTTAATTCTGTTGTGGCAAGGAACATACTTTTATGACTCAAATCCTGTTAAGTTTATTTAGTCTTATTTTTATGTCTCAGATTATAGTCTCAGTAAATTATGTGTGTACTTGAAAAAGGTGTATTTTGGTTATTGGATGGAGTATTCTGTCAGTTAAGTCAAGTTAGTGTAGTTCAAGGTTTCTGTATTCTTAACTGATTTCCTCTTGTTCTATTTTTGAGAGATTCATTTTAGACTCTGACTACAATTGTAAGTTTCTCTCTTTGCAATTTTTGTTAGCTTTTGCTTCCTACATTTTGAAGTTCCATTATTAAGTGTATAAGCATCTAGACCTATTATGTTCTTTTGATGAATTGATTCCTTTATCATTATGAAATGACTTTCTTTATTCCCAGTGAAAATATATGCTTTGAAATCTGTTTTAATACTAACAAAGCCACATTACCTTTTTTAAATTTAATATTAGCTTGCTATATCTTTTCCTATCCTTTTATTTGAATCTATTTTTTAAATACATCTAAATATTAAATATGCATTTTTATAGACAGTATATATGTGGGTCTTGCTTTTTTGTCCAGTTTGATAATTTCTGCCTTTTAATGGGTTGGGGGTTAGACTCTTTATATTTTGTATAGTTATAACATATAACTTAGTGATATGTTTAGTCTCTCCTTTCTATTTGTCTTTTATTTGTCCTATCTGGTTTTTTCTTTTTTCTTTATACTTTCTTTTTGGTTGAATTTTTTTATGATTATTTTCTTCTTTATTGGCTTCATTACTATAATTTTTTGTTATTCTATTGGTGCTTTAGGGTTTATAGTATGCATTTTAGTTTATCATGGTCTATTGTGGGTGATAATGTACTACTTCATGTATAGTATAGGAATCTCCCTTTTCTTTTCTCCAAACTTGGTATTATGGTTGTCAACAATTTTCCTTTTATCTGTATAATAAATCCTATAATACATTGCTACTATCTTTTTTTAAAATTTTTTTTAGTTGTAGAATGACACAATATCTTTATTTATTTGGTTTTTATGTGGTGCTAGGGATCAAACTCAGTTCCTCTGTGTTCAAGCAAGTGCTCTACCACAGAGTGACAACCTCAGCCCCTGTTACTGTCTTTGTTTAAGCAATTATTTTTTAAAAGAGATTTAAATAATAAGAAAATGTGTCACATATTTACTCATATAGTTGTCATTTCTAGTGCTCTTTGATTCCTTTGTCTAGGGCCACTTTTCCAACTGGTATCCTTTCCACTGGTAGTGAATTCTTTGGTTTTTTGTGTGTGTAGTGCTGGGGATTAAATCCAGGGCCTTGTGCATGCAAGGTAAGCACTCTATTAACTGAGGTATATCTCCAGTCCGAATTCTTTCAGTTTTTGTGTCTGAAAATATTTTCCCTTTGGCTTTCAGAGATATTTTTGCTGAGAATAGAATTCTAGGTAGACAGTTTATTTTCTTTTCAGGACTTTAAAGATGTCATCTTACGTGTATAGTTACCCTCAATGAATGAACTCTTGTATCATCTTCATTTTTATTCTTCTGTGCTTAACACTTTCGCTCTCACACTTTAAAAAAAAAATTTAAAAAAAAAATTGTAGATGGACACAATACCTTTACTTCATTTAGTACCTTTACTTTATTTATTTATTGGTTGCCACAGAATCGGACCCAGTGCCTCATCTGTGCTAGGCAAGCGCTCTACTACTGAGCCACAATTCCAGTCCACACTCTCTTTTTAATTCTTAAAAAAATTTTTTTAGTTGCAGTTGGACACAATACATTTATTTTATTTATTTCTATTTATGTGGTGCTGAGGAGCGAACCCAGAGTCTTGCACATGCTAGGCAAGCACTCTACCACTGAGCCACAACCCCAGTCCCTCTTTTTTATTTTTACAAGCTCTCACATGCCATGCTGTACACTGAGCTTCACCCCAGTCCTTTCATAGTTTCTTTGGATTAAAGATAAATGAAGTTGAACCCGATAAATTTTGTACTGAAAGGCTAACTACATCCTGTCGTGGTTATCGTATCTAAAACTTGGTCCTAGGGCTGGGGACGTGGCTCAAGCGGTAGCGCACTTGCCTGGCTTGCGTGCAGCTGGCCATGCGTGCGGCCCGGGTTCGATCCTCAGCACCACATACAAAGATGTTGTGTCCGCCGAAAACTAAAAAATAAATATTAAAAAAAAAATTTCTCTCTCTCTCTCTTAAAAAAATATAAATAAATAAATAAAACTTGGTCCTAGCCTTTGCCTAAGTAGAGTAAAGGAAGGGAAAAGAAACTTGGATTTCAATTCTGAAAACAATTACAGAATGGGAGAACGAGGGAATAATTTTAGAGATCAGTTGTTAGGGTAAGGAAGGAACTTGCCCAAAGTCACATGGTGAATTGCTTGAGGAAATGAGTTAGTATTGGTGATTTCCAGCTGAAGCCTCTTTCTGTTGTATCCAGGACTTTGAGGATTAACCTTCACACCAAACTTTTACCTACTGTATAAATTATATTTAGGTATGTAGATTGTGTGGGTGAATCCATTATGGGAATGTCAAATAATTGGAAGTTATCATTATTTCATATGTGCCCTTTAAAATGTATAATTTTTGAATTGAAACAATAAAGATGATCAGATTTTTTTTTCAGTAAACATTAATTTTTGTTTTAATTTTTAAATATATATATTTTTTAAGTATTTATTTTTTAGTTTTAGGTGGACACAATATCTTTATTTTAATTTTTTATGTGGTGCGAGGATCGAACCCAGTGCCCCATGTGCTTGCTGTACCACTTCGGCCACAACCCCAGCCTAAATATGTTTTCTGAAGTCAAAATTATAAAATTATATAGTCAGAGAAATCTTATCCTACTACTGTCTCCACTACCATGTTTTTTTCTGGCCACATTTTGTTTGTTGGTACATTATAATTTTACATATTAATGGGGGTTTTTGTTACATATTCACACATGGACACAATTTAACAATGTAATTTGGCCAATATCATTCCCTAACACTTTCTTTCTCTGTCCTTCCTTCCCACCCCCTATTCCCTTTCATCTACTAATCTCCCTTTGATTTTCATGAAATCCCTGCCCCCTCCCTTTCCTTTTCCTCTTTCTCTCTCTAGTTTTCACAAATGAAAGAATACATAGAACCCTTGACCTTCTGAGTTTGGCTTATTTTGCTTAAAATAATGATCTCAATTTTCATCCATTTTCCTGCAAATGATATGATTTTATTTTTCTCTATGGCACTGCTGCCCTTTATAGTGTTTTCTTTTTGTTCTTCATATATTTCTTTATGTAAATATAACGGAGCACAAATATTATATATTATCATTCTGTACTCCACCTTGCTTACAAGGCAGCATATTATGGCACTATTTTCTCTTTTTTTTCCCCTCTACTTTTTTATTTTAGGATAAGGTCTTGCTAAGTTGTAAAGTTGACCTTTAACTTGTAATCACTTGAACTTGTAATCAACCTCCTGAGTCACTGGGATACAGGTATACATTACCACACCCTCTTTTTTTATCCTCTTATAAACCGTTTTTTAGGGCTGGGGTTGTGGCTCAGTGGTAGAGCACTTGCCTAGCATGTGTGAGGCACTGGGTTCAATTCTCAACACCACATATAAATAAATAAAGGTACATCAATAACCAATCAAAATATTTTTTTTAAAAAGTTTTTAACCTACAGATATTTCCTTTTATATGTTGCAGCATTTCTTCTTCTTTTTTTCTAAATTAATTATTTGTGTGGCTTTTCCATAATTTATTTAACCATCCCCTTGTTGAAAGACACTTGGATTGCTTCCATGCTTTGGCTATTAAAACAGTGCTGCAAATGTCTGAAACCTTGGGTTTGATCTCTTGCACCTTAAGAAAAAAGAAACATTACTACAGTGAACAATTTCATACATAGGCAGGTATATGAACTCAAGGGATTTGGTTGCCACAGATGAGATAACTGAGTTAACTGTTAAATGTGTCTGGCTGGTAAATACAATTAGATATTCTACTTCATATCAGATAGTATCATTTTTATATTCCTACCAGAAGTACACAAAAATATTGGTTTCTTCATAGCCATGCCAAGATAATATACTATTAATATTTTGAATTTTTACAAATTTGATAGATGAAAAATGGTATCTAGGTGTAGTTTTAACATGTATTCTGAGCAAGATCAGCATAAATGTTTAAGCACCCTTTTGGTTTTATTTTTGTTTTTCTGTGGAGTAGCTATTCTTGTATTGCCCATTTTTCTTTTGGGTTGTTTGTCTTCTCAATTTCTAAGAGTTCTTTAAAAAGTAGGGGGTATGGGTGAGGTGGCACATACCTGTAATCCCAGTGACTAGGAGGTGAGGATCACAAGTTCAAGACCAACATGGGCAGTTTAGCAAGAATGTATCTCAAAATAAAAACAAAAAAAGACTACAAACCCCAGTGCCAAAATAAAAGTAGGGGAATTATAAAAAGGAAAAAAAAAAAAGTAGAGGGTCTAGTCCTTTGTCTCTAATATGAATTGTAGAGCCTTTTGACTGATTTGCTTATGGTGTTTTTATTTTGCTATGTGGTAGGGTTTTTATTTTTTTAATGTAATTGGATTTGCCAATTATTTTTTATGACTTCAGGATTCTGAGCCATAATTAGAAATGTCTTCCTCACTCCAAAGTTATTAAGACATTAGCTCATGTCTTATTCTAGTACTTGCACATTTTAGTTTTTACATTTAAATCATCCAGGCTGCTTCTGTCTTACTGTTGTGATTTCTTAACTGGTGCTGTTATTGGCTTTACTTTCACATAATTTGAAAAATTTGTAGGTTTGCTCTGTCCTAGTTTCTCTAAATTAAAGATACAGCTTTTATGTGGTATGTGTGTGTGTTCACATATGTGCAAATACATAGGATAGCTTTGTGTTCTTATTGCTTTGTATGGTTTTTAGGAAAAGTGGCAAGATTTTGGAACTAGGCCATCACTATGCTCTTCCCAGTAATGGAACCTGATGGATATTTTTACTTACACAAATAGTAGTAATTTGGTGCTTTAAATTGGAGAGGGAAAACTGGAACTTACCAGGTAAAGTGCCAAATAATTAAATTAGAATATCACATTTGTTTTGCAATAGTAAAGTTTTATTGAGATGAGCACATTGGTTATCACATTCTCAGCTTTTAGAAGGAGTGCTAAGGTAAAGCAGTAGTTAGCATCCCTGGCGAAATCATTGAATGCAGTAGGGGCAGGGAAGTGTGCCTGTAGCCAACTTTTATCACCGTTGGCCAGGTTTCTAATGCTTTTTATGTTGTATTTAATTGAATGGTTACTCTGGACATTTTATGATTCAGGGGCAAAAGTGTTTGTGATAAAGATGGAGATGGAAATGCTGAAAAATAATTATTGCTTGAAGTCAGATCTATAGCTGTGGAAAAATACTTCCTTTGTCTCAATATCCAGTTTAACGGCCCTTCCCTTTCTTCAGAGTCTATAAAAGTGCACAAGGATAGGAAAATATTTTGCTGTTCAGGATTATTTATTATAGAATTGTTACCAGATCAATGACATTTTTGGGCCATGATGGAATATTGTTACAGCTGCCTTGTAGTATATTCACAGTAATGGTTTCTAATTTTCTATTGTGAAAGTAAGGAAATTTGTGTTAGTAGGCAGAGAACTAAAATCAGATTTTTATATCCTCCCAGTACATAATCCTGAACCTGTTACTTGTCAGGTGACCAGTAAAATTGGTTGACTAAATCAAGCCCAGAAATAAGCAGGATTCCAAAATGTGCGTTGAAATTTAAAATATGCATATATAGTACCATTACTAGATTAAGTAAAGATGAATTTCTGAAGTGTAAGAAATAAAGCTTCAAACAATTTATACTTCACATAATACTGAATTGGATTATTTTAAAACTTTCATACTTACCACTAAATTTTGTCAGTGTATATGCTTGTGTATAAATTCTCTGTACAGGGGCTGGGGATGTGGCTCAAGCGGTAGCGCGCTCGCCTGGCATGCGTGTGGCCCGGGTTCGATCCTCAGCACCACATACAAACAAAGATGTTGTGTCCGCCAAAAACTAAAAAATAAATATTAAAATTCTCTCTCTTCTCTCTCTCTCTCTCTCTCTCTTTTAAAAAAAAATTCTCTGTACAGATATACTATTGCTAATAATATTGTACTTAAGTATACTATACAATTCTTTTTTAAAAATTATTTATTTTATTCATTTTAGTTATTGATGAGCCTTTATTTTTTATATATATATGTGGTGCTGAGAGTCAAACCAAGTGCCTTACACATTCAAGGCAAGCATTCTACCACTGAGCCACAACCCCAGCCCCAATTCTTAGTTATTAGTATTTTATTACTGATATTAGTTGGAATTCTTTTCAGACTGATTTTGTCTATTTTGTGTAAACAGAATATTATAATTATGATATTTATTCTTTGTAGTTAGTATTAAGAAAGTACTTGCTGGGGCTGGGGCTGGGGTTGTGGCTCAGTGGTAGAGCACTTGCCTGGCACATGAAGGGCCCTGGGTTTTCGATCCTCAGCACCACATGTAAATCAATAAAATAAAGGTATTGTGTCCAACTACAACTAAAAAATAAATATTAAAAAAAAAGAAAGAAAGTACTTGCTGGTAAAAGTTGTGATTTTTGTTGCTCTGTATACTCCATTAGCTATAAGCTAATTTTTCTCTGCTCATGACTCACCTACTATTATAATAGATAATAAAAATGATAAGTGTGAGTGCAGGTAAATCAAGGCATCTGGTTTTTTTTTGTTGTTTTTTGTTTTTTTTTGCCACTAAGCCACATCCCCAGCCCTTTTTATCTTTTATTTTGAGTCAGGGTCTCTCTAAATTGCTTAGGGTCTCACTAAGTTACTAAAGCTTCAGCCTCTGGAGTCACTGGGATTACAGGTGTCCATCACCAGGCATGGCTAAAGAGTCTGCTTTTAAATATTTCCCTTCTGTGTCAGAGCCAATGATGTGAAGCCAGCATAGATCAAGAGTCTAAGAATTATAATGTTGATCCATCTTATTGTAATGGTTTGATTTGCAGGTGGCATAAAGCAGAAGATTATCAGAAACTGAGTCTCAACATTACTGCTGTGGAGTATAATTTTGATTTTTAGAAAGATTGCACTTTAGCTGAGTTTAAACTGATATACGTAAGGTCTTATGAGCAGCTGCTGTGTCACAGTGCATTAATTGAGGGGTTGCTATTTAGAATGCACTAAGATTCTTACTATCCATTTGTTTGGGGCTGTCTCTTATCCCAGATTTGCAAGTATGGTTCAAAGCAGGAAGGAGTTAAGAATTGCTCTTTTGTTGGGCCTATAATCCCAGTGGCTCAGGAGGCTGAGGCAGGAGAATTATAAGTTCAAAACCAGCCTCAGCAATTTAGTGAGGGCCTAAGCAACTCAGTGAGACACTGTATCTAAATAAAATATTTTAAAAGGGGATGTATGTATGTATAAATAAATAAATAAATAAATGTGCTATTAAACTATTAGTAGCTTTTCCTGACATGGTTATTAGTTATGTTCTATATAATTAGACTTATTAATGCCAGGACTAGTTGTTTAAAATTTGAAATTAACTCATGCCTATAATCCCAATGACTAGGGAGGCTGAGGCAGGAGAATTGCAAGTTCATAATCAACCTAGATAATTAAGCAAGACTCTGTCTCAAAAAGGACTAGGAATGTAGTTTGATGATAGAGTGCCTTGGATTCAATCCCAAGTCTCACACACACACACACACACACACACACACACACTCTCTCCCTCCCTCCCCCTCCCTCCCCCCTCCCTCCCCCTCCCTCCCCCCTCCCTCCCCCTCCCTCCCCTCCCTCCCCCTCCCTCCCCCCCCTCCTTCCTCTCCCTCCCCCCCCTTAACTGCGTATAGTGATGTGCATGGACATACATAAACCTGAGCTCAAGATTAGGTTTACTCTTCCCAGCTGTGTGACTTTGGGTACTTCATTTACATATCAAACTTAGTTTTCTCATCTTTTAAAAGGTATAGTACTGTCTACATCATAGTACTAATACTTCCTGGAATAATGCACTTGACCTTGAACCTGGTGCATAGTAAGCCCTCAGAAAATGGTAGCTATTATTAAATGGAGACTTGCTAGATGTTTCATTGCATCTTAATAATCCAAGGGTTATGCCAGATTTGGTGGCACGCGCCTGTAGTCCCAGCTACTTAGAAGGCTGAGGCAAGAGGATCACAAATTCAAGGCTAGCCTGGATAACTTAGTAAGAAGACTGTGTCTGAAAATAAAATTTTTTTTAAAGTTTGGGGATATAGGTCAGTGGTAGAATGTTTACCTAGCATGTGGGAGGCTCTCTGTGGAATCCTTAGTACTGTTTAAATAAATAAATGTTAAGACTGTATATCATTGCTATACTTATATTATGGTAACATTAATTTTAGTTCACATATTAAAATGTAAAAAAATGTGCTGTTTAGAATAGGTAACTAAGTAATTTACATTTGTTTTTTTTTAATTTAATTTTTTAGTTGTAGATGGACACAGACTTTTGTTTATTTTTATGTGATGCTTAGGATCAAACCCAGTGCCTCACACATGCTAGGCGAGCGCTCTGCCACTGAGCAGTTCATTCTTCCTTTTTTTTTTTTTCCTTTTATTTATTTAGTTATTTATTTTTTCGGGAGACGTGGTCTTGCTATGTTGCCCAGGGTAGTCTCAAACTCCTGGGCTTAAGCAGTCCTCCTGGCTCAGCCTCCCCTAAGTATGGGGTACTATGAGTACATGCCACTGCACCTGGCTACTTAACCATTTTTAAGTGCATAACTCAGTGACATTAAATCTGCTCACAGTTTTGTTCTTCCAGCACCACTCTCTATTCCAGAACTTTCATCTTCCCCAACTAAAACTCCATACACACTCAACTCCCAGTTCCCACTCCTGTTCATACCTAGTAACCACCCTTTTTTGGGGGGCGGGTACCAGGGATTGAACTAGGGGCACTCAAACACTGAGTCACATCCCGAACCCTATTTTGTATTTTATTTAGAGACAGGGTCTCACCGAGTTGCTTAGTGCCTCACTAAGTTGCTGAGGCTGGCTTTGAACTCTTGATCCTCCTGCCTCAGCCTCCAGAGCAGCTGGGATTACAGGTGTGAGCCACTGTGTTCAGCCCTGGTAACCACTCTTCTACTTTGCTTTTCTGTATTTGACTGTTTCCACTTCCTCCTAAGAGTCAAGTATCTTTTTTAATTTTACTTTTATTTTTTTGGTACTGGAGATTGAACCTAGGGGTGCTTTACCCCTGAGCTACATCCCCAACCCCTTTTTATTATTATTATTATTTTTTTTTTTTTTGAGACAAGGTCCTGCTAAATTGCTTAGGGCTTCACTAAATTGCCGAGACTAGCCTCAAACTTGCAGTCCTCCTGCCTCAGCCTCCAATTCCAATCCCTAAATTCTGGGATTAAAGGCGTATGCACTGATGAGTATGGTGGCACACACCTGTAATCCCAGTAGTTTGAGAGGCTGAGACAAGAGGATCACAGATTCAAAGATAGCCTCAGCAAAGATGAGGCATTAAGCAACTCAGTGAGACCCTGTCTCTAAATAAAATACAAAACAGGGATGTGGCTCAGTGGTTGAGTGCCCCTCCCTGAGTTCAATCCCTGGTACCAAAAAAAAAAAAAAAAATATGGCCTATACACCATTGTACCATGCCTGGCTCAGTTACCTTTTTATAGAAATTGAATATGTGTAATCAGCAAAAACCAGTGACTGTTTCCTGTTCCACCAGTATGTGAAGCAGCAGACACGACCCCGAGAAAGGGACATTTTTTTCCATATTTTTAATTGGTGCATTATAATTATACTTAATAATGGGATTCATTTTTACATATTGGTACATGCACACAATAGAATTTGGTCAGTATTGTTTCCTAGCATTTTCCCTTACCCTCCTCTCCTCCCTGGTCCCTGAGAAGGAAAGGGACTTTTTAGATTGTTTAGATAGTTTAGTTTAGACATTTTTGAGACTATATAGAAGAAGAGGAGGAACTAGGGTGGGAGATAGTAGGGGTTTGTATTTTATGGTTTCATTTTCAAGTGTTTAAACTTTATTTTTTTGGCATGTATTTTATGAAGCAGGTAAAGATAGTTCTTCCCCCAGCCAATTCAGTACTATTTACTGAGTAACTCATCTTTTCCCTACTAATTTTTTCAAAAGTTTCATTTAAGAATTTAAAACTGTTTTCTTCACAAGATGCATTGTTAAAGGAGACAGTCTCCCATGCCGTTTCTATGTCACTTTTGTAAATTCAGAGATAATGGAAAAGCTAAAAAGTAAGCATGAAAATTTGTGTCAATAATCTAGGTCCTTTTTCTATGTAAATAAGATCTCAATTTTTCTCTCCATAGAAAGAACTAAAGAATAATTCTATTTAACCTTTTTCACTTTATGCTAGATTTATTGTACTCTAATGACACAGTTATGTCTCATTTAGCTATACCGCTTAATCATAATAGTGGCAGAAGTAAATTAAATCAGTATGTAACATGCCCATTTGAGTTAGGACCTTGGGAAGTCCAACAGGAACTTGAACCCAGCAAGTTGAAGAAGGCAAAGACAGAGTGGCAAATGGGGAGCTTTGCTAGCTATGCTCATTATTAATGTTTTAGTACACTCTAGGACATTTTTCTGAGCTGCCCTTGTGTGCTGCAAGTACTCTTGGTGAGCAGCCCAGATGAGGTTGACTTCTATCTTGAAGCCAATTACAAAGGCAAAATCAAATTCCATGAATCTAATATTTTAAAGCATGGGGCATGTTTTACCATTTTAACATTCTTCAACTTCATAAACATTTGTATAAAGGGCAAGGGGCAAATTCTTATTTTCTGCTTGAGGGACATGTTCATTTCCCCTCCTCTCCTTTTAATCTTCCTGTTTTCTTGACACAACTGCTTCTGAACTCCATTCTCATCTCTCCCTGCTGTGACAGTTCACTAGCGCTTCACGGTACCTAAGACTCTTTCAACTCTTATTTTCCGCCAACTGTCAGATGCGAAATAAGGTTGCTTTGGGAGGGAAAGGGGAGAGTCCTTTCTGAATGTCTCCTTTTCCTTTGAAGTAGGAACACTTCAGAGACAATTGAACTGCTTTTAGATTTTCCTACCACCCAGCCTTTTCTTCTGATAGATCCTGCCATGAACACACGGTTCTGGTTGATGACATCTATTTGTTGCTATGGAAATAGTGGTAGTGTCACAGATTCAGCCCAGTAACTTTACTGCAGGTTCTTGCAGGAGAAATGGGCAAGGCTTTAGGGGAGAACCTCATTAAAACTGAAAGCCATCAATTATGAGCAGGTGAAAGGTAAATGGAGCTAACCTTTTCTACAAGGAAAACAAAAAGCGAACCCCTAGCAAATTCACCACATGCATTTGAATGCCCCAGCATGAATTCTGACCTATGAGAAATAATAAATTTACACTCCTTGGAGTATTTTTTATACTTAAATTTAAATCTCTTAGCTCAAATTATTTGCACTAAAATGGCCTTTCCCTTTTGAATTTCAGGACAAGGGCAGCAGCAAGTAGTTCCTTCCCCCATCTCAGCAGTCAGTGCACCAGCCAGCAGGCCCCAGCAACAGAATGGGAGCTCGGGAGTGGGTAAGATTGCCATGTGTTGGACGTGTGTTGTTTATGTATGTCAGGTTTTTTTAATGCCTTAAAAGTTACTCTGGACTGAAGGGAATTTCTCAAATGCCATTCATGATAGAGTTGTGAAGAATAATTGCAATTCTTATTGTAGAGCATGTGGTTGAAAAAATGAAAGTCTTTGAAAGATGCTTAACAATATGTCTTTTCTTATCAGAATCATATACCCTTCTCAGTTCATCTGGTGGTTTCTCACATCTTTATGTTTTACACCCTCTGCCTGTGAATTTGCATACCTTTTAAATTCTTGCCTTTTAATGATCTAGGATCCACTTATTAAATTTGGCTTGACTCTCTCCAAGTTTCTCACTTTGGGATCTCCTGAGTATTTGTTGTTTGCTTGAAGACAAAATCATTTACATTGGTCATAGGTTCTGCTTCGCAGTCTCATGGATGAAAAATAATTTCTCCTTTTAATTTTCTCTTCAGCAAATCCTGAGAGGCCCTGATGGAATCATTTTATTTACTCTCTGGCCTTTGTTTTGGGGACTGCTTGCTCTGGAAGTCAATAGTGAGACTTAACACTTTGTAGAATGTGGTTGGATTTATTTTTAGAAATTCGTTTTTCTGTCACAACATCACCTACACCTCTTCTTCTCTTCCCTTCCATTATTAGTTTCTATTTTTCAATGCAGGATTCTGAGAACAGCAGGGTTAAGACATCACTGATGTTTCTGTGAAACTTTTAGGACATACTACTTTTCCCCTTTGGTCTTTTTTTTTTTTTTAGTTATCGGCTGACACAACATCTTTGTATGTGGTGCTGAGGATCGAACCCGGGCCGCACGCATGCCAGGCGAGCGCACTACCGCTTGAGCCGCATCCCCAGCCCCAGTCTTTGTTGTTTTTATCTATTATCTACCTTGTAATATCTGTGTATCTCTCATCTGTCCGTCTCCCTTTATGAGTGGATCTACTTATACACAGCTCTCAAATTATGGACTGTTGAAGGGGTAGTGGAATAGATTATCCAAAATGCTAAATAACTGCAAAAGCCTCTTCCTTAGACTGAAATATAAATAATACAGTATTTATTCTTTCTTCTCCCTACACAGATTCATCTTTCCATCTATCTGTTGAATTACATTGAAATTTATTTATTTACTTATTATAGAATATAATTTTATGTTACTCTGCTATTACATAGGGCATAACCTTTTTTTTTTTTTAAAGATCTTTTTTGATATGGACACAATGTCTTTATTTATTTTCATGTGGTGCTGAGGATCTAACCCAGTGCCTCACATGTGCAAGGTTAAGCGCTCTGTCGCTGAGCTACAATCCCAGCCTCATAGGGCATAACAGTTTCACAGGCTTTTTTGGGACTACAGTCAATGATTAGCAACACACAATAGTGGTCCAACTCTCTAAAGGACAATCACTAGACAAACTGGATACCCTCTCAGAAGTGCACAGATCTGCATGGAAATGTGCTAAAGTTTTAGACTTGGACTTGTGTATTTTTATTTCCCCTTTCTAGTGTATTAAGAAATGACATGCACTTTAATTTGCCAAAAGCGATGCTTGTATTCTGGCAGCAACATGCTACTTCTATTACATAGTAAAGTGAATAGCAGAACTACAAAGGCAGGAAGTGTAAGTGAATTTTTACTGGGAAGGGAAGTTGTCAACTTAAACAGCCGCAAATGATGAGTGAATAAGGAAACTCCCTATTATCACAGATAGACATGACCTTCACAACATGGGATATAGGAGACATTTAAATTTGTGACACACACACACCCGCTATCCTCCCCCCCAGCAGTCAGGAAATGTCAAGTGCTTTCCTATTCGATCTAATACTTCTGGATTCCTGCTTTAAGGAATAACAGTAAGAGTATAGAAAGGTTGCTTACTGGGCTGGGGGTATAGAGTTGGTAGAGTGCTTGCCTTGCATGCACAAGGCCCTGCGTTCCATCCCCAGCACCACAAAAGAAAGAGAGAGAGAGAGAAAGGTTACTTACTGAAAGGAAAGCCTTAAAGAAGAACAAGGAAGGAAATGTAGAAATTAAGAAGTCATTTAGAACACTCTTTAAATTGCAATTAACTACATTTTCTTATCTTCACATAATACAAAACACAGCTACCTAAGAACTGGTTCAGATTACTCAAATACCACACACATTTTTAGTCTTCTACTGTTTGGAATTACTTATGTTTATATGAAATGAAACTATTAATACTTTTCTACAGCAAAAACTGCACACCAGGAAAGCCAAGACAAACACAAATCAAGGAATGAGTCTTCCCAAAGCTGCAGTGTGAAAAGACTGTAAATAGTTGATTCCATACACATGAATGGATTTCTTTGCTGTAGGAAATCCAAGTGGAATAAGGAATGGAGATGTGTAAAAAGGTTTCTTGAAAGAAGAAGGATTGAGCTAGGGATGTGGCTCAAGCAGTAGCGCGCTCGCCTGGCATGCGTGTGGCCGGGTTCGATCCTCAGCACCACATACAAAGATGTTGTGTCCGCCGAAAACTAAAAAATAAATAATAAAAAAAATTCTCTCTCTCTTAAAAAAAAAAAAAAAGAAAAAGAAGAAGGATAACACCCTGTTTGCATTTAGTTTTCAGCCCCTTCTGCTACATCAATTCTTCTCCTGCCCTGTCAGATATTCATAATGTTGTCTCAAGCAACTGCATGATGAGGGTGCTGTCCTTGTATGAGTCTTCATTCAGTGTATCAAGTTCTTCAAGGACCTCATCAAAAGCCGTTTAGCCAGTGTGTAGGCAAGCTCTAGGTTATTAAGGTTCTCATAGTAAAATACAGAAAAGTTAAGAGCCAGCCCCAGGCGGATTGGGTGTGTGGGTTGCATCTCTTTCTTGCTTATATCAAATGCCTTTTGATAAGCTCCTTGGGAATTATCTATAGTTTATTTTCGATCATCACTACATGCAACTTCAGCAACGTACCGGAAATAATCTCCTTTCATTTTCAGATAGAAGACCTTACTCTCTCAATTAGTTGCATTGGCTATTACAGCACCGTGGTGCAGGTGGACCTCAGCTCTGACTCCACTTTCTCCTGATAGCCCTTAATAAGCTGCAACTTCTTGTTGGAGGTGTTGGTCTTCTGCTCAGTGCTTCGAGATGACCCTCCAAGCGGACCTGTGGCCCCCTGAACACGTTCTTGTAGGCCACCAAGAGCCAGTTGTGCTTCTCATTGGACAGCTCATGCCTTGCTCGGTCATAGCCTTCATGCAGGTGACTGTGTCGTCGTAGTGCTTGGCCTGCTCAGCCTGCTCAGTCAGCTTGGCCTTCTGGGTCAGCTGGGTCTTCTCCTTGGCACAGGGACCGGGGCTGGGGGCAAGGCCAGTGAGGACGAGAGCCAGCCCTGATCGGGAGTTCTCTTCCTCTAGAGCTTCTGGTCCCCTCACACCCGCAACACGAGTCTTGAAATTTATTTATAAAGATTATTTAATATACTCTACATTGGATAGTGAAAGACAATTGACTGCATGTGTACTGAGGGGTGGCTACCTAGCATACAAAAATTGGGTGGAGCTAGGCGTGGTGGTGCAGGGTAATCCCAGTGGCTCAGGAGTTGGAGGCAGGAGGATCTCAAGTTCAAAGCCAGCCTCAGCAATTTAGCCAAGCACTAAGCAACCCAATGAGATCCTATCTCTAAATAAAATACAAAATAGGGCTGGGGGTGTGGCTCAGTAGTCAAGTGGCCCTGAGTTCAATCCCTGGTACCCCCCCAAAAAAAAAATTGGTGGAAAAAAAATTGGATGAATGGATGCTTATGAGTGTAATAAAATTGTGTATTTTATATTGTATATGTATATACACATACATATATTCTGTCAAATATATGTGTATTTTCTAGCATCATCTTAAGATCATTATGACTGCTGTGTATGTGTTTATCTCTCCTGACTCCCCAGTTAGAATAGGGAATTTTAGGATCTGGGCCATTCTTGTGTGTATTTCTCACTAAGTGCTACAAACACTTAGAATAGTGTGTGCATGCTGTGGAAACTCAGTAAATAAATGGTGAATTTATATTTTTAGCCAAATTCTATTCGGAAGAAACATTTTGGTATAAAATGTAGGAGATCATTGAACTAAATTAGGTTTTCTGAATAGGAGGTTGAAGCTTTACAGATGCAATGTGCATATAAAGAAACTCATCTAATACTGCAGGGCAGCCATATAGGCTCAGGCAAGGCTTCACAGGACACTCACCTATGTTGCTTATTTGTTTTTTGGTACTGGAGATCAGCCCAAGAGTACTCTACCACTAAGCTACATCCCCAGCCTTTTTTTAATTCTTTTTTTTTTTTTTTTAATTTTGGGAAAGGGTCTTGAACTTGCATTTGCAGTCCTTCTACCTCAGCCTCCTGAGTCACTAGGGTTACAAGTGTGTGCCACCCACTTACCTATCTTGACCAAAAACTGATTCTTGCCTTTTGCTAACTAAATGGCATCCTATAGACTTTGTTCTAGACTCTTTCTTCCTGTGGTGGTGTTTTGAGCTGATGCATTTGTGATAGGTGTCCTTCACCTCCCACATTTGTCCTCTAGATCCTTTACCATCTAGTCTTTCTTTTTTGGGGGGCAGGCGGTGCTGGAGGTAGAACCTATGGCGTGTCTCATACTGGATTAGTGAGATATATCCTTAGCCCCTGCTTTTCTTTTCTTATGAGACTAATAACTTGCCATTAGTTTTCCCAGTCAAGAAAGTTGATTTTCTTTCTCTGGCCCATTATCTTGACCATTGATGCAAGGGAAAGTTTTTGGAGGGTGAATCTCAGAAAATGTTTTGTGCATACATTACCATTGTTATCCTCACCTTAGGGCTTAAGTCAGCAGATGGATTCCTGAACTACTGTGTGCTCATCCTTCCTTCCAAATGGCTTTTCTGGCCTCTTGTTTCAGTCTGTCTGATTGCATATCTCTTAGACACTGTAAAGGAAAAACTTTGCCTTTCATTTTATTTAATTTGACAGTGGTACATCAGCAATAAGAATTATTATAAAACTTTATTATAAAAGTTCAATCAAATCATTTTTTTGTGTGTGTTTGTAAAGGTTCTACTGCATCTAAGGCTTTTGGTGCTCCAAAGACATTTGGAAAACCTGGAGGAACCAGCCTATCATATCCTTCTGGGGGGACGCAGTCCAAAGTGGTACCCATTGCCAGCCTCACCCCTTACCAGTCCAAGTGAGTTGATGCATAGGTCAAGTACAGAATGTAGTTACAAAATGGTATAGGAAGTTATTGTGAGCTCTAGTGTGACTTAGGTGTGAACAGTTACCACACTAGAGTGGGTTTCTTTATTCTGAGGAGAGGAGAGTACAAATTACAACAAACTTTAACTTTTCTATCAAAATGAATAACATAAACAGCAATCTGCCATAGCCTGTGAGGTTTCATTCATTTTTGAAGAATTTAAAATTTAAAATATTTACTGCTTGAAGAATAGATCATTAGGCTGTGAATAAAAATAAATATTTGTGCTAATTCAGAAGGCATTTTATCTCATATAAGTAAGTGACCTTCGGTCTAAAAATTGTTGCTATAATTTAATTTGGCTAAGATAATCTGTACTACTTGATTAATCACGTAAATATACCCTGAACATGTATTTGTTTTGTGTGACTTTTTTTTTCTATTGAAAATTAGTTCTTTTTCTAGAATTCTTTCAGATATGCATTTATTTATTCTTCAATATTTGGTAATATAGATAAAATTAATTCCCCTGTGAAATTGTAAGTAAGGAACCCAGTATGCCCAGCACCTGCTTTTAAGATGGGTACTAGGCTTGGGTCTTGTCTCTTGGGCCCTGCCCTCCCTCCCTTCTTTTTTGTTCATCCTAGAAGTGGTGATGGAACTCAGGGGCACTCTACCAATGAACTGTACCCATATCCTTTTTGATTTTGTATTTTGAGACAAAAAGTCTCACTAAGTTGGGGGACTGATCTCAAATTTGTTATATTCCTTACTTAGCTTCCTGAGTTGCTAGGATTATGGGAATATGCCACCACGCCCAGCTTAATGGGCTTTTTCAAGGTCATACAGCTTCAGTGTGTTTTCTTTTGGTGGTCCACAGACAAAATGTTCTTTGGCTTATAAGAGCATGCATTAGAAATGAAACAGGAGTTTGATACCGGTTATATCAGTTCCAAAAATTGAAAATAGTGGCAAAATGTAATTGCTGGTATTACTGCATTTTTTAGCTTAGATCCTTCCATTAAGGGAAGATTGTTGCCTTGGTGATGGCTTTTGGAGAAGGCACAGAGTTTATACATTTACTTACTTGACAGAAGAATGATTTAGTGTTAAATCACCTTGTATGTTTTACTCTTTGTCTATCCTATAAACTGTCAAATCTGTATATCATCTTGGGGTTTAATTAGCTGGATTAAAGTACAACTGACATTGACAAATGGAATATGCATAAGAAAAGAAAGGCCATAGGAAGATGATTTCTTACTTCATCTTTATTCCAAGTAAGACACCAAACACTAATGTAACCTGTTTGGTTTTTAGGTGGACTATTTGTGCTCGTGTTACCAACAAAAGTCAGATCCGCACCTGGAGCAATTCTCGAGGAGAAGGGAAACTTTTCTCTATAGAACTGGTTGATGAAAGTGTGAGTATATGCCAAGTGGATCTTAGGCTGAGCTCTGCTGGCGTATGTGGTGGAGATGTGAAGGGTTAAAGGTCATACATAAAATCCTTGAACTTAAAGGAAAGCATTTGTTGTGTTAGAAATTAGTTTTCTAAATGTGTAAGTTGCCTCACAGGTACAAAAAAACCTGAGATGTTCTGTCTAATTTGCTGGAAGCTTAGTTGAAGCTCTAGGATGTAATATCTACTAATAAGCAAATTGGGGCTTTGACCCCTCAACAAAAGGCTGGCAATAAGCCACCTTGTATAGTGAATGGTGTGTGGGAAATGGGTTCTGTCTGGGCAGATTGTCTATATGCCTTATTTAAATGAAACAGAACCCTGATGTTAGGACAAAATTCCTGAGCCGTGGAATCTTGAGTTTTGATAACTGATTTGCCCATAGTTTTGTTTATAATGGCTAAATTATACTTTTAAGTATTCTTTTCAAACTGCTGCATATTTCCTATTGGCTTGAACCCCCAAAAGTGAGGGGAAAGAATAATTTATTTTCTTCTCTTTTATGGAAGATAGTGTAATTATTATCAAAAAAACTAATTTTCTGCAAGTTGTTCCACCAATCTGCAGTTGGATAAAATTCCAGCATTTATTTTTTCTTATTCTGTAACTTTTTTTTTCTTTCCCCCCTTGGTGGTACTGGGTACTGAACCTGTGGGCACTCTACCATTGAGCTATATTCCCAGCTTTTTTATTTTGAGTCAAGTTGTCACTAAATAGTGCAACCTGGCCTTAAACTTGTAATCCTCCTGCCTCAGCCTCCCAAGCAGCTGAGATTACAGGTGTGCTCCATCATGCCTGGCCATCTGTATGTAACATTTTGATTGACTGAAAAATAAATGTGAAAATCAAATCACAAGCAACTTAAAAATATTTCTTGAGTGACATTTTGGTAGTGATTGCTGAATGTGAAGTAATTCATCACCTAGGTTGCAAGTGTGAGAAGCTGCTGAATCATCCTGGTTCAGCATCCTTCCTGTGGGCTTCAGTTGTGTCCTTAGTATCTAAAATTTGTTTATTGTCAGAATATTAAACGTGTCATTGTTTTGTTTTAAGTTTCTAACTTGAGGTTAGAAAGCATGATTAAAGCATGATTATAGGATCAGCTAGTTGAACTCTTGTTTAGTCAGCGGATGGCTTAAGTATGATTTAAGATGTGGGTTTCTGGTATATATGCAGCCTTCTCAATCAATGGTCCATTTTGTGCTGTGCCACTGCTCAAAGGTCTTTTTGTTTGTTTGTTTGTTTGTTTGTTTGAAACTGGGGATTGAACTCAAGGGCACTTAACCACTGAGCCATATCCTCAGCCCATTTTTGTATATTATTTAGAGACAGGGTCTTGCTGAGTTTCTTAGCATCTCACTAAATTGCTAAGATTGGCTTTGAACTAGGGATCCTCCTACTTCAGTCTCCCGAGCCACTTCACATTCGGCAATCACTACCAAAAATGTCACTCAAGAAATGTTTTTAAGTTGCTTGTGATTTGATTTTCACATTTATTTTTCAGTCAATCAAAATGTTACATACAGATGGCCAGGCATGGTGGAGCACACATGGTGGAGTTACAGGCATGTGCCACTGTGCTCAGCTCAAAGGTGTCATCTTAATGCTAAAGCGGCCTGCCTTTTCATTGGTTGAACTCAAGTGTCAAACACCACAATCCTAATCTACCCTCACTTGCTTCTACAGGGTGAAATCAGAGCTACTGCATTCAATGAACAAGTGGACAAGTTCTTTCCCCTTATTGAAGTTAACAAGGTACGAAAGTGTTGATTTAAAATTGATGTAGTTGGGTGGTACAGTGAGAACAAGGAGACGCCCCTTCATTGGAGGGCAGTAAAGGGTTTTTATGCCCAATTTGATAAATTATCTTGCATTCAGTGGCTTGGCTTCTTTTACAGGTGTATTATTTCTCAAAAGGCACCCTGAAGATCGCTAACAAACAATTCTCTGCTGTTAAAAATGACTATGAAATGACTTTCAATAATGAGACTTCTGTCATGCCTTGTGAAGATGATCATCATTTACCTACGGTTCAGTTTGATTTCACAGGGATTGGTGACTTAGAGAATAAGCCTAAAGACTCACTTGTAGGTAAGTCCAAATATGAGAGAAAAAGAGTGGTGATGATCAGTTTTATTTGCAGTATATGGAGAGTTTAAATAAAGACTTACAAGCTTGTCATTAAGCCTTGGTCATGTTATAATGGGAGCCTTGACCTCTTTTAAAACTTTGTTTTTGTGCTTTAGACATAATTGGGATCTGCAAGAGCTATGAAGATGCTACTAAAATCACAGTAAAGTCAACCAACAGAGAAGTTTCTAAAAGAAATATCTATTTAATGGACATGTCAGGGAAAGTGGTGAATGCTACTCTGTGGGGAGAAGATGTAAGTACTTGACGCTTAATAGAATGCTCCACAGGTTGGCTGTCTTGTCCTATAAGTTGTGGGGCTTTGGTCATGTGGGTGTCAAAGGGTTGTACTGTCGCAATTGTTTGAAATCTTTTCTTTTACTTTTGTGGAATGTACTATGATTTCAGCTTTCTCTGGTTAAAATGTTCTTTCCTGTAACACTAGGAAAGTAATGATAGATTAGTTTTTATATATCACTGAGCAGATTTGTTTGAGGTCTATCTTGTATAGATTTTGTATACATTGATTATATTCACTCTACTGTTGACTGTTTTCTATAAAAAATACTTTGCGTGTTCTTGCTGGTGACATTTGTGTGCATTTGGTGTTCATTTGGCAGGCTGACAAGTTTGATGGTTCTAGACAGCCCGTGATGGCCATTAAAGGAGCCAGAGTTTCCGATTTTGGTGGACGGAGCCTTTCCGTATTGTCTTCAAGTACTATCATTGTGAATCCTGACATCCCAGAGGCCTATAAGCTTCGTGGATGGTAGGTTTTGTAGGACTAAACTAAGATGAATTATTTAGTCTACATTTGGAAAAGAACGGGTTACCATCAGTATGTGAGTTCTTTGCCAATTAAAAGGCTTCACTATTAAATGTAGCGGTTTCCATGTTTCCTGGTGGTGTTACACCTTCTGAGAGGATGATTTTAAAGCCCATAATCCATGACAAACCTGGACAGTCCAGGGAGGCTGTTAGAATGTGAGTACTATATGCTGACCTCCATCCTGCCAAAAAAGGGTACCAAACTGTAGCAGCAATGTGGGGAAGGACTGCGTGAGGGAAGGACTGCATGCTTACACGGTGAGCTACAGGGGTCTGGCATGAAGAGAGAATGTGCTTTCTTACTCTGTGGACTCTCTGGTGCCAGTCACATCTCTAGTATTACCTGGACTCTGGTAAAGCATGGTGGAACATTGGGATTTTTGTTGGCATTATATTGCTATTCCCAAAGCACTCAAGGGATGAGGAGAGCTATTGAAATCTCCTCACAATATCTAGCTTTTTAAGGCATTAAGACTCTGCTATAAAAGAGCACTTCACCCTGAAACATGGTATGCAAGAATTGATGCGGTCAGGGAAAACACTTTAACTAGCCCAGGCTTAAATAATTTGTATAGCTGGTCACAGGGGCATGTGTGTCAGCTTCCAGCTGTGTCTTAGGGTTTAAGTGACTTCAGAATTGGCTCATATTTCATACTCCTCACTTTGTTTTGAGTCTAATGTGAACCAGTAGTGTAGTATTTAAGTAGTTTCAGGCAATGTATTTGGAGTGTTCATGTCACTTTAGCCATCCCCATGAGTACAGTCCACATATATCTATTTAACTATTCTGGTAGCTGGCATTGTATTATAAGGCAGAGCCCATTATAGTATGACTAGAAATAACCACAGCTTCAGTTTGTTTTTGTTGCTTGATTTGCTTTCCGGCTCTGGAGTTCGACCCCAGGTTAATTGTGTGCCCACATTTAAGGTGTTCATATTTCACTTGTCAATAACTGTGATCCCTGGCAACATAAAAAGACATGGCTGTCCCCAGAACAAAATAACTTGGCATTGATCAAAGAGAAGTTTGGTGCACATACCCCACATAGGCAAGGATTAGTGATGTTTAGATCTTGACTCTAACAAAGTGGAATTTTTATTGTAAGAAGGGCTGCCTCTCTCCTTGCTCTGTTGACTCCTGATGAGCTGTCTTTGGTGGCAAATGTCTCCTTGGAGTTTTTGAAACCGTAAACTTGTGTAGCTAGTAGTGGTGAAACAGATTTATGGACCTTGCTATGCCTCTGTGATGGATTTAGCTGCTTACCTGACAGAATGAGAAGGCAATTGTCTGCAGCTTAGGGCAACATCCATTCTATAAGATGGTCTCTTTTAGGAAGCCTATTCTGTACATGGTTAGCTTTTAGTTATTCACCTTTTGGATGATGTTGGGCATGTTTTTAATCTCAGACTGACTACTGCCTGCCACAGGTATGTTTCTGAACCACCTTCTACCTGGTCTCCTTTCCTTCACATCACCTAATAGGTGATCAGGAAGTATGATGAATTTTAATAATGATTCGATACAAATTAAGTTTAAATTGGCATAAGTAAAATATCACTAAGAAAGTAATTTCAAAAAAAAAAGGAGATAATGCCTTCTGTTAGATTACTTTGGGTTATATAATTGTTGAAACTCTATCAGGCTTTAGAAGTTTTCTACCATAGAAATGTTTTTTGACTAACTTACTCCAACATGTTAACTACCCCTTTTAATACTAAATACATTTCAGTGCTGATAAAAATGCGTCTGCAGCCATTGGCACACATCTGTAATCCCAGCAATTCAGGAGGCTGAGGCAGGAAGAAAGTTCAAAACCAGCCTCAGCAATTTAGGGAGACCCTGTCTCAAAATAAAAAATGGACTGGGAATGTTGCTCAATGGTAAAGCATCGGGTTCCATCTCCAGTACCAACAACAACAAAAAAGGCATCTGCCAACTGAGATGAGCATTAGTAGCCCAAAGGATTACACCATAGATCCCCATTATTACTTTCTCTTTTTGACTTTGTGTGTTTCTGTTTTGAGGCTGTAGCCCAGCCACTCTTGATATGCATGGCTAGTTTAGAAAGAGGGTCTATGGTACTTTGGCACTGTTTGTTTTGACCACTGGGGGGCATCAAAGCAAATGAGATAACAAAGGACATTTGGTTTCTTCAGTAGACTTAGGGTGAAGTAGAAGATACTGACTTGAGTCCATATGACCATGACTGATGTGAAAGTTGGGTGCCGGGGCAGAGAGCTTATGTCTGGTATATAGAAACAGGTGGCACATTTGAAAAGTACATAAAGTGCCTGTCCTTCCCACTGGAGCTGTAGCTTAATGGCTGTAGCTCAGTGGCAGAACACTTGCCTATCTTGTGGGGAGCACTGGATTCGATTCTTAGCACCACACAAAAAGGAAACAAAGGCATGCTGGTCATCTACAACTCAAAAAATAATAATAATAAAAAAGAAGTGCCTGTCCTTGTTTTTTTTTTTTTTTTTCCAGGTTTGACTCAGAAGGACAAGCCTTAGATGGTGTTTCCATCTCTGATCTGAAGAGTGGAGGAGTAGGAGGAAGCAACACCAACTGGAAAACCTTGTATGAGGTTAAATCAGAGAATCTGGGCCAAGGTGACAAGGTATCTTGTTCCTCACATTCACAAGATCATAGAAAATGTGTACAAAGGGATGAGTTTTGAAATGTGGTATGCCTTGAAATCTGGTTTCTGATCAGAGCCATAATTCTTACCCAGGGCTCCCTGCCCAGAGGGTGACACAGTAGTTGAGAGTCACCACCAGAGTGAAGGGCTGTGCTTGCAAATGGGAATATGTTGTGGCCCCCTAGTATGTTGAGGCAGAAAATGTGAAAACCTCTTAGAGGGATCTTGAATAAGTGGTAATAACCAAGCTTTGTATAATATGAACTGACTTCACATCCATATTTCTTTTCTGCAAATCAAAGTGTCACATATCATGGAGACATTTTTTGAACAGAGCATTAGTCAGACCCAGTGTCAAGTGTCCAGCAGTTCCCATTTGCTTTAACCTCTCATAGGCTGTGAGGACTGGCTCTGGTATTTGACTTAGTTGCAGCTTTCCTTTCAAGGTTTGTACTTAATGACCCCTATCCCATCTTGATCTAACCTGTTGTGTCAGTAAAGTATTTAAATCATTTATTTCTCTTTTATGCTTCCCCAAATAGCAATCCCTGCTCCTTTCTTGTCATCATATAAGATTTAGGTTTTAGTCTCTTATTGTTTCATTTCACCGTACACCCCCATCCATCATTGTCATGAACAGCAACTTATGACGCTGTTATATAATGTCTTGATAATGAAACATTGAACAAAGCTGTGTTGTCCTGTCACCCAAATTCTTTCTTAACTTAAAGGTAGCCAATATGTAATAATAAATCGGACATATAGGGCTGGGGATGTGGTTCAAGTGGTAACACGCTCACCTGCCATGCGTGGGGCGCTGGGTTCGATCTTCAGCACCAAATAAAAATAAAATATAAAGATGTTGTGTCTACCGAAAACTAAAAAATAAATATTAAAAAGTTTTCCTCTCTCTCTCTCTCTCTCTCTCTCTTTAAAAAAAAAAAGAAAAGAAAAGAAAGAAATCAGACATATAAAATACCTGTCTATACCTAGACTTCCAAGTTGAGTCTGGACCTAACCCACAAATATAGAAAACCACATGCATGCTGGGCATGTGCTCTACTGATAGGCTCATTCCCAGCTATAGAACCATCTAAACTGGGTACTAGCCCTGGCTCACCCACGTTGTTTTGCCTCTTTTGGTCTGAGATATCATAAAGACATGGTGATGCTGACCTGACTCTGAATTCAGGGTACACCCAGAGTCAGCTGCTACCTGCCAGTACTAAGATCTGAGATCCTCTGTGGGGTGCTAAAAGAAAAGACAAATATCAACAAAAATCCCCAAAACAAGACTTATCCCTTGCTAGATTTACTCATTCATGATTTCTTTGCTTAGAAGGCACATCTCTTAGGCATTGGTATTTTTGTATTCTACTGAATGACTCAGACCAGGAGTTGGCAAACAAGGCCTAGGGTCTTGTCTAACCTGCCACCTATTATAAAGTTTTAATGGAACATAGCCACATGCTTCCATCTACATGCTAACCGTGGATCTTCTTGCCCCATAATAGCAGGGTTGAGTAGTTGCAATAGACAGTATTATTGAATAGCTCATTAGGCCTAAAATACTCACTGTCCAACTTTTTTTTTTAATATTTATTTTTCAGTTGTAGTTGGAAACAATACCTTTATTTTATTGATTTATATGTGGTGCTGAGGATTGAACCCAAGGCCCCTAATGTGCTAGGCAAGTGCTCTACCTCTGAGCCACAACCCCAGCCCTCACTGTTCAGCTTTTAGCAGAAAAAATCTAGCTTTATCTCTGGCCTAGACAAAGATAAAGGTGAATCTAGGGCCTAGAAATCACAGTCCTTGATTTTCATGTGGGAGGATTGGCTAATCATAGCTGCATTAGATTTTTGTGATCTATATTAGTCTATTTCCTAGATTTGTAGCCTCTAGAGGGTCTGAGGCTAAGGAGGAACAAGTTTTGTCTTGCCTATAATCTTCAAAGATGAAAACAATGTCAGTTTTAATTAATTAATTGAGTCTAATTTAGAATGTATTCTTGTGTTGATAAGGAATTATATGCTTTAGAACTTGGTTTACTACCTTTGTGGGTTTTGTAAGCAGTACGAATTATTTCTGAATTATTCAGAGTGCATGATTCCTTGTACTCACTTTGTGAGCTTAAGAATTTGAGTACATGTATGTAGGCTTTGAGCTGCCGTTGCGTCTAGTCCTGAACATAGGCTTGGTGCTCAGTGTCCCATTGTCATTCTTTTCTTCTGAAGGCAGACTATTTTAGCTCTGTGGCAACAGTGGTGTATCTTCGCAAAGAGAACTGTATGTACCAGGCTTGCCCAACTCAGGACTGCAATAAGAAAGTGATTGACCAGCAGAATGGATTGTACCGCTGTGAAAAGTGTGACAGTGAATTTGCCAATTTTAAATACCGCATGATCTTGTCGGTAAGTAGAATGGGTAGATGAGAAGCAATGTGGTATTTTTTGAGTCATTCCCACGTGCCAGGCACTGTGGATACAACAGCAGAAACAAGATCGTTCATGGTAGGAAGCTTACAGATGAGTAAGTGCTGAAGAGCTTATTACTGTTCTATAAATAAGGAAGGAAGGGCCTTTCACTCAACTGAATAGCAGTCTGTTTTCAGCTACTAAAAGCTTTTTTTTTTTTTTTTTTTTCAATGCCAGAAAGTTATGTTGAGATGCCCTGGCTGATTTCAGTCTTCTGTGCATGTCATACAGCTTACAGTATTGGTGGCACTCACCTGCTAACAGTTATGAAGATAAATTAATTTGAAATGGCATTTCTGGAGAGCAATAATTGTACTTATACAGCCAGTGCCTATATTTAGTTATTTTTCTTATGGGTAATTTGTTCTTCTAGCCATGGTAGGAATGTGACTGTGTGCTCCTATGGGATTGTTGCTTTTTTGTATTGTAAAGATTGTTCATTTTTCTTTCATGACAGTAACTGGTAATGATACAATAAAACAGGCACTCTTGCATTTTTCCACACAATGATTTGGCAATAATATATCAGAAGCCTTAAAAATGTTTATATTTCCTGTCAGGAAGTTGGAAGGCTGAGGCAGGAGGATTGCAAGTTTGAGGGTAGCCTTGTCAACATAGCAGATTTTTTTTTTTTTTTTTTGCGGTGCTAGGGATTGAACCCAGGGCCTTGAAGTGCATGCGAGGCAAACATGAATTTTTTTAGAATTAAAAAATAAATAAATAAATGCCAGGGACATAGTTCAGAGACATATGTTTCAATCCCCAGCACCACAAGGAAAAAAATAAAAAACTTTAGTTCATAGCACATTGCATCTGGAGGTGACCTAGATTCCATGTGCCTGGAGTTTGCATCTGGAGGAGAGTTTGGTTAGGCTCAGTCCCCACTGAGCTCTGAAATCACACATCCACAGCCTCCATATTAAACTCCTTTCTATATCTTTCACAGTTTTTAGGATATAGTACAGGTGCCCCTTAGCTTAAATGGATTACATCCTGATAAATCCATGGTAAGTGGAAAATATTTAAGTTGAAAATTTATTTACTATACCTACCAAATATCATAGCCTTACCTACCTTAAACATGCTCAGAACATTTTTAATAGCCTATAGCTGGGCAAAAATCATGCAACACAAAGCCTGTTTGGTCCCCACCCCCCATATTGATTGATTGATTGATTGATGAGGATTGAACCCAGGGGCACTGAGCTACATTCCAACCTTTATTTTGAGGGAGGATTTTGCTTGGTTGCTGAGGCTGGCCTCTAACCTGTGACCCTTCTCCCTCAACCTCCCAAGCTGAGGGATTGCAGGTGTACATCACCACACTCAGTTTACAAAACCCGTTTTATGATTAAAGTCTTGAATCTCATATAATTTATTGAATACTGAACTTAATGTGGAAAACAATTATTGAATGGTTATGATTTTTTGCATAAGGTGAAAATTATTAAGTCAAATCACCCTAAGTTGGCAACTACATCTATATGTAATGGTAATATTTTTTCTCTTGAAAATCATTTTAATGAGTGGAAAAAGTTAATCTCTTGCTTTCAGTGTGTCTTTTATTATTTCTTTGTTGAAATAATAAAATTATGTATTTTAGGCAAATATTGCGGATTTTCAAGAAAATCAGTGGGTGACTTGTTTCCAGGAGTCTGCTGAAGCTATCCTTGGACAAAACGCTGCTTATCTTGGGGAATTAAAAGAGAAGGTTAGCCACATATTTTATTATAGCTGTAATTATTCTCATAACAATGAGCACTTTTTTGCTGTTTAATATTTTTTGGTTTCCTAATTTTGGGTGTTATATATCATTTCATAGTCTGGTGGTTATTTGTTATCACATCTGATTTTTTTATAATTTTGTCCATTCTGAATGTGTATAACAATGAGGTAATGAAACAGGTATATAAAAAAAGCTTTACTATTAAGGCACCTTTTTTGGGAAAGGGTTACTGAGGATTAAACACAATGACGATTAATCACTGAGCTACATCCCCAGTTCTTTTTATTTTTAACTTTAAACACAATCTAAGTTGCTTAGTGTCCCACTAAGTTGCTGAGGCTGGCTTTGAACTTGCAATCCTCCAGCCTCAGCCTCCCAAATCACTGCGATTATAGGCATGTGCCACCAGGCCTGACAAAATAAAGCACCTGTTTATTCCATATAGATACTATGTGTGCTTCTTATCACTCAAATTTGGATGGTAAATAACCCAGAGTTTAGGTGTGCCTTTTTAATATAATAAATGCCTTCCAGAACATTTGAGTCAAATTCTGTTTTAAATGTACACATGAGGTGCTTGCTATTAAAGATCATCAGATATAATTCTTATGAAGCAATTTTCTTTCATAAGATTTTACCCATTTTATTTTTACAAATTCGAATTTTTACATATTAGGATTATTTAGTGCAGAGAATAGACTATTAATTACTAAGTTGCTCAGATGTAACATAGAAGACTAGTAAACCTGTATTTTCTAGGACATGAAAATCGGCATCCATCTATATATATGTGTTGTCCCCACCCCCAGCCTCCCCATATTTCCTCCAAATTGGAATGCTTACCAAGGTCACAAAGAAAAGAGAATTTGCCATTTTTTTTTCCTTTCTGTCCTTGGTTCTATTTGATTCTGTCCCCACTTCTATTTTAAATTGTCCATGAGATCTCTGAAAATAGTCACAAGTTCTTTTAATGTACATGTTGAAAGCCTAGGGAACAACTTATTTTTGGTAATATGATACTTATAAAATGTCTATATAATGAAGTTATTAGTTTTATATAAAATTATTATAGTTTATTTTATGCATTTTTATGTAAGATATATTTTATTTTATAATCTTGCTTGCTTTACTAGAAGCAACAAGTTCTTTTACAAAAATAACTGGAATTGACTTTGAAGTGTGATGGTATCTTTTATCTATTTCATCTGGTCCTTTATTTTCATATCAGAGTTTAAGGCTCCAGTCAGCCTTTCAGGATTTTTTTATGAGCTTATATTTGACTGTTTTTACTGCTGGTGAATAAGGATATATAGGAACTCTTCCCTCAGGAAGCATAGTGGCTTTTTTTTTTTTCCTTGTAGTACTGGGGATAGAACCATACTTCATGCATGCTAGGCAAGTGCTCTACCATTGAGCTACACCCCCAGCCTTTTTTAAATTTCTTTTGTTTGTTTGTTTTATGTGGTGCTGGGGATCAAACCCAGTGCCTCACACATGCTAGATAAGTGCTCTCCCAGTGAGCTCCAGCCCCAGCCCCAGCCCAGCCTTTTTTATTTCTGAAAAAGGGTTGCACTAAGTTAGCCAGGCTGGCCGAGACATGTGGTCCTCCTGCCTCAGCCTCTAGAGAGGTTGGGATTGTAGATGTGTTCCACAGGGTCCAGGTGCAGAGCCATGGTGCTCATGGAGCATGTGTGCAGCCATGCTTTTCCTAATCTGGAAGAATAATGGCGGCTATATAATTTTCTTAAAGTTTAATATATAATTTTATTACATTTGAAAGCCCAGAGAATGACTATTTTGTTCAAGTAACATTTACGTAAAGAGGTCCATATGATAAAGCCATTTTCATGTTCCATATGCTTGCAAATTACTTTACTTATAGCAACTATTAGTTTTATATGTAAAGTTATTATAAGTTTATTTTATGTGTTTTATGCATACTTGCCTTACCAGAATTTTTTTTTCAATACAAAAACTTTAAGTAGCATTGAGGAATGCAAATGAGAGAGAAAGGACTATGTTTTTAGATATTCCCAGACCTTTGCCCATTCTACCTGTCTATATGTACTTACTAAATTAGTATTTATACAGAGACTGAAATAATGAAATAAATGACAACTTGAACTTACATTTTCTGGTGTTTTCCCACCTGGGTTTTTTGGGGTGTTTTTTTTTTTTTTTTCCTTTTCTTTTTGGTACTTGACCACCGAGCCACATCCCCAGCATTGTTTTGTATTCTATTTAGAGACTGAATCTCACTGAGTTGCTTAGCACTTCACTTTTTGCTGAGGCTAGCTTTGAACTTGTGATCCTCCTGCCTTTGCCTCCCCAGCTGCTAAGATTACAGGCATGCACCACCTCGCCTGGCTATATTTCTTATTTTGAGCAGGGTGTCTCTAAGTTATGCAGGCTGGCCTTGAACTTGAGATCCTCCTGCCTCAGTCTCTTTGAGAGTCTGGGATTGTAAGTATGCACCACCATACCCAGCTTTCTCACCAAATTCTTTTATAAATTTTTTTTAGCGTTGATGGGCCTTTATTTTATTCATTTATTTATATGTGTTGCTGAGAATTGAACCCAGTGCCTCACACATGTGAGGCAAGCACTCTCCCACTGATCCACAACCTCAATTCCATCACAAACATTTGAAGTCTTAGAAATGTGTTTTTTTTTTTTTTTTTTTAAGAAAGAGAGATAATTTTTTAATATTTATTTTTGAGGATCGAACCCGGGCCACACGCATGCCAGGTGAATGTGCTACCACTTGAGCTACATCTCCAGCCCCTAGAAATGTGTTTTCTAAGAATATTTTTAATTTTTCATATATGGTAAAATAAACATAACATAAAACTTACCATTGTAACCATTTTGAAGCACATAAATTAACTGGCACTAACTGTATTCAAACAATAGCTCCCCATTCCCAACTTCTCCCAGCACCTGGCAACCACCATTCTGCTTCTGTGAATTTGATGACAGTCAACCCTCTGCATCTGAAATTCAGCCAACCACAGATCAAAAAATTTTTTTTGGAAAAAAAAAATTGCATCTAAGCTGAACACATATTTTTTCTTGTCATTATTTGCCCCAACGATTCAGTATACAAAACTATTTACACAGTATTTACATTGTATTAGATATTAAAAGTAATCTAGAGATAATATAAAGTGTATGGGAGAATGTTCGTAGGTTCTATGTAAATACTATGCTGTTTTATGTGAGGAACTTGAGTATCCTTTAGTATTTGTTTGAGGGGAGGTCATGGAACAGGGAGGGAGACTGGTACTCTAGAGTGTTGAAATTTTTAATAAAATTCTGCTTAAATGGTTTTATGTGATGAAACATCACTTGTAAGTCGTTTCTCAGTAATTTCAAGTGGGGTTGGGGGGGCATGATAATTCAAAAGGTACAGTGGCTACTTAAGAGGGTGAGTCATGAGGACAGAAAATTCAAAACTAACCTAGGAAACTTAGTAAGACCCTGTCTCAAAAAATAAAAAGCTGGAGGATATAGCTCAGTGATAGAGCACCTACCTAGCACGTGCAAAAACCTGGTTCAGTCCCTAGCAACACACACACACACATGCACACACATGCTCTTATATAAGTAATCCACTAGTTTCCATGTGTAGTTTGTTTTTGTTTTTGTTTTTGTTTTGGTGGTACTGGGGATTGAACTCAGGGCCTTGTGCATGCAAAGCAAGCACTCTACCAACTGAGCTATATCCCCAGCCCCCATGTGTAGTTTTTTATGTTTGTTTTTTACAGAATGAGCAGGCATTTGAAGAAGTTTTCCAGAACGCCAACTTTCGATCTTTCACATTCAAAATCAGGGTCAAACTGGAGACCTACAATGTAAGTAAGGTCATCAGAGACAGAAGGGTTAACAGTGGGAAATGACTGCTCCCCGGCAACGTTCCAGTATTGGAGTCTTTGAGTGGCCTATTGAATGCCTGACCCAGGGCTGAGCACCCTGTGTTCATTACTTGTGGAACTTTCCTTGCACTGAGGCACTCTTACCCCATTGTCAGCTGAGGAAACAAACTCAGGTTCAATGTCTTGTTTGAACATCTAGGCAGGGAAATGCTGTCTATATGGCCCTTTCCATTAGAATCTGAGTTTTTGTTTGGTTTGGTGTTCTTGTCTGTGTGCTGATAAAAAAATGGTAATGTGTATACTAGACTCACAACTCTTACAAGTTTAATCAACATATGAAACAAAGGTCACACGTAGTTAAAATTACCCTGAAAATTCCTTTAATTGCCCATGTCCTACGGTTGTGTAGCATGATAAGCAGCTTTCACTGAGCACTGTCAGCCACTGTCCTACATCCTTTACATGTGTTGTCTCACTTGATCCTCACAGTACCCCCTGTGGTGCCCCCATTTTGCCAATGAAAAATGCAGGCATGCTGAGATTGAGTCTCTGGCCTGAAAGTCATGTGCTAGCAAGCAACAGACCTGAGATTCCAACCCAAGCTGTTCGACTTCCAAGCTTTTCTCCTAACCGTTTTTTAAAATATCAGTATATTTAATAATGTACTGAGCACTCAGGAGTGTGAGAGCTGCTAGCTGGACCATGCAACCTCTGGGCATCACCCTTTCTGCCTCTAAAGGCACTACTCAGTCCCTGGAGATAATATATGAGTGAGAAGGAAGAAGTCTACCAACCTTTGCTAGCTGCAGCATTTAACTCATTCTGTATTATCAGACTTTGGGTGAGATGTTTGTAAGCATTAAATGAGATGGATGTCAAATAGCAGTGTGATATGACAGGAGGGAATGGATTGGGCTAAAGAGGGATTTTGGGGTCACTTAAGTCCCCTCTTGTTATGGACAAGGAAAGTGATCAGAGCTGAGACAGGGCCACCCCCTCTGCTATAGGTGCTTTTTCTTTGACAACAGCTCAGCTTTTCTTGAGATGAAAATCAGCTTTCAAACAAGCTGTGTGGCTTTGGGCAAGTCACTTATCCTCTCGGGGCTCCTATTTGCCCCCCTGTAAAAAGAATAAAGACTAGAGATGCCCCTCAAAGCCATTCAGTTAGACTTTGAGGTCTCTGAGTGTTGAGCGCCTGAGGACAGGAAGGAAAGGGCCTGCACAAAGCGGAGATGTTTTGGCCACTGTCCCAGCCCTGAGAATTTTGGGCTAGGCTCTCACACGCAGTGTTTTCTTTGTGGGAATTACTGAACTCTGAATCAGTGTGTCTGTTTCCTCCTGCTGGGCTTGTTGAAATCACTGAAGCAAAGCGGGTTATCACCACTGCTCCATGCCAGGGCTTCTATCACTCACAAACCGCTTTTCTCATTTCAAAGGATGAGTCTCGAATTAAGGCCACTGTGATGGACGTGAAGCCCGTGGACTACAGAGACTACGGCAAAAGACTGATCATGAACATCAGGAGAAACGCAGCGATGTAAGAGAGCAGTGCAACACTGATTGGGCAGAAGTTTGAAAGCTAAAATGGAGTCAGTCTCGTTCCTACCCCCACATGATAGTCAAGAGTTAGAGCACCTCTGTGGTGGACTGGCAGTTTCCCCTCTGAGTGCCTCATGGGACCCAGGCAAAGGACAAAAGTGCTCAAAGGGCTGTAGTGCAAACTCTCAGACCCAGGCCCTCCCTCTGACTACAGGCTTTTGCTGATTTTATTAAAATTTCTTTATCTTCAAGCAGTAATTATGTCACAAGTAATTGACCCTAACTCTGCAAACAGTGAATTAAATTATGTCATTCAAGTTTTGCTTCTCCAGTGGTGACGCCTTCAACTTGGGTTCCTCCTCGGGGGAGCCTGGCGTGTTGATGAGGAACCCAGGCATTGAGTCTGTGTGTCTTCCTGGAATTCAGAGCCTCTCTCTAGAGGTGCCACATCGTCGTTAAAGCTTGGAATGGCGGTAGGGTAGAATTATTAATCAAAGGCATATCTTTATATCTGAAGACTATCCTTCCTTCAGGGTTTAATAGATTTAATAGACTTCGTCAGACGGGTCTGATATTAATCAAAATTGTTTCTTGTGAGGATGGCTGATAAGCATTGACTTGCTGTCCCCCAGGGACATGCAGGCAACTACAAAGCATTGCTGGAGTTTTCACTTCAATTAATGCTGCATTTGGTTGGTGAACGACACTGTGTCTACCTGTACATCATTTCTTGTGTTTGTGTGTTTCATTTCTTGATTAAAGCTATGTTAAATAGAAAGGATTTTGAAGAGAAAAAGCCTTTTGTTTCCCTTACTTTGTTTTAATAAACAGTATATTCTATGCATGTGAATCCTACTTTCTTTGAATGCAAAGGGTTCTTGTAACTGGAAAGCAATTAATTAGCCTTCATAATAAATGTTCACTTGGGAGAGATGTTAACTCGTTACAAACTTGGAGATTAGTCCAAGGCCTGGAGATCATTCTTGCTAATGTTTGCAACCCCAAAATGCATCTTTAAAAGAATGAAAACACAAAAAAGAAAAGCCATTGTGCCCAAGAATGCTGATGATCTGGCACTTTGGGATTTTATTGATGTTTACACAGCAGTCTAACACCAACCAGGCTTTGAAATGTGTACAGACAGTGAGCCAGTAAGAAAACAGTAATTATGCTACTGGGCTTTTCAGTCAGCAAGAGCATGCTTGCGCTGTGTGTTCCTAATCATATTAATTATCTATCCAGTTGCTGCAACACACCGCTTGGCATTTGCTGCACATCTCTCCAAGTATGCGGGCAGTGTTGCAGTCGGCCTGCAGCTGCGGTCCTGGTTTCTAATTTGTGTAGATGCAGCATATGGAGGCTTTGTGGACCCCAAGAGTGATGCCACCCTGTCTGTTTCATCCTCAGCTCTCCTTTTTCAAGAGGAAGCAGCCAACCTTAGACTGAATGACTCCCATTGCTGAGAACAGACAGAATGGCTTCCTTTGAGGCCCACTGAGGGTTGAGATTCATTTCTCCTTACCCTTCCCTCATCTCAGAAGAAGGGAATTGGGTTGCACTTGATTCTCTGGCTGAGGTCTCACCAATATTTAAGGACACTCTTTTCTGTCTGACCTTGCTGATCAAGCATTGACTAGAAAATTATAGTCTTCAGCGCTGTTTGGGATTGACAAATTGTGGGTTGGAGATGGTAATCTAGCTTTCAGTCCAGTAACCAGTCTTTTATATCTACTATTCCCGGCATTCCTCCTTCTCCCCAGCATGTATCTGACTGCCCAGTGAGGGGGACTGACTAGCAGCTCTACCAGCATGTGTCCGAGGACGCTGGACCAGTCTCCATACTTGGTCCTTGGCCAGTGCAAGGAAACCAGCATATCTACATGGATGCGATTAAAAATCCAGGGGGAGTGAGAGGGAGGGCGCTCCCTGGAGGGAGGATGCTTAACAGATTTCCCTACTAAAAAATCAGATCACCAGCAGAGCAGCCTCAGAAATTGGCTCCACTGTTTTGCTTTTAAGAGATTTAGGTCCCAGAGGGTTGCCTAAGTAGATTCTGGCCCACAGTTCTTAGAATTCTCTTGGATATAGTTTACCTCGAAAGGCCATTCATGTTGTTCTATTTCTCATCTTTCACTTAGAGATCAATGTTTATTTTGCGTACACCATGACATCAGCATTAAGCAATTAGGGAAAAAATCTAATCATTTCGCCTTTATTTTAAATGGTTCTTGAATTCTCCTCAGTCTCATTGTGAAAAAAGAAAAAATAAATAAATAAAAAGGTAACAATCTGATTTCTGTCCATATTTTCAGTGTTTTATGCTTTCCATTAAAGCCTTACTAATCTCTAGTGTGCTGTTCTGACTTTTTTTTTTTTTAACTGCAGGGTCAAAACTGCCCTTCTCCCCCACCTTTTTTTTTTTTTTCCCCTGAGTGGCCTGTCTTTGAAAAGTATAAATAATATTGATCGTGGTATTTAATACGCTAATGAAACCCATAGTTATTGACTACATAATTAATATACTGTCTAAAAGTGAAGTTTGGCAGCCCAGTATATAAAGGTTTATATTGACTTGTGTTTCTTTGGCAATAAGCCTGCCAAGGCTTTATTTATAGAAAATGAAACAGGTTGCTCAGCCTTTCCTCCTTTGCACTTGTTAGAAGGCCACTCCTGATCCTCTAGTAAACTGATTGTTTCCTTCTCTCAAAGAGTGAGTTTTGTAGTTGTTTTTTAATCCTCCACGTTTTTGTTTGGCTTGCTACATCTTAGTCTTATAATCTACTCTGTAGGGAGAATTCTGGCTTTACAAACATCTTTGGAGATAATTATTCTCTAAAAGAATACAACAGTTTAGATGTTTTATTTTCACTTGTTGGGAGGGATCTTAACACAGTAAGTTTATTTTATTATTTAGCTTGTTAAGAATTTGTTAGTACTTGCTGGGCATGGTGGTGCACACCTGTAATCCCAGCAGCTTGGGAGGCTGGGACAGGAGAATCGTGAGTTCAAAGCCAGGCTCAGTAAAAGTGAGGTGCTGAGCAGCTCAGTGAGACCCTGTCTCTAAATAAGGAAATAGGGCTGGGATGTGGTTCAGTGGTCGAGTGCCCCAATCCCTATACCGACAACAAAAAGAATTGTTAGTACTTACTAAAGAAAAAATAAAGGGGAAATTTGGACCATTGATAATTATTTTTCTGTATCCAGCGATAATCTGCCACGGAGCTATATCCTCAGCCTTTTTTTTTTTTTTTGGTACTGGGAACTGAACTCAGGTATACTCAGCCACTGAACCACATCCCCAGCCCTTTTTATTTTTTATTTTGAGTCAAAGTCTCACTGAGTTGTTGACCTTGAACTGGCAGTCCTCTGGCTTCAGTCTCTAGTAGGGATCACTGGCGTGCATCGCCACGCCCAGCTGGATCATTACTTCCTATGCAAGTAATCCACATCCACATTTATTTTAGAAAAATAACTTGGAAACAAGAAAAATCAAAATCATCCATAATCCCATCAACCAGCAATAACCACTTGTTTAATTATTTTCTGTGTATATATAAATGTGGATAAATAACAGGTTTTAAGCCAAAGAGGGTGGAGGTCATTAGTCGCAGCTGTGATAGAGCACTTGCCTAGTATGCATGAGGCCCTGGGTTTCATCCCCAGTGTCACAAAAGAATGAAATGGGATCATACCATTTTGTAACATCAAGCACTAGATGATGGAGATCTTCTTTGATGAAAATAGATCTGCATCATTTTAAGTGGTATTTGGCTATTCAGATGTGTATATTTATGGAGCCGAATCACTCTTGACAGATTCTTCTACTTTTTAAATTGTTATAAACTCAGGTTCACATGGGCATGAACAGGTTTTCTTTACAGCATTGTGAAAATACACGCTTGTGCTTCTTGTCCTGTTAGGTTCTCTGATTGTTTTTCTGTTGCCCAAGTCCAGTGATAACTCATCTTACCCTGTGTGCCATCCAGAGCTGGCAGGTAATTTGAGCAGACCCATTAGAAGTTGGTAGATTAATGGAGGGAGAGTGGGAAGGGAAGCTTTGGAGCCATTCCTGGTTTTACCACCTACCCAAGGGATGTGGGTGGTGACCACCAAGAGGCCTGAACCCTCGTTTTCTGCCAGCATGGCAGAGATGGCTTCCCAGGAGCACATTTGACTTGCTTTATAAATCAACCTGATTCTTCCTCTAAAGCTATTAGTTACTGATCCTTAAATCTTTTAATTATGTTTGTGATAGAAATTTTGGTAGGTCGTTGAGAAAAGCACCTGGTCAGTTGTCTCCTTGGCTACCCGTTTTAGCCTCCTTGATTTTATGTGTGTACGTAACATGTGTGATGTTCTTAGCTGGGAATTGAACCAGGGGCACTTTACTGCCGCAGTCTGGCTGGGCACAATTCAGGAGCCACTTGTCAAAAGAAACGAACTTTATTTTTAGAACACACACACCACACCACACAGCTCCTCAGGAAAACCTTCAGAGCCCAACTGCCACCACTGGCTTCCCACAAGCCTCTCAACCTCCCTCCCTCCTCCTGTTCTTGAGGCTGATTGGCTGGGTTGCATGGGCAGAGCAAAAAAAAGTCCCCCAACGAGCAGCTGCGTGGTCTGAAAGGATCGGGAAACAGGCCTTTTGCTGGGGCTCCTTCGGCTGTGGCTCTCAACACTTTACCACTAAGCCACATCTTCAGTCTTTTTTGTTTTGTTTTGAGACAGGGTCTCACTAAGTTGCTTAGGACCTCCCTAAGTTGTTGCTGAGGGTAGCCTTAAACTTGCAATCCTCCTGCCTCAGCCTCCTGAGTAGCTGGGATTATGGGCGTGCACCATTGCGCCCAGCTATTTATTTACTTTTGTGCTAGGGATTGAATCCAGGGCCTCATACATGCCAAGCACATGCTCTACCATGGAGCTATATCCCCTCTAGATGGCTTTAAATCAAGATACTCATTCCCAGGAACTGTGGTCTATTTGGAGCAAGGCTTGGGGCTACATAGTCATATCAGTGAAATTAAAATTCAGTAGATGGCAAGATCACTGGAGACGGGAATCATCAGCAAAGAGTGCACTAAGAAACAAGTGAGTTGAGACATTTGGACTGTAGCATTCATTTAGGTCAGGGGCTGACTGACTGCATGGAGGAATGCATGCCACAGCTGATCACAGTTACTCATTCTACACTCATGGAGGAAACTATGTAGAAGCCATAGAAGTTGGGAGAAGGCCCCAGAAGTTGGTACCCTGTGTGAATAATGTTTGATGGGGTTTGGGATAAGAGATTCCTACTTGTGGGCTGGGATTGTGGCTCAGCGGTAAGAGCGTTTGCCTAGCACGTGTTGAGGCCCTGGGTTCGATTCTTAGCACCACATAAAGATAAAAAAAGAGAGAGAGAGATTCCTACTTGCTTTAACTGTCATCAGTTCGATTCTCAGCACCACATAAAGATAAAAAAAGAGAGAGATTCCTACTTGCTTTAACTGTCATCAGACCCCAATTCGTATTGAGCTTGTCATGATAGCTGGTGACTTGCCAGCAAACTTGTGGATGTATTTAAGGCTTTGAACCAAACACCTGGCTTTCAGCTTCGCCCAGGCTCTTTATGGCTGTTACCTTGCACCCCTACTTCTTAGAGCTGATGGTAAATCTCAAAATATCCAATTTTCAAGAAAACAATTTTTGTTTTTTCAGCCTTGAAATAGACAGGTGAGGGGGCTGGGGATATAGCTCAGTTGGTAGAGTGCTTGCCTTGCATGCACAAGGCCCTGGGTTCAATCCTCAGTATCACCAAAAAAAAAAAAAAAAAAAAAAAAGGTGAAAAATTTAATCCCAACCGCCTCCCATTTAATATTTATACCCATTTCAAAAAGTGATCAGGTAAACTTTTAATAATGGTGAGCCATTCTTATAAAATTGTACCTGTTCCCTAGTGTATTCCCCAGTTTGGTAATTGGAAGTTGGTGCTGTCATTAAAAATGACAGCTTCTTCAGATAACGTGCCTGGTGCTTGTAAAATGCAGATAACCCATCCTATATTTAACTTGTGTGTGGTATAGCTCCCTTTCAGTAGTTAGGTAACCAAGGGGCTGGTGCCTCCAGCAGGAGACCTCCCAGCAGGGAGCAGCAGCTCTGTGCTCATGAATACCCTGCCCTGAAGTGGAGCCAGAACAACCGGGACTTTTTAAAAATAAGCCCCAATTGGACTCTCATCTCCTCTCCCGGTTGACACTGCTGTTCATGTTGAAGTTTATTTATATCTTCAGTCAGCCATGGTACAGAGGTCATTTCTATTGGCCTAAAATTTTAAAGGCTTATAGTTTTGCCTAGGAAAGCTGATCTCCTCAGCACTCAGGCTTGTAATGCCGAGCTTGACTTCTGCAGAAGCATTTCTGCTTCCATAACACCCCTCTCTCCCACCGCCACCGCCACCGATCTCCTTCTCCACTGTTTATTTAAAATCTGAATAGCTTTATAAGGTACATCCCTGCAAATGAGCTCTCTTCTAATGGGCTCTCTCTAGGCAGCAAACCTTCCATAAAGGAACCACTAATTAAGCAAAAAAAAAAAAAAAAAATTTGTCTTGCTTAGCCACGTTTCAGGAATCCAGCAGTCAGTTTAGAATATGGCAGCATCCTTCTTTATAGCCGTGATATTAATAATATTCTTTTGTCTCATACCAGAGTGTTTGGCTAGCAGGTTTAGGGGTATGTGTGTGTGTGTGTGTGTGTGTGTGTGTGTGTGTGCATGTGTCTGTATCCCTGTTCCTGTCTTGCTCTCTATCTTTTCTTTAAATATTTATTTACTTTTTAGTTTTAGGTGGACACAATATCTTTATTTTATTTTTATGTGGTGCTAAGGATCAAACCCAGTGCCTCATGCATGCTAGGTGAGCACTCTACCACTGAGCCACAACCCCAGCCTTTGCTCTCCATCTTTTAAGAGGAAGATTTGTTCCCGTAGACTTTTATTTTTTGTGAAAATCCTTATTAAAGTTACTCTTTAAGGATCAAACCCATGCCGAGCCTTCCTGGTTGAAAGAGGTGCTGTGGGAAAGTGTGTCGATTTGCAGTGGAGGCACGCACAAGCTTTCCGGGAAGATGCCTGTCAGTCAAATGGGGTTCGTGTGGTGAGGGCCTGAACGGTGCTCTCTCTGTCTCCATCTGAGGGCGAATTGAAGGTGTTAGCAGGCTTAACCGGCCAGCATCACTCATGGCCGATGTGCACACCACAGCCGCATGCTACACAAGCCTCCTAATGGAACCTTTAGCTCCTGGAGCCAAGTCTCATTTTGTGTGTGTTATTAAAGTGCGGGTGACTAGGAAAAGCAGAGCCCTCTTAATTAGAGAGCGACATTCTTGCATAGTAGTAGTGTTCCATTCGTGGCATAATTGTCACAGCAAATTACCAGTTAGGTTAAATATTGAGCTGGTAGCTCTCGGATCTTCAATTATTTGCTCCACCCTGCCTTCCCTATCCCCTCCTACCCTCACCATCACCTGCTATCCTGCACTTCTAACTTGATCTTCTGCCAAGTGGTAGCTTTTAAGTGAGGCTTAGAGAAGATACACTTTACAGCAGGAGCAATAAATCTGGCTTTGGGCAAGTTATAGAATGCCAGGAACATCTGAACGAGGGGTGGGTGCAATTTTTGCTCCGTGTATGGGGGTGTGCTGGGTCATCTAAGTCCAGCTACAACCCACTCGGTCCATCAGTATATCTAACACGGGTGTCTCTAATGTGAGAACACTGCTTAAAACACCCCGGGAAATGCAAAGGAAATGTAAGACGAAGTCCCTTCTCTCGATGTTAAATCTGGGAGGGGAAGGCTCACAAAATGGAAGAACGTGCTTTATCAACAAGCAGAGTGATTCAGAGCAGATCGAGTATGTGGTGCAGGAGAAGAGTCTAGTGGAGGGAAGGGGGGACAAGCTGGTAGAGGCAGCCACACAACTTGCAAGCTGTCATTGTGAAGGTGTGAGAAATGGATTGGCAGGAGGAAAAGAAAAACCCATTTCATGCTGAAGGGACAGCACACTGTGTAGGAGAATATAAAATAGGCGCAGGTGATACCAAGGAAATTAGCTTGGTTTGAGTGGTAGATCTTTGTGGAAAAATAATAAATGAGATTGCTGAACATCAGGAGAACGACCTGGATCTTGATTTCCTTGGAGCTTAATACTTAAGCCCTGTGGAATGTAGGTCTTCGTGAGTGTTCTTTGTCGTTAATTGACCTTTCTGTTGCTCATGGAGCTGGTGAGCTTGCAAGCTAGGTCCACAGGAAGATTGCTCCAGTGCAGCCCGCCTCTGCTTAGCCAACTAAATCGCTGAGGAAATCCTGCAGGGGATGTTATTGGAGTGTTGTACACTCGATTCCTCACAAGCTTCATGCTGGGCTGCTCATTTCCTTTGGACAAAGATAGACTGGCTCCCTCTCTTGTTGATGGAATGAAAATTCTCTCTTGCATTATGGCTCATGTGATAACTTTGGTGGCGGTGGTGTGGGGATAATGAAGAGTCTCTTAATGGCTCTAGTTAAACCCGGTAATATCATTCTGTCAAACTTCAGCTGACTGTGGGAATCTAACCCAGTTTTTTGTTTGTTTGTTTGTTTGTTTTTTAATTTCTAAACATCTAAAACCTGCCACTGGCATCTTCAAAGCACTAATAAGGCGCCAGCCCTCATTTGTCTGTTTCCTGGAACATACTTATAAGCTAATTTCTTGACTCTAGAATAATGCCCCTCTCACTTGCAGCTCCCCAACCCGAGGTCAGATTCCTTGGTTAGGCTTAGGAAGTTGAAGTGATTTCCACCACAGCATCACCCATCTTGGGCTTTTAGCCACCGGCATGCTGGTTTAGTACCCCCAAAGGAGGAGAACTCATTTTGTTCTGCAAAAGGGGGAAATGAATTTGCTTCAGGACCTGCCTAGGTCTAATTAGTCTAGAAGCAGGGTTTGCCCTGTATATGAGGCGCGCGTGTGCACGTGTCTGGCGGTGTGTGCACGTGTGTTGTGTGCACGTGTGTGCCTCAGCTACGTAACACGTGCGCCTCAGCCATGGCTGCCGTGTGTTCAGATTGGCCCACTTCTGTCTTGCTTCTCAAGATGGCTGGTGGATGTCACCTTAGGACTCCAGAAAATGTCCTGCATTCACCCCCCCAAATGGGGAAGCAACCAGGTGGGATACGAATGTCAAGGGAACTCTATAATGGGCCTGGATGAATTTGGAAATGGGGGCCGCTGTGCTGAGACAGAGGAAGGGGTAATGGGGAGGAACAAGGGGGAAAAAAAAGGAATCGGTGGGGGGAGAGGTCATTTTAACCTAAATTAAATAATGGAAATGACAATTATGAACAGCAATAAGAGCAATGATTCGGCAGCCAGAACTACAAGACCATGACAAATGGCTCTCCAGGGAAACAGGCGCTGCCTCCTCTCCTGGAAGTCAGAGAAGGGGTCTCTCCACCAACCAGGGGCGGGAGGCAGAGTCTGCGGCTGCCTGATTTAGCCTGGAAGTTAAAATCGCTGAAGCAGTTTATAGAAACACCAGAGTGAGCTGCGGCGCACAATCAGTAGGCAGGATCCAGAAATGATGGCATAAATGTTTCAAATGTGCTCAGGGTAATTAGTTTTGAATTACCATGTGCATATTTTAAACATTTAAATGATCGTCCCAGGTTTTCGAAAACAGTTTCACGCGGCTTGATGTGGCTCCCCCTCCGGGCGCGTCCTCCCCACAGGAGAGTGGCCGCGCTGGGACTGAGCCAGGTGAAGCAAGAGCTGTTCTGCGTCTCCAACCACCAGAGAGGTGAGCGGCGGGAGCCGCGCTAAACCCTCAGATAAAGGCGGATTAGGCCTCAGCCCCGGGTCTTGGCGCAGCCGGCTCGCCCTGGACGTTCTTTCCTCCGAGCCAATGTCATCTGCGCCAGTTTTTCAAAACGATTTGTTCAGCTTTTAAGTTTTCCATTGTGCATGAAAATGCAATTCCATTTAGGTAGCTTTCCCCTTCCACCCCATCCCCCTTTTTATTTCATGAAGCCTTAGACATCTGGGAAACTTGAAAGGTGACTGGCGAGGTAGGAACTACATTTGGGGTTTTAAATCAGTGACCTTGTCCACTGGTCACTCAAGGCAAACAGCCTTCCAGCAACTTGAGTGGGCCTGGTGTTTGGCTCAGAATGCAAACACCAACGTCTAAGATCCTTAATTCAGGCAGCAGTGGAAAAGGCACAAATTTTCGAACCTTACCTGCCTGCTACAAAAGTCGTTAAGGTGGTATCCTCTGGTACTCCACAGAAGCCATTTCAGCTTTGGAACAGGGATGTTGAAAGTAGGGCCTCTAACTTTACCTGAATTTGGAATAGTGGTTTGGAAATGCAGCTCTGCATTCTTTTCTCCCTGTAACGCGCTGTTTCTCCAGCAGGTGGAGCTGGGAGATAAAAACTATGAGTCTATTCCCGGGACCTTTGAGTGGGAGCTATCTATGTTGAGATCCTGATTGAATGAAAATTGTTCATTATGCAAACTGTCTGGTTCAGTACACAGAGGCAGCCCCCAGGCACAAACCCCAAGTAGTTGCTTTTGCTCTCCCCAGATTAAAACATATGAACTGCTTTGATGTAATCTTATAACAAAGCCTAATAGAAATTTTATTTCTTCTGAAGTTGCCTGTCATTTCTTATTGCCCCCCTTCTTCTGTCCTATTAATACCCTTACAGTCAAGGATATGCAGCTCTGTATTTGATGATGAGAACAGTGTGCTTTCCTCGGCAATGGTTTGAGTTATTTAAATACAGTTACACTGCTCACAATATGTTTAATCTCTTGGTGTTTTTTCCCCCACTGCTATTTATCATTTTAATGGAATGCTACAGAATATCACATTATGCAATGTGTTTAAATTGATAAATTATATTAGAAAAATATTGGATAGGAGTTCTTAATGGTAAGTGGGTTTTTGTTAGAAATATTTTCTCATTAGTAGATCAGCAGCTCAAAGGGTAGAAACTGTAAGGATTTGGGAATAAGCTATATTTATGACCTATTTGGCTAATTAAAATTAAAGCATAATTTTAGCATGAAGTTCCTGCAAGACTTTGCAGAGAGGGTGGAGAAAGAAACTTGCCCAAATCCAGTTACTTTTAAATGTCAGTTGCCATAACAACTTCACATGAGCCATATTTTTACTTGAAAATTCCTTTTAGGATTCGGTTGCTATAATAATTTGCCTCGGCTCTTTTTAGGAGGCATATTTTTCTATTTTCCTTTTGTGATCATTTTAAGGCTTTCATTACTGTAACAAAAATGACCATATAAACCTCAACTTGTCATTTTTCCATGGAAAAGAGCAGAGTGGTCCCCCAAAATGGTAATGTGGGCTGCGGGGAATTTTTTTTTTCCAGAGAGGCTTCTCCCAGGTCATAGTGGAAAAGGGCCAAGCTCTGGGGATCCATTGCTGCAAGAGCTAGTGCCCTTCGGGTGGGAATTATTAAACCAACAGAATTTTTTGAAGCATGGCTGTTAAGCTTATTCTGTGCCCTGGTAAGTTTTAGTCTTTGTTTTTTTTGTGGCGTTGGGAATTGAACCCATGACTTTACACATGCTAGTCAAGAGCTCTACCACTGAGCTACATCCCTAGCATTGTGCCCCGGGTGTTCTACACTAGCCAAGGACCAGTATGACCCTCTCAAAGAAGGATGGGTCTGTTCATGCCTCCTGAAGGCCCATGGGCAGCCATCAATGTGATGTTCAGTGGAACTACTGATATTTGACAACTGAGTGAAGCAATTCCCAAAGTATTTACTTAGAAGCAATGCGACAGCCGAGTAAAGTTCAGTGCCCTTTCTTTTGCTCTATGGCTGTTAACCTTAATTCATTGGACAGTATGACCTCAGAGAAGCACCTGCATATGGGATCTGTTCTGGCCACAGGCACACCAGATCTGCCAGCCTTCCGGATCTCTCCAGGGCCAACTCTTGTCATTGCGAAGGGCAAGCTAGTGAGAAGGCTTGCAAGTGGGAAGGACATGTAATTTCAAAAGACTTCTGGATTCACCCCCTTGATGGAGCCTGGTTCTTCTTGCTTTTCTGCTGTGTCCCTGTGTCCCTGTGTCCCTGGCTTCAGTGACATCAAAGCTCTTCTTCCTGTTCCTAATATGGTCCTTTCTCGCTCTCTCTCCCCTGTCTTTCCTCCTCCTTTCCCAAACCTTCCAAATATTTTCAAGACTCTGAAACTTGAACATTGGTGGAAATCCTGCAAGAAGGGTGGCAGAGAAGATTGGATACCTGGTTATTCTCTTGCTTCCCTCCATGGGCCTCACACTCTCTCTTCTGACATTCTTACCTGAACAAGGAAAGTAACATCTGTCCCTCCAGTCTCATAGGGTGGCAGTGAAGCTCAAACACAATGATTTGTGGGAAGGACAAAACATAAAACGCTCTGTCACTTGTGAAAGGGATAGTAATTACCCAAGTGCCCCCTTACCTGCCATTTCACTTTTCTGTGCTTTTTGTCACTTGTGGTCAACTTTGGAGTCTGAAACTGCCAAATGAAAAATTCCCAAAACTCTTTTACAGAAGTTTTAAATTGCACCCGGATCCGAGGGTTCCTTGAGCACAAGTACTGCAATGCCACCACGTGGCAACTGAGATGGCCACCAAGTGACTAACGAGTGGGTGGGTAGTGTACGCAGCGTGCTTAAGCTGGACAGGGGGATGAGTCACATCCTCGGGCAGGACGGAGTGGGACGTTGGCGATTTCGTCACGCTACTTCCCAGGGACCGACAGAGAAGGTCAGAAGTGGCCTCCATCCCACGTCACCGTGTCCGCGTCACTCACCTCACTTCATCTCTTCACATAGGGTAGGTGCTGCATCATCTCACACCATCATAAGGAGGAGGAAGAGGAGTTCAGTACAGTATTTTGGGGAAGAGGAAGGGGCCTTATTCACAACACTCTAACTGCAGAATATTGTTGTATTTTATTATTAGTTATAGTTGTTAATCTCTTACTATGCCTGATTTGTAGACTGAATTTTATCATATACAGGGGGAAAAAAAAAAACCATAGAACTTGGTACCGTCTGAGGTTGCAAGCATCCACTGGGGGTCTTGGAACGCATGCCACTTGGATAAGCAGGGTGACTGTACTATATTTCCTCCTGCAAGGTGAGCAGACTTTGGAGGTCGGCACTTACGTGCAAGAGAAATCAACTGGGCTGGAAACACGAGTTGCTCTTTTCAGACCTCAGTGATGTGCTTTGGGAAGAGACTTTGATGAAGGTTCGCATCTGTTTGGGGATGTTCAACATTTTGATTGCTCTGTACGCGTCCACTGAAATGTAATACTTGACATTTCTCGAGAACCTGTGTGTGTGTGTGTGTGTGTGTGTGTGTGTGTGTGTTTAAACCAAGTGTAACCGAACTGTGTGCTCAGGGAAATGGAAATAAAACATTACTGCTTGGTTTAGATCTGCAGTTGGAGTTTCTGCTTCATCCTCACCCTGCTTTGAGGACATCCGTCCTTTCTCTACTTTTCAGCCCCCGGGCGTAGGAGGCAGACTGTTCTTCACACATGAGGGAGGCAACACAGGGAGAAGACAATGTGAGAACTCTGTGGTCAGACAGATCTGGGTTCAAATCCCACATTTTCCACTTACTGGATTTCACCCCCTGCATATAGATCAGGGGTGATATTAATGCCCGCCTTCCAGCCTATTGTATAGATAGAAGATAATAGAAAGCGTTTAGCATATAGCAGGATGATTTTAATGCACTGACGATTGTGCATGCTCAAAGAAGGACAGAGATCTCTTTGGCAGGTATGGCCCTGCTGCCAGTGCCTTGTGACCTGGGAGATATTTCCTCTCTTTCCTTCCTTCCTTTCTCTCTTCCTTTCTTTCTTTTTTTTCTGTTGGCACTTAGGATGAAACCCTGGGATGTTCTACCACTGAGCCACATCCCCAGCACTTTTTATTTTTTATTTTGACACAGGCTCTCGCCAGTTTGCCCAGGCTTGCCTCGAACTTGCGATCCTCCTTGCCTCAGCTTCCCAAGGGATTGCCACCACACCTGGCTTTGGGGGAATATTTTCATAGTTGCAGCTGATTAGAATGGGGCAACCTGGAGCCTGGTGGGGGCCTTCATTCCTAAGGTTCTTGTAGGCAAATCTGGGACAGCAGATGAAGAGCATTGCAGATAGATTGGTTTAAATTGTTTTCTTTTTTGCAGTACTGGGGGGTCAAACCCAGGGCCTGATGCAAGCTAGGCAAGTACTCTGCCACTGAGTTATTTTACCCTCAGCCCTGGTAGGTCAGTTTTTTTTTTTTTTTTTAGAGAGAGAATTTTAATATTTTTATTTTTTAGTTTTTTTCGGCAGACACAACATCTTTGTTTGTATGTGGTGCTAAGGATCGAACCCGGGCCGCATGCATGCCAGGCGAGTTCGCTACCGCTTGATCCACATCCCCAGCCCGGTAGGTCAGTTTTGATTCAACCAAAGAAAGTGATTTCTAATGATCAGAATTAAGCAATGACATAATAGGTCACATTAGAATACAATGAACATCCATCCCTTTTCCATTAAGAAAAGACTAGAAAACACTTGCAAAGCTCCTTGTATTTGACCCTGGAAAAGCTGAGCTTCAGGTGAAGCTTAACACTTTCCTTTGGGTTCCCTTCCCCCTCTGGGGTGCCTTGAGAGCATGATGCTCTGCAGTGGCCTGCCACCTTAGAAACCACCTCCCAGAGAAGGCACTTGGGTCTGAGTGACTCTCTGAGACAAAACAACGGTTTTGGAAGGTGTGGTCTGGCTTTGAGGAAAGGCTAGATGTCCCTGTGGCTTTGTTGCAGATCCAAAAATCACAGGTGCCCCAGGGGCTTCTGGGAAGTTCCCTCTGGCAAGCAAGAGGACCCAATAGGGAGAAGTCATAGGGAGAAGGCCTTGTCCTGGGAGCAGATCTCCAGGTGGCTCTGGTGACATAGTGGACTGAACTGTAGCTTCTCAAAGGATATGAATACCCATAACCAGTGATTGTGACCTGATGTGGAAAAAAGGGTCTATGCAGATGTAATTATGTAAAGGATCTCAGGACAAGATCCTTTGAATTAGCCAGGTGCCACTATGGCGAACGCCTTTAATCCCAGCCACTCGGGCCGCTGAGACAGGAGGTTTTCGAGTTCAAAGCCAGCCTCAGGAATTTAGTAAGGCACTAAGCAACTCAGTGAGACCCTGTCTCTAAATATAATACAAAATAGGCCCGGAGATGTGGCTCAGTGACCAACTGCTCCTAAGTTCAATTCGTAGTACCTCCCCCCACCCCCTGAAAAAAAAAAAAAAAAGATCATTTGAATTAGGGTGGGCCATATATTTGATGACCAGGGTCCTTATCAGAGAACAGAACAAGGGAGGACACCCAGAGAAGAAGGTAAGATATGAAGACAGGCAGAGTAGTGCAGAGATAAACCAAGGAGCCCTCATAGCCACTGAAGCTAAGAGAAGGCATAGGACAAACTCTCCCTCGAAGCTTCCAGAAGGACCAATCCTACCACAATCTCCATTTCAGATTTCTGTTTTCCAAAACTGGATAGAATGAATTTCTGCTGTTTTCAGCCACCAGTTTGTCTTAGCAGCCCCAAGAAACTCATACAGCCTATCTTTCTTCCATCTTGAATGCTCTCATGTTCCTTGGGCTGGGTCATTGAGGGGACTCATGGTCTCACTCGGGTTTCTATTGTATTTGTTAACATCTGGGATTTGTTGCTCCTGGGAGGCTGTTGTTTTAGAATCCTCACTGCAAAGTACAGAGCTCACTCTTCTTTACCCCCAAGTATTTCCCGGGGTCTGCTTCCTTCTGCATCAGACTCAATTTCATGGTACATTTTTTGGCTGTTTTTTTTTTTTTTGTTTGTTTGTTTTTGTTTTGTTTTGTTTTAATCATTTTAATGACATCTTAAGCCACAACACTAAGGAGCACAGGACCATCTGATGCCCAGGGCCCAGGTCCTGAGGGGTGCCAGGGTGGGGAGGCAGTGGGGGAAAGAATGTTTTTGAAAACCACCTTAAAAAGAAAAAGTGGCCCCAAGCATGCAATCAGCAGCTTTCGGCCACATTCTGCCAGCCGTAAATTTAATCTGTTTTGACCTGGACACAGCTGTTTTCCTCTGTCTTCAGCATCTTATTCTGAACTGCAGTGGCCAAGTGCCCTCTGTCATCGGCTGTGAGTTTTCATGCTGAAAGACACTCTAATGAGACAGTTGGCACCACATTCTGCACCTCGGTGGGTATTGTTCCCTCAACAAAGTTTTTAGTTAACGAGTTTGGGGGTTTTGATCTCAAAAGCACTGGGGAGATAAGCCAGCAGGCCCAGCAGTGACATGCCTTTGGAGACAGGCCTGAGCCAGTTCTGTTTCCAGGAACTGATGATCAGCCCCCAAGGAGCCTGGAAGTGGCCATGCAGGAAGGCAGGGGATGCTGGGTTACTCTCCCCCACCCTCTACTACCTCCATCCAAGCCCCCTGCTTTCTCCTGGGAAAAGAACAGAATCCCCGGGTGTGATTCTTTGAGTTCCTGTGGCCCCATCCTGCTTTTCAAACAGAAGTGTTTCTTCTTGTGCAGCCCAGGATGAGCACAGAAATAGAGACATCATTCTTTAGGGGACCTCTCTTGGCATCACCCTCATACACCAGCACTGGGGAGCCAGTCTCTGGCTCTGAGGACAGACTACCCATTTATCCCGTCTCCTGGCAGGTGACATCCAAGGAATGCTTGTGCTGGACCCTGTTGCTACAGAATGTCAAATACACTGGCTCTTGTGGAAACTCCCTGGCCCAGGCTTGGGTGTCTGAAGAGCAGGAGCCTTTCAAATTCTCAGAACTAATAAGAACCTTTCAAATCTTTTCCTTTCACTCTTTTCTTCTTCTTCTTTTTCCTATAATATTATTTTCTGTGTAAGAGCACCAAGTACTGAATTCTGCAGAAAATGAAGAAGGCTGTCAAAAAGCCAGAAAGAAAGAGGAAAATCCAATGCTGTCCCCAGCAGCAATAACCAGAAGGTACAACCGACCCTGCCCTGACTCAGCAGGTGAGCCCTACCTGTGCCAGCCTAAACTGCCACCAGTCCTGAGGCCCTGCATGGTAACAAGGAACTGGGTAACAAGAGCTGGGGCACTCTGTAAATGACGCAACATTTATACAACATCCATTTACCTTCCACGCACCTCTGCTTCCCTTCTGAATTCCTGGCAGCATTTGACTTCCAAGGAAGCCTCTTTTGCCTATGGAATTCATTTCCTCATCCTCCCTTGGAGAGGATACGGCCTCCTGTGAGCGGTGGTTTGTGGCAACAGATTGCAAACTGGGGAAGAAGGCTGCAATCCGAGGCAAGAGAGGTGCTGGGAGAGGGAGGGTCTCTTCCCTGGAAAAGCAGCCTGTTTAATGGAGTCCTTAGCCATTCAGAGGGCGGGGTGCTGTGGGGAAATGCAGGAAGCCGCTGCCGTATGAAGTGTAAATATGATGATTGTTGTCTCTTTCACGGGAGGTAAATAAATCAGCTCGATGTAGATTCAAGAGGTGGCTGGTGATGCTGTGTACTTACAAGGCGTCCGGAGCCTGGCCTCTTCAGAGTGCTTCAGACGTTGATTCATTACACCTTCCACCAGTCCGCCGAGGGAGGGAGGGGGAGAGTTATTATCCCTGCTCCAAACCAAGGGACCCAGAGAGGTTAAGAGGCAGTAAGTTGGGAGGAGAAAGCGCAGCCCCGGCAGCCCATCCAGCGCTCCCACCACTAGATCACGCTTCACTTAGAAACAAGTAATTGTCAGGTAACCTATTTTTCGGGGTCTAATTTCAGCATAGGAGGGCTTTGTCTCCTTCATATCTGAAAAATGTATGAGCTTATGGAGCAGGGAAGAAGGAGACTTTAATCATGTGCCACTCTTGTTTGGGGGCTGAAGCTTCTGAGGGCGCAGGAAAGTCTCTTGGCTGTGGGTTCTGCCCAGCAGGTGATGCTGAGATGGTGCGGTGCGGTCACCACTGGGGTTGGCAAATGGGTCAGAAGCACAGAGTCCCTGTCATCCCAGGGCTAGAGTTCAATCCTGACTGTGAAATATAGAAGCCAGGCAGTTTTAGACCCCAGAGGGGCAGACAATGCCCCCAAGATAATTCCCTGTGGGCTTGCTACCCTAGAGTCTGGGGCTCTCCTCACCCCAAACCCTACAGCTCTCCCAGGGCACTGGAGAATGGGAGGCAAGTTGCTGGCAGAGCTCTGTCATGTGGGTTACCAAGGAACAGGCGAACAGAGGAAACAGCCTGCAGTGTCCCCAAAGACCAATTTCCTCCAGCCCCAGCCAGTACAGAGATTCTCCAGCAAGTCCCAATTGCCAGGGTGGCTGCAGCTTAGCATCTGTCCAAGGGCATCACAGATGGGTGCGAAGCCAGCACCTCCGGTCACTGGGGGAGAGAGTGGAGGGGCCTGACCCGCCTGGCTCCTTATCTGAGGGAAGTCACATCTGGCACACCTGCCTGGGCATCACCTCCTGCTCCTGATGTGTGGAAGGGAGAGAAAGCTGTAGGAAGCCTCTCCTCTGTTTACTTAGCCCAAAGCCACGGGGCTCAGACTGTGCCCAGCTATATTGGGCAGGTCCAGGGAGATGTTGCAGGTAACCCGTCGCTCACCTGCTCTCCCCTCCTCTCCCTCCCTCCCCTGGTTCTCTGCCCCCCTGCTCGCTTGCTCTGCTCTCTCTCACTCAGCCTCTCTGCTGAATTCTGCATTGACATCAGCACTTCCAAAAACAACAACAAAGGAAAGTAGGTCACTGGCGGTGCCAGATCAGAGCTGGCCCTGGTGCCGGCTGAGTCCGGGATGAAGCCCATCCCAGGGAGAGCAGAGGGACACCACCCGACCTCTGTGCCCACGGTCTTACAGGAGAACTTGATTTCCCTCCTATATATATCCTTAGTAGGCAGGGTAGGTGCGTCTGTGGTCTGTGTGCTGGCATGCTGGCTCAAGGCTGGGGACAGGGTGGGGCTTCTGCACCACGGGCAACATCCCAGTCCTTCCCTCTGGTCCTGGTGCACCTGGACTTGGGAGTAGAGGAAGCCAGCCGCCAATGCACGTTCATTGACACACGCGTGTGCACAGGCCCATGCGTGCTGCCTTCTCCTCCCTGTTTTTCAGGGGCTCCACACATAATATTGCTTCTGCTCTCTGTGGCCATAGAACTCCCAGTTCTACTTGAAAGATTACCCAACACGCTAATTGGGACTCCTGCTATGATTAAAAAGAAATTTCAGATTAGAGCCACCATGCCATAGAGCTCAGCAAGAAAACAGCTCTTTATAAGCCCAGCAGGAGCGGACTTCGGTTTATTTTTTTCTAACTTTGAAAGAAGATGCATCTTGCTGTTGTTTTGCCCAAGAGAAGTCAAGTACAAATAGTCACCAGGTAAGGCCCACAGCATAAAGACGGGGCAGTGGCCCAGAGGTAAAATTATAGCCTTTCCCCCCTGCTTTTTGCATACAAAGACCACAATGGAGTTATTTCTGTAGGCCTAGATCTTGCCTCCACCAGCACCTTTGGCCCCGATTGGCAGATGCCACATTCAGTCTGGGTCAGCCTTCACCTAGCATAAAGCTTTTCTGAGAAGTCGAGGGTGAGGTGCACATTTCAATCTAGCTCCCTGAAGCCATTAACTCTGGAGGTCCCCAGAGGTGGCTGGGGGCGGGGAGTGTTGGAGCTGTTGGTCAGTCAGAGCCCTGCACTTCTGAATGATTTCACTCACAGCTCTGAGCCCACGGCATCTGCACTTTCAGATCTCATTAGCTGGGGGGTGGGGGGGATACACTATTGCTCCCCGGGGGGGCATCCTACCTTTTAAAGCATCTTGGGGGAAGGGAGAGTCCTTCCAACTTTCTATGCCAGCCAGAAGCCCCAAACACCCATTCTGTAGTTAAGATTTTAAAACTTTGACATTGAACCCAAACCCTCGTAAAAGGGAGCCATTTGACTTTATGTAAATAAAGCATCCCCTTAATATTGGCTTCATTAAAAGACCCAAGAAAAGAACATCAGTGTTTGCTGATGGAAGAGTGTAATTGTCTTTAAGGGTAATTGGCTAGTTACTGCAGATAATTGCCTGCAAATAATGGAGAGACAGGTAATAAAGGGGAAGAGGACTGCAGAGGGGGACTGGCACACCTAAGTAGCCCCTCAGCCTGAGTAGGGCCGTGTCAGGTCTAGGATGGTGTTGCCAGACTCTCTCCACAAACCATCATTCCTAGACTTTTGAAACCCCACAGAGTAGTAAAATTCCAAAAATAATTTGGAGGTCCTTCCTTGGGTTGCCAGTATGTTCTTTGGCCAACTGAGAAATAGCACCAGCTAGGCACCAATATCATGAGTTCATACAATAAATATCTTTTTAGAACACCCTCTCCTTCCTGCAACCAAATAAGAGGATGCAATTTCAGAATAAGGGATTATCTTTAGATTGAATAAATTTGGCTTAATGAAAAGCTCACTACATTAATGTTTCTTTGCAAATCGTTGAAATCGGAGTCGCAGGCTCCCCTTGTCTTCAAACTAGCATTTGGCAAACACTGTTCCTGGGGAGCTTTGCTTCTGCCAGTTGCACAGCTTCTAGAATGAGAAGAAAACAGAAGTGCCTGGATCAAATTCTGTCGCTATCTTCTGGGCGGCTTTCCTTCCTTCCCTACGCCCGTTTCTCTTGGGTGAGAAAGTCGGGAAGAAGACAATTTTGTCAAAACCAAATTGGTTGAAAGGACAAATTCGTCAAGAATGATGATTTCTGCCACCACCTTTGCAGCTCCTGGTACCAATTTTGCAGGAACAGCTAAGCATAAATTACCCCAAAGGCAGAGCGCCACCTACGTTTCAGGGTGGAAGGTGCAGCCATGCCTAGGATTAATGAGTCTGCTGCACCAGGCTCTCTCCAGACATCCACACATTCCAGAAGGCCTTGCATTGAATTCCAAAAGGTTTATGGGCTCCCTACTCTTCCTTCATACCCCCAGCCTTTGTGGAGAAGACCCTGGTTAAGAACACTGACTCTGGAGCTGGGTATGTTGGCACATGCCTATAATCCCAGTTTATTTATGAAGATGGAGGTAGGAGGATCACAAGTTTGAGGCCAGTCTCAGTGATTTAGTGAGATCCTCTCTTAAATAGTAAAAGAAGGAAGGAAGGAAGGAAGGAAGGAAGGAAGGAAAAAAGAAAAAAGGAACACTGATTCTGGGCAAATTTCTCAGTCTAATGATAAAATTATACTTAAAATCCTAAAGCTTAATTCATAAAAGCAAAGCAACAAAATTGACCATTTCTAGGAATTGGGGATGTAACTCAAGGTAGATCACTTGCCTAGCATGTACCAGGCCTTGTGTTCAATTCACACTTCACACACACAACACACACACACACACATACACAATTGACCTTCCTTTTTCCCTGTTGGAAGCTCTATTTCTTATCAAAGTTTCTCTCTTGCAGGCTGAGGTGGTGCATGGCTACAATCCCAGTGACTTAGAAGGCTGAGGTAGGAGGATTGCAAGTTCAAAGCCAGTTCAGCCATTTATTGAGGCCCTAAGCAACTTAGCGAGATCTGTCTCAAAATTAAATAAATAAATGGTAAGAGGGATGGGAATTTAGCTCAGTGTTTAAGCACCCCTGGGTTTAATCTTTGGTACCAAAAAGAAAAAAAGTTTCTCTCTTTCACAATTGCTCTACCACTAAGACACATTTCCAGTCCCTCAAAGTTGTTTTAATATAAGAAAATTTGACCTAACTAGATGAAGTAAATATCATTAACTGAAAATAAATTAAATTAAAGTTTGAAAGACAAAAATAACACAATGTTACTTTATTCTTTTCTTTTCTTTCCTTCTGTGTGTATGTGTGTGTGTGTGTGTGTGTGTGTGTATGTGTATGTGTACGTGTATGTGTGTGGTACTGGTAATTGAACCAAGGGATGCCACATCCCCAACCCTTTTTATTTTTTTATTTTGAGACAGGGTCTTGCTAAGTTCCTGAGGCTAGCCCTGAACTTGAGATCCTTCTGTTTCTGCCTTCTGAGTGGCTGGGATTACTGACCTGCACCCTGTGCTAGACTCTTTCCTTCAAAATGATGTTACCATTGGGTAACACTTCCCAGTACCTTTTTGTTTCAACTTCTCCAGAAACTATGATTAATTCCAAAATAAAAAGTTAAAAGATTAAAAAATAAAAAGGAAAATCTTTCCTAAAAACAAATTGTAAAAAGTTATAATATTACCTAGAACAAATTAATACATGAACTAATGGTTGCCTGTTCATTTCTTAAGCCAATTTGCTATTAAACTACTTTTTAAAAATTGGGAACAAAATTTAAAAATTCATGAAAATATTCCAAGCAAGCAAAATAGACATATTTGATTGAAAATGAATATGAAGATTTTAACTTAATTTTCCAAATGAACCAAAACAATGAAAATACAAATTCCCAGAAGAGTCACAGGATTCACAAAAGCTCTGAGAAGAGGCCCAAAATAGATTAGCACAAATGCTTGAAGCACAAAGAGAAGAAAAAATGGAGGATGGGGGATGGCTAGAAATACACCCATTTTAAGTGGTTCTTGCAGGTTTCATTATAAAGGGTTTTTTTCTTTTCTTTTGTGGTGCTGGGGATCAAACCAGGGTCTCAACACATGCTGGCAAGATCTCCACAATTGAGTGACACTCTACTCCTCACTGTCAGCTTTGAGTCACCGTTCGTCCATGGACTTCCATTTACCTGGTGGCAACAGACTCATGGTGCCCTGAAAGAGGAAGGACAACATGGCCAGGTCCTTCTCTGCCCTGCTGTTGGCATCTGTTGTATTGAACATGAGATTCTTATAAAAATAGGGACCCATAGGGCTGGGGTTATGGCTCAGCGGTAGAGCACTCGCCTTGCATGTGCAAGGCCCTGGGTTTGATCCTCAGCACCACATAAAAATAAATAAAAGTTATTGTGTACAGCTACAAAAAAAAATAAATATAAAAAAAATAAGGATCCAGATGAGGTTGTCAAGAAACTGGGGAAACAGAGTCACTGACCCATTCAACCCATTCAGCCCCTGTAACTGAATGGGAGAGCACTGTGGCTCAGTGGCAGAGCACTTGCCTAGCATGGGTAAGGCCCTGGGTTCCATTTCCAGCCCCACCTACTACCCCCCGTCCCCCCCACACACACACACAAAAGAGGGGGCAAAATGAAAAAGAAAATTGGGGGAAACATCATTGTCTTGTTGGGAATTTTCTGCCAACTATGCTCCTGATCCATCTATTTTTCTTTCATTCCTTCTCTCTCTCTCTCTCTCTCTCTCTCTCTCTCTCTCTTGCTTTCCTATCTATGTATTGGGGATTGAACCTAGGGGTCCTCTACCACTCAGCCACATCCTCAGCCTTTTTTATTTTAAATTATGAGACAAGGTCTCACTAAGTTGCTGCCCTGAATAGCCTTGAACTCCTGCCTCAGCCTCCCACATTTCTGGATTACAGCTGAGTGCCACCACATGCAGCTGCTCTCCTATTTTTGATGGAAAAGAAGGCAGGAAGGACAGGCTCTTGTCAGCTCTCTCTGTCGCTGGGTTGGCAATCCCAGTTGACCTTGTTTGGGAAATTTTGAGGGATTGGGACCCAGAGAGAACCTCTAGGAAAAACAAGAGGAAAGATCTACTGACTTTCTCTCATAGGCTTTTGCAAATTACCTTTTCAGAGCTCGAAATTCCTGGGGGTAAAAAGGAAGAGTTGTATTCCCCAGTGTGGGCCCATCTTGCCATGGATCATGTGGCACGGGGCCTCCACTAGTGACAGCTGGGGTTTGGGACTTGCCAGAGATGCTTGGATTGCTTCCACTTGGGAAAGGAAGGACAGCCGGCGGGGCAGAGCCTGTCTTGGACTCAGAAGCATAGGTTTGAACGACTAGAAGATCCCATTTCTTTACACTGTTAAGTGGGGATTGTAATCAAATCTCCCCAGAAGGGACTCTTCTGTTTGTTGTGAGGTTGTGTCTGAGGGGAGGGCTTTAAAATCCTTAAAGACTCTCCAACTCCAAGTTGGCATCACATTTTAACTTGCCACTGGTCTTTGGAAAATAAATGATTAAGGAGGAAGATCTGCAGGAGGCAGGGCTGTGGCCTGGCTGGAGCCTGTCTCAGGGGCTGAATGGGTCAGTGACTCTCAGAAATGAAGCCATTTCTGATGGAGAAGGTCAAAGAAGGAGTTAGCCAGGGTGGGGTGGGGGGTGGGGTTGGTTCTGTTGGCCCCTGGGAAGGCTGAGGTCAACATGGGCACAGTGTGAGGTTGGAAGGGAGAAGACAGGAAGCAGTAGCTGAGTAAGAGGGATTTCCAGAAGATTCCCCCATGCATCAGCCTGAGGCCAGGAGGGACAGCTAACAAGGGGTGAGGTGAAGGGGTGGGGAAGCTGGCAACAGGACGATTTGGGGATTAAGGGATGGCTCATATAGGCTTGGAGGATGCAGCTGCTGTTCCCTGGCAGTTTGTCACCAGGAGGATGGCACGGAAACTCCAACTAGAGTCGGCCACTCTCAGCCCAGTCCCCTCTCTGTGCAGACTGGGACCCACCCATGGTGGGTTTGAGCCTCCCTTCTGATGGGTTCTGGCCATAACTGACAGACACAGGTAAGGCGGCCAGCCTGAGGCTGGCTCCTGGAAAAGAGGCTGGTATGGAAATTCAGATGAGTCTGTACCTTCAACTCTCTAAGTGCCAGACGCTTGGTGGCACTTTAAATGCCACAGATAAAACAGTGAGAGACTCTCCTGGTGGCAGGCGAGACGAGGGGTCAGGGACCTCAGTACCTCTGAGGCTCAGATCCTGGATAAAGAATAAAAACACCTTGGAGACCCCATGACCCTTCGTGCGGGGGGAGAATGTCAATGTGGCCTAGCTGTCTGTGAAAGCGTGGAGCTTTGAGGCACTCCTAGCTCAGGCATGGCAGCCGTGGGACCGAGGGCTCACAGTCTGTGGGGAGCCTCCACATCCTGGGAATCAGAGAAACCCCTTCAAGACTACCAGAGGCTCAGGGAGGAACACGGAGTCTCAGAGCTCAGACCAGATCTGTCACCTTTTCAAAAAACTGCCCATATCCCTGAAGGGTAGTCACCAGTATGTGATTGGCATCTGTGAGACAGACCCTTGTGCCCTTCCTCTGATGACTACCCTTGCAATCCAATAAAGGGGGATTTGGTTTTCTATCTGCTACCTCCTCAGCTGGAACCTACACCGAACATGGGGAGTTTGTCTTGTTCACTGAAGCAACCCAGGGCCTGGGGAGGGCCTTGCATGTTGTCAGGGCTCAGATCTGTTGGCTGCATAAATGGCCCACATCTGGCTGCATGGGGGAGAATGACAAGACACCATGCCTGAGTGGCGCATGCCTCTCTCTACGGCTCCCTTCTGTCTCTGTGTCTTTCCCTGACACTTCCTCATGGGCCACATGACTACCCTGGGGAGATGTGCTTTCTCTCAAGTGCCACTGAATGTGTATACCCTTGGAGTCTGGCTCAGAGACCCCCTTTCTCTGCCTGTCCTGTACCTACCACTGTTTCCTCTGTGAGTTTGGTCCACTGGCTCTCCCTTCCGGAGAAAGTCTTATTTGGTGATTATCTCTTGATTCTCTCTCTGGCTGAAGTGGTGAGTGGTCACCTGGATGCTGCCACTCAGAGGTCATCATTGTCTTGCCTATGATTGCGCCCCCCCACACCCAGAGATTGGGGGAGAGGAGAGGTGACATGAAGGCATGGGGTCCCCCACCGCCTCCTGCATGTTTAGGTCCTGAGCACTGGCGTTTCCTTCTTCCTCAGAGCGGGTCTCCTGGGAAATGGTACTTACAGAGATTGAAGAGTTTAATACACGTCTCGCTTCCTCTTTTAGGAGGCCCTCAGAGGGAGCCGCAGAAGCTGAGGCTGGCAGGGGCACGGAGCTGCCTGGGTAAAGGAGCAGGGGAGGTGGGGGTGGTGGCGTGGAGTCTCAGCCAATTTGGAAAGCACCATGACCTGAGCACATTTTGCAGCAGCAATGTCAAATTCTGCCATTCAGGCATGCCATTAATGTGCACACTGCCACACAGAAACCAGTGACACAAAGGCACAGCCTTCCCCACCCTCCTGGTGCTTAGAAACTAACAGCTCTAATGAGAAATGAGAGCTGAAAGGAGAGAGATGGGGGGGCGGGCCGCAGCCGTGCAGACTGACGCGGTGTGTTGGAGGAGGCTGACCCACTTCTTTTGGAGGCAAGGGGTCTGCTGAAATGCCACTTAAATGAGCCAGTGCTCCCTACACTAGGTCTCCTTTGTCCCCACCCCTTGTTACTCTTGGAGGAAGCCCCGTCGATAGAGCCCCACAGCTACTCTCTTCCCCTCCTTCTCTTTCTCCCATGGGGCTTCCTCTGTTCCTGTACCCAGTAGACTCTTTAGGCCCATCAACTACCCTGATTCCAGCAGCCTTCTTAAGATAGGCAAGGACAACTCGAGAGAGAACACGGGTGGGCATTCATTGTGCTGAGCCTCTCTGTTTTTTTTTTTTCCTGGCTTTTTGATTGTGCTGTGAGTTATTTAGCCAACAATAGATGTTTATGTATATTTTTTGGGGAACTTGTATTTATTAACTGCCTGAAAAGGGGGGAGACTGGGAGACTTATATAGAAAGTGCAGTGAGTTAAAAGGGACAATTAGAGGAACAGAAAGAGATATTGAGCGTGGGATTGTAAAGGATATTTTAAAGCACAAAGGGTCTTGAGATGTTTTCCAAGTAGGCAGAAGGTAAAAGAAAATTGGCCCATTACAAGCTGATAGTGGGGGATTGGTGACATGGGACAGAGTAATGGCTGATGGGCTAAACTTCTACTTATAGGAGCCAGGCTGGGAGGAGATGAGCCAGAATGCCACCACAGTCAGGCCAGGTTTTAAAACAAGGGGTTGTCCAGGACCCCATCAAAATGTGCACTCCCCCTTCCTGGATCAACGAATGCACACAGAGAAAGGCGGGCATCCTCCACGTCAGCATGGAGAAGGGCATTGAAGAGCTGGGTCCCTTGAGGCCCTGGGTGGGGGTCTAATCAGGAATGAGTAGGAACAGCCTGGGGACTTGTGTGAATATGAGGGAGGATTTGCTGAGGGCTCCCAAATGCTCCCCGGCATACTTATTCTCTCTGGGCCTGGGGGGTGGGGTCCTGCAGCCCATCCTCCCAGAAGATTTCCTTCACCCTCTACTGGGTGCTCCTGCTTCCTCAGACTTGCTCACAAGGCTTCCTGGGACCGCATTGGCCATGGAGTGCTGGGTGATTAGTTAAGTGATGAGTAAACATTTGCTAAGTGGGGTTCTTGGCTCCCTGGTAATGAACAGCCCTAGCAGGAGGGGGAGGGGGATGTGCTCCTGAGGACCGCAGATCGTCAGCTGGAGGGGGCCCTTGTGGAGGTGGCCTAGGGTGTGTTTGGACAGGGGTTTCTGGCAGACTGAGGGCCCGATGGGATAAGAGAGCCAGGAGTTCAGGCCTCCAGGCTAAATGGTTATGGGATCCATTCCGAGCTTAGAAGCAGCAGGTGTCTGGGAATGGGACTGTGGCCCAGGCAGATTTCCAGGGAGCGCTCCAGCTTGCTGGCACGCAGCAAGATCTGGCTGAGCACAAGCGGCAAGTTGCGATGATGAAACCCACTGTTGAGGAACATCCACAAGGGTGCCAGGATGGGGACCATGCTCAAGTGGAGAGGCTGGGAGCGGGGTGTGGGAGAAAGAACCCAGGTGGGGTTTCTTCACTTCACTGCACAGTCTAAGTCTCTTGAGTGGGATCCCCAGAGCCTCCCCTTTGCCAGGCTGGTCTCCCAACACCCTGGCAAACTGCATTTCCGGCCCTCAACTCTGATTGTTGGAAGAGACCCTGCTAGCGTGTGTCTCCAGCTCTCAGCTTGCAATTCTCCCCCATTCTTTTCTGGCCCACTTCTCATTCTCTGAGACCCCTGGGAGTGTCACCTTTTCCTGGAAGCCCTCTCTGGTTTCCCCCATCCCAGCCAAGTTCCTCCTTTTGGGGAGTGGGAGCGCGAACACAGTCTCCAATCCTACGTTAAGGAAGAATATATTCATTTCCACATCTGGGCTTTGGGCTCATTATAGAGAGCCACATCTACACCTTTTTATTTCCCCAGAGCCTGGGCAATGACTGGCACACAGAAGCCCCTTGATCAATGTTTGTCAAATGAATAGAAGTCACCTAAGCTGTGGGATCACAGAAGGAACAAAGACTACCAGGGGCCATCAGCCCCTCTGACAGGGATGACTCTGTCCCCCTGTCGTCCCAGAGGGGAGAGAAGGAGAAAAGATGGTTCCTCCTGGGGCTCCCCAAAAGTACTAAGCAGAGATGGCAGAGGGGCTGACCTCATCAGGAACAGAGGGGGATGACCCCAGTCCCCTCGGAGGAGGACAGGACACTCAGGAGGTGGTTGGATCTGGTGAGAGAGGCCTTGCTTAACCCCTGACGTGTCAACCTGCTCTGATGTTTGGGGCAATGGTGTCATCTTAACCGCGGAGCATATGAGTTGCTGAGTGACAAGTGATGTCATCTGAGACAGAGCTGCCTATATTCTTCCTAACTCCTAGAGGAGAAAGTTACTAAAAATATACCCAGTGTCCTGGGCCCCACTTCCTGGCCTGTAATAACAGTTGGCAACTGGAGACTCTGCGGGACTGGACAGAAGGGGAGCCTTTAGAAGACGTTAGCATTTCTCCTTCTGACACTTCACTTCCACCGTACTGGGCTTACTAAGTCTTTTTTTTTTTTTAAATTAATAAAGTGCTTAGACTCTTGATTTTCCCACTGAGGGCCTTGCTGTCTGAAGTTGGAAATGAAATCAACAACATAACAACCTCCCTGGACTCTAAGGAACAGCCAGGCCCTGGCACTGGCCTGGGTCAGAGCAGGGAGACCATTGGGAGCAACTTCGGGCTCCAGAGGATTTGTTCTACTGTCATAGGGCTCCTTTCAAGAATGTCCCAAGTCTTGTACTGAGAGGTATTGTCCAGTCAGGTCTGAAAACGTCCCTCAATCTGGGGAACTCTTTCTCCAAAGCCGGAGGCAGATGTGGACTGTGGGCCCTGTCCACTGCTGTCTCCATCAGGCCCTGGCCACCTAGAAAGTCCTCTGGCCCCAGGAACCGGTTGTTCCCTTCCAGTCACCACTCAACCCCCTGAGAATCAATGGCCCAGCAGCTGCTGCTGAGGCTCTTGGGAAAAGGCCGAGAAGGATCCACGGCCAGTCTGCTCTAGGGGGAGACACAGAGATGGTGCCCACCCAGAGCAGCCAGAATGTGGGAAGTGAATCATATTGTGTGCGGGCGAGGAAAGAACCGTGGAACAGAGAACAAATGTGTGTGTGCACGCATGTGTGTGTGTGTGTGCGCATGCTTTTGTGTGTCCCTCTGAGTCAGTGTGCCCCTGCCCCCTAGAGCTCCGCCTGCCAACAAACGTGCTGTGTTCTCAGAGCAGTGCCCAGCCAGGCTCGCCCACCCCACCGAAGCCCAGGATCTGCCACCCCATCAGGAATGCGGGGTTAGGAAATGAAAAACAGGGTTCTTGTCCAAGAGAATTTTTTTATTATTATTATTTTTCTCTCTTAATTGGATTCAGTGTTTCTCACTCCTCACACACACCCTTTCTGGTGGGGAATTCAGGTTTGTGCAAAGCGCAAATTAGACTGTGCTTGCTTGGGCCCTTGTCCAGCAGCCCCTCTCCCTCTTCTGGGCTTGCATGCTCGATTCCCTGCATGCTGACCCCTGAGTCTGGCCCTCTAACCTCTGCCCGGGCATCTCAGGAGCATCAGGAGGAATGGGGCTCCGTAATGCAGAAGTGCCTGAGATAGTTCCTGGAATGTCCTCATCCTTTTCCTCCTGCTAAGGCTACCTGATGCTTCCCTCCTGCCCTTGCTGGGTTGCCCACCAAAAAGCCTCAAGTTAAAAATCCAGCAGCTGAGCCATGCTGGAGCCCTGGGCTCCTGCTCAGAGTCTCCCCGGGCCTGTCCGGGCCATCCCTGGCAAAACGCTGGGCTGATGACACTGTCCAACCTGTTGGACTAACACTGTGGATGCTGCCTTGCTTGCTGACTTAAAAAAAAAAAAAAAAAAAAAAAAAAAAAAAAACCAAAGACCTGTCTTTCCCCTTCTCTGTCTACCTGGCCCTAGTGCCTGGCTCCCTGGCATCCACGAGCTGCTTCCCACTTCTCACCCTGACGCCCGCAGCTTCTATAGTAGGGGTGATTGGTGCTCCAGGGCGCCAGACAGGCTCGTGTTGCATATAAAAACAAGGTGATGTTCTAAACGTCTAAGAATATTGGTCCCCTGAAATGATTCTCGCTGCCTCCCTTTCTCCCTATCCCTTCCCACTGACACCCTGCACCAGGTCCTGGCACGCCCAGGTTACATAGGGACTATTGACGCCAGGTTGGGATTCTAGACAAAAATCCTATAACTTTTTTTTTTTTTTCTTGCTAGAAATCACCATTACAACCCTTACCTCAGCAGATATAGTTTCCCGTATAGTTTATAAACATGATAAGACATACAGTTTGGTAACGGAGTGGGGCAGGGGACCTGTGCATTTGTATATATATATGTATATATATATATATATATATGTGTGTGTAGTGTATATATATATAAGTGGACATAGGTATAAAACTGCACCTTCTGTGAGAATCTCATTGCATGTGATGAAGTTCTAAATTTCAGCCTCTGATGATCTTTCCTTTGGTAATTGGTTCTTGGACCCTAGCAGCTGTGCCTGGGTCTGCCAGGGTTGCCTGAGACATCAGGAATGAGAGGCATTACCCCCCCCAAGGGAGGGACCGAAGGTGGCATAGGGTTGGGTTCAGGGCAGGTTGACTAGATGACCTCAGACAAAGGCCAAGATGCCACCTGCCCCAGTACTCCCAGACTGCTGGTTGACCCAGTCAGCTCTTGGGAGAGACTTGTTTGTTCTGAGTCCTGCTCCTCCAGGAATGGCAGGGCCCTTCAGACCTCTCCAAATGATCAGGATTCCACAGAGCCCAGCTCCCACGAGGGGCACTTGTCCCATTACTGCTAATGAAGGATTCACTTTGCGTGCTGTTACCGCCTTGCTGGAGTGGACGCTGTCCGTAGGTGCTCGGCAGGGGCTGGCTGGGACAGCTGGGTGAGATGCGCTAATCCCTTCCCATCTAGGGCTGTACACTTTGGGTTTATAATCCACCGAGTAGGGTCCAGACAGCAGCTGAAGGCTCTGTCAGCCTTTTCCTGAAACCCAGCAGATCTTCCACTTGTAAGAAAAGAAGAAAAGAAATTTTGTTCCTTGGTGGACACGGTGGCAGTGCTGGGTGCTGGTGCCCTGGGTCCTCAGCGGAGAGTGACCGCCAGCCCCAGTATCCAGGCAAGGAGGGAGGCCCCCAGGAAATTGCCCGAGGAGGCCTGCTGCACCCCACTGGGAGCACGGATGGGGGTCCTACGGGCACACTTGCCCTTCCTCTTGGGCCGTGCTGTGGGCATGATGTCAAAGCTGAACTTGTGCTGGTAGTCAGGGGCATAGTCCTGCAGCTCGTGGGGCTGCTTCCCGGTGCCCGCCTTAGAGATCTGGTTGCGGTTCCTGTGGCTGGTACAGTTCTTGCCTGACTTCTTGGAGCCTGACCTGGAGCCAGGCAGATGGCTGTGCGGGTGGCCCTTGTCCCTGGCGGGGCCGTGGGGTGGGTAATGCTCTTTGCGGGCAGCCCTGTCGGTGGTGGTGAGCGTGTGTGATTTGATCTGGTGTGGGGACGCTGGGCCTGTGCAGTTCCGGAAGTCCTCGGCCCTCAGCAGCTTCAGGTCCTGGCCTTGCCTCAGCTCGGGGGACACACAGGGGACAGCAGAGCTCGAGCCTCGGAACCTCCGCAGCCATTCCCATAGGGAGCGCGCCCTGCAGCCACAGTCCCAGGCATTCCCGTTGAGGCGGAGGAACTCCAGGGCCACCAGGGGGGCCAGGCAGTCGCCCTGTAGCTCCGAGAGGCTGTTATTGAAAAGAAAGAGAGTGGTCAGCCTGCGGAGATCATGGAAAGCCCTGTGGTGGACCCACTGCAGCTGATTCTCGTGCAGAAGCAGCCTGTCCAGGTTTACCAGTCCCCGGAAGGTGTTCTGGCCCAGGCTCCACAGCTTATTGCCATGGAGAAACAGGTGGCTGAGGTTGACTAGGTCCACGAAGATGTCGTCCTGGAGGTACTCGATGTGGTTGTCCTGCAGGTAGAGGTACTGCAGGCTGTGCAGGCCGCTAAAGATGCCCGCCGGCAGGGCACTCAGCCCACACTTATAGAGGTAGAGGGCATGAAGCTTTACCAGGCCCTGGAAGGTCTCAGGTGCCAGCGTCCGCAGCTGTCGGTTGTCGCCGAGGTCCAGCTCCTCCAGATGCACGAAGCCCTCGAAGGTGTTGGGGTCAATGAAAGTGATGTTATTGGAGTAGATCCACAGGGTGACCATGGCAGGGCTGAAGTGGCCCTGCCGGAGGAGGGTGATGCGGTTGTTTTGCAGGAAGATGCGCTCACTGTCCTCGGGGATGCCCTCGGGGATGGCGGCAAAGTTGTGTGCCTGGCAGCTGACCGTCATGGGTGCTGGGTAGCACACACAGTCCCGCGGGCAGCCACCGCCCAGGGGCAGCTCCCCAGCCAGCAACAGGAGCAGCAGCAATTCCACACAGCACCCTGGTGAGGAGAGAGACAGCAGAACCAGTCAGAGACTGCCCAGCAAGGTGGCAGACAGATGGGGTGCAGAGGGTGGGGAGGGGACCAGCATATGATCTTCCTAGGTCTGCCAAGGAAGATCTTATCTGTGCTGTGATCAGGAGTCTTTCATGGCCCCTGGATGGAGGAAGACAGGACTCAGAGTCCAAGCCTGGACTTCATCTAAGACTAGAAACCTCTCCCTACTTCTTGGCAGCTACCCCAAAGGAGGATTTTTTGGGGGGGATGGGGGATACTGGAGATTGAACCCAGGGGCACTTCACCACTGAGCCACATCCCCAGCCACTTTTTGTATTTTATTTAGAGACAGGTTCTCACTGCTTAGGGCCTAGCTAAATTGCTGAGGCTGGCTTTGAACTCACGATTCACCTGCCTCAGCCTCCCAGGCCGCTGGGATCACAGGCGCGCACTATCACACCCGGCCCAACTGAGAATTAATCCCCAACTTGGACTGGGAGGTAAATTTGGGGTGAAGGCCCTGATCAACCCCGTACCTTCTTAGCCCTGCCCCTAAAATCCCTAGGCCCTGATGAGGGTGCCTGAGCCCAGCCCCCTCAGTCTTTGTCAGCCCCACTGCAGTGAAGGCCACACCCCGAGACACAGCCTCTAGCCCTCATCCCAGCTCTGCCACTAGCTCATCGTTATCTGCATTCACAGATAGTGGTTCTAACAAAGTAAATATCTCATGCAGAGTCCCGAGGAATCGTTTTATTTAAATCATTCCCAATAACAAACAAAGCACGTAAGCATGACACCAAAGTGCTCCTCGAAAGATATTTCATTTACATGTTCAAGTATGCGACACCCCTCTGTACCTCAGTTTCCTTGTTTCTAAAACACAGAGAGGATAGTTCTCACTCACAGAGCTGTGTGTGTACAGAGAGAGACGTGTCTGCCAGGGACTGGGGGGGTGGCACCAGGACTGATGCATGAAGCTTCTCTGGGGTCCACAAAACTGCCAGACCAAGGCTGCCCCCCATCCTGGTCCACCTTCTGGCCCTTTCCCCTCTTTCTGCCTCGCTTCAGCTCCCAGGCTATGGCTGCAAAACCAGGCCTTGCCCCTCAACTGTCCAGAGCATTTCCTCTGTAGCTTCCCTCTAATTGGGCATTAATTAGGCATTCGTTAATGGATCCTTAAAATAATTTATTTTCGGATGTGTCCAGCCTGTGGTCGGGTAATAGCCCCGTGCTCATTATTGGAGCAGCCTCATTATGGACGATCGTCATTACCTGCCTTTTTCCAGGGTCACAGCTGACCCAAGCAGACGAGCAGGCACATGGGGTGGAGGGGAGAGGCTCCAGGTCCACAGAAGCCCACCCTGGAGGGCCAGGCAGTCATCTCCCTGCCTGGGTTGGCCTCTTGCCCTTTCTATTCTGGTTTGTCCAGCTGGGCCTCTCAGGAGAGCCAGGGTGCCTAGGGGCAGCTCAGTTGAGTCTTCCTGCTGCCAGCTGCGCACTGAGCATGTGGGATGAGAAAAGCCAACCTCCGGGCCATGCCTGGGTCTGTCAGCCACCCATCCAAGCTCCCAGGACTTCGCTGCCCAGGTTCCCAGCTGAGCAGGTCTCACTGCCACCGCCACCCCCCTCGTTCCCGGTAGAAACGGCATCGTAAATAAGTGACAGCTCCCAGCTGTTGGGAGTTATGGGCTCCCAGAGAGTGGCAGCTGCTTCCCGTCCCCCTGTAATCACCCGGCTTCAACCGAATGTTTCCAGCACATAAAAATCATCGCACATAATTTAGTTTTTTGCATAATTGGGTTCAGTTGCGATTTCAGAGCAATTATGACCTCGGTGGTGGTTGCAGCACAGCATCAAGGACCCTTTCTGAGCCAGGACACACTTTGTGTAACCTCTGCAGTACCTTCAGTGACCTGGACAGCCTATAGGCTGGCTCAAGGCAGCGGCTGCCTCTGCCTCAGTTTCCCCTTCCAGAACATACTAGGAGATGATGGCTCTACCAGCCCTCTCCCTCAGAGTCCTGGGTGTGACCTCTAGGCCCCATGGCCCACTTCAGTCTGCCCAGGGATGGCAGGAACCTGAGAGCTCAGAATCTCAGAGGACTTGAGGGGAGGCTGCCCAGCCTCTCAGTCTCCATACCCAGGTTGGAAGGGGTTCAAGCCACACTGGACTCTCCGGATCTCCTCATTCAGCCCACACCCTCACTCCCGCGTAGGCTGCTTTCTTTCAGGAGTCCATACCTGCCAGAACCTTCCCCAGGGAGCCACCCTGAAGGAGCCCAGACTTAAGAGCATTCATGGTGCTCACTGTGCCTGTCCCACAACTCAGTCTGAAGAAGACCGTGGCTGAGCCGGGCCTGGCAGCTCACACCTGTAACCCCAGAGGTTCGGGAGGCAGGAGGATCGCGAGTTCAGAGTTCAAAGCCAACCTCAGCAATGGCGAGGTGCTAAGCAACTCAGTGAGACCCTGTCTCTAAATAAAATACAAAATAGGGGCTGGGGATGTGAGTCAGTGGTTGACTGTCCCTGAGTTCAATCCTTGGTACCAAAAAAAAAAAAAAAAAAAAAAAGAAAAAAAAAGAAAGGAAGGAAAGACCACAGCCATGCAGCCTCTACCAGGGGTCCTCTAAAGACAAAGGCATTTCCTTCCCTCAGTCTGCAGCTGCGGGGGCAGGGGCTGCGGCCGGCTTAGCGCTAATACCACTCGACATTTGTACAGCTCATTTCAGTTGACAAAGTACTTCTGTCCACACTCCTCTGATCCTCAGACCTACCCTATGTGGTGGTGGTGGTGGGGGCACCTCTTCCAGCTGCAGTTGTGTTCTGCTTCCATAAGGCCCCAGGTGAAGCCCTGTGGGGAGATCGTCCCCCCTCAGAGAGAAAGCAGATGTTTCCAGGGAATTCTGGTACACAGGGAAGACCATCCTGGGACCTGAGTTTAGCTGAAAAAGCCCAAATGCCCCCAAATCCAGATGTGTACTTAGTAACTGATTTGTGAATGCACCATAGCAGGTAGAAGGGGTCAGATGGCAGGGTGGGGTGGAGGCAGGACCCAGGGCAGGGGGCCTTCTGCTCTTCTCCTGAGAGAGCCCCAGGAGACAGAGGGGCCCCAGTAGAGGCTTGGCCCAGGGCTGAGCTGTTCTGTCACCTCAAGGAAGAACATGCTTTATGTTGGGGGGTCTCAGGCAATAAGGCCATAGGGACTGTATGTAGTAGTCACTTCCTTCCAAAGGCGGGAACAATAAAGGGATCCAGATGACTGGTGGGATCTGGGCCCAGGGCAGCTGCTCTCCATCCTTCAGTACTTCCCAGATACCAGGGTCTGTGCCAGGGAGGCCTCCCTTCCAGATCCCCCACCCCTCCCACTGGGAATCTCAGCTGAGTCTGCTTCGCCACCCTGAGAGCCAGTCCATCTCCAAAACCCTGGGCTGGCTGTCCCAGCAAGCCCCACCCACTTCTGGCACCCCTGCCTGAGCCAGCAGGTGTCAGCCCTGGATTGTCACCCTGCCAATTTCTTCCCAGGGAGATGGTTACTGCGTTGCCACAGCTCCTCCTGTGCCCCCTCCATGTGGCCCTTGGGAGCCGGGACCCGCTGATTGCCTGATTAATGTACTAACAATGAGGCTGATGCTTTTGCTGCGCATTTCAAGCTTGCAAATTAGCAGAGATCCAAGTCTCTGAGGAGGGGCCTTGCACCTCCTCCTACCAGCCTCCTCAGCCCCCTCCCGAGTGGGCAGGGGGTGCTCTGCAGGAGGGGCCTGAAGAAGGCAAAGCAACACCTCCCCGACGTTCCTCCTCCAGGTGATATACTCGGCCATGCTCAGCTACTCCGAACCTCCTGGCCTCCCCACAAGTGTTCACTTCACAGTGTCTCATTCCTTCCTTCCTCCATTCTATACTTGCTCGGGGTCCAGGAGAATTAGAGGTGCCAGTGTGGGGAGGGCCCAGGAATGAGCTGGGTGGGGCAAGTCCTCATGGCTCATGAGCAGATGCGGGAGTCACAAAACCAGGCAGCCCAGCCAAGTGCTGGGGCCCGAGGTAGATGCCTGGGGGTGCATGGGAGAAGATGGTAGTGGTGGCTCAGGAAGGCCCCTGCCACCCTTGTGCCACCTGCTGTCTTTGTTCTGTCACTAGTCAGCTGTATGATGTAGGTAGCTCTTCAACCTCCAGAAGTATTTAATCTGTGAAATAGGGGTGAGAAGGGTCCCTGCCCCATGGGGCTGCCTTAGGATTCAGTGAGGGGATGTCTGCTCAGGGCTTGGCATGGCATCAGCCCAGAAGACAGGCACACAGGTCAGGGAGCTGGCACTGTTTCCAGGTCCTTCCTGCAAACCCAAACCCCTACCTGCCATCAGGGATTGTGAAGACAGGGGTGAGTGGCCTGAGCACAGGCAGCTGCCTCACCCAGTCTACTCGGCAGCCCCCGGATGTGCTTATGAACAGCTCCATGTGGTCCAGACCTGGTGGGATGTGTGAGAAAGCAAAGGCAAAGGGCACAGCGTGTGTGAAGGCACTGAGGCGGAACATAGGTGGCCTGCACCATCTTCCCCACCCCCGTCTAACTAGGCAGAGCTTCCAAGGAGGCTTTAACCTCTGCCAGTCGAGCTGGGAGGACCCAGGGCAGAGGTGGGACTGAGAACTCTGCACTGAGACCAGCATCCATAGGGCCCCTCTCTAGGCCCAGGCTAGAGAGTTAGTGTGACAGGGGCCCTGCAGCTTCCAAGCCCACAAGGACACAGCCCTGTTACCAGTTTGTCTGCATGGCTTACTCACAACCCCACGGGAATAGCACCCATTCACAGAGGAGGAAACAAGGCACCCCTCTGGCAAGTGGCTGGCCAAGCCACACAGCTGGTGAGCAGGGCAGTGGGCAGGACTTGTGCAAATCCCCCTGAGTCCTGGGCTCTGCCCCCAGCTCTCTGCTGCATGGGGTGAGCAAAGCAGCCTCGGCTGAGGGCTGGTTGGCCCTCTCAGGCCCAGAGTCTCTTCCATGACAGCGTGGAAGGGGCTGTCCTCCCTGTATCTGAGTTGGGGGATGGCCCCTTGATCAGGCATTCCCATGGCCCCGGGGCAGGACTGTGGGCTCTCCAGGCTTGGAAACTGGTCAATCACGTGATCAATTCCTCTGGCTCTGCAGCCCTCCCTGCGTTCTCCAGGGTGAGATCCCCCTCTGCCCCAGCCTCACCAGATGCTCCTCTCTGAGCCAATCAATGCTAACCCAATGCGCTCTGCTGCTGGATAACGGCCTCAGGCCAGGCCGGCTGCACTCACAGAGCTGCTGGCGCCTCAGGCCACTTGGCACTTGTACCACTTGGGTCCTAAGCACAGGCCTCTTCCTGATGAGTCCCTTCTGCCCCTCCCAGGCTGACCCAGGCCTGGAGACAAGGAAGTCAGTCAGGGCACAGCCAGACGCCCCTCCTCAGCCCCTCTGCCGGACATAGCGGGGGTTGGGCAGGAGGGCCAGCAGTTCTTGGCAGAGGCCAGGAAGGGCACAGGCTTTGGAGTCAGAGAAACCTGGGTTCGAATCCTGGCTCCCCTACTTAACAAGCGTGTCTCCTTGCTTGTGTGAGCCTCATTTCCCTCACCTGTAAAATGGAGGCCATCGTGTAAAGTTCCAGTCTGGCCCTGTCAACTGCACACGAGGGTGTCCACCGGCCACACACAGTTGGTAAGTTGTCCAAATGTGCTCTCTGCCTACAAGCCTCCTCCACTCTCTTCTCCATCTACGGTGAAGGCTGTTCCTGCATTTTAGCTGCTCAGGCCAAACCCCTTAGAATCTAGGGACCCCTCCCCTCACCCCCCCAACCCCCTGGAAATTCTGCAGACTCGATTGATTTCAGAATTTATCCAGCCCCAAGTCCCCTCCTCACAAGCACCACCATCAGCACTTGCCTGGATTGTGCAGTAATCTGTAAGAGGTCCCTCCGCCCCCACCCCCGCCCCTACATCTAATACAGCAGCCAAGGAGACCCGGAGAAAGTCTGAATCAGAATATGCTGCTCCTCTGCCCAAACCTTCCATGGCTCCCATCTCAACTCACGAGGTGCCTCCTTGTCTGTACCATGGCCCACAGACCCTGCCTCCCAGCCACACTCATCTCCTTGTTGCCCTGCCTCAGGCCAGAGGCACGCTGCCTCCAGTCTGCACAGGCTGTTCTCTCTGCCTGGAATGCTTTCCAGGGTGTCTGCAGGGCTTCCTCCCAGTGAGGCCTCCCCCAGAGCAGCCTAGTTTAAAGGTGTCCCTTCTCTGTTTTACTTCACAGTGTTCACCCTCTTCTAACATACCATATGATTTATTTATCTTTTTTCTTTCTATCTCTTCCCACTGACTCCATGAGGATGGTGATTTTGTTTAATGTGTTCCCTGCATGCAGTAGGAGCTCAGTTATGATGGCTGGGTAAGGACAGCACCTTCCTGAGTCATTCGGAGAATTAGGAAGCCCTGGGCTCAGGGTCTGGCTCATAGTAGGTGTTCAATAAACCCAGTGGTTTTTATTACTCCTGAGAAGATTCAGAACCTCTAAGGAGAGAGCAGATACTATCTTGGCTCTGTCCAAGGGTCCATCGATCCATCTCACAGGTGACCAGAGGGTGAGGAGTGCACTGGAGAAGGATTCAGTCCCAGATCAACCGTGGGGCAAGATGACCAGAGCAGGTTTTCCCATGAGTGTGTGTGGGGGGGCTTTCCCAGGACATGGGATCTTCAGTACTAAAACTGCAACAATCCCAAACAAACCAAGAACAAGTTAGTTACCCTAACTGGAGGCCAGGTCAGTGAGTCCCTCTAAAAGACTCCTGGGTACAGAACGGGAAAGATCCAAAGCAGCAGATGTGAGGCATGCGTGTTCTCAGACACCACCCTTTGGGTCCAGTGCCTGCAGCCAGGGAGGCATGCCTGGGCCCAGCCTGTCTATGGGCATGTGTACATTTGTGCATGTGTCATTTTGTGTCTCTGTATGCACATGTCTGGGTATACATGCGTGTGTGCCTGTCTGTAAGTCTGTGTTCCATGGCTGTGTTCATGTGCGTGTATCTGAGTACATGTGTGGACACCTGGGACATACATTTGTCCCTGGGGACCATCAATGGCAGCCTAGGCCCCTTTCATCTTGCAGCATTCCTGCGCCTGCATACCATCCTGGAGATGAGGCAGGTCCTCTCCTGAGAAGAGGTACACATCCCACGGAAGGAGCCCCCGAGATGTCCTCGGCTCAGCTCGTCTCAGCACTCACTCTCGCTTTGCTTTTACCTCGATTCCTCCAGAACACCAGGATCCCTTTCGACTAAGGAGTGGGTGGCTCCTTATTGGAATAACCTTTCAGCTTTCATCTGCCTGGGCTGGTCCCTGGGCGCAGGCCTGGCTGGGAATGCCATGCTAATTGGGCTGCCAACTGCTCAGGGGACCTGTGGAAGCAACTCCAGGCTCCCTTACTCCCTACCCATTGGGGCTATGACCTCCTCACTGTGGGGGGGCTCTGCCTGGGGTGAGGCTGAAGGCTGGCACATGGGCAGTAGTGCTTGCCTAGCTTGTGTGAGACACTGGGTTTGATTCTCAGCGCCGCATATTAATAAATAAAATAGGGGCCCCAGTGACAACTAAAAAAAATATTTTTAAAAAGGAAAAAGAACAGAGAAACAGCCTTGGAGGCAGAGGGAATGGCAGGTGCAAAGATCCTGGGGGCAGTACTGAGCTTGGTGCAAAGGGAGAGGGGCAAGAGGTGAAGTCAGAAAAGTGGGAGCCAGAATTTGTAGGGCTTTGAGAGCCACAGTAAAGGGTTTGGATCTAATTCTGTATGTGGCAAGAAGCCACTGGAAAGTGGCTGAAGTGGAGCAGCATGATTGGATTTGAGGGACTGTTATTGGAGGATGGATTGAGTGGGAGGAAGAAAGGAGACAAGGAGGTCTGTGGCTATTGTGAGAGATGTTGGGGTTTTGGAGGCAGAGAGTAGTGGACAACCTGGAGGAATATTTAGAAAATTCCATATGAAGTAGAAAGAGGGAGAGGATCATGGGGTGGCTTTTGAATTCTGGTACAAATGACTGAGAGGACAAGGGTGGCATAGTGAGACCAAAGGAGCCCAGGAAAACAGGTGTGGGGCACCCAGGAATTCAATTTAGGACAAGCCTTATAGAGATGCTGGGTAGATGTACCAAACAGTAGGCCAAAGCCAGGCATCCGGGTGTGGTAGCGCCCTCCTGCAATCCCGGCTCTTTGGGAAGCTGAGGCAGAAGGGCCACGAGTTCAAGGCCAGCCTCTGTAACTTTGCAAGATCTTGTCTCAGAAGAAAATTTAAGAAGAGTAGGTGTGGGCTGGGGTTGTGGCTCAGTGGTACAGTGCCTGCCTAGCATGTGTGAGGCACTAGGTTCAATTCTCAGCACTGCATATAAACAAATAAATAAATAAGCAAGGTGAAGTATTGGGAAAATTAAAAAAAAAAAAAAAAGAAGAAGAAGAAGAAGAAGAAGAAGAAAAAGAGCAGATGTGTAGCTTGTGGTAAAGTACCTCTGGGTTCAATCACTAGTACCACATACAAATAAACACATAAAACAGGGGCCTGGAGGTGAATGGTACACTTTGGAGCCATCAACATAGAGACGGCATTTAAATCCATGGAAGTGGATGGGGTGACCTAGGAGAGTCAAGAGAGAAGGGAAGCTGGGTATGGTAGCACACGCCTCTAATCCCAGTGGCTTGGGAGGCTGAGTCAGAAGGATCCTGAGTTCAAAGGCAGCCTCATTAATTTAGCAAGGCCCTAAGCAACTCAGTGAGACCCTGTCTCTAAATTAAAAAAAAACAACAACAACAAAAAAAAACGGTTGTGGATGTGGCTCAGAGATTAAATGTCCCTGAGATCAATTCCAGTACCGAGAAAGAGAGGGAGAGAGAAGGGAAAGGAGGCTGGGGTTGGGGCTCAGTGGTAGAACGCTTGTGTAGCATGTGTGAGGCACTATGTATTGTGTCCATCTATAACTAAAAAATATATTTAAAAAGAGAGAGAGAGAGAAGGGAAGGGGAGACTGCCCTGGATCAGTCAGTAAGTACAGGTGAGGGTGTGCTGAGATAACGAGTGACCCCAGAATCATGATGCCTCACAACAACAAAGCCTTATGTCTCATTCATGAGACACAAGGACATGAAGCTATGAGCAGGGACCAAGATCCAGAGAGCATCCTCCACTCAGAACACTGCTGGAAAAAAGATACGACACATATTCCTTCTTGTTCACATTTCACTGGTCAAAATAAGTCAAGTGCCCTGGCCTGCCATCACAGGACAGGGAATCCACCTGGGGCAGTCAGGGACTAGGGAGTACTTGTGGGCACCCAGAATCCACCCAAGCAGCAAGTTTTTCCATGAAGGAGGCAGAGGAACAGGGCAGGACCTTCAGGGGTGTGAGTCAAGGGAGGTTATTATTTTTTCTCTTTAATTTTTTTAATTATAATTTTTATTTTTAAGAGAGACACAGTAATTGTACATATATCTGGGGCATGGCATGTTATTTCAATACATGTATACAATGTGTAATATCAGCTCAGGGGGATTGGCATTACCTCATTCATTTATCATTCTTTTTATTGGGGACATTCAGAATCCTCTCTGCTTTGAAATACACATTTGAGCGTCCACCATAGTTACCCTACTGTGCTCTAGAACATCAGAGGCTCTTCCTCCGATCCAACTGCACCCTGTACTGGTTACCCCTCCCCTGCACCTTCTTAGGGTTTGCTTTTTGAGATGGAAGAAATAGAGTCTGTTTAAATGCCAACAAGAGGATTCAGGAGGGGAAGAGAGAAAAACTGAAGTAGCAGGCGTGAGAGAAGAATATGAGGTCCAGAGCTCAGAAGGAGCACCCGCCTGCTGTCCAGGAAGCGCTCTGGTACACGGAGAGGACAGTGGAGTGGCCTCAGGAGCCTTCTGGTTTCTCCAAGAAGGGAGAAGGATCATCAGCTGAGAGTGAAGGTAGAGATAAGGTGGAAGTTAGAGGAGAAACAGACAGAATGACACAGGCATCCCGTGTCCTGGGCAAGCCAGTGACTCCATTCACCCAAGGGACGGCGCAGGGCCCTCTGTGGAGGGGTGCCAGTCAGCCTGGCTTGGTGGCTTTCCCCAGCACGTGTGTGGCAGAGAAGGGTTTCCAGGTGAGACTACATAGTTAAGGAAGGACAAGAAGCTGAAGGTGTTTGCAAACAAGGATTTTTAATCCCCACTGACCTAGTTTCTGCCTAAGTTCTTGTCACTTATTGCTGAAATATTGGGTCTGTGCCTCATACCTACAGGGTAAATAACCACTGGGTTTTTAGACCTCGCTTCACAGAATTTTCTCCTGACTGGCCACTTAATGACACCCTGGGGTCGGGTGCAGTGGCATACACCTTAATTCCAACTATTCTGAAGGCTGAGGCAGGAGGATCGCAAGTTCAAGGCCAGCCTGGGCAACTTAGCAAGATCTTGTCACAAAAAGATCAAGGGGCGGGCGCTGGGGATGTGGCTCAAGCGGTAGCTCGCTCGCTTGGCATGCATGCGACCCGGGTTCGATCCTCAGCACCACACACAAACAAAGATGTTGTGTCTACTGACAACTAAAAAATAAAAAATAAATAAATAAATAAATAAAACAGTTCTGAGATAAAAAAAAAAAAAAAAAAGATCAAGGGGGGTGCTGGGGGTACAGTTTGGGGATAGAGCACTCCTAGGTACAACGTTCAGTACCAAAGAAATAAAAAGGGCTGGGGATGTAGCTCAAGCGGTAGAGCGTCTCTATGTTCAAAACCTAGAGGGCGCGGCAGGGAGCAGGGAAGACACTTGCGGGGCCTCCTGTCTGAGCATCTCAGGTCCCCCGTCTCAAATCACCTCCTTTTCTCTGCTGGTCTGAGTGCTGCTTTTTCTCCAGAGGCCCATGCCTACCTGTTCTTGGACCTTGGACCTGAGAGATTTGGTCTAGGTGGCATTTAGCATGGGCTTCCCATGTGATCCTCAAACCCTATTTACCTACTGGGTTTTTCTTTAAAATCATTCAACATTATTTAATTTTAAAATAATAGTTACTGGGGAGGGCAGGGGTTGTGGCTCAGTGGTAGAGCACTCGGCTAGCACATGTGAGGCCCTGGGTTCGTTCGATCCTCAGCATCACATAAAATAAATAAATGTATTGTGTCCAACTACAACTAAAAAATAAATAAATAAGAGTTACCAGTTATATAGAAAAGTATAAAAATAAAAGGAAGAAACATCACTACATTCCCATTACCTTGACAACCGTTGGCAGGGCCGGGCTATACCTTCCTTCAATATTTCCTTCACTTATATAGGGCTGTGTAAAATTTAAATAAATTTTTTATTCAAAGAGATAAAGTTGGGATGACGCTATATAATGCACCTCTGTATCCTGTATTAACTGCTTCGAGCATTCCACTCATTCGGCTGTTCTCTGGTGAGGAAGCAAGGGGAGCCCAGTGTGCAGAGGGGCCCCGCCCCTGGGTCAGTACAGTCTACTGGGGAAATGGGCACTCATTACCTGGCCCCGTCCATATATAAATGCTACGTGTAAAGAGCAGTGTGGAGACGGACCTGGGAGCTGGGAGAATGGCAGGGGCTAGTCACTGTGGGTGACAGGCCTGGAGAGCTGGGAGGTTGAAAAGGATTCCACTAGGGGGTGGAATTTCAGAGAGGGAAGAGCACATGCTGGGGCCTGGGGCCAGGGGCAGCCCTCAGTAATGAGCCGAGGAAGAAGGATGTAGTAACAGACAGGATTTTTAGAGACTGCAAAAGACCCCACTGTAAGATAGATTATAATTTATTTATTTGTGGTGCTAGAGATTAAACCCAGGGGAACTCTACCACTCTACCATTTTATTTTATTTATTATTTATTTTAATTTTATTTTCAAAAAATTGAGTACACATACATATATTTTAGCTGTCAATGGACCTGCATTTATTTATTTATTTATTTATTTATATGTGGTGCTGAGAATCGAACCCAGTGCCTCACACATGCCAGGCAAGTGCTCTACCACTGAGTCACAACCCCAGCTCCCTTTTTTATTTTTAATATTGAGACAGAGTCTTAACAAATTGCCCAGTTTGCAATACTCCTTCCTCAGCTCCACCAGTTACTGGGATTACCAGCAAGAGCCACTATGTCTAGCTATAGATCATAATTTACATATCTTTGAATTTTATATTGTCTCTTGTTTTTAAATTTAGAGTGTCTCTTGTTTTTCACGGTTATAAATTATCATGGTAGAAATTAGTGATATGAGTTGCCTCCTGGAAGGACTCCTGGGACCCTGGAGTGATGGAAACATCATTGTATACTTGTCAGGGACTTGTGATAAATTACCATGTCAGTGTGTCTGTCAATTCTTTGAAAAATCAGTTTAAACTAAATAACACTATAATGAACATCTCTGTGCACGTGACTTTGTCCAAAATTCCTGATCCTTTCCTTAGATCAGATTCACTGAGTCAAAGTCTTCTTGACAACACTGACAAGGCACCTTTCAGAAAGCTCAGCTCATAAAGCCTTAGGTTCTACACCCACGACAACTGGAATGACGCATACCTAAAATCCCAGGGACCAGGGAGGCTAAAGTGAGGATCACAAGTTCCAGGCCAGCCTGGGCAACTCAGCATGGCCCTAAGCAACATAGTGAGACCCTGTTTCAAAATGAAAAATAAGAAGGACTGGGGAGGTGACTGAGGCTCAGTGTTAAAGAGCCCTGGATTCAACCCCTAAGATAAACAAACAAAAATTTATACCCTGGAAATCACCAACCATGGGGCTTTCAAAAGGGATGCAAACCTTTCCTATTTGCCTTCCCGATCAGATTGTGAGCTCCTCAGAAGAGACAAAATCTCTCCCTCATTATGAGGAGGAAATCGTGGAGCGCCAAAGAGGGTTAACATGTGTCAGACCTTTCAGGGGGCACTCACATACCTTCCTTAGATAGTCTCCCCCCAGATTTATTATGAAGATATTCACATCTCCATTTGACAATGAGAAAAAAAAAAAAGAGAGATTCAACAGAGGGCAGGGTTTTGCTCAAGATGGTGAAGTCAGGATGCACACAAGATTGATCTGGAATCTCAGGATCACTCAGAGACCCTTTCCCAGCATCACTGACCCCACACCCAATATATAGCTCCCCCACCTTCATGAGCCCTGTCCTTGCTTTCTTGCCAATAACCTCATCCCTCCCCCTCTCTCCATCATTTATTTCCTCTTCTTGGGCTTCACACTCAGGAGGCTGGGGAAATGGCCAAGGCAGGTGGGGAGGGAAGTGGAAATTCTGTGTAATACCAACGTCTGTATCACAAAACTTGTCTTAAGTGCCAGCCCCAGGGATTTGCTGGAGTTGGCATGACAGAGGTGGGGCTGAAGGTCAGATTAAATTGGACTAGTAACCCCCAGAGGGATACTTGAAAGAGGTTGCTAAAGAAAGAGTTTCCGGCAGGGACAAGAGGCTGCGGAGGCAGGCGGCCGGCAGTGCGCAGGCCGGCCACAGGTCAAGCCTGCTTAGCGGGGCTCGATGGTGACAGGCCTGGGTTCACAGGAAACCAGAAATCTTGCCTTTCCCCCCTAATAATGAGTTGGTATAAAAATGGATCTTGAATAAAAATTGTCTGCAGTTTTCAAATTTCAAACTGCATTAGTCAAAATATATCAAATTTCCATGTACTGGCTTACCACCTGCTCAAAATCTGATCCTTTTTCAGCTGGAATATATTGAAATATGATTCACCCCCTGAGAGGCAAAAGGGAACAGAAGCGAAGGGTATGGTCCTCTCGGGATGTTTCGGTGGGTGAGCTGGAATCCTGGGCTCCTTTAAGCTTTCCCCACCCTTAGCCCAACAATGACTTGTTTTCTTTCTTTCTTTGCAATACTGGGGATTGAACCCAGGGGCGCTCTACAAGTGAGCTAGATCCCCAGCCCTTTTTATTTTTTGAGCCTGAATCTCACTAAGTTGTTCAGACTGGGCTCGAACCTGCGATCCTCCACCTAAAGTCTCCTAAATCACTGAAATTATAGGCATGCGCCATCATTCCTGGCCCCAAAATGGCTCATTTTATTTCCTGGGTGGCCCAAGTCCTTTGTCCACTGCCCTCAAGGTCAGGTTCCTAACTCAAACCCTTCTGTTCTATGTAGTCTATACCACACAAGGAAGAACGTAATCATTTCATGGCCTTTCATTAGCACCTATTATGTGCTGAGTGTTTGGACTCATGTGAGAGGCAGATCTGTGTCCTGTGTCTATACCCAATAGTGACTTTTGTCCTCATCTGCTCACCTTCCTGGACTCAGCTGGCTCTTCCTACTGGAAACACTCCTCTTCATTCTAGAGGTAGGGCTCTGCCATTTCCCTTCCCCTGCTCCACGTGGCTGGCTGCTCCTTCTTGCTCTGTTCGTCCTCAGACTCATCTCTACATATCCTGATTCCCCAGGACTCAGCCCTCGCACTTTCTCTCTTCTATAGTCACACCTATCCCCAGGTGAACTGGCTCAGGGCCCATGTTCAATACTGTCATCTCTCCCCTGGACCACTCCCTAACGGGTCTCCCTGCTTTTATTCCAGCCCCATCACACCCACAGCCAGCAAGATCAAAAACAGCACGGGGGCCTGGAGTGTGGCTCAGTGGTGGAGTACTTGCCTTGTTGGATTCCCCATCACCCCAAAAATACAAACCAGTAAGGACGATCACATTACTTTCTTGCTTGAAATCTCCCCGTGGCTTCCCATTCAACCAATAGAAAATGCCTCTCCCTTAGTAGCGCACCAAGCCCTCATGCTGGGCCCTGACCACCTCTCCAGCACCATTCTGTTCCACCTTCCCCATCCCTAGCCATGCTAGCCGCTGTTCCTAGGCCATAAGTTCATTCTTGCCTTGGAGGTTTTAGTTTTGCTTTATGATAAAGTCTGCAAATGTTTACCACAAATAAACAACAAAATTTATCATTTTAAAGCAAACAGTTCAGCGATGTGGAGTGCAACCTTCACGTCCACCTAGTTCCAGAACACTGTCATTCGCCCTAAAGGGAAACTCCATACCCATTAGCAGCCATCCCCCACCCCTGGCAACCATTAATTGGCTTTCAGTCTCTGTGGACCTGCCTATTCCAGACAGCTCGTACAAAAGGAATCATCCGATGTTTGCCCCTGAGTTTTAGCTTTGGCTGTTCCTACACGGCCATCGGCCCAGGCCTTTGCAGAATCATCTCCTTGACATTCAGGTCTCGGGTCAAACATCACCTCCCTGTCTATAGATGTCCCCCCTCTTGCCCCCAGCCACTCTGGATTTCATAAGTACCCCGCCCCATCTATTTCTCTTTTAGTACTTAACACTCTCAGGAATACCTTCTTTAATTATTTGCTTATGGGTTCATTGTCTTTCTCCTTGTCAGCTTGTTCTCTGTGACAGCCCCAGCCCCCAGGACAGTGCCAGGCACCTGGGAGGCCCTTGACAATTATTGGTGGATTGAGAGAGCTGGTGCTGTAGGGGAGCCATCGACAAAGCTTCAGAAGCACAGAGGAGGGAAGAAAGTGATGCTGTGGGGAGAAGAGTAACCAGGAAAACTCCCCGAGGGAAGCGAGCCCCAGCTGGCAGTCAGGGAGGAAGCGGGAGGGCATGCCAGGGCACTGCCCGAGCAAAGGCCTGGACAGACAGGAGGGGGCATGTCCCGTTAGCAGTCATATGATGTCTTCTCCAGTTTGCAGAACTCCACTCGCCTCTCGCAGATGAGACACAATATATGTCCCAGAGTTGGGGTTCATGCATCATGCAAGGTACTGAGGAAAGAAAGGATGGAGTCTCTTGTTCGTTTGATTTGTTTCTTCTTCCTGCCCAGGCCCTAGTATGTGTAGATGCTTCACAGACAGAGGAAAACAGACTGGTTTTCTGATTCTGAATCATCTTGCAACCACCTTTAAGAGAGGTGGGCAGGTGGGTGATAATCTACATTGTAGACAACTGTGAGTTGGACCTTCAGGAGGCAGCCAGGTGTGTGGCACAGGCCAGGCCTGTAGTCCCAGCAACGCTGGAAGCTGAGGTTGGAGGACTGCATTCACTGAGACACTATCTAAAAATTTAGCAAGACACGATCTAAAAATAAAAGATAAAAAGGGCTGGGATGTAGCTCAGTGGCAGAGCACCTCTGGGATTCAATCCCCAGTACAAAATAAAATAAAATAAAAATCAGGGGAGGGCCCATTCTTTGAGCCTAGGATGACCCGAGAGCACCCTCTGTGCATCAACTCGCTCAGACTTGTTCCTGGGTGCAGCCACCAGCCCCTCTGGGTGCTGGACTCTCTGTAAGACCACAATCTTCATTTCTCCTGATTGAATCAGGCCCCGCTGACCCAGGCCCTGTGGCTCTGGGAGTCCATCTGAGTTCCCAGGAGGAGAGGCCCTTCTCCAAAGCCAGGAGGCTCAGGAGAGCAAATCCAATTGTCTGCCAGGCGGGAGCCATTAACCTGTCTGTGGACTGTGGCACCCCACCCTGCTCCTTTCTGCTGGCCAGTCCCGTCCAGGACATCTCTGCTGGGTCCCAGCCCTGCCATCACCCAGGTCCCCACTACCTCTGGCTATGCCCCTCCTCTCTTGCCTCTCGGTGGCTCCATGGCTGGCCCATCACCCTGGCTTCTAGAACCAGAGTAAATTTTGAGCCAAGAAGGAAAATGAATCCATGGAGAACTGGCCCCCTCTTCAGAGGTGAGCCTGGTTTGCACCTTTCCACCTCCAGCTTCCGGTATAATTTCATGGGAAAGAGGTTAGGGGTGGGCTGTTTGAGTGGAGAAAACCGGGGTGTCAAGTACCCAGCACGTGGCCTCTGAGTGGGACCGTTGAGATGTGGCTACTTCAAAGACTCCCTATGAAAATGGATGCAAAATGTCTCACGAGTAGCTTTGATATTGATTACACAGTGAGATGATAATATTTTGAATATATTGGATTAAATTTAAATATTTTAAAATTAATTTCACCTGTTGCTTTTTGTCTTTCCAATGTGAGTACTAGGAAGTTTCAAGTACTGAGAGCTCCCCTTCCTGTTGGACAGAGGTCATCTTGACTGACAGACACACTTGACCCATGGGTTCACTGCCCTCTGGGGTAGGAAGCAGCAGGAAGAATGGGCCAAGTAGGGCCCTCTACACAGGGGTTGCTGCTTGGGGAAAACCAGTACTGAAGTCCCTTGCCTGTGCCCTCCTAAATGAGCACTGAAAGGCCAGCCACTCTCCATCAAAGGTGTGTGTCTGGAGAGGCCCTGGGGACAGAAAGGGGGAGAGCCAGGAGAGGGGCTTGTGTTCATTCCCTCGGTCCTGCTGTCCTGCACAGATGGAGCACTGTGGAGTTCGCCATGGGCACAACAGAAACCTGTGGCTGCCTTAGTGGTCCAGCTCTGGTGGAGGCGGCAGGGAACAGACAGGAGCATATCCAGGTGTTTGAGAGCCCCGGAAGCAGTTCTGAGTAAGAGCCCACAGAGCCCCTGGGAAAATTGAGATGGCAGATCCCCAGGGAGAAATGAGCTAAGGAGAAAGAGGAGAGGGAGAAGAGAGAAGAAGAAATAAAGGCAGATGGCGGCTGAGGGTGTCGCTCAGCTTTAGAGTGCTTGCCTGGCATGTACAAGTGTCCCCAAGTAGAAGAGAGGGAGCCAAGACAGAAAGGTGCCTGCGGGGGATGGGCTCTGGTGCCAAGACCTGATGAGGTCCCATTAGGAGAAGGTAAGAGTGCGGAGATGGGCTGGGAGCCGACTGGGAGTTCCCACCTTGGAATGAGGATGGAGTGGTAGGAGGCTGCCCAGGTAACATCCCTACGGCAGTGGGAGCATTGGATAGTGCGAAGTGGGGACAAGCCAGTGGCCTGATGGAGAGGGAGCTGTCCTGAGACTGCTGGAAAGGCCAGGCTGAGGCCACAACTGGCCTTTCTGTTGTCTCTTCTTTGGTATCCCCAGGAGCCTCTGAGGGAGGGGCACAGGGTGGGTTAGGGTCCCTGAGTGAGTCTGAGTGATGTCCCTCAAGGCCCAGCAGGGGATTAACTCAGGGTAGAAAGGGCCTTGTGGAGACCCCTAGCCACTCTCTGCTCTGCCCCAGGGCCCCTGCCCTCACCTGGGTTTAGTTGAGCAAATGGCCACCCACAGAGGTGGAGACTATGGCTTCCGCCTGCCCCCAGTCCAGAAAGGGATGACTTGTTCGCTTTCCCTGCTTCAAAGTGTGGGACAGCCTTTCAAGTTCTCCACCACGACAGCTCCCGCCTCTCTCGCTCAAGAACGGGGCCAGCTCATCTACGCAGCCAGGATGAGGAACAGATCCCGGGCAGCTCCAGAGCTAATGAATGATCCCAGCTTCGGCTCAGGTCAGCAGCCCCCTGCCAACCTCCTCGGGCCTCTGTGATGGCTCATTATTCCAGCATTCCCAGGAGACGGATAGAATTTTCCCCGCCATCACCTAATTACATTGCAACTCGACATGAGTCGGTGACATGTGTCCAAGCCACACGCGATTCTCGGTGAGACTGAGAGGAGAACATTCCCGCAGAGAGTATGAATGGGGAGGTTTTAATCTTGAAGTGTGTGTTGAGTTGTTACCTGAGGAGACCCCTGGATGAGACCCCTTCTGTTGTCAAGAGCAAGCGTCACCTGGACTACTGATGGAAGCAGGCATAAGGCCATGGAGGGACAGAAAAGCTACTTTGAAAGGGAAGACAGGTGGGGGGTGTGGGAAAGAACATTTCCCAAGGGCCTGTCACAAGGGAAGGGAAGGAATTCTGATCAGAATCTAAGGAGCATTTCTACTTCTCAAAGCAGGGGCTTCTCAGAATGGACTCTTTCCCAGTCCTAAGTAGAGCCAGCTCGTCTGTTTCGAGCCCAGGGGAGTCTCTGGATCGGGGGAGCACAGGCTGTTTTCTAGAGCCCTGTCTATATGTCCCCAAGTCTTGGGGACAGCCCCCCCACCCACTAACAGAGCCAAGGGACTGAAGCTGGGTGGGGAAGCTCCTGGAGGACAGATCAGGTCCTTTGGCCCATCTTCTTCCTCTAACCAGTCTTCTGTCACTCAATCTAATTGGGTATCTTATCTTGTCCAGCATTGCCACCACCCCAGCTTAATCCTATGTGGTCTTCACAGGTTCCCCTCCCACTCTCCTCAGTGGCCCTTCCTAGCCTTGCCTCTTCTCCCTCACCCTTTTTTTTTTTTTTTTTTTGTACCAGGGATTGAACACAGGGGCACTTAATCACTGATCCATATCCCCAGCCCTTCTTTGTGTTTTTATTTAGAGACAGGGTCTCACTGAGTAGTTGAGGGCCTTGCTAGGTTGCTGAGGCTGGCTTTGAACTTGAGATCCTCCTGCTTCACCCTCCCCAGCCGCTGGGATTACAGGCGTGGGCCACTGTGCCCCCCTTGCCCTCGTAATGCCAGATTCGTGGGACCCCCAATAGACCTCCAGGAGCCTAATCCGATGCAATCACACAAGAGTCTTTATTGCTAGCTCGAGGCTGGACTCACAACCGTTCCCGACGCAGCAGTCCCAAAGAGTGAGCCCCGAGTGTTCAGTGAGATTTTATAGGTTTTTGGGGATACTCTATGTGTCACAACATCATACAGCAAATCATTTCACACCGCAGGAAAGTCAAACAACAACTCTTTTTTTTTAATATTTATTTTTTAGTTTTAGGTGAACACAATATCTTTATTTTGTTTCTATGTGGTGCTGAGAATCGAACCCAGTGCCTCATGCATGCTAGGCGAGAACGCTACCACTTGAGCCACATCCTCAGCCCCAAACAAAAACTCTTAACATTGATTAGCACATTCACTGGAGGAACAAATTGGGTAGGGGTGATTGGTTAGTATAAGAGGGGGATTCACTGATTGGTTTAAGCCATGAGGGGTGTACGTGCTAAACTACATGGTTTCCCAACATGTTATCAACCACCATAAACTACTGGGGGGGGGTCATCTGGCATCCCAGGTATTTTCCCTGTCTCATGCTGATTGGTAGTTGCTAGGGGATTGCTATGGGTCCTCACCTAGCCTGACTGAGTCAGGGACACCTGGTGCCCCGCAGACCTCTCCTGTTATTTGCAGACAAACAACTCAGCAGGGTGGTTTGTGCCTAGGAGTGCTCTGTGGGTTTTGCCAAGGACAAGGGTCACGACCTCTCCTTTTGGACAGACCTTGAGGCAGAAGCTGGGTTTTCAAAAATGGAGTCACATCAGTTTCTCACCCTCTCTTCTTGATCCCTACTTCACTCCCAGGCCTGACCTTCTCAACATCCTCATGTGTCCCTCAGAGACACACAGGCCTTAGACTCTCTGCCCTGCTCCTATCCTCTCACCCCTCCTTACCCCAGGGTTTCAATTCAAATGCTTAGAGGTCGGACCAAGCAAGGAACAGAAAAGGGTGAGGTGGGCAGTCAGATGGTACTGGTGGCAACCTGGAAGCCAGACCCATCCAGAGCCCCCGGCTCCAGTCACCAGTGCCCTGAAGGAAGGAGGGGATCCTGAGTTATTCAGTCTCTGGATTTTGCCAGAGGCTGGGATTCCAGATTTTTTTTTGCATGCTATTGGTTGGCACCAAATTCAACAAATAACAAAAACAGAAACAAAACACTGTGTGGGCCAACACAACTCCACCTGCAGCCTGGATCCCGCCCGAGGCCCCGGTTGCTGACAGCTGCCTTCCCTGTACTGAGCCCCCTCACTCTTCACTTCCCACCCCCCACTATCCACTGCTCTTCTCTGCCTGTAGATTCCACTCCGGTCTCTCCCACTGAACAAAACCTGCCTAACTGAAATCTCCCTGCTGCTACTGCCTCTCTGCTCCCCTGAATAGGCTAACTTCTTGGAAGAGCTACGTCAGGGATGTTGGCCCACCTCCTCTCTCCCCTCTGTCTTTAAGCTCTACACCTGGGATTCCATTCCTTTTCACCCACAAACCTCCCTGCCAGGGCCCAAATCCAACCATTTCTACAAAGTTCGTATTTTCCCTCAACTGTCCCAGAGGATAAAGTCTCTTGAAATCTCCTTGCTCATTTCCTTGACACAATTCTCTTCTGGGTCTACTCCAACTTCTCTGGATATTTCTCCTCAGTGCCTGTCATGGGCATCTCTCCTTCTCATTTTACCCACAGCCACCATACCCTATGCAAATCCTGATGACTTCAAATTCATCTTCATCTTAGCTTTCTTCTAACTCCAAATGTGCGTCCTCAATGGCTTCTTGCACATGTCCTGTAGGATCTCCTAGCCTCTTCCCACTCAGCTCTGAAACTCCCCCCTCTTCTTGGGTCATCTTCTCAGGGACCACCTTGGTCTTTCAGAAATCTGGGATTCTGCTAGGTGTGGTGGTGCACACCTGTAATCCCAGCGACTGGGAGGCTGAGGCAGGAGTATCTCGAATTCAAAGCCAGTCTCAGCAACTTATCGAGGCCCTAAGCAATTTAGGGAGACCTTGTCTCTGAATGAAATATAAAAAGGGCTGGGGATGTGGCTCAGTGGTTGAGTGCTCCTGGACTCAATCCCCAGACAGAAGAAGAAGAAGAAGAAAAGAAATCTGGCATTATTTATTTTCCTTCTAGACTTTTCATTCTCTTCTTACTCAGAGTCCAGTTCACCAAATCCTGTAGCTTACACTTCTAGAACTTTCTTAGGCTGGTATAGCTGCCTCCTCACTAATCCAAGCCCTTTGTCCTTCTCCCCCTCCACCTTTTCCATCTGAGGTATTTTCTGAAACCCAGCTCAGATGATATCTCTTCAAATATCTGTGACCCTCTTTCAAAAGGATGTCAGACTCTTTGCTTACTGCCCCAGCCCTAAACCAGTATCCACTACAGTCACAAGCCTGGCCACATCAGCCTGCTACAGTTCCTGGCATGTGCCACGTCCTCTCCCGTCTCCAGACCTGGGGTCATGATTTCCCTCCATCTGGGATGTCCCTCCTTCCCTCATCCACCTGGTTAATTCCTACCTGTTCTTCAAACTTGGTTCAGCAGAAGGGGACTCTCCTCTCTTTGGGCTTACCCAAAACACTTCATTCAACATGGCCTCAAAACTGTCAGTGTACATGTAGGCTTCTATACCTGAGTGAGAGACTAAACAAACGAACAGTGCCAGACCACAAACAAAAATAGAATTCTGACCCACAGTCTGCAGCAATCAACCTGGGAAACCAACCCACTCTCCACGAGTCAGACATGAAGAAGTTTAGACCACTATCTCCAGCCACCACTCCAGAAAGCCAAATAATAACCCCTGTGATAATCAGCTCAAAACATCCAGGACTTGATTAGCTTTCCTAATTTTATCCCTGTTTCCAACTTAGAAGCCATCAGAGAAAGTCAAATATATATCCCTATCAAGTCACATTGGAAGTCCTTCTATTTAACCCCCAGCTTCCCCATGCCAGTACCTCCAATCAGGGATTACCTGGAACATTTCCTTTTTTCCCCTATAAAACTTGTGCCTCCCTCTGTCTGCCTTTTACTCCGACAAATGCAAGTGACAGTGGCTGACCCCCTTGCTCTAGCCAGCTCTGCGCAAGTAGGCTTTACCCCTTCTCATTTGGTGGGTCTTTATTTATTTCTACGCGTGTAACAAGCTTCTCGGGAGGTAGAGGTTTGCAGTGGTTTAAATATGGTTTATCTTCACCAAAAATCATGCTGAGACCTGGCCCCAGGGTGGTGGTATTGGGGGATGGATGGGCCTTGGGGGATGGGTTTGGGTCCTGAAGGCAGAGCCAGCATGGACAGACTAGTGCCTTTCTCAGGCAGGGGACTTTTGCTCTCACAAGACTGTATTAGTTACCATAGAGGAGGTTGCTATAAAGTGAAGCTGCCCCTCATGCTCTCTGTCCTTCCACAACCTGCTTGCCCTCCTGCCCTCTGAAGCAGCAGGAGATCCTCACCAAAAGCCCTGAAGGTACCAGCACCATGCTCTTTTGGACTTCCTTGCCTTCAGAACCGTGAGCTAAACCTGTTTCCTTTATAAATTAAGCAGTCTTAGATATTCTGTTATAGCAGAATATCTGACAATGGACTAATAAATGGCTTAAGCCAGGCACAGTGGCACACCCCTATAATCCCAGTGGCTTAGGAGGCTGAGGCAGGAGGATCAAAAGTTCAAAGCCAGGCTCAGCAATTTAGCAAGACCCTAAGCAACTCACTGAGAACCTGTCTCTAAATAAAATATACAAAAGGGCTGGAGATGTGGGGCTGGGGCTGAAGCTCAGTAGTAGACTGCTTATCTCGCACTGGTGAGGCACTGGGTTCGACCCTCAGCACCACATAAAAATAAGCAAATAAAATGAAGGCATGCGGTCCATCTACAACATGGGGATGTGGGGATGTGGCTCATTGGTTGAATGTCCCTGAGTTCAATCCCTGGTACAAAAAAAAAGAAGAAGAAGTAGAAAAGAAAGAAAGAGGAAAGAAAGAAATAGCTTAAAATAAAACTGCGGTGACCTCATAACTATGGGTCAATTAGGCTCAACAAGACAGCTCTGTTCTTACTGGGAGTGTCTCATGTGGTTACATTTAGAGTCATCTGGAAACTGAACTAAGATGCTGGATCCCTGGGCCTCTCTCCCTCTTCTATGGTCTCAGGATTCTCTTGTCCATGTGATCTCTGTACAAGATTTTTTTTGGCAAGGTAACTGGTCTTTAAATAGGGGTGCAGGGCTCCTAAACTATGAAAGGGAACCTTCCCAAGGCATGACCAGAACTGCCACCGCCTCATTTCCGCTGCCTTCTACTGGTTAAATCAACTTGCAGACCCAACCCACATTTCACGTGGGTCCAAGGATATGAACAGCGAGAGGGTTTCCAACCATCTTTGCAGATTGGCCACTGCCCATCTTCCTTCCTCACTGACATGTGTTCTTGGTCTCTGTGCCCTGGGCACCTAGCAGGGGGCCTGACTGAGTCGGCGCTCGGCCATGCTTGATAACCAAAGGAATGGATGGAAGGATGAGGGAGCCAACAGATGGACAGGAGGGCTCCACGCCGACTTCCCTGCCCGCAGGCCCCTGCCACCCGGTTTAGTTCCCATAAACACTGCTCTCTGCTGCTTAACACTCCTCTATTTTTAAACCTCTTAAGCAGCAGCGAGTGGTGCTTAACATTTTTTGAATCAGGGACCCCTTAAGGAATCTCATGACAGCTGTAGGAGACCTCTCCCTACAGCAGTGGGCCTCTGTGCCTCCACAGAATGCCCACAGTTCTGCCTCCTATTAACGACAGGTGCCCTTTACTGAGTGCCAGTGACAGAAGTGCATTGTGTCGGTTACTGACTTGTTACCCCCAATGTGTCATGATGTTGACACTAGCACTTCATTCCATTTTATAGATGAGAAAACTGAGGCTTAAAGAGATAGGAATAGCTAGAAAGTGGCAGAACAGGGAACTAAGCAGGCAGGTTTGACAGCAAAGTCAAGACACTCCCAACCACTGCACCATACAATTTCAGGAGGTTCGAGGATGCTCTGAGTCTACTTGTGAACCCCAGGTTAAGAATTCCTTCTCTCTGGGTTTGGGAAGTGGCTCAGTGGTAGTGTGCTTGCCTGACCTACTCAAGGTCCTGAGTTTGATTCCCAAAACTGCAAAAGAAAAAAAAAAAAAATTCTTCTCTGTGCACTCATAAAGCCCTACCTCTTGATCTAAACACCCTTCCTGGCTTTAAGGCCCTAAATAAGCCAGCCCCTGCTGTGGCTTCCCCTGAGATTTATGATTCCTTTCAGAACCCGCTACTGCTCCTTTCAGCCTGGCCACCCCAACCCTTCTCCCCTGAAAGCAACCCCCTCTACTCTCTCTCTTCCCCCAAACACCAGGGCTGCCTTCTCCAGTGAGTTTTTCCCACCCTAATCTGCTTCAGACTTGCACCTGTTTATCCCTGACCTGCATGGTCCCTTCCTCATCTCCTGGGAGAGTGCTAACTTCCCAACTTAGCTGTGGGCCTTTGGGAGCAGAGACACCCTGCATTTTCTCACCTTCTGGGACAGGCACAGACACAGGCATCTATGCTTACAGTGTGAACTCCTCTCAGGCTCATTTTCTATATTGTCCTTACGATTCCTGAATCCTCAAACCGAGAGACTGAATGGGACCCCAGAGTGACCAGACGTATCTCCTTCAAGCAGAGAAGCAGCAGCTGAAATGCAGTTGCAGAGCCAATCGTGTGGTCCCCACCCCACCTGCTGCTCCTGGATATCTCATGTCATCTGTTTCTTTTGCATTCTCAGTGGACACACTGTGTGTGAGACCTGTGGCCACTTTATTTTCCCAGTTACAGCAAATAAAGACTAAAATGAATGTGCATGTTATTGGTAGGAAGGACAGCTTCTATAGGAAGTCACGGGACATGAGAAATACGAGCTTCTTGAGTCTCATGGGATTCTGCTCCCTTGATTGTTCTCCTCCCAATTCACAGTATCAGTCAGCAGTGCCTAGTTCCTACACAGAAAGCAAAAAAACTAGGTGCAAGAGTGGCATGGGTCCAAGGACAGAGGTGACTGGCTAGTCCTGTTCTGATCACTTCTGTCTCTGAGCGGCTGGCCCCAGACCCTATGGCCAGTCTGAGGGTTGAAATTACCTGCTCTGCAGGCCCTGGGTCAAACACTTTGCATACAATGTTACATTTAGTTTTCACAAGCAAACTTTAATAATAATAATTTATAAGTAATAAGCAAATCAGAGAAATAAATGATTTGTCTAGGACTACTATGTCAGCAAGGTATCATTAACCAATTTGAGGAGGGCTTAATAAAGGGACAATTGATAAACACATGGACAGTTGGGCTGAGGGTGTAATTCAGTGACAGGGCAGAAGGCCCCAGTTTCCATCCCCAGCACCACAAAAAGATCAAAAGGAAGAAAAAGAAAGAGAGAGAGAGAGAGAGAGAGAGAGAGAGAGAGAGAGAGAGAATTTAAAGGTATGGGAAGGGCCTAGGAGAGTAATTAATAGGCAAGAAAGCACCAGTGTTACCACTGCTGGGCTTGAGGGGTGAAGGAAAAGGTCTGGAGATCAGAATTCTGAACAGAGAAAGGGTGTGGGGCGGGGGGCATCCCAACAAAAGGGAGACCTTTGGCTAAGGCTAGAACCACTCTGGAGCCAGCCCTCGCTCTCCTCTCTGCCTCTGATCAGCTGCCAGAGTCTCACATGGCTAAAAACCTCAAGCCAGAGGCAGGAACCCCCTGGTGGTGTCAGGGCTGGACAACTCCAAGGCCCTGTGCCCACACCTTCAGCAGCTGGAGAGTGGCAGGGTATTCAGACTCAGGCTCACCAGCCTCTGGAGGCCAAGCAGAGGCCTCCCAATACTGTATGTCCAAAGGGGAGAAGCCAGAGAGGTCCAGAAGGGGTTGTACACAAGCCTGGGGTCTCCTACTACCTTAGCACTGCCACCCCAAAGCCCTGAGCACTGGAGTCTAATTCCTACCCTGCTTAACACACAATTCTGACCCCACAATGGACTTTCTAGTTCTTTGAGAAAACAAAGCATGGAAGGTCGAGGAAGTCCCTAGTAGTAGGGAGCTGTGATTCTACACAGCTGTGATTCTAACCTAAAAGTCTCTCATTAGCATCTTGCCCTAAAAGGCCCCAAACACCCACACAGATCAGTCTCCACCACCAGACTGGCTTCCGGCTTGGGGTAGAGAAAGGTTTTCTGCAAAAATATGAGCTGAGACTCTGCAGTTCGGAGCATCCGCAGAGAGCACAGATCCTTTAGCAGGAAGGGGATTAGGCTACACCCCTGTGACAGGAGGCTCAAAGTGAGCTAACGCCACATCATCTCAGCGAACCCTGAGACATTTGCAGATTTATTAAATAGACAGCCAATTCTGACAGTTTCTTTCAAGCAGCTCTACCTTGCAGGTGTGCGAAATTTATTTGAGATAAAGAAAACCATTACAGAGAGAGCACAATCTTCAAAGCCCACCTCTGAGACCAGAAAGAAATAAAAACAGTAGCCCGTACAAATGTGCAATTAAGTTTCCAAATACTTGGGAGCCATGAGAAACACCATTCCCACCGAGAACAGGTCTTTAAGGCAATTTTCTTGAACTCTATTCAGCACTCACTCAAAATGCCTTTTAAAAATAACATATGATTTTCCTCCCTCTCCAAATGTGCCCTTGTTCTTTCTCTTCCAGGTAAGAACCAGCCAGCTCTGGAGTGAGAGATGCAGTTGCTCATTTTGATAGGGAATGATGAAGTATGTTTCCAGGAGGGCAGATAATAAATTCAAACAAATATCCCTGCCCAGTGGTGCAGGAATCTTGCTGGGTTGTGGGATGCCCAGGGGTCTTTGCCCATCTGAAGGCAGCCATGGTTGCAGAGTCCAGCCTCAGCTCTGAGGAGGTGTCTGCCCATAGCCTAGGCTGGGTTCTACAAATGGCCACTCTCCCCAGGTGGAAATTGGTTCCCTGGGTAAAAGGAGAAGGTTCTGTTTTGCTGTACGATTTGCTAATAATGAAACATTATTCTCTCTGTGTGAGGCTGAATGAGCTACAAAGAGGTATAAGAAGCCAGGCGCAGTGGCGCACACCTGTAATCCCAGTGGCTTGGAAGGCTGAGACAGGAGGATGGTAAGTTGGAGGCCAGCTCTAGTAACCTAGTGCAGCCCTAAATAACTTAGTGAGACCCTTTTTATATTTTTCAAAATAAAAAGCAAAAGGCGCTGGGGATGTAGCTTACTGGGTAAATTGCCCCTGAGTTAAATCTCCAGTACTAAAAACAAAAAAACAAAATAAATGTACAAGAGTGTTAATGCTGGGCTGGGGTTCTGGCTCAGTGGTGGAGCGCTTGCCTAGCATGTGTGAAGCACTGGGTTTGATTCTTAGCACCACATGTAAATAAATAAAATAAACTCCATTGACAACTAAAAAAATATTTTTTAAAAAAGTGTTAATGCTGCAGAGGGAGACTGGATATCCTGGCCCTGCCACTCATCAGCAGTGTGACTTTGGTCAGTTCAGCCTCCATGAACTTCAGTTTCTGAGCAACAAAATAAGATACTTCCAGGGCTGTTGGGAAGCTTTGTGGTTTATCTGTGGCAGCATCTAACTATTGTATTCCTTAGGGCTAGGCAAAAGCCATTGCAGCTGGGGTTCAAGTCATTGCCCCAATCCTGGAAAGGGTAAACTCCTAGCCTCCAGGTCACAGAGCCAGGGGTGACACTATGTGGGGAGATGAAACAGATCATGGTTAAAAGCCCAACCTTTGGGATGAGACTCAGTTTTGAATCCTAATTTATCATTTAATGCCTATGTGCCCTTGGCCAATGCCCTTGGCCTTTCTGAAGGTGAATTTCCCCATCTGTGAAATGGGAACATTAATAAGATGCAATGAGCTAATCCATGTAAAATGCTAAGCTAGTGCCTGGCACAGAGTAAGTGCTTAATAAGCAGTATTTTATTGTCATTATAGCCCTCTTAGATCATCAGCCTCCAATGTGCTAAAATTTAATAATGTTTTGTTTTCTCTGTATTTATTTTTGCAGTACTTTCTATTTATGGAAAGTGATACTGAGTCTCCATTTACAGAAGTGTTATCAGTTTCCTTTTTAAATACATTTATTTAAGCTAAAGTGGGTCAATCTACAGAAGAAAAAAAAAGAAGTGAAAAAATAGTGCAGGTGGTACGCAGATGTGACACACAGGGAACGTGTGAGGCAGAGACTAAAATTGGGGGGAAATCCTGATAATCTGTGTGAAGGCAAGTCCAGGACTTGTTCCCCCTTCCCCTCTTGCTAACCCAAGGTTATTCTGAGGTCACCAGGCGGTTACCCTGGTGACCTTGGAGACTGCCCTTCCCCACCTTCGGGGTTCTTTCTGGATCCACCATCTTAGGAGGAAGTCTTCAGCTCCCCTGAGGATAACTTTCCCCCAAATGAGGGAACCTTGAGAACCTGGGACCCAGCAGTGAACCGCAGCACCCCGAATGCAGAGGGCGGTATGGTTGAAGACCTCTGGGCTGGAGGCTGGGGTCCAGGGAGTTGGGTGGGGGTAAGATGAGGTCTCTTTGGGGACGGAAACCAAATGCCATCTTGTACAACTTCTAAGGACTCAGAGCAGCCGGGAAATAAAAACAGCACCCTGGCTCTGCCGAGGTGTTACAACTCAGTCCCAGTTGCCTGGCAACCGTGCAGGTGCGCGATAGGACGAGCGGCGCTCCCAGGGAGCCAACCAGCGCCCGCGGGGCCGGCCCAGGTGGGAGCTGGCCCAGCGGCTCCCGCCCGCATCCCGTGTTGGCAAACGCACCCTGCGACCCTACTGCTGTCCCCTCCCATTGGAAGAACCTCTGTTGCCTCTGGGGGTCGAGAGGGGGGCGGCTGCCAGGGGTGCGCTTAATCCCACAGTGCCTGCCTCTGGGGGTTGGTTCACTGGCTCCAAAATCAGTGGCCAAGAGCCGCCCCCCCCCACCCAGAAAAGTCTCCTTACTTGACATCCCATCCCACTCCTGCCCAATGCCAGCACTTCAGAGCACCCCAAGAATGGGGGCAGATGGTGTCTCCGTCGCTAGGATCTGGGCTCTCTTTGACCCCTAAGTACATTTTCTTCTGTCCCCAGAGAAGGTTCTCATGGAGCAGAGCCTTCAGAGGAGAGATTCGGTGGACTCCTGCAATAGCCATTTAGCGGAAGCAGCCAGGTGGGTTCTGCACCGAGTCTCTCTCAGCAACAGCAGCCAAGAGTAGCGGCTGCAAGCTCTGGCTTGGAGTTAGACCTGCCTCTGGATTCTAGCCGGCTTGAGTTAGTCACTTAACCTCTCAGTTTGCTCACCCGTAAAATGGGGGAAAGAAACAGGACTCACTGTAGAGGGCTGCTGTGAGGATTAAGTGCAGTGATGCATATAAAACATTTAGCTTGGTGCTTAGCAAATACTTAACCCTCGATTCAGCTCAGAAAAAAAAAAATAAATATTACCAGTGGGATGCGGAAGTTGTTGCCAGTGGGCACAAGTCGCAGAGATGCCAGGGAGACTTCCCCTGGAAGCCCCCTATCCTAGTTCCAGTAACCTGTGTGAGCAGTCGCTCAGAAAATGGAGCCCAGTGAGAGAGGGCTTCTCTGCAGGGTGGTTATGCCCAGCCAGTAGGAGGAACCCCTGCGCTTGCTGCCTCTTGGCACCACTTACAATAATCCTAAAGAAACAGAGTGAAGCTGGGCACGGTGGCACATGCCTGTAATCTCGGTGGCTTAGGAGGCTGAGGCAGGACTTGCTTGGCAAGGCCCAGAGCAACTTAATGAGAACTGTTCTCTAGATAAAATATAAAGAAAGGGAAGGGAATGTGGATTAGTGGGAAAACAAGCACCCTGGGTTCAATCCAGGAAAGCAGGAAAGGAGGGGGCGGGAAGGGGAGGGGAAGGAGGAGGGGGAGGGGGAGGAGGAATAGGAGGAGGAGGAGGAAGAAGAAGAAACCCCCTACCCCACAGGATAGAAAAGGGGGAACAGGCCAGCCAACTCCATCTTTGCCCAGTGGGGTGGCCCTTCTCCTTGGGCAGCACCGGGCAGCACCTCCCCACCCCTTCAATCATCTGCCTTGACTTCCACAACCTTGACTTCCACAACCATTAGGCAGACAGGCCAAGTGTGAATGCTCACGTGGGGAAGTATGTGCAGAAGAAAAATCTCCTGACTCCAGCAAACCCCAGTCAACTTTCTGGGAGGCTCCTGGGGAGCCATGCTGAACCCCAGGGGCTGACGGCCTGAATGCTTTGTTCCACACACCCTGGCCTGGGGGGTGCCTCAAAATCCTTTCACTCCAAATCCACTTGGCTCTGATGTATTTTCTTTAAAAAATTAATTCTATTTCCATGGAATCCCAGGCAGCCTTCGACACTGGTGTTTACATGGGGTTCTTAAAAGCTTTTGCTTCTTAGTGGAAAGCCAGCATATTAACATGTTAGTAGTGGTGCGGGCCTCTGTGTTGGGTGTCTGGGCTTTTCCTCCCTGATTCTTCACATTTCAAATTTCCCACAGATGACATGTATTACTTTTAAAGTTGGAAAAAGTAAAAATAAACAAAAACAAAAGATTAATTAGTGGACCTGCTCAGCAACCTGTTTAAATCCTTATCACAACTGGAGCAGGGTTTCCCAGGGGATCAGAACTGGCCCCTTTCCCTGACTGCTTCCTGGAGCCACCATGGGCAGGAAGGGCAGGGAGGCACTGATGGGATAAAGTACTTCAAATGAGTCCCTTGTGCCACCCCCCTGGGAATGACTGTGGTCATAGTGGGTAAGAAAGAGGCCAGCAGCTTCCTGGGAGACCCCTGTCCAAGGCAACTGGCCAGAAATTGCCCTCTTACAAGGCCTAGAAATGAAGCCGACTCCATCTTGGCATATTCTCTTTGCCCAGCTCTGTCTTGCCAGAGGCTTTAGGGAAATGGGAGAGGTGGGGAGAGACAACCTTGTTCCTCCCTTATCCCTGTAACCACCTCATCTGCAGGTTGACTGACCAGAGCCCATCCTGACCCAGCCCCACACAAGTCACTGCCTCCTGCCTGACCATCAGTTTCCAGCCTGAGCTGTGGCTACTGCTACCCACAGGTGTTACCCAGGGAGCTCTGTGCATGTGTCAACCTTGACCACTCTTCACCCAGGAAGCTCTAGAGTCTGCCAAAAAAGGAGACTTATCAGGATGCCAGAGAGAATGTAACTCCAAGAGGCAGGATGACTCTTGCAAAATAATCACAGTGAGAATTTACAGGTGTTGACCCCAGGGCCAGCTCCGTGCTCAGCACCGCACATGTAAAAATCTCTCACTTTCCCAGGAGCCCGGAGAGGGGAGTGTTATTACCCAGCCTCCAGATGACAAATTTCAAGCTCAAAGAGGTTTGGAGTCTTCCACGAGCACCCACAAGTAGAAAGTGAGAGAGCAAGAGTCAGACCCAGGTCCTTTGTCTCAGCCTCTTGCTCATGACAGCATCTTTCTCAATATCATATCCCCAGGGCAGTGCCTGGCACACAGCTGGTTCCCAACAAATGCCAGAAGAATGAATAAGGCAGGGACAGAGGTGGCCCACAGTTTCCACACCCCTGACCCTCCATCTGCTCAGGGACCTGAAAGCCTGGGCCTGGACACAGTCTTGTGCTCAGCTCTCCTCCATAGAAACTCTGGGAAGGGACAGTGCCACAAATTCTGAGCCCTCCTTGGATGCCCACAGGAGGCCTTCCCCTGCTGCTTCAAGGAGGTAGGTCCAGCCCACTGGGTGACCCTGCACGTGAGTGAGGAAGACAGCACCTGGCTGAGCTGGAGTTTGTCTCAGAGCGAGGGAGGTGAACCTTGCAGAGGTAGCACTGCAGACAGGGTGCGGTGTATCTGTGTGCTGGGTTTCCCTGTACTGGGAGCTCCTGGGGGGCCAGGGCTGGTCTTTACAAGTTCTTTCTCAAATACCTCTGGGGACAGTAGGCCCTGGGAGGCCATTTGGTGGGCAAGCTATGCTGATACCCCACATTCTTCTGAGGACACTTGTCCTGTAATGTCACCAGGAGAGGCTGGTTATAGTGATACTAACAAAACATCTATTGCCCTTCTCAGGGCCCTTCATCTAATTCTGTATTCATGATCTGTTATGCTTTTTTATAAAAGGGGGCTCAGAAAAACAAAAGAAAACTGTTGGTTTCCACAAAAGTCTGCATCCAGCCCTAAATGCCAAAACCTGGAAATTTTCTTCTGCCAGTAAAAGGAGAGGCCCGTACCTTGTCCCTGGCTGGCACATGTGAGCTGTTTTCCCTGAGTAGATGAGGAAGAACTAGGTTACAATAAGGGCTGGCAGGGGCCCTGAGGCCAAGGAGACCCCCCAAATTACACATCAATCAAGGTATACACCAGATGCAGGTTAAAGGGAGAGAAACATTCTTACCACACACAAACACAATTTAGCCACAATATCACAGCGTCCAAAAAGTTAATTTTTTTTTTTAATTTAAACTTTATTTATTTAAATTTTTATGTATTGCTGAGAATCGAACCCAGTGTGTCACACATGCTAGGTAAGCGCTCCACTACCGAGGCACAACCCCAGCCCAAGTTCATCTTTTCGAATGGAGGATCCTTCCTCTGATGAAGGCAATGAAGATCTTTTCCTTAAAATGCATCTACACACAGAAGCGTGCTATCTAGGGAGCCGCAGAAGCCTAAGGCCCTGGTGAAGGCTCCGCTATGGAGGCAGTGTGATGTGAGGCACCATGATATTCCATGGGTGACAGGAGATGAGCTCTCTCCAGCTTCAGAGGCCCTCTCCTTCCCCAAACCACGACTGGGCTTTATATTAGGTGTTCTCCAAATTCCTTCCACTCTAGAATTCTGATTATCTCTTCATTTTTCATCTTCTGCCAGTCTGAGCACTCCCCTCTAGGCATTTGGGGAAAGCAAGAGAAAGTCAGTTCTCTTATACCGAACCCTGCTGTGTGGCAGACCTTCATCATACATTGCTATTCTATTTTCCAAGTGGTCATATGGGGCAAATATTCTTGCTCCCTTTTTTCAGGTCAAGAAATTCTCCTGTCAGAAAAGCTGGGTTTGGTGGCGCACACCCGTAATCCCAACAGCTCAGGAGGCTGAGGCAGGAGGATCACAAGTTCAAGGGCAACCTCAGCAATTTAGCAAGGCCCTAAGCAACTCAGTGAGACCCTGTCTCCAAACAAAATACAAAAAAGGGCTGGGGATGTGGCTTAGTGGTTAAGTGCCCCTGGGTTCATCCCCTGTAAAAAAAAAAAAAAAAGAAAGAAACTCTCCTTTCAGGTAAAGAAAATTTCCTGAAAGTGCACGGTAAGCTGCAGGACTTGGATTTGAACCCAGGTTTGCTGGACGATGCAGGCCAATCTCTTACCATCAAGGTGCTCACTAGTTCCCTCTGTGCCTGCACCAACGCCCTTCATCCCCTCCTTTTTCTCACACCCACTGTCAACTCTGCTTTAAAAATACGGGTCTTTCCCTCCACTTCTAGCACCTCTTGGCCTCAAGCCACCTGCCTCCACACTCTGTCCCCAGGACCTGCTAGTCACCTAGCAGATGGGAAATGAAGACCCCATTTCCATCCATCTGGATCAAATCCTACTGAGCTCAACCCCTCCTGGGGCCACTGCTTCATCGGGGGACAATAAATGGCTGGAGTTGATTCCTGGACACTTAGGCACGAAGCAACATAAGCCTGGTTTGCCTTCCTAGCTTAAAAGCCCAGATTAATCGCCCTGGGCTGGTTCTGTCACACACAGGGATATATTTTCTTCTTGGAATTTACAAGTAGTTCCATCTGAGAAATAAACAACCAGAGATAAAAATTACATTGTCACAGTGCAGGTGTGATAGATGTAGGAAGCACGCCGTCGTGGTCGCTGAGGAGGTACTCTGCCAGCAGAATCCACCAAATGAGACCTGGAGGAGCCCCAGGTAAGGGGAATGAGATGCTGATGGGATCTCAGCCGCATGGAAGCGTGGAATCTCTGCAATTTACATTTCATCACTCTAAATCATAGGGTTCCCATGACGGCCTCCCGGAGCCAGGGTGAGAGGTTGATTGGCAGGAGACCTCTTCTGGCTGCCCCGCCTTTCAGATGCAGCCTCAGGAACTCTGGCCTGCGGAACTATAGGATGTCCCCAGCTGAGAAGCAAGCAGGAAGTCACCTGTCTATAACCTTGACAGTTCTGTGTCTACAGAGACACCAACCACCTGCCTTGTCTCTACTACTACTAGCTGATGGGAGCCAGGCCTCTATATGGAAGAAGGTCACGTTGGAGAAGGCCACAGGAAGACCAGCTATAATAACTGACGTTTGCTAAGCACTTACTAAGTGCTCAGCGGTCTGTGAAGAACTCTGGAGGATTTTGATTTAATCCTCACAACAATCCTTTAAGGAAGGTACTGCTATTCCCTGCATTTTACAGATGACAAAACTGAAGTTCAGAGGGGTTAAGTGCCCTGCCCACTGTCCCTGGACTGGGTTAAATGGTAGCTCCCCAAAAGATATGTCCGTATCCAAATTCATGGATCCCGTGAATGTGACCTTGTTTAGAAAAAGGATGTTTGTAGATGTGATTAAGAATCCTGAGCCAAGTGCAGTAGTGCATGCCCATTATTCCAGTGGCTTGGGAAGGCGAGGCAGGAGGATCAAAAGTTCAAGGCCAGTCTCAGCAATTTAGCAAGGCCCTAAGCAACTCAGTGAGACACTGTCTCTAAGTAAAATACAAAAAAAAAAAAAAAAAAAAAGGATTGGGGGCTGGGGCTGTAGCTCAGTGGTAGAGCACTTGCCTAGCATGTGTGAGACACTGGGTTCAATCCTCAGCACCACATAAAAATAAAATAAATAAAATAAAGGCACGCTGTCCATCTACAAGTATTAAAAAAATAAATAAATAAATAAAGTTGGGGATGTGGTTCAGTGGTTCAGCGCCCCTGAGTTCAATCCCTGGTACCAAAAAAAAAAAAAAAAAAAAAACTTGAGATGAGATCATCTGTATTACCCAAATGCCCCCTTTAACTTAATGACAAATGTTCACATGAAAGACAGAAGACAGAGAGAAGCCACATGGAGACAGTGGCAGCAGTTGGAGTGAAGTGAATACGAGGAATGTGAAAAGCCACCAGAAGCTAGGAGAGGTAAGAACAGATTGTCCCCCAGAGCCTTTGGTGGGGGCACAGTCCTGCTGACATCTTGATTTCAGATTCTGGTCTCCAGAACTGTGAGAGAATAAATTTTTATGGTTTTAGGCCACTGAGTTTGTGGTAATTTATGGCAGCCTTAGAAAACTAATTCAGTCCCACAGCTAACACACGGCAGAGCCAGGATTCAGACCTGGCAGGCTGACCCAGACCCTGGCTCTGCCCAACGTGTGATACTGCTGGGCCTCATCTCTGGTTCTTGTCCTGGTTCCACTTCTACTCTGCTTTGTGACCTTGAGCCTCAGCTCTCCTTTCTTTTTCTCTCTCTTTTTTTTTTTTTTTTTTTTTTGTACCAGGATATTGAACCAGGGGCACTTAACCACTGAGCCACATCCCCAGCCCTTTATTTTATTTTATTTTATTTTTTTCCAGCCTTTTATAATATTCATTTAGAGACAGGGTCTCGCTGAGTTGCTAAGTGCCTCACTAAATTGCTGAGACTGGCTTTGAACTCATGATCCCCCTGCCTCATCCTCCCAAGCTGCTGGGATTACAGGCGTGCACCACCATGCCTGGCTGGGCTTTTTTTTTTTTCTTCTGCAAAATAAGGCAGTTGGGCAAAGTAAGTGGTGTGCCTCAAGGACTGCCACACCAGACAGGAGGGACAAATAGGGTCCTGAGGAACACGACTGGGATGAAAAAGAAAGAAAAAAAGGCTTACACAACTGTTGCAGATTACAATCTGTAGGCTACCATTTGTGAGGCTTTGGCCACCCATGATATGTTCCCTGCCTTTTGGCCATAGCACCCTGCTTTTCCTTTGAAAGAACTGGTCCTCCCAATTCCTGACCATTGGCTTTGATGGGGCTAGCTCCTGCCCCTATTTTCAGGGTGGACTCAGACCCAACCAGCACAAACTCCAAGGCCTCAGAGACTGGTTCAAGGCTGAAAGTGAGTCAGTGACTCTGGCCCACAGCTTTGGTTCAAACTAATGGGGGAAGAGAAGTTCTCCTTCTGGTGGAGGTGGCTGGAGCTTCCTGGGGATGATGGGAAAGCCAAGCCAAGATGCTGGGGAAAAGAAACCCAGGCCGGGCGACACCGTGTGATCAAGCTGCACCCAAGGATGTCAAGTTTTTTGTTTGAAGAGTCTGTGTTTCTGTCATTTGTAGCCAGTGTCTCAGGTCCCCAGACACAGCCACATCTCTAAGGATTGATCCTTCTAGCTCTGAAGCCATTTAATTTCAGGGCCAGAAAAACACAGTGCACTTATGTGCCTGCAATGTACATGTGTTCCAGTCCCTGGATGCTACGCCCATGTGTAATTTTCATGCGGGATCCCACCCCAACAGCTCTGACCAGAGACGATTGAGACCCCAATGCTTGATCACCTCCCTCAAGAGGCAGCTGGCTCACTCAGCACCAGGAGTGCCTCAGGTGTCCCACTGGTGTAGCTAAATGTTTGCTGAATCAATGAACAGGTGCTAGATGCTATCAGCACATGTAAATGGGGCCCTGACCTAGTCTGGAGGGCTCAGGACCATCTATCTCCCAAGGAAGCATCATTTGAGTCAACCTCTAAAGGAAGAGAAGGGCTGGACCTGGGGGCGCACTCCTATACAGCCAGACTAGGGCAGGAGGATCACAAGTTCAAGTCCGATCTCAGCAACTTAGCAAGACCCTGTCTCCAAATTAAATACAAAGCACTGGATATGTAGCGCAAGGATAGAGTGCCCCGGGGTTCCATCCCCACTGCTGAAAGAAAATAATAACAATAATGAAAGAGAAGAAATGGTGCAGGTGGGGGATAGGGTGGGGTGGGGGTAGTCTTCTAGACAGCAGTTTGTAGGTTGGGTGTCCCTGAGTATGCAGGGAGATTGGCATATGTGAAGAACAGAAAGAAAATTAGTGAGCACGAGGGGAAAATAGTATGAGGTGAGGTTGGAGGGATAGGCAGGGGCCACCATCACAGGAGGTCTTGAAAGCCCCGTTAAACACGGGGCCTGTATTCCAAGAGCTTCGAGAAGCCACAGAAAGAGTGTGAGCCATCAGAGTGTTATGAGCAGATCCTGTTTGCTAACATCCCCCAACGGTAGTGGCAAGAGAAGATTCTAGAACACCAATTAGGAGGCTACTGCAGTGTTCCAGGCAAGCGATGTGGGACCCTGGTTTGAGGCAGTGGCAGAGGAAATGCAGAGCAGGGCACGGACTCAAGCAACATGCAGAGGATGGACTCCATTGGTGGATGATGACGAAGGAGAAGATGATTCAGTGGAGCCTCAGCATAGAGCGAACCAGATTCTTCACCGTCCTAGATTTGGACACTTCTATTAATGTGGTCAAAAATTATAGATGCTTTTTTTTGGAAGGCACATCAAACTTTCTGACTCACTGTGCTTGCAGGCAAACGCTTCCTCATCATAATAACCCTTACTGGGACAAGAAGTCTCTACTGTGAGGGAGCTGAAGAGTCCAGGAGCCCATGCCAAGCGGCCGGATCACAGCCTCCAGGAAGATGCTGCAAGGGCATCGCACACGGGCTGAGGCCCGAGAACCACAGGGAGAATTCATTAGAAAATGAGGAGGAGAAGGTGGTCATGGGTAAGAGATACATGTTCTTGCTTTCTCCCAGGCTAGTGAATTTTTGAGACGTTAAAAAAAAAAAATAGGGTCTGGAGGTGTAACTCAGTGGTGAAGTGCGTGCTTAGCATGCATCAGGCCCTAGGTTTGATCCCCAGGAGGGAAAAAAGAAAAGAAAGCCTCCTAAATGGTCATTTTCCAAGTTATGGTGAAAACATATAACAAGCAACTCACTACCACACTTAGCAAGAATCCCATCTTTTATCTGTTTATTTATTTTGGTACCAGGGATTGAACCAAGAGGCACTTAACCACTGAGCCACATCCCCAGCCCTTTTTTGTATTTTAGAGACAGGGTCTTGCCAAGTTGCTTAGGGCCTTGCTAAATTTCTGAGGTTGGCCTTTAACTTGTGATCCTCCTGCCTCAGCCTCCTGAGCCACTGGGATTACAGGTGTGCTCCTCTGTGCCTAGCAGAATCCCATCTTTTATAACCTCATTTAAAATGTCTTGTAATGAAATCAAACTGGATAATATAAAAAGAAAGACACAACATTTTTGGAGCCCACTGCAGATGATCTTCTGAGTCAGAATCTTTGCAAAGCTGGGCCTTTCTGTCTCTCCACATTGTTCTTCTGTCTTGTTCACTCAAGTAATTTTGAGCTGCATCTCCAGAAGAGGAGATGGTATGCACTGAGCCCGCACCCACCTTTCTTCCTTGCTTACGTGGGTCTTCCCCCTCACGACAAGCAGCCACATCTGAGCAAGGATCTGGCCTGCATGCAGGGAAAGACTCCCCCTCTAGACTTACACAGAGCCAACCTGAATGAGATTTGACGCTTGACCTTGGCCAATTAGTACCTTGCTCGGTGTAACCAACCGAGTCACAGATTCAATTCGATTCAGCAAACATTTATCGAGTATCTCAGTGCCAGCTGACTTCTGTCTGTTCTATAAGTGCAATGAAGCTCAGCTTTCTCTACAGATTAGAGTCATTTGTATTTCAAGGCAAAAGGGTGGGTTTTAAGTACCTATAAGAGGCAGTAACGGGTGCCTTGGGAAGGGGAGGGCATGGGGTAGGGTGGAGGGAGAGCTGTTGAGGAATGGCTTTTGAGTCAAGATGACAGGACCTGGTTGGAGACAGAAAAGAAAAAGTGGACTGGGGAGTCAGATAAAGCCTGGGAATTTTTTTAACCCCCCCTATTTTCTTTTTAACGGAAACAATAATGCATGCATATAGTAAAAAAAAAAAAAAATTTTTTTTCAAAGAATACAAAAGGGTATACAATAAAAAGTAAGTCTCCTTTCCTCTCACAGACCTCCAGTCCCCAGTATCTTTCTTCAGAGGCATCCCACTGTTAACAGTTTCTTTTGTGTCTTTCTAGAAAATTTCTATCACGTACAAGTAAATCTTTCTTTTTAAAACCCAAATGGTATCACAGTGTATTTCCACTGCTTTTTCACTTAGCAGTACATCTTGGCATCCATCCATATCAGAGCTTACAGTCACCTGTTCCTTGAAGCACAGAATCCCATTGCATAGGAACGTTGTATTCTACCCGGTTGATCCCCTACTGATGGACATTTAGGTTGTTCCCAGTTGCTGCTATTATAAGCAATGATACCGTTCAGGCTCCTATATGTACATTTCTACACGCAGGTTCAAGGGTCATAAGATAAATTCCTGCAAGTGGGACTACTCTATGTAGAAAGTTGTAACTGTGATTATGACTGAGAAGTCCAGTTGTGTCTCCAGGACAGGAGAGGGTGGGGTAGCAAGCCCTGCACTTACCCTCTTTCCTGTGTACTCAGTCAGATTCACAGATCTCTCATGACATGTAGCCACCTCAGAACAAGGATCTGGGCTGCATGCAGAAGAAAAGTCCTTCTCTCCATTTAGCTAGAGCCAACCTATGTGGCTGGGGACCCAGTGGAGGGCTAAGATCATACAGATATCCCCAGGTTGGAGGTTAAGAACATGTAGAAAGATTAAAGCTTACAATAAAAATTAATAAAAAAAAAGATTAAAGCTTAATGATATAATCAATGCTTGGCATATAATAAGTGCTCCATCTGCCGGGGCTGCATGGGTTCTATTATTGCCGTTCTGATCCAGAGGGAGCCCTGTCTTGCCAGTGGCTGGGAGCGCTCCCAGGGCTGGTCTGTACAAGAGTCCAGTTGATTCAAAGTCACCGAACTGGGAGCCTGCTCAGCTCTTGGAGCTGGCGAGAGCTGAGACAGGCGGTCCCTACTTATCACTGCTTGGCATCTGGAACTCCCGGGTCTTTGCCAGTACCTAATAAACACCATACTTCATGCTTTGCCATTGTCACCCACGCATCCCCTGGAGCCTGCTGATGACTGCCACCACACACAGTCAGCATTTCACCCTGACACATGACTCCTTGATGACCTGCTTTTTTTAAGTGAATGCAACCAGAATGATGTCATCATGACATAATGAAACTATTGTGGTGTATTACTGGGCTGGTGGAGGATGAGTGGGGCAGGGATATCAATAATTACATATTTTTTTAAAAAATAGCCTTGACTTTAGGGGTCAATCTGATTTGGGTTCAAATTCTGCTCCTGACACACACAAGCTCTATAGCCTTGAGAAGTCATTTAACTTCCTTGAACCTTAATCTCATCACCTGTAAAATGGGCTAAGAGCTTGTTCTAATAGAATTATTAGGAGGAGTAAACAAGATAATAGATTATTTATGAATTTTTTTAATAGACTGGCCTTATTCCAAAAATGACTTCAGTCAGTTGAGATAATGTATGTAAAGTGCCTGGCACATAGTATCAGCTCAATAAAACATCAATTCCTTCCTTCTGCCCTTCTGTCAGAGTGGTCACCTTCAGGCCTGAGCCTACTGCTTCAAAGTGCTGCCATCAACTTAAAATACTTCTGTTACTTCTCTGTGAGAAAACTGGCTTTATTCTTGAGGGTCCCATCTTGTAAATGAAAAAAAAAAAAATTCCAACAACTAAAACAAATCACATTCTGCAAATTGTTCAACCCCTTTCTTCACCACACACGGCTTTAAATTACTGTTGGCCTTTTCCAAAAAAATCAAACCCACCCTCAAAGGTCAAGGATTCACCATTGCTGAGGCTATTAAGAGGAAATGTTGAAAGATCTGAAGCAATTTCCCAAGAAGAACTTGTCAACTCTTTTGAGCAAGCATGGCAGAACTGGAAGCCCCCACTCCCTGCACCCCCATCCAGATGACATCCAGCCAGACCATTCCTTAGAACCCTTATATTCGACCCTCTTTGCAAAAAAATATCCATCTCACTGAGTTGCACTCAGTTTTCACTCTGTGGATCTAGTTCCCAGTCTAGGGTAAGAGCAGATTTTGGTGCCTCTGAGAATCAAGTCCTTGCGTGGGACTCATGGACCCTAGCATGAGGATGCGGTGCTGAGGGGAAATTGATACTGAGATTTGGAGAGGATGATGTGGCCTTCCCTCCTCCTAGGGTGGGGCTGGAGCTGGGATGCCTCAGGGAGCCCAGCAGCCTCTTCCCTGTGCCCGCACCCACATTGTTTTGTTGTTTTGAGATTGAGTCTTGCTTTGTTGTCTGGGCTGGCCTTAAACTCCAGGGCTCAAGAAATCCTCCTGTCTCAGCCTCCTGAGTAGCCCTGAGCCCACTTCTTAACAATGAACCCACCAAACATACCAGCCCAAGATGCACTTGGCCCTTCCAAAAGCAAAAGCAGGGCTTCTACAATCCATGGCCTGAATATCTTCAGCCTCACCCCCAGATATTCTCAGATCAGAATATGGCAGAGGGCCTACTCCACCCTCTCCCTGCCAGCTTGTGATCTTGTCCCATCCAAGCCCACAATATGGGAGAAGCTTCTGCCCCTTTCTAATCTCATAAACGGCTGAGAGTAGTAAGGCCAAGTGCAAAGGTCCCAGACTCCAGAGTCAGCCAGGCTGGATACAAACTCCAGCTCCGTAATCCCAGCCACTCAGGAGGCTGAGGCAGGAGGACCAGAAGTTTAAGGTGAGTCTCCACATCTCAGCAAGACCCTCAACAACTTAATGACACCCTGTCTCAAAAATCAAAAGGACTGAGGATGTAGCTCAATGGCAAAGTGTCCCTGGGTTCAATTTCCAGCACCTAAAACAATCAAAACCCCAGGTCAGCAACTGAGTGGTGGGAAGACCTTAAACAACAAAAGCTGACCTCTTACTACAGACCTCTTACCTCCAAGCCTCAGTTACCTGTCTAAGAAAGGGATACAAGCCACATTTGATGGTGTGTGCCTGTACTTCCAGCACTTGTGAGGCTGAGGCAGGAGGATCACAAGTTCAAGGCCAGCCTCCGCAACTTATTTTTTTTTCTTTAACTTTTCTAGTTGAACAACTTTGTTTTACTTATTTATTGATTTTATGTGGTGCAGAGGATTGAACCCAGTGCCTCACAGAGGCAAGGCAGACGCTCTACCACTGAGCCACAACCTCAGCCCCTCAGCAACTTATTGAGACCCTGTTTAAAATAAATGAAAAGAACAGGGGTTGTAGCTCAGTAGTAAAGTGCCCCTGGGTTCAATCCCCAGTACAGAGAGGGAGCAGGGGAAGAAAGGGAACATATGGTACCCTCTTGACTTGGGGGGGAGGGCTGGGTGGAAAGGAAGCTTCTAACAAACAAATAAGGCTGGACACGGTGGTGCACATCTGTAATCCCAGACAGAGTCTTGGGAGGATGAGGCAGGAGGATCACAAGTTTAAATCCAGCCTCAGCAACTTAGTGAGGCCCTAAGCAATTCAACAAGACCCTGTCTCTAAATGAAATATAAAAAAGGGACTGGGGATGTGGCTCAGTGGTTAAGTGACCCCTGAGTTCAATCACTAGAATGTCAGAATTTACTCCCTGTATCTGAATCATGTGGCTCCCCTGCTCTCGAAGGAAGCCTGGGACCTTCTCTGAGCTCACCCAGAGCAAGTGACAGAAGCCCCAGCAGCAGCTGAGTTCAACTGTGAAAGGCAGGCGGGAGGTGGGGAGCATCCACAACCAGGAGAGCCTATTGGCCCCGTCAAGAGCTTTGGCCTTTGGTCACTTCTTGAAGGTTCCTCTCATAGACAAGGGTACTGACGCTTGTCACTGGAAGTCCCACATGAAAGAAGGCACAATGGTGTGCCCGGCCCTTGGTGCTGAAGAAAGACCCTTGTCCTTATCATTCCTCCCAGGTGGCTTGCTGTAAGACCTACAGTCAGTTAAAGATAAACAAGTCCTTATCCTCCTGCTAATTGGTTCAAATCGATTGACCTTACAAGTGGATCTAGTGTCTAACTGGTAAGAGACGGCCTGTATGCCAAGCAACCTGTGCATTTAACTAGCTGTCACTCAAGCAACTGAACAAGGCACATTAACCCAAATTTCTCAGAACACCTTCTCCTGATAGGCTGCAGAGCAGCATCTCTCGCTGGGCTAAAACATTTGCTGGGTCAACAGGCGTGCTTAAAGTCCCCAGGACCCTATTAGGCAGGTAAAGACAACACTAATGTAGATTCCTTGGGGAGACAGAGGGAGCACTGACTCTGACAAGTCTCTGGACCCTGCTCTGCCGGCCCTGAGCTGGCTTGAACCGCCTAGCAGGTCCAGGGACTGAGTTCCAAGTGCTGGCACAGGAGCTCTCATGATCTGGCTTGTGATGTTTCCTCCCTTGGCCTTCTCCCAGGACAGACTCCGAGGCTGGGCCACCACCCTTTCTACATGGGAGCTGATGTTCAGTCTTATTGTTGCGGGGGTCTGAAATGGCCCAGAAACCGGTCAAGACAACAGACACTAGGAGGTGGCTGAAAAATCTTGGCCCAAGTGCCAGGGAAGCAGCAGCTCTCCTGACCTCCCTTCGGCACGCCTAGCATCCCCCTGTGAATGGCTGGCTGCTGGCCAGGCTGCCTCCCAGTCCCCAGGAAAGGTGGTCAGCCACCCTCAGCTTCTCTCTGCTCCATTAATAAACATCAGCCCGAGACCCCTCTGAGCCCCTTCCTCCGGATTTGATCCTCACTGCTCTGCCTTATCAGCCTGGCTTTTCACAAGCACTTAAATTCATGAGAAAAGGAAAAAAAGTGAAATCAGATAGAAATGCAGGTCTGTTTGCTGTTTTCTCCAATGAAATGGTTCTGGGTAAACAGCAGACGCCTTTGATGAAATCCCAGCAGGCTTAAACAATAAAGCTGGTTACAAACTCAATCTGGCGGAGATATCAGATCTGAAATTGTTTCAAAAAACATGTCAACATTTTCTAATGCTCCTAAAAAAAAAAAATAATAATAATAACTTCCTGGGCTCTGCCCACAGGAGTCTGGGTCAGGGAGACAAGATAGGGGTAACCCTGGGTCTTGAACTCTGCTCGGGTCCCCAGGAGCAGACATTTACTGGCCACAGGGGTGGGGGTGGGGGGCTGCTGGCTGCAGGAACATAAATAGCCACTTCACAGTCACTGCCCAAGTCAGGCAAGACACCAGCCTCACTCACATACACCACTGCATGCATCAACCTGCCTCCACCCTTAACTCCCTACTTCCCTTTCTCCACACTGCAGCCAGCGGAAGCTTTTAAACATGGAAGGCAGACCTTGTCATTCCTGAGCTTAAAACCTCTAATGCCACTGTACAGCACTTAGAATAAAATGCAGACTCCTCCCATGACCTACCAGATCCTAAGAGATCTGCCCTGCCTACCTCCCCCTCACTCTACACTCAACCTCCCTGGCCCTTCTTCCCAATCCTAGAACACACCAATTTCTTTCCTGCCTCTGGGCCTTTGCACTTGCTGTAAATTTGCCAACGATGAATTTATCCCAACCCAACTGTCATGGGTCAGCTCCCTGACCACCCCAGCTAATGATGTCCTCTTCCCAGCCAAGCACAATATCATATTACGATTTTATTCTCTATACAAAATTCAACCACCAGCTGAAATCATTTGTGTTTATTTATTAACTGTTTATCTCCTTTGGAAAGCAATCCATCTGCAGGCCAGGACTTAAGAGTCTCCTGGCTGGGAACCTATGCCCGGTACACAGTAGGTACTCAGTGATAATCTGCTGCAAGAATAAAAAGGAGCAAGGATGGCCGTACACTTACCTTGCCGGCCTCCTGGCTGTCCCTGTCCCACCCAGGCTCCACCCAAGGGCCAGACTGCCTTGAGGTCACCAGGTCTTGTAGTCAGATTTGTCTTGGAGACAGGAACTCAGGCACCAGCCAGGTCTGGGATGTACCCATTCCCATTCCCCTGTGGGTTTTCCTCTGTTGTTGTTTGTTTTTGGTGCTGAAACTTTAACCCAAGGGCTCCTTACCACTGACCACATCCCCAATCCTTTTCATTTTTTATTTGGAGACAGGGTCTGGCAAAGTTGCTTAGGGCCTTGCTGAATTGCTGAAGCTAGTCTCCAACGTGTCATCTCCCTGCCTCCCTCGGCCTCTCAACCCGCTGGGATTTCTGGCCTGGGCCACGACCTCCACCTGTCTCTGCCTCCCCCACCCAGCCAGGCACTTAGCAAAGAGGTGGGCAGGAGCAGGTCAGCGGGGGAGCGTCCTTCTTGGAAAAGAAAGGGCGCGGGAGCTGGTGGGCCTCAGGGACCTGGGCCTGGGGGCGGAGGGCGATGCCACCCCCAGGGTGCAGGCCACCCCACCCCACCCCCACCGGCCCCGGGCCACGATCGATCCCTGCAGCTCCCGGCCTCATTACCGCGGAGAGCAGCCGGGGCTGGCAGAGGAGCCAGACGGCTGCGGAGGGGGCGGGGAGGCCTCCTTGGCTCCCTGGCCTGGATTAAATATTTACTATGTTTTGTTTGGCCTTTGGGGGAGGGGCAGGGAGGGCTGTCGCATCGATCCGGAGCTGCCGGGCGAGGCCCAGCCCGGCCAAGGGCGGTGCCCAGGCCGGGTGCCCCCGCGCCTCCCTCGGGCGGCGGCCGAGAGCAGCCCCCATGCGCCCCGGCCATTCCCGGGCAAGCAGTTCTCTCTCCAGAACTGACCACATCTGAGTTGTGGCTCTGCTTGGGCCCGGGGTGGTGATCAGGGGCCCCAGGTGGCCATCGGGGCCGGGGTGGCGATCAGCAAGCAAATGTCCCGCTCGCCCTATGGCTTTGGACCCTCCAGCCTTGGCCCCGGGTCCCACGTCTGCCCCACACGAATCTCCTCCCCAGCGCTCAGGGTGCACTAAGCCACAGCACAGGTCCGAGTTTACTTAATCCAGCCGCAGCCCCGAGAGGGCTTTACTCTCCCCATTTAACAGATGTGAAATCTGAGTCAGAGACAGATGTGGCGCCAGCTAAGAGCCCAGACCTGTCCCCAAGCCTGGGGCTTCCTCACTGGATGGGATCTGCTCACCCAGGTCTCCCTCGTGCTACCCTAGGCTGCTAGAAGGCCCCTGGGAATCCCTATACACACACACACACACACACACACACACACACACACACACTAGCCCTGGCTCCTGGCAGAAAGGGAAAAGGGAGAGATCTCACACATGGTGACCCCTGGGATTCTATGAGTGATCTAAAAACACCTGCTGGGTGGACAGATAGAATCCCAGAGGCCCTTTCCACTCCCTCTCTCACACTAGCAATTCCTAGGCATTCGGTTAAAAGCCCACACTTCTGGCCAGGTGCCAGGCAGAGTAAACCCCGCCAAAGCCTCCACCCTCCTGAAGTGTACGATGTGGTATGCACAAGAGACACTGTACCCTTCCAGTCCTTGATCACTATGTAGTACACTGGGCCACACCCTCAAACACGCAAAGCGGACCACCCCTTAACATTCCCATTGCACTGTTACACTTTCACCCTAAAGAACTGCTCCTGCCATGCCAGGGATCCCAGCCACCCAGGAGCCCAAGACAGGAGGGTCACAAGTTCCAGGCCAGTCTCAGCAACTTAGCAAGACCCCCATCTCAAAAAACAAAAAGGACTGGGGAATGCAGCTCAGGCAGTAAAGCACTAATGGGGTTCAATCCCCAGTATTAAAAGCATTAAAATTTAAAAAGAGCTGCTTTCACCACATTCTACACATTAGATACACACACACTTGCCCACCTCCGGCCTCATATCTCCTTTTTTTTTTAGTGGTGCTGGGGATTGAATCCAGGGCCTTGTGCATGGGTGGCAAGTACTCTACCAACTGAGCTATATCCCCAGCCCTGACCTCATGTCTGTACATACATGTGTATACATGTGCTTCCACGCACGCACACATTGAGTGACTGCTGCATCTCAGTGTGGACTCTCCAATATAAATACATGCACACTATTCAGAACTGGCCTCCCCTAGACAGGTGTGCATATATGCCCAACACGACACTCCTGCACAGTGCAGTTCACAGCTTCCGCCCCTACACAGGTTGGTGTATGCAAACCAACAGAACTCTCTGTCCCCTCAACCTGATCCCCCACACATGCACACATACGCACTGAAGTGCCCATCCCTACCCCATCCCTACACACACGCACATGCACACACGCCTGCGTGCTGACTGCAGGCGGCTGGGGAAGAGCTGCAGCCTCCAGCCCTGCTCCTATTTAAAGAGAAGCATTGCTGGAAAAGGAACAAAAGCAAAGCCAGCTATAAATAGCCACCTCCCTCCCGCTTTTCCTGCCCTCCGGCCTCCCTGCCCTGCCTCTCCTCTCCTGCCTAGGGCCCAAAGCAGCCAGGGCAGGCCTGCGGGTGGGCAGGGAGGCCTGGAGGCCATGTGGCCAACCACTGAGCACTGGAGCAGGCCAGGGGCTCTGCGATGGGGTGGGTGCAGGGACACAGAGCTGGCCACCTGCAGCCCAGCCTTGTGTGCATGTGCCCAGCACAGAGGGAGGCCAGCTCCTGGGCCAGGGCTGCTGCCTCAGCAAGATCTGGAAGGCTGGCAGCTGCAGACGGTCTGCCAAGCAGCAGCCACCACTGCCCCATCATACCCTCCCCTTCAGCCAGGCCCTTCCTGGTTTGGTTCCTGGGTAGCACCTGGGGCCCAGATCCAGGGATACTGGGTACCCTGTCAGGGCAGGGCTTGGAGCAGACAGATGCCAGGCCAGGAGGGTAGAGGGACTTGAGAACTGCTTAGGGTTCCAGTTCCACTGCTGATTTCTAACAGCCTTGGGCAAAGTCCTAAGCACACCAGCCTCAGGTTCAACACCCTCTCCACCGGTGCTGGGAATGACACAAGAAAACAGTTGTGCCTGGCAGGTAGGGCACCTTGGGAGCTGTGAAGAGCCATGGAATGGGACCTTCATGTCTGAGAAGAAGTCCATAAAAAACAATCATTGTTTATTTCACTTATTAGGTATTTATTATGTACAGACACTGGGCTGTCTTTACCTTATTTGATCTTTCATGAGATAGGTACTGTTTTATATTCTCATTTTGCAGATGAATAAACTGAGGCTCAGTGCTTGTTCTAAGGTCACACAGGCCCCTTAAAGCCCAAAGCCAGGATGCAAAAGTGGAGCTGGGACTATCTAAGACCCATACCCTTCTGGTTGTCTACAACCCACAGCTTGGGGCCCTGGGGATGCTGGTTCTCTGGTTACCCTTCCTCAGTAGCCAGTGGAGACCTGGGCTGAGCAAGGCTGCCTTCCCCGGGGCTAGCCCAGGACTGGATGGGCTGCCGGGAGGGAGAACAGCCAGATCCTTCCCTCCAGAGGTCCCCACAGGGGGATCTGCTGCATCAGCCCGCCCCACCAACCCCTGTCCCTGGCTCCCCAGAGGGGCCTCTCCACTGCAGCCCTGGGGGAGGGGAGGGGAGGGAGAGGGGGAGATCTCCGGCAGACCTACTTTCAAGGCTTTAATCCTTTTTTGCTTAAAGGATTTTTTTTTTTTTTTTTTTTTTGCTTGGGGAAGACTTGGTCTGATCAGAGGAGAGACGCAGGGAGCTGACAAGCTACGGAGGATGGGGGTGGCGAGGAGAAAGAAATACATATTTATTACCCTCAATTATTAAAAAATAGATAGTACCAGATCTTAGGTCCTGGCAGACACTGAAGCCGCATTTGTTCAAGGACTATTTTCTTCCCTTCTTTCTCTCGTTCTCTCTGGTTTCTTTGTCGTTGTTAATTGTTTGAGATTGTAATGTGGTTCCCTTGTTAGTCAAAACACCCCAGCCAGCTCCCAGCAGGGTGGAACGGTGGTCAGCTGGGTCGGCAGACAGTGCTGTGGCCAGGGAGCCTCCTAGCCTGCTGTAGGCAGGGACCCAGATCCCAGTTCAGCCAAGAGAGAGGGTGCGGCAGGAAGGCTCTGTGCCCTTATTTTGGGCTCCCCAGCTTTTTCTGTCCCTGTTGCTTTCTTAGGACAAACCCCCCACCCCTAAGTGACCTTTCCCCTGGATGCCTGTTCTTTTTTCCAAGACAGAGACCAGAGAGAGAAGTCCCTTCCAGCTTCCTCTGTGGGGGAGGTGAGAGCCCTCTTTCCACCAGGGGCACTGCCAGTCCCAGGTCACACCCATCCCCTCCTGGGTGTGCATCTGCTCCATGTGAGTGGGCAGGGCATGAGCCACAAGTAGGACAGAGATGTCAAATACCCTTGCCAGGGTCCTGAAGCCCGCTCATGCCCCAACCCTATGGGCTGGCAGACAGGGCGAGATGGGGCCTGGGACAAAGAAAGGGAATCAACCAACTGTAAGGGAAAAAATCCAGGGAGGTAAGCCGACCGAGAAGAGGACTGTGACACTCTCTGTGGTGTCCAGCGGCTGTACAGAGCCTGGCACACAGGAGGCCTCTGTGCATGGCTGTTGAATAATAGATAGACGATGAAAACGAACAGCAGCAAGGACTCAGCCAGGCCCTGCTCTATGCCAGGAAGGCACTTTATATCTACTTTGTCACCAACTCTCAAAATCCTAAGAGACAGATGGCGTGAAACCCCACTTTTCAGATGATGAAACTGAGTCCCAGAGAATTAAAAGCATTTGCCCAAAGGTCAGGCCTCTGGGCCAGTGGCAAAGCGGGGTCCTGATTCCCACCCGTCTGCCTCCACAGCCCTTGCTCTGGTCTGCTTGGCTTATGGAGGCTACAGGAAAACCTGAACAGACAAGCAGTAAGGTCTAAAGGAAGCACTCAAGAAGCAGGTTCCGTCATCTCACAGCCCAAGAGCCTGGGGCACTGAACTGGGATGGCTTTTCCTTTTTTTTTTTTTTTCTTTTTGGTACCAGGGATTGAACCCAGGGGCACTTTACCACTGAGCCACATCCCCAGCACCCCCCACCCTTTTTTTAATTTTGAGACAGGGTTTTGCTAAATTGCCGAGTCTGGAACTTGCGATCCTCCTGCCTCAGCCTCCCGAGCTGCTGGGATTACAGATGTGCACCACCATGCCCTGTCTGTTCTCCTTTCTGATCAGGGAGGCCCTGATCAGAGAGAAGGAAGTGGCAGCCGAGTAGGAGTCGGGGTGAATGGGCTGCAATTGGTGGGTGATGCACCGATTTCTAGGAGGCCTTCGACCTCTTACTTCTCTAAACCAATGAAAACCACCTTGAGAATGCTTTTCATAGCACTCCTTGCACTGCCTTGGGGGACTTCTCCCTGATCACTGGCAGGGAGTGCAGAAAGTTCAGGACAGAGTTGAGAAGAATCCTCCCCAAACAGGCTGGCCCCTCCTCTCTGCAGGTCCTGAGATTCCTGCCCCTGACTAGGGCTAGCATGTGTCAGTCCTCGGCACTCACAAGACTCGGCTCAGGATGTGGGGAGGCAAGACTTCAAACGGCAGTCAGGTGTGGGCTGTAGCAAGGATTGCGCACGGCTACTACTAATATTGATGGCAGCGTTCACTGAGCTATTCTGGGTCAGGCCACAGTAAAGTGTCAAGAGCTTTACACCAGATGTTCCATTTAATCTTCACAACCCTACAAGATAGGTACTCTCAGCCCCATTCTACAGATGAAGAAACTCGAGTTCAAGAAACAAGGTAGGTACCTCCCAGGACCTGGGTCTGTCCAGATCCTGACTCCCCCCCACTCAAAGATGAAGGGCTTGGCCACTGGTTTTTGGAATGACCCTTCCCTACCAAGCCCCCCTCCTTTGTGGGCAAGAAGTCTCTTCTGAGCAAGGACAGCCACTAGCATGGCCAGAGAAGCTCCAAAGGTAGGCCGTTGGGGTGGAGGTGCAGGGAGAGATTGGGCATGGGAGAAAGGATTTGCTATCAGCCAACAGATCTCAGACATTCTATGGAACCCACTGGTCAACAGTTTTTAATGCTGTGTGATGTTGGGCAAGGCACTGAAGTTCTCTGAGCTAGCAGACCCCTTCTATTACAAGAAACTTGAGAGTCTGCAAATCCATCAAATCTCCTGGTGCAAATCAGAAGTGAGGGGTGTGATCTTCCTCAGCGCCACCCTCAGGAGTCTCCCAGCACCACAAGCCACCCTGTCCCAAAGAAATCTGACGCCTCCGGGTAAACTTTCCTCTCTGGTTCACTCTCAGCCTGCTTCACTGGAGACCTAGGTCATGGTCACAGCCCCAGTACACACATGCACATGCGTATACACATGCACATATGTGAACACACAGTGAGCCTTCCTCTTCGCCAATTCTTGGATGGCTTCGGAGTCCTGTCTGGCTGCTGGTTGAATTCTTACCAGCTGGGTGTCATTAACCTCCCACAATGGCCTCCACCCACCGGATTCCCTGTGAAAGCATTCTCTCTCACCCTTCTCTCCGTCCCTGCTCAGAAGTCCATAGAGCTCATGGGTCACGGCAGCCACATGTTGGCCATGGTGTGATCTCTAGCAGGAGTCTTGCTGAGGGAACTGGCAAGTTCTATTAGGAAGCATTTTGCAGCCATTAAAAACTGAGGCTCAAGCTGGGTGGGGTGCAAACCTATAATCCCAGTGACTCTGGAGGCTGAGGCAGGAGGATTGCAAGTTCAAGGCCAGACTCAACAATTGACCAACACCCTATCTTGAAAAAAAAAGTGGGGAGCAGGGGGCTGGAGATATAACTCAGAGGTAGAATGTCTCTGGCTGGATTCAATCCCCAGAACCCCAAAAACCAAAGAAACAAAAAAGTAAAAAAAAAAAAAAAAATCCTAAGGCTTAGGCTGGAGCCTGATGGTATGTGGCTGTATTTCCATCTACTGAGAAGGCTGAGGCAAGAGGATCACTTGAGCCCAGAAGTTTGAGACTAGCCTGGGCAACACAGTGAGACCCCCATCTCAAAACAACAACAAAACCCTGTGAGGCTTAGGATTGCCAACACAGAAAGGTGTTGGGGATCCATGGTTAATTAACAAGGCAGGGCCTGTTTACATAAATGCAGGGAAGAAGCGTAGGAGGGGCGCCAAATGCACCAAATGCCTGGGAGGGATGCGCTTTCCCACACTTGGCTCTTTGGGGTGTCGGACTGTAGTGATTTTCTTTTCTTTTCTTTTCTTTTTGCCAATCTGTGTTTTTCCAATGTTTCCTGCCATGGCTATGCATTATTTGGCAAGTTGAAAAAATTTAATCTGTGAGTGTTGAGTCAACCTACCCTCCTCCTCCTCCTCGGTACTTAAGGTTCTGCAAAAAAAAAAAATCAGGGCTCCTGCCAATCTGCCCCACGATGGAGCTGACACTTGTGTCAGGATGACCCTGGTGAGGAGCTGGTCCTGTACTTGCCCTCCAGCCTCCTCTGGCAAAGCCTCCTCTGGGGGCCCTCCCCGCCAGCCACCTGCTCCCCCGGCCCTGCCTAAAACGGCCTTCCTTACCACCTACACTGTCCTTTCCCTTCTCCTGGGTGTGTGGCTTCTCCCATCAGGTTGTACATTTCCTGAGAGCTGGAGGATTGGTACTCAGCCCACGGCTCATGCACCACTGTGCTGGGACCACAGTGAGGGTTCAGCTCCTCAGGAGAGGGCCAGGGCTGTGGCCCAATGGTAAAGGAAGACACTCCGGGCTCAATCCCCAGCACTGCAACAAAAATATAGTAAAATAAAACTACTAACTAGAAAATGACTATAAGGTACAGAGGGCTCAGGCCTGGTAGGCGCTGATGATCTAAATGTATAATTGTATAAAAGGCCCATGTATAAAGGAGACCGTGGGTGAAAAGGACTGTACCCGCAAGTGTGTTCTAGGTTGTATGTTTTGGAGTAAAAAAGGAAGGGCTTGTGGGAACTGATCTCTGACCACAGAGTAGACTGCAGGAGGAGAGGTGTCTGGCTGGGAGCCATGGCGCATACCTGTAATCCCAGTAACTCAGCATGAGGCAGGAGGATGGAAAGTTCAAGGCCAGGCTCAGCAGCTTAGCAAGAGCCTGTCTCAAAATAAAGACAGGGCTGGGGATGGAGCTCAGTGATAATGTGTGCCTGAGTTCAATCCCCACTTCCAAAAAAAAAAAAAGGTGGGGGGAAAGTATCTGACCCTGATGGGAAAGGGGATTCCTAGACCCACCTCTCCTCTCCACAGCCCCTGCCAGAGCTATTGCCTTGGTCGTTCTGAACTTCTGAGCAATGGATTTGGGAATGGCCCCAAGCTCAGGTCCTCTTCAAAAGTATCAGAAACTCTTCCACAGACCGCACTTCAGAAGACTGTCCTGCTCACAGCCCCAGTCACAGAGGCAGCCAGACATTTCATCAGGCATATTCCTGCCTCAGGGCCTTTGCACTTGCATTTGTTCCCTCTGCCAGGAAAGCTCTTCCCAGGTAAGGCAGCTCTGATCATCGGAAGGGCTCCCTTCCCTCATTCCACTTAGGTCTCTATTTAAATGTCACCTCATCAGAAAGGCTTCCTAGCCCAACTCCCTAAAATAACAAAACTCTTGCCAGGTGTGGCAGCGCATGCCTGTAATTCCAGCTACTTGGAAGACTGAGGCAGGAGAATGGCAAGTTTGAGGCCAGCCTGGGCAACTTATTAAGACCCTCTCTCAAAATGTGTGTGTATGTGTGTGTGTGTGTGTGTGTGTTTAAAAAGAGCTAGGGGTGTAGCTCAGCAGTCGAGCATTTGCCTAGCTTATATGAGGTCTGAACTTCAATTTCAGCAGTGCCAAAAAAAACCCACAAAATAACAGCTTCCCCTCTTGTTGATACTAGGGATTGAACTCAGGGGTGCTTTATCACTAAGCTAAATCCCCAAGATCTTTTTTGAAATCTTGAGACAGTGTCCTGCTAAGTTGCTGAGGCTGGCCTCAAACTGGCAATCCTCCCATCTCAACCTCCTAGTTACCTTCTGTTCTCTGTTTATTTTCTCCTAAGCACTCCTCCCACACCTGATAGAATATAGTTCGTGGTTTATTGTCTAACTCTCCACACCCAACTAGAATGCACGCTCCACAAAAGCAGAAAACTTGGGTTTATTCATTGCTTCATCCCCAGTGCCCAGCCAGGCAGTCAATAGCTGTTACATAAATGTATGTCAAATGGAGAGAGCCCTCCTCCTGTGCCCCTCTTGACTGACAAGGTAAGAGAAAGCCAGTTCATCTGTGGATAGACAATCTGCAGGTGATCATGATCTATTATGTGGCCTGACATGAACCACGGCATGGCTGACTCGATTGGGGGTGCGAAGAGGGTGGTTTTCTGGGGGAAAAAAAAAAAAAAAACTGGGAATACCAGGAACTTCAGAGGGACCAGGGCAGAGAGGCCAGGGGAATGACCACAAAGAGGCTGCACTTCCTTGAGTCACCCCCTTTCCAGAGGTTTAGGCAGTCCAAGTCACTCATCTCCTTTGCACTAATCCCCCATTTCCCAGGAGGTAGGGGGCCATTACAGCAAGAAGATAACCACTGCCATCTCAGGGCAGCCCCAGGGCCAATCGCCACTCCACGACCAGCCTGGGTGGTAAGATGTCCCCCTGGGCTGCTGCATTCTCCTGAGAGTGGCCCTGTGAACTGCCAGGCCTCTCCCTCCCTCTGCTCAGATTTTCTGTTGAAACCACAGGTCTGGGCACCAACCCGGGAGCCCTCCCTGCAGCGGGAGAACCAGTAGTTCAAAGGAACAAGTCATTTTCACAGATGGGAGAGAAGACAAAAGAGGCCCCGTCTCCTCACCCCAGGCACCACCTGAGCTCAGCTACTCAGGCAATTTTACCTCCTCATGTTCGGTCCAGCCTCATTTAAACATTTCAGATCTCTGAAGCCCAGAGTGTCCATGAGAGGTTTTCATTTGCCAAGGAATCGATAGTGCAAATTTTTGTTCCATAAAAATCTGCCAAGTACAACCCTAAACTTTTCCAAGTAACAGTGTTGTTTCTTTTCCCAGCGCAGTGCCTGCCCTGCTGCCAATCCTCTGAGACCCACTCTGCCCATCTTTCTGGACCTGCAGCTCCTGGGGGGCTGTGGAAGAGCAGAGTTGGACCGGGGTGAAGCAGCCTCAGTTGGGTTCTATAGGAGTTCTTCAGCCCCTCTGAGCCTCAGTGTCCTCCTCTGTAACTTGGGGATAATCAGACTTGGGGCTTTCCTGCTTTTCTGAGGCATTGCACAGGGAAAGTTGTGGTATGACTCTATTCCACATCCTCTTCACTAAAAAAGTGTTTCTCACTTTTTTTCTTTCTTTTTTTTGGGCAGAAATCTGGATTAACCTTAGGCAAGCACTCTACCACTGAGCTACATCAGCAGGTTCCTGATTATTCTTTCTCCCTCTCCCCCCCTTTTTTTTGCGGTGGGGGGGGGGGCTGGGTACCAGGGATTGAACTCAGGGCACTTGGCCACTGAGCCACATCCCCAGCTCCATTTTGTATTTTAATTTGAGACAGGATCTCACTGAGTTGCTTAGCACCTCGCCACTGTTGCTGAGGCTGCTTTGATCCTCCTGCCTCAGCCTCCCAAGCTGCTGGGATTACAGGCATACACCACTGCGTCCATCTTTTTTTTGGTGGTGGTATTGTGGACGGAACCCAGTGGAGCACTACCACAGAGCTACATCCTCAGTCCTTTTTATTTTTTATTTTGAGATAGGGTCTTGCTAAATTGTCCATGCTGATCTCAAACTGTGATCCTTCTGCCCCAGTCTCCTGAGTCACCAGGATTACAGTTATGCACCACCATGCTCAGCTTCTTTCTCTCTCCTTGAAAAGTTCTCTGATTTTGCTGCTACAGCACCTAGCCAGGCATGGTGGTGCATGCCTGTAATCCCAGTAACTAAGACGCCTGAGGCAGGAGGATACAAGTTCAAGATCATCCTTAGCAATTTAGGGTAGACCCTGTCTCAAAATAAAAATTAAAGCCTGGCACAGTGTAATCCCAGCAGCTCGACTGAAGCAGGAGGATCTTGAGTTCAAAGTCAGCCTTAGCAAAAGCGAAGCGCTAAGCAACTCAGTGAAATCCTGCCTCTAAATAAAATACACAATAAGATGGGGATGTGGCTCAGTGGCTGAGTGCCCCTGAGTTCAACCCCTGGTACCTCCCAAAAATAAAAAATTAAAAAAGAGCTAGACTGTGACTCAGTGCAGAGCATTTTCCTAGCATGTGTGAGGCCTTGGGTTTGATTCTCAGTACCACATGAAAAAAATGAATAAATAAAATAAAGGCATGCTGTCCATCTTCAATTATAAAAAAAAATAAATAAATAAAAGAGCTGGGTTTGTAGCTCAGTGGTAAAGTGCTTGCTTAGTGTGTAGGCCCTGGATCAATCCCCAGTATCACTAAACAAATAAAGAGCTGGGCACCTGTAGTCCCAGCTAACTGGGGATCTGAGGCAGGAGGATCAGTTGAGCCTACGAGTTTGAGGACAATCTGGGTAACATAGCAAGACACCATCTCAAAAAGTAAATTAACTAAATTAAATTAAAAACCAAAGGAAAAAAAAACTCTAGATTATCATGACTTAATTTTTTGGTTACAGAGTCAGTTACCTGACTCTAAATAAAATACCAAATGGAGCTGGGGGTGCTGGGGTCGTAGCTCAGCAGCAGAGCATGAGCAAGGCCTAGCATGTGCAAGGCGCTGGGTTTGATCCTCAGCACCACATAAAAATAAATAAATAAAATAAAGGTATTGTGTTCAACTACAACTAAAAAATAAAATATTTTTTAAAAAAATGGAGCTGGGAATGTGGCTTAATGGTCAAGTGTCCCTGAGTTCAATCCCTGTATCCCCCTCCCCCAAAATTAGGTTTTGGCCAAGGATGGTGATGCACACCTGTAATCCCTGCTACTCGGGAGGCTGAGGCAGAAGGATTGCAAGTTCAAGGTCAGCCTTGGCAATTTAACTGGAACCTGTCTCAAAATAAATAAATAAATAATAGATAAACAGGACTGAGAGGATAGCTCAGTAGTAAGAATGCTCTTGAGTCCAATTCCCAGTACTGCAAATAAATAAATATTAAAAATAGGGTTTGGGGGCTGGGGATGTGGCTCAAGCGGTAACGCACTTGCCTGGCACGCGCGGGGCGCTGGGTTCGATCCTCAGCACCACATAAGAATAAAATAAAGATGTGTGTCCACCGAAAACTGAAAAATAAATATTAAAAAAAAAGGTTTGTACTAAGTTTCATGTATTTGAACCTAAATTAAAAATCACTCAATCGATGGGACTGGAGTTGTAGCTCAGTGGTAGATCTCTTGCCTTGCATGCAAGAGGCACTGGGTTCGAAACTCAGCACTACCTAAAAAATAAATAAAGATATTGTGTCCATCTACAACTAAAAAATATATATATTTAAAAAAAATCACTCAATCAAGCCGGATGTGGTGGTGCACACCTCTAATCCCAGCGGCTCGGGAGGCTGAGGCAGGAGGATCACAAGTTCAAAAAGCCAGCCTCAGCAAAAGCAAGGTGCTAAGCAACTCGGTGAGACCCTGTCTCTAAATCAAATAAAAATAGGGCTGGGGATGTGGCTCAGTGGTTGAGTGCTCCTGAGTTCAATCCCTAATACCAAAAAAAAAAAAAAAAAAATCACTCACTCGACATTTGTTAGCCAATCATCTCATAGAGACATGCATTAATGCCACTATGTGCTTCATTGTATTTGGTACAGGATGCTCTTTTAGTTGGGTCCTGGTAGGAAAGAACATCCTAGCATTGAGTAATTTGGGGAGTATATAAAGAAGGCATGAACATGGGGTAGGGAAACCCTAAGAGGTGATGTTGTTACTCCCCACACGCCTAGACTGAGTGAGGGGAGGAGCCTTCACCAAACTCAGGCACAGAAAGAGCTGCAGAGAGGAGTGCTGGCAGGAGCTGGGTAGCAGAGGCAGCCAGATCCTGCCCACAGCCCGAGCTTTTACCATTTCAACACACACCAGCATGCCTTCCAACCCCCAGAACTGTGTTTCTTTGCCTGAGGGCTTTCTCTAGATGTAGAGCTGGCTCTGCTCACCCACAGAGCAGGCCAAAAGTGCTGGGGAATTAATACCACTCCAGAAGCACCATTTAGTCAATGACTGATGGAAATTGGAGTGTAGACACCCCAGCTCTCTCGACCTCTAGGTCAGGTAACTTCAAGGTGCCCATTCTAGACCACATCCCAAAGTTCCCCAGTGGGCCTAGTCTCTGGTGGCCTACAGTCGTTAAGCTGCTTGACAAGGCACACTTGATTGGCTGTTTGCCTTCTCTGTTGTACTTCCTCACTCTCCTGGTATCTCCTAGGATCCCTTCCCAAATAAACTATTTGCTTGAATCCTTAATGCAGACTGTGCTTCTGAACAAACCTGTGGGTGATCTCACCACTTGTTGAACCCAACTAGAAGCAAGAGGGCATGAGAGCCCATCCACTGTTGAACTTGCACAGGACAGAGAGCGGGGTGGGCAGAGGGCGTGAAAGGGCAAGGGTTGGAAAGCCCTAGCTAATTCCTCATGGAAATGATCATCCTATAAGGAAAATATAATATAAAAGTAACTGTAAAATGAGGCTTGGTGGCATACCCCTGTAATCCTAGTTACCTGGGCAGCCAAGGCAAGGAAGGTCACAAGTTCAAGGTCAGCCTGTACAACTCTTAGCAAGACCCTGTTTCAAAAATTAAAAAAATAATAATAAAATTAGAGTTTGGGGGTATGGCTCAGTGGTAGAGCACTTGCCTGGTTTGCACAAGGAAGGACTTGGGTTCCATTCCCAGTACCCCCACCCCCCAAAAAGGCAGCTATAATCAAGTGGGCTGAGTATCATGACAGGGAGGTACACATCTCGCAGGACCCCACTCCTTGTACAGGTGACAGAGGATGCCCAGAGGAGGCACCTGAAGGAGAGGAATGAACGGGAAGAGACAGCAAAGAGCGTTCTAGCAGATTTGCTCAGGCAAATCCTTAGAGACAAGAGAGAACATCATTCAGTGGAATCAAAAGAAGCTGAGTAGACTTGGAGCTGAGGGTTCAAAGTCAGCAGTGGGGAGAGAGGAAGCCCAAGCACAGGTGGAGCCAAGTGGGAGGACTTCACAGACAGGTTAGGAAGGCTGGGCCATCCCCTGAAGGAAAAGGGAATTTATTGAAGGCAATTAAGCAAGAGTGACGGGACATCATGTGGGACGCCATGATGGTACGCCAATTTTAACGGGTTGATGAACAGAGTAAAATTAATAAAAGAGACCAGAGCACATAGCACTGCAAAATCTGGCCACCGTGCAAAGCCTGGATTGAGTGAAGGCAAGAAGAGGCAGGGAGGCCTTTGGGATGGTGGGGAGAAGAACGGAGGCTGGGCAGGCAGAGAAGAGAGCCAGCCGAGGGAGCTCCCAGGACTCAGTGATGAGCTGCTGGGGAGGGGTGAGGTGACAGGGGACCATTCCAGGATCCCACATCTTGGGCTGGGATGGGAGAGAGAATGATGGTTCCAGATGCCAAGATGGAGGAAACCAGGAAGAAGCGGTGTGCTTCAGGGCAAGGGTAGGGGCAGGAACACAGTTCCAGGCACGCAGGGTTTCAGGGGCCTGTGAAGTGATTAGTGGCGGCATCTGGGAGTCAGACAGATGGCTTTGTACATCAGAAGCAGCATCTTGACCAGAAATGGGATATGGAGGGGGGCGGGGGGTGCGGTATCAGCAAATGACTGTGGCTGCTGGAACCTCAGAGCAGAGCATGGAGGGCAGAGGGTCCAGGGCACTGCCCAGGGAGGTGCCACATGGAGGGATGGTAAGAGGAAGTACAGCTGACAAACGGGCTGAGAAAGAGCAGCTGCAGGAGGAGGAGGGAGACCCAGGAAGCCAGAGGTCCAAGGAGGTAAGGAAGGCTTCAAGTTTACCATCAAGCCAGAGCAGAAACAGTGGAATGAGGGGGGAAAGCCAGAAGTCTCCTTGAGGTGTGAGAGGGAGCCGGGGCCAAGAAGGCTACCAGGACAAACCTTCCCTGGACATGGGAGGAGAGCGGAGCCACCTCACACACCCAAAATGAGGGCAGGACAACCTACCCCACCACAGAGGCCAAGACTCACTCACGCCAGGTGCCCAGGACAGTGAAGTGTCCTTGTTGGCACACAACACTCAGCACCCTAGTGGCCTTCCAGTGTGAGGGATCACAGGGGACTCCAGAGTCTCCAAATTACTGGGACAATCATGGAGGAAGCTCCTCCCCCCAGCTCTGACCAGGACCCCACCCCATGCTTATGTGTTTTATATTCTGGGCTCTGACACTGGGGATCATTTGAAGAAACCATTCTGTTGCTGAAAAGCATTTAAAAGACCATCAGTCTAGTCCTATGGCTGAGTGTGGTGGCACATGCCTGTAATCCCAGCAATTTGGGAGACTGAGGCAGGAGGATCGCTAGTTCAAGGCCAGCCTCAGCAACTCAGTAAGGCCCTCAGCAACTCAGTGAGACCCCTGTCTCAAACTACAAAATAAAAAGGGCTGGGGATGTGGCTCAGGGGTTAAGTGCCCCTGGTGCCAAAAAAAAAAAAACAAACAAAATTCTTAGTCGTATTACAGATGGGTAAACTGAGGCCCACAGAGAAGACGATATATGCAGGGTCCTAGGGAGTGAGCCACAGGGATGAAACTGAACCCAAAGCCCTGAGACTCCAACTTTGGGGTGTTTTATTCCACAACCCCCAGAAAGGAAAGGACCACATTAAGGCCAAAGCCAGGATTGCCACAGGGCTGTGGTCAGAGGCAGAGCAGCGCCAGGGAGGGAGACAGACGGTAAAATAAACACGCAGCGTGTTGCATGCTGCACATGCCAACAAGATGTGGTGGGCGAGCAGGCTGCCTGCAGAGCAAGAACACAGAGGCCTTCCTCCAGCGTCCCAGCGTCCGTCCTGCCGGGGCGGCCACACACTAGCCACTGAGTGACCTCCCTGGGCCCTGTCTCCTTCACACTGGCCAGCCTCAGCCCCCAGCCCAACTCACCACATGCGCCTTCCTTGCCCCAGCCTGCAGACAAGCCCATGAATAGAACATTAAAGGCAAAACCTTCTAAAAGTAAAAGCAGCTCCCTGGTAGGAGTCGCCCCACTAAATGTCAAATGCAGAGCAAGGCTTCCTGCCCTGTGTGTTCCTCGCTAATGGAGCCACCTAAGCCTCCATATCCCATCATCCAAACACCCTATAAATAAATCATCCTACAAAGAATGCCAATTTCCCCCCTAGGGCCTCATAAGCCTCTCTGCATACATATATGTGAAGCCCTCCTTCACTATAAGTTGGCTCAAGTACAGAGAGAGAGAGAGAGAGAACACAAATTGCCTGGACAATTTGGGAAGCAGAAGCCAACTTTCCCTCCACCTCAATGGGCTGAGAGTTGAAAGCCCCACTTTTCTCCTTAGTCAGGGGACTTCTGCTCAATTTCCTGCAGACTGATGCAGTTGTCACCACAATGCCACTACCCTATGGAATCAACCCAGAAATCTGCCAAGAGGCCCCATTTCTGGGGCCTGCGGTGGTCTGTCCGCTGGCAGACGTGTGATGAGTCGTGCCCATCCACCCCCTGAGAGGACGAGCCACACGCCCACTCAGCAAGTTTTGTTACTGACATGTGGTGCACACAGAGCTGGCCTGCCCACTCCTGCCCCGCCCCCCCGACTGAGTGGATCACCAGCCCACCACAGCATCAAGTCATGCTAGGGGACTGAAGGCGTGGGTGCCCACATCTGCTCCGGGGCACTGGAGTGCACTGCTCTGCATCAGCGGACCTCTTGTGTGCGCACCCTGGAAACCTGATGCATGCTCCCCAGGTGTGTTTCTACACACACACACACACACACACACACACACCATATTGTGCCAACCCCCTACTGTGCCAGCACCAGAGGCCTCCAGAGTGACTCTTGTGAATCAGATAGCAGGGACTGTTTGCAGTTTTGTCTCCAAACTTCACTGACTGATGAGACAGTAATCATAGGCTCAAAGCATCAGCCGTATCTGCTAGATCAGACACCCTCCTCACTACTGTAGAGGAGAGTGCCTTCATTCCAAAGTGGATTCTGCTCTTCCACTCCCCAAGATCACCTAAACTTTATCTTCTTTCTTTTCCGTTCTTTTTTCAGCAGTACTGGGGAATGAACCTGGGATGTTCTAACACTGAGCTACACTATTAGACATTTTTGTTTTGTTTTCATTTTGAGACAGGGTCTTGGTAAGTTGCTGAGGGTCTTGCTAAATTGCCCAGGCTGGCCTTGAACTTGTGAGTCTCCTGCCTTAGTCTCCCAAGACGCTGGGATTAGAGACCTAATGCCACTGCGTCCAGCTTTCTTTCTTTTCCAAGAAAACTGCAGGAAGAATTGGTCTCTGAGACTCAGTCATGGCTGGAAAGGAACAGAAGAAGCTCTAAGTCCTCTAGGTGCCATCCTGGCTGGCAGGCTTAGGCTGGACAGGTGGAGGGGTCTTCCATCAGGGCCAGTGTGTTCTGGGGCTGTTGGTCACCATATCACCAACAACCAGTCTGGCTGGGTTGGTCAGTCTACCAGGTCAGCCTGGAAGGAAAGCCAAGGAGAGCAACCTATGGGGAGGGCAAAGAGTCCAAGTGGGGCTCAGGCTGCAAATCAGCCATAGCCTTGGGCCTTTCTCGGATCTATGAAAACAGGCAGGAGGCCATCCCATCTCTGTCTGCAATGAGGAAACCAGTGCAGGAGACAGAGGTGAGAAGTGTGACCGTCCAGCCAAAGGTGGACAGAGCAGTCCAAGAGGATGGCATGAGACAGTGGCTTGGGGCCTTGAGTGCCAGTCATAAAGCCTCCTGGAAGAATACAGGAAGGGAGTGCAGGGGAACCACCAGGACACAGATGATTCAGCAGCACCCAGCACCCCACAAAACAATTGTCACAGAAATCAAGACAGATGGGCACGTGAGACAGTGGAGCTTAGGGGTTGAGAGAGCAAAGATAACGTGGGCTTGGGATTGCAACTTGACTCAGCAGTGTGCCGGCTGGGTAACCTAGGGACCAAGTTTGCATCTGACTATGCCTCAGTTTCCTCAGCTTTAAAGTGGAAATAAGCACAGATGGATCCCACAGGATGGGTGTGAAGAAGGCATAAGATAAGGCTTGGTCCGTAGTAAGTGCTCAGTAAACACAGGCAGCCATCATCCGTATGTGTACAAGGATTGACATAAGTGGATCCAAGGTAGTTGAGAAGAGCGGTTCATTCCCTGTTGCCTGTTTTCAGCTGGTATCATAGCTCCTCCCAGAAGGCTCCCCTAGGCATGCTCAGTGAGAGCCAAGGTAGCTTCACCTTGCTTTAGTGATGGACACTAAGACAGCTATACCTTTTCACCTGAATTCATCAACATCAAAGAAGGTCCCTGCACCTGGAACCCTTAGCTTTGGAGTCAGTAGCTCCCTGGGTCTTCCCCCAGGCCCTGGGGGAGCCCTCACACAGGGGTCCCTGCCTTGCCCCTCTCTCTGTGACTCATTTCTACCCAGGGTGGCCTGGCCATCACACCCCAAGGAAAGGGCTGCTTCCGGCACTCAGTGCGGAGGTCCTGCCTTCTGCCATCCCTAGAGGCTCTGTTCCCGTTTCGCCAGCTATTTTGCTTCCTTGGCCATCTGTTCCCTCCCTGTCATCTCCTCTTTGCTTTAACCTTAACCACTACTTCGCTGCAGATGGTACCAAACAGATCTGTTCTTGACATCCTTCAAGACGCCTGCCCCTCCTTCTCCTCACATCAGAGCCAACTGCTCTGTCCTTCCCAGGCCCCGATCCCAAACACAGCCAGAGCTTGCTGTAGGGTTCACTCCACAAGCCTCCCCTTCCGGGGGACTGCTGTCAACTCGGCCCCAGGGTCAAGGGACAAACACCTATCCCTTCCCCTGCCTTCTCCTTTTCCTAACGAGACTTCCTTGTTTCAAACTTGGTCAAGCATCTCTCCTGGCATCAGGTCTGCCCTGGATCTCTACCTGGTCTATAAATGGTGGCATTTCACCCTCCACAGGGCTGGTAGGCAGAAGCAAAGACCAGAAGCTCTGGGGCTCATTCCTGCAGTGGAGGAACCAGTGCACATGCTGGGAGTTTGAGTTCTAGACCGTGTCCCTGTAGAAAATGTACCTGAAGATTCTGCAGTAAGGAACTGTCCCCATATTGGCATAACAGGAACTGAACCAAAGCACATTTTCTTGTCGTCTGAGCTCACTGGGGGAACATTGCATTGCCTTGCTTCTATTCTGGCTGCTGCTGAGAACACGCATGCATGGGCTTTACTTAGCAACTTCCTTTGCCTCTCCTCTCTGCTGGGGGTGTCCTAGTACTCCCCTAAAATTCTTCCTCTTGACTTCTCTTTCCTGGTGTAAGGACCAGGAGCTTTGAGGAGAGACGTAGCCCATTAGAAGCTACTCTTGGAGGAAGCATTTTGGTGAGACTGGTTCCACCAGGCTACATTCCTTGATGAGGTCAGAAGTAGGCTGGAAAGACGGAAATTCCACCTTTGCACCTGGAATTGGGCTAAACAACCTCCTGTCTCAGTCCTCTTGAGAAAGGCTCTTGAATTTCCCCTCTACACTTCCTTGATAGCAGAAGAAAGTATCTTGACCATCCAAGAAATATTCTTTTCTCCATTGAGGTTAAGAAGGGCCCCATTACCTACAGCTCTGAGTCTTGGTTGCCCTCAAAGAGGCAGAGGTGGAACCTGCTCACACCTGGCCACAAGATACTCCCCAATCACCCAGGGAATCTCTGAACTCAAATTCACCAGTCGCCTGACAAAACCATGATCCCTACCTCCCTTTGCCTTCCCTTCTTCCCACAAAGGAGAAGCCCAATGCAGCCACCAGGCCAGCCCGTCTGGCTATGGAAACCAAGAGAACAAAATGCATCTTACTGGGTTGCAGGCCTTAATCTAGCTCTTGCTGAATTATTCAGGGATGGCATTAACTTATAAATGAGTGTGTTTGACTGATTTTGTGGTTGATGTACAGATAAATTCTAATGAAAGACAGCTACAAGATTTTAAATTATTAATTAGACTGCCACTTAACAAAGCCTATTTGGCACTCTATTTCCTTGCTTAACAAGACAAAAACTTTAAGGAAAGATTCTGTGTTAGCCCAGAGGCTCTTGATTTGCATTCTGTTTTTATAGCTCTAAAAATGAAAACCATAGATCCTGACCTTAAGCAGGCCACTTCTGGCAAAATAAACCCCCCTAGCAGGCCGCCTTTCCTTCCTGGATATTACTGGATGGCTCAGGGCCTTGCTTACCCTGCCTGCCTGTCATCTCTTGACCAGAGATTTGCTTTTTATGTCCCTGGTTCTGCGAGGGTAGGCCAGGAGACGGAAAAGCAGTCGGAGCAGCTGCCGAAGCCTTTAGTCCCACCACAGAGGTGGGACTATGGCCAGTAGAGTCTGCTCATTGACAGATGTAAAGTAGTACCCCCAAACCTCCCAAAATCGTCTTCCAGGGGACAGCTTTAATAGGAGAGATGACTCTATGATCCAAAGCTTACTCCTGTTTTCTTCTTCCTCTGGGCCTTCAAACTACTGAGCCTCCTAATTCCACACAGCACTCCATTATAAAACAGGATCCCTATCCTTGGCAGAAAGGTAAGAGAGAAGAAAGAATACAGGGAGAGCTATTCTTTCTCCATCCTTCAAGCCCTTTTCAAAACCATAATTAAGCTATTAAACTCACTCAGGTCCAGGACCTCACACAGGCTTTGCATCTGACAGACAATAACCTTCTCAATCCATCCTATAACGTTATTGCTTGGAGCCTTTGGGAACAATTCTAGAAGCAGACACTTCAATGGTCACCTCCCTTGGCATTAGCCTGAGGCATACTTTTAGCTTTAGGTACACACCTAGAATCCACATAGAGAATCTGAGTGTCCTGTATATACACATGTGTGCCAGAGAGACCACAAGGGATCGGGATCAGGGGCCAAGAGAGAAAGCTACCCAAGAAAGGACCAGAGCAAGAATCATTTGCCCACCCAATGCCCAGAAGCAGGCTCTAGGCCACCCAAGCCAAGGCTAGCCCTGAAAAGAACTTCCTTGCCCTTCTTCCCTCTGGTCAATCCAGGTACAAACCTCTTTGTTGGTGGAACCTCTCCCGCCAACCAGGCAGTGCAGGAAGGGAATAACAGCTCCAGTGGCAAACACACACGTGACTGTCAAGTCTCCAGTGGCTACCTCTGGAGCAGGGTAAGGAGCATCCCCTCAGGGAGCAGCCCCCAGAATGCACCCTGGCTAGCAAGAAGAGGAGAGAAATCTCCTAGAGGATGCTAGAGCCTCCTGGGCACCTAAAAAACATATAAATAAAGTGTGTGGGCTGCTTTGTGGCTCATTTTTAACTGTAAACTGCCAAAAGACAAAAGACCAAAAGGGAAATGAGATGTCAGTTCTTCTCTATTATCTCCATCTCAGACCTACAGCCCAGACATGGTGGCCTTTCAAAATTGCCTGGGAAACCCTCACAAGGAAGGCAAGTTCGTCTGCTCCAGGCCCAAGCTTCACAGACCAGGGCTTGTGCTCAGCTCTGTAAAAAGTGCCTTCTCTGTGTAGAGACACTCTGTCAGCACCGCCTGCTTGCTGAAAAGACTTTTTGTGTCTTTGTGCAGGGAAAAGAAACTGGGGTGTATCAGTGAAGTGGTTTCTCCAGCCAGCAGCAGACTTTTTCCACACCACAGCAAAAGGCACTCAGTGTTTCCCTGGCACTGTACCGACCCACGTGGAGGGCACAAGTCACACTCAAGTTTGTGACTATTCCTACACCATGGGGCAATCAATCTCCACGTTTGGGCAAGAAGGGACCACCGCTCAGCCTTTCCTGTCCCCACTGAAGGCGTGGTTCCTTTACCCACCTGCCTGGCCAGTTTATCTGGGTCTTTTCTATCACCTTACATCCGCTTCTATTCGCCTATCTCAGGGCTCTGCTTCCCCCAACCTCCGCCACCTCCCCCTGCCAGTTTTCTCCTTCCCCATCCTGCTGTGAGGTCAGAATCCTGTGCTTACGACACCTCGGTCTGTTGCCATGGAAACAGGGGCGGATTAAGGCTGGAGCGCCGAGCGCAGGGATCAGGCCCCTCCGCTACCTGAGCTCCCTCCTCAGCCGGCTCCCGCAGGGCCGGGGCAGCCAGCCGCAGGCGCCGAGCCTCGGCAGCCGCCTGGCCGGGGCCAAGAACTAAGGGAGTCCCAGCGGGGCACCACAGCCGGCTACTATCTGGAAGGGAGAGAGGCCGAGGCTGGAGCGGCGGGTGGCGGGGCCGGTGGGCTCACGGCGTGGTCACCTGCCCTTTCTGGGCCCGAGGGACTGTACCCCGCGCTGCAACCACGTGGGGGCGCGGCGGGACTTCCCCGGCGCCCGCGCCAACTTTGCAGCGGTCGGTACCCGACTGGGTTGCTGAGGAGTCCGGGTGAGCTGGTCGTGGAGCCAGCTCTCCTTAAGTTGAGCCTGGCACCGGCCACACACACTACGGGCACGGCTTTCGCCTTCGCGTCCCTCCTCTCCAGGCCTAAAGAAAGTTTGAGGATCAGGACTTCAGGCGTTCGTCATACCCCACCCTCAGCTGCTGGGTGCCGATAGTCCTTCTCTGGGGATAAAACAGGACTACTATGAAAGTGTCCGCGTTTGGGGCCCCGCCTGGGGAGCAAGGGCGCGCGATGAGCGCCGGGGCCGCGCGGTGACAGACCGCTAGCTGCGCTGGAGCGCGGATTGGACCTAGCCCTACCGAAGCATCGGAAGCAGAGTTGGGTACCAGCGCAGGGAACGGAGCCTGCAAGTGCAAAACTTTATAATGGCAAATCAAAGGTCCCAGGAGGCTAGCTCCCTTTTACCACAGGCCTCTCGCTCCAGTCTCGGACCTATCCTTTAAACCAGATCCTTAGGCCCGGCCACTTGATCCATGGAGCAAAGCCCGTGTATCGCCCCGATAGGAGCTAAGCTGCAACAGCAGCCCCTAGGTAGGTGCGTCCGACAAAGCCCGCCAGCTCGCTGGGGACTGCCTCCGGAAGCGGAGCCCGGGTGCTGGACAGCTCCTGGGCTTCTGGCTGTGCCCCGTGCACACCCAACTCCAACTTGCCCCTGAGGCTCCAACTCACCTTTGCGAAGCATGTTGGCCGCGGGGCCGCCGCTCAGAGGTCGGCCTAGGAGCGCTCCCTCCTGGGGTCCAGATTCAAATCCCTGGGCGCCAGCTGCAGCTAATCCGAGCGCATCGAGGCGGGGGCAAGCCCGGGATCCGCTTGTGCCCGGCGGCCCGGCCCCGCAGGGGCATGGTGAGTCCAAGCCCCGCGCCGAGGGCACCGGCGCCCAGCAGCAACCGCGGCACTGCTTGGCAGCCCAGTGCGCTCGCTCAGCCCCGGGGCGAGCAGCTTGCTCCGCGGAGCCGGCGGCCTGCTTCTGCCGCCCAGAGCACTTTGCAGGCGGTTTTGATGGGGGACGCCGCCCCGCGGCGGGTCAGCCGCGGCCCCTTCCTCTCCGCCCCCTCGGGCAGCAGCAGCGGCGGCTGCTGCAAAAGGGCGCTCGCAAGCACAGTCGAGCTCGATGGAAAGCGCCCGGCGCGCGTTTGCAGGACCAAGCGATCCGCGGAGCGGGGCGCCTCCCTTCCTCACCACCACCCCCCCGGCTTCCCCCACCTCCTCCTCCCTCCCTCTCTCGCTCCCTCCCTCGCTCTCTAGCTCCCTCCCTCTTGCTCCGCTTCGTTCCCCGCCCCCGCTCACGGAGCGCCTCCCATACAAAATTTATGAAAGTGCTCTCAGCTCGCGGTGCCGAGCGCCGTCCTATTCCCAGGGCAGCGACGCTCAGCCGTGCGGCGCCGCCTCCCAAGGTGTTTTCGCGGCGTCCGCCCCGGGGGACGATCCTCTGCCCGCGTCCGTCCAAGTACCTGACCCAGCCCCAGGGCCAGTCGTCGAGCCACTGGTACGCCCCTCCCCAGCCCCGCAGTCTTCTCTGAGCAGGGCTGCAGCCCAACCCAGCCCAGCCCCCGCCCGCTCGCCCTTCCGGGCTGGAGGTCATCTGGAGAAGCGACTGAAAACGTGCGCCCTGACTACGGGCTGGGGACCCAAGGACCGCCACCCAAAGTCGGAATCACAAGTCCGCACTCCTGCCCCATCTCCTCCCCTGCTAGCTCCCCTTCTTCGTCCGAGGTTCGACGGCTCTTCCCAGCCCAATAAAGCTCGGGCGAACCCAAGACATCCCTAATCCCGCGTCCCAGGACACTAGTCTTTGGGGGGAGAGGTGCGGGGTAGCAAGCATTCAGGGAGGTCCAGTTGCAAACTCCGTAGGATAGGAGTGCGGGGTTCGGGTGGGCTGTATCCGCGGGGGGGGGGGGTTCTGATCTCAGTCCACACTGACCCCGCCCTGGGATTCTCAGAAAATGGAGGAGGTACCGCTGAGGCACCCTGCGGGACCCGATTGAACTGAGTGTAGGGAAGGTTCAAGCCCGCGAGATCCTGGGTGGAGGCCGGCACCCCCTACTGGCCTAGAATAAGAGTGGGCCAGGTCCCTCATTCAAGACACATTTATTGAAGGTGTGGGGCACTATTTCTGGAAATTCAGCCAATGAAAAAGACAAGATCCCTGTCCTCTTCATTTACGTTTTATAATACGACCAAATGAGGAAAGTCTGGATGATATGATGGTGTTTGGAAGAAAAACAAGCAGGGTAGTGAGCTTGACTACAAGTCAGGGAAAGCTGCTTTGAGCAAGTGACATCTAAGCAGAGATCGAATGTAAGTGTTCTTGGAGGAGAATGTGACAGGATAGGAAGGTAAACAAAAAAGCCATTATTCATGTGCTTATATAGGAATTCAATGACACTGAGGCTCCAGGTTTGAGCTAAGGGCAGAGGTCTGGTATGTCATAGTGGAAGAAGAAAGACCTATAAGCCATCTTAGAATGTGACAGAAGTTACAACATGTGGGTAGGGACTCTGCCAGCTCTGTAAAAGGGTAAAGGATAACCAGGGAACATGGACAGCAGAGGTTACCCTTGAGGGCTGAGTTCATTGGGCCAAGGGGAAAGAGCATTCCAGGAAGGGGAGAATTTCTGTGCAAATGCTTGAAACTGAGAAAGGATCATGTTCAGAAGATAGTTCAGCTTTGTCCCTCTTGGGGGTGGGAACAGAAAATAAGGCAGGCATTCCTTTTCTTCCCTCCACCAGCTGTAAGCCTGTAACTGACTTCACACACTACCTGAGCATTGTTTGACAGATACCAGCATTAAACTCTAGGATACTGAGAGCTGCAGAGGTCCTCCATGAAACTAAGGCCCAGAGAGGTTGAACATCTTGCTCACTGTTACAATGCATATCAGTAAAGTGGACCTGAATCTGGTATGCTAATTCTTCTTCCACCTCCCCAAGCTGCCTCCTCATGACCTCCTGCCCCACAAACTCCAACATCTCAGGCAAAGTTGGGTGGCTTGTGAGAAACAGTTATTTCAGGCCTCAGGATTGGGTGCTGCTTTGGAGTCCAGCCAGAGGCTGGGGGTGGCTGTAGGCAGGTGTTGTGGTGTAATGTAGGGGGTGCGTTGTGCCTGCCTTCTTGTCACGCAGTAATTACTCAGATTGCTGAGTAACTTGGGAAGGGAGACCCCCGCGGACAGATGGGAGGTATCCTCAGCCCAAGTTGAATGGCAGCCCCCAATGTCCTGCACTACAGGGTCTGAGGGAGTACTCTCACATCTGTTTTTAGTGTCCAGTTCTCCTAAGTATTGCCTGGTTTTCTAATGGTAGCCAGGGTCTCCCCATCAGGCTGGGCCTTGGGGTCCTGAGCAGTGAGGTACAGGCCTCCTGGAATTCAGATCCTGCACCCTGAGGGTCCGGGGAAGCTGGGGAAGATGGGAAGTTGATGCTGGACTCTTAATAAAGTAAGAGGGGTATTCCAGGGACCCATGCTGGTCACATTCTGGGCCAAGTTGTATTTATCCTAAGAATGCCAGTGGCCTGAGGGGCAGAGAACTGACCCTTCTGATCTCTCCTTGGCTGCTCACTCTCAGTCTGCCTAGCCATCCCTCCACCCCTGGCAGTTTCTCAGGTTGGGCCTGTCCCTGGCTGTTTGTTTTCCCTTCTCCCTGCACCTTAATTAGGGGTTTCCTAGCAGGGAGGGCCTCCAGGGGAGCCTGAGGCCACAGAGCTGCCTTAAAGGGCCAGCTGTGCTTGTAGCTCTATACAGAGAGGAAATGTGCCAGGGGGCTGGGAGGCCAAATAGTTCTTGGGCAACCACTGTCCATGAGGCAGACTTTGCTGAGGTCCTGTCCTGAATCCACTTTGCTCTTCCAAAGGTCCACTCTGTCTCATTGGTTGCTGTGCCTTCTCTTTGGGGTCCCAGGATCTTTGGCCACTGATCAGAAGAAAAGCTAGCTAAGCCTGAGGGGCAGCCTACACAGGGGGAAAGGGGCAAGGATCCAGAAAGTTTAAGCGATGGAGTCCTCAGGATGCTCCAGGAAACGCTCCAGGTCTTTCTCAGTGCAGCAGCTTCTTCTGTGTGAACCTACCATATGGTGACCTCTTGAGGTGATAAGGGCACCAGGAATGCTCCCGAAATACACATTCAAGGTTCTCAACTTGGAGCTGGGCTGGCAGCCTGAATTAGTTCCCTTCTGCACGAGTGGTGGGGTCCTTTGAGGAAGGGAATGCGAATACAGCTACCCGGCGTCTGGCAGACCACTCCTCGCCAGGTGGGGAGTAAGAGTGAGGAACCACAGGGAGACCCAATAGGTGTCCCCCTTTGTAAAACTCTGCCTGCAGAACTCACGCAGGCACATAGGGGAGCACTGGTTTGGGCGCGCCAGCTTTGAGCCAGGCCGGGAAGGGGAGTGGGGGACAAGGTCGCAGGGAAAGGACAACTGCGGTGGTCTGGGATCACTTGGATGCTTAGAGTCCTGACCTTGCGAACCCGAGACGGGACCCACTATAGCCCCGCCCCTATCTCCTCCTTCGTGGTCTCCGCCCAGAGGGAATCCCCGCCCCTCGTTCGCCGGTCGGCGATCGTTCGCAATGCCTGCTCCCTCCGTGTTCTTTTAGTGCTGTCTTTTGGTCCCCACGTGGTCAGGACCGTGATGGCGGCTCTAGTTGGGTCGGAGTCGGCTGAGCCGGGCAGCCGAAACAGCCGTGGCAGAGGTGGGTGCAGCAACACTGCGGCCTCCAGACCTCGCTTCTCGGGATGGGGTCCCCGAGTCAGGGACAGGACCAGCCCTGGCCTTTTTTCTTCGCCAGTTCCGGAAGTTTCCGCTGTTACTCGTTTTGGGAGGCTGTCACCCGTTTTGGGAGGCTGTCACCAGAGCTCAAGGGGCCCCCTCTTCTTTCGTAGCCCTAGGGTGCCGTGGAGGGCAGCCCCTCCTAGAAGCTCGTAGGCTTCACGTTGGAAACCACCCCTCTGCCTTGGCTGGCAGACGGACACTAGATTGACGAATAAGACGGACCCAAGGAGGAGGGAAGGGGTCAGGCCGATTGCAGCGGGCATTTTACAAGTGGCCTCTGAAGGAATGTTTCTGGGAAGAGGCGCATGGTTTCATTCACTGGGCACTAAAGGAGTGTCCACTGAGTGCCAGGACTGTATTAGTTTCAGGGACTGGGATACAGCCCTTCTTTCAGGATTTCAGTCTTAACAGGTTGTAATTGATGTAAACAAGATGAGGAGGAGGCGCCCACCCGCCCAAGATCACAAAGACATGGGCTTGTCAGAAGAGATTTCTACCAGAGGCTCACAGCTTTGAAATAACTAACCGAAAAATCATAACAGTGGTAGCAATCAAATCTGATCTCAGCCCCAGCCTGCCAGGCTAGTTCCTCTCTGTTTCTTCCTGCCCGGCCAAGGAATTTACTGAGCTGCTATGACTCCCCCTACACAGTGGGTGAAGGCACAGATATTGTCTGGAGTAGAAGTTCTGGTACATAGTACAGGCTCAATAAGTACTTTTGAAGAAATTAATTTCTTGCCTTTTCACATTCCCAAACTGTGTGGCTCCCAAAGAGAAGCACAAGAGTTGAACTAAACTGCATTTTATTTATTTATTATTATTATTAGTGATGCTGGGGATTGAACCCAGGGCGTTGTGCATGCAAGGCAAGCACTCTACCAACTGAGCTATATCCCCAACCCTAAACTACATTTTAGAGAGTATGAGTCCAGAATAAGGGTTGCAGCCGTACTAAAGAACTACAATATTTTCTCCTTTATTTAAGGATTTGTTATTTGTATAGGTCTCTTTTGCCCCTGGTAGACTGCTAGCTCCTGAAGGGCAAAGTCACTTCTCTGTCCTTACCTGTTATTCCACAGTCCTGACTAGCGTTCTTTCTGGTTTTCCTGTGTTGGGAGTAAGGAGGAACAATAAGACTAGAGAACTTAAGTCAATGTAATTTATGTTGTTTATTTCCCTTTTAAGTGAGGAGAGGGAATAGTGCGAGAATTAACCACTGTGGGCATAGTCTGTGGGACTCAGGAGGGCAATCTTTTGTTTTGTTTATTTTTTTGGTACTGAGAATTGAATCCATGAGTGCTTACCACTGAACTACATCCCCAACCCTTTTTTTTTGTGTGTGTGTGGGGTATGTGGGGGGTACTGAGGATTGAAATCAGGAGCCCTCAACCACTGAAACACATCCCCAGCCCTATTTTATATTTTATTTAGAGACGGGGTCTTACCAAGTTGCTTAGTGCTGTGCTTTTGCTGAGGCTGACTTTGAACACTCGATCCTCCTGTCTTAGCACACACACACACACATACACACCCCTCCACCACCACCCCAGCTGTTGGTGTGCACCACTGTGTGTGTGTGCACCACTGTGCCCAGCTCCAGGCCTTTTTATTTCTTACTTTGAGATAAGACCTTGCTAAATTGTCCAGGCTGGCCTTGAACTTGTGATCCTCCTGTCTCAGCCTCCTGAGTAGCTGGGATTACAGTCATGTTCCACCACACCTGGCACAGTCTTAAATTAGTAACAGTTTACTTATAGATCTCATATCTAGGACCTTGAGACTTCTAAGTGTTCTCAGGGTTGGGGAAGGATGGACATTTTCTCAGACTGGTTGGCCTGGCTAGATAGGCTCTTGGGTTTTCCATGTGTTTGTTCCCTATCAAGGAATAGTTTTGTGGACTCAGACTTGCCCCCCTTTTCTCCTCAGGCCCCTGGTGTTGCCTCTTTTCTCCTCAGATAAAGAAGGAGCGAGCCATACCCCATTCATGGACTTAAGTCTTTGATTCCCGATAATCTCACAGCATGGAAACATGCAGATGCTCTTCTGGTTTAATGGGTTGTCTCTTTACTTGAGGATAAATTCAGTGGGGAAGAAATCTCGGCCAACCTTCTTGGTACGTGGGATCTGGGCCTTAAACTTGGAATTAACAGCTGTGCTGGGTCTGGCTATGATCTAGGTTAGACATAAACTCAGGCCTTATATTTGTCCTAGGTCGAACCTCTCGAGGGCGCTTGGCCAATCAGATACCCCCTGAGATCCTGAACAACCCCCAGCTGCAGACGGCCATTAAAGTCCTGCCTTCCAACTATAACTTTGAGATCCCCAAGACCATCTGGAGGATTCAACAAGCCCAGGCCAAGAAGGGTGAGCCCCCACACATTGAGCTAAGGTGGAGTAGAAAGGTTGCCTGGCCAGACATGGGGCTGGATCTCCATCGCAGCCTTTTGTCGCCCTCTGCCTCATGTCTCTACTCTGTCTTTTAGTGGCCTTGCAAATGCCTGAAGGCCTCCTCCTCTTCGCCTGCACCATTGTGGATATCTTGGAAAGGTGAGGCTTGGGATACTGGAGATGAAGCTGAGCTGATTCTTCCTTGCCCCTTAGAGCCTGGCTGTCCACATCATTTTCCCCTTCTGGACATCTGTCTTTCCCTTTCTCCTCCCACAGTCATCACACACAAAGGGAGCAATCCAAAACAAAACTCCCAGCTTGCTGAGAACCCCACTTGTCTTTCTCCTCCTCTATACAATTTGAGCAAGAGGAAGAAGCTAATTCTAATCTCTTCAGAGCTAGTCCTAGATCGTGAGGTAGAGGAATCTAAGACTGCTCAAAGCTGACCCTGAAATGGGCCCAGGGGGTCTCTCTGGGGAGGCATCTTTTTCTCAGGGAGCAGGAGGAAGGAGGTTCCTGAGAAAGGTATTCAGTTCCTCTATCCCCACCCCCTCCTTTTTTAAGTTTCTTCAATACAATGAGCCATCTTGGGGGGGATGAGTGCTCAGCCATCTGGAACCAGCACAGGCACTAGGAGGGGGAATAAAGAAGGGGGAGGTCATCTCGTGCTGGGAACCTCCCACTTCCCTGCTGCTGCCCTCCCCCCAACCTGTCCCCCCTTCCTGCTGCTGCAGACCCACTTCCCTGCTCCCACCCTCTTGCCCCTTGGGGATGCTCTCTGGGGCTCAGGCCAATTTGCATACATTTTAATCTATAAAAAATTAAGTGCTCTGGCTGACTCAGAGCCTGGGCTGCATTCTAAGGAGCTGAATAATCTGCTTCTGTGCACAGCCTGATTTGAGGAAGGGGGCGGAGTAGGGGGCTGATTGGCAGCAGCTCAGCTTTCCCTACTGCCCTTCAGGAGGAAAAAGCTGAGGGGGGAGGAAATGGGGACCCCAGTCACTGATCCTTGGTCCACATCCCAGGTGTGGGACTCTTTGAGGGAAGAGCTCAGCCTCCTGCTTTTTCCTGTGGTGACTTCAGTGGGTGCAGGGTCTTCCCCACCCGCCAGTGATTCAGGCCTACAGATCCCATGGCAATGTGCTGGCCAGAGCCCACTCTTCCTGATGCCTGAGGCATGTGGGCGATGCCATGTGCTTTGGGGGGGTTGTGCATGGGTCCCCCCTCCTGGGCACCCAGGGCTTTGCTTCTGGGTGGGCAGGTAGCAGGGGTCTGGGCAAGAGGGAGGCTCAGCCTATCCAGGGCCATGTATCCCACAATGCCAGGACATGGGAGCAGGGACCTTTGTGTGTACATGCTCACAGCCCTGGGTGAGATGAGCCAGGACTTCAGGGGTCCGTGTTGGATTCCATGCATGATCAGCTGAGGACTGGGGGTCCCTCTTGCAGTCTGAGCTCAGGCAGAGGAGTCAGGGTGCTGCAGAGACATCTCATGCAACAACTGTTCCAGGAGCTCCTGCCAGGGCTGAGGGAGGTGGCAGCTGTGCCCCTCCTACTCTTTGTTGGCAGAAATGGCAGCTGCCAAATCAAGGAATTGAAAGAGGTGGGGAGAGAGGAGCTGGGCCCTGGGACACCTCCACAGAGTTAGGACTCTCCCCCACCTTATTCTTTGTGTCACTGGCCCATTGTTCCTCACCCTTACCCCTACAGGTTCACAGAGGCTGAAGTGATGGTGATGGGCGATGTCACCTATGGAGCTTGCTGTGTGGATGACTTTACTGCAAGAGCCCTGGGAGCTGACTTCTTGGTGCACTATGGCCACAGCTGCCTTGGTATAACAGGGCAAGAAACCTGGACACTGACAGGGAGGCCAGATCCACACTGATCTCCAGCATAGTACCTTCTTGTCCCACTTGGAGTCATGAGGACCCTCCTACTATCTGGGATGGCCTTGGCCTTCCTGCTCTGCAGGTGGATCTTTCCTTTGGTTATGGTTGCCTTGGAAACCATGCTGCTGTCCCAGATGCGGGTGTTTGAAAGGCTCTTGGTGGTAGATCAGGCTGGGCCCCCAGCTGAGTGACAGAGAAGGAGCTTCTAGTGGACCTGTGACCCCTTCCTTCCCTCCCCTCTCATTCTCCCAGGCTGAAACCCTGGTCCTGGCTGCTTAGAAACCAGGGACCAGGACAGGTTCTCTGTCCTTCCTGCTTTTCAAACAGTTTCCTGAACTCTTTACCCTCAGTTCCCATGGACACCTCTATCCAAGACTTCCGGGTACTGTATGTCTTTGTGGACATCCGGATAGACACTACCCACTTCCTGGACTCTATCCGCCTCACCTTTCCCCCAGCCAGTGCCCTTGCCCTGGTCAGCACCATTCAGTTTGTATCAACTTTGCAGGTAAGTAGGACAAAGGTGCCCAGCATCCTGTGGGACAGACAGCCACTCTCTAGGCTGTTTCTAGATCTCCATGCCAGGTGCCCTGGCTCGTTCCCTAGCCACTTGCTTTCTTCCCTCATCCCTACAGTCAGCTGCCCAGGAATTGAAAGCTGAATATCGTATGACTGTCCCACAGTGTAAACCCCTGTCTCCTGGGGAGATTCTGGGCTGTACATCCCCCCGACTGCCAAAGGAGGTGGAAGCCATTGTGTAAGTAAAACTGGGGACCACATCATAGAGACATTAGAAGTGTACCCAGGTGGGGCTGGAGTTGTAACTCAGTGGTAGAACACTTGCCTAGCACGTGTGAGGCACTGGTTTCCATCCTCAGCACCACATAAAATAAATAGCCAGGCATGGTGGGGCACGTATATAATCCCAGTGGCTGGGGAGGCTGAGATGGGAGGATCTCGAGTTCAAAGCCAGCCTCAGCAGTGGCAAGGCACTAAGCAACTCAGTGAGACCCTGTCTCTAAGTAAAGTACAAAATAGGGCTGGGGATGTGGCTCAGTGATCAAGTGCCCCTGAGTTCAATACCTGGTACCCTAAATAAATAAATAAAGGTATTATGTTCATCTACTATATGTGTGTGTGTGTGTGTGTGTGTGTGTGTGTGTGTGTGTGTATGTGTGTGTATGAAGACATGAAGACTTGTACCCAGGAAGGTTCATCATATAGGAGAAGGAAACTGGGTCTAAAGCTCCTTACCTGTGTGCCCAAGGTCACTCTGCAAGATGGGACCAAATAGGGATGCTATAGCCTTCATGTTTTCTGTCCCTCTCCACTGCTGAAGGCTATGCCTGAGGGGGGACAAGAATCAGAGGGTCTGATAGGGGGAGGAGGGTGGGCTAGAAATGGTGGCAATATAATTGGAGAAGATGGATGGGCACACCCAGGCTGCAGCCCCATTAATTTAGCATCCGGACAGCTAACAAGCAGGAGCAGCATGTCTCCTGCTGCCTAATTATTTTAGGTAATGGAAATGCTTAATGTTGTGTGAATGCAGCCAGCCTCAGAGCCGACAGCTTCCCGGGCTGGGACTGGGGAGGGGAACCCTGTTTCCTAGCTAATGGCGGAGAAGGAGGGAGGGGTACTCTCTGACTCAGCCCCACTCTTGCGTTGGATTCTTGTCCCACAGGCCTGCTGCATGTACACAGGACACCCATATCCATAGACAGGTCCACATCCAGGCCTTTCCCAGCTCAGACCTGGCAGTCCTGCTTCCTGAGGGGCATTACTCTTGTGCCTGGGCCTGTATAACTCTGAGCTGATAGATGCCTACCCTTGGGGGCTTCAAGATGTGTGTTGAGGGAGGGACACTCTCAGTGTCAACCAGTTACCAAAATGAGGTATGGTCTCCAAGAAGGAGAGAATCAGCTGCCATGGCTTGTTTTCTTCCATGCTCTGGGAATCTCCAAGGCCTAGGAAGGTACTGTTGGACAGCATCTTCTAGGGCATGCTTGGTACAGCCTGTGGTTATACCTGGTATTAAGTCTCAGAGACATTGCTTACGAGCTGTATAACTTTGGGCAAGTGTCTTAACATCCTTGAACCTTAGTTGAATGTTCTGTTAAATGCGGACACTGTAGTTATCTTAGAGGATTATTTGATAGAACTGAGCTCATACACATCAGGCACTTAGTCCAGGCCTAGAGCACAGAAAGCACAAGTCCAAGAAATAATAGCTGTTACTACCACTCAGTACCTGGACCCAAGAGCTGGTCTGGGCAGAGAAGCCAGTGTATATTCTGGAATCTCATGTATAGCCTATATGACTCCCTGATCACTACTTTCCACATCTGTATTGAGCTTGGTCAGGGAGAATCTGTCCCTCTGCTTCCAAATTAGGCTGTCTAGAGCCCGGGAAGCCTTGCCATGTCCTCTGCTGTTCTTTTACTCTTCCTCCGAAGGCTAGGGTAGAGCAGTTCTTGATTCTACATTATATACTATGGTCTTACAGCTGTCCACGTCAAGCTTCTTATTTTACATGAGAGAAAACCAAGGCCCCAAGAGGTAAAATGACGACTTGACTTGTTTATATATAGCTGCATGAACAGCTAGCTGAGAATTCAGGCCTGTGCTTCTAAGCCAGAGTGCCTCTCCTGCTACCCCATGCCACACTTACAGCCTTTTCCACCCCATAGGTATCTTGGAGATGGCCGCTTCCATCTGGAGTCTGTCATGATCGCCAACCCCAATGTCCCTGCTTACCGGTATGTGCTGGGCTGGGCTGACTAGTTATTGAGGGATGAAATTCTCTGTCCCTGAGGCCCTCAAGGGGCCAAATTTTCCTTATTCCTTAGCCACTTACCAGCCTCAGTCCTAATGGTCTGAGGCACTTGGGTCCTCCATCTGGCATTAGACCCAGGGCTGCTCTTGCCCGCCTAGGATTCACACTGAGATCCTAAAATACTCCCCATCTCTTGCGTGCTGCAGCTATGGGACTCATTGTCCCAGTGACAATCCCTGTTCTGTCTGGGGCCTGAGTTGGGAGCCATGTAAATAGCAGGAATCCTGGGAGTGGCTGTCACAGTAATTCTGGCAAGCTTCTTTTACAGGTATGACCCATACAGCAAAGTCCTATCCAGAGAGCACTACGACCACCAGCGCATGCAGACCACTCGGCAGGAAGCCATAGCCACTGCCCGCTCTGCCAAATCTTGGGGCCTTATTCTGGGCACTTTGGGCCGCCAAGGCAGTCCTAAGATCTTAGAGGTAAGAGGGCTTAGGGTGGCCTCTTGAGGAGGGACTGACTGGAAACCCATCTGGGAAAATCTATAGGCCCAGGGAGTCAGCTTTGACTGCTTGATCATGAGTACCCCAACTCAGCCATCCTCTCCCAACAGTACTTGGAATCTCAACTCCAAGCCTTGGGACTTCCTTTTGTGAGGCTGCTGCTGTCTGAGATATTCCCCAGCAAGCTCAACCTACTTCCTGAGGTAGATGTGTAAGTTTCCCCACCTTACCTACCTGGCCCTCCTCGAGGCCAAACTTAGAATACTATTACAGATGAGTTTCCCTCAGAAAGTTTATAGTCAATGGACGAAATAGGAGAAAATAAGCAACAGTATCCAGCATCTAAATAGTGGTAGGTGAATCTTTACATTAGGATTAATAAACCCTATTGACTGTTGGGTATATTGGGGACAATCATGTTCTTCAGCATGCTTCCTGTCTCAGTGTGACTTGGTTTTCCTTCCCAGGTGGGTGCAGGTGGCGTGTCCACGCCTCTCCATTGACTGGGGTACAGCCTTCTCTAAACCACTGCTTACACCCTATGAGGTAACACCAGGTTTTGAAAATTTGTGGGAGAAAAACTTGTGTTTGAAAACTTTGTACCTTCTTCAGTCAAGGGAAGGCTCAAAGTTGGATTGGGGTGGATGGACAGCAATAGTTCATAGGTTCTGAAGTCAGGCACTCTTTTTTTTTTAAGATATTTTTCTTAGTTGTAGATGGACATAATATCTTTATTTTATTTGTTTTTATTTTTATGTGGTGTCAGGAATCGAACCCAGTATGCTGGGCAAGTGCTTTACCACTGCCCGCCAGACAGTCTTGAATTGCTTAGCAGTCCTTGTTGTGTGACACGTTCCTTAACCACTCTGAGCCTCACATTTCCTTTCTACAGTATGGGAATAATACACCCTTCCTATGCTGTCGTGAGGAGTAATTTAATGATCCAGGAGCAGAAAAATATCAGCAAATGTTATTGTCCGGTTTTCCTCCACTAGGCAGCCGTCGCCCTCAGGAACATTTCCTGGCAGCAGCCCTACCCCATGGACTTCTACGCTGGCAACTCCTTGGGACTTTGGACGGTGAATCACCGGCCAGACCTAAACTCCCAAGGCCCCAGCCGCTCAGCTTTGGGGAAGGTAGGCCAGGACTTCAAGGAGGGAAAAGTGCAAGCCTTTGGGCGCGGCCTTGGCTCAGGGCCCCCTTCCTGGTACCGTGAGCCGAGGCCGCCGCCACGTGGCCACGATGGGAAATGTACCGGCGCGGGGTGGAGGTTGTGGTAGAAGCGAGATTCTGGTCTAAGTCTGCAACCTTAGGTGCAGGAGGTGTCCACGCTTCCCTCTCCAGCCTCGGATTGCGAGGGGTGCAGCTGCAGAGACGGGGTGGCGTCCCTGGCTCCTTGAGACGCCCCTGGTTCCCAGGTATCCGCCCTACTTTGGCCGCGCCCCACTCATCTCTGTTGTCATGGGAGCCGCTCTCTCCGAGACCCGCCTTCAGGGTGGTGTAGCCATTTGGTCCCGCCCCCTTGTGTATTCTACTTCCGCTCGGGGAAAACTTGCTTCCGGTGTTCCTATGGCCCACTGCCTGGCAGCATGGCCAGTCGGCAACCCTTACGGGTCTTGTGCCTGGCGGGCTTCCGGCAGAGCGAGCGGGGCTTTCGAGAGAAGACTGGAGCGCTGAGGAAGGCGCTCCGGGGCCGCGCCGAGCTCTTGTGCCTCAGCGGCCCTCACCCGGTCACCGACGCGGAGGGACCCGAGGGCGGGGGACCAGACTCCGGTGAGCCGAGCTCAGCTCCGGAAATGCCCTCACAGGGTCTTTGCCTGGTCCCCTTACCCTCTCTCCGTATGCCCCTTCCCTGTTCCCTCCCCTTTCTTCGGTCTCCACCGTCTCTCTCTCCTTAGTCACCTCTTTCCCTGTTATTTATTTCCATACCCTCCCTTCCTTCCTCACTCCCCTCCCCGTTGCCCTAATTCCATTCTCCTCCCCTTTATGCCTGTAGGTTCCTGCCCTCCTGAGGAGCAGCCTCGAGGCTGGTGGTTTTCCGAAGAGGAGGCAGACGTTTTCTCCGCACTGGAAGAGCCCACGGTGTGCAGAGGTCTGGAGGAATCTCTGGAAACGGTGGCACAGGCACTGAGCAAGCTGGGGCCTTTTGACGGACTTCTTGGGTTCAGCCAGGGGGCTGCACTAGCAGCCCTTGTGTGTGCCCTGGGCCAAGCGGGAGACCTGCGCTTCCCTTTGCCCCGATTTATCATCCTTGTATCTGGTTTCTGTCCCAGGGGCCATGGCCTCAAGGAACCCATCCTGCAGAGCAGTTTGTCAATGCCTTCACTTCATGTTTTCGGGGACACTGATCGTGTCATCCCCTCTCAGGAGAGTGTACAGCTGGCTAACCAGTTCCCTGGAGCCATCACCCTCACTCACTCTGGTGGCCACTTCATTCCAGCAGCTGCATCCCAGCGCCAGGCCTACCTTAAATTCTTGGACCAGTTTGCAGGGTGAATGCTCAATAAATGCCTCTGCCCTTACATTTTCCACCCGCTCTTGGGGCAGCCTCTGTAACCTATGCTCTCCCCATTATTTCTCCCACCCTGGGACCTCCACTGTGCTAACATGCTCCTCACCATGACCACTTAAAGAAAGAACTGTCAGTTCTCTGGACTCTGTATGAACCCTCCCCGACACTATACGGATTTTGATATTCAAAAGGCCAGAAAGCCCTGGATGAGAGGATAACTTGGGAAAAGCAGGGTGGGCACCACTGTTGAGTGCCACACAATAAAGCAGTGGTTTGGATTTTAAGCATCTTTTTTTTTTTTTTTTTTTTTTTTTTACAATTGAAGTTTAGCCATCCACACAACCTCCCCAGCAGAACCAAGGACGGTAGTACTTCCTGTCATGAGCCCTAAGACAGGCTGGGGCACATGTACAGTCATATGTTTTTGGTGGAAGTCTTCAGTCCCAAACTGAAGGAAAGGAGGCATTGATGACTGAATTAGAAGAATTTACATCTGAGAAATTTTGGAAGAGATCCTGATACCTCCATCTTGATTCTTAAAAATTGTTGGTCTTCCCTCAGTCCCTAGCTATGTTTTCTGCCATCTCTTCCATAACTGCCCTAGCTCTTCTGAACTGTGAGCTTGAAGACGGGTATGGTACCAGACCTTGCCTTGGGCAGAGGCCAGACAGCACAAAATAAACTTCCTCTTCCTAAGATGAACCCATCTGTAGGGTTGAGATTGATGCTGTTCATAATTGATGATGCTAATTATCATTTATGTTGTGATTACAGCCAAGGCATAAGTATCCCAACTGGTTTGCTCTTGGGAGTTCCCACTCTTAGCCTTTTGGATTACCCACTCTAGCCATTTTCTTCCCATTTAGATAGTACCCTATCTACCTTCTCCCTTCTGCTTCATGATGTCTCCCGTTACAAGACAAGTAAGTTCTTTTTGTAGAACTTCTCAACAGGTCCTATCCTCAGCCACAGTGTCTCCCAGGGAGTTTTAATAGTTGAACAGGGATTAAGGATAGTGGATACAACACAGGTATTCTACTTTATCCTTCTGACAATTATTCTAACATCCCTTAAGTTCTAGGTTCCTCACTACAGCCAAAAACTGTCCAAGATAAAAATAAATTACCTAGTCAGGCATGGTGGTACACTCCTGTAATAATGCCAGTGACTTGGAAGGCTGAGGCCAGACTGTCTTAAAATAAAAGGTGCTAGAGATATAGCTTAGTGGTAGAATCCCCAGTACCAAAACAATAAAAACTTACCTGTCCCAGAGACCCAGTTTAATGGATTTAGAACCTTTTGTCTTGGGAGAAGTGGGGAGTTGGCCTTTCTGCCTTGCTCTTATTTTAAAGGGATTGCTCCCTTGGCAAAAGGAAGACATTGAAACAGACTGAATTACCTGTTTGATCTGGCCCATTATGATTCCTGGCTTTTCTGTAAATAATTGATGAATCTGCAGCTAGGACTCATACTCTTCTGGCAATCATAGGATGCCCCTTTTAGCTGGGTCCCAAGAGGTGAAAATCATGACTTGCATAGCTCAGCTGCTGCTACTTGGGATTATCAAGAGGTTTAAAGGACAGAGGAATGAATTTTAAGCCAGGGTTTACAGTTAGAAGAGGAGGAGAAAGGTAGGACAGAGCAGAATTAGGTGGATTGCAGTGCTTATGCTGGGGGTAAAGAGAATGAATTCCTCTTGAGAATCATAGAATGTCCAAGTTAGTAGATATCCTGTGGTCCACTAACAAATGGGATATGTTAGCTTTTATGTTCTCTGGAAATGAGAATTTTAAGGGGTTCCTCCACCCATTGCACAGAATCTATAGACTCCTTGTGTCAAGCATCTGTTTAAACTTGGAATTCCTGGGGCCAACTTTGAACCTACTTTCAGAATCACTGGGACCCTGGAATCTTCATCTTGACAAACTATGCCTGGACATTCCATGGAGGTATCATTTGAAAACCCTGCTTTAGCAGGTAGAGTAAAAGTCTGCTAAGTATGGGCATTAGAAAAAGGTCCCTAATGTTCTCATGCAACTCATGGGGGAAAAGAGGACGCAAATTCCCCCAGAAGAATCAGTGATATACATTTTCAATTTATACCTAAGGCAGATGAGGTCCACAGGATAAAAATAAGCATAACATTTATTGAGTACTAACTATGCCAGACACCGACAAGCAGAAACTTAAATATTGCCTACTTTATTCATTTATTTTTGGTGCTAGGGGTTGAACCAAGAGCCTTGTACATTAGGATCCTGAGCTCTGTCACTGAGTTACACCCTCAGCCCTCCTTTGTTGCCTAATTTAATCTCATGACTTCACCAGGTAAGTACTATTGTTAAATTCATTTTGCAATTGAGGAGAAAGGCACAGAGAAGCTAAGTATCTCACCCAAGGCTGCATTCAGTTCTAAAAACTCAATCATTCTTGTCCATTGTTTTTTTTTGTTGTTGATTTTTCTTTCTTTCTTTCTTTCTTTCTTTTTTTTTTTGGTACCAGGGATCGAACTCAGGGGCACTTAACCACTGAACCACTCCCCACCTCTTTTTATTTATTTATTTATTTATTTATTTTTTTTTTTAAATATTTATTTTATTTTAGTTCTCGGCAGACACAACATCATTGTTTGTACGTGGTGCTGAGGATCCAACCCGGGCCGCACGCATGCCAGGCGAGCGCGCTACCGCTTGAGCCACATCCCCAGCCCCACCTCTTTTTATTTTTAATTTTGAGCAGGGTCTCCCTAAATTCTTAGGGCCTTGCTAAGTTGCTGAGACTGGCTTTGAACTTGCAGTCCTCTTGCCTCAGCCTCCCAAGCCACTAGGTGTGTTGTTTTGAAATAGGGCCTCACTGTGTTGCCAGGCTGACCTCCCAACTCCTGGACCCAAGTGATCTTCCTGTCTCAGCCTCCTTCTGCTAGGCCTGTAGTGGCACTACAGGCACATACCACTGCACATGGCTTTAGTCATTGTTTTCTCTGCTGCACTGCAGAAGATGAGCAGAGAGGCCACCCCTCAGTACTAAGTCCTGTTGTGGGCCTCAGCTTCTCAATCCATAAAATATGTTGGGAGACACACTAAATGATTTGTAAGATACCAAACAACTCTATCATTCCACAATCAGTCCTCTGGTTTTTCCTCTCTGGTCACATCTTTCAGATGAGTTTAACTATGAAAGACTTGGCCTTAATTCAGAATATCCCTACCATTTCTTTTCCTTCATTTTCTCTCTTCCTTATTTTGTATGGTACTGGGGATTTAAACCAGGACATCTTTCTTTTCTACCTCTGACTATACCTTGGATTCCCAAAGCTATGGAGAGCCCCTCAATAGTCCCAGTCCCAGAACTCTCCACAGGAAGGTTCTGCCTAACTAACCAGAGCTGATATCTCCTCCCAACACCACCCCCTTAAGACTGAAACTGTATTCTGCGGTTTGCAAAGATTTCTCAATTCCAGGGTGGAAGGTATAGCTCAGCTAAGTATTTACAAGGCCCTGCATTCTAACTTTAACACCCTAAAAAATAAAAGCCAGGCACAGTGACACACTTGTATCCTGGTTACTCTGGGGCCTGAGGCAGGAGGATCACAAGTTCAAGGCCGCATGGTCAACTTTGTAAACCCTGTTTTAAAAGGATAGAAAGGGCTGGGGTTGTGGCTCAGCGGTGGAGCACTCACCTAGCATTTGTAGGCCTTGGGTTCGATTCACCACATAAAAATAAATAAAATAAAGGTATTGCGTCCAACTACACTAAAAAATAATAATAATAACTAAAAGAAAAAAGGGCAGAAGATGTAGCTGAGTGGTAGAGTGCCATGGGGTTCAATCCCCAGTATTAAAACAAAAAATTTTTTTCTATTTCTGTTTGATCCTTAAAATACACCTCCAAGAGGGATTATTGTTCCACTTTACAGAAGGGTCAGAAGTAGAACCTGGTCACTTAACCACTTGAAGCTGTATTGGACCTTCCAGATGCACTACTCCTGTGTGCACAAACTTCTGTTTGCCCCCAGATGTTCACTGGAATCAAATGCCTTTTAATCTGGGACCTCAGGGTTCAGTAGAGTGTTAGTTATCAGGGAAGCAAGCACCAGCTGTCTTAGAAATAATTTAGGAAAGGATGAAGTGTGTGGAGAGGTGAAGAAAAATTGGGTTATTAGGTGGTGGAGTTGGGTTGCATTAATTGTCCTAATACCATCCCTAGTGAAGTCCTGCACCTCAGCCAGCCTCTGCAGTGGGTGATACAGGCAGTGACAGGTGACACACACAGTAATGTTTGTGAGAAAGTCACTGTTCACACTTCACTGGCACAACAGAACTTCTTCCTGTGATACAATTCTTTTTGGTGAATTTGAGAACCTCTGAAATTGGAATTAAGTGCCTAGAGATAGCCTGAATTGAGAATGCTGATACATTCAGACAATGCTTTTAGAAACCAGGTCTCCCTCCGTGTGTGTGTGTGTGTGTGTGTGTGTGTGTGTGTGTGTGTGTTTGGTTGTAGATGGACACAATACCTTTACTTCACCCATTTATTTTTATGTAGTGCTAAGGATTGAACCAAGTGCTTCGCACGTGCTAGGTCAGCGCTCCACCACTGAGCCACAACACCCAGCCCAGGTCCCTCCACTTTAATAGCCCCCGTGGCTCCTGAAAAAGTTGGGGGAAGGGAGTGAGCAGAGGTTGTGGCTCCATTAGGAAATGGATTCAAGGGTTTCTTTCCTTGCCTCCCTCTCTCCCTCCCTCCCTTTTCTTTCTTTCTATTCCAGGAATTGAACCAGGGGATCCCAGGGGCACTGAGCTGCACTCCAACAGCTGCTTTTCTTTTTAGCTTTAGACAGGGTCTCCAAGTTGCCTAGGGGCTGCTAACTTGGTGAGGCCGACCTTGCACTAGTGATCCTCCTGCTTCATCTTCCTAAGTCGCTGGTATTACAGGCGTGAGCCACCACACCCGCTCAAAGTTTTATTCTTTGCCCTCTGCCTGTTCAACTAGGAGTTCCTGGAAGAATGGTGTGGCGTATTTAAGAAAACTTTCACCGTCTACCCACTAAAGTCCCAGCAAGCAAACAGCATTCTTCTATGCCTCCAGGTCCCAGCAGCCTCCCTCCCACTAAGGAGAAAAGAATCCATAACCTAGAACTACCCCCTTCTCTTGCCGTCCCTCTGCAGCGATACCTCCACTAGGAGGACAGAACACTGAGGCGGACTTTCAGACATTCTCCGCGAATGGTGCTTCCCACTCTGCCTGGGTGAATATGCAGTAGGCACCCCCGCCCCCACCAGGGCAGTCCTTTGCCTCCCTGAGTACGCCTCCCTGCGCACACCTCCTGCTACCCCCGTGGACACAACCAATCTTGGCTCGTCGCCCCCGCCTCTTCCTGCTCAGCGTCTCCCCGAACCCTGGCTGGCAGGACACTGTGGTGCGGCGCGTGGGCGTGCTGCGGGGCGACCATGGCTGTAGACTGTTACCTCCGGTTCCCACAGTAACAATCGAAAGCCACGGTTGCCCTGGAGACGCGGGGGCGGGGCGCGCACCGTTGACGACACCACCGCGGCTTCGGACTGGCTGACGTCAGCACTGCGGGGACGCGGGGTGGGCAGTGGCGTGGGTGCGGGCGTGGGATGGCGTGCGGGCGGGCGGCTGGCGCGGGGGCTGTGCGAGGGTGCTTGTGGGCCCGCTGCCCCTCTCAGCCCCTGCAGACACCAAATTGGACAGCTAGAATCTGGCCCCAGCGCTGGATCAGCACCACGGACAGCGACGGCGCGGGCTGCGAGCGTGGGCTGCGGAACCCCCAAGGACTGAGGGGTCCTGGGGCGCGGTGGACAGGCGGCCGGTTCCGCGGTCCTGGGGCGGGGCCAGGCGTCGGTGGCCGTGACTGGAGACTGTTACTGAGGGCGGCCCGGGCAGTAAGCAGTCTAGAGCCAAGGTGCCGGCGCACTGCCCGGGCAAGGGTGGCCCAGTCGCCCGCGGCTGGGGACGCTGCTGCTCCTCCTCCCCCATATCTCCCACCCTTCTTGGCCCCTACACTCGCGGACAGGCACGCGACTCCTGACGTCAGGATTCTGTGGCGTCAAAGATGTCCCTGTGGGGAGGCGCTTCCGGTGACGGGGGGGAGGGTCGCTGGGTGGGGCGGGGCGGTTTTGCCCCGGCCCCGCCCCCGCCTGGTCCTGAGAGGACAGCTCCGCTCGTAGAGGCTGGAAGTCTTGGGCGCAGCGGGACCAGCCAGACGCGACCAGACCAGACTGGGAGGGGGCAGCGGGGCAGAATGTGGGGTGGGGCGGGGCAGAATGTGGGGTGGGGCGGGGCAGGGGTCCCAAGAGACCCGCAGCCAGACAGCGGGCAGGTGACCGTCAGTCTCTCGCTGGCGTCCCCGTTCAGCTGGTCTTGGACTGCGAGGCTGAGTCACCGCGCTGCCCGGAGGGGAGAAAATGAGGGGGCGCGCCTTCTGTGGTACCAGCACCTTCTCCCCACTTTCTTGGGAGTATGGCGTAGGAAACCCACAGAATGCTTCGGCGACTCTGAGGTCTGTCCTCTGTTCGATGCTCCTCCAAAGTGGTCGCGTCTCTATCTGGGCTCCGGCAGGTGCTGAGCGAGGTTGTGTCAGCCCTCTGGTCCCGGCTCCATCAGCTGTGAAGGAACCTCGACCCTCCCACCCTGTCCCAATCCCCACTCCGGAGAAACCCTCCAACCCGCCGCCCGCCGGTCTCCTCCTTGCCCTCCCATCAGTGTCCGCGCAACGGTCCATCAGTGGCCCGTTGGTTGGTCGATCCCGCTTACCTGGCGGGCCGCATCGCGCCAGCGCCCGCTCGCCTCCCGCAGCCCGGCTGGCGCGGCAGCTTTTATAGGCGCGCGTAGTACTCTTGCGGCGGCTCATTCATGCGGCCGCGGCTCCTACACACTGACGCGCTGCCGACGTCAGCAGGGAATTTAGGAAACGGGAAAAGGGGCTATTTATAGTGGCGAGGCGGGGAGGTGGGGGTGGTGGGGGTGGGGACCGAAGCGACAGGGATCTGGAAGGGGGAGGAGGGTGCGCGGAAGCAGGATCGGGTAGGAGGAGCCGGCGCCCCCTGTCTTGGCCTACAAGGGGTTAACTTTCCGGAACTGCTGGCTGGGGGGCCCGGGGGAGGATAGTGCAGGGAGGGTGCTGCGGGCCTGTTACATGTTTATTCACTCTCCCCTTCCGGAGCTCTGGGACTCCTGCGGACTCAGTCCATTGTCCCGCCCAGCCTTCGGGGGTCCTCATATGGTAGCCCCAACCCCAGTTTTCAGTTACTGGACCCAAGAGCCCTGATGTCACAGGATGCCCAGGGACGTGTCACACCCCGCATGGCCACTGTGGTGTCATCATCCTTTTTTTTCGGGGTTGTATAGGGAAAGAAGCTGGGCCCGCTGAAGGGTCTAGGGCACAGCAAGTGCTGTGGCATGCCATAGGGGTACCGGGAGGAAGGGAAGAAGGTAGGAGAGCCCAGGAATCTTGGAAGGCTTTGGTGTAGGAGACTAGGCCAGAGAAATAAGACCCAATGGGGATCCAGTTACTAGTGAGGAGCTGGAGACCAGAGGAAAGGCAAAAAGTTGAGGGTGACCTGGGCTTCCCAGAAAGGAGCAAAGGGTCCTCTAGGGAGTTGGGGAAGGTATCAGGAGTTTCTGGCAAGTAAAAGGGAGGGCAAGATTGGCAGTGCCAAGCTTTGTCACCCACGTGCCACCTCAGCATTCATTTGTGGAATAATGGGACACTGGCAGGGCTCACATGAGGGTACAGGAAACCAAGGACTCAGCAGCTTGGCAGGGAGGGGTCTCCAGGGGTGACCGGGACCACTTTTTAGAGGAATTCGGTTTCCCGAGGGTTTAGAGTTTGGCAAGAAGAACCTATGCCATGTGGGGCAGAGTTCCCCTAAACATCAGTGGGAAAATGAATAGTCCTGGCCCAGCCCAGCTCTATCTCCAGGCTTTAAGTGGGGAGGAGAAGCTGGACAGCTGGACAAACTGGAACTGGACGAGGGAAGCTTGGGGAAGAAGCAGCGCCAGGCTGGCTGGTGGAACTGAAGCAGGGAAAGGTAAAGATTGAAGGATGAAGTCTACAGGAGACCCTCGGGACCCTGATGTTGGAGGCAGGGCTGTGAGACCCTTCCCATTCAGAAGTAAGGAGAACTCCAAGGTAGGGCTGGTGCAGTGACTTAATTGGGGAATGGACCTAGGGCAAGTGCTTAAGAAACAAACAAACAAACAAGCAAGCAAAAAAAGATCGTGGGCGCAGCAGATCCTGGATTGGGTCAGCAGGGGTTAGACTATGCTGCACAGAAGGCGGCACAGGGCTGAAGGGCTCCTTGCAAGGATCAGAGGACCTGATCTCATTAAAGGGATTAAAGAGATGAGGTCAGAGAGGCCCTTCTTGTCCCTTGGAATTTGGCTTCCAAAATGTATTTTTTTTTTTTTTTAAGGGAGAAGGGGGCTTTTGCCCAGTTATCAGCCTTCCTACTCAAAAGGAGAACTCCTATTAATCTATCAAAACCCAGCTCCAAGAGCAATTTTTTTTAAAGAGAGAGAGAGAGATTTTTAAAATATTTATTTTTTAGTTTTCGGTGGACACAACATCTTTATTTTATTTTATGTGGTGCTGAGGATCGAACCCAACGCCCTGTGAATGGCGAATGCCAGGCGAGCAAGTTACCGTTTGACCACATCCCCAGCCCCCAAGAGCACTTCTTAAGAACCTTCTTACTGCTCTTCAACACTCCATATGTACTTCCAATTCAGCCCCCATCACGTCTCTTGGCAGAGATGTTGGGTGTTGGGGTCCTCTTCCCTAGAGGCCAGAAACATTGCAGTCAACCATTTTCATCTTTGGAACCTCAGTACTTGTTTGATGAAAACGCCATGGGGACAGAGAGGTGTGGAAATGGATAGGGCAGATCCAGAGCTTGCAACGGAAACCAGTGAGGGACTGACTCAAGATGCGGCGGGAGTCAGGTGGACCTGTTTGGACCAGAAGCTGCCTCCAGGCACCAAAGCTCTGAAGCAGCTAGTGGAGTAAACAGAGCCTCTGGGGGGCGCCCAAGACCTTGGTGTCTGAAAGGAACAGCTAGTGGCCGCACCGGCAGCCCCTCGCGGAGTGACTCAGCCACTACCTCTGGCGGGGGCGTGGGGACTGGAGAACTGCGCGGAGGGCGGCTAGCGCAGTTCCCGCCAGCCAGAGGCGGGGTGCGGTTGCTAAGCTCTCCAAGGCCTCCGAGAGCCGCGATCTGGGCGAACCTCATCAGTTACCATGGTAACACTGCGCCCCAGCCTCCCGCTCTAGGCCACTGAAGAGGCGCAGCCAATCAGAAGCTGTGGGCGTTCTCGGGGACCCCTCCCAGTGTGTGGGCGGGGGTCAGGAGATGCGGGGGGAGGAGGCGGGGCGTGGGCCGTCGAGATGCGGTATTTGCAACAGTTCTGGCGTGTTCACCCAGCTGCGCTGGGACACTTCCGGAATAGTTGTGGAGCGCCAGAGAGTCAGTACAGGGTTCCCTCCAGAAGAGGCATCGCTCGCGCGTAACAGATTGATGGACCATCTACGGAGGTTCCAAGCTTGTCTTGTTTCTCTCCGGTTGGGGAAAAGCCAGTCACTCGGGGGTCCTTCAGAATGTCTTACAGAGGGAATCTGGGCGCTGGGCACTGTCCAGCCACTTCCAATCAATTATCCTGGAGTTTCTCCAGAGACCCTCAACTTCAGGATAGGCTATTATGGGAACACCTCTGCCCAGATTCACGGGAGTTCCACCTGGCAGCCCTTGGAGTATCACAGACAGCTGGGACTCCAGGAGCGGGCGTGGGTGTCAGTGTAAACATGTGTGCCAGCGAGTGTCACTACCTGGTAGGGTCTGGGGGCAAATGGGTTTATGCTGTGCATACCTAATACATATGACAGAGCGAGGGTGGGCGTGTTGGGGAGTAGGTCCAAGGTCGCCTCCAGGAATGTCTAAGGGGAGTCCCCCGATATCAGCTACCTTTGTCTCGCTTAGGATTTCCATAATCTCCATCTCGTTACCTACTGTCACCATCTATTCTTATCAGAATTCCTCCTTGAGGGCAAGACTTCCTAATTGAAGCTATGTTCTTAGAAAAATGTACGCAGAAGGGCTTAGCTCAAAATCCAAAGGTTTATGGACTTGCATTCGGGACTTGGAGTCCAGGTGGACACATCTGGAAGAATGAACCTGCACATAGGTCTCCGGCCCAGCTGGGCATCTGCGAGTCTCCAGCCCAGGTGCGCCAGAGAGGTTTCTGTGGTCCAGCGCAGAGTCCCACACTGCCGCGAGGTGGCGCCATAGCCGCAGCAGCGCCTGTCGGCCCCAACCGTTCCAGATAAGAGTGTGCGGAAAGCGCGGCGGGGCTGAGACGCGACCAGGACGCGGGGAGGACGGACCAGCAGGACAGACCGACCGGGGGCCCGGCGGGCGGAGGGCAGCACAGCGCAGCCACGTCCCCCCTGGATCCGCCGGCAGCCGGGCCCGGGGCTTCCGACATGCCCCCCAGGTGGGTCCTGGCGCTGGGGACCGGGAGGGACAAGGGACCCGGGACATCCCGGTCCTCGCGCGCTGGCCGCCTCAGGCGCATCCTCTGGCGCGGGCGCCCCATCGCGATTGGCGGCTGGCGTTCAAGGCTCCGAGTGTCTCCCTAAGAGGGCTCAGGACCGCTGCGCCGCTGCTCCGCGCCGGGTTCACCGCGGGGTCAGCGGCCCGAGGCCGGCTCTGCCCGCACATGGGCTGAAGAGGCAAGGGGAAGGGAAGGGGAGCTGGCGGGCGGGGCTGGCAGGGGCGCTGCCCTGGCACAGCTCGGCGCCTGGCAGCGGGGCGGGTGGGGCGCAGGCTAGGAGCTGCTACCGCCGCGGGGAGGAAAGACCAGCCGGGCTGTGGCTGCAGGTAACGGACTGCGAGGCCCTGCGGGCCAGGCGGGGAATGGGGTCGGGCCGGCGGGCTGGAGGGCAGGGGAACTCAGGGCTTGGTTCAGGCCCCGCAGCCGCCTGGCAGCTGGAGTTGGGGGCCGTGAGGCAAGGCTGGGAGCAGAGGGACTGGGGCTGGCGCGCTCCTCCCGCCCTGTCTGAAGTTCGGAAACTTTTCCCCAAGTTTGGGACGGCCGAGTTCCGGGGAAGAAGGGGCCGAGGGGAGCTGGGGAGGAAGGCGCCGGGTCCGCTGATGTACCGCTGAGGCCGAGGCCGGGGCCGGAACGCGGGTGGGGCGCAGGCCGAGGTCAGGGCAGCAGCCGGCTGCTCGCCGTGCCCGCCCGGGGCGCTGCCCCCTCCCTCCCCTGGGAGCTGCGTGGCTCCCCCCTCCCCCCCACCTGCTTCCTGCCTCAGCCTCCTGCCCCGATATAACGCCCTCCCCGCGCCGGGGCCCGGCCTTCGCGCTCTGCCCGCCACGGCAGCCGCTGCCTCCGCTCCCCGCGCCGCTGCCCCGGCCCCAAACAAGGGCCTGACAGCCCCTGATCAGGGCGGCGCCGGTGGGCACCGCGCTCGCGTCCTCCGTAACACCTCTTCCAATTGGGGCAACTTCTCCCGAGGCGGGAGGTGTTTCCTATTCGGCTCCCTTTTCCCCACTTGGGCAAACTTCTCGGCCCTGAATGACTTTTTCTGAAGCGGATATTTTACTTAAATCGGGTAACTGTCTCCGGAAAGGGTCACTTCGCCTGAACAGTTTTCTCCTTGGAAGTCCCCAGCACCTAACCCGTGTGCCCAGCAGCGTCTGGGCCTGGGGCGCACAGGCCAGCCTGGCCTCTTCTCCATCCGCAGGCGTTCTCCTCCTGCTCGTTACTCTGCTTCGGGCCCACCGACCTAGGCTTCCATTCCAGGAGGCCGCTGAACCTCCTCCACCAGTGCCCAGGCCGCGGTGCTCGATGCCCCTGCTCAGCTGAAGGGAAGGGGAAGTGGAGGGGAGGAGTGCCGGTCTTGGTACAGGAGGCGAGGGCGCTGCGCGGCTCTTACCCAGCTGGTGTGTGTCCCCGCAGGAGAGTGTGCTGGGCAGACGATGCTGGACACGATGGAGGCGCCCGGCCACTCGAGGCAGCTGTTGCTGCAGCTCAACAACCAGCGCACCAAGGGCTTCTTATGCGACGTGATCATCGTGGTGCAGAACGCCCTCTTCCGCGCGCACAAGAACGTGCTGGCGGCCAGCAGCGCCTACCTCAAGTCCCTGGTGGTGCATGACAACCTGCTAAACCTGGACCATGACATGGTGAGCCCGGCAGTATTTCGCCTGGTTCTGGACTTCATTTACACCGGTCGCCTGGCTGACGGTGCAGAGGCTGCGGCGGCAGCGGCCGTGGCCCCGGGGACCGAGCCGAGCCTGGGCGCTGTGCTGGCTGCTGCCAGCTACCTGCAAATCCCTGACCTCGTGGCGCTGTGTAAGAAGCGCCTCAAGCGCCACGGCAAGTACTGCCACCTGCGGGGAGGCGGCAGTGGTGGCGGCGGCTATGCGCCCTACGGGAGGCCGGGCCGGGGCCTGAGGGCGGCCACGCCGGTCATCCAAGCCTGCTACTCGTCCCCGGCCGGGCCTCCGCCGCCGCCTTCCTCTGAGCCGCCGTCGGGCCCCGAGGCAGGGGTCAACACTCACTGCGCGGAGCTGTACGCTTCGGGCCCGGGCCCAGCCACCGCACTCTGTATCCCAGAGCGCCGCTGTTCCCCGCTCTGCGGCCTGGATCTGTCCAAGAAGAGCCCACCGGGCTCTGCGGCTTCTGAGCGGCCACTAAGTGAACGTGAGCTGCCCCCGCGTCCGGACAGCCCTCCCAGCGCCGGCCCTGCCACCTACAAGGAGCCACCACTCACCCTGCCGCCGCTGCCGCCGCTGCCCTTCCAGAAGCTGGAAGAGGCCATACCGCCTCCGGACCCGTTCCGTGGGAGCGGTGGCAGCCCCGGACCCGAGCACCCCGGCCGCCCCGACGGGCCCAGCCTCCTCTACCGCTGGATGAAGCACGAGCCGGGCCTGGGTAGCTACGGAGACGAGCTGGGCAGGGAGCGCGGTTCTCCAGGCGAGCGCTGCGAGGAGCGCGGCGGGGACGTGGCAGCCTCGCCCGGGGGCCCCCCGCTCGGCCTGGTGCCGCCGCCGCGCTACCCGGGCAGCCTGGACGGCCCCGGCGCGGGCGGTGACGGCGACGACTACAAGAGCAGCAGCGAGGAGACTGGCAGCAGTGAGGATCCCAGCCCACCTGGAGGCCACCTCGAAGGCTACCCATGCCCGCACCTGGCTTATGGAGAGCCAGAAAGCTTTGGTGACAACCTGTACGTGTGCATCCCCTGCGGCAAGGGCTTCCCCAGCTCGGAGCAGCTGAATGCGCACGTGGAAGCTCACGTGGAGGAGGAGGAGGCGCTGTATGGCCGGGCTGAGGCGGCTGAGGTGGCTGCTGGGGCAGCCGGCTTAGGGCCCCCTTTTGGCGGCGGTGGGGACAAGGTCGCTGGGGCTCCAGGTGGCCTGGGAGAACTGCTGCGGCCGTACAGATGCGCGTCCTGCGACAAGAGCTACAAGGATCCAGCCACGTTGCGGCAGCACGAGAAGACGCACTGGCTGACCCGGCCCTATCCATGCACCATCTGTGGGAAGAAGTTCACCCAGCGGGGGACCATGACGCGCCACATGCGCAGCCACCTGGGCCTCAAGCCCTTTGCATGCGACGCGTGCGGCATGCGCTTCACACGCCAGTACCGCCTCACAGAGCACATGCGCATCCACTCCGGCGAGAAGCCCTATGAGTGCCAGGTGTGCGGTGGCAAGTTCGCACAGCAACGCAACCTCATCAGTCACATGAAGATGCACGCTGTTGGTGGAGCGGCCGGCGCTGCCGGCGCGCTTGCAGGCCTAGGGGGGATACCGGGAGTCCCTGGCCCCGACGGCAAGGGCAAACTCGACTTCCCAGAAGGCGTCTTTGCTGTGGCTCGCCTCACAGCTGAGCAGCTGAGCTTGAAGCAGCAGGACAAGGCAGCTGCGGCCGAGCTGCTGGCGCAGACCACGCACTTCCTGCACGACCCCAAGGTGGCGCTCGAGAGCCTCTACCCGCTGGCCAAATTCACCGCGGAGCTGGGCCTTAGTCCCGACAAGGCGGCGGAGGTGCTGAGCCAGGGCGCTCACCTGGCTGCTGGGCCCGACGGCAGGACCATCGACCGTTTCTCCCCGACCTAGCGCGCCCCTTACTGGCCTGCCTTCCTCTTGCCGTTGCTTCACGGCCCGGCCCGTACCCCTAAGAAGCGCGGCACACCGTGCCTGGGACAACTAGTAGCAGCGGCGTCGTCGCCTCCCTGGCGGCCCCACCTCTTTGCGGCCTCACCTGGCCTCACTGCTTTGTGCCTTAGCTGGGGGTGGGGATGGGGGAAAACCCCAGGATGGGGTGGGATGGGGGAAGGGAGATTTATATTTTTGATATCAGCTTTGACCAAAGGAGACCCCGGCCTCTCCCTGCCTCTTCCTGTGGTTCTTTGGCCCCCTCCCCCGGCTCCGTGCTGCTCTTTGGGGGAGGGGTGTCACTGTTGGGGCGCTCCCAGCCCTACCTCCGGCCCTTGCGACCACACCCATTTTCACTGTGAATCTCCCCGCTGGGGTCGGAGTATCGGGCAGAGTTGTGGAGAGGGGAGGGGACTGAGCCAGCCGGAGGGTCCCCGCCTTCTGCTCCTGCCCGCCCGGGACTGATAATGTGAAGTTCCTCATTTTGCACAAGTGGCACTAGCCCCAGGGCCAACCCTTTCCTCTCCAACCACCAAGGTGAGGAGTTATGGAGCCAGGGCCAAGACAGCCCTGGCTTGCCTCATCTCCCACTCCCACGGTGTCCCCCTACCCTTCCCTGGGGCCCCGGATCATATTTATTGCATGCTCCCCGGGTGGCCCCCCCATCCTGAGCCCAGCCTGGGCTGGGCTGGAAAGCGGTCTCCTTAGCTCCCTCCTCCTATTTTGTATATTTCCTACCTTGTACACAGGCTCTTTCAGAGCCGCTTCCATTTTCTATACTCGAACCAAACAGCAATAAAGCAGTAACCAAGGTTCCCAATCCTGCTGCTGTCTTCTGCCCCTGCACATGGACATGGGTGGGCTGCACCAAGGTGGTGGAAGAGCCGCATACATACAGGTGTACAAGCTCGGATCTGCCTCCCCTCCCCAATCCCACAAAGACATCAGCAAAAGGTCAGACATGTTTCATAACTAAAAATTTATTAAGGAAACAAAACCAGTGCTGCATATGGGACAGAAAGAAGAGATGGGTCTCCCACCCACCCAGTCATTGGACTCAGTCAGGGAGAGGATCTTAAAGGAGAGGCTGGGGACCCTATAACCCAAAGATCCCAGTCTTCTGAGTTGAGGGTATGGGGAACTTAGACCCCCCACACTACTGGCTTTGGCTCTGCTGCAGAGCCCCCCCTTTTAGGCATTATTTTGGGCCTTTGGGAAGGCATAACTCCCATCCTTTGGGCAGGCTATACCTGAGTCAGTGGGTTGTTGGGGGATTCCCCCACTGGTCCCATCAAAATTCACCTCTGTCCCACCTCAGACCCTGCCTTCCTTAAGTCCTCTTTATCTCTACCCTTGGTTTGGAGGAACTGGATAGAGGATGCCTCCAGTGTGAGGTTGTGAACATGGGTACCAGGTAACTGGGCAAGAAAAAACTCAAAGGCTAAAGGGCCCCTGTGTCAGTTCTTCTGGGGAGTGGAGGGCAAAGCCAGAAACAGTGAACATGCCAGGTGAGGAAAAGCCCCTCCGGGCACTAGACTGCTCTACCCACAGGCTGGGCTATACCAGCCTCAAAGCTTCTCAGCACAGGGATTTGGGAAGGAAAGATAGGTGGAAAGTTTTATTAGGTTCCTGACACAGGTAGCAGAGGAGGAAAATTCAGAGTGATAACTTCCACAACAAGAACTGAGCTGAGGAAGTTGGAGGGCTGGGGAGGGTGAAAGGAACCAACTAGAAAGGGAAGCAGGTGAGAGGATATTCTGGAGGGAGGGCAGGCAGGAGGGGCATGGTAAGAGTTGAGGAAATTTCCCACAGAGGGGTTCCAGCAAAAGGCAGGCTGATGGGGGAGAGGAAACAGGTAAAGGCCACCCAGGAAGCATGGGCCTGAGACCAGATTCCTTTCCCTCTAGACCCATGATCATCCAAGGGAAACCAAGGGGCAGAGTGCAAGGGACCCATTGATGTGGGTGGGAAAAGGAGTAACAAGATGGGAAAGGATCAGCAGGATGGGTATGGGTGTTTGGGTGCGGTTAGAAGAGGTGGGGGGCATAGGGCTGCTGTTAGGGACATAGTGTCCAGAACCTAACTTGGGTCCCTGGGGGATCCAGGCCTCAGGGAGGTGGAGAGACACCCTGGGCACTCTTGTCACTATAGCCAAAGCCTCTTGGATACATCCAAGACAAAGGTTCTGCAGAATAAAGGGGCCCGTGATTTCACCTGCTTCTGATGGAAACTGTAAAATCTCTACCCCATCACCACTGGAGAAAGGTGGCGAGTCCTTGGGGTGAGCTGGCCTTCCCCCAGCCCTGGAATGAGATGGGAGGGAGAAAGGCTGAGAGAATTGGCGGCCTATCTGGCTTGCCCACCTGTTGTTGCTGTAGCCAGCCACTTCCCTGCTAAATCCTGGCAGCCCAGGAGGGTCCCAGCAGCTTCCGCCCGACCCTTGGGAGGGGCTCTGTGAGGAGCAGCTCCCTCACAGCACGGCCACGGCGTGGGTTGGAAGAGGATGGTTTATTGTCTGGGTGGATTGGTGGCTCAGGCACGTGGGCATCTTCCGTGCTACACTGGCGCCTGGTGGCCTCTCAGGAACGGTTCCATGGGGGTGGGCCCTGGCATGGCCCCCTCAGCCCACCTGGGCCCATGTGAGGAAGGCTGGGATGTCCCGCACAGGCACATTCCTCGTCAGTGCCTTTACACGCAGGTTCCGGTCATCAGTCAGCAACACCACCTCCCGCAGGAGGCGGATTGGCTCCTCTGTTGGCACAGAAGGCAGAAGGGCTTCACTGAGGAGAGTTGGCAGAGATAACTGCCTTGAAGGGGAATGTGGGATTAGAGGGGACAACACCAACCTTTTCTTGGCCTTTCCATAAGTCTTTTCCTTCACCCAGACTCTTGGTCCAGGGTGTCCTTCCCCTACAGTTTAGAAAGGGCCGGGATGGACCAGGGCTGCTCTTCTGTTTTGGACTCCCATCTCCCACACAGGACTTTGTTCTGCCTTGTGTCTGAGAGTTACCTAAACCTGTTGGCCTCCACAGACTTGTCTTCCAGAACTCTGAACTGAAGAAGCAGTTTCACTCCTGACTGCATGGCTGGCCCTGGACTCACAATACCAATCTCTTTTTCGCACATCTCCTTCCAAGGCCAAGGCTTGAAACATCCAGATATAGAAAAGCAAAGATACACAGAAGCCAAATGCATGGCTCCTAGGTGTGGTGAGAGGCTAGCTAAACAGAACTCTGAGAAGGTGGGCAAGGGTCCCTAGAAGAGTTGTGTCAAGGGGTCCTGTGGCTGTAGCCAACTGGTTTTCTTCTATTAAATTAATCCAGGTATATGAAACAGTATAGAAGAGCAGAGAGTCAGGATTGTCTTCTCAGCTCTCTGTCTCATACCTAAGGGGTAGTTCTTTGTTTCTTTCCAGATTTCTTAAAGCACATTTACAAGTACTTATACGTGTATGTGCGTGTGTGTGTGCTACAACAATGTTAATCATACTAGTCATACTTACTTTATTTGAACTTTATATACTTTAAAGATCTTTCATATCAGCACAGATAGCTGCCTTTCTTCTTAGAAGAGTTTTTAATCTTGCCATTATTACCTGTCTTCCCCTCTTTAACCTTTAAAGTACTGGAGAAAACTTAAAGCAGGGCCACTCACTCATACAAGTGATACCCTCCCCCTGGCATGCCCATTCAGGCGGCAAGTCCACTTCTCAGTTCCAGGCTGGGCATTTCCTGGAGGAGATCCTGTAGACAGCGAAGCTCAGGAAATGTCCTGCAGTGCTCGCTGCTGCGTGGGCTGGGGGACTGCTAAGATCCATGTCTGAGCTGAGAAGTTTCAAGCTTGCCAGCTCCAGGCAGGGAGGCTAAGAACTGGCTTTCAGCCTCAGGAGTTGTTTGGGGGATGAGGGAGGGAGAATCCTGTGGGGTTGATGGTATGGGAGAGGAGGAGAAGAGGAAGGAAGGTGTGATTGGAGGCACAGGGCTGTGATGGGCAGAGGGAGAAGGTGGTGGCCATGGGTAATGGGAGACCCCTTCCATTGCTTGGGTGGGGACTGGCACCCTGGGGTATGTAAGTATGGGGTAGGGTGGTGGTAGAGTGTGGTGCTACATGGGGCTCCCAGCTGGCTGGTTGGAGTCCCATCCTTCCTGCCCTGGGCCTCAGACCAGGAGAGTCCCAGGCCAACCAAGGCCCAGCATTGCTGGCAGGGGTCTGCAGGGGTTTCTGTGGATACTTTGAGACAGTTTTAACAATAAACATCCTCTGTTTTGACACTGGTAACTTCACTTTGTTAGAAACCAGAGACTGTCATCTTGTCAGGCCCCATCCGCCATAATCCACATGATTTTAAAATTCAACATCGTTTACACATAAACATTTGGTGACGGTTTCTCTGTGAATCTGACAAGTTAATCTGCTAAGAATTCACACTGACAAATGGGGTTTGATTACACCAGCCGTTGCTGATGTAATTGTGATAGGGGCGGTCCCCAAGATGGCAATGAGTTCTTGAAGGCTGCTTAGGGTGAGGTAGGGGGGTGGAGAGACTAGTGGGGCTAAAGCCAAAATACAAGTATGCTACGAAACAAACAGCTCTGAGTTTGAGCAGTGTAGGAGCCAAAAAGGCCTTCAGCAATCCTGCCTACTTCTCCCTGAGAAAGGACCCTTCTAGGAAGCTGCCCTGTGGCAGAGCACAAGCTCCTCTGTTAGGCTTGGCAGGATTTCTTTTTATCACTTGAACATTCCAGATCTGGCCCTAAGGGACAGTACATGCAAACGATGTGACAGGGCCCCTCTGAGGAATTGCAGTTGTGGACTCATGATCAGCTCTTGGTGGAAGGAGTAGGCGAATAACCGCTTTAGGAATAACTGCTAAAGAGCCTAAAAGCCAGGGCTGGGGGAACCAACAGAGGAGAGAGAAGGGTGACAAAGATGGAAAGAAAATGACAAGAATATATATATATATATATATATATGGAGGGGGGAGAGAGAGAGAGAGAGAGAGAGAGAGAGAGAGAGAGAGAGAGAAACCAAACCACCAACTCTGCAGATGACACTGAGCTAGGAGGTTCTAGGAATTCTTTCAAGAAGAAGAAGAAGAAGTAGTAGAAGAAGAAAGTATAGAACTAGAAGCAGAAAACCCTTGAGTGTCACTGATCCCGTGGGGCTGTGCAGGAAGAAGTTGAGGGTTGATGCAGATGTTTACGCACTTGGAAGAGAACCCTAGGTTCTCTGGCCCAAAGATGAGACTGTGCTCACCAAAATATTCTTTAAAAGCTAAGCTGTGGGCTCAGCCCTCAAACTTTCACTTGCCTCCATCTCTAGCTGGCCTGAAAAATGCTACAGCTTGTGGCCATGGAGGCCAAAAGGAAAATCCCACTCCTTGCTAGGGAAGTGCCCTCTGCCTCAGCCCTGATATAAACACTCAGGATGCACTGAAAAGGGTAGGAAGGTGAGTATCACTAAGAAAAGGGAGCATGCCCACTAAGGGCCATGCACCTCAAAACTGTAGAGGTCTGTCCTCAGAAGACTACAGCAAGAATAAGCCATACTGAATCATGAAGACATTCTTGATGTCCAAGAGAACTCACTGAGGAAGGACCCAAGAAAGGAAATGGATGAAGACTGAGTGGGAAAGTTCACTGCATTGAGCTGGACTTCCTAGGCTAGGCTCATCTCTAGTTTGTCCAGGATCCACCTGATTTATCCCCTGGGGGTGGGGAGGGTATGACTGGGAGGCCTGACCTCAGGGAGGGAAGCAAATGGGCTGACCTTAGGTTTGCATAGGTCCTGCTTAGACTTCCCAGGCCAGGGCTTGCAGCGGGTCCTTAGAGGGCTGGGAACGGGTAGGATGAGGTAAGGCTGGGAAATGGATGATCCCAAGGCAGAGGCCAAGCTGTACCTTTGCTGGTGGGCATGAAGTCCTTGGCTTTGTCTTTGCAGTAGTGGAGGCAGCAGGAAAGGATCAGGTCATCGTTGTTACCCTGGAGGAAGACAGTGTGAGAAGCACCACTGGGCAGGAGGGGGCGCCATGCAGAAGAGGCATAGGTGTGTTTCCAGGGCTACATCCTAGGGTCCTTCTCCTGCATGCTCTGGCCCTGCTTAGCTGGCTCGTAACTGCTGAGTGATCTAGGAGACAAGGGACTCCCCACTCCTAGGCCTCTATGGCAGCTGCCCAGGTTGGCAGGCCTTCCTTTAGTCCCTCCTTTCTGGATCCCCTGTTCTGACAATGGGCTGTGGGACTTTCCCTTCCTTCTGGGGGGTCTCACCAGCTGGCCAGTGATGTCTTCACTGCGGAAGGCGATGGATTCAAGTTCATTGCCTCGGCTGGTCAGGGCCCGTAGGCAAGAGTCCCGGCTCTCGAATCGTCGCTCGAGAAACTCAATGGACTTCCGGGCCTTTTCTTGCACCACACGAGCATAACCGCCAGCCCGGTGATCTGTCTCCTGCCCCTTGGCCAGGCCATCCAACTCATTGATCACTGATGAGACAAAGCCCAAATGGTATCAACCCTAGCAATCCTATCGTTTTCATCCTCCATTTATTCACTTTCTCAGCCAGCCCCTTCAGATCACAGAAGCCACCTTTCCCAGAGGAGTCTTCCAGTGAAATTAGGGTAGGAGAGGAGCTTGTGGGGAAAGAGAGGTCCTAGACAGTCACAGTGTCCTATCCCCTTTCTACTTCTTCTCTTGGGGTCTCCACCTTCTTTCTGGGAGGAACATAGGAGGGATTTTCTGGAGTTGCTATCTTCAGAGGAACAAACCTGGCCCCTCTATTGCATTTTTTAAATGATAGCATCAAATTAGAAGGTTTCTCAGGAGACATGAGAGTCTCAGCAGCTAAAGGTAAAGTGAGACATTCTGCTTGGGCTACTTAATCCCCAACCACTACAGTTCCAAGAGGGGTAAAACTATGGCTCATCCATCTGGCAGAGAACAGGGAAATCACCATGGTAGTCCCACTTCCTAGGGCCCTGATATTCCTCAAAACCATTCGCTTGGCACAGTACCTCCTTGATACTGTATGTGTGTATGTGTGAGTGTGTGTGTATGTGTGTGTACATAGTGTGTGTTTGCTGCCTGCCTATGTGTCTGGGACATGGCTTCATTTTCTGGTGAAGATTCTTTCCAAAATTCCAGCCAAAAGCCTGAGGTCAAGTGGGAAATATGCACTCCTTGGGGGCTCTGGGAGAGTTTGGGGTCTGAAGCCTCTTCTTAGTACAATGATTCATGGCTTGGGGAGTCGGCATGAGCATACTGTTCCATGGTGAGCCTGGCACTCATTGTCTGAGTATTCGGAGACACTTTCTGGAAAGGTCCCATGTGGGAGAGTGAAAACACACACACACACACACACACACACACACACACACGATGCCCAGGCTTTTAACAACCTGAGGCTGTAGTGTTCACATAATGCATAGCTGAGGCTAGGGAGTAGTGGTGGATGGGGGTTAATGGTACAGCAACAGAACATCAAACAGGAAAAACTGGTATTCTATCCCAAAATCTGCTTTCCTGCTTCCAAACTAAACAGGCTTCAAAGGGGAAGCTTGTTTGTGCTTCTGCACCAGGCGGGACTTCTCAATGCTGGGGTCAGGCCTAAGGAGCACAGAGCAGGTTAAAGAGCACAAGAAACAAGCAGGGAAAGTTGTCGGGTTAACCCTTTGCTGCTCTGGGCATTAGGGCAGGGGTCCAGCAAGGAAAGCATGGGTGAACAGGAGCCGTCCTCCTGCATCCCTGAGTGCAGGGACTATTGAGCTGAAGCAGATTCACAAAAGCTAGTCTGTGTGGCTACAACAGAGCTGTCAGTTCTCAGCACCCTGGGGTTCATTTACTGTGTTCTACATGTATCCTCCAGGTTTTCTTGTTTGTTCCCTCCCCGCCAAGCCTGGATTTCCCCATTAAACCATAAACTCCTCAAGGCCAAAGGCTGAAGCTCTGTCCTTCACGGAATCTCTCAGAAACAAGGAGACTGAGCACATAGCAGGGACATAATTGGTGCTGGTGACTAAGAAACTTGCTAGTCTGGGAAGGCATCTGAAGTACCTTGTGGGTCTTAAGAGGGCTCCTAAGATGTCAGCAAGATCTCTTGGTTGTGCCATTTCCTGACCATCTAGCAGACAAGTGACCAATTCACTTTCTTTCCCATGATAACCTCCTGGGTAGGAAAGTATAGAGATATACTCTGAAAGACAGCCTGCCCCAGGACCCAGTGAGGGAGATGAGAAGCCCAGGACAAGGTGATGGTCTTTCTGCTCTGCCTTACTGACAGAAGTTGCTCTTCTTTTGAAGTAAAGAAAACCTCTTGGGTCTGAGGGCCTGGGTTTAAGAGTTTCTCTGGCCAGGCCACATGGGGAGGGGGAAGGAAGACAGGGAGGGTGGAGGCAGGGAGGAGGGCTGCATCAGTGCCAACATTCTCAGGTGGTGCTAACGTGTTTCCCACAACCCCCCAGGGTTCTACAGGCTCTGCAGGGGCGGATGTTTCCTGCCCTTTGTTTCCACCCCCATCTGGCACTAAGACACTTGGGACTGGGAGGGAAGGCCCAATGGAACATCTTGGCATGGATGTCAGAGGTGGCTTGGCAGGCAGACTGCCAGTCTAGTGGCTTTTCCAGAGGACATGGCTCCCAAATTTGCTCCAAGTGGCTGCTGAGAAGGGGGACATTAAAAATCCTGGGCTTTGCAATCATCTCCTCAGACCCTCTGCCTCCAAAGTAGAGCCATCAGCTATATCAGCTACATTCAACAGGAGCCCAAAGCCCACCATAAGGCTGACCCACGACAGACCACCAAGAACTAGGGGTGCCCAGACAGTTCCCTGAAGAAAGCAGCTCAGCTGGGCTTGTCTGGCCAGAGGGAGGAAAAGCAAGCTTGATGGGTCCTGAGATGCTGACCTCACACCCATGACCAGACAGCAGTAAGTGCCCAAGTGGTAGGAATCCACAGGCATGAGCCAAGGGCTTGCTCTGGAGGACTCCCGTCGGCCTGGCCTTAGAGTGACACTGGCCAGAAGAATGCTACCTCGAACCAACAGAATGATCATGAAAAGCTACAAGACAATCAGACCAAAGGCATCTAACCACTTCAAAATCCTCCCGGCCTCCCTGCCAGACCACCCAGCAGCACTGCCGTTATCTGCCAGGGCTGAGTGTTTACCAATAACGGGAACCAGCTTTGCTGTTTTACTGCAAGCTTTATAAGGATAAAAACAAGGGCTGGGCTCATGCAGCCACTGGTTGCTGGGACACAGGAGTCCATTTGCTCAAGCAGTTTAAGCCATGGATCAGCCATAATAATTTGAACTGCTTTGATTATTAAACAATTTTCCTTGCCCCACACATTCCCTACCTCCCTGTAAATCCTGTGTTACACATGCACAGCGGGGCTCCGCCTGCCTGGCCCTGGGCATGGGGCATTTGTGGAAGGAGATGCTGTGCACATGCAAGGCTGCTCTGCCCTCCCACCCGGCTCACCGATGAGGGGCACCACCAGGATGTACTTCCTGCTCTCCAGCAGCCGCGCCAAACTGGCCAGGTGGTCAATGAAGCCGTTGGTGTCTGGTACGAGGAACAAGGGTCTGATCTCCAGCTCCATCTGCCTCATCTGACTCTGGTCCTCCAGGACAGCCTAAAAGGACACAGAATAGTGAGGGAGCCAGAGAGTGAGCAGGAGAGCTGGTGGGTAGGCCAGGACCCTGACTCAATGGTGTGTCAGCATCCTGCCCCCGTGCACCTCTTCCCCTCAGTCTATCAGGCCTAAGAGACGGAACCAAGGGCTGAGCATGAGAATGCAACCAAAATCAAGAGACCAAACAGCCCAGGGGATGGGACATCACTAAACCCTGCCTAGGACCAAAAGAGGACCCTGATGGTACTCTGAAAGTAGGACCCTGGGCTAACAATCAAGAAGTGAGTTGGGTTCTTTGGGTATAAAAGGGGTTTCACAGATATTATTCAGGAGGCATATACAAGTGTACTTCTCAATCCAGATATTTAGAAATATCCAGAACAGAATTCATTATTTCAGTTCACTTCACTGTGTACTTATAAAAAACTCACCAAAAAATCCAATGAAATTAAACTCAAAACCTATACAAAAACAGCAGGACTAAGGTGATCACTAATAATCAGTCTCCCACAGCAGGAGTCCATGCAGTGAAATGAAGTAAGACCAGACTCACATGTGTGCAAAGAGCAATACCCAGACTGATCACAACAGCCACTACCTTCCCCTTGCCTTGCCCATTTCCTAAATGTTGTTTGTTTTTTTTCCCTTTCCACCACAATCCTGTATAAGGGATACTATCACTAACTTCATGTTTCTTTAAATTGACTTTAAGTCAAAGTCACTTTTTTGCTTAGCCTCTTGTGCAGCATAACAAGCACATCCTATCCAGGATATAAAGATTTGACAGCCTAGTCATATATTTACTGGACACATGTGCAGCTGAACTGCCATGATAAAAAGTTGAAGAGTCTTTTCCAGCATCACTGAAAAAACTGAATTCACGTGGCACCAATAGTCTGAGTACCACCTCTCACTCCTTGGAGAGCCTAGGGCTTGTCTGTTTTACAGGCTTTTGCATCTCTCAGGGAAGCTCCATCTCTCAGGGAAGCAAAAGCCCAATGTTCTCAAGTCTGGCAGTCTTAAATGTGTGGCAGTGGCCCGTGGAGACAGGCTCTAGGTATATCTGTCACTGCAGAACATGGTCATCATTATGTTACTTCCTCTTCTGGGGATCATGGCCAGAAAGTGAACCGATCTGCTGGCATTGGCCCAGACAGCATGCTCCCTGTGTAGGGAGCCTGCAGGCACCAACACAAATCTGGCAGGGCAGGCAAGCAGGTCTCAGCCTCCTTACGCCCTCTCATGGCCTTCTGCCACACAGCAACTTCAGCACACAAGCACCAGGCAGGGGGAGTGGATGTGCGTGCCAACTGGGATGGGGCCCACAATGCTAGGCCTGGCCACTAACAGTCAGTGAGAAGGCTGCTCAGGGTTCACTGACAGTGACAGTAAAACTGAAAGGGCATACCTTCAAATGATGGGGGTGGTTTCTCTGTGACCTACCAGGGACCTCTCCCTATGAGTAAGTTGTTGCTGCCACTGCCACCACAGCTGGTGGAAGGTACAGGCCACAGGGTACTGGCAGCATGAGAAATGCAGCCAAGAGGCCCAGGCTGCTGAAGTCTTCCACCAGTCTCACCTCATGAGGGGAAGTACCACTGCTGCCAACCACCTTCCCAGGGGTCCTGGATCACTGCCTCTCCCCAGAAGGCTGTCATTGACCGGGTAATACAGGTCCACCAATTTTGACTTGGGCATTTTATAAGAACATGAAATGGTCCCAATTCAGGTTCAGTGACCAACTTGTGATTCCTCTTCATGCAGAGGAGTGCCAGCATTTCCGCTCTTCCTTTCCCTGGGCTTCCGATCTCCATCTAGCTCTTCTGCTACCAGGAGTGGTTTTCCTGGTACTCTAGGCCCCAAATCTCTTGTCTTCCTGAGTGAGGGAACAGAACAAGCACTGCCACATGGCTCAGGAGGATGGGGGATACCAGCGCCTGTGTAGTGACAGAGGCCCAGGTCCTAACTGAGAATGGCATCTCAGTTTTCTTGCCTTGAGAAATGACACTTCAGCCCTGGTTTGGCTCCAGCAAGGAAGTGGAACTGGCTGCCATTTTTCACCCTCTGTAAACAGTGAGCTCCTAAGACTTGTATCATCCTACTTCTATGCTGGCAGTGGGCAGAAGGGCCTTTAGGTCAGGTGGTCAAGAGCGGCGGTGGGGGGGGGGGCGCAGAGGGAGCCTACTAGGATATCCTGATGACTGAAAGAAGCAAAATCTAGAAGCAGGGTCCAGAGAAGCTAACTTCCCTGGGTTCTTAGAGCTCTGGTTGGTGGCCAGAAAGGTGAACTGAATTTAGCCTCTTAGGGTGGTGGCAGCCTTGTTGATTCCTGGGGATAGGGCAGGGCCAAGCTGTGTGTGGGTGGTCCAAGCTGGGCTGCCCTCATCCGGTCCCAGGGACGCCCGCAGACAACTTCCCTTAACCTGGCTCTGCCTAGTGAGTCACCACACAACTGCTTCCTGTTCCCCACATGCCCTCATAGAGTCCTAGGAGATTAGACAAGGCTGCTGTCTCTTTTCCTGGGGTACCAGTGGGTCTTGGAGTGGGCAGGCTTAGACCGCTTAAAAAGAATGGAAGGCCAAAGAGGGCTCAGGAATCCACAGGCACTCTTCCATGGGTGTCTGTGTTTCCGGTCCTTTCTGAGTGGCTCTGTTTGTGTGTGTGTGTGTGTGTGTGTGTGTGTGTATGTGTGTGTGTGTGTTTAGCATTTGCCCTCCCAACTTTTCCAGATTTTACCCGTCAGATTCCTGGCAGCTGTGCACGGCGCCTGTGCCGGCCGTCACGTCCCATTCTGATCTCTGGGTCGCACGGTGAGAGAAGGACACAGGATGCGCAGGGAGTGAAAAAGTGATGTCGGTGGGGAGGGTGCCAAGTCCCCACTCACAGTCATGGGACACTTGGGGAGAAGAGGGAAGCATGCTGCTGTGGAGTTCAGAGGCCGGTAGTGAGATTTATTTTTGTTTGTATGAGTAAAAAGCTGCAGAAGCCTCTGGTGGGGGTGAGGGGGACACAATTGGAATGTTGGGATTCAGACAAACTGGTCCTGGCTTTGAGTCAAGTGTGCCGACCCGGAAGGAGAGTTCCATAAGAACCCTTCTGAATGTAGTGAAGCTTGGGCCGTGCTGGTCCTTGGACAGTACGCTAAGAAGCTGAGAAAAATGCAGGCACTCCAAATCAGACTGGCAGCAAATGAGATTTGTGGTAATAAGAACACTCATATAAAGTGTGTAAGAGAAAAAATAACAATTCTGTTTCTGGAAGGTGCTAAGTAATCGATGTTCTCTAAAGTATGAGAGCTTCCAGGAGCAAGGAGGCAGAGAACTGGGCAAGAGAGAATACACAATAATGCCTAAAGAGGAAGCTAATGGGCTTAGGTCTCCAGATAGGGCTCTTTTACAGGTTAAGTTCCTTCTTCTATACAGAAGATTTTATAATGCTGACCCACTGAAAATTGAGACACTGAGAATTACAAATAAAAGCAATGCAATCAGCTGACATGGAAGTTATGGAACCCAGAGAACTCAGATCATGAAGTAGGGCCAGACCAGGAAAAGGCCTTCTTGGGTCTTCCTTTGGCTTAGGAGCTCCACAGGCAGTGTGTTGCTTCATGCATCCCTGAGTCCCTCTGTCCAGAGAAACATCTTCACCAGAAAATAAAGGTTTATAACACAGCAAGTTTCTGTGTTCACCTTGTATGTGAAAGTACCTAGCTAAGTGCCTGATACGTGTATTAGCAATTCAACAAATATCAATTTCCTTTCTTCTTGCCCAACTCTCTTTCATTTTGTATGTATCCAGGAGAGTAACTATCTGAGGAAACCACTAGAAAACAAAACTGGGGAAGGGGAAGAGTGGGACACAGGACTACTAATTTCTTTTCTGACTCACACACAGTAGCCACGTGCAATGGTGAGTTACTCGAGAGGCTGAGGTGTGAGGATGGCTTGAACCTTGAAGTCTGGGGCCAGCTGGGCAATATAATGAGATTCTTTTTCTTAAAACAACAACAACAACAACAAAAAAAAACAAAACAAAAATTCATAGTACAATTGAATTGTACTATGGATTGAACCTAGGATGGTCTACAACTGAGCTGCAACACCAGCTTTTTTTTGGAGACAGGTCTCATTAAATTATCCAGGCTGGTTTTGAACTTGTGATCCCCCTGCCTCTGCCTAAGTCACTGGGATGACAGGTGTGTGTCACCATGCCCAGTGTCATGACTGATTTTTAAAAATTTATTTGTATTTTTTTGTGGTACTGTGGACTGAACCCAGAGTCTTGTGCATGCTAAGCAACTGTTCTCCCACTGAGTTATATCCCTAGTCCAGCAATTTTTATTTTATTTTTAAAAAATTTCTTCTTTTTTTTTATAGTTGTATATGGACACAATACCTTCATTTTATTTGCTTTTATTTTTATGTGGTGCCAGGGATCGAACCCAGGGCCTCACGCACGCTAGGCAAGTGCTCTGCCACTGAGCCACAACCCCGGCCCCAGATATTTGAGATAGGGTTTTACTATGCTGCCCAGGCTGGGCTTCACCGCTTGATCTTCCTGCCTCAGTTACCTGAGTAAGTGAGATTACAGATGTGTACCACTATGCCTGGCAATACTACTGATTTTTAAAAACTGTGGATGTAAATGAGAAATGAAAGCAAGCAAGCAAGCAAACAAACAAAAAACCAAAAAGAAAAAAACCTCAACAATTCCAATAGGAATAGTTCGTGAGATAACCATTGTCAATAACCAAAGGGAATAGTTAATGCTTTGGATATAGAAAGCAGGTAGAGCTTCCCCTGGGAGCAATAAGGTTATCGTCTTCATTTGGGGTGTTTTGCTAATGGAAAAACTGCTCCTTAGGTTTCCTTTTCTGGATGTCCCAAAGTACCACAGCTTAACACATACTTGCCTTATTTTAAAAATTATGACATTTTCAGGTTGTTTTATGAGGACTGATTGTATTTGCAAACTAGACTGTAAAGCGCTTCAGGAGAAATGTTTACTTTTCTTATAGTTTCTTTTTTTTTTTTTTAGTTGTAGATAAACACCATACCTTTATTTTATTTATTTATGTTTATGTGGTGCTAAGGATGGAACCCAGTGCCTCACACGTGCTAGACAAGTGCTCTACCACTGAGCCACAACCCCAGCCCTGTAGTTTCTTCTACAACAGAAATATAGCAAATAGAAATAGTATAAAGCTTGATGTATCATAGGAGCTCAATGACCTAACCCACACAGTCTTAGAGCTGAAGAGTTCTTTAAAGATAAACTTTAAAGATAAGCATTTTAATGGATAACTCTTTTTCTGAAAAAGATGAAGTTTGTCCTTTCCTGAGGAGTGAGAGTGGTAGAGCTAAGCATGATAACTTCTCTGCTTGCTCAAAGTAGCAGTCTAAGGTTGTTTCAATGGCCTGACCATTCTGTGGGAGGGCGGGACATTGGGGATGCTGCTGGAACCAGTGAGGTAGGAGCAGTTGGAGCAAACTGGAGGCCCAGCACCATATTGTGCGGAGAAGCTGGAGTAGGCTTGGGCGGTGCCCAGCTCCGCAGTCTGATATGCTTTCCTGCCCTAGCGTGAACGTGCCCCTGGCCTGGTAGTGTGCTGGCTCCACCCTGCCTCCGACAGCTAGGAGCCAGGGCTGAGTGTCTGCCTTCCGCTAGCTTCCATACAGGTGTGGGGGGCTCTGTGCATACCCCATTGTTCCATAATGGCCCCCCCAGCTGGCTGGCAGTGTGAATGGACTGTGGCTATATTTAGAGTGAAACTCCTGGGGCCACCACAAAGGAGTGACCGCATCTTCAGGAGGGTGGGTGGGCGGGAAGGGGACAGGAGAGCAAAGTTATTTTCAGAACACATGTCACTGCTGGCTACAGAGCAAGACTGTGGCCATAATGCAAAGGGAAACAATAGCTGTGGCCAGAGGAAGAGCCTGTTATGTTTCAGGTGGGATGTTTGCAACTGCTCAGGAAGCCTGACCCCGCCCGACAGCCGGACAGCAGCACAAATCACAGCAGTGCCTCATGGAGGCAGGGAGGAGGCAGGGGATTCACAGGGCCAGTATGAGGTGCCAAGAGGCCACGCCTCATGCCTGGAGGAGGATTTTCAGTGACTCTTTGGCTCTGGGGGCCTGGTTCGGAATGAAACACTTCTGACCAATTTCCCAGACAAACCATGCACCCTGCTCTGGTCTCTGGACACCTCCCAAGAATGGCAAAGGGAATGAGAAGAACTCAGGCGGAAAGCATCAAGGTGGGCAGGATGAACCTAATGTAAAGAGCTGTCTCAGGCAAAAAGGCAAAGCCTGAACTGAGTCACAGAGTGTGGCCTCAAAGCTCCTGGTGGGCGGACTAGCGCCCCCAGCATCCAGGGGCCTGCCTTGGTGCTACAGCTCCAGCTGCACAGGCCCCGAGAGCTCCCCACACCCCTTTTCTGACCTCCAGTCGGCCCCACTCACCAGCCTCTGTGCAACATCGGAAGCAGGGAGGGATAGGCTACGGAGGGAGGCCAGGCCTCACCTCCCCCAGCCCCACAGATGAGCTGAGGCCCAGGGGTCTAGGTGGGAGCAGGGAAATGGGGGTGTGGCTATGGCCCCAGATCTCACTTGGACTTTATAGCCATCCTGGGGGCCGGGGGGATTTTGTTCAACCCCATCTTCATATCCCCTTCCCCAAACATGTGTGGTTCCTGTTTTGCTGCATCTGTAAAAGGCGCTGGGAGTTGGGGACTTGCCTTACACCTCTCGGTTAACACCCTGGAGACTGATGGAGTTCAGAGTAGTGTAATTTACAGCCCATCTCTCCGATCTTAATTCACTCGATGCTCCTTTCTTCCTTATTGTATTAGTGTGACCTAGGTACCTGCCAACAATAATGGCCTCTCTAGCTAGGAGCCTCTCCCCCACTCCCAGGACAATTTATACCTTTTCCTTGGGATTTTCCCCCCTTAAATTAAACAAAAAGAGGAAAAATAGAGAAGGTTAACATGGGTTTGGAGTGCTGAAGCCCCGTGGTTCTGGGCAGGGAGCCAATGGCCCGAGGGCACACACATGTGCGTGCTCTCCCAGAAGGGCCTTCACCGGCCCTGTTTTACAGCCACCTCGGCACAGACTCCAGGGTTCACGCATATGGCCAGACAGATGTGTCTGGCTTACGTTCAAGGCTGGAAAATGAAGAATTATGGAAGAGAAGGGCCCCGGGCATTAAAGGGGGGGGGGAAGGGAAAGGGGGAATTTTTCCTCTGCTGAGAAATCCTCCTGTGGCTGAGAGGCTGGAGAAGGAGGTTGACAGGAGGCAGGTCCGCCAGCAGTGGTGCATGTGGGGCCTGTTCTTAAAGGGGCCACATCAGCTCACACTTTGCACACCCATAGCAGGCCTTGAAGATTGGGGACCGAGTAGCAAACAGGCCTCCTGGACAAAGCCATCCAGCAGCACTGCAAGTGAGGTCTTGTTAGACCTCCAATTATTCTAGTACTGCTCGTTGAGGGAGAAGCCAATCTGGACATGGTGTTCAGTAGATCACAGCAGCCATGTGCTTCTACATCCTCCTGTATTTCTCTCTCTTTTGCAATACTCGGGGTTGAATGCAGGGGCGCTCTACCACTGAGCTACATCCCCACCCCTTTTAACCTTTTGAGACAGGGCCTCGCTAAGTTGATGAGATTATCCTTATGAGGTTTATAAAGACTGACTTTTCTACTACATGGTATGATCTGGAATGTTATGTTTTCAGTCACTTCTGTGTCCCCCAGCCATCAGCATAGCCAATGCTCAATGCCATTTACTAAACTGAGCTGAAGACATGGTCCCCGATTCCAAGGAGCTCACAGTACAGTGAGGGAGACAAGTCCAGAAACAATTGTAATATGAGACGTGATAATAATTCCCACGAATGAAGTGTAAATCCATGCTACAGGAACACAGGACAGAGAGAGATGAATTCTTCCTGGGGGAAATCGGGAAAGGCCTCACTGGGCAGATGGTGTTTGAAGGAAGATAGAGGAATTAAAGGAGGAATAGAATTCCAACATGTAATGGGAAATGTACAGTAGAAAAAGGGTACTCTGGTTTGAAGGATAACATCAACCAAAACCCAAGAAAGTAGGAAAGGGCAGAGTGTATCTAGGGACAGTGAGAGGAGAGGGAGGTCAATGTCACTGTCCAGGCAAGAGAGTTTTAGTGACTGGACAGGTACTTCACACACACTGTCATTCATTCTGAGGACTCGTAGCAACTCTTGAGAGGTAAATGCTGTACCACTTTCATTTTATAGATGAGGAAACAGGTTCAGAGAAGTTAACTACTTTGCCCAATGTTATATGGCTAATAATGGCTTATGGGGATGTGGTACTGGGAGAAGAGTTGGGAGAAACACATTGGGAACAAATTAGAAAGCCTTAAATGTTGTAGGAAGGAATTAAGACTCTATTTTACTGGCCACACAAACACACTGATGATTCTTGAGGGGTGGGGGTAAGCTTTTGTGGAAAAGAGAATGATTCACAGGAGGCAGTAGGGTGAAACAAGAGCCTGTTCGTCAGACTGTGTACTACACAACTCTAGGAGGGGCTTTTCACAGACTGTGGCAATGTAGGGGTCTTGATTGCTACAGTCCAAGCAAGTCCCTCAATTATGACAGCACTGGCAATGGGAATAGGGAGAAGAGGAAGAAGTAAATGAGTGAAAGGACAGGATTTGATAAGACACTGGACAGGAAGGGTACAAAGCCAGGGTGGAGTGAGATGATGCTTTCCCTGCTATCATCTATAAAGTCATCTATGAGTATTTGCCAAACACCAATTCATCTTCCTGAGACTAGCCAAACCACCACAGATGTCTGGTAGAGGTATTGAACAGTTGATTCTGATGGGAGCAGGGACATGAATATAACTCAAGAAGGATGGAGCCTAACTGCTATTCATTTCCCTTCCTGGGGCAGGATGAACAGTCTAAGAGCAGACAAAGTGACTACTTGCATGTTATTTGTGGTAAGCACTTTAGGTGTAGTGTCTCATGTAGGCTTCACAGCAACACCAAGAGGTAGGTGCCATTACCACTTTCACTTTGAACATGAGAAAACAGACTTTGACAAGTAAAATAATTTGCCTGAAGTGACAAGGCTAGTTAAATGATGGAGCCTGAATTGTAGTTAGGTTTGCCTGACCACCCAGGGGAGAGGCAGTTGAAGAGAAGGCTGAAAACAAATATCCTTAGAGAGGTAAGGCAGAGTGGCTTAATGCTTCTCCATGCATACAACTTGCTTTTTATTTTATTTTTTTTTAAGATGCAGTTGGACATTTATTTATTTATTTTTATACTGTGCTAAGGATCAAACCTATGCCTTGCACGTACTAGGTGAGTGCTCTACAGCTGAGTCACAACCTCAGCCCCACAACTTGTTTTTAAAGAGGGAGCATGACTGGCTTTTTCCTATCTGCCCTGAACCCTAGACAAGGAGAAGTGGGTACACAGTGCAAGGGGACAGACCTGGGAAAGCCATAGAGAAAAACTTGCTCAAGTGAAGGTTTGGGTCCCTGAGAGGGCTGACAGTGGGGAAGTCCCTGCATGAAGATTAGGTAGTTTCTAGAGGGTGCAGAGAGTTCTTCCATTACGCTGCGAAATCAGATTGTAGTCTGTGACTGTGGCAACCTCTCCCAAGAAATGGTACTCTCCATGAGTATCTGGGTTTGGTGCAAAGGAACTCCAAAGCTCTGAAACTACACGAAAGATCCTGTAAGTTTGGGGTCACTGACAGAGCCTCATAGAGCAGGGTGGCGCTTATCAGATTCTCTGAGAAGACCCTGCTTCTGCCTTGAGTGAGACTCCAGCCACTAGGCATGCTATCATAATGTAGTGGTAGAGTAAGACAACAGGAGGTAGAGGTGGATACAAAGTAAGACCATTCCAGGATATAGGTTTGCGTGTCCCTATATCCTGCCTATATCTCTACTCAGGCCCTTTATAGTCACCATCCTGGGAACCACCATCCCCAGGTAGGCCCCACCTGGATCTTTTCTTGACGACGTTGCTGCTCAGCTATCTTCCTGGCTAGAGCCAGCTTCTTGGCTCGAAGTTCCCTGATGTCATCCTCGCCCCCACTGCCTTCGGCCTCTGAATCTTCCTCAAAGTCTTCAATCACCACGTCTTCCTCCTTTGGGTGGTGGGGCAGACCAGGGGAAAGAAGAGAATATGAGTCCACAACACTTACTGGATCCCCTGTCACTACTGCCATCCCCCACCCCATGCTGACTAGGATGATTCCTTATCAAGAGACCCATCATGTGTGCTTCCCTTGCTTGGGAAAAGGGGGATTTAGAGAAGCTATTGCACTTCCACTCAAACTGCTTCCTTTACACTCCAGGGTTCTTTCCGTACATAGATATCCCAGTCACAATTACACATATACACTTCCATGTTTGTACTCACACTCATAAGGGCACATCTTAGGCCTAATTTTCATTTTGAAAATCACAAATGATTTAAGAGGTAAATGATAGAGAAAGCTAAATTGCCCACTTTAAATCTAATTCATACTAGTGACTGCATAGGAATCGACTTGGGTTAATAGCTGGGAGTTGGGCGAGGAAGCTCCATTGCCTCAGACAGCATCAGGAGTAAATACTGTAGCTCAGCAGACCTTGCCCTGGTTTCTTTCTTTTTTTTTTTTTTTTTTTAATTAATTTATTTTTTTTATTGTTGGTTGCTCAAAACATTACATAGTTCTTGATATACCATATTTCACACTTTGATTCAAGTGGGTTATGAACTCCCATTTTTACCCCATATACAGATTGCAGAATCACATCCCTGGTTTCTTTTTAAGACCACAATCTGGTGGTGTAGGGACCTCTGGGGCCCTTTTACAGGAATGCACATGACAAGGCCTTGCTCAGCTGCCCTCCAGGACCTGAGCAGGGCAGAAGGTGGCTGGCTAACTTAAAGAGCCTCCTGCCAGACTTCCCCAGGGATGGCAACTCCCTGCTTGCAAACTCAGCACTGGCAGTCATTGCTCCCCGGGTGGTCCCGGCTCTATTCCTCCCTCTCTCACTTTTGGCCTTGGTCAGTAGAGAACATGCAGCTGCCCAAAAGAGCTTCCTTTGAGGGTCAGGGTTAGCAGGGGTAGAGGGTGAGTGATTCAATAAATCTGACAATGTAATGCTAGTAACTGCATCGACAGCTACCATTTGCTCAGTGCTTCTTACTGGCCAGGTACTGGGATAAGCATTTTTTAATGCATTGAGTCATTTAATCCTTACAATGGCCTGTGAAATAGAAGTGATTAACATCCCTATTTTATAAATGAACAAACCAAAGTTTAGAGTTAAACAACCTACTCAAGATCACACAGGTAGCACGTGGCAAAGCTGGGATTCAATCCCAAGAGAAAAAAACAAAATCAAAAAACCAACAAGCAAAAAAACTCAAGTGAGCTTGGCTCCAAAGTCTGTGCTTGTACTACTCATAATGAGCAATCCAAAGGGCTGGGGGGCTGGCCCAAATCCAGCCCTTAGTGGCTCAGCTGTGTCAGGCCTGGCCCTCTTCAGTACAGACTGCTCTCTCCTTTCCTCTAACTGGGATTCTCTTGACAGAAGGTGGTTATAAAGCATGTGGGTAGTTAGGTGATGGGGGAGCAGGGTCTGGGAAGATGCGTGACTTGGTAGCATCCTTAAGGAACTAGAGTTTATTCTGTTCATGAAGGATATCTAAAGAAACATCTCTCACACTTCTCCTCATCAGCTTCAGTGACTCAGTCTGGCAGTTTGGAGAGATAAGATCAGAGGATGGAGTTGGGAGTATAGTGTAAGCCTATAATCCCAGCAACTTTGGAGGCTGAGGCAGGAGAATTGCGAGTTTGAGGCCAGCCTCAGCCATTTAAGGAGGCCCTGAGCAACTTAGCAAGACCCCACCTCAAAAAATTAAAAAGAGCTGGGGATGTAGCACCCTGGGTTCAATCCTCTCCAAAAAAGATCTAAAGATGGGGCTAAAACTGCCACTGTGTTAGAAGGTCTCAGGGGTCTGGGGTATTGTCCATAGTCCCCACTCATTTGTTAACCCTTGGCCACAGGAAGGAGGAAGACTGTATATTCACTTCCTTGTTCACAGAGTTAACCTGGATAGGAGCAAGTGGAACAGGATGTCCACTGGGCACCTGGGGGAATAGTGCCCTTGCCTGCTCTGACTGGGGATGCACAGGATTATCATGGGCCTGGAGGGAACTGGACTGAGGTCAAGGGAGGGTCAGAGAAGCTTGTCTGAGGTTTGCTCAGCTCTCATAGCAAACGAGGAAGTGCAGGGTTATGAAATTACACAGACTAGGGTAAGCAGGGTTTCCCAGGGGCCACTAACATAAAGGAACCCAGGAGGCTCGTGGGAAAAGGAAGAAGTGGGCAGCCTGGCGTGACTTACAACCTTTGTCTGGTCAATAAGCATCAGAAGGAGAGAGTGAGTGTGTGTGGCATAGCTAAGACCTGGGACCAGTGAGCTAGTCTGCTCCCTGTAAGAGGAGAGCAGGCCCTGGGTTTGGAGTGAGATGAGAGCTGGCCTCACCCTCCACTGCCTGCCTTGGCCTTCAAGTGTGGGTGAAATACTGGACTGAAGTGTCCTCCCATTCCCCCATGCTTCCCACACAGTGTCCAGGGCTTCGGTGGCACTGCTCTGCTGGCCTACAGCTTGGACACCCCAATGGCTTTAGCAACTCCACTGTCTCCTCCCATGCTGACAGCTCATTCTTTCCCATTATTTCCTACCCAGGTTTCATCTGGTGAGTCTGAAATCATGGGCTCAGCTATATCCCTGGAACCACCTCTATCCTGGAAGCTGAGCCCTGTGTCATCAGGGGTGGGGTGGGTTCTCTAGCGATTCTAATGAAGTCAGTCCAAGACTCTGCTGCTCTGAAGACTCTGTTCCAAAGGTGGCCACTCTATCACTGCCTCACATCCCAAACGACAGCTTCCAGCTGACATCTGGCTTCCTTGGCCTGTTACTGATTTCATCCCTGCACCCCGCCCTTCTCCACCAGGCGCTTGAGACTGCTGCGGGCCAAATGACTGTGTTGGCCTATGTGTGACCTGGCCTCTGGCTAGAATCGCTTCCGTCCCTTCTATCAGTCCCATGTTTCTTCCCACCTAGGTGCCCCTGTCTTTAACACAGTGGGGTAAAAGAAGGAAAGAGTGAACTTTAGGCAAACATGAGGTGTGTGCGCACACACCCAAAGTTACCCACACCCAGACACACAGCAGGGAGGCTGGCAGTGATGCTAATCGCACACATGCTCTGACACTGCTACACACTCACATTTACTCAAATCCCACAGTCAGCAGGAGAGCTGGCAGCAAGTGTTCGCTTAAACTGACACACAAACGGAGCACACACACAGACCCACGTCAACAAGTCAACAATCATTCCCAGAAAGACACATACATGCACAGCAGGGCAACTGCCAGTGAGGTGTGCAGAAGCAATTACACAGGCTAACACACACACACACACACACACACACACACACACACAGGTCTGGAGTGAAGCAAGGGCTACAGGAACAACCAAGGGCAAACAAACAAGAGGAGAATTCCTTAATCACATCAGGATGTGCAGGAGGGAGGGAGGGAGGGAGGGCAACTGGGGGAGGGGGTGATTTTCCACATGGGGCCAGCAATGTCAGCTCTTCCTGTACGTGTGTGCAAGAGGCTGGAGCTCAGTCCTGTGCTGCGCTGAGCAATGCACATCTATAAACTTGATCCTCAGCCTGAACCCTAACCCCCCCCCAACTCCCCTTCCTAAGCCTCCAGAGCTGCACATTATTAAACTCTTTCTTTCTTTTCCTCCCTTCTCCTCCAATGCAACATTAAAAAGAAGCATCTGGAACTTGTAGCAGAGTGAGATGGAGGCACTGGGGTGGACTGGCAGGAAGGGGCACCAGCAGAGTGCACTCTTGAGAAGCTTGCTGTCATGGTCAGCACAGACATGGCTCTGAGGTTATAAATAACCCCCAGTAGAAGCAGTCATGGGCAGGGGGAGGGGAGCCTTCCCTCTGCCACAGCGGGCTCTTCCCGCACAGTACCTCATCTTCCAGTTGTTTTCCCTCTTGGCTTCCCATTTCCTTTCCCATGGTGTCTGGGACGGGTGCCACTGACACATATTTTCCACCCTTGAATGCCAGCAGAGGCTCTTCTTGTCCACAAAGGGCTTCCAGAAAATACTTCAGTACTGTGACCCTTTTGCAGTCGGCTGCAATAACCTACAGGGCAAGAGGGAGAGAAGAAAAACAGCATTTTCTAAAAGGGAAGATGAGGATGAGAGACATAGTTGGTTGCATGGGGCACATGTCAAAGTAACTGGGAAAGAAGGCAGAGTTAGTGAGCAGGAACGTGCATGTGCATGTGTAAAGGAGGGGAGTGAGGGCCAAGGACCAAGGTCTTCTGAAGGAAGGAAGTTGCCACAGTCTTCTTAGGTCACCCCTGGGGCAGCAGACAACCCCAGGACCAATGCCAGGTGCCCTTGGGGCTTGTACATTTCTTTTACTAAAGTCCTGATATAAAAATAAGAATAAATTAAATTCTTCTAAATTTGGAATGTATTCAGTGGAAGGAGTGAAGTACAGAACACTGGCTTTCATAGAACACCACTTTCTGCCCCCCCCCCCCATTGCCCCTCTTCAGTCTCCCTCCATGAGAACTTGCAGTCCAAGTACAAAAGGAACTATGAGGACTTTCTTGGCTTTTTCATTTCAACCAGGTCACTTTGAGATCCCCCTGTTAGGTTCCTGCCCCACCTCAGAGCTTCTCATGCTCAAGAGACTGGGGTTAGTAGGATATGGTCTGGAGGAAGAGGACATGGTCTGGAGGAAGATTATAGGCAGAGAAGATGACAGTGTTTTACCAAAGCCCTGCCCTCCAGGGTTCATGCCAGTTGCTCCCACGTGGCTTCATCAGCACACAGTCAGTGCTGTCAGAGAAGCTGGGGCTGATTTAGTGGAGATGAAATTTATTATATTGAGCAATCATCAAATTTGTCAGCATCTCAGATGAAGTGTCCACAGTCACCCAATCTGGGGTCCTCTCTGCAAGAATATATATGCATGCCCTCACCACCAACCTGCCTGTGTTGCCTGTGCTCCACTCCATTCTTGCACACTGGTGCCCTTCTCTTCCTCTCTGGCCTCTGGGGTCCCCTCTTCCCTGCTGGCAGGGTGCTCACCAAGGGGGAGAGGGCCCTGTTTGATGTGCAGCTCAGAAGCCAAGGGCTGTTCCACACCGGAAACATGCTACAGGGGCCAGATATGCCACAGGGGGAAGCCCTTATCCTCAGTGACTCCAGTCTACACTGAATGCTGGGTCCCCCCTTTAATGCCTCCTCATTTCTGAATGTGAAAGGGACTGGTATATTTGCATTACGCACTGAAGGGCTAATGTGGATACTATTACTTCCCTCCTCAGAACAGCAACCTCTCTGGTGGCTAAGACTACATTTCATTCCACATTGTCAGGGGTTGTATGATCAAGCTGGAGCACAGCAGGCTCACAGTAAAGATGATAGGCATAGGGAAACTTGGCTGGGTACTTCAGGGAATAGATGAAGGAGGCACAATCCAGGTCCTCTAGGAAATGGTGGAAATGAGCACTGCTCTACCATGTGGCTGGCCAGGTAAAGTGCAGCACACAGTTACCTGTGTGCTCTATGACTGTTTTCTGCCATCTTCTTCCCTGTCTAGGCACCCCTCACCAATGGCCCTGTTGAGGCTGAAATTCCAGGCTAAGTATCTTTGTCATCCACCTGAGAGGCTGACCTAAAAGTTCTTGGCTTCCCAGAGGAGGCTTAGAAAAAGGTGAGCCTCTCGAGCTGGGGGGTGCCTAGTCCTAGCTTACTTCCTTGAAAAAGGAAGGAAGCCTGTCTTGGGCCAGGGCAGGTAACCATGACTCTATCGCGTGTATTCAAACATGTGATGAGGGAGGCTAGAAATACAGAAGCAGGGGCTAAAAGGCATTAAAGAACAGAGCTGAAATGAGTAATAGCCTGGCAGGCAGCACGCACAGTGGCCTCCCTGCATCCCCAGCCTCTCACTTGCAGAGGAAACTTCTGCATTTCCACAAGGCTGCCAGTTTCCTCTCTGTGGTCTAATTTTAACCACCTTGTCGTTACAGTGTGTGTCAGCCACCTGACCCCACTCTGACCTATGACCTTATGCCCTAGCTACTGCTTGCACTATGCAGAATTATGTAATGGGTCCAGGACTTTCCTTTTTGGCATGAGGCTGCTGCCACTGAATGGAGAGGAGGTGGAGTGTACAGTTGAGAAGAGGACAAAGAAACTAGTGCTGATACTTGGCTCACCTGTGTGGTGAGAGGCCCACAGGTAAAGTGCAGCACACTCTGCTGAGTCTACAGCAGAAGCCTAAGAATAGTGTGCCATGGATGTGTGCCTGAACAGGTGGTCAAGAGCACTACTGCTAGGGCATGGGTTGGATGGTATACTGAATGGCACAGGAAGAAAGTGATTCCTGGCCAACAGGGAGAAAGGCCATAAGTGCGGACGTGGGACTCCTGGAGATGGGGATTTCCAGGGCACAGCAGGACCCAGGGATACAGACATCCTGAGCTTGCCTGCAGCACATCCTCAGAGGATCAGTGGGAATTGTCCATCACATGAGCAAAAAGGAATTCTCCACCTACAGTCCCAACCAGTATTCAGTTCCATGTCTTTCAGAAAGAAGCTGGTTTCCTTGGGGTTTCTGTTCTTCCTCTAGGGCAGGGACATGCAAGGCTGATTGACAAAAGGGCTTTGATCAATTAGGGTCTCTGAGATAAAGATAAGGAACCTACCTGTTTGGAGAGAGAAGTCTTTTTTATGAACATCCTCTCTCCTTTGCAATTCAACCAGCAGGGAGAACAGCCAAAGTTGTGCACAGTCTCCTTAGGTTTATAAAATATACCACGGTACTGAGAAATGCAGAGTTCATGATATTTGGCAGACAGGGAAGCTGAGAGGCAGAATGACTAGGGTTTGCCTAGGGACACTGGGAAGCCTTCTATCTCCTGCCCATTAGCCTGTTTGCAAATACATTCTGCTTTAAGGTAGAAGGAATAAGCCTAGAGGGGGAGAAGACTATAGCTCTCTTGGCCCTGGAGTTCTATAGAAAGCTTATGGGAATATTCTCCCACTCAAAGCCTTGAAACAACAATAACAGAAGAAACAAAACCAGTTTAATATGGCTAAAAGGGATATCATGATGGAGGAAGCCTTTGAAACTACCTATATAAAGAAAACTCTAGAGCGGGGGTTGTAGCTAGCTTGGTAGAGCGTTTGCCTTGCATGTGTGAGGCACTAGGTTCGATCCACAGCACCACATAAAAACAAATAAATAAAATAAAGGTATTGTGTCTGTCTACCAAAAAAAAAAAAAAAAGAAAAAAAGAAAAAAGAAAAAAAGAAAACGCCAAGATTATCTTTGCTTGGTTCAGGAGGACTTCCTTGTAGGGGAGGGGTTAAAGCTAGGTTTTCTGTTTGGAGAGAAAGGAGTCCAGATGAAGACTACGACATAATTCCCACAATAATTCTGTTCATGAGCACATTTTCCCATTCTATATCAATGAAAAGCAGAGAATGTAAATGATATGTACATCACAGCTTGAGCAAACTAGAGAGAAGAAAAAGAGCTGGGCAGGAACAGATTCCTCTTGGTCTGTGACAAGCAGAGGTGGACTGGGGCTAGAGGTGCTTTGGTAAAGGGGTGCTGGAGAAAACTCTGGGAATCTCAGTGTACCTTTCCAGTGGCAGTCCTGGCCCCTCTAGAGGAACCATTCCATCTTTGAAAAGAAAACTGGCTTTTGGTTAAGGAAGAGCAGAAAGAAAGGCACCCTAAGAAAGTCCCTTTCTGTTCCCTTGAAGATTGTCTGAGGCAGCTTGCCCCATCAGCAGGAACTGAAACCTCAAGCTTCGAGGCTCCAGTTATCACCCCAGTTGGGTCCACACGCAAAGAACCAAGCAGAAAGGAAAACTGAAAGTCTGATGTGGAGAGGAGATAGTGGCACCATCCTGTCCTAGACTCAGTTCCTTAGAGAGAGATAAGCAGACCATAGGTAAGTGGGGGCTATGGCTAAGAGGAAGGATAGGTCCTCAGAAAAGAAGAAAGAAACCTCCAGGTTGAGAGGAGAAGACTGGCCTACTGGTCTGAGGTATCTTAGGTGGGGAGGTAGTTGAGAAAATAAGAATGGTATTCTTTGAAAACTTTTTTTTTGACTCTCTTCAGTCACACAATAGGGGTAGAAATGAAAAGGGAGAAACAGAATAGGAGACCTATTCTGCCTTATGGAAGGTGGGGGAATGTGTGAGTGAAAAAGAACTAAGCATCAGGTATCACATACTGATGCACACTGAGTTGCAAGACTGAGTTATCTTACAGCAGTCTCTGGAAGGGAGGAAAACCCCAGACACAGCCAGGAGAAAATGAGGAGGGGTTGAGAAGTGAACCAGGCCCCTGGATGCGAGTTCTAGGGAATGAGGGACTCATGTCATTTTTATTGGGTCCCTGCTTTCTTTCTCAACAGGCCTTTTGGAAAGCATAAGTACAACAGCAGTTAGTCATTTGATAAGACTTCTTTTGCTGAACTTTTGGTTTGGGGGAATCAGAATCAGGCAGGTTCCCCACCCATCCCTGGGTCTTTTTGTTTATTTTTTATTTTTTTAGTTGTAGATGGACACAATATCTTTATTTATTTATTTTCATGTGGTACTGAGGATCAAACCCAGTACTTCATGCATACTAGGCAAGCGCTCACCACTAAGCCACAACTCTAGCCCTTTTCCTGGTCTTAAAAGTCCAGTTTGCTGCTGCTTCTCAGTTAAAAGAGAAAAATCACATGGGTTTTCCCCACAAACTCAAGTTTACAGGTTGTTTTTCTTGTTTCTTTAAATGCAGCCAATTATTCTCACATTTGTTGAAGCCTTCAATCAAAGTTTATAGCTTGTTAATTTTACAGAATGTCCTTAGAGCAAATAAGATGCAGACAGGAAAGTGAAGTCTTGCTGAGATTATTAAGAAACCTTAAAATAGCCTCCAAATCCACCACCAAGGCTGGTAAGCACAGGCTGCTTGGCTGGCTTCTGAGGTCAATTAGCAATGGGTTAATTACCATCTTTAATGAGCCAAGCCTGCAGGACTGACTATAAGAAATTTAACTTAGACTAATGTGTTTCCACAAACCAAAAACCTCCAGCTATGCAAGACTTACCCTTACAAGAGACTAAAGGGTGGGGAAGCACAATTCTGTAGCAGCCAAGGGTGGGTCGGCCTGAGATGGGTCTGCCAATGAGAGTTCAGACACAAGAAATAAAGAATACCACACAGGGAATCCTCTGGAGCTGAGAAGACAGAGGAAATGGTTTATTCACATTCCTAGGGGGAGGGACTTCCTGGCAGGGAGCAGACTCCAGAGGCTGGAGGGAAACTGGCCACAAGGATTCACAATCACTCTGAAGCAGTAGTGTGGGACAGGGAAACAGACACTCATAGCCTACCTGAATCCGAACAAGCTGGTTAAGAAGATGGGAGAGGAAGGAAGAACCTGTGCTGATCCTGAAGAGGACAGAGGGGAAAAAAATACATGGGTCCTGTATTGGAAGCATCTCTTGATTATCCCAGGGCACACTGTCCCAAGGATATGCTCAGATAATCCTTCACTTTTTCCTATCCCTGCTGGCATGGTTTCTATGTGAGGCACCAAGCATAACTACTTCCTCAGTCACTGTGATCTTGATGTCCTGAACCAGCCCTCCCCAGTCCTATGATAGGTCTATGCCAGCTAAGGGATCAATAGGTTACAAGATCAAATGCTGTCAACTCACAGCAGCCCTATCATTATATCCTGGGGTCTCATCAGTTTTCTTCTTACAGGAGGCAATGTGGCCCAGCACAGATGCCTGCTCTGTGTGGCAAACACCCTCCCTGCAAACCATATCACCACACAATAGTAAGTCTCCTAAAGAGGAGTAGGTGGAAGACAGCAAATGGTTTGGTGGGAAGACTTGGTGGTGGTAAGGCTGCTCCAATAGTGTTTATTGGAGTAAATTCCAAAAGGTACAGGTGTTTTGCTATTGGGAAGCGGACTGTATTTATACTGGAGGCTGGGCTAGGGGAACAGAAGTTTTTTGGAGCATACTTGTAGCAAGGAGAAAAATATGGTAGAAAAAATGGGTCCATCTTCTCAGGAGGTAAGACAGGAGATTAAGAGTTTGCACTTCATAGTTGGACAGACCTCATCTTAACTGTCACTTCTTAGCTGTCTGTTCATAGACAAGCTACTTAACCTCTAAGAACCTCTGTTTGTTCAAGATGTGTATGAGGTTAACTCTTAAGATAAATTTATTTTTTAATGTATATTTTTATGAATTTATTTATTTTTATGTGGTGCTGAGGATCAAACCAGTGCCTCACCCATGCTAGCCAAGCACTACCACTGAGCTAGAGCTACCCAGCCCCAAGATAAATCTCTTTTGAGAGAGAATGCATATCAAATATTTAGCCAGATGTCTGGGCCCAGTAAGTGCTCAAGAAATGAGTGGTTGGTATTTTTATCTCTCTCTCTACTTCATTCTGCTCAGAGGTGGGAAGGGCACTCTGCCTCACACCACCAATAGGTTTGGATGCCAGACACAAAGTGGGAAGCATAGGGCTGGCACACAGCCTAGGGCTGGGGAGTGATATGGAATGCTCACCTGGCTGTTCAAACTGCTGAAATAATTTATTCAAGGCTGAGGTACAAGACTTAGGTTACTGGGTAGGCCAAATGAAGGGAAGGCCTAGTTCCTCTCCAGCAGATCCTTTCTCTACCCTAGGATTTAACCATAGGCTCATGTGCCCTCTACAGAACCCTGGAGAAATGAAGCATGCCACTAATACATAGTATCAGGAATAAAGCGCTGTAGTAAATAACAACTGCCTTGTCCAATGACCCTTCAGAGTCATGGTGGTAGCAATGCCTTTGTTAATGCTACCTCCCTTAAGTAAGACCCAGTGGATTCCTTGCTTCAGGTATCCCAAGTATGACAGTAGGCTGAGAACATCACCACTTAGTATACACCTAAATTTCCCGAGCTTGGACATTGTGGAAAGAAAGGTAGGAGTCTGGCTTTCCCTGGGAAGAGTGAAGCTTGCTTGCTTTTCTTGAACTGTTCCCCCATGGAAAGAAACTATTTTCTTAGAGTTCTGCCTGAGCTCTGGTGTTCCAGCAAGGTGCATTCTCAATAGCAAGGGTGCTGCAGAGAGCAAGCTATAGGCAGCAGTAGCTTGGGCTGCAGTCCAATCCTGCTTCCCCTGCGGAGTGCACTGAGAGCAACCACCCACATTGGCAGGGTCTAGGGCGGATACTGGCACTGCCAACACAAGCCTTTCAGGTCTGGCTGGCTTTAGCTGCTCTGAAACCTGGAACACAGGCGCTGGGGCCCTCACTTACTGAACCAGCAGGGGAGGCTACAAGCTCAGCCCCTGGGGATGAAAGTCCTCCGTCTGTCTCAGTCTGTGAATATCCGCACACAAGCCTGTTTCTACACTGCCAGTTCGTTCTGGGCCAGGAACACTGAATCTCACTCCGGCTCTAGTCACTCTGAGCCACATTCTTATTTGTCTTACAGACAGGCCTAGAAGGCCATCCCTTAGGCTTCTTCATCAAATTTGTTCCTAGTTTTATTTATTCTCTGTGGGGAGAGAGTGCCCTTTCTGAGACATCTGTAGCAATCAACATACTTAGTCAAAATTCAATTCAGCAAATATTTTCTAAGTGCCTACTATGTATATGAAGCACTGTTCTGAACCTGGGGATTCAGCAGAGAGCAAAGACAAAGTCCCTGTTCCTGTAGGGGCAGGTTTACGCTCATCAAAAGATTACACTAGATCAAAAGATGCCCTGTATCAAGAGAGAAATGCATGCCCATCCTCCATTACCTATAGCACTCATGAAGGCAGAATTCTCATTCCTTTTCCCTTAAGGAAGGAGGAGGAAAAGACAGCCACAAGGAGAAGAAAAGCTCCTTGCAGAGACCATGCATGCTGCTCCTTTATACTTCCCAGGCTGATGAATCCTGAGGATGTCAAGATGGAGCCTTGCCTGGGGCTCAGTCTTGCTCATAGGAATCCTGACTTCTGGTCTCTTCTCAGTGCTTTCCACACTTTGTGCAGCTCTCCTCCCTCCAAACCCTCAGCCCCAGGACCTCCCCACAGGTCACCACTGTACTGTGATTACTTCTTAACCTTTGACTCAAGGCCCCAGGTAACCCTGTCTGCTATTCCCCTGCAGGCCATTTGCTTCCTCTGGAACCTCAGATGATTCCCCCAGCCTACAGAAACTTTGCTTTTATGCAATCAATTCATTCCCTCACCTTCCTTTAAGCTTGACAGAAAGTCTTTCTTTTCAAGAAGCTAGTTAGCCTTTGTCTAGCCTACCAGATTGCTATCCACAAATCTTTCCTAAGGACCTACCATGAGACAGGGACTATGTTAAACATCCTGGGAAGAGCTGGGGACATAGCTCAGTTGGTAGAGTGCTTGTCTCACATGCACAAGGCCCTGGGTTCAATCCCCAGCACCACACACACAAAAAAGAAAAAAATAAAAGAACAAAACAAAACAAAAAACCCCATCCTGGTTATACAAGACAGAACAAGACTGACATAGTCCTTAACTTCATAGGATTTTCAATCCAATGATGGAGTCCACAGAAACTTGACAACTGCAGATTGTTTCTTTAGTACCCAGGGGTGAGGCCTACATTTTGTTCATCTCCTTTGACTCCATTAACAGCCCTCAACATCTATATTATTCATAGCTATGATATGATGATATGAGCTTCCTTGACCTGGGTAGAACGGGGTCTTAATCATTCCAACCCTCAAAAGAACAGATTCTTCTTCTTCTTCTTCTTCTTTTTTTTTTAAAAAAAGCATGCTAGGGTACCAGGGCTTTGCATTTGCTAGGCAAGTGCTCTACCACTGAACCACAGCCTCAGCCTAACAAGAGATCATCTACCAGTGATCCAATACTTTCTTGAATAATTCAGGTGGAGAAGATTCAACACCCTGGGGAATACTAAGCAATTATTTTTATCTACACAGAAAGATTTTTTTCTTTGAAGATTGAACCAAAGAGTGTTCTGCCTTTGAGCCACATTCCAAGCCCTTATCTATTTATTTATTATTAATTTATTTATTTACAGTTGTAGTTGGACACAATACCTTTAATTATTTATTTTTATGTGGTGCTGAGGATTGAACCCAGCACCTCGCACGTGCTAGGCAGGTGGCTCTACCGCTGAGCCACAATCCCAGCCCCCAAGTTCTTATTTTTTTAAATTTTATTTTGAAACAGGGTCTTGCTCAGTTGCCCAGGCTGACCTTGAACTGGCAATCCTCTTGCCTCAGCCTCCTGAGTTGTTGGGATCACAGGCATGTGTCACCATGTGCTCTGTTACTGTCTTGATTCTACAATGTGCTTCATTTTCTAGTTGGATGGAGCCCATTCTACTTTTGGACTCTTCTAAGTGGTAGTAATGCCTCTCTCTCTTTTTTAATATTTTGTTGCTATTGTTGTTAGACCTTTATTTAATTTATTTATTTATATGTGGTGCTGAGAATCGAACCCAGTGCCTCACGTATGTCAGGCCAGCACTCTACCACTGAGCCACAACCCCAGCCCCAGAAATGTCTTATCTTTTTCAAGTCCAAAAATATGCCTCCTAATGCTTCTAATTCTGTTCTCAGGGGCCCCATATAAACTTTAATGCTGCTTCTACCTGACTTGACTCAAATTACTTGATATTTGCCATCACACCCTCTCTAGGCTAAAGAGTCCCATTTCTCACTACTCCTCACTTCAGTTGTCTCAAGTTTCTGCTTATTCTTCCACTAAGACTAAAAAGTCTCCTAAAGTGATTATGTGCCCACATGTGACCTGGCAGCAGAGAATAGAGTGGAACACCACCTCCCTTGTTTTGAATACCTTAATTCTATGGATAGACTAAATGGCATTACTTTTGCTGTTCACCATCTTGCTCCTGACAAGTTGTAAGCTTCTATCAATAAACCCCAAAATTATTTTTACATATGTGACTAAATTGTCTCTCCCCAAATGAGCACAAGTCCTTCCCTAACTATTCCCCAAGGTCTCTCTGTCCTTTTAACTGTGTTGCATGCTCATTGCTAGGTGTGGTTGATTTTCTGGACAAGGACATTATTTTACTTGATTCTTCTTTGATTTTGTCTTGTCATATACCATTGCAGCCTATCAAGAACTCTTTTTTTTGGGCTGGGGATGTGGCTCAAGCGGTAGCGTGCTCGCCTGGCATGCGTGCGTCCCGGGTTCAATCCTCAGCACCACATACAAAAAACAAAGATGGTGTGTCCGCTGAAAACTAAAAAATAAATATTAAAAATTTCTCTCTCTCTCTCTAAAAAAAAAAAAAAAAAAACTTTTTTTTTTTTTGTATTGAGAAATGAACTCAGGGGTGCATAACAACTAAATCAACAACCAAGCTATATCCCCAGCCCTTTTTAAAAATTTTAAATTTTGAGACAGGGTCTTAGGGCCTTGGTAGGTTGCTGAGTGTGGTCCCAAACTTGCAATCCTCCTGCTCAACCTCCAGAGTCACTGGGATTACAGCCTCAGCATAAATTACTGTACCCAGTTATCAAGAACTCTTTGTATCCTAAATTTGTCATTTGAGAGGGTACTCTCCTCATATCACGCTAACTTTATCTTCTTTATGCTTCTCAATATCTCTCCCCCACTAATATGCTACTTTTCCCCCTAAGTAAGATTCTTAAAAGCAGATACTGTGCGTGTAGTGTATTCAAGTAAAACTTACCTGCAGTATCTAACATACACTATGGGTACTTGCACAACATGGATGGGCTGATCATGGCAAGCAGATGGCAGCCTTAGGACAATTCCAGAGGACATCACGGAGAGATTACACTCACACTGTATATTATGTGAACTATGCTCCTTGAAATTATGCAAAACAGCCCCCTGGGCAGATTCAGAGGTGTTATTTCTGCTAGGTACTGCTTCTCAAGGAGATTCAGACTCACTAAGGGATAGGTGTTCTCTTTAGAGGGCTTCCTATAGAATTTTCAAATTTGAAATAAAACATCAAAAGAAACCAAGCTCCAGCACGTTGGGGCTTATCCTAACAGGAAGCTATTGCCCCAGGTCAAGATACAATGTACCTTCACATGAGGTGCACCTTAATGCTAGTCAAAAACAAGGGCTTTTTTTTTTTTTTTTTTTTTTTTTTTTGGTTACTGGGGATTGAACTCAGGGTCTTGAGCATGCTACCACTAAGCTATATCCCTCATGAACTCCTAACTTGTATGACCTTGGGCAAATTACTGAATCTTGCCTACAAAATGCTGATAATTCTGAAGATCTCTTTCCATTTCTTCTTTTAAAAATAACCCAATTAATAAATGGGTAAAGGAACTAAATAGACACTTCTGAAAAGAAGAAATACAAATGGTCAACAATATATATAAAAAATGTTCAACATCTCTAGCAATTAAGAGAAATGGAAATTAAAATTACACTGAGATTTCATCTCACTCCAGTCAGAATGGCAATTACCAAGAACAAATAACAACAAATGTTGGTGAGGATGTGGGGGAAAGGGGACACTCATATATTGCTGGTGGGACTGCAAATTGGTGTAAGCACACGGAGACTGGTATGGAGATTCCTCAAAAAACTAGGAATGGAACCACCATTTGACCCAGTTATCCACTTCTTGGTATATATAAATTTTAAAGTATTTAAAATTAGCCAATCCTAAAAAACCCAAAGGCCGAATGTTTTCTGATATGTGGAAGCTAAACCCCAGCAAAGCGGGCAGAGAGAATAGAAGTTCAGTGGAGTAGACAAAGGGGGATTGAGGAACGGGACAAGGGATGAGAAAAGGAAAGACAGTGAAATGAATCTGACATAACTTTCCTATGTACATATATGAATATACCACAGTGAATCTCACCAAAAAATTAATTTTAAAAAATAACTATGGGTAGGGCTGGGGTTGTGGCTCATTGGTAGAGCACTTGCCTAACATGTGCGAGGCCCTGGGTTCACTCCTCAGCACCACATAAAAATAAATAAAGGTATTATGTCCAACTACAAACAAACAAACAAACAAACAAAAAACTATGGGTAAATGGCAGAAAGATTTAATAGAGGGAAGGGAGTGGAGGATGGAGAAAGGGAAGCAGAAGGAAAGGTACTACTGAATTAGACTGAATTAAAACAAGACATATTCCATGTTTTTATAATTACGTCAAAATGGATTCTACTGTCCTATATAACTAAAAGTAACCAATAAAAAAGTATTGTAAATCAATAGTAATTTATAATTATATCTATTTATAGGTTTTGATTTACAAATGCAATGTAAAAATTCCGTCAAGCTAATTAACATCCATCATCTCAAAATTCTTATTTTTTGTGATCAGAACATCTGAAATGCACTGTCTTCTTTTGGCAGGGGATGGGGCTCTGGGAATTGAACCCAGGAGTGGTTTACTACCAAGCTACACCTCCAGATATTTTTATATATTTTTTTGAGACAGGGTCTCACTAAGTTGACCAGGCTGGCCTTGAACTTGTGATCCTCCTGACTTAGACTCACAAGTTGCTGGAATTATAGGTATGTTTCACCGATACTGGCAAAATGTATGCTTTGTAATTTTGAAATGTACACTACACTTATTAACTGTACTCACCATGCAGTTCAATAGGTCATAAACATAACCCTGCAAATGTCTTCTTCCTCATGCCTGAGACTTTGTACTCTTTGATAGTTGCCTTATTCCACTCAGTCTCCACCCACTGACAACTATCATTCTACTCTCTGCTTCTATTAGTTCAATTGTTTTAGGTTCCACATATAAGTGAGAACATGTGGTATTTGTCTTTCTATGTCTGGCTTATTTCACTTAAAACATTCTCCAATTCCAACCATGTGATAGCAAATAACAGAATTTTCTTCTTTTCAAAGACCCAATAATATTCCATTATATACGTATACCACATTTTTGTATCCTTTCATGTTTGTTTATTTCACTGGGCTAATGTGAATAATGCTGCAATGAACATGGTAATGAAGATATCTCTTCAACAAACCAATTTTAAATCTTTTGATTAAATACAAAAAAGTGGGACTGCTCAACTTCTCTTTTCATTGTTAAAGGTTTCTATGATTCTAGGCAGTCACCTTGGAGAGGAAGGGAAGGAGTTCTGCCACTGAGCTTCATGCTGGGGCTCAGCTGTCACAAGGGACAGTGTTGGACTTGTCCCTGAAGATTCAACCTCTGAAATAACAGTGAGAGGCTAGAGAAAATTCTGATGATTGGAAAAAGATGGGTGGTACAGGTTTTTCTCATAGGGTAAGCTACTCAGGAAGATTTGGAGGGTTTGATGGAATTGTTAGCAAAGAGCTCTCCTCTGGCCACAGAGCAGAGGAAGAAACAGCGGACCAGAGTATAAAGCTCCAGAGCGGAAAATTTCTGTTGGTGTCCAAACTAAGTTTTTGGCTTTCTGTGAGGCTTGGAAAGACTTATACTGATGTTTTAATCACCTGTTTAGTGTTCTGGAGACTCCTGTCAGCGGCCTCACTGAGCCTGCTCCAGCAGGCAGAGGGGAGCTGCTGGCTTATGCACCATGCTCTTGTGTGAGCTGTTTCTTTCCCATGGCTGTCTCCAACACTTCACAGCTCCCTCTGGGCCACTTAGACGGTATAAGCCAAACCTGTGAGCCCCAAAGGAGACTAAAGACGCTCATTTTGGTTAACTTCTCACCAGATCTGAAGTCAGAAGGGACTCCTTAAAAGAGCCAAAATGCAGAGAGATAAGGCACAGTCTCTGGAGACCAGTCTGCCAGGAACCACTGGGGCAGTACAGAAGCTTGCCTTCTAGGACAATCACCACACAGACATACTGAAGCTCTTGGATATTTATCATGAAAGAAGTCCTCACAAGTGAAAAGAATACTGAATGAACTCAGGGCAGGATAGTGTTAGAAACAAAAACTCATGAGCATGCAAGAAGCTAATTGAGGAGTTCAGGGCAGTGGCATGTAGAGCATGTCAGCACTTTACTTCCTCTGCAATTTTCATTGGTCACAGCTTCTTGGTGGCTGTGGTGTATATGAATGGTAGTTGCTAGGCATTAAGATATTTAATCTGATTATCACAGTAATCCTGTGAGACAGAAAAAGAAAGAGGAAACTGAATTGCAGAGAAAATGAATATTTTTTCAGTGTTGAAGCTGGGATTTGAACTCAAGTCTTTGTTCAGTCTTTATACTAGATGGCTCTCAAGAAGGTTATGGTACTTTTGCAGACAGAAAGGGACCTACTTCAAGCCCTTCTTACTTAAAGGATACTGCACCTGTCTTGGCTCAGCAGAGGCCCAAAGATATCCAGGACAAAATAAACGACTGTGATCAACTTGCATTTACATGAACAGAAACTGGGTGCTTGGCTAAGCTACAGGCAAGAGCAAAAATACTGAAATTAAATATTTACCAGGGTACCTGCCCTAAAAGAAGTTCTCTCATTCAGATTTATTTCATTTTCCTGGATGCATTATGGACAAGACCTCTACTGATCAGACAATGAGTTGAATAAATATATAAAACTAGTCACTGCTGGATGCTCAGGTAAGACCTATATATGAATGTCCCTTGAAAGTTCTCTGTGCTATACAGTCTTGAACTTATACTGGATGCACTGTAAAGAATAAAGTTCAGGGGGTGCTGGGGTTGTGGCTCAGTGATAAAGTGCTCGTCTAGCGCATACAAGGCCCTGGGTTCGATCCTCAGCATCACATGAAAATAAATAAATAAAGTCCAGGGGCTGTGGCTGTGGCTCAGTGCTTGCCTGGCATGTATAAGGCACTAGGGCACTAGGTTGGATTCTCAACACCACATATAAAGGTCTATCAACAACTTAAAAAAAAAAAAAAAAAAGGAATAAAGTCCACCAGAGGGCATAGGTACTGGAAAATAAATCAAAGCTTCCTCCTTCTATCTGGTGCCCAAAAGCTCTACAAATCTACCAACCCCAGAAACTTACTATTCAAGCAACATCAGTCAACCCTTGATCTTAGAACAAGGTATGATGGAGAAGAAGAGAAAACAATAGTTTGCATATCCCCTCCCACCTTCTCAGTGGAAAAGTGGAAAGACCAGGCTTAAGAGAAGAGATGCTGATATCTGACTGAGTTCTCAGGGAACACTTCTTTGCCATAGAATTTTCCTTCACTTCCCATTCCTTTCTCTTTCCAGGGGAAGCTTCTTCATTCAACTGTCTGTTCTCTGGGCTGAAAGTTAACTTTCCTTTGTCTGGCCAGATCACTCTGAACATGCCACTGTAACCTGCTCTGCTATGCCAGAGTTCAAGCAGAGAAGCTGCCAATATGCCCTTTATCAGAGTAAGGGAGGCAGTCTCTCAAGGGAACTCTGCTTACTGAGGTAGAGACTCCTATAGCAGCAAATGGCACATACTGCCCTCCCTTGGAGACCTCAGAGAAATCTTTTTACAAAGGCTGCAGTTACAGAAAAGCAAAAAGGAAGGGATTGAGAGGCAGGTCCTGACCAGAGAGGTCTCAAGTCTCAGAAGAGTACCTGTAAGGACAAGGAAAAGGCTGCCTGTCATGATGGCTTAATTATCCGGCCCACCTGAGGAGGGCGCTGGGAAAATGAAAGGGGCAAATCTTATAGACAACTGCATACATAGGAGGTGTAGAAGGAAAGTGCTCCAAAGCTGATGACAAGGCAGGCAGGAAACCTCCTTGTCTGTGCTGACAGGAAAGGAAGAGTGAAATTCTGGGTCTTGTCTCTGCAGGATTTCCAATAGGCATCTGAAGTTCCCGCTCTTCCCAAGGGCGTGCTGACAACTGGGAATACTGCCCTTCAGGTCAGGCAGGGCAGAGATCTAGACCTCTCAGGAGGTTACCAAGAGGTTCAGTAAGGACTTAAGCCATGAGCCCATACACAAATGGGACTGCCATTTCCTGTTGGGTTTCCATGCTATAAAAAAGTGGGGGAGAATTGCCAACTACAAAGTGCTCTTGCTGTCTTCTGTGGAAAATGGAGTATGCAAAGTACCCAGCTCCAGATTCTGACTTGTAAATCTAAATGAGAACTAACTAGTTGCTAGATGTTGGAGGCTTACAGTATTAAACAGACATCCCTCCACCTACCCTGCTAGCATTTCTGCTTGCTGTTCATGGATTTCCAGGGAGCAGATGACAAAATTGTCTTGAGCTATCGGAGCAAGGGCAGTCTTGGGCTTTGGCAGCTCCTTCTGAACACCAGTTCACTGTCCTGAGTTCTTAAACAGCTCTGATGGAACAAGCCATCTGTGAGGGTTATTTAACTTGGAGCTGGAAGACGGTGAGGATGTGGAGAAAATAAACTGTGCATCCAAAGGATAGGGCCAGAGCAAGAAGGCAGGTGGCATGTTCATGGAACTGTGTGCCAGGGCTGAGAGTTGGGTGGGACGGCAGAAAGGAATGGTGCTGAAAGGAGGCCAGCATGGGAAGGACTGAAATGCCCAGGACAGTATGGTTTTATTTCCAAAGTGGTGTTTTGTTGTTTTCCTTCAAGGGCTCACTTGTGGGTTTCTGTTTCTAGGAGAACCCTGGGATATCTGACTGTAGCACACTTGCCCTGCCTTCTGCAAAGCTACCTGAAGCCTGCCTAACTTCTTGCTGGACCTAAATCTTAGCCTACAAGGTAAATCTAATAGGTTTTTGACATCTAAAACCACAAGATAAGAGCAACAGCTGAAAGGATAGAAATGAGAATGGTGGAGGATTTGAGGAATGTGCAGGAATTACAGAAAACAACAGAAACTGCAGAATGATCTGGGAAGATGAACAGGAATGTGATGTGTGACTGGATTATAACTCTTTGGAGTCCTCTTAACAGTCCTCCCCTCACTAGGAAAACATACATTGAAAGAGACTTTTTTATTATTATTATTATTATTATTTTATTTTTTTTTTTTTGCACCAGGGATCAAACCCACGGGCACTTGTCCACTGAGCCACATCCCTAGCACTTTTTTTTTTTAAGTTGTAGATAAAATACCTTTACTTTATTTTTATTTAGTGCTGGGATCAAACCCAGTGCCTCATACATGCTCGGCAAGTGCTCTACCACTGAGCCACAACCCAGCCACCCCCAGCTCTTTTTATTAAGACAGGGTCTCACTAAATTGCTTAGGGCTTCAAAAAGTTGCTAAGTCTGGCTCTAAACTTTTGATTCTCCTGCCTCAGCCTCTGGGATGATAGGTATGTGCCACTGTGGCCAGTGAGAGAGACTTGTTTTCTTCTGATTAGCACAGAGCGTAATGAAAACTATGACTTACATCTAGAATAGAAAGATGTATTTTTCTGCAGGTCATTCTGGTAAAATGGCATTAGAGTTGATATCTCATGTGATCCATTCTTGATCACCAAGTTTATGTTGTATATCCTAAAGGTTTAGGAAAATGAGTCAAATAAGCTGCTGTGTGTGTGTGTATATATTTTTTTTTCTTTTCTTTTCTTTTTGTGTGTGTGTGTGCAGTGCTGGTGATTGAACCAGGGCGTGAACATGCTAGGCATGTGTTCTACCACTGAGCTACAGTCCAAGCCCTATTTCTGGTTATTTATTAAATCTTTCCAAGTAAGTAAACTAAGAACAGGCTTAAAAGACACCAACTATGAATGGGGCTTACTCTACGTTTGAAGCACAAACCTAGAAGGATATGCGAACAGTTATAAACTACTTTGAAGTATAGTTTCAGTGCTATATACTGATAAGACAGAAGAAAGAGGATAAAACTGTACCAGCCTGGACTAGGGAAACCTACATGTAGCCTCAACTTTTGTGTGTATGTGTCATTGGGGATCAAATCCAAGGCCTGAAGCATAATAGGCAGGCCGTTCTATCACTGACTTATACTACTAGGCCCAGTATTAGTACATTTAAAAAAATATTTTTATTTAGTTGTAGATGGACACTATACCTTTATTTATTTATCTTTATGTGGTGCACAGGATCGAACCCAGTGCCTCACCCGTGCTAGGTGAGTGCTCTACCACTGAGCCACAACTCCAGACCAGTATTATTATTATTATTTTTTGCAGTACATGGGATCTAACCCAGCTCATACACATGCTAAGCAAATGCTCTGAGCTACATTCCCCCATCCTTTATTTATTTTTATGTTTAGACAGGCTCTTACTAAGTTGCTCAGTGTGGGTTTAAACTTGGTTCTTTTTAGTTATACACAACAGCAGAATCCATTTTGACAAAATTATACAAGCATGGAATATATCTTATTGAATTTTCTTTTTGGTATCACAGATTGAACCCAGGGATGCTTAGCTACTGAGCTACATCTCAAACCCTTCTTTTTTATTTTGAGACAGCATCTCATTAAGTTGCTTAGGGCCTCACACTAAGTTGCTGAGGTTGGCCTTGTCTCAGCCTCCTGAGTTGCTGGGATTACAGGTGTGCTCTACCATACCTGGCTAAACTTTTTAAAAATGCCAACACATAACCAGAAGTTGTCACTGAATTCTTTTGTTTAAGATAAAGTCACTCTTGCTGACAAATCAGTAAAGAAGCTCAAAGACAGCATCTCATCTGAGAGGCATTCATGACATGGTGGAAACCTAGCTTCAAGTATTGGGCCAAACTAAGGCTGCATAGTACAGTGTGGTTTAAAAACACAGCACATGATGCTGGGTATGGTGGTGCACGCCTATAATCACAGCAGCTCAGGAGGCTGAGGCAGGAGGATTGTGAGTTCAAAACTAGCCTCAGCAATGATGAGGCACCAAGCAACTTAGTAAGACCCTGCCTCTAAATAAAATACAAAATAGGATGGGGATGTGGCCCTGTGCTTGAGTACCCCTGATTCAATACCTGATACCCAAAATAAACAACAACAACAACAACAACAACAAGATAGCACATGATACAAACAAATGGCACACAAAAGGTTGAATTTTAAAAACAAAATCATCTCACTCACCTCTGGTTTCTAGACCCTTTGTTCCCCATCCTGAGAGTATACTTTAATTTATGCATATATTTTCACATGTGATTATCTATGAGCTTCTTAGTTTTTATAGATAAAGCACATTTTATAGCAAATGCTAAGGATTATCAATAATTCACCTTTGGAACTGACCCAGAAAACCTAACATGTTTATTGTAATACATTTCTCTGTGTTGGCAGGACTGACAGGAAGAACTGGTAAAGGCAGAAAGAAAAGCAAAGAGGAGAAAACTCCTGAAGATGACCCAAGTCCATCAGTCATGCTCAAGTTCAGCAGGCCTGGGAGCAGTCAGCAACCACATATTCCTTAGTCAGGTAGGGTCTCAAAGGACAAAAGGTTGGACACAAGGGGCTGCATTTGTGACACAAAAGCACGTGAAAAGAATATGTATGTATGTGCACCTAGTCTGCATGCTCCCCAGGAAATACATTTCTTTTCTCCCAAGACCATACTTCCCCAAACATTTTAAAGTGTCCCACTGAACGTATTCAATAAATATTAAGCATCTGCTATGGTATGGCAGGCCCTACTAAAGGCACAAAAAATAATAGCAAAGGATAAAACAATGTTCCTGCTCTCATGGAGCCTAATATTCCTTTGAGATAGATAATCAGATAGTGGTGGAAAGCACTGTGAAAAAAATAAAGCAGGATAAGAAGGACAGAGTATCTATCTGGGTGAGGAAGAAATATTGTTATTTTCTATAAGATAGACAGGGACAGGATTTTAGATGTCAATTAATCAGGAGTGAGCCACAAAGCAGAGAGGGCTTCCTGGGTTGGCAACTGGAGTGCCAGGGAGTCTACACACTATTACACAGTATAAAGGAAGGAGAACTGGCTTTTCTAGCTAGTTCAGTGAGAGAAGAGGCCTTTGAGAGATTATGCAGCTTGCACATCCTCCATGCAGTTTCTGGAAAGCTTCCATCACACATGAGAGTTTTATGTTGAATTTTAAGTTTGACCACAAATATTTAAACTTCCCTGGACCACAAATACAGTATCTTCTCTGTGGTTTAGCTGGCACCAAGTACATGTTATGAATCTCTATATGTCTGCCTGTTATTTAAATTTCTTACAGAAGTGCCAAGGTCTTTAGTTGTGATTTACCTTCTTCCACTCCATACTGTTGGGTATGAACTTTGATCAGACCTAATTCTTAAGGAAAGGAGAAATGTTTACCATTGAAGCTTAGATTTTTTAAATATATTTTTTTTAAATCTATTTTTTAGTTGTAGTTGGACACAATACCTTTATTTTATTTATTTATATGTGGTACTGAGGATCGAACTCAGGGCCTCATACATGCTAGGCAAATGCTCTACTGCTGAGCCACAACCCCAGCTCCTGAAGCTTAGATTTTTAACTATGAAGTTAAATTTCCTCTTATTACTTTTCTCTTCAAAAAATGTCAATGGAGGGTCTATTTTAAGTTCTTATATTTGAACTACAATATAAAAATTGAAAAATTTCTGTGCTGTTTTCACTGAAGTTGAGAATAAAACTTACAGCTAAATAAATCTTTAGCTATACTAAAAAGCAAAACATGAAGGAATAATGAGCTCCAAACATCTAAATGTGTATTCTTTCTTACTTACCAATTCCTGAGAATTATGACCTGCACTAGAATTACAAAGAATATAGAAAACAGCCCCTGCTCCCCAGCTGAGCCATAGAAAAGTTGGCCTGGGAAAGGGCTTTGGCTCCCTAAGCACACAAAATTCTCAAAGGGTTCCTTGGGTTATCCCTAATCACAAGGTCAGTTTCTCTTACACAACTGCCAAGAGAGCCATGTGGCATTTTTATCAAATGAAGACACATAGGCAGATCATCTGAAACTCAGGAGTGTCAAAACAATCACTCCTACTTCATTCTAGATATTTGTCACTGTCTTCCTCCTTCTCTTAATGGGCCTTTGGGCTATGATTCTCTCTTATATCCAGATTGTCTGTGTGTGTGTGTGTGTGTGTGTGTGTGTGTGTGTGTGTGTGTGTGCTGGGGGGAGCCAAGCTACTAAATTGAGTTTTATAGGAGAACAGCAGAGCTATTTGTTATGAAGTTACAAACCCATGCAAACACATTCTAAACACAATGCCCACCTTAATAAAATGAACAATAACTTTCAAAGTATCCAACCTGAAAGGCTAGAAATACATTTTTAAAAAACTAGCATCAACCTCTAATTAGAAGGACTTCAAATGCATGTTTCTAACTCATCTACCCTTCCAGTTCTCTAGTGAAATGACTGAAGAAAAAAGCAACTGCATACCAGAAACTTTGAGGAATTTTATGCAAGATAAACTGCAGAGGAGACTGGAATGAGGAAAAAGGACAACTGATGTTCCACACTTTGTGGGCTCAATAAGAACACAAAGGAGAGCTTAGCAGCAGTACCCTACTAATAATACCCTTACCTTGGAAGGACTAGGATAAGAGCCAAGGTGTGCGGGGATACAGTTAGAAGGGTACACCTAGGTTTTACCAAGGCTGATGGGCTGGGTTTACAATTAATGTGGGTGATTAAATGAGGCGGAAGGAGGACAATGCTGAGACTGAATGCTATTGCTTTCTTTTTCTTTTTCTGGTGCTGGGGATGGATCCCAGGATCTCACACATGGTAGGCATTTTACCACTGAGCTACGACCCCTGCCCTGGCTGGCTTCTAACAGAGGCAAAAAACCTAGAATAGGAACACTAAGTTGAGAAATTTGGTCTACTGCAATAAACACTGGATTTAGCTATAGTGACATCTAGCCCTAGCTGCTTCTCTACTCTCCTTTAGAAGAGTTTAACTCCAACAGTGTAAATCAAACATTCCTCTTTTCCCTTTATCTGTACCTGAAAATCTTAAGAACCATCTAAACTCAAAACAAATATAGCTAAGGATGGAAAATAATTCACCAAATAAATAAAAAGGCAATACAGAATGGTACCAATCTGAGGAATTAGTACGAAAAGTCATTGAAAAAATAAGCGCAGATTTTAGAAACCTTAAGTTAATAAGATTTCCTAGTAGTGGCATAAAGATAGATAAATAAACCACTAGAGCAGAACAGAGTCTAGAAAGAGATCCAAATATATATAAAACCACCTGACGGATGACAAGGCAACATGTGGTTCAGTGGGGAAAACTGATCTTTCAATAAATGATCCTGGGTTTATTAGATATCTATATGGAAAAAAATTAACCTTGCCCCTACCTCATGCCATATATAAGGTCTAGGACCATAAACCTAAACATGAAAGATAATATAACCTCTTGAAGAAAATATAGACTATTTTCCTGACAAGCAAACATTTCTTTCTTTCTTTCTTCTTCTTCTTTTTTTAATTTAACAGAGTTTCAATAGAACACAAAAAGCACTAAGCAGCTGGGTGTGGTGGTATATGCCTATAGTCCTAGTTACTCAGGAGGCTGAGGCAGGAGGATCATTTGAGTTCAGGAGTTTGAATTTTTACTGGGCAACACAGGGAGACCTCTTCTCAATCAATCAGTCAAATCAACTGAGTTTAAACTTAACACTACTGAATATTACTAAACCTCAATAAAAGTAAGAATCAAGTAACTGCATTTCAATCTAGATTAGACAGTCATATAGAGAAAAAACAACCAGAAAAAACCATAGGAAATGCAGGAAGCAGCAGTTAAATAGAATAGAAAACTGAAAACAACAACTCCTCCATTAAAAAAAAAAAAAAAAAAGAAAAAGACCAGAAAACTGAATTAGTAAAATAAATGACTTGATGGAGCCTCTACTATAATACAGAGGAGAAAATACAGATGAAAATATTGGGGAGAAAAATTAAAAATGTGTACACATAACCCAAATCTTTACAAGTTATTCCAGAATGATGAGGACTGATAGGAAAAGAACAATAATTTTTTTTTTTAAATGAGAAAGAATGGAGGAAAAAAGGAAAGATTTAACGTCTGAACAGCCATGCTACGAAACTTAAAGAGACCAACACCTTCGTTAGGAATGGCAAAATCATGTTTTTTTGTTCTGTTTCTTGTTTTGAAGGCATCTGTGTCTTCAATGGAGAGTGCCATAATCACTTAGAAATTTCTGGCACAGAATAAAAAGCACACCTATACCTATTCAGACATCTGTCATTCGTGATCCAGAAATATTTTGGCACAGTCTTTATTTCCAAAAATAATAAAAACAAAAAAACCCTGCAAGCATTTTTATTTTTTTAAATTTTTGGTTTTGGGTACCAGGGATTGAATTCAGGGGCACTCGACCATTGAGCCATATCCCCAGCCCTATTTTGTATTTTATTAGCCACAGGGTCTCACCGAATTGCTTAGTGCCTCGCTAAAATTACTGAGGCTGGTTTTTTGAACTCGAGATCCTCCTGCCTCCACCTCACAAGCCGCTGGGATTACAGGCATATGCTACCGCGCCTGGCCCCTGCAAGCATTTAAAAAAAATAAACACCATGTACAAATACGTTTGGTCTCAGACATATTTGCCCCAATAGAAGCAAATATGCCCCAACTAGAAGCCATTAATTTAGTAGGGCAAAAGTAGACATTCTCAGATTAGCAAAGATAATACACATTTTTCTTTCCGACAAAAATATAAATCCTTAAACACGTACCCCAGCAGAATTCTGTATAAGTAAACAATTGAGAACAATTAAAAAGTTTTAACAAACAGCATAACAAAAGGAAGATAGGGAAACTATTAAACATCGAAAGAGTCGTAAGAGTCATATCAATGAAATACAAAGTATGGAGCTTGTTTAGATCTTCCTTTTCGTAAACCAACTGTGAAACAGCATTTTGGAGATAATCTGGGAAATGTGAAGTGGATCCCTGTCATATTAACAAATTATTAATTTAGAAATGTATAATAATAGTATGTAGATTATGCTTAAGACAAAATACTTAGAAGTTAGAAATATCTCCTAAAGTATTTTCTGTACAATGAATGAGACTTGATTAAAAATCTGTAGAAACAAAAGTATGGCAGCGAGACAAGAAAAGTGATCAAACCAATTAAAAAAAAAAGAATGAAAAAAATATTGGCAAAAATACCTGCTCAATCTACATAGTGATTTGTTATACTATTCTCTTTACTTTCATCTACGTTTCAAAATCTCAAAAAAAAAAAAGATTAAAAGACTAAACAAAACAATAAAATTCTGAAGAACAAAAGTAAATATATTGTATTAAAAAAAGATATGGCAAGGTCAGGGGTTGTGAGGCACTCTTGTAATCCCAGATGACTCAGGAGGCTGAGGCAGAAAGACAGTAAGTTTGAGGTCATTCTCTACAGCCAGATCCTGTCTCAAAATGAAAAATAAAAAAGGGCTGGAAATGTTAATCAATGGTAGAGTGCCCATGGGTTCAACCCCCTGTACTGCAAAACAAAAACATAAGTGGCAAAAAGCAGAAAGGGTAAGATAATTCTATATAAGTGATATTAATAGGATTCTAAAACAATGCAATTGTCAGAGATTATTCTTCAAAGAAAAGATATGTATTGTAAAAAATTAAATGATTCTGAAGTTATTAAAATATATAGTGATTACTTTAGGCACTGTGGCATGGGTCTGAATTGCTGGATGTTTGACATTAAGTAAGGTGTTTGATCTTTCTGAAAAACAGGGATAATAACAATATTTATCCTAATCAGGGGTTATTATGAAGATTAAATACTGCCATACTGGAAACTAATGGCTACTATTATTAATAAAATCTCTTTGGGGGAAGGGAGGGGGAAGGGAGGGTGCATGGGGGTAGGAAAGAGGGTAGAATGAGATGGACATCATTACCCTAAGGACATGTATGAAGACACAAATGGTGTGACTCTACTTTGTGTACAACCAGAGATATGAAAAATTGTGTTCTATATGTATAATATGAATTGTAATGCATTCTGCTATCATATGTAACAAATGAGAATAAAAAAAAAATCTTGACACCTTTAAAAGCTAGGAAATTGGTAGGTGGTAAAAGAAGGAGTAAGTTGCAAGTGCTACATCTGTACACGAGGTAGTGTAGCAGAAACTGCTGGTTGTTTCCTGTTGTCTGCTTTCCTCTTCCTCTGTAATGGAACATCCTAAATTTTAGTTATGCACATGGCTGCCTGGAATAAAAATATTTGGGCTGGGGATGTGGCTCAAGCGGTAGCGCGCTTGCCTGGCATGCGTGCGGCCCGGGTTCGATCCTCAGCACCACATAAAAACAAAGATGTTGTGTCCGCCGAAAACTAAAAATAAATAAATATAAAAAAAAAAAGAACAAAAAATATTTACCAGTATTTACCATAGTTAGGTCTGGCCACATGACTCAGTTCTGGCCAATAGGATATAGTCAGAAATGGATATGAACTCCTAGGACAGGTGCTTAAAAGAAGTAGTCTCTTTTTCACTGAAAATGAAAGCCATGTACAGCAAAGCAACAAAGTGAGCAAAGGCTCTTTGTGATACCACAGAATGCCAAGCTTCTGGGCTTCTTTCACTTGAGAGGGAAATCTCCCTCTACCTTAATTTACTGTTGCTTTAGGGTTTTATGTTTCTTGTAGCTAAACATTATCCAAACTAAAATGAGAGACTATAATATCCTATTGAATTCTTCTAGTTAATAAGTAGAGAAAATAATTAAAAGTATTTTATTTAAAAAATTACAATGAAGAATTAAAATGTAATAGGTATAGAGGTGGTGGTTGCATATAATCAATGTTCTATGTATGTTTCATTGAATTGTTTGTTTTGAATGTTTAATTTTGTTAGATAAATTTCATTTCAACAAAAAATATTTAAATACATCATATACTGTTTAGAAGAGACATTCTTAAAACAAGGAGATTAAAGAAAAAAAAAGGAGTGGGGGATAGGCAAAATTTTGTTGGGTAAAGATAAAAACAAAACAAAAACCCAAATAGGATACAAAGCAAGAATGAAATGGAAAGAAAATGTAGAAAGCAAAACTCTCTGAAATACAAGAAGGAAACATAAAAAACATAACTGCAATTGTGAACCAATACCACTTTATCATATCAAGTAGGTCAAAAGAGTAATTCAGACAATAACAGTGTACTTAATAATCACTTAATAGCTATGTATTCAATTTTAAATGGTAAAAAAAATACAGTCTCAAAATCAATGAAACGTAAGAAAAAAGATTATTAGATCATAATTAAAAAAAAAAAAAAAAACAATAGTGCTGGGCATGGTGGCACACACTTGTAATCCCAGTGACTCAGGAAGCAGAGGCAGGAGGATTGTAGGTTCATGGCCAGCCTCACCAACTTAGCAAGACCCTGTCTTAAAATAATAAAAAGGACTGGGTATGTAGCTCAGTACCCACCCCCTCAAAAATTTTTTTAGAGAAATTGATGATTTTCTGGATAAGTTAATGAAATTGGAAATGTTCCCCAGCATGATCGTGGAGGTATCTATACTATTGTATATTTTTGTTAAATATTATCCAATTGGGGCAGGAGATGTGGCTCAAGTGGTATCGCGCTCACCTGGCATGTGTGCGGCCCGGGGTTCAATCCTCAGCACCACATACAAACAAAGATGTTGTTGTGTCCACCGAAAACTAAAAAATAAATATTAAAATTCTCTCTCTCTTAAAACAAACAAAAAAACCCATTATCCAATTGGTGAATTAATTAATTAATTTGGTACCAGGGATTGAGCCTAGGGGTGCTTAGCCGCTGAGCCACATATCCCCAGCCCATTTTTATTTTCTTTCTTTTTGGTAGTACTGGGCATTGAACCCAGAGACTTGTGCATGCGAGGCAAGCACTCTACCAACTGAGCTATATCCCCAGTCTCCCTGTTTTTATTTTCTATATTGAGATAGGGTCTTGCTAAATTGCTGAGGCTGGCCCTGAACTTGCAATCCTACCTCAGCCTCTTGAGTCACAGATTACAAGGATGTGCCATGGTGCCTGGCCAATTGGTGAATTATTTATTCTATATATTTATATTATATTTTAATAATCCTGACTAAAAAATTCAACACAATATGTAAAAAACCTGGGGTTGAGGGTGTAGCTCAGTGACAGAGTACTTACTGAGAATGCATGAGAAGCTGGGATGGATCTGCAGTCCCTCAAAAAAAAAAAAAAAAAAAAAAAAAAAAAAAGTCTATCCAAAAGTACTACAGGCTGAGACACCTTTATACAGGTGAGTTTCTTCAACTAATTTATGTATTCATTCAATGAGTATTTATTAGTGGCAGGGGAGGGGTCTATGCCCTACAAACTGTTGTAAACACTAGGGATTAGAATAGTAAATAAAAACAAATTGTTGACAGGCTAGTAGAGGAATAATAAATGGGTAAAACAAACATAAAAACAAAAATCAGGGGGCTGGGATTGTGATTCAGTGGTAGAGCGCTCGCCTTGCACGTGCGAGACCCTGGGTTCAATCCTCAGCATGACATAAAGATAAATAAGTGAAATAAAGGAGTCATGTCCAACTACAACTAAAAAATAAATATTAAAAAACAAAAAACAAAAAAATAGGTAACTCAGTGGTTGAGTGCTTGCCTAGCACGCTTCAGGTCCTAGGTTCAATCTGTAACCCCACAATAAATAAATGAATAAATACATAAAAATAAAAACAAAAATCAACTGTCAGTTGATGGTCAGTGCTAAGAAGAAAAAGTCCAGTAAGAGAAGACAGTGTGTCTGGGGCCAGGGTACTGTTTTTTATTTTATTTTTTTGGGTGGTGATGGGGATTGAACCAGGGGCATTTAAAAACTGAATTACATTTCCACCCTTTTTTATTTTAAGACAGGGTCTTTAGGGCCTTACTAAATTGCTGAGGCAGGTCTTGAACTTGTGATCCTCCTGCCTCAGTCTCCCAAACTGCTAGGATTAGAGGTGTGAGCCACCATACCCTGCTCAGTCCTGTTTACTTTTTATTTTTGTGACAGGGTCTTGTTAACTCCCCGAGTTTGTGATTCTCCTGCCTCAGCCTCCACAGTAGTTGGAATTACAGGTGTGTACCACTGTGCCTGGTTCAGATGCTCATTTATATAATTCATCTGGGAAATAACTGTCTGATAAGATTGACCCCTTAAATAGGGATCTGATGTAAATCAGAAACTAATGCAGTTGGGTAATAGTAAATAGGAGAGAAAACAGAAGTGCATAGGCCCAGCAGTGTGAGTTACGGGGCATGGCTTAAGAATGAGTATAGGACAGTTGGGTTAGATAGGAATAAGTAAATATGGTTCAAAGCTGGGTCCCAGATATATTTTAAAGGCAGTAATGATAGTAGTGCTAATAGACTAAAGGCGGGGTATGAGAGAGTCCAAGCCATATATATTTTCCAGGTCACAGAAAGAGAAAAGCTGCTTCCTATTTCTTTTTATAAAAAGTCAGCATACTGTAGTTCCAGCACAGTGCACACCTATAAACCTAGCTATTCTGAAGGCTGTAGGAGGAGGATCCAAAGTTTGAAGCCAGCCTGGGCAACTTAGTAAGACCCTATCCAAAATAAAAAATAAAAAGGGCTGGGGATACAGCTCAGTGGTGGAGTACTTGCCTAGCAATGGATGAGCTCCTTCCAAAGGGAAAAAAGAAAGACTTAACTACACAAAATTTTAATTTCTTTGAGAAAATTCCATAGATAGTGAAAGGTAAATTGTATAAAATACTTCCAATATACTTACCCTGAAATCCACACCCACAAATAAGTCCTGTAAAGAGATTAGCATGTATCTACTGTGTACTCAGATTGTAGGATAATACATGTTCATATGTGGTAAAGTTTAACTTAAGTTAAATGCACACAGACTAAACAAATCAACAGATGATGCTAAGATAATTTTAAAACTATTCTGAAAAAATCAAGTTAGGTCTCTACCATACATTGTATAGCAAAATAAATTCCAGATGAAAGATTTAATAATAATTTTCTTTCTCTTTCTAACCTCCCCCACCACCTGTGCTGGGCATCAAACCAAGGGTCTGGGACATACTAGACAAGCAATCTACTTCTGACCTGTATCCCCAGCCTCCAATAATTTTTCAAAAAGTAAAATAACAAGAAGAAAATATCTTACTCATTTATTTGATGTTAGAAAAACTTTTCTAAGCATAAAAACAAAGGGCAAAAAGGAAGATTTTACTACACATAGTTTTAATTTGAGAAAAATTCCACAGATACTGAATGGTAAATTTTATAAAACACTTCTAATATAAATGCCTGAAAAATAATTAAAATCCTTACAATCAAGGCCCTAAAAATAAGTGAAGCATATTTTAATTATAAAGGGACAGAAATAAGGAGATTTTTCAGAAAACTTGGAATGGAACCACAATTTGATCCAACTATCCCACTCCTTGGTTTATACCCAAAGGACTTAAAATCAGCATGCTATAGTGATGGAGCCACATCAATGTTTATACCAGCTCAATTCACCATAGCTAAACATGGAACCAACCTAGGTGCCCGTCAACAGATGAATGGATTAAGATAATGTGGTATATATACTCAATGGAATATTACTCAGCCTTAAAGAAGAATGAAATTATGGCATCTGCTGGTAAATGGACGAAGGTGGAGAATATCATGCTAAGCAAAGTAAGACAATCCCAAAAACCAAGGGCCAAATGTTTTCTCCTACTGGTTCAAATTATTTTCAGATAACAATGATAAACTCTGAGTAAAATTTAAAATCAGCACAGGTAGATTCACAAAGGGACTTGACACTTAGGAGGAGGAGCTGGGACACAGTGAGTTAGCTCTTCTCCAACTTTTAGGTTGAAGGCAGGTCATAGCTGGTGGCTCCATACAGAACTAAAACTCTTTTTTTTTTGGTACCAGGGATTGAACTCAGGGGCACTCAACCACTGAGCCACATCCCCAGCCCCATTTTATATTTTATTTAGAGTCAGGGTCTCACTGAGTTGCTTAGTGTCTTGCTATTGCTGAGGCTGACTTTGAACTCAAGATTCCCTCCTGTCTCAGGCTCCCAAGCCACTGGGATTACAGGCGTATGCCACCGCAACCAGCTAGAACTGAATTTTTAAAAAATGTTGAGTTCTTTTTTAAAAAATTTATTTGTTCTAATTTGTTATATATGAGAGCAGAATGCATTTTGATTCATAGTACACAAATGGAGCACCATTTTTTATTTCTCTGATTGTACACAAAGTAGAGTCATTACAGTACCTAGGGTAATGATATCTATCTCATTCCACCATCTTTTCTACCCCCATACTCCCTTCCTTCTCCTCCCTCCCCTTTGCCCTATCCAGAGTTCCTCCATTCTTCCCATGTTCCCCACCCTGAACCCCATTATGGATCAGCATCCACTTATCAGAGAAAACATTCAGCCTTTGGGTTTTGGGGATTGGCTTACTTTACTTAGCATGATATTCTCCAGATCCATCCATTTACCCACAAATGCCATGATTTTATTCTCTTTTAATGCTGAGTAATATTCCATTGTGTATGTATACCATATATTTTCTTTATCCATTCATCTATTGAAAGGCATCTAGGTTGGTTCCACAATTTAGCTATTGTGAATTGCACTGCTAAAGACATTGATGAGGCTGTGTTATTGTAGTATGCTGTTTTTATGCAAATCAAAATTACTCTAAGATTTTTTATTCACTCCAGTAAGAATGGCAGTTATTAAGAATACAAGCAACAATAAGTGTTGGTGAGGATGTGGGGGAAAAGGCACATTATTTCATTATTGGTGGGACTGCCAAATTGGTGCAAACAATCTGGAAAGCAGTATGGAGATTCCTTAGAAAACTTGGAATGGAACCACCATTTGATCCAGCTATTCCACTCCTTGGTGGACTTACCCAAAGGACTTAAGAACTGAAACTCTTTTGGAAAACTCAGACTATCTGGTCTGAAGAAAAGCAGGATAATGTTCAGGACAATCAAAGCTGCTAGAAAGCAAGGAAGGAAATCCCAGAAAAGAGCTAGCCAGAGAGAAGACAACCCACACTTGGTGTGTAAACAATGCTGGAACTTCTGGCTGACTTCCGAATAATGTGGGCAGAGTTTGTGCAGTCACACAGACAGAAAAACAAAATGGATATCTGATGTTCTACAGTTTGAGTCCAACCAATTGAAATCCCACTAAAACAAAACCATCAATCCTCTCTTGAGGAATAAAACAAACCCAAATTTCCACAACATAACATTCACAATTTCAGGATGAAATTCAAAATTCTTTTAATACACAAAGAAAGGGGAATATGTGGTGTACTCTCAAGGAAAAAAGTCAGTAAGTAGAGTCCAATTCTTAAATGACCCAAATGTTGGAATTAACAGCAAGATTACCAAAGGTACTATAACTGTATTCAATGAAGACTATATGATTGAAACAAATAAAAAGGAACTCTCAGCTGGGAATAGAGCTCAGTTGGTAAAGTGCTTGCTTCTCATGCGCAAGGCCCTGGGTTCAATCCCCAGCACCAATAGAGGCGGGGTGGGGGGTTGGGGGGGGGAAGGGAAGGAACTCTCAGAAGAGAAACAAAAATTGTGAAAAAGAACCAAATGGAATTTCTAGAACTAAAAATACCCTAGATGAAAAAAGTCCCTGGATGGACCTAACAGACTATGGACATGACAGTGAAGTTAGTAAACCTGAATTTGGAAAAACAGAAATCATCTAATCTGAATAACAAAAGGGAAACAAAACCATAAATTAATAAAGCCTCAGATACATGGGGGACCAAGCAAAAGGCCTAACTAAACATTATATATAACTGAATTAAAAATGGAGAAAGATGGGAGCAGAGGAAAAAACAAAAACAAAAACAAAAAACCTTTAGTCATATTCTGAAGTTCCCCCAAATTTGGTGAAAGACAAACTATAGATTAAAAAACAGAGTTAAAGCCAAAAGCAATATAATACAAAGAAAATCATAAGACGGGGCTGGGATTGTGGCTCAGTGGCTGAGCACTTGCCTTGCACATATAAGGCACTGGATTCAATCCTCGGCATCACATAAAAAATAAATAAATGGGGGCTGGGATTGTGGCTCAGTGGTAGAGTGCTTGCCTAGCATGCATGAGGCCCTGGGTTCTAACCTCAGCACTAATAAATGTAAAATAAAGATATTGTGTCCATCTAAAACTAAAAAATAAATATTAAAATAAATATTAAAAAAAGAATCCCTATCATCTTAAATAAATAAATAAATAAATGTATTGTGTCCATCTACAACAACAACAAAAAAATAGATTTGAAAGAAAAAAAAGAAAGTCATGAGACACATCATAACAAACTACTAAAAACTAAAGATATAGTGATTTTTCCCTGAAAACATTTGCTTGTAAATGAAAGCTTAGCTAATGCTTAAATAAACATGTTGCTCTGAAAAACAAAAACAAAACAAAACAAAAAAACCCTAAAGATATAGAGAAAAATCTTGAAAGCAGCCAGAGAAAAACGACACATTACATATGAGAACAATGAATGTCTTATCAGAAGCCTGAGACAGAGGATGAACTTCGTTAAGACAGAAAGTTTCTATATTCAGTGTACCATCTTTTAGAAGAAAGTGTAATAAAGTCACTTTCTGACAAAAGAATACCAGGAAATTTGTTACCAGTAAACCTGCTGTACAAATGAAGCTACAGCTCTTCAAACCGGAGGAAAATAATACCATTTGGATACTTGGCTTTTCATGAAGCATTGGTAAACACTGTATAAACAACACATTTACTATCCTCTTAAATTTGTGCATATATTTGTTTAAAGCAAAAATCATAACATTTTACAATAGATGCTGGAAAAACTGAATATCCACATGCAAAAGAATAAAGTCAGATCCTCTCTTAAATACCATATGCAAAAATTAACTCAAAATGGATGAAAGACCTAAACTTGGGGGCCCAAACTACAAACTCTTAGAATAAAATATAAGGGAAAATTTTTATGATTAAATTTGGGAATGACTTCTGGTATACACACCAAAGGTACAGACAACAAATGAAAAAAATAGATAAAATGGTAAGTTTCATGTTATGCATATTATCCCACACCTCTCCCCACAAACCTTAGATAACAATGAATAATTTCATCAGCACAGGGTTTTAGAATTATTTAAAATTCATTACTACTAGCTGGATACGGTGGTGTACACTTGTGAATTCTAGCTATTTGGGAGGCTGAGGCAGGAGGATTATCAAGATTAAATTTTAAAAGGACTGAGAATGTAACTCTGGTAGAGTTCCTCTGGGTTTAACTTCTGGTACTGCAAAAACAAACAATAACAAATCAACCTAATACTAAATTAGCAGGATCAAACTAGCTTGTCTTTGTTTTTGGAGACAGAGTCTCACTAAATTGCCCAGATCTTTCCACCTCAGCCTCCCAAGTTACTGGTATATAACATTTTATGGTGTATGATATACTGTAACTATATTACATGTTAAAGCATTTATCTCCCAACCACTATAAAAATAAAGGACAGTGCAATGGGTAAATGCATTGTACAGCTATAAGGTTTCTACTTTTATGTGAAGTACTACAGTAATTCTCTGTAGGCTGAAAAGTTAATTAATTAAAAGCCACTAGAAAATAGCTGCAAAGAGATGTAGCTAAAAAGGAAATAAATGAATTAAAATTGGATTCTGAAAAGTAATTCAAATAATCTAAATGAAGTCAGGAAAGAACATAGAAACAAAAATCAGAAAGAATAAATGCCGGGCTGGGGATGTGGCTCAAGCGGTAGCGCTCTCACCTGGTGTGTGTGCGGCCTGGGTTCGATCCTCAGCACCACATACAAACAAAGATGTTGTGTCTGCTGAGAACTAAAAAAAAAATAAATATTAAAAAATTCTCTCTCTCTCTCTCCCCCCCACTCTCTCTTAAAAAAAAAAAAAGAATAAATGCCAGTCTATATTAAAAAGTAAGAGCCAACTATATGTTGTCATTAATAAATTCATTTTAAATTTAAAGATATAGACTAGTTAAAAGCAAATGGGTGGGTCAGGTGCAATGGCACATGCCTATAATCCCAGTGACTTGGGAGGATCACAAATTTTGAAGGCAAAGAATTACCAGAGATAAGAGAGGGTAAATTAGTTGGGAAGATATAATTAATCATATACATGCCTAATAGCATAGTTTCAAAATATATGAAGTGAAAACTGACAATTAAAGGGAAGAATTGGGCTGGGGATGTGGCTCAAGTGGTAGTGCGCTCGCCTGGCATGCGTGCGGCCCGGGTTCGATCCTCAGTACCACGTACAAACAAAGATGTTCAAACAAAGATGTTGTGTCCACCGAGAACTAAAAAATAAATATTAAAAAAATTTAAAAAAAAAAAAGGGAAGAATCAACAGCCACAATTATATTTGGAGATATTACCACTTCTCTCAAAAATTAATACAACACCAATATAAAATATCAGTAAAGATACAGAAGATTTGAACAACTATCATTCTCCTTGACCTACTTTTGTAAAAGTCTATATCTAGCCAGATGTGGTGACACATGTCTATAATCCTAGTAACTCAGAAGGCTGAGGCAGGAAGATTGCAAGTTCAAGGCCAGCCTGGGCAACTTAGTGAAAGCCTGTGTCAAAATAAAAAGTAAAAAGTTCTGGGAAAGTAGCTCAGTGATAGAGCATTCCTGCATTCCTTCTCCAGAAGTGTGAAAACCCATTCCCCCAAACAATCCCTTAAAACCCCCTCTATATTCCACAACTACAAAACACATTTTTTTCCAAATGCATTACGAGTGTTTTTTCAAGGTAGACAAGTGCTGAGTCGTAAGTTTCAATTATTTTAAAAGGACTGAAATTATGCAGATGGTGTTTTCTGATCACAATTGAATTAAGTTAGAAATCAATAAAAATACTTGGAAAATCTCCAACATTGGGAAATTAACACACTGACAGATAATGTGTCAAAGAAAATACTATATGAAAACTAGTGATATCTGTAAGTTGAATTATAATACAAAAAAAAAAAAATCAGAATCTGTGGGAAGGGTTAAAAAAGTGCTTAAAGGAAGATTTATAGCTTTAAGTATAATTATTAGAAAAGTCTAAAAGCAATGACCTAAGGTTCTCAGCTTAAAAAACTAGAAACAGAGGAGCTGAGGTTGGGACTCAGTGGTAGTGGTAGAGTGCTTGCCTAACACGTGTGAGGCTCTAAGTTCAATTCTCAGCCCACATAAAATAAAGAAAGATATCATGTCCATACACACACACACACACACACACACACACACACACACACAGCTAAAAGCAGAAAAGTAAACCCAAAGTAAAAATAAAATAATGAAGATAACAGAAATTAATAGGACATAGTCAAGACATATTATAAATCACTTTATGTCTACAAATTTGGCAGCTTAGATGAAATAGACAAATTTCTTGAAAACTAGAAGTCACAAAAATTGTTGTTTAAACATAAAATGGATAATATGATGAAAAAGAATATGTGCGTAATTATATATTAAATTGAGTGGATTAATTATTATCAAAATTTCCTATAGACACCAGCCAATGTTGTCTTATGAGTAAATTCTATCGAACATTTAAAAAAAAATTAACACCACTATTACACAGTCTTTCCAAAAATGGAGGACAGAGGTTACACTTTCTAAGTCATTTAATAAGGTCAAAATAACTCAAAGGTAAGGTCACAAAGATTTTTAACCAAAATACTGACAAATCCCCCCCCCTCAAATAAGAGTATATGCAAGGTTGTTTTGACACTTAAAAATCTATCAGTGGTTCTTAAAATTTAACAATAAGAAAACAAATAATCTGGGGCTGGGATTGTGGCTCAGCAGTAGAGCGTTTGCCTAGCATGTGAGGGGCCCTGGGTTCCATTCTCAGGACCACATAAAAATAAGTGAATGGAATAAAGGTATTGTGTCCAACTACAGCTAAAAAAATAATATTAAAAAAATAAGAAAAGAAAAAGAAAACAAATAATCTGCCGGCTGCAGTGGCACACCTACAATCCCAGGAGCTTTGGAGGCGAAGGCAGGAGGATCTTGAGTTCAAAGCCTGCCTCAGCAGCTCTAGGTTCAATCTCTGGTACCAAAAGGAAAAAAAAAAAGAAAAGAAATAATCCAACTTAAAAATGTGTAGGGTTGAAGTATAGGTTAGTGGTAAGAATGCAAGTTCAGCATATAAAAAACCCTGATTTTTTTTTTTTTTTTTTGTAGTTGCAGATGGACAGCATGGATTTATTTTATTTATTTATTTTTTTGTGGTACTGAGGATCAAACAATGCCTTACACGTGCTTGGCAAATGCTCTGCCACTGAGCTACAGCCCCAGCCCCAAGCCCTGAATTTAATCCCTTGTGCATGCACAAAGGCAAAATATCTGAGCAGACAATTTATTAAATTAGATAAATATATGGCAAATAAACATGAAGAGATGCTCAACTTGTCATAAGTTATAGAAAATTGAAAGTTAAAATAAAAAAAACTACTACATGCCTAGATTGGTAAGTAAAATGCAGAAACAACTAAACATCTAATGGCATAAAAATAATTAGGGATAACCTTAATCAACAATGCATATGACCTCTACAATGAAAACTATAGCAAGGCTGGTGGAACACACTTACAACCCCAGCTACTAGAGAGGCAGAGGCAGGAGGATTGCAAGTTGAAGACCAGCCTGGGCAACATAGTGAGACAAAAACCAAAAAAAGGGCTGGGGATGTAGCTCAGTGGTAGAGTGCACCTAGGTTCAATCCCTGTACTGCCAAAACCAAAAAGCAAACAAAAATCCAAAAAACCTATAAAAGAAGATCTGAGCAGAGGAAAGCTATACCATGTTCATAAACTAGAATACTGTTGAGATGTCAATTCTTTCCAAACTGATACATAAAATAAACTTACTTCCAATCATAACTCCAGTGTTTGTCAAAAGAACTGTTAAATAAATCAATGAAAAAACAAAACAAAAAAAAAAAAACAAATTCCTCAATAGGACACCCATAGCACAAGAGTTAATAACTAGAATCAACAAATGGGACTTACTCAAACTAAAAAGTTTTTTTCTCAGCAAAAGAAACAATAAGAGAGGTAAATAGGGAGCCTACATCCTGGGAACAAATCTTTACTCCTCACACTTCAGAAAGAGCCCTAATATCCAGAGTACACAAAGAACTCAAAAAATTAAACAATAAGAAAACAAATAACCCAATCAACAAATGGGCCAAGGACCTGAAAAGACACTTCTCAGAGGAGGACATACAATCAATCAACAAGTACATGAAAAAATGCTTACCATCTCTAGCAGTCAGAGAAATGCAAATCAAAACCACCCTAAGATACCATCTCACTCCAGTAAGATTGGCAGCCATTATGAAGTCAAACAACAACAAGTGCTGGCGAGGATGTGGGGAAAAGGGTACACTTGTACATTGCTGGTGGGACTGCAAATTGGTGCGGCCAATTTGGAAAGAAGTATGGAGAGTTCTTGGAAAGCTGGAAATGGAACCACCATTTGACCCAGCTATTCCCCTTCTCGGTCTATTCCCTAAAGACCTAAAAAGAGCATACTACAGGGACACTGATACATCGATGTTCATAGCAGCACAATTCACAATAGCAAGACTGTGGAACCAACCTAGATGCCCTTCAATAGAATGGATAAAAAAAATGTGGCATTTATACACAATGGAGTATTACTCTGCATTAAAAAATGACAAAATCATAAAATTTGCAGGGAAATGGATGGCATTAGAGCAGATTATGCTAAGTGAAGCTAGCCAATCCCTAAAACACAAATGCCAAATGTCTTCTTTGATATAAGGAGAGTAACTAAGAACAGAGTAGGGAGGAAGAACATGAGAAGAAGATTAACATTAAACAGGGACGAGAGGTGGGAGGGAAAGGGAGAGAGAAGGGAAATTGCATGGAAATGGAAGGAGACCCTCATGGTTACACAAAATTACATACAAGAGGAAGTGAGGGGAAAGGAAAAAAAAACAAGGGGGAGAAATGAATTACAGTAGATGGGGTAGAGAGAGAAGATGGGAGGGGAGGGGAGGGGAGAGGGGATAGTAGAGAATAGGAAAGGCAGCAGAATACAACAGACACTAGTATGGCAATATGTAAATCAGTGTATGTATAACCGATGTGATTCTGCAATCTGTATACGGGGTAAAAATGGGATTTCATAACCCACTTGAATCAAAGTGTGAAATATGATATGTCAAGAACTATGTAATGTTTTGAACAACCAACAATAAAAATTAAAAAAAAAAAAGAGAGAGAGTGCTTAAATGCTTATCTGCTGTTTGAAAGAAGTATTGAAGCAATCCAATGGAAGCAAAGAATGTCCACAAATGTGCTGGAATAACAGCTTTGGCTGTTATTTCCACAGTTCCATGTGGGGAAAAAGCCAAAACTCAATCTTTACCTTACAAAGTCCTTAGAACATACAAAATTAATTTAAAATGGATCATAGACCTAAATGTAAAAACTAAAACAATATAGGTTTTAGAGGAAAACCAAGTAGAAAAGCTTTATAACTTAGGCATTTTATTTCTCAAAAATTAGTATCCAAAAAATAGAAACATGATAAGTTTGATTTTTTAAAAATTGGAACTTTAATTTTTTATTCTAAATTGTTAAAAGTAAGACAACGAAATCATTACAATTCATATTACACATATAGAGCACAATTTTTTATATCTCTGGTTGATTACAAAGTATATTCACACCATTCATGTTTTCATTCATTTCTTAGGGTAATGATATCCATATCTCATTCTACCATCTGATAAGTTTGATTTTATTACAATTAAAAATTTTTGTTCACCAGCCGGGTACAGTGGCAAACGTCTATAATCCCAGTGGCTTCGAAGGCTGAGGCAGGAGGATCAAGAGTTTAAAGCCAGCCTCAGCAACAATGAGACACCAAGCAACTCAGTGAGACCCTATCTCTAAATAAAATACAAAATAGGGCTGGGGATGGGGCTCAGTGGTTGAGTGCCCCTGAGTTTAATCCCTAGTACCAAAAACAATAACAAAAAAAACTTTTGCTCACCAAAGACACTGTTAAGAAAATGAATAAGCAACAGGCTGAGTGAAAATATTTAGAAAACATGTATCTAACAAAGTACTTGTAGCCATAATACACAATCATTTTCTTTCTTTTTTTTTTTTTCCGAGAGAGAGAGAGAGAGAGAGAGAGAGAGAGAATTTTTCTTAATATTTATTTTTTAGTTCTTGGCGGACACAACATCTTTGTTTGTATGTGGTGCTGAGGATCAAACCCGGGCCATAAGCATTCCAGGCAAGCGCGCTACCACTTGAGCCACATCCCCAGCCCCATGAGCCACATCCCCAGCCCCACACAATAATTTTCTTTAATTGGATTTTCTTTATAGGCAAAAGACCCTTCACAAAGAAACTATCTAGAGGTGGTAGAGCTCAGTGGTAAAGCACCTGCCTAGCACATGTGAGGCTCTGGGTTCGATTCTCAGCACCACATAAAAATAAATAAATAAAATAAAGGTAGTGTGTCCATCTACAACTTAAAAAAAAAAAAAAATCTAGCTGGGTGACATATGCCTGTAATCCCAGTGACTTGGAGGCTGAGGTAGGAGGGTCACAGACAGTTCAAAGCTAGCCTCAGCAGTTTATTGAGACCCTGTGTCAAAAATAAAAAGTTTAAAGGGCTAGGAATGTAGCTCAGTGGTAGTGTATTTGTACAGGCCCTGGGTTTGATCCTTAGCACTGTAAAATAAGAAGGAAAAAAGTATATATGGTATATGATTTCCTCATCAAAGTTCTAAAACAGATAAATCTAACCTATGATGGGAAAAAAATCAGAATGCAGATTGCTTCCTGGGATGGAGTTAGAGATAAAGACAGCATGTAAGATTCTATGCTGTGGCCAGGTGAGGTGGTGCATGCATGTAATCCCAGCGACTAGAGAAGCTGAGACAGGAGGGTCACAAATTTGAGGCAAGCCTGAGCAACTCAGCAAGATAAAAAATTTAAAAAGGGGGCTGGGGATGTGGCTCAAGCGGTAGCGCGCTCGCCTGGCATGCGTGCGGCCCGGGTTCGATCCTCAGCACCACATACAAACAAAGATGTTGTGTCCGCCGAAAACTAAAAAATAAATATTTAAAAAAAAAAATTTAAAAAGGGATGGATATGTAGCACAGTGGTAGCATGTCCTGGGTTCAATCCCTAGAACTGGGGAAAAAAGATTCTATATTTTGAAAGATTTCTGAATGTGTATATAGGTATATATCTATAATTTAGCAAAAGCATATTTAATAGTTGTCATTGGATGTAAATTTTACCTTAAAAGAAAAAAAATATTAAATTTTGGACTCTAGTCAATTTTATAACACACACACATTCTGAAGGATTAAGAAAAAATGTACTGATGACATATATTCAAAAATTTTTTACAAAATGGATGGATGAAGAAAGAGGGAAGGATAGATGAATAAGTACAATAGAATGAGAAAGTATATAGGTGTTGGTTTTAAATGGGCTCACTATAAAATGCTTTCAACTTTGTTGTATAATAAAATGAAAGAATATGAATTACATTATGAAAAAAAAAAGGACAAAATTTCGATTTGCTGAATGTAGTTGAATTAAAAACAGAAAAATCTCTTTCCCTAAACTTCCAATAAACATGAACACATTGCTAGGCTGGCTTCAAACTTGTGATCCTCCTGCCTCAGCCTCCCAAGTCACTGGGATTACAGGCATGTGTCACTGCACCCAGCAAGGTATCTTTTTTTTTTTTTTTTTTAAGTTGTAGATAGACACAATTCCTTTATTTTATTTATTTATGTGGTGTTGAGGATCGAACCCAGTGCCTCACATGTGCTAGGCAAGCGCTTTACCACTGATATCTTCTTTCAGATCTCTATTCAGATCTTTTGCCTGTTTTCTTTAAAGAGCTACCTCATTAGCTGTTATGGAGACATGTTAAAGGAGGGCAGATGTCAGAATGCCAGCCTTGCCACTTTAAAGAAAGACTTCAGTTGCTGCTTCATAACATTGGCTCTTATCTACATCTCCAAATTATAAAGTCTAGAAATGTTGAAAATGTAGAGGTATTTTCAATATCCACAAGTCAAAACTGGAAGCAAGAGATATACATTTGGCTTTAGCAGTGGGAGGGGAAGGGGCAATGGCAAAGCTAAGTCAGAAGTGGCTCTTCACTTAAGAGCCTCTTGGACTTCAGTAGTTCTGTGTTTGGACATCAGCCCCATATACTGGCTTAAAACATGAAGAAACCAGACAAGTTCACTGGTGGGACCGGCCAGGGGAGCTGAAACAAGTCCTGTAAACAACAAATGTTTATCTGGGCAGATAACCTGGCAGACAGCCTCATCCTGATCTTAAGCAACTTGAAACCCACAGCAGGAGGCTGAGAGCAGAGGGTCCTCTGCTCTTTGCCACATGGGTAGGAAGCAGAGATGGAAGGTGGTCCTGGCTCCAACCACAAGAGAGGCAGTAGAAAGCCACCCTCTGCAAATATGCCAGCTTCTTCCTTACTGGGTGATGGCCAGATTTCCTTAAACACAGTGGGTGGGGACAGAGAAGTCAAGTCAACCAACACTAAACAATGCCACCGCATGAAGTTGGCTGTTACACCACAGCCCTGAAGGTATGAGGCGCTCTGGCGTGTTTGGCTGTTGCCACAGGAACCACATTGGCTGAGGGCTTCCCCAGGCCTGGGTGGGAGGCTCGTCACTGACTTCGGCCACACACAGGCTCAGTCGCCACCTAAGTCAGTGGCAAACAGCTGCTGAGACGAAAGGAGCAGACCCAGGGCACTATGTACGGCACAGCAAAATCTCCCACATCAGGAGACTTCAGACAATATTTATAAGAGCCATATGGCTTAAACCTCATGGAGGTACTAGGAAAAAGGCTGTACAAGGGAAGGAGGTAGCTGGAAGGAAGGACTGGAGGTGGGTGATGGCAAGGAGACTATTTTCATTGACAAATGACTGCATTGACAACTGACTCCACAAACAATTTTACTACCAGTTATGGAAACTTACTCCCTAACTGAGGGATTAAATCTTGGCCCTGGCTATTCTTCCCACCTCTATGCCTCTGCCCACACTCTTGCAGATAGGGAAGTGGAACCAACAGTTTACTACCTAAAGTGAAAGATCAGCTCTTGCTCTGCAGACTAAAGCTGAGTTCTTCTTCAGGAAATGGCATGGAGATAGCTTAAGCAAGGGTCTTTGCTCTGAAACAGCACCAAAGCCCAGCAGAACAATAAGGGTGTGGATCTCAGATGGAGTCCAGAGAAGTGTGTGTGTTGTCTTTATTTTTTTGGGTGAGGGGTAGCGGGGGGAATGCTAATTCATTCTTTTGACTTCATTCACACTTATAGCTGCTTTATAATCATTTCCTGAAAACATAGCAGGAAGAGAGTGGTATTTGCTCACCGCACCCTCCATCTAACTGGCCCCATCAATCCAAATATGTTTTAAACTGAGAAGAGGCCAGCTTTCTGCCTTTGGCAGCACTGAAGGCCAGACATTACTAGCACTCCTGTGAACAGCTCAAGGCTCCACCCAAATCAGACTGCACACACTGAAATCCAAGAGGAATATCATTCCAACACAACAGCCCAGGAAAGAAGAGAGATGAGGAAGCTGGGTGGGGCAGCTGGGACACTTCTAAGTTCTGACACCAGAACACCCAAGTGGTTAGAACAGGCATTCTGGTAGCATGGTGACAGATCAACTATAGTGTGGGAAAACCCAAACACTACAATAAAGAAGTTATCTCTGCAGGAAGAGAGGGGTGAGAAGAAGGGTGGGGAATAAGGGCAACAGGGTGGAGAATAAGGGTAGGCAGAAGAAGGTGGAAAAATAAATTTGAGGGAAACTGGGTAGCTGCTAGACTAGTCCAATTCTGAAAACACAAGAGATGCTCCAATTTCTTTTCAGAAGCTGAAGCAGAGTGGTTACAGGAAGGCCAGGACACACAGTTCCATTTCTGTAGTGGACTGGAGGGCTTCTCTGCAAGAGTCATATAGCATCACAAACTCACAGCATCTGGCTGTCAAAAGTGAAGGGACGTTTTTTTCCTGCAGAGTTGCCTCTGAGCTCTAAGAAACCAATTTTACTTCTTAATTTTCCTGTTTACTCTGAAAAGATCTACAATATCCCCGAGGGGTTTTTAAGAATGCTAGGGAGTGGGCAGGAGACTGGCCCCAGTCCCAGGGATATAGCTCTTTTGCATTTTCATATTACTTCTTACCTGATAGGAAAAATAAAACAGATGCGAAAGGGACGTTTGCTGGTTTAATTAATTATATATTTTTTGGTTGTTGTTTCTAATGTGCAAGGATCTCTTGGACTCTTGACCCTAAAGGAAGATATAACTGGAGTGCAACAATTAAAGGCATGTAAAGATATTTAAAAAAAGATTGTTGTTCCAATGAAAACAACATCAGTATGGTGAACAAAGTATATGTGCTTCAAAACAATCACCATATTCATCTGGAGAGGGAATTGCTTTTGGGCACATGGTCCCTGCTTCTGTGGAAATAGGAAAGGCAGAAAGAGTTCCATTTCTGCAAGAGGCAGAATTGGTCTTTTGCTAGACTTTTTTTTTTTTAAATGCAATACTGTGGGGGACCAACCTTACACGTGACTGAGTCACACTCCCCGGCTGAGTGCTGAGGCGCTCAGTCGCAGAAATGTGGCAGAGCTTTCCCCACCCTTCTTGGGTTCGAGGGTTGGTGCATGGGTATGTCTTGCTACAGGCCCATGAGTGAAGCTATGCTCACCAGTTCCTTTGTAATATAATTCCTTGCCCTGTTTAGGATAGAATCTTCCATGGGAGTGCCTTGTGTGTCCCCTTCTCTTACTGTGCTCTTAGATGTGGCCTACCCAGGTGTCAGTCAACCTGATGACAGTGAACATCATGAAGGAAGACTCAGACCCCTGAAACCTGACCCCTTGCCTCATTTGAATAGCTTCTCCTCAATAAAAGGGGTCAGTGCATGCTCTTGCTTGCTCTCTCTCTCTGCAGACCCTTAAGGTAAGAGGAGCCGTCACAGTGACCCCAAAGAAAAAGGTATTTGTGTCTCTTGTGTGGTTATTTCGTGCAGCCCAATTAGCCCAGTTTAACTGGAGTGACCCCTGAGCCTTTTAGTCGTGAGAACAGAAACCCGGCAAAATAGGTTCTCCTTGGTTCTGAAGAAAACCAGACTATCCAAAAAAATCAAGAGAGGCCTGGTGCAGTCTGATACATAGCCATCTCATATCTCCCAAAGAGAGAGGACCTGAAGGGACATTACCCATGCCTGCCACCCCCTTTAACATGCATTCCCTATAATCCATTCATTCTAAGACCATTGATCATTCAGGCAACTACAGAGGTCACCACAGTCCAATGTTTATTTTTTAAAAGGAAGCACATCTAAGGATGGTTTTCTAGGGCTGTGCTGTCCAATAGAATGGGCATTAGCCACATGGTGGCTACTTAAGTTCAATTTACCTAAAATTAAGTATAATTAAAAATTCAGGATCTGGAATGTAGTTCACAGGTAGAACATTTGCCTAGCATGTGCAAGGCCCTGGGTTTAATTTTCAGTACTGGGAGGGTAGGGCAACCAGTTCTAGTAAATGGAAAAATATCTCATAATCATGGATTGAAATATTTAATAAAGTTAAGATGACAATAATACCCAATCCAATCTTCAATGTACTCCCTATCAAATCACAATGGCATTCTTTGCAGAAACAAACAAAATCCTGTAATTCAGGTGGGTGCAGTGGTGCATGCCTCCTGTAATTCTAGCAACTTGGGAAGCGAGGCAGGAGGAGCACAAGTTCAAAGCCAGCCCTAGTATCTTAGTGAGACCCTGTCTCATAATAAAAAATAAAAAGGGCTGGGAATTCCCAGGTTCATTCCACGCTCCCCCCTGACAAAAAAAAAAAAATCCTATAATTCATATAGAATGTCAAGGGACCCAAAAAGCCAAACAAACAATCTTGAAACAGCATAAGAGTTGGAGGATCATGCTTCCTGATTTCAAAACTTACTAGAAAGTTAAAGTAATGAAAACAGTAGGATATATATAACGCCCAACAAAATAGAATAGAGTGCCCAGAAATAAACCCTCATATATATATGATGAAATTTTTACAAGGATGCCAATATCATTCAACAGAGAAAAGACATGCTGAGAAAACTGGATATCTACAGGAGAAAGTTAGGTCCTTACCTAAAACATAAAAATCAACTCAAAATAGATCAAACAGGCTTCCCTCATGTTAGGAAGCCTGCTTATCACTGAACTATGTTCCCAGCTCCAAGAAATGATTCTTTTGTTTGTTTTGATTTTTGGTACTGAGGATTGAACCCAGGGCCTTGTGCATTGGTAAGCATTCTAAAAATTCTTAATACATTAAAGAAAAATATAGAGAACAGTCAACAAACACCAGGGTTCAATCCCCAGCACTAGAAAAGAGGGGGGGAGGGGATGAATGAATGAGAATATTGGGCTATTTTAGGAAGGATATGATATTCTACATTAGAAAATTACTGTATATCCTCATATTAACAGGCTAAAAATAGAAAAACTGTGATCACCGACAGATAATAAATAATAATAGGGCTGGGGATATAGTTCAAGTTAGGAGAGTGCTTGCCTTGCATGCATAAAGCCTTGGGTTCAAAAGACCCAACACCATACACACACACACACACACACAAAATAAATAAATAAATAATTAACATTAAGCAATGATATTTATTTATAATAATAATAAAACCTCAGCAAACTAGGGATAGAAGGTAATACCCTTAACCTGATGAAGATACTTATCAGAAGTCTAGCAAATATCAGATTTAATGACGCAACTTTAGAAGCATGCTATAAAAGTTAGAACAAAGTAAGGATTTCAGTTATTATGACCCCTATTATAGGAATAATAAAACAGTTCAGCGAGGCTGGTAGATATAAGATCAAGGGAAAGGAACAGTATTCATATTCATACAGTTAGTAATTAACTAGATATAAAATATTAAAACTACATTAGGGTTTTCTTAGAAATATTACAAAATATCCTTGAAGGGCATAAAAGAATAAATTCACAGTATATCATGTTTATGGAAGAACACTTTATATTGTAAATATAGTATTCTCTCCAAATTAATCTTTGAATTCAGTACAACTGCAAACAAAATCTCACTACATAATTTGTGGAATTTGAAAAGTTGATTGCATCTGGATGAAAGGTTAGCCAAGGTATTTCTGCAAAAAATTAAGAAGGTGAGAAATTTACTCTAGTAGTTTTAAGAACTTAAGAACCAGAATGGTGGTACTGACCTGCTCAGTGGATCAGTGGAATAGATCCACATATAAGAAAATCCGATTTACAAAAATAAATTCCAGAAGGAACAAAGACATCAATGTATAGAGTAAAACTAAAACATTTAGAAGAAAAAACTGTATGTGTAAATATATTCCTTGTGACCTCAGGTTAGATAAAGATTTTTTCCTATGCAAAACTGTAATTATTCTTGGTAATATTTTAACCTAAAAAAGTGGCTAAAAGGGGCTGGGATTGTGGCTCAGAGGTAGAGCGCGCTCGCCTAGCATGTGTGAGGCACTGGGTTTGATCTTCAGCACCACATAAGTAAAATAAAGCTATTGTGTGTTCACCTATAACTAAAAATAAATATTTCAAAAAAAAAGTGGCTAAAAAAAAAGATCATATGACAAGAACTTAACAGTAACCATTTTACCCACCAAATTGTAAGTGCTGGCTTATTATTGAGGAATTGATTTTTCTATACTGTAAATCTTCAAACATATTTGTTACTAAATACATTGTAGTGGTCTTGTTTTAATTAAATTTGTCTTATTATGGAAAATTTCAAACATACTCAAAGACTAATATAATAAATAAAATTGATAAAGTCACCCAGCTTCAACAATTAACAATACATGGCCAAGTCAGTCATGGTGATGCGTGCCTGTAATCCCAGTGGCTTGGGAGTCTGAGGCAGGAGGATAATGAGTTCAAAGCCAGCCTCAGTAATTTAGTGAGACCCTACCTCTAAATTTCAAAACAAAAAAAGCAGGGTGTGATTCAGTGGTTAAGCACCCCTCGGTTGAATTCCGGGTACCAAAGGCAGGCGGGGAAGGCCAATACTGCACACCTAAGAAGAATTTTTCTTTTCTTTTCTTTTTTTATAGGCCTAGGGATCAAACCCAGGGTCTTCTACATGCTAGACAAGTGCTCTACAATCAACCTACATTTCCACCCAGGAAGAATTTCTTAAGTACGACACAAGTCATAAAGAAAATAACTGATAATTCTTTCATAAAAAGATTTCTATACAAATGAAAACACTATTATTTAATTTTAAAAGATGAAGTGCAGTTTGGGAGATTTGTAAAGCAGATAGGCAATGAATAATTCCCATTCAGATTTGCATCACAACAGTATGACTCAATCAGAAGTAGAGAGAAGGGGCTAGGATTGTGGCTCAGTGGTAAAAAGCTTGCCTAACATGTGTGCAGCCCTGGGTTCAATTCTCAGCACCGCATATAAATTAAAATAAAATAAAGGCCCATTGACAACCAAAATAAAAAGTAGAGAGAAAATGGGCAGAAGATATGAAGAACCTGTAATTAAAAGAAGAGGAATCTTGGCTAGACTTGCATGGTATGTGTGTGTCACAGGGAGACAGGAGTTATGGTCCCCATACTGAAGAGGCTTAGCCAGGAGAATTGCGAGCTTAGGAGTTTGAAACCAGCTTTGGCAATATAGCAAGACTATATTTCAAAATGGAAGGATATAAAATAAAACTAAAATAGGAATCTAAAATGGCTAATAAACATATCAAAAATGCCTAACCTCTCTAGTAATTAGGAAAACACAAAATAAAATAGGACATGATATAGAATCCACTCTATTGCCAAAAAATCAAAAGTATGGAAATGCCTAGTATATTGGTAAAAATGTGGAAAAGCTGGAATACATATACTTTTACAGGTAGTATAAAGCAAACTGGTGTGATCACCTTGGAGAGCTAGGTAAGTTGATGATGAATGTAACTTACAACCCAGCAACTGTGCATCTGGATACATTTATTGTCTTTTTTTGGAGATGGGGTCTTGCTATGTTGCCCAGGCTGTTCTCAAGAGATCCAACCTCAGGCTCCTGAGTAGTTGGGACTATAGATACATGCCACCGTGCCCAGCTCTCTTTTTTCTCTCTCTCCTTTTCTCTTCTCCCTCCCTCAGTACTAGAGATTGAACCCAAGGTTGCTTAACCACTAAGCCACATCCCCAGCTCTTTTAAAATATTTTATTTAGAGACAGGGTCTGGCTGAGTTGCTTAGTGCCTTGCTAAGTTGCTGAAGACTGATTTCGAACTCAGCCACCTGAGCCACTGGGATTATAGGTGTGTACCACCATGCACAGCTAGATATATTTCTTAAAGAAAGTCATATTAATACAAAGCAATCACAGTATTGATGGTAGTAGCAAAAGAAAAAAAAAGCACCTATAAAAGATCAATATACTATGATATATAATTTGGTCATTGTATAAATATATTTAAAATGAAAAAGGAACAACTATATGTATCAACATGGATAAATCTAAAAACTGTAAGGTTAGTATGAAAAGCAAATCAAAGCAGATGATACATATGCCATGAGTAAAAAGTCTAAACATGCAAAACAATATTATTTATGGAAATATACACGTTAAGAAGATGAATAGAAAAAATGAATTCAAGGTAGTGAGTACTTTTAGGGAAGAAGAAAGAGAAATATAACCCTACAGGAGTACACAGAGGGTTTCAACTCTTATCCATAATGTATTCTTTCTTTTAAAGCTGGGTGGAATGAACCCAAGTGTTTGTTGACTATTCTCTATTTTTCTTTAATGTGTAAGAATCATTTCTTGGACCTGGGAACATAGCTCAGTGATAAGAGTGCTTCCTACCATGAGGGAAGCCTGGGTTTAATGTCTAGCACCAAAAAAAAAAAAAACAAAAACAAACAAAAAAACAACAGTACTGAATATATGTAGGGTTCAGTACTATCCCTGGTTTCAGACACCTACTGGGAATCTCAGAATATATTCCCTGAGGCTAAAAGGGGACCAACACTGCATTCCCACAAAAGGCCCTGTAGAGAAGCAGTGATTCAAAGAATGGGCTTGAATTTGGAACCTTGTGTATCCAAGCGACAGAGATTAGGATTAGTTACTAAAAAGAGTTTTAATCTGTGTGGTGGAGCACAGCATCCATTTATTCCATTTATGACTGTCATACACCATCAGTCCTTCTTCTTTAAGGGTAGCAGAACTGGAGCTCAAAGCAGCAGTGATAAATTTGTGTGATTGATTAAATTAAACCAAATCCCATTGTCTCTTATCAAATTGCCCCTTTAACAGAAGCTGAATTTATTTTGCTTCTTTCTTTACTTCTTAAGTCTCTGTTTCACCTCAAGGTCCAGAAGGTAAGAGATGGTGTCTGGCTCACCACAGACTCCCTAGCACTTTGAACAGTGCCTGGCAAATAGTATGTGCTCAATAAATATCTAATGTTAAATGAATGCCAGAAGTCAGGCCTGTCAGAAGTAACTTAAGGGGTGATGTGTGACTGTTGCAGAGAAACCCAAACTACATATGGAATGTAAGTTTAAGCACCAGGTCCTGTGAGAGGTCTATGGAGAAGAGATGTGTAACGATACACAGATGATACTCTCACCAGCCACAGCTAGGATCAGAACACAGGAGGCAGGGAAGTGGGAGAAAGAGAAAACAATGAAAACCAAATTTCTATTAACAAGACAGAGCAACTTTGAACCTCTGGATTCTCTACAGATATCTAATTAATTACCCAGTACAATCTTTTTATTCAAGTTCTAACATGAGTTCCAGGATATGAACTTTCTAAAAACCTGAAGTACATCACTTAATTTCTTTTCCCAGCCTCAGGTCTGGGAGAGGGACAGATGAAAGGGGACAGCAAAGGAAAAACAAGACACATCAAATGTACTACTTTGTTTTGTTTTGTTTGTGATACTGGGATCAAACCCAGAACCTTGTGAATCCTAGGAAAGTGCTCTAGCCTGAGCTATATCCTCAGCCCTCCGTTTATTGCTTTTAAGGCAGATTTTGAATAATCATGAGAACAAATGATTGCTTGTAGGGAAGTGGCTTGAAAGGATCTTCACCCTGGGCAGTAGTGAAGGCTACCATCATAAATGCCACCTTTAGGCAATTAGAGTAGCCCTTCCTTAGTTTCACTTTCTGCAGGTTCAGTTACCTGTGCCCAACTGCAGTCTGAACATATTACATGGTAAATTCTAGAAATAAAGAATTCATAAGTTTAAACTGCATACTATTCTAAGTAGTCTGATGAAATCTCACACTATGCTGCTGTCCTGCCTGAGACATAGATTATCCCTTTGGCCAGACTATCCACACTGTATATGTTATCCTTCCAATTGTCACTTAGTAGCCATTTCAGTTATCAGACTTAAAAAAAAAAAACAACAAACAAACAAACAACAGTACTGAATATATGTAGGGTTCAGTACTATCCCTGGTTTCAGACACCTACTGGGAATCTCAGAATATATTCCCTGAGGCTAAAAGGGGACCAACACTGCACTCTCACAAAATGCCCTGTAGAGAAGCTACAAAGAATGGGCTTGAATTTGGATGCTGTCATTTACTATCTGTGTAACTTTAGGCAAATTACTTAAAAATTCTGTACTTCAGGTTTTTTTTTTTTTGGTACTGGGGATTGATCCCAGGAGTGCTTTACCACTGAGCCACATACCCAAAGAGTCATTTTAATATTTTAAAATTTTGACAGGGTTTTGTTAAGTTACTTAGGGTTTTGCTAAGTTACTTAGGGCCTTGCTAAATTGCTGAGGGTGGCCTCAATCTTGTGATCCTCCTGCCTCAGCCGCCTCAGTTACTGGTATCACAGGTGTGCACTACCATGCCTGGCCGTTGTAGCTCATTTACACATAAAATGGAGACTAATAACAGTACCTATTGCATAAAATAGTTGTGAGGACTGAATGTTTTAATACAAGTAAAGCTCTTAGAATACTACCTTGGACACTACCAGTTCTCAATAAACTGTAGTTTTTATTGTTATTATTCATTCAGTGGGGAGCTATATTTGATTCTTTGGAGGAAGTGGTAGACCTGGAGACTTATGACTATATCATTAGCTAATGAACTGAGAGACATTATGAAACAGTGAGTAAGCACTGGACCCAAAATCAAAATACCTGTTGGAGCAGAACTTTCCTAGTTTCTTCCCAATAGCCAGTCTCCCCTTCTTCAGCAGCAAAAGAAATTTGATTTTTGGCTGGGTACCTTTCTGCCCAGACAATTTACAGTCTTCTCTGCTAGAATAGTCAGGTGATTATGAGATGTACATAGAAGTTTTATGTAAAACCTTGAAAAAAAATCTCTTTTTAAAAAGTGTGGGGAGGGCATCCCTTCTGCCCTCCTTCTTCATTATGGTGTTTGCTGACATTCCAGTAGCCATCCTCAGACAGGGTCTGCTCTGTTTGGATATGGTTTGTTTGTTGAAATATTTTTTTCTTTTTTTCTTCATTTATTGCTTTCAATATAGTTGCTGAGTTTACCCAGGGGTGTGTGTGTGTGTGTGTGTGTGTGTGTGTGTGTGTGGTTTTGGGGATTAGAACCCAGGGCCTTGTGCATTCGAGGCAAGCACTCTGAGCTATATCCCCAACCCCATGTGTTGAAATTTGATCCTCACTGAGGTAATGAGAGGAAGTAAACTTAATCAATTATGGTGTGTGGAGGTGGGGCTTCTGCAAAGTGATTAGGATTAGATAAGGTCATTAGGATAGAGCCCTCATGATTGAATCTTGGTGGCTTCATATGAAGAGGGAGAGAAACAACTCACACACACACTCTTTCTCTCTTACACACACACACACACACACACACACACACACACTTGCATGCAGTCACGTACATGCACTCCCTGCCTCTTGCCATGTGATGCCCTGTGCAGCTTTGGGACTGTGCCAGCAAAAAAAAAAAAAGTCTATCACTATATGTGGCCCCTTGATCTTAGACCTACTGAACTGTGAGTCAAATTTTTCTTTTTAAAGTTACCCAGTCCTGATATTTTGTCATTGGCAACAGAAAATGGACTGCACCTAGGAGTTTGTACAGTGAGCTGGGAAAAGTATATGTGTCAGCTAATGTGGTGGAGCCAAGTGGTAGAGTCTATATACTAGTCCTGAAGTCCTGGATTGCCTACTTTTAGACTCTGCACTCAAGAGACTCCAAACTTACATGTTTAGGTCTCTGGTTGAGGTTCATATTCACTTAAAGCTAACACTAAATGGTTTATCTAGGTTCTAGCCTATTTCTGCAATATGAGCTCAGACAAATTAGTCTCTCTAAATCTTAGTTTCCTCACCTATAAAACGCTGATAATGCCTTATGTAGCTATAGTGGGAATCAAGTAAAAACACATCATGGCAGCACTATGTAAAATGATAATGCTGATGTAATTTTTATCAATGAATATAAGAGAGACTGAGAATGGAAAAGCAGGTGTTAAGGATGGTACAGAGATAAAGACTTAGAAAAGAGATTGTGCTTATAGGAGAAAAAGAATTTCTTATAGAAGATCATGAAAGTTGGTTGCTTTGGGGAACGAATAGCCAGTATCTTGCTATTACACTACTAAATTTTTTCAACAGGAATCATGTAATTTTCCATTTTTTGAGGTCCATCACCTCTGATGCTAATTCATCCCTAATTAAGAGATTTTAGTCATTCAAATCTCAATACCTCCCTCCCTCTCCATATTCTCCTTGTCATTATCCCACCCATTTTTTTTTTTTTTTTGGTGTGGGGGGGATACTGGGGACTGAATGCAGGGGTGATTTATTACTGAGTTACATCCCCAGCCCTTTTTATTTATTTTTAAATTTTGAGACAGGGTCTTGCTAAGTTGCTTAGGTCTTAGATCCCTGCTAAGTTGCTGGCCTCAAACTTGGAATCCTCCTACTGCAGCCTTCTGAGTCTCTGGGATACAGGCGTGTGTCATCATGTCAGTGCCCAATTCTTTTTTTAAAAAGTTTATTTTTTAATTGAGAAACAATAATTGTTACGTTTATGGGGTACAATGTGATGTTTCCATATAGGTGTACACGGTGAAATGATCAGATCAGGCTAATTAATACATCTCACAAACTTACCATTCTCTTTTAGCTATTCCAAAATATATATTAACTATAGTAACCATGACCGTGAACTTGATCATCAGAACCTATTCCTTCTGTCTGAAACTCTACCTTTTGACCAGCAATTCCCCTTTCCCAACCCATTCACTCCAACTTTGACTCTGCAACTCCTCACAAAACAGAGCAATCTTCAAAAACTTCTGGCAATGATGGAAATGTTCTATACCTATGCTTAACAATATAGTAGTCCTTAGTCCCATGTGGTGACTGGCCAATTGGAATGTGGTTTGTGTGACTGAATATCTAAATTTTAAATTTTAATTTTAATTAATTTAATTTTAAACAGACAAGCATGGCTAGTGACTGTTACTGGTTATTGACAGTCAATCATAAAGTTCTAAGAAAGAGAATCCAGAAAAATAGTACATCATTACTTCATTTATACTTGATTTATCTTATTTCTTCTCAATATCTATGCCAAAATGCTTTCTTCTAGCCTACTCCTAAAATGACCCTAAATCCTTGAAAAGTCTCCATTTCCCTATTTGGAATTTGAGTTTAAAGATTTTTTTTTCCAGAGGAATAGATACATATGTGCTGAACACCCCCTCCATCCTGAATCAGATATCCTTTGGGCAAACTTTAATAAACACACCAGAATAACTACATTCATGGAATCCACAAAAAAATGCACCAAAGATGACTCAATTTCTGAAAAGAATAGACCCTTTTTTGGCATTTTGGCCTAAAGAAATAGAAGTTCTATTGTCTTTCTTGGTAAGCCTTACATACTCAATATAAGTTTAATATGTTCTTTTTAATAAATAAAACAGGAAGAGAAACAAACATGTTCTGCTTCTGGGAGAAGATCAATCTAAAATAAATAGCTGGAATCATAGCAACTGACCATGGGAAGCTTCTTGGTATAGTAAACAAAGCTGTTAAAGTAAGTAACTTGTCAATCTGAAGAATTAGTAGGTTAAAAAGTTGGATAAAAAGGTGAATAAAATAATATTGCAGGTGATTTAACTACTAAGAAAGAGCTGATACCTCTCAACAACGCTAATCAAACACCAAGTAGGGCAGACAATGAACAATTTACTGGCATTTTTCATCTACCTGGACAACCCTAGACATTTCTAATTAAGATTTATATATTTCAGCTCAGGACTGGGCAACTTCTATTAAAGTTTCTACTATCAGGCTGAAAGACAGGCACAGGAGAAAGGTTGCTCTATACGAGGGTACAAGAGGTGACCATAATACATAGAAATGTTTTCTCACTCAAAAGATATGTTGAACAAACACCCTGACCCTGATGACCCCTCCAGGCTGCTATTCAGGTGCTTATGTTTTAGATGTGAGCAAAAGTTTAATTCCTTCAAAAACCCCTTGATATGACTCCAAGAAATGAAGTGAAAGTACTTGCTGCAGATTTTCCTCAGAGGAATACTAGCATGACCTTTTTCAAATGCAAATTGGCTTACTCATTATAGCTGTCAGATTTCTTGGGTAGGAGTTTAAAAGAAAAGGCAACACTCTGCTCTGACTTGAGCTAAGGAGTGTGGCCGCTCCAGGTTAAGTGACAAAAGACACCTGGAGAATGACCCCTGTGAGTAGAAGCACAATGGAACTCAACCTGGATAGAATACGATGGGGAAAAAGAAGTCTTGCAGATTCTGTGCTTGATTCAGACCACCATGACTGATTTTGGCTTACCCTCACCCTGTGTTGGCTTGAGTATTCACTGGTTTTATATAGAATGCAAAAGTCCCCTGCACCTATAAGCCAATCTCCACTGTTTTAGGGCAGTAGTACCCATAAACCATGTCACTCAGCTCTGCTTCACTGGCTCTTATATACCCTCATGAGATATGCAGCACCGTACCAAACACTCCGGGATATCAATTAGAGAGAAGACTTGTGGAGCTCATAATCTAATATTCAGTGTGCAGTCTGAAAGGGAGATTCCAGGTATGGTGCTGCACCCCTGTAATGCAAGCTACTCAGGAGGTTGAGGCAAGAGGATCACAAATTGAGGCTAGACTATACAACTTAGGGGGATCCTGTCTCAGAATAAAAAAAATTAAAAAGGGCTGGGGATGTAGCTCATTGGTAGATCAACTCTGGGTTCAATCCCCAGTACTGCCAAAAAAAAAAAAAAAGGCAAGAGATGACTCAGGAAAATACTTGTGGTCATTCTAGTGGTTGTTATATCACATCATGGAAATACAGTTATTTAGCAGGAGGTAGGGGAAAACAACAATGACAACCCTGGAATTTCAGATATAAGAGAAAAAAAATGTTGGGTAAAAGAAGGTAGTGGTTGGGATGAAAACAGAATGAATGCTTAGACTCTTTCAAATATAAAGGCCGAGGAAAGGAGAACTGGAAATTCAAACATGCCTAAGTTAAGGAGCCTATTCCCCTCTACAGGAAGTTTATCTCTAATATCTAAATAGTCATGTTTTAAAATCAACAGTTTGCTGGTTTTCAGCTGCCACTGACTAGAACCCCCCGTGTCTCTGGCCCACAGTATAGGCAGCCTGTGCCCAGCCAGACTAGATGAAGACATGTAGGCCGAAGCCAGTCAGCCAGTCAGCCAGTCAGCCAGTCAGCCAGTCAGTCAGCCAGCCAGCCAGAACCCTCCCCACTTGAGGAGTCTGAGCAAAATGCTAACCCTTCTAGGAGTAGTAGACAGATTCTTTAAGAGGCACAGGGCTGTTTCAGCATCCCTACCTCTTAATCAGCAGATTCTGAGACTAAGTGGTCTAGGATTCAAGGCAATTCTTAGTATGAGAACAGAAACCTACCAGCAAGTTCAGCAGGACCTTTGGTCCCCCTCCATGTTCTCCCTCCCTGTCCACTGCAGTTGCATATTCACGTCCACAAATATTTTTAAAATTTGATATAATTATCTCCTAGAAATTACTGTATGTAGCCTCTTGGGATCTAAAGCAATTAAGTGAAGATAAATTTCTTTCATGGAGCAAACTGTCAAAGGATGAAGCAATTTCATTCCCCATTTGAAGTGGAAGCTTTGGGTCATGCATGGTTTATTTGAAATAATGCCATCACCTAAAGCTGCTGATCTTATCTCTGACTCCGTTCTCTATTTCAAACTGCTGGAGATATGTAGCGTGGCACTGCCTGAAGTTATGACATCTGGCTCAAGGCCAGTGAAAAAACAAGCCCGCTCCTCTTCTAGGTTTCAAGCATAAGAGGACAAAAAAATCATATTAAAAGAAGACGATTACATATGTGAAGTCTGTTAAACCTGAACAAGAAGCAATGTTCCCAGGGCAATGAATGTGACTGTAGAGGCACTGTACCTCTGTAAAGGCACCCTAAAAATGGGAAAATAGTGGAAGAACAGGCAGAAATGCCTCTTAAAGGGAGTAGGGTGAAATCCATGCCAAGGAACCAGATTTTTCTCTTCTAGGAGACACCAAGTCAAACAAACAGTGGGGCCTATTTCATAAAACAGCTTGATAGATGGAAAGCATACCAGGCTGAGAATCAAGAGCCCAGGGTTTTAATTCCAGCAGCCTAGGTTGAGGAGCCTATTAAGGTTGTGTGTGAGATTTAGTGAGAAGTTCCTGTTAATAATTTTTTTTCAACTTCAGCTGGCACTTATTAAAAAAAAAAATTCTCCATTTTGCCAATATTTAGTCAATGTGTTATTTAGATAATAGTATTCAAACTTTTTTATTGAAGCCTTCTTCAGGTGAAATTCATACACACCAGACCATATCAAGCACTGCTTTTAACAAAAGCCTTGAAGAATTAGAATTGGCTTTCAAGTATTAGCGCACTGAAATCACCTGGAGAGCTTGTTGAACCAGATTGCTGGGTTCCACCGTCAAAACTCTGATTCATAGGTCTGGGGTAGGGGATAAGGCTGTGCAAGTTCCCAGATGAATCTGATGCTACTGGTACACATGGCACACTATGCAAACCAGTGAGACAGACACTCTGGCCTGGAAAATGATCTAGAATTGTAGTGATAAATATAATAGACACTAGCCTATAGGTGTATATTTTGATATACATTCTTAAAAATTTTAAGAATTTCTCAATCGCATTAGGCACATTTTAAATGCTCAGTAGTTGCATATGGATATTGAAAATTTTAAATGAATGAAAATTTCGGTTTCTAAGTTGCACCGGCCACATTTCCAGTATCAATAGATGGCTAGTGGCTACTACATAGGATGATACAGAAAGAGAATGTTTCCATCAACTCAAAATGTTCTACTACATAGCACTGATAAAGAATCTACTTGATGGGAGGCTGAGGCAGAAGGATTGCCAAGTTTGAGTCCAGCCTCAGCCACCTAGTGAGATTCTCAGTGACTTAGCAAAACCCTGTCTCAACATAAAAGATAAAAAGGGTTTGGGATGTAGCTTAGTGGTAAAGCACCCCCTGGGTTCAATTCCCAATACCTGCTCCCCACCACCTCCCCTGCCAAAATCTATTTGATTGCACTGGTGAATGTTTTGCTTCAAGAAAAGAAAACTTCAGGAGAATTTCAAGTATATTAAGGTATGGCAGATATAGAAAAAACAGACTTTGTGATTCTGAAAAAATCTCTTTAAAATAAATAAATGAGAATTACAGGAAGACAGACTGAACTCAGTTTGAGAAGAAACTTTTTAATAGTGATTGTCTCATGACTGAGAAAACTTGGGGAATGATCTAGCGTACAGGCTACTGAGGAAAATAATTTCTTCATTAGGTTAGGAGACCTGACCCTGACACATCTACTGCAATGAATCTGGTCCAGCTTTGTAATTATTATCACTGCTCACCATTCCTTTTGAAATCTGGGATAGTTTTCTTAAAATATGTACTTTGGGTAAAGGAACTTCCTCCAATAAGGATGTTTCGGTGATAAACCCTTCCACTTTCTGCTGTGTAAAAATGTTTTTAGAACACCAAGGCACAAGTAACAAAAGAAAAATAGATTAATTAGACTTCTTCAAAACTAAAAACTTCAAGAAAGTGATAAGACAACCAACCCAGAGTGGGAGAAAATATTTGCAACTCACACAGACCTGTTAAGGGACCTGTTAAGGGACTTGTATCCAGGACATACAAAGAACTCCTATAGGAGGATGAGGCAGGAGGATCACAAGTTTGAGGGCAGATATGACAACCTATGAGACCCCCCATTTCAAAGTAAAATATATAAAGAGCTAGTATTGTAGCCAAGTGTCAAAAAATCCCTGGGTTCACTCCCCAGTACAAAAAATAATAATAATAATAATAAGTTTCTCACAAAGTTAAATAGTTTATCACATGATCAAAATATTCCTTTTGTGTAAGGGGGTGGTACTGAGCACAGCTCTACCACTGAACCACGCCATCTGCCCTTTTTATTTTTTATTCTGAGATAGGGTTGCACTGCTGCCATGGCTGGTCTTAAATTTGTGATTCTTCTACCTTACCTGGTCTTCTGAATAGCTGGGATTACAGGTATGTGCCACTGTGCCTGATACATACAGCAACATCATACATAATAACCAAATAATGTCTATCAGCTAATAAAGGGATAAATAAAATATATAATTTACATACAGTGGAAAATTATCCAGACATAAAAAGAATGAGGTACTGATTCATATTACAACATAATGAATCATGAAAACATTATGAAAAGTGAGAGAAAACAGACCAAAAGGCCACACACACGATTGCATAATTCTATTCAAAAATATCCAGGATAGACAAATCCAGAAAAGTAGATCAGAGGGTGAGAGATGTTAGGAGAGAATAGCAAGTGACAATAAATTTTTTTTTTGAGGTAATGAAAATGTTCTGGAATTACATACTGATGATTGTTGTACTACTCAATGAATATACAAAATTACTGAGCCTTATGAGATGGAAATTATATCTCAACAAATGTGTTATTTAAAAAAGGAAAAAAAAAGGAGCGAGGCGAGGTGGTGCACACCTATAGTTCCAGTGACTCAGGAGTATGAGGCAGGAGAATGTCAAGTTGGAGGGCAGCCTCAGCAACTTAGCTTACAAGACCCGTCTCAAAAAAAAAAAAAAAAAAGTTTTTAGTTTATGGTTAGTAAATAATGAATTGTATTTTTTTAGGCTAAAGGGGTTTAAAAAATACCTTTTTAGTGTGTTTTTATTTTTGTGATTTTTACTGAGGTACCCCAAATTGCTGATAACGTTTACAAATGATCAGTTTTGATATATACACATATGTGAGAGAAATCATTAACACAACCAAGACAGTGAACACATCCAACACTTACTAAAATTTCCTTCTATAATCTATTCCTTCCTCTATCTCATCCTCAAGTAACCACTGATCTGCTTTGTGCTACTATATATTATTCTGAATTTTCTCTAAAATGAAATCATACAATATATACTCTTGCCTGAGTTCTTTAATTCAACATAATTTGGAGAGTCAGTAGTTCATTACCTTTTATTGCTGAGTTGCATTCTATGATATGGGTATATACTAAAATTTGTTGATCCATACATTTGTTGGTGGCCATTTGGGTTGTTTCCAGTTTTTGGTTATTGAAAATAAGGCTTCACAATTCCAAAAAAAACAGGGGCTGAATGTTTTCTCTGATAAGTGGATATTAATCCATAATGGAGGGTGGATGAGATGAGTGGAGGAATTTTGGATGGGGCAAAGGGGAGGTGGGGAGGGGGCAAGGGGGTAGGAAAGATGGTGGAATGAGACAGACATCATTACCCTAGGTACATGTATGACTGCATAAATGGTGTGACTCTACTCTATGTATAACCAGAGAATGGAAAAATTCTGCTCCATCTGTGTACAATGAATTGAAGACCTTTCTACTGCCATATATAACTGATGAGAAAAATAAATAAATCAGAATATAAAAAAAAAAAAAGAAGAAGAAGAAGAAAATAAGGCTTCAGCCAGGCCCAGTGGGCAACGCCTATAATTCCAGCAGTTCTGGAGGCTGAGGAAGGAAGATCTCAAGCTGAAAGGCAGCCTTAGCAACTTAGTGAGGCACTAAGCAACTCAGCCAGACCCTGTCTCTAAATAAAATGTAAAAAAGGGCTGGAGATATGGCTCAGTGGTAAAACACCCCTGGGTTCAATCCTGATACCAAAACCAAAAAGAAAAAAAAAAAAGAAAAGAAGGCTTCAAAAAATTAAGACTACTGATCTGGGATGTAGCTCAGAGGCAAAGCACTTGCCTCACGTTGACAAAGCCCTGGGTTTGATCCCCAGTCCCCCCCCGCCCCCCAAAAAAAGACAAACCAAAAAAAGAACATGCCCCCCAATAAGATTAAAAAAAAAAAAAAAGACTGCTGTGAATATTTGTGTACAAGTCTTTGAGCAGTTTTGTTTCTCATTACCTTTATTTAAAAAACAGTTTTGTGGGAAATGACAATTTTCTCTCAGCATAATAAAGAGTGTGGGCTGATTTCCATGGAACTTTATTCATGGGAATTCTTTGTGGCCTGAGTGGAAGCTGCATTTTTCCTGAGATTTCTCTCCACTTCTGGAACTCTACAAGAGAGAGGTCACCTTAAACTGTCTGCTCAAGGTTCTTCACAGTACATAGACAGTTTGCATTCAAAATAAAAACCTACACAAGTGTTAGCTCATGATCATGAGTTCTTATAATCCCTCAATTATCCTACAGTGAGGGTCTAGCTCTATTGGAGACCCAGAGTTAAGCAGAGCCTCCTATGTGGTTCCTCACCAGGATGGGTCCCATGCTTTCACACCTATTCCCCATATCCAAAAAAGCTTTTAAACTCTAGATTTTTTTGTTTTCATGCTAGCTCAGGATGTATTATATTACAGTCAGTATTTAAACTGTTCCAATAAAGTATATCTGTATCTGTTTCTACCATACCACTAAAATGGAAGACCCCATTTAATTCTTTTTCATTTCATCTAAGATGGTGGGAATTAGAATAGGTTCCCTATTCAATACATGTAGAATGAGCATCTTTCTCTCTCTCTCTCTCTTTTTTTTTTTTTTGGTACCAGAGATTGAACTCAGGGGCACTCAACCACGAAGCCCCATCCCCGGCCCTATTTTATTTAGAGACAGGGTCTCACTGAGTTGCTTAGCGCCTTGTTTTTGCTGAGGTTGGCTTTAAACTCATGATCCTCCTGTCTCAGCCTCCCAAGCCGCTGGGATTACAGGTGTATGCCACTGTGCCACCCAGCCAATTTAGCATCTTTCTTGAGATGAGAGAATACGCTCCTAGTGGTTAAGGTCATGGATTTTGGAGTCAGAAGTGTGTTTAAATTCCAATTCTGCTTCCTGGTAAAAGTGTGATTTTGTGTAAGTTACTCTACAAACTTTAGTTTCCTATCTATGAATGGTGATAATTACAACCCATCTTTCCAGTGCAACTGTGAATATAAAAAGAAATAATCTGGGACTAGGGGATGTAGCTCAGTTGTAGAGTATATGCTTAGTATGGAGGAGGCCCTGCATTTAATACCCAGCACCTAAAAAAAGAAAAAAGAACTTAAAAAAAAAAAATTCATGTATGGGCTGGGGATGTGGCTCAAGCGGTAGCGCGCTTGCCTGGCATGCATGTGGCCTGGGTTCAATCCTCAGCACCGCATACAAACAAAGATGTTGTGTCCGCCGAAAACTAAAAAATAAATATTAAAAAAAATTCTCTCTTTCTTTAAAAAAAAAAAAATCCATGTAAAGTGCTTAAAGTGGTGGCTGGCACATTATTTCATAGTTGCAATCATCATCATCATTATTAAATGTGCCTATGAGTCCATAAAATCAGAGGCCTTTAGGAAAATTAAGAATGTATCAGAGCATAAGAAAGAGTAGGATTAAGTAAAAAGAACTTCATAGGTCACCCAAAATTAATATTCGACTGGCACCAAACTCAGCAAAACCACAGAAACAAAAAAGCAAAGGAGATAACTGTTTCTTCCTTTGGTGGTATCTCCTTCTTACCTAGCAATACTGCTTTGGTTCTCTGAACAGCACACATTTAATAATGTGTACAGCAAAACGGCATCAAGAACACTATACTTGCCATAAAAAAAGATGAAATATTGCTGAAGCCCTTCCATTTTTCTCCAAAATTTTCCAAATGAAAATGCAAATTGCATTATCTTTGGATCAGCAGCCATGTGGATCACCCATTCTGAAATCACCTAGATGACTGTGTAGTAACTAGAATAGTGACGGCAGGCACAATCTACCTTGAAGTCTGGGTCAGTGTGGATTCTAATTTTCTGCAACTATTCTTAAGGAGATGAATGATACTCATTCTAAATCTTAAGTCTTTTAGTCATTCAGATGCTACCTCTTTTCCTAAATTCTTTTCCTTTCTGAAGAAAGAAAGGACAGGAGAAACAAAGCCTGTAAGTTATGATTACATGAAATATATGTGGAAGCTCATTAACCTAAATGGACAACAGTAAGACAAAAATCTAATTAAGTGAAAAGCATGAAAATTAGTATCTGGCACACAGTAAGTAATAAGTATCTGTTAGATTACATTATATACTTTATAGGTAAATGATGGGGTCAGGGCATCTATATTCTTTAAAAAAAGCTGCTTAGATATTGTGGTCATATGGGAGAGAAGGGAACCATGACAAGAAGTTGACCTTTGCCTGAGTTCAAAGGACACAACCGCATGTTAGAAGATGAAGAGGCATGAATAAGTTTATCACCTGTGCAATATTCCTTTATCTACCATCTACAAAGAAACCTACAGCCTTTGGTCTAAAACAAAAAGATTGTGAATTTATCTTTCTTTAAGATTTCATGAATTTCAGCAAAGTGAACTTAATGGTCCAAGGTGATAATATTTAATATATAATTTTCATAAAATGTTTACAAGGCACTTTCACATGGCTGATTTTCTTTTATCCTTACAAATAGATCTCTCAGTTGGGTAGGACAGTTATAGGGTTCCTTGTTTTATTAAAGAAGATACAGGAAGCCAGAGAGGTTATACGAGGTCACCTCTAGCAGGGATCAGAGCCCACATCTGACTCTTTTATTCCTCCCTGCTTCTGCTTCAAATAGAATAGTTAAGGATCTGGCTTTCCAAAGTCAATCAATTGAAAAAGAAGAAATCACAAGGGCTAGGGGGTAGAGCTCAGTGGTAAAGTGCTTGCCTTACATGAACGAGGCTCTGGTTTGATCCTTAGTACAGCTACCCCCGCAAAAAGTATAAAACAAATAAATACATTAAAAAATGCTCAACATCAGTAGTCATTAGGGAAATGGAAAATCAAAACCACAACAAGAGAATCAAAATCACTTTGAGCCCTTCCAGGAAGTCTACAATCAAACACGGGGCATGGTGGTGCATGCCTGTAATCCCAGTGGCTTGGGAGGCTGACGCAGGAGGATTGCAAGTTCAAAGCCAGCCTAAGCAATAATTTAATTGAGGTACTAAGAAACTCAATGAGACCCTGTCTAAATAAAATACAAAATAGGACTGGGGTTGGGCTCAGTGGCCGAATGCCCCTGAGTTCAATCCCTGGCACTACCGCCCCGCCTCATCTTAACAAAATACAAACAGATAAACAAAAATTGAGAAAATGTTAGTGAGAATGTAAAATGATACAGCTGCTGTGGAAAATAGTATGACAACTCCTCAAAAATCTACACATATAATTACCATAAGATTCAGCAATTCCACTTCTGGGTATATACCCGAAAGAACCAAAAGAAGGGTCTCAAAGAGATATATCTGTACATCTATATTCAGTGCAGCATTATTTATGATAGCCAAAAGGTAGAAGCAACCCATGTGTCCATCAACAGAGAAAGGGAAAACAGATGAATGTATGTAACTACAATGAAACATTATTCCATCTTTAAAGGGAAGGAAACTTTTAAAAAATATATTTTTAGTTGTTGGTAGACCTTTATTTAATTTATTTATTCATTTACATGTGGTGCTGAGAATTGAACCCAGTGCCTCACACATGGTAGGCAAGTGCTCTACCATTGAGCCACAACCCCAGCCCCCAAAAGGAAGGACATTTTGACATGCTCCAATATGTATAAACCTAAAAGACACTATACTAAGTGAAATGTCAGTCACAAAAGAACAAATACTGTATGATTCCATTTATGTGAGGTCAAATACTCTTCATAGAGTAGTCAAATTCATAGAGAAAACGGTATGGTGGTTGCCAAACATTTGGGGGAGGGAATGGGTACCAAGTTTTAGTTGGGGAAAATGAAAAAGTTCTGGAGATGGATGGATGGTAGTGATGACTGCACAACAACGTCAATGCATTAAATGCATTCTAAAAACTAGACACTTTAAATATGGTCAATTTAATGTAATGTCTGTTTTATCACAATTAAAAAAAAAACCAGAATGAGCACACTCTAAAGAGTAGAACTAATTAGAGAAAAACCTTTCTTCCTAGCTCTTTTCCCTCTTGAACAATCTAGTATAGGCATTTTGCAGCTTTTGGTATTGTGAAGTCAGAAGAGAACATATAAAAACTCCCAGTGAACCAAGGCTTCCCTGTGATCCTCGCACATCTGGAACAAAAAGCAAGCTCGGCAGGCTACAGGCACTCCTGGATACTGTGGTCTGATTTTCTAGGCCAAAGACTGCCTTCTTAGCTCTGTAGGCATGCAATCCAGAGTTACAGGGAAAAACAACAAAAGGTAGAAGTAACCTTTAGTTCTCAGTCTGTGTGTTGGGTCCTCTAGGAAAAAGAGTGGACTTTTAGTTCTGAAAGGCTAAAACTTGTCTTATATCAAAATGTAAGTCAGTCGCAAAGCAACAATGCCAACATTTACATTCTAAGTTCACAGGACTTTAAAGTTCCCACAGGAAGGATCCTGCTCAAGTTTTGGAATCTTGAAAGGCAGAACTGCCTGTTCTTCAACGTTCAGTTTAGCCTGAGGGTTAGAAAGGTTATAGGTTGGAATGTAGCTCAGTGGGAAAGCACCCTTGGGTTCAACCTCTAATATCTCCCCACCCTGAAATCACCAGTCCAATTAGGATACTTTAAACTGAGGCTGTGAAATACCCTTTCCTCCAACTTGAAGCCCAGATCTGCTTGAGTGTGGTGGGAGATTTTTTTTCCCCTTTTTTAATATCCAAACCCAGCTGTGACACTTCCGTCTACCACTACCTGTACATCTGTTTCCTACAGAGTACTGTTGCCTCAAGTGAGATGCGTGAGGCTTCTGTAGATGTTGGGGAACAAGATGGAACAAAAATGCTTCACACCTGGCTCCCAAATTACAGGAACGCTGGACTGGGGCCAACACAAGCTGGCACAGCACCAGCTGAAATGGACATCAATTAAGGAGCCTGTCATCTTTCAAGACTAGAGGGTCTTTTTTCACTCTCAATCTATTGCTCTACAAGCCAGCCACGGTACCACTGGTAGGGTTTTCCAGATGGGATTATTTTCCTTAGATTCCACATTTGCAGATTTATTATGGAACTTGTTTTTAACCCCTCCATGTTTTTGAAACCAATGTGAATTATTTACTCCACATTACAGTTTTATCTTCAATTGAATTTGTCCATAGCTAAAAAAATAAATAAACAAAATTGTACCTTCATGGGCAGAAAAATAAAAGTTTTAAGCTGCCTAAAAGCTACTGCTTTGTTTACAAAAAGGCATTTAAATAACTGAGATTAGTGAAGGGTCAGAAATTCTTCTCTGTACACATCACTCCTACTGGGGTCAGAAGCCAGAGTCTTGACCAGATGCCACTATACTGGAGAAGTGGACAGACCTCTAATACTAAAGCAGGCCTCCTCTAACCATCACATGCAGTGTTAGTGATCCATACCATGTACAGAGAGAAAAAGAAATTTTGCTAGTGCCTAGTCAGTGGTAAACGCTGTTTAAGAAAAAAAAAAAACCTCAACAGGAATCAGCAATTTAAAAGTGATGAGATTCCACATAGCATCTTATCTTGACTTTTGTCTCATGGGGCAAGACATATTTTCTCCCCTGTACCTAAGTGGGCTGCCCTGTGGAAAGAATTCCATGCAACATGAAAGAGTTCCATGATAAATAAATATCTCATCCACATTTAATGTATGTTCTGAGAACTGAATTCCATTGCCTCAGGGGGCATCTGTGGCTGCCAATTTGTTCTCATGGCAAAACCCTGTGTGGCAGAGCCCTGACTAGGTTCTGCTGATGCTTGTTTGGAAAAAGAGTCCTGCTGGAGATGAAAGCAGCTCTTCAAAGCGGGTGACTCCTTGAAGGCTATCACTTTAGGGCTTGAGAACGATTACTTATCAAAAGTGACTTCACTCTGGGATGTACTCTGGGCAAGAAGCTGGCCAGCCTATTCTGTCGGAGTTTACCAGAGCTGGAGAGGCCCCAACGGGTTTGAAGTGATGGCAGGAAGTGAAGAGCCCAGTGAAGCTAAGAGTTTAGAATCTACATCATAGGTGGGGATAGAAGAGAGGGACGGAATTGAAAAAAACTTCAGACATCTGTTTGCACAACTCAATCTTGGCACACCCTTCCCCGCTTCTTTTATTTTAAATAAATAAACAGCTTGAAAAGGTGGTCCTCACATCTTTCTGCTGATTACGGTCTCAATTTCCTTACTTGCCTATACCAAGAAAGCCTGAAACCTCAGCTCTCAGCATTTAATCAGTCAAAACTTAGTCCCTCTAAAGTGAAAGACAAGCCACAGACCCAAGAAAAAATATCGGCAACACACATATATCTGACAAAGAACCTGCATCCAGAACATATATAAAGACCTGTTAAAACTCAGTAAAAGAATGAACAATCCAATTTAAAAATAGGCAAAGGATTTGAACACTTTAACCAAAGAAAATATACAGATAGCAAATAAAACACAAAAAATTGATGCTCAATATCATTAGCTATTACAGAAATGAAAATTAAAATCATAATGAAATACCTATTAGAGAATGACTTAAAAACAAAGCAGCAAAAAAAAAAAAAAAAAAAAAAAAAAAAATTGACAGTACCAAGTGTTGCCAGGGATGCAGAACAACTGGAATTCACATACACTGAGAGTGGAATGCAAAATGGTCCAGCCACTAGGGAAAACAGTTTGGTAGTTTCTAAAAAAGTTATACACAGACTTACCCTATGAACCATCCATTCCATTCCTAGGCATTTGGTTCAAGAGAAATGAAAACCAGAACTCACATAAAAACCTATGCACAAATATTTATAGCAGTTCTATCCATGACTACCAAAAAGCCATAAATAGCCTAAATATTCATCAATTGGTATGAAAAAGTTGTAGTAATATCTATATGATGAAACACTGTTATGCCACAAATAAATTATTGATATAGGCAACAACAACATGGATGAATCTCAAACACAGGATGCTAACTGGACAAACACACAAAATATATATATTTATTATATGACTTTGTTTAATGACATTTTGGAAAAGGCAAAGTTACTGAGACAGAAAACAAGATGACGAGTTGCCAGAGACCAGAGACAGGAAAAGGAAAAGGAGCATGAAGGAATTTGAAGGGCTGATGGAAAAATGCTTTATATTTTAATTGTGGTGATAGTTACATGACTTGTTTACAAGTTTATGAAAACATATAAACCAACTAATACTGGTTTCAGAGAATCCTTGGGGGTTAGGGTGAATTGGAGGAACATCACTCCATTCTGTGAATAGATATACCTGAGGATGCACACAGGTAGAGTGTGACTGGACTTAGACAGCCCACCTTTACCCTGAAATTAGAGGCAACACTGAAACAGACTAAGCTATATGTTGGAATAAAATGAACTTTATGCTCTTTGTGCTCCAAACTTTTAATTATTTTTCCAAAATATGACTAGACAACACAACCTTCTTTACACAGATAAAAAGATATCAAGTTTCAGGCTGGTTTTTCTCCTCCTCTTTGTTTCCTGTTTCATTTGGGCAGAGGTCTCTGTTTCTACAAAGAGTAAAACTCATGCAAGTTTAAATCACAGTAGAAATCAGAGGCCTACACTTACTGCAGGCTTCTTGGCCTGAATGGTAGTATGAACAGACACTAGTAAAAATAAATCCTCAAACACATTTTAAATAATGAACAAACACCTGCCAAACTCTACTCAAAAATATACTCCAAGAAATCTGTCATGTTTTCAGTGAATGAGGTTAAAAAAACAAAATATCCCTGTAATACTAAAGTTTCTTTTATTTAATATCATTATTAGCCTAACAGTGAAATGAAGTACAGAAGTTTGAAGAAAAAAATTGGTGTTTTATGATAAGGTCATAAGAACATGGGGGTAATTAAGTCTCGTGGATACAGATGTATTGTTATAGCAGTTCCTAAAGGGCTGTGAAGGCAGTTAACTTGAAAAAGAGAACATATTCCCACTCCCACCACAATAGGTGATCCTCATATCTCCACTTACTAGCACTAGTACTTCTTGGGTGCTTCAAGAGAGAGGAAGGAAATACTTGGAAATTATAACTAAGCTACAATCCTTCAAGAGCAGAAGCATGTAAGCATATGCACGCATACAAATGCAGAGAAAGCGCTTTTTTATTTAAATAGAGGAAACTGCCATGTCTACCTCTATAAGCAAAAGTATTAATCATCCACCGTCTGTTTTTAATTCACATGCTCCTGATCCTGCATCTGAATGTATTGTTATCAGGGGAAGGAATATTTCTGCTCAATCTTATTCACCAGTCAAAACCCTGAAAATGTGAAAACCACATTGGTAAAGTACCTTCTTGGGGACCCAGAAAACTCTGCTGAGCTGCTGCCTTTTTTTGTTGTTGTTATTTGTTTTCTTTCTTTTAAAATGATGAACAAATGTGAATTTCAGGGGGGACTAGAAGGGGAAAAAGGAACAGCTCAAGTTACAGGTCCTTTCATATCACGGAGTGACACTATCCTCAGGGAAATTAGTACTTTCTCTTCTGTATTTCCCAAAGGGGATCCAGCCACACAACCTGATTGACATCAGCCTGTAGGATACAAGCTTGGGCACCCAGGTGCATCCCTTACTGAGCATTTACAAATGAAATGGCAAGTCCAAACAGAAAGCTTTCCTCCCTCTTGTCTCCATTCCTTCTGGTTCATGCTTTACTAGCTGTAAAAACAGGGACTAAATAAAATAAGCGTCTGTATTAGTCTAAGCATGTTTCTCCCATTCTTTGTGCTGGCGACCCTTTCCCCTCCACATGCTGGCCCCCAAAAGGGTCCCAAAGCCCATATGTGTGCTTGAGTACCTTCAAAGGCATTAGTCACCACCCTTGTAGTCTCACTCTAAATGTGCATGGGGCCACCCGTGACACAAAAACTCTGGCAAGATTAGGGGATGGCAAGAGCAGAAGAAACCACAATACGCCTGAGACTCCCAGGAGAACAATGACTAGTGCTGGTAGGGAATAGACTGACAGACAGAGCAGACAGACTCTAACCAGGCCTTGCTCTGTTTTCGATGCAACACAAATGTTTTCCATTAGAAGTTCCCTGTCCCACAAACACTCATACATGCGGCTATGAAATCCACATACTTAACTTCTGCTTTTCTGGCACTCTGACCCAACTACCTCTCCTGTTCCTCTGGAACAGAGCACAGAAAAGAGTGAACAGATTCCAGTATCCTCAGTACAAAGGTAAATGGAAGAGAACTGGAATTAGAAGTATGCTTACTAAGTACAAGATTGTGCTTGAGCAGGCTAAATAGAAGAGGGGAGAAAACAAGGACTTTCTTTTTCCTAAAACAAGTTCTATCTAGCTCTGGATCTTACAGGTTGGTCTCTCTGCTTTCAGCTTTAAATTTGACTTTACTTTCTAGTAAAGTGTGCAGTTGATCTTCATCACAAGGTGTTGGTCACCATTAAAAGAAAAACAAGCAAAAACCTCAGAACACCCATTACAAAGCCTGCAAAATTCTAGTACTAAGAAATTAGGGAATGCAGGCTTATTAGTAACCCAGATTTCAAACACTCAGAACTAGATGAGTATTTCACTTGTGAGAAGCAGCTGAACTAGAAACTCCTAAACCATCAGCAACCTCTCCTCCCACCACGAGTTGAACTCTGTTCCTGGTCATCTCTAATCACAGAAGTGAGGACACATGGATGTTTTATGAATCCCTTACAGGAAGGAGGAAAAAACAGAAACAAGCCAAAATTCAAGAAAATAGTAAAAGACATACACTGAAAAGAAGGGAAAAAGTAAAGTTTAACTGGCATGTGAGAAATAAAAAGGAAATCCCCTATTCAGGCAGCTCTGGAGTTCCCTAATTGCACAAGAGCAGAGGACACCCCCTAATGTGTATGCCTTGTTAAGCAATTGCTCAACCTACACTCATTGTGCAATTCCAACCTTCCAAAGCTTTTTTGCTGCACATATGCAAACCACGTTTTCCTCTGCACTCCAGAATTAAGAATAGTTTCTCATTTTTCTCTTCTTCACTTTGGGGTGTGTGCGTATGTACATGAGCCAAAAAAAAAAAAAAAAAAAGTATTGCTAGTTTAAGCATTCGCTACAAATGAGGTTTTACATGATTTCATTTGGTTATTTCTGAGTTTACTGGTAGTTAAGAAAAATTTGAATTTACTCTTAGGCAGCTAAGGATCTATTTTTCTTATTATGACAATAATGATATCCCCAAAAATTATCCACAAAGACATCAAACCCTCAAAAGACTTTGTTCTAAATAATGGCTATTCTGGAAATATAAAGCAGTTAGCAATGGAAGTTCCTATTTTACAGTAAAAATTCCAGTGGAAGTCTGGATAAATCACAGTCTACATTGCTAATCACAAACTTTCTTCTCAGAGAAAAGCAAATAGCAGAAATAATAATAGGTGTACACAAAGATGAAAAAACTAACCAAAAAACCCAAGAGGTCACATAGGGAAACAAATTTGCCTCTGTGAAAAAAATCTCAAGCTGTACATTGTAAAAAAATCTATTATAAAAACTAGCTACTAACTAGGAGAAAATATTTAACAAAATGTATAAAACAAAATATTACTATATGTACAATGTATAAAAGAACTCCTTCGTATTGTTAATAATAGCTCTATAAAAATGGGCAAGGCCACATATGTGCAGGAGAGATATTTAAACAGACAATAAATATATAAAAAGATCCTTTATCAAGTAGTAAACAAATGGCAATTAAAGCAAGATACCTTTTTACTGAGCATCAGAAATTTAAAATTCTGATAATACAGTGTTGGTGAGGGTAGAAACACATACATTGGTTGGTGAGGAGATAGAAACACATACATTGTTAGTAGAAATGTAAATTGGTATGATCACTTTGGAGGACAACTGACAGTACTTGCCAAAATAGTGAATAAAACGGAATCCTATGATAAAGCAATTTCACTTGTAGGCTATACCATACAGAAATAGTCTTATAAAAATTTAAATATAAAGAAATTCTTTTGGGCACTGTTTGCAATAATAAAAACTGGACAAAACCAAGTATCAATTAACAGAGGGAGATATAGCATGTCTACACAATGAAATATGATACAACTTGAAAAAGAATGATGTGGATTTACATGTGTTGATTTGGAAGGAGTGTATAAAAGGTGTATAAAACAATGAAAAAGTAGTACATACACAGCCTGCATTTTTATTTAATTAGGAAAAATTATTCCTGTGAATGTAACAGAAGGATGGTTACCAAACTGTTAAGTAATTAAAGGGAGAGAGTTATACTATTTTCTATAATTTTATATACTTATTATATTATTGCAGAAATTATGGATTATCTTTTATAATTAAAAAGTAAAAATAGGCCACCTTTTCCTCCTGAACATGTAAAGTCTTTTCAACATCAATGGCCATAAATGTATAAAAAAACTGATTTTTAGGCAGTGGACAACAGGGAGTATAAGATCATAATCCTTGGACTGGGGTTGTGGCTTAATGGTATAGTGCTCACCTAGCATGTGTGAGGCACTGGGTTTGATCCTCAGCACCACATATAATAAACCAACCAACAAACAAGTAAATAAAGTCATTGTGTCCATCTACAACTTAAACAAATAAACAAAAAGATTATGGTCCTTAAGAAAAAAACCCATGAAATCAGCCTGTGATCATCCTAGCCATGACATACAAAGCATAATCTCAAACTAATTATGGTGTATCTGATGATCTAGGAGGCAGACAGCAGAATTTGAGGCAAAGTGGCTGGAATCTGTGAGTAAGAAAATAGATAGGAAAAGGTATGCAAAGAATGGGCATAAAGTTCATGTGAGAGTATTTAGTGAAGATGGTAGTGAACTGTGGTTCCTTGGGCTAGGGTTGTGGCTCAGTGGTAGAGTGCTTACCTAGTACATGTGAGGCACTGGGTTCAACTGTGTCCAAACTAGCCAATCCCACCAGAGGCTTTCCAGAGTGCAGCTGGGGATGAGTATGGAACACGGAGCTATCAGAGGTCCAGCACAGCTGGGGAAATAGCAGTACCCGAGGATGAAGGAACCAGAGTTTTGATACTACCAGAGTGCAGAGATTTTAACACTGATAACATTCAGTATCCAGCTGAGATTCCAGAGAGGCCATACTTTAGGAGTAAGGGCCACACCCCTAAAGTTAGACCTAATCTTAAATGTATATTAGTAGAGCCCAAAACCAAGCCTAAAACAAAAAATTGCACAGACAGGGACTGGAGTTTGACTACTGTCAAGTTATTAAGGCTTGGGAAATATCCCAGATTTCTATATATCTTCACTAATGTATATATAAGTTTAGGATGATCAGGTAGTACTTTATCAGCTAAAATTTAAAAACAAAACAAAACACCACTCTTCAGAGGAAGATAACAAGACTCAGAATCTTTATAGTCTGATGTACACGACATCTACTAATTAAAAAAAAAAAAAATTACTAGACACAAAGAAACAGGAAAATGAAATCCATGTGTGATACAAAGCAAATGTGAGATGGCCTAGATGTTGGCATAAGCCAACAAAGACTATAAGCAGCTATTATAAACATGTCCAAAATACCAATGAGAAGGATGTTCAAAGAATTAAAGGAAAGTATAGTCTTAGTAGTGAACTAATAGGAAATGTCAGCAAAAAAAAAAAAAGAAATTATAGAAAGAACAAAACATAAATTTGTGAGCTAAAAAGCAAAACAATAAAATAGAAAATTTCGCTAGATGATAATGAATCACTCTATTATGTATAATTATTATAATGCATCAATAAAATTTTTTTTGCTAGATGAACTGGGTTTGCTGGTGTATTGTATGCTTATAATCTCAGTTATCTGGAAAGCTGAGGCAGAGGACGCCAAGTTTAATGCCAACATTGGCAACTTAGTGAGAGAGGCCCCTTTAAAAAAAAAATTAAGAAAAGGTCAGAGATATAGATCAGTGGTAGAGTACTTGACTAGCAGATATGAGACCCTGGGCTCAATCTCCTGTAACTATACTCCTACAAAAAGTAGAACTCAGTGAACTTGAAGGGAGATCAATAGAAATTAAGAAATCTGAAGAACAGGGACAAAAAACACCATTTATGTACAGGAGTCTTGCAGATCTGTGCGACTATATAAAAATGTCTAATATGCATATAATTGGAATGCCAAAAAGAAGACAAGGTAATTGCAGCACAAAACAGAATAATGTCTGAAAGACATTTGTTAAAAAACATCAGCTTACACATTTAAAAGGCTCAGTGGATATTAACCAGGATAAACATAAAAAGAAATATGCCTGGGTTGGGGCTGTAGCTCAGTGGCAGAGTGCTTGCCTAGCATGTGCAAGGCACTGGGTTCGATCCTCAGCACCACATAAAAATAAAACAATATAGGGGGCTGTGGCTGTGGCTCAGAGGTAGTGCACTTGCCTGGCATGTGTGAAGCACTGGGTTCAATTCTTAGAACCGCATATAAATAAATAAAATAAAGGTCTATTAACAATTTAAAAAAAACAATAAAGGCATTTGGTCAATTTACAACTACAAAAAAATAAAAATAAAAAAGGAAGTATGCCTAACATATATCTCAATCAAATTTTTGAAAACCAATGTTAACAAAAAATTTGAAGCAGTCCAAATAAAACATTACAAAGAGGGACATAAGAACAACTGCTAACTTCTTATGAGAAAACAGTAGAAGCCAGGTGACAACAGAACCACATTCTGAAAGTCTGCTGAAAGGAAAAACAAAAAATAAAACTTTAATCCACAATTTTATATCTGGCTTAAAAAATGCAAATGAAAACCTTAAAAGATGAAAAGAAATAGAGACGTTTTTAGATAAATAAAGGCTATGTGAATTTGTCACTAGCCATCCTGATGATGTCCTGTAGGCTGAAGACAAATGGTATGGAAACTTGATTTTACAGACTAGAATGAAGAACACCAGTAAATAATTGGATAAATATAAAAGCCTATGTTTATCTTTCTTTCACACTTCATTTAAAAGACAATGAACTATTTGGCAAAAATAGTAATGTAGCATAGCAAGGTTTTTAACATAGGAAAACTAAAAGATATCTGCACATAACAAGATAGGGAAACAGATTAAACTATTCTTGGAGTGTGAAGCAGAAAGCATAAATATGAAGTGTAGAGAGACACAATACTGACTCTAATTCTAGGCTGAAAAGTCAAGGATCCTAACTGTTAGCCCTAGAACAATCATTAAAAAATAAAAAGATGACAAAAGCAGAAATGAAATATAACACTAAAAGTTTTGAAGAAATCTGCATGACCTTGGGGGCAAAGCAAAGATTTCTAAGACAAAAAGAAACTAATTATAAAGAAAATATATGAAAACCTGAATTTCATCAAAATAAAACACTTTTGCTGATCAAGGCTGTATAAACAAATAGAAAAGCAAACCAGCTACAAACTCCAAGAAATATTCACAGAACATATCTAAGTGTTTGTGCCCAGAATATAGAAAGAATTTTTGTAACTCAAAAAACCAAAAAACTCACCACAGTGTTTAGAAAAGGCCAACAGATTTGAAAATTTCTCAAAGACATAATCCCGATTTATGATGGTTCAAATTAGAATTTTCAAAATTATGATGGTGAGAGAGCAACACACTAGGTAGATTTTGAATTATGACATTTTCCCACACTGGTGATAAAAAAAAAAAAAAAAACCCTGATAGTATACTGCTGCTGCTACGCTATAATGTTCAGTAGATTAGGTTTATTAAGTACATTTTTTATATAGAATATTTTCAAATTACAATGGGCTTACTGGGACATAATTTCTTATAAGTTGAGGTGTTTCTATATATGAAATGGCAATAAACCCACAGAGATGTTCATCATTCAAATCAGAGACGTTCATCAATAATCATTACTCAAATGCCACTCAAAACTGAAATGAAGGGCTAGGGGTTGTGGCTCAGTGGTGGAACGCTTGGCTAGCATGTGTGAGGCACCGGGTTCAATTCTTAGCACTACATTAAAAAAATTAAAATAAAGGCATTATGTCCATCTACAACTTAAAAAAAAAAAAAAAAAAAAACTGAAATGAAGCTAGGTACAATAGTGCACACTTGTAATCCCAGTGGCCTGGGAGGCTGAGGCAGGAGGATCACAAGTCCAAAACCAGGCTCAGCAACTTAGCAACACCCTGCTCAAAATTTTAAAGAATATATATCTTTAATTAAAACAAAACAAAACAAAAAAGGGCCAGGGATGTGGCTCAGTGGTTAAGCTCCCCTGGCTTCAATTTTTGGTACAAAACACAACACAAAACAAAAATTGAAATGAAGCTGGGCTTGATGGCACACACCTGTAATTCCAGGAGGATACAAGTTAAAGGCAAGCCTAGGCAAATTAGCAAGATGTTATCTTAAAATAAAAAAATTTTAAAAAGGTCTAGGGATGTAGATCAATGGTAGAGCAACCCAGATTCAATCCCCAGTACTGCAAATAACAACATACCCCTGACCAAAAAACCCTCCTAAAATTAGATGCTATTTACTTACAAGAATGGCTAAAAATTAAACAATCAAAACATAAACACCCCACATGTCCATCATCAAATGAATGGATAAAGTGTGATATATCCATAAAATGAAATATAATTCATTAATAGTGGAAATGAATTACTGAAAAACGGAGATGGCATGGATGAATTTCATAGACATTAAGCTGAGCAAAAGGAAAAAGACATAAAAGTGCATACTACAAGATTACATTTATAGGAAATTCTTCAACAGACAAGTCTAATCTATAGCAAGAATAATTAGACCAATGGTTGGCTGAGGCAGAGTGGGACAGAAGACAGGTGAACTTGTGAACATTTTGAGGAGAAGGAAAAATTCTATATCTTGATTGGGATAGTCGTTACACAGTGGTTAACATCAATGCAGAAATATTGTAATTATATATCAATAAGCTGATTAATAAAAGTAAAGGATTAACTATAATTGTTTAAAATACTTTTTTAGTTGTAGATGGACACCATAGCTTTGTTTATTTTTATGTGGTGTTGAGGATCAAACAAACTGCCTCATGTGCTAGACAAACACTAACACTGACCTACAACCCAAGCCATAATTTTATACCTATAAAATTATTAAATAATGCATTATTTTACATATTTGAGAGACTGATTATATTAGTTTAAAAAAAATAAAGGAAGAGACAGGAAGTACTGAGATTATGGGCAGTAATTTTTTCTCTAATTATAGTACATCCTCCTCTAATCTCAATTTTATTTTTAATTGTGGTCCATATTTATTAAGGTCTGAGCCAAAGATTGTTTATATGTACATATGTAGGTAGGTTGATAGGCAGATTCAGTTTTTATCTACCGGTCATTCCCATCAACCAATTCCGAGCATCACTATTTATATAAGCAATCCTGACTGTCCTGACTTTCTGGTCTTTAGATGCTACATGACCACTATTCTTAGATTTTTGCACTTTGGCTGCATGTCAAAAAAGGTGTGCCATGAGAAAGATGTGAGTAAACTTAACCTGTCCTAATCCATTCATATGAACTTTTACTTCCTTGCTCATTTCAGAAACTATCCTGGGAAATCAGATGATCTTCCTCAAACCAAGTCAAAAGTTTCCAAGTTGCTAGTGAAAACTCAAGCTTCCAGTGAAAATAAAAACTATCAAACACAAGAGAAGAACTGTAAATACTGAGTTAATATGTTTGTTCAATCACTCTACTACTGTATTTATATATAATTAAGAGCGTGTACTCTAGACTTAGATTGCCTGGATTTGATTCTATCATTCTTAGCTGTGTCATCCTGGGTAAGTTCTTTCCTATAGCAAAAATTCCCACAGGGCTTTTGTGAAATTTAAATGAAATAATGTAAAGCTTATCACATAGTGCCAAACACAAGATAAGGACACCAAGTGTCATTTATATAGTTCAGAGTCTTTTAGGAAAAGAGACCATCCAGACATGTGACTCTTCATATACATTCAGGAAAGATATATTCATAGCATTCTGAATGTAATTTTTTTTTCTGAAGAGCTCAGAAAAGCTGTCTGGCAAAATGGAGGTAAAGCATGTGAACTCTCAGGTAATATGATTATAATTTTAAAGTTACAGATAGTATTAAAAAATCTACTTATACCTGAGGTCTTTATTTTCATGGGCACAACAATCTTCGCCTAATTGTTACAACTTCAGCATCCACCAAGTTCCTAAAAGTAGAGATTCTTAATGGTGTGGAGTCCAGACCATTTAGCATGAGGTGTGAACTTATTAGAAATGCAATTTTCAGTCTCTCCTCCTCCCCCAAATCAGCAACCCTCAGGGTAGGGCACAGAAACTGGTGAGGTTTTGTTTATTTTTTGCAGTACTAAATATGAACTCAAGGCCTCACACATGCTAGACAAGTGCTTCACCACTGACCTACATCTCGGCTCTTTTTTTTTTTTTAATATTTGTTTTTTAGTTGTAGTTGGACACACACCTTTATTTCACTTGTTTATTTTTGTATGTGTTGCTGAGGATTGAACCCAGGGTCTTGCACGTGTGAGGCGAGCACTTTACCTCTGAGCCACAACCCCAGTCCATCCCAGCTTTTATTTTTTTATTTTTTTGGTACCAGGGATTGAACCCAGAGGCACTTAAACATCAACCCACATCCCCAACCCTTTTTATATTTTATTTTGAGACAGGGTCTTGCGAGGTTGCTTAGAGCCTCCCTAAATTGCTGAAACTAACTTTGAACTCACAATCCTCCTGCCTCAGCCTCCACAGCAGCTGGGATTACAGGTATGTGCCACCACACCCGGCATCACAGCTCTTTTAAAAAAATTGAGACAGGATCTCGCTAAGTTGCCCAGCCTGCCCTTGAATTTGGAGATCCTTTTGCCTTAGTCTCCTGAGTGATTGGTTTTACAGGTGTGTGCAACAGTGCCTGGCCTATAGTAAGTTGACTTTAAAAAAAGAAGTAGGCAGCAGTTTTCTCTGCCCCAGAAACTGGAGTTTTAATAAGCCCTCCACAAGATTTTGATGAATAGCAAAATGTGAGAATTACTATCCTAGAATAAAAGAAAATACCTAATCACTGACCTATCCATAGTACGGTTAAAAAAACTGAGTTCCCCACTTGGTTAATTAAATTTATAAATTAAACGAAAACTGATATAATCTGAAAGAACTGGAATAAATAAAAGTAGTAATTAATAATACTATAAATTTATAAATTACTAGGGTGAGAGGTGAGAGAACATAAGAAAGGTGAGGGCCGTACTGGGGTTGTGGCTCAGCGGTAGAGCGCTCGCCTTGCATGCACGAGGCCCTGGTTTCAATCCTCAGCACCACATAAAAATAAATAAGTGAAATAAAGGTATTGTGTCCAACTATAACTAAAAAAATAAATATTAAAAAAGAAAGAAAGAAAGAAAGGAAGGAAGGAAGGAAGGAAAGAAGGAAGGAAGGAAGGTGGGTGGGTGAGGGCCACAAAGAGGTGGGTGGAGAGAAATACCTAATATAAAATAACAGTGTGTGAGGGCCACTGGCAAAACAAATCATTAAACAACGGTTTTTAATTATAACTAAAGGGAGAAAAGGCAAAAAATAAGCCTGAATTCATAATGTTTTCTTGCTAAAAATCAAAGGACTTTTCAAAACACTATATGATTCTTATTTTAACTATCCCTGGCAAGGGCTCATTGGCTCAAATAGGCTAAAGAGAAGGAAATAAGAGTTCATAGTTTCTGAATATTTAGCTGGAAATGATTTTTCTTTACATACGTATGGACTCATAAGACGGGGAAGGTAAAGAGAAACTATCTCAAAGGGGTAAAAACAAACAAAAGATCTTACCCAGCATGATGCAACAAAGGAACATTTCTTATTGCCTACTTAATAAAGTATCAACAACTTTCTCTTCAACATGTCTCTAAATTCTAACTCATTCAGTATAAACACAAAATATCTCCTGTAGAAAGTAACCAGAGAAAGTTCAAGTCATTCATAAACACCCTTACAATTTATGCGGGGAGGTGGGGAGATAAGTATTCCAGTGGTAAAATGGGCAAAGAACGCAAGGTAATTTATAATAAATACAATCCAGTACACAGAGCCAATAAACATAATAGTTTTTTAAAAACCAACATTATTAGTAATCAGGGGCTGGGGTTGTGGCTCAGTGGTAGAGTGCTTGCCTAGTATGTGTGAGCACTGGGTTAGAGTCTCAGCATCACATATAAAAAAATATTTTTTAAAAACCAACACTATTAGTAACCAAATGAAAAGTGCAACAATGAGATGCCATATTTTTGCCCATAACTGGCAAAGTTACAAAAGTTAAACCACATTGGTAAGGAAGTTAGAAAACAAATACCCTCTTTTTTTTTTTTTTTTAAAACACAGTTTAAATAGCTATATATTGTTTGGAGGACAATTTGATTTTATCCTGAAAAATCTTCAAAATGTATCTACCCCCTCTGACCTAGTAATTCCACTCACCTGGGCTCTGTGGCACATGCCAATAATCCCAGCAGGTCAGGAGGCTGAGGCAGGAGAAGAGCAAGTTCAAAGCCAGCCTCAACAACTTAGAAAGGGCCTAAGCAGTTTAGCAAGCACCAAACAAAAAGTTAAAAAAAAAAAAAAAAAAAAAAAAAAGGCTGAGGATGTGGCTCACTGGTTGAGCATCCCTGAATGAATCCCTGGGTTCAATCTCTGGTAGCAAAAACAAAAAACCCTAAGAGACAGGCAAAGATTTGTGTATGAGGCTGCCTGAGATGATGTCATTCATAGAACAAAAAAGTCAGTACAAAGATACATACAATGATATGTATTTCCTAAAATAAATAACGATTGAGGACTAAACAAATACTATGATATAGCGCTATAAGCTATGCAGTCACATGCACATATTTTACAGATGATAAGTATATGTTTGTTTGTTTTTCCCCTTCCTTTTAGATGAGGTCTTAGTATGTTGCTCAGGTTGTTCTTGAATTCCTGGGCTTTATGACCCTCCTGTTTCAAGCCTCCTGAGTAGCTAGGACTATAGTCATATGCCATCCCATCCAGCTCAGTTAAGGTTTTGTGGTATTGAAAATCACAATATGAACTCAACATCTTTTCTCCCAAGACAATGTCCTTCCTTCCCATCCTGTCCCCGAATCTACCTATAATGCTGGTGGTATTTCAATGAAAAAAAAATGCATGTAAAGAGCTCAGCACAGTGTCTGAAAAAGCATAATTTTGTTATTATTATGGTTCGATTACTTTCTCCAGAACTTAAGAACATAGTGTGGCAGAAAGGGCAGAGTTTTATTTATTTTTCCTGGAATATAATTATTTTGCCTGGACACGGTTTTATTTATTTTGCTTTCAGGATTGTTATTCTGCTGGACATGGTGGCACATGCCTTTCAACACAGCTACCTAAGAGGCTGAGGCAGGAGGATTGCAACTTGGAGGCTAGTCTGAGCCACTTAGCAAAACCCTATCTCAAAATAAAACAAAAAAAGGGCTGGGAGCTGTGCGCGATGGAGCAAGCCTGTAATTCCAGCTCAAGAGGTAGAGGCAGGGGGATCTCAAGTTTAAAGCTAGCCTCAGCAAAAAACAAGGCAATTCATTGAGACCCTGTCTTTAAATAGGGATGTGGTTCAGTAGTTGAGTGCCCCTGAGCTCAATCCTCACTACCCACCACCCACCAAAAAGGGGGCTGAGAATGTAGCACAGTGGTACAGCGCTTGTTTGGCATGTGTGAGACCCTGGGTTCAATCCTCAACATTATCCCGCCACTATACCCCCTGAAAAAAAAAAACCCAGTCATTCCAGGACTGAGGTTTTAGTTCAGTACTAGAGATGCTGCCTAACATATGTGAAGTCCCTGGCACCATGAAAAAAATCTTTTTTTTAGAAGATAGATACTCCTTTTTTTAAAGCATATTACACACATACAGAAGTAGAAGACTGGGCTGGGGATATGGCTCAGTAGAACAGTGCTTGCCTGACATGTGCAAGGCCCTGGGTTCAAACCCCAACACTGTTGAAGAAAAAAATAAATAGAATACTGTTATGGACTCAATATAGCCCTTATTCAGATTCAACAATGATCAATGTTTAGCTTATTACCCCCACATTTATAGGTCTATCTGTCCCACCCTGCCAAATTATTTTGAAGTAAATCCTAGATATCTAGTCATTTATTAGAACATGGTTTATTTACTTATTTTTATTAGTATTATTGTTGTTATTATTATTATTCTGGGAATTGAACCCAGGGGTGCTTCATACAGCCACACCCCCAACTCTTTTTATATTTTATTTAGAAATAGGGTCTTACTGTGTTGTTTAGGGCCGCCCTAAATTATTGAGGTTGGCTTTGAACTTGCAATCTTCCTGCCTCCACCTCCTGAAGCTGCTGGGTTACAGGCATGAGCCACCATACCCAGCAGAACATGGTTTATTTTCATTTTTGTGGTACTGGGGATTAAACCTAGGGATGCTCTATGACACAGCTACATCACCAGCCGTTAAATTGTTGTTATTTTTTTTACTTTGAGATGGGTTCTTGCTAAGTTGCCCATGCTGGCCTCAAACTTGTGCTCTCTTATGCTCAGACAGAACATGGGTTTTGAAGTTATACAAACAAGGGTTTTAATAAAACGAAGGTACTCAAACTTAGATGGCAGGTTTATCGAGAAGAATATGGTATGCCATACTTAGCCCAGGGATTGACACATGATAGGTAGATGATTATTTTTCCTTGCCATGGAGAAAATTAAAGCAAACAAAAAGAAAAGGAAGATGAGTAACACCTTATATAGCAGTGAGAGAGTCATACAACAATCTAGGGACAGAGCACTCCAGGTTAAAAGAGGAGTAATTGCAAAGACCCTTAGGTATGAGTGCTGGGTTTGCTTAAGATACAGCAAGGATGTCAATGTGACCAGAGTATATTTGGAACAAGGAGAGCAGTAGGAGCTGAAGACAGAGAAGGTGGTGAAGGTTCACTCAGATTACGGAGGACATCAAAGGCTATTGTTAAAACTTTGACTTTTCAAGAAAGAACAGCCACTGGAATCTGGTGGCTGAGGCAAGAGGATTGCAATTTTGAGGCCAGCCTCCATAACTTAGGGAGGCCCTAAGAAACTTAGCAAGATGCTATCTCAAAATTTTTTTTTAAATAAAATAAAATAAAATAAAAAGGGCTGGGGATGTAACTCAGTGGTTAAGCACCCCTGGTTCAATCACCAGTGGAAAGAAGGAAAGAAGAAAGAAGGAGGGATGAAAGACGAACGAACAGCCATTGGAAAGTTCTGAAGAAAACCGCTATGATTTATTATGTGTGAAAAGTTCATTCTAGTTGCTATGCTATAAACAGCCAAGAGTAGGAAGAGGGAGAACCACAGAAACCAGTTAGAAGGTATTTCTATGACTGGAACTAGGGTGAAGTGGTAAGAAAGAGTTGTATCTGCAGGTATAAGGTAAAGAAGACATGAGTTGCTGATGGATTAGATACAGAAGTGTGAGAAAAAGAAGAGCCAAGAATAACCCCAAGATTTTGACAGGAACAAGTCAATAATCAATGCCACCATTTACACAGGTGGGGAAGAATGAAGGAAAACCAGGTCTGTGGCTTAGAAAGTGAAGTGGAATGTGGAGATGTTACATTTGTTGTACTTGTTTCAATCCCTGAAGTCTCAGTGAACTGCAACTGCCTCCTGGCATTCTGATCATCATTTCCACTGGCTGAGGGTGGACTGGGAAGCTGTGTTCTTTAGCCAGATCCTACGTTTGGTACCAACGCTATAGCTGGGACTGCTGATGGATGGGTGAAGATGGGGTATGGGAAGACTGAAGCAGGTGAGGACTCTTCCCTTGTCCTACATTGAAAGACAGGTAACTCAACAGCCATCCTAAAATTACCCTGTGGAATCAAGACCATTTTGTGATCTCACACACACACACACACACACACACACACACACAAAAAAAAAAAGTACAAGGATGCTGTGTCCCAAGCCATGGTTATCCAGTTTCCCTTCTAACTTAGTATCTTCCAAAGAGTACAAACAACTTGTTAGTCATCCTCAGCCCCACATGCAACACATCCACATTATTATCCACTGAGACCAGAAGAACAGAGTTTCACTCTTAAGTTTTTGCTGAAAAGGCTTAAAATGAGTATTCCTCCAAAGAAAAAGATATTCCTCAAATCCATTAAACATTAATGTATCCCAAAAGTAGGATTTTTGACAGTACTAGGGATTGAACCAAGGGGCACTTTACTACTGAGCTACATCTCCAACCCTTTTTATTTTATATTTTGAGATAGGGTCTCACTAAGTTGCCCAGGCTGACCTCCAACTTCTGATCCTTCTGCCTCTGCCTCCTGAGTAGCTGGAATTACAGGTGTGTACTACTGAGCCCATTGAGTATGTTTTTTTCCTTTTCATTTTTTTTATTGATACACTGCAGCTGAACATCATGGCAGGAGTCTTTATTACATATTTGTACATGCATAAGACTTAACAATATAATTTGGCCAATATCATTCCCCAGTATTTCTCCTTTTCCTTCCCCCCATCTCCTCAACTCTATTGATCTCCATTTGATTCTCATGACACCCCCCCCCCCTTTTTTTTCCTCTCTAGCTTCTACATGAGAAATAACATACAACTCCTAACTTCCTGAGGTAGGCTTTTTTAAACATAATATTCTAAAGTTCCATTCATTTCCCTGCAAATGACATAATTTTATTCTTCTTTATGGCTGAAATAAACTCCATTATGCATATATACCACGTTGTCCTTATCTATCCATTCACTATGACACCTGGACTGGTGCCGTAGTTTGACTATTGTAAATTCTGCTGCTATTAACATGGGTATGCATGTATTGCTATAGCCTGCTAACTTTAATTCTTCAGGATAAATACCAAGGAGTGGTATAGCTGAGTCATATGGTGGTCTTTAGAGAAACTTCCATACTGATTTCTATAGTGGTTGTACTAATTTACAGTCCCACCAACAATGTAAAAGTGTGTTTCTTTTTCTCCATATCCTCTCCAGCACTTATTGTTTGTATTTAATACTTTTGTACTGTTTGCCATTCTAATTGGAGTAAGGTGAAAGCTTACCTCTGTCCCCTAATATACACTTTATCTAGGTCAAAAGACTTCCTCCTGAGAAGCGATTTGTGGTCTCCTCCCCAAAAGCATCTCTTCCAGCAAGATGTGGTGCTAAGAACTGAGCAAGAAGTCAGGCACAGAGTGCTCCTGTCTTCAGCACAGGATACTACTCACAAGTCTGTAACTGCTACTTCCCCAGTGGAGTGAATGCTACATAGGAAAAGTAGAGTAGTCTGGACTGCCCTACTCTCTACCTGGCTGAAGACCCAACTGTTAAGCAGAGACTAGGAGCTCCACAGTCCCTACCAGTGCAACAGGGAATGGGTTTTGTTTTCTATAAACAGACAAGAAAAAGTATTCAAGTTAAACACAGCCCTTAGAGAAAGGAATACAGAAACCAGGCGGCGGGGAATGCTTCATATTCCTAAAAGCTTTTTTTGTAAGTTAACACATGGTGTCTGCTTCTCTCTAGTCACCTATTTATCACTCTTCTCCTTAGAGAAGGGAAAAAGCCCTGGCTGTTTTCCTAGTGCAGAGTTTTGTGGCTGGGGGAAGAAGGAAGGGGGTGGGGGAGGAAGAAGGGTGCTTTAAGCATGATGCAAACCATTTGGAGCTGAGTGAGAGCACTGCCAACACAAGCTGCAGTATTTAAACAAGTGAGGAAATGATCGTATATACAACATGCCAGCAAGCAAGCAAGCAAGCAAGCAAGTGTGCGTGCTTGTGTGTGTGTGTGTGCGCGCGTGCGCGCACACACACACCCCAAAGGAAGTCGAAGGGGCTTTTTTTTTTTTTTCAAAATACAGAACTGGATGTCAGTGGCTAAAAGGTCGATATTTTCCCTTAACACTCTTCTCAGTGACTTAATCATGTTCCGTTTGCCCAGAAAACTTCCCAAGAATAAAAAAAGTCTGGAGAATTAAGAGGAGGGGTGAATAGGGAGGGAGGCCTAGGGCTGACCTTATCCGAGGTTTTCTCCACGTAGCAGGGGTCCTGAGGGGCAGCCAGCAAGGGGACAAAGCCCGAGAGAAGTCGATCCTCTTCCAGGATAAGAAGGGTGAGGTCATCGTCCGGGTCCTTGTACAGTGGCACCTCAGACTGATTCACCGCAGTCAATATGTTACAGAAATCAGCCAGTGTTGACCACACATCCACAGCAATCCTGTGAGAAATAAGGTCAGAAAAGAAGAGCAGCTCTAAAGAGAGACCAATAAAAGTATTCTCAGCACTCGTGAGCAGAAAGGTTCTTGCAGCAAAAGTTGTCCAGGCTGGCAGCTGCCAAGAAATCATACCAAGAATGCTAGGATATGAAATTGTGCCCATGGCAGTAATCTAGGGTGTGTGTATATCCCTCCATGCAAAGCTGAAACTGTTTAGGGGGAGTTTTTAATCCTAACCAGAGAGGAAAAAGAATTTGGAGGATCAGTTGCCTAATGCAGGTCCTGTCACCTTTCCAGACAGTGTGCTAAGACACTTACTCAAACACTCTAGACACCCAGTGCCTGAGGCAGCTCCCAGAATTCCCCCTCCCATGGAGCCAAGTATATGCCACACAGATAGCAACTGGGCACCAGCCTCCCTCCAGCCATAGCTACATGGGGTCCAGTCACTGAGGAAAGTCATGTGGGTGTTCCCCTTATAATGCTTTAGAAATTTTCTCCATTAAGTGGGAAAACAAACACACAGAGATCTAAAAACAAACAAACAACAAATAAAACAAAACAAACAAACAAAAAAACCTCATTCCTGGCCTGCCAAGATCTGTCCAGGAAGATACAGCCTCTCATACATTTTAGCAGATGAACCACTATCAGTGCTGTCTTGACTATCCCACACCTTCTCCTTTCTCCTCTAGCTATATTCTACATTCTGGGACTGTCCTGGTTTTAGCACTGGAAATATCACATCTCCCCAAATCCTCCAGTTCTGAGCAAACCAAAATGGTTGGTCATCCTCATTGCATATCACCAGGGCCTGGGTCAATGAGAAGAAACACTGAAAATACAAAATTTGGCTCTCCCCATTTGAAATTCCAAGTTAGAATTTTAAAAAGAGAATTTGTTTCTATCCCACCATCACTTGTCAGTATGCGCAGTCATCTACTGTGGTTCAGATTCCTGCTTTGGTGGGTGTTAAGAATCCATTCAAGCTTTTTTAAAAAAAATATTGGACCGCCTAGGGATACCTCAAATTTAGTCAAATGAAGTGCCTGACAAATGTGTAACACTTGGGTTTCTCCTCCAGAAAAAAAACTTTAACCTGAGAATATGGAATAAGTAGTATCCTATGGATGCTTAATTTTATTCCTTTACATGCATGGGAGAATTATAAAAAAAAAAACTTCACAATTAGGTTCAAGAAGTGGAGTGGCAACACATAATAAACAGGGGGAGGGAGGGGAAGGGGAGAGAGGAGGGGGGAGAGAGGAGAGAGGGAAGGAGGGAGGGATCTTGCTAGTGTGTTATAAGCATCATCCTGGAATCTCCCCTGGGGAGTTACTGTGCATTATCCCTACCTGCCAGGGAGGGGACCTCAGACCCTTTAAGCAATTTGTTTCTCCTGAAGATTAGAAATCTTTGGAAAATGGCAGAAAAGAGGGGATTCAAAGGATATACCACTGAAGGTAATGTTAGGGGAGAATGTGGGGGAAAGGTACAGGAACTCCCTGACTGGCCCCAGGTGGAAGGAGGCTACACTGGTTTATTTACTGTAATCACTGCACTAGGAAAAGGCAATGAAATGAAACATCTTGTTTTCAAGAGTGTCCTGGGAACCAGGCGGAACACAGCCCCATTAATCACACAACAGCACATAATCAACACACGTGTACTGCAGAAGTAACTTGCTTCACAGGCTTTGCCCAGGAAAGAGAATATGTTTGGGAAGAATCATCAGTGGGATAAGAATCTTCTAAAGCTTCTCTCTCCACTGACACCGACAACCAGACTCATTCACAAAGCTCCATCTTTTGGCTCAGCCGGGTTTGGCTGTCAGAAATGTTTAAATATGGAAAAAAATAAACAGTTGCAACACGTTTCTGTGCAGAGATCTGCCTGAGCCCCTTTGTGATGTAATGGGAAACGCCACATTCAGGCTACCAGCTGTAGAATAAACAGAACTTTGAGGGTTAAAAGGAACTGAACTTTCCACGACCCCATCTGCAGAGAAGAAAATAATAAGAGGAATGATGCACTGCCCCACAGCTCTGATAGTTTATCCTCCGGTCCCGGCTGCAGAGACAAGCACCGGATGTGATAGGGCTGCTCAGGGCCGCCTCCGAGGTTAGCGCTGCCCATGGGAGACACACAGGGAGGCTCTTCCAGTTCCCCACTTCCTCCCCCAGTGCCCTGTTGGCCACTTGAGCCCATTGCCTGAGTTCAATCCCACAGTGCTGGTAAGCTTTGGCCAACAGACATTGCTCAGCTGCAGAGCAGCAATTTGGAAAATAAACAGGAAAGACGACAGTGAGAAGGAAGAAGGTGAAAAGTCTCCCAGCTGAATTCTTGGCTTGGGGACCCTGGCTGGTGCTGTGCAGGTCAAGGTTGCTGCAGGACATAGTTAGGGGGTGCGGTGCGAGTGCAGGCAGCAGGAGCCCCAGCCAGAGAGAGGCGGCAGAAAATCACCCACTGCTGCCACAGTGGGAGGCCCCACATCCCTCTCTCATCCTCCCACCCCTACCATCTTGGATCCAAGATGAAGAAATATGTGGTACCATGTGGTTCTCATTACCCTGCTCTCCTGTCCCCTAAGGCTCAGATAAACCAAAACTGACTCCTCCCAGAGATTGCTGGCCACCACTAGGGACCCCTGCCCACATCTGCCTTTTGCCCATTACCACCCACCTTGTGCCAAAACCTTAAGGCTCACTGCAAAATAAGGTGGATGAGAATTCCCACCCTAATGTTCACTTTGTAAGACAGCAGCTGGTGCCAAAAGACATAGGAAGTGCCCTGAGTTCCCAACTCAGAAATACAAATAAAAGTGGACCAAGGGTCAAGTTAGACTGATTGGAATCAAGGGAATACACAAAATGCTTCAATGAAAGGTCACTTTTGCCCTGGTCAATGCAGCCTGATCTTGTATCTGAACTGAGTAGTTACTTTCTTCTGGTATCTCAACTCTTTGCAGAGGTACAGACATAGAGTGTGTCAGGAAACTAATATTAAAAGGGAGAGGTCCTCTGAAAATCTAGGTGAGATGCCTGAACTCATAAGGTAATTCCTGGAACTCTGGCAACGTCACCTCAGCTTACCCCAATCAGACCTCTGGGCGGGGAGGTCAGTTACATGGTCAGTTTCCTGTCTGAGTGGAAAGGGAAAAGCTTAGCTTTGTCCAGCTTTAGTTCCTTATTCCAACCAGAAGCACCTTCTAACCTTCACCCCACAGCAGTCCTTGGACCCTCAGGATTCAAAGTTGGCTAAGTAACTCAAAATCAAATTCTTCTGGCTATGAAGGAGCTTTATACAGCTCCCAATCTTCTGGAAAGGCTTGGACAATGACTCCCCCCAAAATTCCTTCTGCTATTCTCAAGCCACTTTTGATTCTAAATGGATCCTCTAGAGTGCTACAGTCTGTTAAGTCTTCTTGCTCATTCTGGTTCAACTTTTATTTTGGGGAAGCTCCCAGAGTCCACAAAATTCCACAAAAATTAGGGTGCACTCTTCACCAAGCAGACACAAAGCAGCCAGAGAAAATGAAACTACTCAATAAACCAATTTATGGCTCCCAGAACTGTGGCAAGGGAGTCTCTCAGCAGCTGGGATGTGATTAGTGCACAAGGATCAGCAGTTGCAGGGTGACCCATTGGCCCAACCCCACAGAACACACCACACACAAGGAAAGCAGACCCCTGGCTGGAGTCTGAACACCAGATTCTAGCTTGGGACAGACCAGCACTGACTAGTTAGAGGTATGTGCTCAGAACCAAGGCCCACTCACTTCCCTACAGACATGCATTCACTTACTCCACCAGGAAAGGAAAAAAATAAGAGTTAATTTACTTTTTATTGCCTCAGAATTCCAAGGTTTAATGTAGCTGTCAGTTTGAGTGCAGTGCAGCTGCTGGCCGATACAATGCAGCCCAGGCCAGCCCAGGTGACTGGGGAAACACATTTCACAGAAATGAACCAACACACACTCTTGGCTGGCTGGTTGGGGGATATTGACTTGGGGAATCAGATTAACCCTTCAGGCTGGGGTTAGTTCTGCAAATAGCATTAGAAAAGTGGCTTCAGTCCAGAGAATCAAGAAGCTCTGCTCTCAGATGGGCCAGTGGGTTTCTTTGTTTCTGAAATTTTAGAGTTCTCTCATAGGAGATAATAATCCAAATACACATGCCCTGAAAGATTAAGGTGTGAGATATGTGAGGCAAGTTATACCACAATAATCTATCTCCCTGCCTGAAACTCAGGAAGAAAGGCACATCTACCAGCATTATAGAAAACAGAGATGATCTGTTCTGAAAGCTCCAACTGGGGTGGGGCTGAGGGAAGATGACAATTTGGAAGGGTTCATCCAGGACTCAGTCTCTTTCTGGAGAGACTAAGAAAGCACTAAGTACTCACACACTAAGGGAACAGGCTGACTGGTGATTAATATCAAGTACAATGACCCCATGTTACAAGCCTGCAGGGGCCTGTGGAGGTGGCCATTTCCTGTGTAATACCAGCTTGTTTAAACACTAACATTCAAACTCCACAGCTGCAGAACAAACCCGGAAAGAGTTGAGTGAGAAGAAGCCCTGCATTGTGTTTCAGAGCTATAGAAGATCAAGCAATAGTACAGATGGGAAAAGAGTTGGGTCTTTTGGTTCCTGGGATGAAGAGATTTCGAAAAATAGCCAACATGGCACAGAAACTAGGCATAAAGAAGCTGAAAAAGAAAAAATCCACAGACTACAGACTCACAGGGGAAAGACAAAAGACAATAACATCTGAAGTGCTCTTAAGATATTTAACATCTACTTTTAAAAACTTATTTCCCCATGGGAGCTCACAACTCCACTCCTGGTTCCAACAGCTAACATAAGCACACTGTTGCCCTGGAGGACTTGTCATCTAACTGGAGACAATGGCAGGACATGAGCAGCTAATAGCAGAAATGGACCCAACCAAATAGTCTGGCAGAGTTAAAAGAATAATGCTTAAAATGGTTTAGTAAGCTCCTCAGAAAGCCAAGATGTTATGCCAACCCTATTTGTAGTAGGATGAGGATCTAGAGATTGGAAGAAAGCCATGCAGCTCTCTGAGATTTAGGTATTACCAACAGTGTGCCTTCTAGGTGCCCCCATGATACCAAGAAATCAGAGATCACCATTCTAGGAGTCCTCCAAGAGATGTTTACTGGGTAACCATTACAGAATATAAAATCCAGTTGAAGATGAGTCCTTTTATAGTCCTAGTTAATACAAACAAATCAACTAGGGCCTTTGGTAAAGTATTCAATCCTAAATCAATTATGCCTAATAGGGCAAATCAAATTCTGAAGCTCAATCCTCCTTTACTATTGCATGGACATAAGCTTCCCCAAGTTCTAAGCAATACAATTAGAGTTCTATGGCCACAACAGGTCAGAGTAACCTCATTCCAGGATTTCTCAAGTACAGAGTACCTTTACTATGTCCCCTCCCCAACCTCTATCTAGCTCAGAGCCTTATTTAATTTCAGTTCTCCCAAGTCACACTCATAAGTATAGCCTCTGTCACATCACTATGTGTGTTAAACTCATCAACACTGTGTTTTGGGAAAGAGCAGCCCCTAGGGGATCTTGACATCTCCACGGCATGAGTGGAGCCCTCGACGGCCTCCCTGGTGTGTATTCTCACGGTTCCTGCCTCTCCAAATTTTTAGCTGTAACCAGTCCAACACGTCCTCTCAGTTTAGGACACACTGGACCCAAATAACCTCAGACCAGGGCTGGAAAATACTCTCCCTGGGGTCAGCTGCTATACCCTGTTGGGGTCAGACTGGAGCCTTAGGCCAACACCCCTTCCTCACAAGGAGTCCTGTGGGAGGAACAGGGAGGGGAGAGAGGCTCCTGCCATGGGAGAGATCACGTGTGCCCCACACTTAGCACTTGGGAGGAAGAGGAACCCCTTGGTGCCAGTATATAGTGCTGATGGCCCCAACCAGGAGCCAGGGAGACTGGGTGGTGAGCCAGGGTAGCAAAGGGGCTTCCCACAGTCACCACTACTTCCTTCAGGGAAGTGCTGATGGACTATTACTTGGTGACCTTCTAAAATGCCCTTTGGGGAAGACATTAAGCATCTTTGAAGGGGGTGCAGATTAGCCTTAGGATCAGTTCTTATTTCGGAGCTTCCCTGTGAGAACTAGGGTTTCTAGATGGTTCTTAACTCAAGAATTTCTGTCTCATCTATAGGGAAGACAAATGTAGGCTCCCTGTGGAAATTAGCTTACTGCTTACTACCTATACATCCTATCTCTCCCTATGTGACAATACCTTAGAGGGCTCCCTAAAAGTCTTTTCCAGCATGCTCTGCAGACTATATAGGATAAGCCATGGAAAAGCACAAAGTCTAGGAATTTCTAGAGTATTTTTTTTTTAACAGTACTCCAATCCAACAGTGTGATAAATGCATCCGAGCTACAATTAGGAAGATATATAGCATCAGAATGCGAAGGTCTGGGCAGCCTGGTGAAACGCGGGCTCTCCAGAGCCCCAGCTATGTTTCCCATTATGTAACCCTGGTCATGGGCAGACAGCCAGACTCCAAATGAAAAAGAGACTCTGGCTTGGCACTGGTTCTATTTTCCTATCCTCATTCGGGGTCAGCGCAGTGTCATACAGCTGCAGAGAAAGCTCTGGGGATTAAACCTGGGAAAGCCTCCAAGACCAGGACCTGGGTTCAAGTACCAGCTGAAAGCAATAAACCAACTGCCACAGCTGGGCTAGGTTTGGATGTTCTCAAAGTCCCCTGACTCTTTCACTTACTGAGAACTAGAGATCAAGACAAGAGAAGATTTGGCTCTAGCAGAGACTGTGAAAGGTTGTCCCACTGCCCTCCCCTACCCAAGGTCCTGGAGTGCAAAGGATCCCTATGCTTAGGCGCAGAGAAGTCTGCTGCTCTGCTCCTCTCCATCAGCTGTCATCCACACCTTTCTTCAAGCTCACTTGGTGAGGTGAGGAGGAACTGCCTCTCTCTTATCTGAGGCCTAGCATAGAAGATCACAGAAACCGTATTACAGATGGGTCAAGTAGAGGGCTCCTTCGTGCAATGCAGTCTGTTCTGAAAAGACAGATGCACTCTCCACTGTCTTTTGCAGTGGATAAGGTCACTTTCCACATCCTGCTATACTGCCCTATACCAGAAAGCTTCTGAAATATGAAGCCAAACAATTACAACTCTTAAAAGACACAAAGGTGAAGTTAATTTACTTACATGCTAACTCTAGCACACAGACTTATTCAGTGCCACTGTGAGGAAAGAAACAAGTGGTCCTGAAATCCTTGCACCTTGTAGTGCCAATGATGTTCTGTCATCATTATCCTAAGTATTCCATGCTTCTGCCTGAGAAAAGTAAATTTGACTAGAAAGAAGAGGAATATGGGAAAAGAGGAGAGAACCAATGAGACTAATAATGGAACTTTGGAATTCCCCTTGGGCAGTGGAGGATGCGTTGTGATGGTCCTCTAACTATCCATGGAAAGAAAGTAAAAAAATGAAAAATAGGGCAAGAATGTCGGGAATGAGAAGAAGTAAGGGTCCAATATTTTAGAGGAACCATTTGTGAGTGGGGTTCCTGGAGGAAAAGTGAGGGAAACCATAGATTATAGTCACCTCACCAGGATCAGAGAAATTTGTCTTTACAGAGAACAAATGCCGGCAAGGACCAATGAAAGCATGCAAAGGAGAGTTGTTAAGTGAAAGCTATTTCCTCCCTCCTCCTTTGAGAGCATTCATAAACTTTTCAAAATAAAGATCTGAAAAGACCCAAAGAGTGTCGATTCTGACATCTACAGAACCATGGGGTATGTCATTCCCTATGACCTTAAAGTAGAAAAGGTTCCATTGTATGGAAGATAAGTGGGTATAAGATGCAAGCTTAAAATCCACAGAACTATCATACTTTGCCAATCTCTTATCCATGGTATTTATAGAAAGCTAGGTATAAGAGAAATTAGAAAGGAGGAAGATAAATTTCTAATGGCACTTTTCCAGCCCCTGGATCTGAAGGCTATGAATGGGACTATCAGTGCTAGTAAGAACAGGTTTGCTCTGCTAAACAGTGGCACTATACCTTAAACAATGATGCTTTGGGGTCCAGTCCAAAGAAGAGCAAATCTCCTCCTTTATACTTAAACTTGCATTCAAGAGCAGCCAATTGCTGGTCTGGTTACAGAAATAAGACAGTGAAGAAGGGGACCTAATTCTCAATTACAGTGATTTCTCGTGCCCAAACTAGATTCAAAGAGAATTAGTGATGTCTGCAACCACAGAAACTTATCTACAGGATGATTAAATTCAATACATTATTGGGTCGGATTTGCTCTCCCTGTGAAGAAAAGTCTGAAAAAATTAAGCAAATAGAATTGAAGTGTCTCAACCCCCTCTAGCCCAGCTGGGGATAACTGTAGCTTGTACCACGTGCCCAGCTGCAGATTGAGACCTTGCCCAAAGATGGGCAGCAGCTCACAGAACCGGCAACAAGGCCATTTGCTACAGCATCCAAAGGGAAAACAGACTGAGCACCTCAAGCAAATGAGGCCCAGCACTTCCTGTGTGAGCTTTTCATTTCCTCAGCCAGACAAAAGCCAGAAAGAGTGAGAGAGGAAGCAGGGATAAAGGGAGAAGTGCTACAGAAGAGTTAACAGACCTGATGGTGTAGGATATGGGTGCCTTATATCTAAGGGACCTGTGATTGTGAGGTGAGGTGACCCAGGAAGGCCCAACCTCCAGGGACAGGTGGTCTGCCTTCCTACCTCTGAGAGGAAGAACGGACTACTCAGTGGCCCTTGCACATATTCAGAAGCAGTGGCTTTGATACTTGGAGAGCTGAGCCTTTCCTGGCATTTTCTTTCCAAATTGCTGCATTACAGATTAACAGCCTTGAGCTGCACATATAAACTCTTTGGGATTACTGCTGAGAAACAGCTGCCCCTCAGCCAGCGGGTCTGTCAGTTCTTTGTGTGGCTCCAGCTGCCCAACTCGAGGGCTCAACTCTGGCTCATGGGTCCTCAACCTGGAGTGCATTTTGGAAACCCAGGAGGGCTCAAAAGGAAGAATATAAACTGTCTGAAGTATCCCCAGTTACAATAGGGATTGGGGAGAGTGGGATTAACAGTCCAGGGGTGCCTCTTGGGGTGAAGAATAAGAAAAAACTTAGGAAGAAAAGTGGGGGAAGAATCAGACTACATAACCTATACAGAAAGACCAATAACTGCTGACCAGAAATTTCTGCTGTATCTTTCCCTCTGTGGGTCACCCATGAATACAGGAGAAATGGCTGGCCACCAACCCAGAGAAACTCCCCTCTCCACTCCCTAGTAGCAGCCAAGGTCTCCATTCTCTACTCTCCCAGAGAAGAGCCGTGGAGATCAACAGGGAGGTGTTAGCTATGGACACTTGTTCTGAAACACACACACAACATAGCTCTAAGGTTGTCTCAGTGCACACACTTGTCAGGGCCACAATGCAGGAAATGGGAATGGGGGAGAGAGAGGAGAAAAGCAGAGAAAGGAGAAGACAGTCACAGGATAGAGGGGAAGGCAGTGACACTGAGAGAGAGGGGCAGAGATGGGAGGGGTAAACAAGCAGGAGAGAGATAGAGAAAGTCAATGAGGAGAGCTAACAGAGCTTACATGCACATACATGCAGACCCAACTGTGCAAACATGAACACAAAGAGAAGAATGGGACGCACAGATCAGGAATCAGCAAGCTTTTTCTGAAATGGGTTGGGTAGTCAGTATTTTAGGGTTTGTGGGCCATATGGTCTCTGTGGCAACTACTCAACTCTGCTGTTGTAGTGTGAAAGCAGCCACAGATCGAGAATAAACAAACAAGCATGGCTAAGTTCCCAGACAACCTTATGGACACTGAAGTCTGATTTTCACATAATTTTCATGACTCATAAAATAGTAGTCTTTTGATTTTTTCCAACTTTTTTTTTTTTGAAGGAGGGGGTACCGGTGATTGAAACCAGGGGTGCTTAACAACTGAGCCACATCTCCAACCCTTTTTTCATATTTTATTTAGAGACAGGGTCGTATTTAGTTGCTTAGTGCTTTGCTAAGATGCTGAGGCTGGCTTTGAACCCATAATCCTCCTGCCTCAGCCTCCTGGGCCGCTGGGATTACAGGCGTGCACCAGCACACCTGGCTAATTTTTTTTTCAACTATTTAAAAATGTACACCATCCTTAGCTTGCTGACCCCTGATTCAGACATATACACACCCAGTAGAGACCAACAACACAGGCAGGTAGAGACAGGCAGGCACTCACAATGCAGATCCACATACATAGAATCTCTCTCCAATAGAGAGATCCAGATTAGCATACAGTGATAATCAAACTGACACATTACAGATCTGGTTAAGGACAAACATGGACATCAACAGAGACATTCAGAGACATACAAACACATTCTCATAGGAAACAGTCACACAGCCAAACACAGAAGGACCAAAGTAGACTTAAACTGACATAGACTCAGACACTGAAACAGACACCTATGGAGATACGTGAACCCTGAACATAAAAACAGACCCAAGAATATACAGACATAGATGCAAACAGATATAGATCCAGGTACGTATGTAACACACGAACACATATGGATACAACATATGTGGCCACATGTGGCCAAGGCCACATGGATACATGTATATAGGCAGCCATGGAGAGGCACACTGGAAGACCCGTAGAGAGAATTCCACAGAAGCAGAAATACACAGACCTTCCCACTTGGCACAGATAGACTTTAAGACACACAAACTCACATAGACAAATGGAACCAGGCAGGCAGAATCAGACACAACCAAAATACAGATACAGAGACAGCCATAACAGCTTGTATAATAATGTGAATGTAATTTATGCCAATGAATTGTTAAAATATAAAAATGATTAAGATGGCAATTTTGTTGTATATTTTATCACCATTTTTAAAAAGAAAGAAAAAAACCCATAGGAAAACAAATCTACACAGAACAATCAGGGGGACATAACATACACCCAGACCAACATATCTCACTCTGTCAAATACCACACTGACACAGAGAGATGGGACAGGGGTGAGGGCAATGTGAGGAGAAAGGAAATGAGTGAACGAAGAAATAAGGAAGAGAGATGTACACACTCACCCTCTTTACACACCAAATGCCATGAGAGGAGGCAAGGAGACTGAGTGCAGAATATAGCATAAGCAGCAGTGAGATCCTTGAAAGATACAGAGAAAAACTTAAAGGAAGAGAAAGAGACAGAATTTCTTACACTTACCAACATACACTCAGATCCCATAGGCAGCTAAGGAGATGATAAGCAAGACACACAACAATATCAAACCTAACAAGTGAGTAAGAACAATGACAAAGAACAAAAGAGAGAGCAAGGTACAGAGTAAGAGAAAGCACAGGAGGAGGAAGAACAGGCCTGGAAAACAGGCCCCCTTAACCTAAAACATCAGAGGACAAGGAAAGTGTTTGAGGAAGGGAGAAACCAAAGTTCAAGTGAGGAGAAACAGGGAAACACGTGGGCTGCCGGTGGGGGAAACAAGAACAGGACAAGGAAGGGAGCTGTAGGAACACAGGTGGGCTAAGGCTGGCATCGTGGAAGGAACAGGCAGGCTGACTCACTGTGAGGGCAGATCCAGGGATGTGGGTGGAGGATTCCAGGTGTCTGGGTAGCCGAGCATCCAGTCAGACCACACTTTCACACTGGGAAGCAGTTCCTTCAGGTCCGGGACAAAGGAAGACACCTTGATGTCATCTTCATCATCCTGGTCCTCAGGAGAGGACAGTTGAGCTGCAGAGGCAAAGGGTGAGAACTGGGCCTATGTCTGCTGTGGCCCTGGAGTGAGGCCTGGGGCGCTGGGACGGCAGCAAGCTCTTAGGGAAGGGAGACCAGTCCACAGGAAAGCTGGGCTCAGAAGCGAGGACAAGTGCCAGCACCTAAGAGGATTCTGAAAAGTAGGACAAAGAGAGAACCAGTGCACTGGGTTTGCCCCTGGAGACAGCTATTTTTGCTTCACCTGTGGCCCAGCTTAAGTCTCTACTTTGGCTACCAGCCCACCCTTTAGCTTTCCTTCAGCCACGAGCAGCACCACAGTTCTTGCCCAAACTGCACAACCTGAATTTAATCATGAAGAAACCCAAATTGTTGGGCATTCTACAAAATAAATGGCTTATACTCTTCAAAAATGTCAAAGTCATGAAGGACACGGAAAAACTGATAAGTCATTTCAGATTAAAGGAGACTAAAGAGATAAGGCATCTAAATGCAATGTGTGATCCTGGATTATAAAAAACAATACTACAACACATTTTCTTTTTTTTTCCCTTTAGGTTTGTTGCTATTGTTTGTGGTACTGGGGACTGACCCCAGGGCCTCAAGCATGTTAGACGAACACTCTATCACTGAGCTATATCCCCAACCTTTTTTATTTTTTATGGAGACAGGGTCTGACTAAGTTGCTGAGGTTGGCTTTGAACTTGTGATCCTCCTGCCTCGGCACCCTGAGGTGCTGGGATTACAGGTGTGCACCACTGCATCTGGCTTTTTCTTCTTTACAAAAAACATTACTAGGATAATTGGTAAAGAGTGAATACAGCCTACAGATTCAAAAATTGTTGATTTTCTGATTTTGATAATTGTTAGGAGACTGTCCTTGTTGTTAGGAAATAGAATCAAGTATTTAGGGGTAAAGGGCTCCCATATCTGCAACATAAAATCCAATGATTCGGGACAACAACAAGCTTAAGCTTGTGTATGTTGTGTGTAAACAGAAGACTTAAAGCCATATGATATCAGGGAGTCTGGATGAGCAGTATAAAAAAGTTCTTTGCACTATTTTTCCAACTGTTCTGTAAATATTAAATTGTTTCAAAAAGTGGCTCCCCCGAAAAGAAAAAGCAGCCCTAGAGGCTAGAGGCATTCACAAAGTTAGCTTGGAAGGGGACGACAGAGGGACCTTGCTACTTTTATCAACTTTGATGCAGAGTGGACAGGAAAGAGTGACCTTCAGCTCTACCTTACTGGGCTACAGCAATCAGGATACCTTAAAGGATATGGCATAATACCTCAATGCAAGGGCTAAAAAGAGTCTTTGCTCTGATCCGGTGAGCCTGCTAAGATGGTCTATAGTAGTTATAGCACCCACCAGGTACTGAAGAGGGACACAGGACACAGAGATAAAGGGATAAAAACAGCATCAATTAAGAACAAAAAGGGAAACTTGTCTAATCCCCAGCACCACAAATCTTCTTTTTTAAGATGTAGAAACATGCAGCAGTTCATGTACAGTGAAAATCTTAACTACTAAAGGAACAAAGAGGGAGGCAATAGGCCCACAAGGAGAAAAGCAGGTCTGAAAGGTCATCAGACTAATGACAGAGATGGGATTAGTTAAGGAGGCAAAAGGAAGAAGGGAATGTTGAGAAGAAGAAGGCTGGAGGGTAGAGGGAGAAGACACTGAGAAGGCAGCCTGATACTCTGAGGTTCTTCTGGACACAGCTGGTCAGCTGGGAAGCCCATAGGTCAAGGGCCCTTCCTGCTTACCTTTGGCAGATTCCTTAAGTAAGCAGGTGCAGCGGCGCACCAGTAGAGAAAACATGGCCAGGCCCAAGGCTGCTGCTTGCTCCTGAATCACAGAGCGACACTCCTCTGAGAAGCAGTCTGAGGAGAGGCAAAGAAAAGCATCACTACTCCCCTATTTTATGAAGGGTGCCCCCTTGGCCATGTTTCAGAGATTCCTTGTTCTCATTGAAGACTACAGATAATAGTTTTCCCTCTAAGGGAGGGTTACAAGGCTATGTAAGATAATGTATGTCAAGTACTTCCCTGCATGTCCAGCCTGTATGAATAAGCGCTCAATAACACTATAAGGATCACATGTTTAAGTTCTGCATGACATCACTTTCCCAGGACCTAGTATCTGAAAGTGGACAGTATGTCTAGAGCTGCAGGGTTTTTGCTTTCTGCTGGCTTCTGATAATGTAAAGCTACGGTAACAAGAACTTATTAGCTCACTCTAATGTATAACTAGCAGGAGCACAATCAACAGATTTAGAAATTACCTTCTTCAATCACCAGCCTTTGGGTCCATGCCTACCTCTATGAACCTCCTCCTAAGACAACACACATGACACAATCAACCTATTTTTTTTTAACTGAATAATATTACACAGAACAGTGCTTGAAACATACTATGCACTTAATCTGTGTTACCTTTTATTTTTATTTCTCCCTAGGGTTAGTTCCCATACCAGCATCCTCTTACCTTCAGTTTTTTAGCCTGTCTAAAGACCTTTTGGCTGCAGGTCACTGAAAGAAGCCACTTTGCCAGTGAGCAGTCTTTTTTTTTTTTTTTTTTTTTTTAAAAGAGAGAATGAGAGAGGAGAGAGAGAGAGAGAGAATTTTTTAATATTTATTTTTTAGTTATCGGCGGACACAACATCTTTGCTTGTACGTGGTGCTGAGAATCGAACCCGGGCCGCACGCATGCCAGGGAAGCGCGCTACCACTTGAGCCACATCCCCAGCCCGAGCAGTCAGTCTTTGGTGGGAGCTTATGATACTCTCCCACATCCCTGTTGGCACCTACTGGTTGTCAGTGGCCTCCCCAGTAGCCACTTCATCCTGGCTTGAGAGGAACTGGTGACAAACAGAAGTCCAACCTGCAGCCTCAAGGGAGGAGACACCCAACACCCACAGGAGATGGACACAAGGGCCGAGCTCAATGGCTCTGGCTGCAACTCATCTGTTAATTCCTTCTGTAATGCAGGAGAACTCAATCTCCTAAGTGTGAAAAGGATAATTAGTCACACGTTTGATCTTGGTCCCTGCCTGCATTTTAACTTCTGTCAGCTCACTAGTCTTATCAATGGGCCTGACTGAAGTTGTTACTCCAGGACATGCTACACAACTACAGCTATTCCCAATAGTCTTCACCACAGGAGTAACTATGACTGGAGCACAAAAAGCCCGCCCCAAACCACTTTCTTTCTTTCTTTTTAAAATTTATTTATTTTTTTTTTAATTGTAGATGGACACAATACCTTTATTTATTTTTTATGTGGTGCTGAGGTTTGAACCTAGTGCCTCACACATGCTAGGCAAGAACTCTACCACCAAGCTACAGCCCCAGCCCCCGCCCCAAACCACATTCAAAGTCCTAGAAATATGGAGCAGGCTATTGCTCAGAAGGGTCCAAACATGAGACTAGCATCAGAGGAGAAATCCTTCTATTGTGGCTTTCCCACTGTCCTTCCAGATGCCTACTGGTCCCACATGTCACCCTCTAACTTTCCAACTCAACTGTAGCAGACAGTAAGGAAGTGGTAACCATCTATGGGAGGAGAATAGATCATTACTCTGTCTTCTGGACCTCTTAAAGAGACCAAGCAAGTATCCAAGCATTCAGAGGCGGGAGGATGTAAGCAGGGAAGCGGAAGACATGAATGCCATCCCTAGAAAAAAGTTGCCAACTCCCGCCCCCCCAATAAGCAGCAACACTGTCAGTTCCACCCAGCTCGAACCAGGCCCCTGCCAAGCATTACCAGCAGCCTGTCTCTAATTAGCAATAAATTTAAGAATAAAGGAATAAATCCAGGACAAAGTAAGATAGGATAGAATAGAGGCCACACTGAATAAACACTAGTGTTTATTGTCTTGGCATCTGAGGCAGAAGTGACCTGTACCCAGAAGGCTAAAAGGGATGGAGTCTCCTCCTTCCAAGAGATTGGCTACAGTAAGACATTCAAAAGCCTGGATAAGAAAAAAATGGGACCAGAGGGAGATTATTCTCACTAAACCCATTTCTTTTTTGTTGTTGTTTTGGGGATTGAATTTAGAGATGCTTAACCACCCAGCCTGAGCCCCAGCCCCCAACTCTTGCCTTTTTAAGGATTTTTTTTAACTTAGAGACAGGGTCTTGCTAAATTGAGGAGGCTGGCCTCAAACTTGTGATCCTCCTAACTCAGCCTCCTCTGAGTCACTGGGATTATAGGTGTGTGCCACCATCCTAGCAGCCCATTTCACTTTTATAACAAATGGCAATCACAGACTAGATCTCAGAGTTCAAGAAATCACGAGGAAGAATTAATTTTTTTTTTAAATTTATTTTTCAGTTTTCAGTGGACACAACAACTTTTATTTTTATGTGGTTTGAGGATCGAACCCAGCGCCCTGCGCATGCCAGGAGAGTGCGTTACCGCTTGAGCCACATCCCTAGCCCAAGGAAGAATGAACTTTTTAAAAGTAACAGTATCTGTAACCTCTGGGGAGTCGAGATTGGCTCCTGTAATAAGGTGTAGAACCAGGTAGGATAGCAAAACAGAAAATTTTTTCGGCTCAACTACCTCTAAGAGCAGCAGCAAGAAGGCAGCTTCCTGACTGCTCTGCATGTTTACGTGTCTTCAACCTCTCCACCCTCACACTTTCTCAGAGAAAGGCCTGAGAATACTGCTTATGTGTCTGGTCCAACTGGTGGGGAGGCACAAACCAGAAAGCTGCTCTGCTCTGATAAAGCAGGTGGATACATTATGAACTATCCACAATGTCTGGATCTTGCTCAGCCCTACAATGACCATGCTCAAAAACTGGAGCAATTTCTACAAGGCTTATTATTCTCCATGGCTCCCTGATATACCACAGACACATAATGAGCATCTATAATGTGCTAGGTACTGTGGAGAACAAAGCTACAAATGAATGATTGTCTCTGCAACAGGAAGACTTTTCAGTAGACTGATGAAAATCATTATTTATCCAAGTAACTATAGCAACTTGGATTCAGTGCCTCAAGTAAAAAAAATGTACTAACTGCATAGTACCTCCAGAGAATGCTCTTGGCCTCATGTAGACTTCTGTGGGCTAGAAGCCATAGATATTACTCCTTCAGCATACTCACCCTTATATAGCTGAGTGGGAAAACTGCATCTAGACTCCCAGAGCCCACCCACTTTGGGGTTAGATTTAAGAAACTGGCCCTAGTATGATGAATGTCCATATATATCCCTGGAGTTGGGCTGGGCCAGGCCAACGAGTTATGTGGGGTGGGGAGGAAAAGGCATTGTTTGCCTTGGTATTTGCCTGGGTTCCTCTGGCTTTGTGTCAGGTAGCAGGAGCCTGACATGAGCTGAGGAACTCATTAACATTGTGAAATAGCCTTTCCCCTTCTTTCCAAAAGAAGGCTTGCTCAAGGGTTTAGGGGAATGGTTTTGGCTAAGGAAGTCAGACGGAAATCTTTCTTACCAAAAAAGTCACCTGAGGTCTGAACTTAGGTTTTGCCCCTTCCCACATGTGGGCAAGTGACCAAAGCTCCCAGTATTCCTGGGGCTGGATACCTGCGCAGACAGAAATATTCTTCTTGCTTCTATGTAACAGGGAGACTTTCTCATTTTTCTGAGAACATATTCATGGAAAACATAAACCAACTGTCGTCAAAGTTGTATGAAATCAGGAAATGGAGCGGCCGGGAGAAGGCTGCCATGTGGCCGGATGTTATGTATTTCTAATTAGTGCTATACATCTTTCAACAGCAAGTGTCCTTCTGCTGGGAAACACAACACACTACCCTTGTTATTGTAACTGTCAGAGAAGTGCTTAAACAGATAATCTCCAGGAAAAGTGATAAACACGTCCCCTCTCCCACCAGTGTGTGTGCAATGGTGCTGCCAAAGGAAAGCTGTGCCTGACAGCTCCAGGATGGCAAAGCATCCTCCTGCAGGAAATGGGAGTGAGGCAGGAGGGGTGGAGAGGGAAAAGGGGAGGGGAGGCAAGGCAGACCCACCTGCCTGGACCTCTAAGCCCAGCCAAGGGACAATGAATCAGAACCACTGCTTCTGATCAATTCTTAGGACAGGGTACCAAGTTTTTGTGAGGGAGAAAACCCATTATCAGTGGGATGGGGTTTGGCTAGCCTCAGAAAAATCTGGCAGCAATGGAACTAGCAGAGTTCCCTTGATGCAAACAGCCAACTTCCTGGCAAGAGAATGAGAGATAATGAAGGGAAGACACAGGATGGATGACACATAAGTCTGCTACCCTAACAGCAGCAGGAGGGATTCAGAGGGCACCAGGCTCCACTGGCCACTCTAGCATGGAAAACTATCTGCTGGGCTCCTTCACAAATACCTGGAGAAAAACACAAGTAGGATTATTTACTGATTCTCTCCCCACCATCTCCTTTCAAAGAAAGGAAATGAATGGTCAGTCACCTCCAAATTAACATCACCTGAGGTGATTTGTTGGCTCTTTTCTTTCAGACATAAGGCTACTTTTCTCATGAGTCAGTCCCCAGTCAGATGCAGGGCTGGCACAGTTCCTCAGCAGCCCACCCAAATCTCCTTGTCTACAGGAAGTGGGCAGTGAGAGCATCTTTCGGCTGCTGCTGCTTGACCCACAGAGTTCCCCGTGGCAGCTGCTGGCTGAAGAGGAAGTGGGCGGAGGCAGTCACTATGTAGAAACCAGACAAGAATAAAATCTCACAGCAAAAGCAGAGATGTCCCATGCCCTCAGGGTATCATTTCATTTCCTGAGCACCAGAATGAATGAATTGGAAGAATCAAGCATCAATGTACCCAAACAAAGTGTTCACGCAGAACACTTGGGCTGACTGGGTATAAGGCAAACCATGATATATCCCTGAACAGAGTTCATGATATATCCCTGAACAGAGTTCAACCAAGACAAGACAAAGGTATATGGAAAGTAATGTTTCCTCCTCAAGAGCCCTCACAATTATGTCTACTACTCCCTGTGGATCTTCCAGGATTATAAAACTTTGGCTTCTTCTAGATCTCTTCTTAAAGTGGGGAGATATGAGGCAAAGAAAATTCCAAAATCTTTTTATTTTTCATTTTGAGACAGGGTCTCACTAAGTTGCTTAAAGCATTACTAAGTTGGCTGAGGCTGGCCTCCTAACAAAGTGGGCACTCCCATTATCTCCAAAAATGCTGAATTTGGGAAGATAGAACAGAAAATACAATCCTGTCATAAGATGATAATCCAGTGAAGAAAACAGGAAGAATACCAGTAATTATAATTCAAGACAATACATTTCACTCCATGAGGAAGATGGGAGCAAGATGTTTTCTGTTCTCAGAAGGAAAGGAAATTATTTCAACTAGTGTCTATTAGAGAAGTTTTTCATGGAAGAGATCTTTTCTGAATTGGACTACAAGAGATGAACAATGACAGAATTGGTGAGTGCAGGAGGGACTGCATGCACCAATATGGGGCATGCAGGCAGGAATGCACAAAGCACTGAACTCTGCCAGTCTTGTGACAGGGACCACAAAGTACAAGGCCTGCAATGATGAACAGGGAACAAAGACTTGACTCAACCAACAGTGAGGGGACACTTCCTCAAAGTTTATGAATGAAGCAATGGTGATTATTTTGTGAAAATTAATTTAGTTTAAATATTTAGAATAAATTAGGATAGCTGGAAATAGGTAAGAGGGATGGAAACCAGTTAGAAAGCTAAAAGGACATGAATCTCAGTTTGAATTAAGATAAATAATTAGAGCACTTCATAAACTTCATAATGTCAAATAAATACAACCCCCCCCCTCTGTTTCTGGGGATTGAACCCAGGGATGATTACCCATTGAGCCACATCCCCAGCTTTTTTAATTTTTTTATTTTGAGACAGAGTCTCACTGAGTTGTTTAGGGCATCACTAAGTTGCTGAAGCTGGCTTTGAATTTGCACTTGTGTTCCTCCTGCCTCCGCCTCCCAACTGCTGGGATTACAGGATGCACCACAGTGTCTGGCTTATTTTTTTCATTTTGAGACAGCATTTCTTTAAGTTGCTCAAGGCCTTGCTAAGGTGCTGAGGCTGGCCTCAAACTTGTAATCTTCCTGCCTCCGCATCCTGAGTCACTGGAATTATAGGCATGCACCACTATACCAGCTATAACATCTTTCTTCTAAGAGTGGTGAAACAGGGAATGGAAAGAAGTCCAGAGATAATAAAAAATGCCTCATTCTCTAATGAAGAGAAGGTGGAGACAATGTTGGTAGAGGAAGCAAGAAAGGGATGACCACTGAATAGTCAAGGATTCCAGAGGATCCAGAGAGGTAACACCCACCAAAGGAGATATAGCAAAAACACAGGCTTGCAGAACACCTGGAGAAGGGGGGCGGGTATGCATCAAGGAATCCCCAGGTTTCCACCCACTTAGCTCTGGGCCAAGTCTCCTCTTTCCAGAACAAAGACACTTCAGGGGGTCAGAAATACTTGAGGGAAGACCTTGCAAGAGGTGGCCTGGGAAGTCTGAACTGGCTCTCCCTGTGGAAGCCATTAGATATTCAGCACTTCATTTGTTTCCAATTCTTATATGAGTACAGCTCCAGGCTGTGGGGTGAGAGGCTCCTCTCTGACGTAATCAGGAAGCAGCTGCAAAATTAAGGAATCCCTCATGACATCATAAAAAGTGTCCATGGTTTACTGGGGAAAATATAAAAATTAATTACATATTCCCACATGACTCCCTTCCCCTAAACCTGTACACATCCCCTTCTACCCTGAAACATTCTCTCATCAACAACATCCAGAAGCCATCTAGATGAACAGGGTACAGAAGGGCAAACAAAGTCCAGGAAGAAAAAGTTAACTGATTATCTGCCCCATTTATTTGGAACTGAACAAGCAATACTTCGTCCTGGAAAATACACACACACACACACACACACACACACACACAGATATTTTCCCTCATTACAAAATTATAAGCCCCATAAGGGGAAGAGCTATATTAAGACTTTTTACATCCTTGAAAAGCCTCATGAAGAGGTTACCATGCACATATGACTCCGCTGTGAACAAAAGTAATAACTAAGATACAATGAGATTTGTTAGGCACAAAACATTTACCTATATCATCTCAAAGCTTTGTACAGATTTGCACAGGAAGTGTTATTCTCCCTTTTAGACACTTGAGGAAACAACCTTAGAGAGGATAAATGGCTTGTATAAAGACACAAGACTGGGATCTGAATCCAAGTATGTCTGCTCTTGTGTCCACATTGTTGCTAAACCTGGTTGCCAAAGGCCTGCAACTCAAGCTTCAGCTGCCCCACTCTCCTTTACTATGAACACAAAAACTACAGACCATACCAACCACAGTTCTACATAAAAACCTCTAAGACAACAATGACTATGTGGAAACCAAAATTAAAAACACATTACCATTTATAATAAAAGACAATAAAATATGTAAATAAAAGTCTAATAAAACACATATAGGATCTTTATGCTGAAAATTACAAAATGCTGATGAAAGTAATCAGAGATGTTAATAACTGGACATATACCATATTCACAGAGTATGGTCAATATTGTAGAGATGCCTATTCTCCCCTAATAGTTCTGTAGGTTTAACACAACTGCTATCAAATCTCAGAAAAGGTTTTTGCAGACAAAGATAAGCATATTCTAAAATTTATATTAGAAGGCAAAGGATCTAAAACTACAAAAATTTGAAAAAGAAACAGAGTAGCCAGGTGCAGTGGAACACGCCTATGATCCCAGCAACTCAGGAGGCTGAGGCAAGAGGATCATGAGTTCAAACCGAGCCTCAGCAACTTAAGGCGGCCCTAAGCAACTCAACGAGACCCTGTCTCTAACAAATCATAAAAAAGGGCTGGGGATGTGATTTGGTAAGGTTAAGTGTCCCTGGATTCAATCCTTCATAATGAAGGATTGGTACCCCCCACACCAAAAAAAAAAAAAAAAAAAAAGAGAGAGAGAGAGAGAGAGAAAGAAGCACAGAAGAGGAGGAATCATTCTTCCTGACGTTAGGGCAAAGAAAAAAAGTCAGCCTTTTTAATAAATGGTGCTGAATCAACTAAATATTCATATGCAAATTGTCAATTAAATATCTTTATGATATAAATTTACACTTCATACAAAAATTACCTAATAATAGATTAAGGAATAAGATATAAAACATAAGACACACACAAAAAAAAAAAAAACTTAAAAAAATCTGAAAACCTGGGCTGGGGTTGTGGCTCAGAGGTGGAGCACTTGTCTAGCATGAGTGAGGCACTGGGTTTGATCTTCAGCACCACATAAGGTAAAATAAAGACACTGTGTCCACCTATAACTAAAAAATAATTTTAAAAAAGAAAGAAAGAAAACCTGCTCCCTCTCTCCCTCTCTTTCTCCACACTCTCTCTTTCTCTTCCTTCCCTGTTAATCAGATACTACTGCAATAAAGATCTCTTGGTCACTAAAAAAGAAAAGAAAAGAAAAGAAAACCTGAGAAGCTCTCAGACCTAGAATTAAGAGAGTTCTAAGACTTAATGCCAAAACACAATCCATGAGAGGCAAAATAGATATACTAGATCTCATAAAAATGAAAAACTTCTGCTCTACAAAAGACTCCCAAAGAAGATAAAAAATTACAGACTAGGAAAATATATTTGCAAACTACATATCTGCCAAAGAACTAGTATCTATACTGTATATAAAGAACTCTAAAAACTTAGTAGTAAGAAAACAATACACTTATATAAAATGGGCAAAAGACATGAACTGACATTTCACCAAAACCAATATTCAGGTGAAAAATAAGCACATGAAAAGATGTTCATATCATTATCCATAAGGAAATGAAAATCAGAATAATGAGGTATCACTACATTATCTATTGGAATGGCTAAAATTAAAAAAATAGCAATATCACCAAATTGTTGATAAGGATACAGAGAAATCGGACCAGGCATACACTGTAGAGAGGAGTGTAAAATTACACAGCTACTGTAGAAAATATTTGGCAATTTCTTCTAAAACTAAAAATGCACTTGTGATATAACCTAGCAAATGAACTTTGAAGCTTTATTCTAGAAAAATAAAAACTAATGTTTGCACATAAAACTGTACATAAATGTTCATAGCAGCTTTATTCATAATGGTCCAAACTAGAAATAACCCAAATGTCCTTCCACAGGTGAATGGTAATAGAAAACTGGAACAACCATACAACAGAATACTATTTAGCAACAAAAAAAGAATAACTAACTAATATATGCATTAAGCTATCCAGATGTCCAGGGAATCATGCTTAGTGAAAAAAACAATTACAAAAGGTTACTTCTTGTAAGATCCCATTTACATAATATTACTGAAATAATATAATTAAAGATGAAAAACAGATCAGTGAAGCATGAGGGAGACATTTCAATAATGGAGCAGTTCTGCAAATCAATTGTGGTAGTAGTTAACATAAAGCTACAAGTGTGATAAAATTACACAGAACTACATGCACACATAGGGTGCAAGTATAACTAAATATGAATAAAGCCTGTAGATTACACCAATATCAATTTAATAATGTTGATATGTTCTAAAGTCATACAAGATGAATTGGGGAAAGGAAGGTGATAGGTACATAGGATCTCTCTGTACATTTTTTTTTAAATATTTATTTTTTAGTTATGGGTGGATGCAGTATCTTCATTTTATGTGGTGCTAAGTATTGAACCCAGTGCCTCACACATGCTAGGTGAGCACTCTACCTCTGAGCCACAACCCCAGCTCCCCTCTCTGTGCATTTTCTAAACAACTTTCTGAGAATATATAATTATTTCAAAATAAAAAGTTTAAAATGAGTAAACAACAATAACAACAACAAAAGGTAAATGAACCCCCAAAAGATATGGTATAGGACTTCAGAAAGTTTTCTACATAAAAAAGGGTAACTTAGACATTTTGGGGATACTTTCCCAGCAAACAGTGGGTGATTACCCTCTCCAGATGTTGCCCCTTGTTCTCATCTTGTGCTTCCTGGCCTGAGCTGTTACAGATGTCTAGGCATCCAACTCCTGATCTGGTCTGAGCAAGAAACTGCCAGAGGCAATGAAAAGGAAAATAAGAAAAAGGGAAATTTCATTGAAGACAGAAATTCTATCTAATGAAAAAGAAATAAGCAAGCGTGGTGGTATATGCTTATAGTCTGAGAAGTTTGGAGGGCTGAGGCAGGAAGACTACAAGTTCAAAGTCAGCCTCAGCAATTTAGCAAGGCCCTAAGCAACTCAGCAAAATCCTGTCTCTAAATAATTTTTTTTTTTTTTTTTTAAAAAGGGCTTGGGGGTGGGGTTGTGGCTCAGTAGTAGAGCGCTCACCTAGCACGCATGGTGCACTGGGTTCGATCCTCAGCACCACATAAGACTAAAATAAAGGTATTGTGTTCACCTACAACTAAAAAATATATACTTTAAAAAAAATAAAAATAAAAAAGGCTTGGGATATGGCTCAATGGTTAAGCCCCTCTGGGTTCAATCCCCAGTACCTCCCAAAAAGGGGTGGGGGGGCTATGAGAAAACTTCATCACCAAGGCTGACTCATCGAATTAACAAAAATCCATGTCAAGCAGCACAAGGTGAAGGTGATGAGAAAGTGAAGAAAGATGACAACAATGAACTGCTGAAGCTAAGTGAGCTGTTTAAACATGTTCTTGTTTCTCAAAAAGTGAGGAAAAAGCAAAATCTCAAAACCAATGATGTGTTCTTCATGCAAAAGCAGTCAGGAGAAAAAGTTGCTTAATATACCAGCCTTAGCACTGTTTTCTTCATAAATGAAACTTTTGCATTTTCAGTGCTGCCTGAGACCATTAATCAGATGGATATTAAAATCCATTTTTTAAATTGGCAGCATTGCTATAATAGTAGCTCTTTACCAATATATCTATAAAGGCCGAACTTTAAAGAAAAATAGGGGATTTAACACAATAAAAGCTGCCTGCTTTTGGGCTGGGGTTGTGCTTCAGTGGTAGGGTGCTTGCATAGCATGTGTGAGGCAATGGGTTCAATTCTCAGCAACACTTATAAAATAAAATAAAGATTCATTAACAATAACAACAACAAAATGCTTGCTTTTCCAAAAGAAAAAACAAACAAACAAACAAAAAACTGAAGAGACCTTGTGAAGGTGAGAAAATTCTCCCTGGTAGAAAATAGTTCTAAAATCCATTGGGGCTAGGGTGTAGCTCATTGACTGAGCATCTGCTTACCATGTATAAGCCCTAGGTTCAATCCTCAGAAACAAAAATTCAAAAAAACAAACAAAACAAAAAAGGGGAAGAACTCATATCTACAGTATATATGAAACTCTTTCAACTTAAATGAAAAATTGGGCAAAGAAGATATATGAATGACAAGTACATTAAAATATGCTAACCATCATTAATCATTAGGGAAATGCAAATCAAAGCTACAAATATAACTGCACACTCACCAACATGGCTACAATCAAAAAAGATAGACAGATGATAACAAATGGTGAGTAGAATGTAGAATGAATAAAATTCTCACACACTGCTTTGAGAACATAAAATGATACAACCACTTTGGAAAACAGTTGCACAGTTTCCTAAGAAGTTAAAATACTTACCAAATGACCCAACTATATTACTCCCAGGTATTTACCCAAGAGAAATGAGAACACATGTCCACATAATGACTTACACTTGAATGGTCATAGCAGTTTTACCCATAGTAAAATAGTCAAATGCTGGGGGGAAAAAAAAAACACACATGTCCATTAATAAGAGAATGGATAAACAAACTGTGGTATATCCATACAATGAAGCCTACCACAATAAAAGAAAAAATTACTGAATCACTCCACAGCATGGATGAATGTCAAATCATTATATAAAAGAGTACGTACCATCAAATTCCCTTTATATAAAAGTCTAAAAATACAAACTAATCCATAGTGATAGAAAGCAAATCAGTTGCCTGAGGACTGGGAGGGGAGGGTTCAGGAAAAATGGATTACAAAGAAATTGGTGGTGAAGGACATCCACATGTTCATTATCTTGACTGTGGTGATGGTTTCAACAATGTACACATAACCCAAAAATTCATAAAATTGCATACTTTAAATATATGAAGTAAAAAATGCATTAATTATACCTTAATAAACTGTTTAAAAGTTTTTTTGTTTTCAAATAGAGGAATGAGCTGGGGCATGATGGCACAGCTACTTGGGAAGCTGAGGCACTAGGAACACAAATGTGAGGCCAGACTGGGCAACTTAGTGAGATCCGTCTCAAGATTTAAAAAAAGTTTAAAAAGCACTGGGGATGTAGAGCTCAGTAGTAAAGTGCCCCTAGATTCAATTACAACACAAAAACCACCTTCTCAAGGTGAGAAAATGATCTTCAGAAGGGCTAAAATCTCTGAAGAGACACTTAGTTTTTCCTCCTTTATATGGGGCTCTAGGGCCAAGAAATGTCATTGGGGTTTTATCAATACATCTTGGTAAGATGGACAATAAACCATCTACTCAGCACAAAGAAAAACAGAAAACACTTCTGAATCAGTGCTTAACTTTTCCCTGGAAATATACATGCAGTTTAGTTACAGTGTTCCCATAGATGTTGGGGGGTGGTGCCTAATAACTAAAACACACACTGGCCATTGTCCACCTTAGCTATGTTGCAGGATTGTGGTTTTTTTTAAAGTTGTAGATGGACATAATACATTCATTCATTCATTCATTTTTATATGGTACTGAGGATCAAACCGAGTGCCTCACAAATACAGGGCAAGTTTCAATCCTGGGTTACATCCCAGCCTAGGACTGTTACTTTTGACACCCCCAAATTCTTACCTGATTCCAGGTTCAAATACATGTTCCCTCTTGAGCAAGCAGAACTGCTGCCAGCAGAATGGCATGCTGGCACCAGACTAGTTTCCAATGACAGGACCCAGAAGAGGGCCTGCCATTCCAGCAGCTCACTTGGAGGAGTTGTAAGTAGATCTAATAGGAAAGAATTTCTGCTTACCAGAGGTTTTCAGAAGCTTACCTCTCTTCCATTATTTGGGGGAAGCAAATATTTAGGGGAGTAGAAAAGAGAAGTATCTCTTTAATTACATCAGGCAGGTAAGCCCTGTGGAATTCCACATAGCAGATCTAGAGTGTCTTGTGTGAGAAATTATCACAAGTAGCTGGGGTTGTGGCTCAGTGGAGAGTGCTCGCCTACTATGCATGAGACACTGGGTTTGATCCTCAGCACCACATAAATGTAAAATAAAGATATTATGTGTCCACCTAAAAATAAAAAATAAAATAAAAAGAACAATCGCAGGTTACAGAAAAGCAAAGGTGTGAAGGAAGCTTCCTAAGAAGCATACCCATTAGTCACCCTAGAAGGAAATTTTTGTGGCATCATTAAGGAATAAAGTTATATCACCTGTGATAGATACAGCAGGTAGAGATTTGGCAGCTAAATCATAGAAACAGCTTGGAATCCACCTCTGTTGGTATAAAGCTTCAGAAGTACTTTGGGCCCAAAATAAAAATTAGTAAGAGATAATGCCTGCAGACATTTTGATTCAGAGAAAAGTTCCTTTGATAGGAGAGCAAAGGGGCAGAGAAGTACTCAGCTTCTATTTTAACGATTACTTCAATTTCCTTTCTTTTTGTGGCTTTCTAAAGGATTTCAACAGGAATATGACAGAAGTGTAAACAATGTAAAAAATAAAACAATTCTGAAACAGGTAGGGCAAAGTTGCCCAGCATTGAAAGGATCTCTTGGAAGGCTTCTGAGAAGTTAGCCATTTCAGGAAGTTTCCAGAAGGCAAAGAAGATTAAAGCCATTGAACAAACCTTGAGGGGTCAGTACTGAAAAATGAGGCCAATGAAAAGATTTAATTCTTTGGTGAATTCCTTGTGAATATCACAATCTGCACACTCACTGGACTCTGCTCAGTAACTTGCCCTAAATTGGTTCCTCAAAGCTTTCCAATCCAAAATCAATGCCTAAACTAGACTGAGTAAGTAAGAACTTCTCCAACTCCACCCACTATGGTATATGTAGTTTTAAAGGAGAAAAGAAGTAGCAGAAGAATTGTTAAACAAAGCAATCATGCCCAGGAAGAGAGTGAGAAAGGCAGCACTCAATGAAGGTAACCAGAAGCCCAGCAGAGTGACAGCAAGTCCCCTGAGCTAGCAGCTCTAGAACGGACACCCTCTTTAATAACAGTCCTTCCAAATTTATGTTCAGCTGATTGGTCAATTGGTTAATAGTATAATTTGGATCCCCAATGTCCCTAAAAGGCCCATGTTTTTTAAAGATTTATCCCCAGTTTTGTGCTACTGGGAAGTGGTGGAAACTTTAAAAGGTGGAGTCTAGTGGAAGGTCTTCAGGTCGTTTTAGGTATACCCTTGTTGGAAGGGGCCCAGAGGCCCCTTTTTCTTTCTGTCTTTTGCATCCTGGTGATGAAGTGAGTGGCTTTGCAGTGTCATATGTTCTCCCCCATGATGTGCTATCTTGCCACAGGCCCAAAACCAATGCAGTCAACCAATCATGGACTGAGACCTCTAAAACCATGGCCAAAGTAAACCTTTTATCTTTTTAAGTTGATTATCTCAGATATTTGTTATAGTAACAGACAGCTAATTAATTAACACGGTCAATAGTACTTATGGAAATATATAGATTGTTTGAAAAATTTATATAAAACCAGTCTTAAACTAGATAGAATTTTTTGGTTGATATTTATTCCTTAACATATCATTCCACAAAAGCTTTGTGAAAACTTAGAGCAAAATTATACACAGAGAAACAATATTAAAGTAGAATAGAAAATTAAGACCAAGAAAAGGAATAGTCTATCATGAACACACTTAAAATGCAACTAACTTTCCTGGCAGCCAAATCAAAAAAGAAACACCAACAATTGTATAGTTGTCGTTATTGGAAAGGAATAAGCATATCAGTGCCTCAGTAAAAACAACTATTTTCTCAGCAGCAAGCTCAAAAATATTTTTTTTTAAACATGGATTCTATGCAAGGAATATTGTGTAAAAAAATGATCAATAACAAACTTTTGAAAAGATATCCAAGAAATGTTATTATAAGTTATCTATATGGTAAGACAAAATATATATGTATCACAATATAAGAATATTTTTCCAAAAACATAGAAATAGAAACATATTGATAGATCTATTGTCCTTTAGGGAAGATCTACAAAACTGAGCTAAAAGTAACACTAATAGAAAATAATTCTTATTTGGAAAAGATCCATAAAGGATCTCCCCTTCCACCCCCGCATTTTATTTAGAGATAAGGTTATCACTGAGTTGCTTAATGCCTCCTTAGGTTGCTGAGGCTGGCTTTGAATTCATGATCCTTCTGCCTCAACCTCCCAAGCCACTGGGATTATATGCATGCACCACCACACCCAGCATAAAGGATCTCTTTAAGCAGAGATCCCTGATACCTCACATTTATTTACCCAATATTTTAGTATGTGACAGAGAGACTGAGGGTCACTGAACCCCAAGTACAAGTGCCTCAAGCAGTTGATGACTAAAGATCAATCAAGAGTAAAGACTGAAGAATTCTAAAAGTGATGCAATACTAGGAAAGATTCTTGTTTTAAAATGACCAAATAATATATCAAAATATATAATTAAATGTACACATATATAAACATATAGGTATAAATATGAAAGGGGAATTGTCTAGACTATAAAATTCAATTTATGTACCTTTTTTGGAATATTTTTAAAACAACAAAAAAGCATAACACATGCTATAAAGCAAGGGGATATAAAAGCTAAATTTATATTTAAAATCTGGTACAAAGAACAGTGCTCTATAATTCTGGCATTAGCACCCTCTGCTAAACAGTTTTTCAAGCACCAGTTCCACTTCATTTTCTTGTTAAGATTTCTTCAATTGTAGGATAGAACTGACCTGCTTCTGCCTGGTTCAAAAGACCTAATAGATTTATTTATAGAGCAATACCTTGCTCTGTAAAAAAGATCCCACACAAAAAGACAGTGAATGACTATAACCAAGAAGAAACAGAACAGCAAACTTACCTCTATATCCTGATAAGCCATTCTCCTACCTTCACTCTTCAAAGCTTTCTTCTTTCTTCCCTGTTATCTAAGTCCTTCCTTCAAGATCCCACATTCATCGAACCTTTACTATGCTGCCTGATAGGCCTCTTTCCTCTAGAGTCTGGAAGTACTTCTATCCACCATACTGGGTATGTAGCTTAAAGTTGCCTTAGCACAGGATTTACAATCCATCAAACTTCCCACACTGGACTAGAAATCTCAATAGGTCAGGGTCTACAGCGCGAACTCCAGTAAAATCTCAAGCACTTCCCTACAGTGCATGGTCACCACAGCTGATCTTCTCGGAGTAGTACGCTTCATATAGGACTGGACCAATTCATTCAAGTCAGCATTTACTAAGTAACTACTATATGCAAGGTCCTGTGTTAGGCATTTATTTTTTTCAAAGATTAATCAGACGTGAACTGGACCCTTGAGGTGCTGAAGTCTAATAGAACTCAGGCCTGCAATTAATTGATTAAAAGTCAAAGAAGTAAAAAATCTGAGGAGATAAAGATAAAGAAAGTCACTACTATATAGTTTGGACAGGGAAAATCTGCAAGCAACCTAAATGTCCATGAATAGAGACCTACTTAAGTAAATGATGGGACGTACATACAGTGCAATAGAGAGAGAGCCACTAAAAAGAGTAAGATAGGGGCTGGGCCATAGCTCAATGGTAGAGCACTTGTCTGGCATGTGTAAAGCACTGGGTTTGATTCTCAGACCACATAAAATAAATAAAATAAAGGTCCATCAACAACTAAAAAAAAAGTTTAAGTTACATAGCTTCATTTGTAAAATACATAATTAAAGCTCTATTTAAAAACAACATGCAGAAATAAGCAGAAGAACAGAAGATGACTTTCCTGGTTCCATTCCATTCTACAGGCCTTGCTATATCCTTGTCCCCAAGTTCCCTGTAATACATTTCTTTTCTTATTTACTTCAAAATGGTTCTTGTTATTTTCAAATACTCCTAACATATGTGGTACAGAAGAAAAAAATAAAGTTGGGGTTAGGGTTAGGGTTAAAAGTCATTAAACTGACCACTTAAAATCTGTGCATTATTGTTTATGTAAATTCTACCTCAACTTAGTGAAACTCTGTGTCAAAATATAATTTTAAAAATAAGGCGGTGCATACCCATAATCCCAGTGACTCGGGAGGCTGAGGCAAAAAAGACTGCAAGTTCAAAGCCAGCCTCAGAGACTTGGCAAGGCCCTAAGCAACTTAGTAAAACTCTGTCTCAAAATATAAGTTTAAAAATAAGGCGGGTGAAACTGAGGATGTGGCTCAGTGGTTAAGCATCCCTGGGTTCAATCCTGGTCCATCAAAAAAAAAAAAAAATTGTGCACAGAAGGAATCACTTTGGCAATGCAGGTGATATGATATACTTCCCAGATTCCTTCAGAACTAAAGCACTCATTCCCCCAGCTGCTGTTGAGTCCTTCTTGAAGACTTACAGGACTGCTAAAGCCTTTGTTACAATTACAATGCAGTTATCTTCTCCCTCTGCCTTAATCCAGAATCCCTCATACCTCCAAGGTGTTGCAGAAAACTAGTTAAGAATCCCCAATCAACTTCCTGCATGCAAATTTTTGCTTCCTATAGAACCTGACTTTTAACAGGGAGAAACAGGATGAGTCAATGCTGACTAAGTTTGAGATTGCAGGTGAAAATATCCAACAAGAAGTTAGAAATGTGAACTAAAGCTCAAGAAAAAGACCAGGGGTGGCAAAGAGACTTAGGAGTGACTCACAGAGATGAAAGTTGGATCCATGAGATTTTACAATACACCAAAGGGGATACAGGAAGAGGAGGGCCAAGATAAGACTTTTAGTAAATGGTGATATTTTGGATTCTAAATGAGGAAGAAAGACCCAAGCAAATGGCAAAAATCAGGGGGAGAACAACAACAACAACAACAAAAACCCTTATGAAAAATGTGCCATCAACAAAGGCAAAAACTACAAGGGAAAAAGAGCTAAGAATGACATGTAATAAATGCTTAACAAATCCCTATTAATTGCATTGAGTGGGACACAGACCCATAGAACACTCAGCTTCTGCAGGCTTATCTTCAGTATCTTCCGTCATATGAAGGTAGCAGAGAGCCTATCTCAATGTCCTGGGACAGAATTCACCACTGTTCCGCTGATAAGCAAAGCAAAGCTGAATTATGGCATGAACATAAAATTAAGAGAGACAAGACACGGTTCAGCTGCTTGAGCGATTTGGAAGAAACCCCTTCTGAAAGCCTTCTTCTTTGAAGAGCATTCCCAGAGATCTCCTGAACAAACAGCTGGGGTCCTTGAGAAGAATCACTGTCCTTATCAGCCAAATTCCAATTTCAGTCAAACCCACAGACTTTCATATACATAGAGCTGATTCTAATATAATTTTTTTTTATCAGACCATAGATTTAAAAGGGAGAAGTGAGGTAATCCTTCACAACATTACTAACATCACATTGCTTTGATGCCAATAAACAAACGCTTTTTAGCCATGACATCCTAAAGAAAATTAACGGATCACACCAACAGGTGTTATTTGACCTTCAGTCTTGGCTGGAGTAAAGAGAAAGAATTTACCTTGTATGAATAAAAGGAATTTAACCTTCTGTTCCTGCACCCAATACAGCTAGGCAAAACTCTTCAATGACTCATTGACTTTCCCTGTTTTCCTCTGGGTGCGGCCAGGGATCCCCATATCTACATCTCCTGCCACAACTCCCACTGCCCAACCTGCAATCCAATGCCAAGGCACAAAGTATCACACACTCCCCAAGAGCTAGTGTGCCCATATTTCCTACACAGATCTGAAAACCTGTTAGAGCTCCAAAAGAAAACACCAATTTCAAATCTGATCAACATCTTTGAAACTCAGTTACCATACAGCTGAATAAAATATTTTTTCATAAATTTAACGCCAGTGTGCCTGTGTTTGGAAACTTTGAAAATACATGTTGTATGGTTTACTGCACTGGAAAAGGTGCCAACAGAGTTTCAAAGGAAGGGAAGTGTATAACTGTTTCCTTTCAAATGCATTTTCCAATGGGATCCATTTAGGGAAAAGGCTGGAACTAACTAAAACATTATTAAAAACTGTTATGGAAAGAGACAGGGAGATGGAAAAAGATAGACCCAAAAAAGCGAAATACATAACCAAGAGTGAGACAGACATACAAGGAGAAAGAAAGGGGATCTGGGCAGAGAGACGGGTTGGATAGGGGAATGGGGTGAGATGGAGTTTTGTCTGGCAGTTGCTGTTCGTGGTTTCATATTGTTGCAGATCAATCGATCAGGACGGCAGCGCTGCTGGCCCAGTGGCACAAGACAAACCACAAAGTTGGCTTCAAGTTCAGCACTTGCGAACTGCTGACCTTCAGTTTTCAAACCAAAAATATTCTTTGGGAAACAGTAATACCAGGTTCAGTCCAACCAGTCAAGCAAAAACAAGGACCACTAACCTGAAGTAACACCCTATTCAGTTACATCAGGCACCAACCCTTCACAGGCATCAACCAGGAAGTCTGCAAACCTGAAACCGCACCCTACCAAACTAACTCCAGGTTCTGACTCAACCAAGAAGGCAATGATAACCAGAAATGCTAGAACAAGTGACATGGTGTTTCAATCTTGGCTTAACCAGGGCCTACCCAAGTGGGAAGGCCAGTCCTTGCACAGAAAGCCAAAGATAGAGCAATTCTTTCTGAGGTCACATATGCATGACTCCAGTGGAATCTGCATGCAATGCTTGGGGCAGGGTTTGGCACTGTCTTACAAAGCCATTACATTTCTAGACAAATTAACAGTTTGTAAGAATGGGGGGTTTTGTTTGTTTGTTGCAAGATTCATCTAAGCTAGCTTGATGCTAAAGTTTACTACCGTCTAAACTAAGAAACTTCTGAGAAAGAAAGGGTGTGTTATTAATTTTCAGAAACAGGGTCTATTCCCTGGGCAACAGAACTTACAATCATCTGAGTCTAAGCCATAATAGTTTTCTCTTCTCTGGGTTGGTATTATAAAATCTTAACTCAGAAGAACATTTTTTTGAAGGGCAGAACTGCTCCTGATCAGTGCCAAAGCACTTTGTTTTTGAGGTCCTCCAATGGAGAGGTAAACAAATAAACTTAACTTCAAAAAACAACAAGATTGAGCTGACAATCAGGATTTGGAGCTTAAAATACCAAGCAGCAGCTTCAGGGGCACAGGAAAATGCGCCACAGATGGAATTGTTGTGGCTGATTCTCAGCCTCTCAATGTAAGGCCCTCCTGATGCCTCAGCCAGCTTCAAACAGTAGAGTACAGGGCGGGCAGACCTTGGTGCAAGTTTGCTGAGTTCCAGGACATCATTCTTGAGGGTGTAATAACCATGGGCTGTAGCACACATGTTGAGGGATGAGGGAAAAAAATAAACAGAGAGACAAAAGAATGAAGATGCACTGCCAATTTCAATTGTGCAGCTTTTATTTTTAAATGCTTATCAAGCTGAGAGAGAGCAGAGTTCTTGGAAAACAAGCTTTCCTTTTTTCCAATGCCAGCGTAAAACACCCTCAAGGACGGGCACTGCACAGACTGTAACAACAAGGAACGTGGCTCTGCATCTTCCCATCAGCACAGTCCACCAAGGGTCCCACGCTGCTCTGATTTCGGCTCAGACGGGAACTCAAAATAACAGGCCCACTGCCTCTGATAAAAACTGCTCTTTTTAAATTTTTTATTAATCTCCAAACTGGCTGTGTTAGAATTACAGCCCATTACACACCAACTCTCTTTACTAATAAAATAAATTTGTAAAAGACCTAATTACTACTTTTACTGAACTACACTGCTTAGGGATTAAGTACAGGAAGTTGAGGGCTCAACTAGTTGTCAGCTAGGGGATGATGGGGAGGGGCTATGAGAGAACCTAGAGTCACTAAGAGGAGAGAACAGAAGGTCCAAAGACAAGCTTCAGAGCCCATGCCCAAAAAGAAACAAAAGGGCACTAGCCCTGTTTTTGTTCTGAACAGTTCCACGAGGATTCATGCCACCATGGCGCATTGGGAGGCCTGTCACGAGTTACACAGGCCTATGCTGCCCACGCCCCAGCTCAGCAGAAAAAGAGAAGTACAGTCCAAGACAGATGGATCCTGCCTGGACTCTCAACAGAGAGCCTGGAATGTCTGACCAGTGAGGAAACAAACAACCTATCTTCCCACTTAACCCCCCACCCCAAGCCAGGACCCCAAAGAAGAAAAACAACAACAAAAGCAGGCATCTGCACAACAGCTATGTCATGAAGGCAAGGTGGAGACTGCAACAACTTTTGGGCTGTGTGCTGTACCTCATCCCAGAACACCAATCACAAAGCTGGAATGTTTATTTGTTGGGCCAGTCAGTCCCTCACCCAGAGCTGGTGCTGAGAAGTCTGACTACAAACCAGCAGTCAACTCTATCATACTCATTAATAATAAAAAACGTGTGTACTAAACTAGTCCAACCCTTAAATAAAAGCAAAAAAATTTTTTGGCAGTGCGAGGGATTGAACACAGGGGTGTACCACCCCATCTTTTTTTTTTTTTTGGAGAAAGTCTTGCTAAATTGTCCAGGCTGACCTCAAACTTGTGATCCTCCTGCCTCAGTCTCCTGAATTGCTGGGATTACAGGCATGCGCGGGGATTACACCCAGCAACTGTTATTCTTAATTGTCCACACAAATCTTCCTAGGCAAATTACACATGTCTCTTTGACTTTTGATAGTTATTTTTCCTGCAGGGCACATGAAAAAAAAAAAAAATCAACCCTGCCAAAATTTCTTTCTTGTAAAGAAAATTGATAAGAAAACCTGCTATGGCAGGTAAGTTAAACCTGTGGTGAACACCCCTTATAGGGATGGTCACACTGGAACATAGTAATTCACTGAGGCAGAAGGGTCTGCGGTTGTTCTCTGCATGCCACATGTCTAACCCTTAAGAACTGAAGAATGCTCTCAACGGGAAAAACACAGCAGCAAATTATGTGATACCAAAGCCACAACTCCATGGGTCCCTGGAGCCTCTCAAACTAAGCTGCCAGCTAGGGAGCTAACACTAGCTTTGGATGAAACACAGCTCTGGTAGAGTAATTAATTTTTTTCTTAACTAGGATTACATTAATTTTCAAGGACTAATGGAGTCCAGCTGTAATGGGAAGAGCGGCTGCTGATGCACAAAGGCACTTGTGCATACAACATTATAAACACACACACACACACACACACACACACACACACACACAGAGACCTATAAAAAGGATCCACTATAACAGGATATTTTTAGTTTCTACAATGCTGCACTAAAAATACAGTCCTGGCTGATACATCATGGCAGAACTATTCTTTCCCTGTCCCTTCAGGAACAGTTTAAAACATTTATTTTTGTTTCCTTTTGCAATGGTCAGAGTAGAGAGAGAAAATAGCAACTCATTGATAAGAGGAAACGGGAGAGACATGAAAAATTGAAAACTACCTAAAAACTCATGGAGAGGTTTATTTTATTAGTTCTTAATAAATATCTTGCAGATTTCCTCAGGAAATACACCAGATCACATGTAAAATAGTTTGATACTGATGTCAACTGCATCAACATATGAAGTCTATTAGGGTGAAGCCACAGCAGGGTGATCAGCGTGCTGAAAAACTCCACAGTACTTGGGGGGGGGGGGAATCTCACGGCCTTCCAAATTCTTCGAGAGGTAAAAAAGTCAGCCAAGACGCAGAGAGAGAGAAAGAAAGAAAGAAAAAAAAAGATCCCACATCCTGCTTTCAGCTGCCAGCAATGTGAAGTGCCCAGAGATTAATTCTACGTCTGGCCTGGAAATGTGACTTTAAAGCATGAGGGAGGGGAGTGGGGGGGGTGAGGAGGAAAGAGGAGGGCAGGCTAACTGAGGCTGGCAGCAGGCCACCAACCCCCTCCCAAGCCATGTTTCAATGTAGACAGAAGTAAACCCCAATAGACAGCAGCGCCTCAGCCTGCCAGGGCCTTACACCAGCTGCAGCGCATCTCGCTTTCTCCACTCAGCTCCAAGTGCAGATGTTCTCTACAGCATCACTTCCGCTAGACTTTCTTTTAAAGAAATAGCACACATATGTGGAGGCATTTTCACCCCTTCTCAACAGGGATCTTTGCCTTCAGAGGCCTCCAGTAAGGTTCAAACTCATGGTAGGTATCACTATGGCTTAAAGGGCTGCTCTAGTCTCCCTTGGAAGGGAGCATCCTGGGTAAAGAGCACTTGGTAATAAAAAGGAATTTCTTTATAAATTTGGCTTTCTATTCTTGCAAGGGGGTGGGGATCCCAACTGTTTGGGGCTGAATCTAAAAGAAGTGAGGAATGTATCCTGGTTTCTCAAAATGGTCTATGATAGCATGATCAATTCAAAGTTTTTTGTTTGTTTGTTTTTTTTTTAAAGCAGTGGGTACAGGGGATTGAACCCAAGGGTGTTTCTACCACTGAGCCACATCCTCAGCGTTTAAAATTTTATTTTGAGATAAATTTTCGCTAAATTTATCAGGTTGACCTCAAACTTGCAATTCTCCTGCCTCAGCTTCCCAGGTTGCTGGGATTATAGGCATGTGCTACCATGCTCAGGTCAAAGGGTTTCTTTAACATCAAGGAAACCAATGAACTTTTAAAATACAGTCCTGATACATTAGCATTTTTGCCAGGTATATTTAGCTATAAGAGGTATATTAAATTTTTTTAGTTTACTATCTGTGAATTTATTTGCCTAAATTCATTTTATATAACACTCCCATACTCTAGTAAATCAATCATTCATTATCACATACTTAATATTAAACTCTGCTGTTAAGGGTTGAATAAAATATCATATAATCTCTTATGCTCAAGAATACATACTCTAGTTGAGGGATCTTTTATGAAGTCAAAATAATTGACTTTCAAAGAATAGCTAAATAAGCCAGGTGTGGTAGCGCACACCTGTGATCCCAGTGGCTCTGGAGGCTGAGGCAGGAGGACTGAAAGTTCAAAGCCAGCCTCAGCACTTAGCATACTCATTGAGATCCTGTCTCTAAATAAAATACAAAAAAGGGCTGGGGATGTAACTCAGTGGTTAAGTACCCCTGGGTTCAATCCCCAGTATCAAAAAAAGAGAAGAAGAAGAAGAAGAATAGGTAATAGCTAAATATTCTCTAGTTGTTCTATCAGGTTGTTGGTTCCTCTGGAATGAAACAAGAGTTTAAAAAAATCAGCAATGTCAAAAAAAAAAAAAAAAAAAGACAGTTGATAACCCCTCAAAACCAAGGTTGTTTCTTTAGAAATTCAAGTTTGAAAGAGAAAAAAAAAATCTTCCCTTGGGGGAAGGAGAGAAATATTAGCAATCAGCTGTACATATATTATAGGGAGGTTTAATTCAAACATTTATTATATGTCTTCTCTGCACAAGATACTAAATGTATAAAAAGGTTTAGACATGGTTCAGTCATTGCATAAGGCAGCAAGTAAATAAACCAATCCAAATTAGAAATCAGTTTTATCTAACTGCAGATATTTCATTTTCTGCATACAATTTTTAAAACTGTTTAACTAAAGTATTATGATTATTATAGAAGACTACAAAAATACAGAGAAAACAGACAAAACATTCAGAATTCCACTATCCTACAAAATCACAGTTCAGTTCTGGTATACACCTATCAGTATTTTTATTTTTATTTTTATATATTTATTTAAGAGGTGGTGGCCATACGAGTCAGATATTGCTGTTGAATGATTAAAAATCACCACACACATCTCAAAGAGTCTGGGAGACAACATATGCACACAAATCCCCACAGTGGTAGACATCTTGGTGCTCAAACCTCACAGATACTAAAGGAGTCAGAAAATTCTTTTTAATGGTTGGTCACTCAAAGCCCATTGTCCTTGACTGACAGCCCTCTGGAAGGAATAAAGCCTTAGAAGAAAAGCTGCCCTTACTATTGACCTCCCATCCATACCTGAGCCAAAAAAGGATCCAGCTAAGACATTTGGGGCAAAAAGCAAGTGTTCCCAGGAAACAAATAAGAATAATTTGTCCCTGTCTTATAGACTTCCTCCATAAAAGGAGCCATGAGCATCCTGCCTGCTCCTGGGCCTTATGTCCAGAAGGGACTGGCCCTTCCAGGCCTGGCCATCACTTAGACTCTCATGGCAGCCATTCTAAAATACAGAGGGCCAGGCCTTCATCTAAACCAGCAGGACCAGGATCTCTGAGATGGGTCTGAAGTCTATACTTCAGCCCTGAATTGGATAATGGTTAGGATCAGGAATCCTCAAAGTCTCCCCTCTTATCACTCAGGGAAGGAATGGGAGTGATGCTAATACTTATGAGCCTAAGTATTGTCTGTCAATCCCCACAATGGGCCACTTCATCCAGAAATCCACAGGTCTAAAAAATATATACACATGCCTTCGTGCACACACATGCACAGGACCACAAGGCTCAAGAATCCACATGCTGAGCAGATTGCAAGAATCAGGACCTGGAGCCTATCGCAATCTGGAAGGGATATTGATCCTCAGAGACAGCCATAGCAGCTCCTGCCCATGGTCAGGTGGACAAGGAGGTGTCAAGTGCTGGCTGGCTGCTTCCCAGAGAATATGTAGGAGACTCAGAGCAGCTGGGCCAGGGTATAGGACATGGATAGGTGCCCACAGTGGGTAGGGTAGGCCACAGTGTGCAACACAAGGCCCAGGAGGAATATGAGAAAGTACATTCAGATGTAGAAAAGGGTCAGGCCCCAGGAAAGTGTAGACAAGGCCCAAGAAGAAGAAAAGGTAGATAGTCTCCACATCATTCCAGTGGGTTCTGAGGCAACATTGCACATCAGAGTAGCTCCAGCAATACTGAAGGTCTCCTTATCTCAAATCATCTTTAGGGTTGGCAAAAGCCTTCTTCGGCAGCCTTACTTGGCCTGTGATGACTGCCACCACATACATCTTGATGACCAGTAATGTACTACAAAGCATGAAGGCTGAAAACACCTGCCCACTCACCACTGCCAGGTTTGGGGGGAGGCATCACGGCCTGCTGGTGGAGCTCTGACTCAGGACAACATGAATGTGGGTGTCTCTATCAGTATTTTTAAATTAAAATATGTATAACATATGTTACTATACAAAAATGTGATCAATTGCCAAGTACATAACCATAAGGTCACGTGGCATTCAGAGAAAAGATCACATTTGGGGCAGCCAAACCCTTCTACCTCTTCTTCCAAAAATCAACCACCCAGAGAACTCAACTCCCCACACTGGCATGACACTTCTGTTCTATCCTTATACCTCTCTCTGAGGGTTTTTTATTTTTTATTTTTAAATTGTAATGAACATTGAACCCGGGGTGCTTAGGGCCTCACTAAATTGCTGAAGCTGACCTCGCACTTGCAACCCTTTTGCCTCAGCCTCCCAAATTGTAAGGATTACAAGCATGCACCACTACACCCAACTCTCTGAACTCCTTAAAGCACAGAAATTTCAAAACATCTCATTATTCTCTACATTCCCTCCATACATCACTCAGAGCCCAAGACAGCCAAATGCACAACTTACTACACACTCAGAATTGCTGCCCTAACCACACCTTCCATAATGCTTCCAAAGACAAAGAGTAACCATCAGAGATGAAAAAGGCCATCAGAGATTATGAGAAATACCTGTACACAATTGTCTGGCTGAGTATGTTCCCATTAAGTGCTACAACTTGAGCTCTCAAACACACAGCCTACTATCTCACTATTCAGCTCATCTGATGGTTTTAGTCCAAGAGGTTTTAGAGTTTCTCCCCTTCAGGAGATACTTCTCATATTCTGTAAGAAAGCAAAGGTTTAATCCTGATAATACAACTCCAACCTTAACTCATTCGAATGTATAAAAATGGGTTGATCTGCTTGGTTGGGTACTTTTATATCTGATGCAAAAGATCTACCCTTGGGCTGGAGATGTGGCTCAAGCGGTAGCGCGCTCGCCTGGCATGTGTGCGGCCCAGATTTGATCCTCAGCACCACATACAAACAAAGATGTTGTGTCCGCCGATAACTAAAAAATAAATATTAAAAAATTCTCTCTCTCTCTGTCTCTCTCTCTCTCAAAAAAAAAAAAAAAAAAAAACAAGATCTACCCTTGAAACATGTTCCTGAATTAATTATTAACATGTAGGGCTCCTCAAACCTCTTACTAAATGGATAAAATTACTCAACAAATGTTTGATATGAAGGTGCATGCCTGTAATCCCAGCAACTAAGTTGTCTTCAATAGGTGAATGGATAAACTACAGTACATCCAGACAATGAATTATTATCCAGTGCTACAAAGAAATGATGTATAAGGCTGGAGAGAGAGAGAGAGCTCAGCAGGAGAGCACTTGTCTAGTATTACAAAGTCCTGGGATTGATCTAGAACACAGCAAAAAATAAATATATAATTGACCTATCGAAACACAAAGGTAACTTAGATGCATAAAAGTAAGTGAAAAAAATCGGCCTAAAAATGCTACATACTATATGATTCCAATTATATGATATTCTAGAAAAAAAGCAAAACTTCATAGTAAAAAGAAAAGTGATTATCAAGGATTAAAGGGGGGAAAATTATAAAGAGGCAGCAAATAAAAGATTTTTTAGGGCAGTGAAACTATTTTCTATGATACTATAATGGTAAATCTATGTCATTATACATTTGTCAAAACCCACAGAATAGACAATAACAATAGTGAACCCCACTGTAAACTATAGATTATGGATGATAGGTCCACTGACAATTAACAAATATACCACCATGGAGTGGGATGTTTGATAATTGAGGAAAAAAAAAAAAATCCCATGTGGATTTTTCATATTTTCTGTTCAATTTTGCTATAAACCTAAAACTGCTCTAAAATAAAAGCATTTTATTATTTTTTTTTAGCAAGTTACGTCAGTGCTTTATTTTATTTTATTTTTTTTAAATTAATTTTTATTGTAGGTTGTTCAAAACATTACATAGTTCTTGATATATCATATTTCACACTTTGATTCAAGTGGGATATGAGCTCCCATTTTTACCCCACATACAGATTGCAGAATCACATCAGTTGCACAACCACTGATTTACATATGGCCATTCTGGTGTCTGTTGTATTCTGCTGCCTTTCCTATCCTCTACTATCCCCCCTCCCCCCTCCCCTCCCCTCTTCTCTCTCTACCCCCTCTACTGTAATTCATTTCTCCCCTTATATTTTTCCTCCTTTATTTTATTATTTTTTTTAAAATGACATCTTTTCTTCTATCACTTATTCAATTAACATATGGAAGTCCTACACTGAGCTTAAGACTATTCAACTAATATGTGAAGTCCTACATTGAGTTTAAGAATATAAAAAATTTAAAATGCTCAATGTTGGACTGGGGTTGTGACTCAGTGGTATAGCTCCTGCCCAGCATGCATGAGGTACTGGGTTCGATCCCCAGCACCACATAAAAAAACTAAATAAACAGAATAAAGGTGTGTCCACCTAAAACTAAAAATATTTTTAAAATAGAATAAAATGCTCAATGTCCATACTTAGAAAGTGGTCACTGGGTATCTTCAAAATACTGCTGATAAAAGTGTAAACTGGCCAGGCATGGTGGTGCATGCCTGTAATCCCAACAGCTCGAGAGGCTAAGCAGGAGGATCACAAGTTCAAAGCCAGGCCTAGCGAAAGCAAGGTGCTAAGCAACTCAGTGATACCCTGTCTCTAAATAAAATACAAAATAGGACTGGGATGAGGTTCAGTGGTCGAATGCTCCTAAATTCAATCCTTAGTAGCCACCTATCTCAAGTGTAAACTGGTAAAACTTATTCAGAAAGTAATCTAGCATCATATATCAAAAGTGGTAAAAAAGGGTTGGGGTTGTGGCTCAGTGGCGGAGCGCTTGCCTTGCTCATGTGAGGCACTGGGTTCGGTCCTCACAACATAAAAATAAATAAATAAAATAAAAATATCCTATCTATAATTTTTTAAAATGGTAAAATTGGGCTGGGATCATGGCTTAGTGGAGGAGCGCTCGCCTAGCACAGACGGGACCCGGGTTCAATTCTCAGCACCACATAAAAATAAAGGCATTGTGTTGTGTCCATCTACACCTTAAAAAAAAAAAAAAAAAAGTGGTAAAAGATTTCAACCCTTTAACTCAACAACTGAGCTTCTAAAAATATATTCCAATAAAGGGCTGGGGTTGTAGCTCAGTGGTAGAGTGCTTGTCTACCACGTGTGAAGCATTGGGTTTGATCCTCAGCACCACATAAAAATAAATAAATAAAATAAAGGTATTGTGTCCATCTAAAAAATATTTTTATAAAATTCCAGTACAATAATATTAAATGTAAAACAAAAGTTTTACACACACATATAGGTGTTAATTATAACATTATTTATAATACTAGAAGCATGGGGGTAAAAAGTTCAGAAATAGGGTAATGATTAAATGAATTGACATATTCATAGGAGAAGATTATTCCTGTCTATAGCCATACCACCTTGAACAAGCCCGATCTTGTCTGATATAGGAAGCTAGGCAGAGTTGGGCCTGGTAGTATTTGGATCGGAGAATATTATTCCATCATTAAAAATGTTTATAAATAATTTTTTAGCTCTGAATATTTATAATAAGTGAAAATAGTGTAACCAACATTTTATATTCAACATCATTTCAGCTTTGTGAAATACCTTTGAATATTTATGTACAAAATATAGAAAGGCACTTCAATGAAGTTGATTTACAGGTGGTTTCCTGTTTATCTTTTTTAGTATGCTGGATAAAATCCAAAATGTTTAATCTTTTATTAAAAATCACTTGGTTTACACCAACAGGACTAAGTTGCTTCAGTAAGATAATAGTAGAAATATTGGTAAATGAGTATAGAAAAAAAAATAGATTTTTATGGACCAAAAGAAAAGGACAGAGTGTAAAAGATGAAAGACCTAGAAGAGATCAGAAAAAACAATTTTCACTGTTCTGAAGACCTTTTGCTCTCCAGTGGCCCAAAGATAATGACTCCAGGATTAACCATAATTACCAAAACATATTTAATACATTTTAATTAAATGTCAGGATGAAAATATGCATTTGGAAATTACATTTTCAGAAAAATCACCTTAACAAAAAACAAAGAAGGGCCTGGCATGTGGTGCACAACTATAATCCCAGTGACTCAGAGGCTGAGGCAGGAGGATCATAAGTTCCAGGTCAGCCTCAGCAATTTATCAAGGCCCTAAGCAACTCAGCAAGACAATGCCTCAAGATTTTTTAAAAAAACAAAACAGTGTGTATATGGGGGAGCTAGGGATACAGCACAGTGGTTAAGTGCGTCTAGGTTCAATCCTCAGTACCAAACAAATAAACAAACAAACACGGAAGGAAGGACAGTAAGATTATGAGCAATAACCAAGATAAGCAATGTCCTTCACTGTTTAGACTGACCTGATGACAAACTATTCTTTGACTTGAACTCAAGTCAACACATGTTCACTGAGAACTTAGAATGGGCCAGGCACTAGATGCTCACAATAATATTCCAGTGAACAAGACAGGTCAGAGTCCTATCTGCAGGGGAGCTTTGCTTCCTTTCCCCACTTTGAGTTTTGCCAGTGGTGGGGATGAAACACATGCCAGGTAAACACTCTACCACTGGGCTATATCCCTAGCCCCAGAGAGCTTATATTTTTGTAGAACAGTAGAGAGAACTAACTAATAAATACATCCACAGTAAATTATTTAGTATTTTAGGATATAAGTAAACAGGATGGAAAGATCAGGATTGCAAGGATAGGAGTACAGTACAACAGTGTTAAATTGGATAGTTGGGGTAGTTTCATGGAGGTAACACTAAGCAGATTATAGGAGGTGAGATATTCACCATGCACACAGCTGGACACAGATCATTCCAAGTAAAGAAAACAGCTGGACATGGTGGCACACGTCTGTAATCCCAGCAACTTGGGAGACAGAGGCAGGATTGCAAGTTTGAAGCCAGTCTCAGCAACTTAGTGAAACCCTGTCTCAAAACAAAAACAGGGGTGGGGAAGCTGGGGATTTAGCTTAGTGGTAAAGCACCCCTGGATTCAATTCTAAGTACAAAAAAAAAAAGTGAAGAAAACAGCTAATACAAAAGCCCAAAACTAGCTTATCAGAGGACCTGCAAGAAAGCCAATGTGGCTACGGCAGAGTAAGTAAGCCAGGGGAGAATAGAAGTGAATGAGGTCAGAGAGAGACAACATTGAGGGGGTAGGAGAGAGGTCCAGACAGGAAGACCTTATAAACATTGTGGCTTTTACACTAAGTGAAATGGGAAGCCAGCAGAGATTTTGAACAGAATGACAGGATCTGATGTTTTTAAAAGAATCACTGGTGTACAAAGTGCAAATTCTGTGTGTATATGTGTGTATGCCTGCCTGGGTCTGCATCTGTGTGTTTGCAAGGGATAGGGGAAGTGAACAAGAAGACAGAGATCACTTAGGACTTTAAAACTTTATGGGCTGTGTACCTCCCCCCTTAAAAAGTTTTATCCACAAGGAGTATTCAGGCCATGTTTGCAAAGAGTGTTTCTCTCTTCCAATAAGGAATCTTGAAAATGTGACAATGGCCTGAGTGTATTCTTAGCAGGCATCTCAAAAATAATGATTACCAAATATCTCCCCTCAGCTCACTGCCCTGACATGAGTTCTGGGCATCACCCTTTCTCAGGGGAGAGGTGAAAAGAGGTTATGCAGAACAGACGATGATAACAGGGTGACGTCACAGATGTGCCTCACAGAAGTCCCCAGAGAGTTCAGCTCATAACCACTCTTCAGTGATTTACTCTACCCTACCAAAGCCAGCTGGAGAAGAGAGGAAGAAAACCGACACGGCCTTAAACCCTAGGCAGGCATTATGAGATCTTTCCTTCTCTGGTTCCCTGCCAGCCCCTCCCCTCTTTCAACCACTGATCCTTGCCTCAGAAGCCAAAGTGTGAACAGCACGTGTCCCGATTTCAGAAACCTGCCCAACAGTTGGAAACTCCCTGCAGCGTGTCAATTGCTGTATCTGCTGTTGGCACTTGGGGCAAGGGATCACTCAGGCATTTTCTGAACATAATTCAAGATAGGGTCTTATATCTGAAGAAAGGGCTAATCAAGATAGAAAAGCTCCAATTACTACAAATACATTCCAAAATATATGACCACGTGCCTTCTGAAAAGGAAACTGAGACACACAAGCAACCAAACAACTCTAAGAACAGCAGCAGTTGAGAACAAAAGCACAGAGTACCCTGACTAATGGAAAGGATTTTATGGGCCAACAGGGTTCACCAGATATGTAATGTAATGTGGCTGAAACAAGAGAGCTCTCTTTTCCAGATCTCCAGCTTACAGAGTTTTGGCAATAAATATTTTCTATCACTTCAGCTGCAGGCTTCCCTCACCCCTCCCTCTACCTTTCTGCCCTTCCCATTTAGCCATTCAAGTAAGTATTCTATATACTGAACACCTCTGGGAAAAACTGAAAAATGGGAGCCCAATAACACTATCTGCCACAAGATGAGGATGTAAATGTGAAGGAGCTGGAAAAGGAGCTACTACTCTTTGGAAGAGACACTTATATGCTCTTTTCACCCTGGGTATGGGTGTTCTAGTTATATCACTCACAGGCAAAGCTGGGTGTGGGAGGGCTAGTTTGTATCCGAGGGTAAAATGAAATTACAGCATTTCCATTTGTCATATAGCAGGCAGACTAGGTATCTAAATCCACTCTCAATGAAATGACTACACTGGAAAAAGTATTTTTAAAATCTTTCTAGAAAATATTGATGAGCTAGCAAAATTAAAGAAAATCCTCTAGTCAGGGGCTGAGAAAAGGTAAATATGGCAATATGGCCATTCTAATTAACCCTCTGAACAATTGCTACATGAGCTTTGGCTTTCAAGAATTCACAGGTTCAGTCAACACAAGGCCAAGACATCTGCCATAAAGCTGGGATCCCACAAGGCTACATCCAAAGCATACCATTTCAGATTATAGAGTTTCTAGAACAACCACATTTAATATATTTCAAAGAAACAGGGAGTGGTATTGGCCAAATTATGTTGTTACATTGTAAGCATGTACAAATATGTAACAAGAAATCCCATCAGCATATACAACTATAATACACCAATTTAAATAATAATTAAAATTAAAAACACAATGTGGGGGAACTGGGGTTGTGGCTCAGAGGTAGAGTGCTCGACCAACATGTGTGGGGCACTGGGTTTGATCCTTAGCACCACATAAAAAATAAAAAATAAAAGTGTTGCGTTCACTTACAACTAAAAAATAAATATTAATAAAAACCCACAATGGACATAATTGCAGATTAGATATAGTTAAGAGAAGGTCTGATGAACTAAAAAGGAATTAAGGAAATCATCTGAACACAAAAACAGAATAATGAAAGAGATTTAAGACACATCAAAAAACAAAGGAAGTCCAATATGTGGTTAATCAGCCACAAAAGGAGAAGAGAAAGCATGCACAGATGCAGCATTTGAAAAAAAGAATAGTAAGAACTTTCTAAAACTATTGGGGGAAAACTAAAAAACAAACAAACAGAATCCAAAGATACATGAAGTCCAAAAAATTCCTATCAGGAAAAATATGAAATATATTCAAATCTAGACAAGTTACCAAAATGAATGGCAGAACATCGAAGATTTTTAAAAGACCTGGAGAGCTCTCAGAGAGAAAGGATGGATTACTTTTTTTTTTTTTTTTTTTGGGTACCAGGGATTAAACTTAGAGGCACTGACCACTGAACAACATCCCCTATTGTATTTTATTTAGAGACAGGGTCTCATTGAGTTGCTACGAGCCTCACCATTGCTGAAGCTGGCTTCAGAGCTGCTGGAATTATAGGCATGCAACTCTGTGCCTGGCTTGATAAGATTACTTTAAAAAGAGAAATATAAATGAGACTGACAGCTGACCTTAGTGAGCAACACTGAAAGCCCAATGGGCTAAAGGCAAATAACTGCTAACATAGAATTCTAATACCAGTGAATATAATTTTTTAGGGAAAAAGGCAAAAATAAAGCTTTTTTTTCAGACAAAATAAAAAGACAAAGTTTATCATCACAAGAATTTCACTAAATAAATTCTAAAGATATACTTCATGAAGAAAGAAAATAACCACAGGAAATGTCTGAAATGCAAAAATGCACAAAATAGTAAATATGTAGGTGAGTATATACAACCCTTTACTATCAAAATAATAATACAAACAAAAATAGAAACAAGGGACTGAGGATATAGCTCAATAGTAGAGAGCTTACCTAGCATATGCAAAGGCCCTGGGTTCAATCCCCAGAACCATAAAAATCATAATTATTATTATGATTTGTCTGATGGGGATTTAAAAGGATACAAAAAAAGATGAATACAATAGCTTACACCTATAAGCCTAGCTATTCCGGAGGCTGAGGTAAGAATATCACAAATTCAGGGCCAGCCTGGGCAACTTAGTAAGTCCTCAGTGAAAATAAAATTTAAGAAAGGGCTGGAAGAAAAAAAAAATTACATACAGGACAATAGTATATAAACTGGGAAGTGAAGTGAATGAATAGAATTTAAGTGTTCTATGGTTTAAAAGGAGAGTGAAATGTTGATTAAGTTTTAACTTTTGGCAAGGTAAGTATGCAAGCTGTAATTCCTAGGGTAACCACTAAAAGAAAAGAAAATGGGGGCGAGGGCAGAAGTGGAATGGAAAAATAATCTATATGAAAGGAGGTTAAGAGGGGGTGGGGATATTGCTCAGTGATAGAGAGTGCCTGCCTAAAAGGAGGGAAGTCTTGGTGTGATCCCCCTGGCACCACAAAAACAAACAAAAGATAGTAAGAAAGGGAAAAAAAAACAGACCAGGCAGAGAATGGGGAAGCTGGGGATGTGGCTCAAGCGGTAGTGCGCTCGCCTGGTATGCGTGCGGCCCGTGTTCGATCCTCAGCACCACATACAGACAAAGATGTTGTGTCCGCCAAATACTAAAAAATAAATATTTAAAAAAAAATTTTTTTTTAAACCAAGAGTTAAGTGCCTGGAGTGGTGGCACACACTAGTAATCCCAGCAACTTGGGATGCTGAGGCAGGAGGATGGTGAGTTAAAGCCAGCCTCAGCAACTAAGCAAGGCCCTGAGCAATGTAGCAGGTCTCAAAATAAAACAAAATAGGACTGAGGATGTGGATCAGTGGTTAAGTGTCCCTGGGTTCAATCCCTGGTACAGGAAAAAAAAAAAAAAGAAAGAAAGAAAGAAAGAAAACAACACCCCCCCCCCACGAGTGATATCAGAAATTATGGTACAAATAAGACCTCTACCCCCCCCCTTTAAAAAATATTTTTTAGTTATAGATGAACACAATATTTTATTTATTTATTTTTATGTGGTGCTGAGGATCAAACCCAGGGCCCCACACGTGCTAGGCAAATGCTTCACCAGGAGCCACAACCCCAGCCCCACCTTACCCAATCCATTTTTAAGAGATACTATATATATCCTAAACCAAGAAAAAGACTGAATGTTTCTTTCACCAACTGGCTATGAATAGTGCTTTCCATTATGAGAGGGGGATTCCCCTACACTCATCACAAAAGTAAATAGGGACCACACACAACCTTAATTTGTCCACACTCTACCCTTTTGCTACATTATTACCTGCTATCCCCCTCTCCCCTGACTCAAGTCACTTGGGAGAATTCTGACCCTTCTTCCAATTCTCTCTCACTTCTGTTACTCTACTGGTCTCAGATATGATTCACTGATCACCTTCCTCATCAAATAGCAGACTGTTCAGAGTGAGAAGATAAAAAATTCTTGCATTGTCTGTCCAGATAATTTTTAATGTCTTCTGACAGGAGAATGGTGGACACTTGAGTCTGAGGTATGATTTGCCAGCTGAGCAAGCTTGTTTAAGTTACTTAACCTTTCTGATACACTTCTCATCTATGAAACAGGAAACAAAATATCTGTCTAGTCTTGTATCAAGAGAACTGACAGAAGGATCAAATGGAAACACATATGTAGTAACTATAAAGTATCATCATGTATTATCAGGGTTGCTGCTGCTGTCATTATTAGTTACAGTCTTAAAAACTACTATTCTTTCCCTTATGTATTCAACATGCAGTATATATCTGCCTGAGGCCTGTGCCTACCCCAACCCCTCCCCTTCATAATACACATTTAGAACTGTACTCCCTGGAAAAGATTCTTTAAAAGAAATAGCTGGGCATGGTGGCGCATGCCCATAATTCTAGGTACTTGGGAGGCTGAGGCTGGGAGGACTGCAAGTTCAAGACAAGCTTGGGAAATTTACAGAGACCCTGCCTCAAAATAAAAAATGTTTGGGTATGTCACTCAGTGGTAGTGGCAATCTGAACTCAATCCCAAGTACTGGAAGAAACACAAAAACAAACAAAAAGAGGTAGCTGAAAGCCCTGCTGCCAAAATTCCCCCCAGTGTTTCCTCTTCAAACTAAGTCCATCCAGGGGTTAAAAATAAATACATAAATTCAAATAATATGGCAACAGAAATAAAATATAGCTCACAATAGCCACTGGGCAACAGTGGGATAGTGCACCTCTGCATTCCACACAAAACCAGCCAGGAACACCAAACCACATTTTCATTTTGGGATTTAAAAAAAAAAAAAAAGCCCACTTCTTCAATAGATATAATAAGGGGCTAAGTTTCCTAGGACAACTGAATTTTCTCATTTCTTTAGCTTTTCATAACTTTTCTTCTTCTCCTTCAGACTAATGTAGTAAAATTCATTATGGAAACAAGAAGGACCCAAGAACTAAAAAATTAGAAAGATAGGTAGGTCACTTTTTACACTTTTTTTTTCTTTTCCAGGGAACCACCTCTAGAACCATGGTTCATTACAGAAGAAAAGAAGTCTATGCTAAGCAGCCTGTGGGCAGTTCTCTCTCACTCATAGGGACAGTCTGGCCTGCTTTCCAAAGTCTAACTTATTCTGACCTTGAATCTGTTTCTCACAAAATTCATTGGCCACACCAGCTCTATTAATTTACCTGTGGAGTCCTAAAAATGTGGGCCAAGGTAGCACTGAATACCAGGAAAAATCTACTTATGGATCCTTGTGGAGAAAGAGACACAGAAGGAGCAACGACAAGGACAGTTTACACAGCTAACCTCAAGCCTAACCCCTTATGAAAGGTGGATTTCCTGTACAACTGTTCTGACAAGCAGAGGATTAAGCACTTCATACATTCTGCTTTGGTAAGAAACTCAGACAGAAGTGAATTGCCACAAGGGAGCAAACTGCTTTTCTGTGAGGTCTCCAAGGTTATTGTAGGCTGGACAACAAATTCTGGCTGTGAACAAAATTTATCAACTAGAATCACCTCCCATTCATAACAATGGCATGTAGAATTTCGCACCTATGGGTTAAAGCTCTATCAGGCTCATGTAAACAGCTACAGCTGTCTATCATACTGAAACACGCGGCACACCGTCTATGTCCTGCAATTCAGGATTACAAATACCACAAAAAGCAAGCATAAATGATCATGAAAGAAAAGCTAGTCAAACTCTACCTCAATTCTGGCCCCCCAAATGTTCCCTCAGAGCAGGCAATACCAAGGACACACACAAGAACTATCTCTTGGGTGCCCTCTTGCTGCTACTAAGGCTTTTCTGCAAGGCTTAAATGGAGACATACTCTGAACTGGTAGAAGAGGAAAAAGAAGAGGCCAAGGGCACAGAAAAGAGAAGTTAATTCCAGTGGTGGTCAATGAGTAACATCCAATGATTTATAGGAAGTATAATCCAATAATACAGTAAAATAAAACAGTATGCCTGAGATGGTTTTGATTCCAGAAATTATAAAAACTTTTTTTTTTTTTTTTTTTTTTAAAGAGAGAGACTAAAAGGGGAAGAGAAAAAGAGGAGGAAGCCAGATTGGAGCAAATTGGGCACAGATGGGGGATGCAACGGAGTTTCAGTGATGCCCTACACCACAAATGTTGCTTCAATTATTCCTCTTCAAGAAACTAGAGTTTTATTTCCTCAAATTACGGAATTTTTAAAAAATTAAAATTCTTGGAGTGCTTGTGGTTTAGATCAACCAGTTTACCCTCCAGCATCACATCAGTCAATCAGATGGCTACTGAAGTGTTAAATACTGAGGAACATGGAGAAGGCCCTTTCTCCCTTCAGGGTAGAGATGCCTTGGAGAGATTACCAATCGTGACATCACCCTGGGAACCACCTATCTCACCACCAACCTTGGACACTGGCCAAATAAAGGAACACACTGCTTACTAGAGCTGGCTTTTCCACAGCTGTGAGCTTCCTCATCCATGCATTCAACAAATACTGAATGCCTAATAAATATCAGGCCCCATGCTGGGGATCCCAAACATCCCTTGTCCTATCCCTCAAATTTTTCTGTCACAAACTATCTCAAAGGAATAAAGGTCTTCTCATCAATATTCCCGAATCCTTGAGTGTGAAGATCACTACTGAGACCTGAAAGCTTAGTTGGCTAAATGATATAAAATAACCCATTTCCCCCAAATGAATGGGAAAAGAGGAGAATCTGACCTCACAACTTCTGTCTCCACAAACAGGGCTGGCTCCAAGACCATAACCTAGGAAAAGGAGAAAGATGCCATTCTCTCCCTACCACCTAACTTTTTGATCCATTTTGCCTTCTGCAGCATCTAAGACTTTTACACAGCTTTATGTTCACAAGGAAAGCATAAGTGAAAAGTAATCACTCTAATGTATTAATAACAATATGATTTCTATCTCTGGACTACTGATATTGTGGAAAGAAATAACTATAGAAGGGTGCCACTGAATAATTAAAAAAAAAAAAGAATGATTCATGAAAGCATTAAAGTCATTAGGAGGACAAACTTTTTAAAGTTAAGGACTTCTCTGTTGCTCTCCAAATCATATTCCTGACTCCACATCTATGGGGAAGGCTCAGGCACAGATTGAAAGGATCTGGACTTTCTTGTAGGCCAAAAGATCACCTCTGCTTCAGGCTGGAATGCTCTCCTGCACAGAGTCCAGGAACTGACATATGCAAACACCCACCCAAAAGGATACGTCCAAGAAGAAATAGAAAGAAAAATGATGGCCCAGATGTTCTGTAACTTGTAGTGACTGCCAAATCACCACAGACCCCAAGCACCTGGGAGGGCCAGGAAGCATCAGGTCTTGCTTCCTGGTTTCAGATAGCCAGGGACCATGGCTGGGTGGCGACTTTGATAGCATGCAGACTGGCCTTTAGAAGGGCACTGGCTGACGGGACTTGGGGGCTGAACACACAGAGCAGATTTATCACTTCCTTACTCATAAAAATGTGATTCAAACTGCTGCTGATTAGTGAAGGATTTAAATCTCTACCCTCTCCCCAACCCCCTTCCCTCTCCACCCCCGGCACAGATGCTGCTACTCAGCCACAACACCCCCTTCTTGCCACTGTCCGTGCAAGCACAACACAGGGGCCCAGAGAAGATGACTCATGTGCTGGGAAATGGAAAAGTGCATCTTCCCACCAACCAGCCCTGCTGAGTGCTCTGCTCACCCCTCTCCCAATGGCAGCCCACACAGTGGGGTCTGGACGGCTGCCTCAGCTGCACACCGGGTACTTGGCAGCATGTCCACAGAGCTGTGTGTCCTAGCTGAGTGTTATATCCTGTGGCCTGGGCTATTTTTCCTGAAACACCCTTGGAGACTCTGACCACCTCAACTCAGGCTCCTCCTGCCTTTAGAGGTAAGAGTCCAGCAAGGACAGGAATAAAGACTCAGGTCACAAGAATAGGCTTTTTAACATGTCATTCCTAGCTAAAGGGTCCTCCTTATGACCAATCAGGAGATAGTCTAAGAAAAGTACCCTGGCCTTAAATAGAGGAACCACCTGTTTCTTTTTTTGTATTCACCTTCCTTCTACCTGTATTTTCTTTACTTTTAATTAAAAACAGCTACAAGAAAAGGACTCACTGGTGACCCATGAAAAGGCCTAAGTATTCCTTTCCATGGAGCAAAAACTACTAAAAACCTTTGCTCCATAGGCAAGGGCTGCAGTTCCTTCACATTCCTATCTATAGAGGCTGCAGGTCATTTGATGCTAAACAATAATCTCGGCAGCAGCAAGTGACAGGTAGAACTTGATGGGTTGTTTTGGTAGGAGAGAGGAAACTGCATAGGAAGGCACCTCAGGAGGCCTCTCATCAGAGTCCAGTGAGTTTCTGTCTTGGTAGCACAATCTCCCTCCCCTTTGGATTTCATAACCTCACCAGGACAGCACTTTAGAAACTTTATTTCCTTCATCCTGGAAACCAGCACTGCTCCTCAGGACACCATGCTTCCTCACCATTTAAACAAATAGCTGTCTCAGGAATAATTAGCCAAGTTCAAAAGGCTCCTAAGCTTCTGCATCATATTTTCTGTGGGGAATTCTAAATACTGTAGCAGGCAGCCTGAGAGGACAAAGTCCTCTGGGATTCAGAAGTGATTAAAAACCCAGGCAGACTAGCTCAGGACCTTGCCGAGACCCCCAAAAAAACCCCTGTTTCCAGGGGAAGTGTGGCATGCTCACTCATCAGAGAAGAAATTCCCCACCATCAGAAAGTTGAGAATACCCTTAATACAAATGGAAAGGGAAATAAATCAAGTTCAGGACAAGAAAAAGCTCTGAGAAAAGATGTAACAAGAAAGCCAGCAGCACTTTGTCCAGAAACACCAGATCTACTTTACAATAGAGTCTCCATGGGGCGATTTCCACTTCCTGGCATTTCAGATAATAACCTTCTAGCCCTGAGACCAAATACTCTGTCCATGCTCTGAAATTATTCCTTGGCAGCATGAATCAAATGCTGCAAAGAAACACACAAAATAATGTCACCCCACATTGCATACTTCCATCAAGTCAAACCACATCATCCTTACCTAAGTGAGGTGGAAGGAAAGGAAGGGATCCTGGTAATATCCTTCAACTGTGACCTGGTCATCAGAACATTTAAAAACCCAACCAATCTGCCCCTCCTTCCTCCCCTCCCCCAATCTCTATCAAAAAAACCCCAAAAAGTGTTCAGAAAAGCACTTCAGAATGCACATCAGTATACTAGCCAAATTCTGGGTCTGGCAGTTTTTGTGCTTCCAGATTTGAGTCACCAAAGCTCATCAATTCTCTGTTCTTATTCTCTGGCAGGATCCCACAAGGGATATCCCATAGGGAACTAGACTTTTCCATATTGAACAAACAGGGTACATGCGTCCAGAAACAGCTATTCCCAATCCCTGCCAAGCGTATGGTCTCTGCAATGAAACATTTCAGCAATGCCTCTCCCCTGGGGGAGGCTCTGGGTCTGCAGCCTCCAAGAGGCCTTGCTGCTGCCTTTAGCATAGCCAGATGTGCAACAGCATCTCTGGGATTGCAAATTAAGCTCTACACCCATGATTCCCTCCTCCTATCCCACCCAAGCACTAGAGAGTCTTATTGATTTTGGAGAGTAAACTAAAGATCTGAAAGGCAACTGAGGGGTAGGGGCAGAGAATCTGTTTTTGGCAGGGGCAAGGGTAGGGATAAAGTAGCATAGGAAAGAAGCTAGACTGTCTAGATGAAGTAACTGGGTGTTCCTTACCTTTCAACTGAGAGTTATGTACAGCAAACATGTTGATGGTCATAAGTTGCAGCATGCGGGTACTTCCAATAGGAGATGGGCTATGTTGTAGCAACACTTGGAACTCCTTGAGGACCTTCTCAGCCACTGCAGGGAATGTCTCCATCCTGCAAATACAGGGAGCCCAAAAGTGAGGTTCATCCCCAACAGCACTTGGAGAGACCACCCCTCATCCCCTGGGAGCCAACAATTAATGCCTAGGATTTTTTTTTTTTTTTTTTTGGTACTTTCACAAAACTTCCTGGTATCCTGCAACTCTGAACAGATTTTAAGAAAAAAGAATAAAGTGTTCAGGGTTTGGAGATGGAACCAACTCAATTCTTGGGTAAATTGCTATGAGTTATTATGCTTTGGTATGCTATTTCCTAACCCCTGGCAAGAACTGAATTCAAGCTGACATAAAAGTTTCTTTCTGAAACAATGAGTTTTTCTAAATTGTGAACAAATTTCCTTTAAGCTCTAACAAACACCTATGTATCCCCCAAACTCTCTGGTATAAAAACTTTATTCTATAAGAGTCACACAAAGCTAAAGATTCTTTACGTAAGGATTTACTTCAAGAAATCACATAGAAGGGCATGGTGGCACATGCTTGTGAGGCTGAAGCTGGAGGATCACAAGTTTAAACTCAGCCTCAGCAACTTAGCAAGGATCTAAGCAACTCAGTGAGACCTTGTCTAAATAAAATACTAAAAAAGGGCTAGGGATATGGCATGTGGCTCAGTGGTTGAGTGCCCCTGAGTTTAATCCCTGGCACCAAAAAAGAAAAAAAGAGTTCTGCTGTTGTCTCCTTAGGTACTATCATACTAATTGCCCTACCTAAGATCCCAAATTTCCCCTTGAAGAGCCCCTAGACCTAGGGCTCTAATGATCTATTTCAGCCCTTCCTGTGTTGCCATCCTCCTCCCTCTTACAAGCCTCTGCTCATCAGGGTCTGTATGTTTTCAGGCCAGTGGAAATATAATGCCCTGGCCAACTGCCACTCCCAATACAGGAAGAGCCTGTAATGCAGAGAGGCAGAAATCTAGCCTGTGACCTAGGGCTCCTAAGGAGAGGTCATTCAAACCACTGCTTGCCAAATGTGGCCACTGGATCCTAAACAGTGGTGCATGCCTAGAGCTCCTCTGGCAACAGGAACAAACCACAGCTGAAGTCCTCCAAAATAAAAAGCAAACTCAAACTTGGTGCTAGCGAGAAAGAAACAAGGCATATGGGCCTTAGGGCAATACTGAACAATCCGTGGTCAGCAAAGTATCTTTTATCCACGCTCACCCTACCACCACCACCAAACAAACTGCTTGTGGTACAGAGGGGTGGGGTGGGGAACAGCTCCAGGCTAGATTAATAAATAGCTTCTGGAAAGCCACAGGGAAGGGAATCCTTCACAAAAGACACAAAACAAGTCCCAGAGAAAGGTGCTGCTAGTTTCACCCCAACCTTGGACCTTTCCCTCTTGAGTAGTAGTACCCTCCCCAGATTAGAAAACCCAGAGCTTTCTTGAATCTTGGCAACCTTCATTCCTTGCCCTTGGATGGCAACTCCTATTGCTGACCCTCTGGTGCCCAGAAGTCATGCCACAGCTATGGGTCAATTACAGTTTACATTCCAGTTCCCTTCTCTGCTGAGCTGTCCTCATTTCCATTGGCACAAAACACACCATGCATTTGCTTTTCTCCCCCACATACCATTTCAAGTGCCCCCCTCAAAATAAAGCAAAACAAAACTTATTTCTCTCTAAAAAGTTTCAGAGCCGCTAAAACTCTTGGTAGATTTGGAATGGCTGAGAGTGATATGTTTGGGGCTGGATTGGATCCATTTTTCCCCATGGGCTATAACAAAGGTTTCATTTTAAATCCTGACACTGTGCAGCACTCTTTCTGGTTGGAGGTGGGGAGGGGGGCTAGCACTTCTCATTACGAGAAGATCAGAGTTCACTCTACTTGAAAAGCAGCCACACTGGGCAAGTTTCAGACCCATGTGTCTCCGTGTTGAAAGGCAGTAGAGAGCCAGCACAGAACGACAGAAGAGTCACGTGGGACAGTCTTGCTTCGAAGCTGAAGCCATGTCTGAGGAAGCCTCTTCCCTGGGATGGGAATTGAAACAGATTCATTAACACTCCCGGGGTCAGACTAAAGTCTCAAACGAGTGCAGGTCAAATGTCCACATTTTTTTTTTTTTTAAATCCTCTCTTCTTTCCTTCTGACCAGGTACAACAGGTTTAAAACAAAAGAAAAAAACAAATGCATAAGGATGTAGGTTAGAGTAATGTCACATGTGAGATATGAAGGAAGACGGATCTAGACAAAATCAGCCTTGTTAAGCAATCAAAGAAGGAAACAAAGACACAAGTCTCCATCTCAGAGCTCAATAATGAGACTTCTGGTTCCCAGTTTTGCAACTAAAATCCTATCTGATTTTGGCCTCATACTACCTGTAAGTAGTTTATGCCTTTCTCTTTGAGAAATAATCTTTGCTTTACCCCAAATAATTGAGAAATACATAATTTTTGTTTGGAAAAACCCCAAAAATAAAATTACATGTTTTCATGAACATATATCTAAGTAAGTAAATGTAGTTAGAAGGTCCTGAATAATACATAACCTAATGTCAAGTTTTATCTCTTTGGTAGCACAGAATTAGGGCTGTATTGAAAGAAATCTTAGCCTTAGTTGTCATGTTATATTTTTATAATAATTTATAAATATTACTTAAGTAATAATTATAAAATTTAAACCAAGAAGAAGAAAAAACTGCATCAGCAGCAATGAAGAAGAGAAAGCATCACAACATGGTCATTTATGGTAGTAAAAACTTGGAAGCAACCTAAAATGCCCAACAATAACAGTGTTGCATATCCACACATTGACTATTATTTTTTAAAAGGTGCATTATAGGGGCTGGGGTTTTGGCTCAGCAGTAGAGCACTCGCCTGGCACGTGCAGGTTTGATCCTCAGCACCACATAAAAATAAAATAAAGGTATTGTGTCCAACTAAAAACAGCTAAACAACAAAATTTTAAAAAGATGCATTACATTTTTAAGCATGTGGGGAAAACTTCAACATACAGTTAATGAAAATAATATTTAGAAAACAACTTAAGGGCTGGGGTTGTGGCTCAGTGGTAAAAGCGTTCACCTAGCACATGTGGGACGCTGGGTTCGATCCTCAGCACCATGTAACAATAAGTAAATAAAATAAAGGTACTGTTTCCAACTACAACTAAAAAATAAATATGAAAAAAGTACATAATTGTGTATCTATGATACACAGAAAAAAAGACCCAAGAAATACATACCAAAGGTTAAAAATGGATAGTCATATATGGGTAGTAAGAGTATGAGTAATTTTTATTTCTTCTTTTTGCTATGTTTTCTAGATATTTTACAGTATAAACTGTATAATAAGGGGAAAAAAATTCCCCAACAATGAACAGCTCTTACTTTTGTGTTTAAAAACATTTGTTAGTTTTAAAAATAAATTAAGAGGTCTGGGGTTGTAGCTCAGTGGTATAGCGCTTGCCTTGCACATGCGAGACACTGGGTTTGATCCTTAGCACCACATAAAATAAATAAAGAAAATAAAGGTACTGTGTTCATCTACAACTAAAAAAAAATTTAAAAAAATAAGATACAAACATTACATTTTAAAAAATTCAAAGTCCAAAATAAATATATCAGTCTTTGAATTCCAAAGAGCTTGAAGCTGTGCAAATAGCATGACCAGGCAAGAAAGTAAAAGCCAAAGTGGTAACTTTAACCAAAGCAATAATGGGAAGCAAAATTATTCCATTTGTCACAAATCAAGAGCCCAGAGGCTGCCAGGTTCCCACTCTCTTTCAGTGGAGGCCAAGTATAGGTCTGATTTACCTCTCACCAGGAAAGCATCTAGCAGGAGCCACCTGGAATCCTGAACAATTCCTCTTTCTGAGTCCATGAAGACTCCATCCCTGTTCTTTAAAAGCTTAGAAGATATGATCATTTTCAGGACATGCATTTCACTGACTTAAGTGACTGGCTTGTGAAGTGATCTCTAGAGACACCTTGTCTCATTTGAATGGCAGTTTTAAGAAACCAATCTTTCAGACACAATGGGAACCCAGACTCCAGAGTGACTCAGACAATGACTAACCACACAGGACCCAACCCCTCAGATACTCAGGAACACAGCTGGGCTAAACAATATTCTCTACAGAAAAAAAAAAATCAGGCTTCCTAACTTTTCTCAATCAATTTCTCATTTTTTTTTTTAACACTAAACAAAGCAAGAGCAACCCAGGAGCAAAATAAACAAACAAACAAAAACTAAGTTGGGTAACAGGGTGGAAATGAGCGAAAACACACAGTGCTACAGAAATAAGAACTAGAAGGGACCTCAGAGATCATCTATTTAAACCACTGATAAAGAAACTGAAGGTCTCAGGTTTGACTTATTTTCTACTCTTGAGGTCTTGTAACTAGTGAGTGGTAAAAAACTCTTTTTGATATTTTATCTCATTGAAGTTATCAGCCTCTTGTCAGCTGATACTAAGAGTAAGCAGACTTGTTTTGGCACACAGTAGGCATTCATTTATATACTGATGCACCATGGATCACCAAGCATAGAGAATACCAAAACTAGAGGAACCGCTTTGAAGCAACAGCGCTGCCTTCAGCTGCTCCCTATTACAATCTCCTCAGTCTTAATTCGTTTTCACGCCTCCCACATTTCACATCTTCTTAGTAATTAGGCAACAGTCCATGATGTTGAATGTGGCTTGGGATCACTGCTGTTGTAGTCTTACAGACTTCTATACTTTTCTTTTTTAACAATAGAAATGTCATTGCTATTTTTGCCTTCCTGAATAAATTTGCAGCTCAATTCTCTTTTTCCCACAAGACAGCCTAAGTGGAATATTCTTCAAGGGTCTGAAGTATGCCCAGAATTGATATATACTTTCCTCACTGAAAACTACCATAACTCATCTTTTATAAAAGTGAAACTGAACTGACTTTCTCTTTTGACAACAGAATGTTATATGCAGGAATGGAAGAGTTCCTAAATAATCTGAACCACAGTAAACTGCCACAGACAAATGAGATAATCTATTCCTTTTTAAAGGTCTCCGGGGAAGGAAATTCTCAAACATCTTCCCTCTGTGAAATGTTCTTACACATAACCCATATCTCTCCAGCTGCACCAAAAGCCTATTTCTCTTACTGTCATCCCATAAAAATCAAGGCTATCTGGTTATGAGTCTTTTACTTTTAAACACAGTTAGGGTACCTTACAACTGCCTCTATTTTTGTTTTTTAAACCTTTGTGTTTTGTTTTTGTTTCTCAGCACTGGGGATTGAACCAAGAGCCTTGAACACGCTAGGAAAGTGCTCTATCACTGAGCTACATCCCCAGCTACTTGCCTTAGTGTTTTAAGATTAATTTTTCTTCCCAAATCTCATTTTCCAGCATTTCAATCATTACTGTCCCTAATTTCTTCCAGAATATCTGTGTTTAAATATAAGAATTTTGAGTTGGGCGCGGGGGCGCACACCTGTAATCCCAGCAGCTCAGGAGGCGAAGGCAGGAGAATCGCAAATTCAAAGCCATCCTCAGCAAAAACGAGGCGCTAAGCAACTCAGTGAGACCCTGTCTCTAAATAAAATACAAAATAGGGCTGGGGATGTGGCTCAGTGGGTCGAGTGCTCTTGAGTTCAATCCCTAGGACCCAAAACAAAGTACTGAAAGAGGGAATAAAGGTCTAATTAAAAATCTGATTAAATATATAGAAGATCAAGAGATAAGGAGTAACAACACCATCAATTGTTAAGTGTAACACAATAAAATTTCTTGCTGTGATGTGTTATTTTATAAGATGACAATGATATCGGCTTATCTACCACATAACTGCATCTTTATATTAATCGCTAATGATAAGCTTGGGTCACCTGTTAGAATACCAGATCCTTCTCTGGTTTTTCATAATCCATCCATTTCTTATAAAGACTCATTCATTCACACAACAAATATTAACTGAGTGCCTACTATATGTGCCAGGTATTCAGGATACAACAGTGCTAAACAAAAACACCTGCCACAGTAGAGCTTACATTGGTGGCTGGGGTGAGTTAGAGATGGGGGAACTACTGATGCACCCAGTTAATTTTTCCTAAGTGAGTTATTTAGAACTTAATCATTTCAAAATTAAAACTATCCTTGCAATGACCATTACTATAACTTCTGCCCAGGCTGATGCCAAATGAATATGTGCTAAACTCACGTTCTAGTGAACCATCCATGGGGCAGTATTTCTTCAAGTAGAACAAAGCTTTTCAGCTTCTCAAAGAGTTAAATACAAAAGTTTATAGAAACTGACACAGCTCCTATTTCCACTAAGGAAACTTAGAGCATTACAGATAAACTTGCAAGTTTATGACAGAAAGTAAAAGGGAAATACTTATAATAACTGGAGGATTTATAATCTAAAATTAGTCACCTCAAAGAATACCTTACAATAAAACCTCTAGCTCAGAAAATATTAAAATCCTATCTGGGAGCACGGCCACTTCTCCCTCTCTTCACTGTTTTGTACCCAGAAAGGACCTACACCAAAGAGATATTTAGCATACATCTGCTTTGATATGAAGGCATTTAGTCAGGCTTTAGGATCACTTTAGGAAAATAAAATATGAAGTAATAGGGTTTTGCACAGACTACCTTCCCTGAGACTTAGAGTAAATCCATGGTGGATGGTAAAACCATAGAACAGTCTTGGTATTTACTGAGATCATCAATATGGTACAGGAAATGTAGCACAGAAGCAAGGGGTGTGGGTCAGAAGGACATGGAGGAAGAAAATGTTCCTACTGTCTTTGAAGGAAAATTAGTGGAGAGTTTCTTCCCAAGAAGGACCCCTGGCAGTTGCACCCATGGATGAAGAAGCATGACTGCCTCAAGGAGCTCACTAGAGACTGAGCCAGAAGGCAGTGGAAAGAGAACCCTAGGAGGACTAGAAAGGGGGCTGGGAAAAAAACTGTCCTTAAAAGAGGAGTTTGGTAAAGGTACAGAAAGAAGAGATGGAAAGACGGAGAGTAATATTTCCTAAACTTCATGAGCACAGCAGGAGAGAATGAAGGCAAGAGAAGGTGGAGGCCTCTAAGAATTCACACCCTGTGCCCTCAGTTACAAACACAGTCTAGTTGCTAACAATATTAAATTCCAAAATGACTTGTAATGTAGGAAAATAAAATAAACATCCTGCACACTTACCCAATCCGGGTAAACAGCTTCCCATGGGCATGGAGAAAACTGAGGATGAACCTTTTGTTCAGCTGCATGGGAAAAAAGAGAGAGGAGAAAACAATTAAACTTTTCCCAGTTTCCTGTTACTGAACAGAGTCCCCAGTGACACAATAACCTGGCCAGGGCCTAAGGGGTGGGCAATGGGGATGGGAACCAAAAGGACATGCCCAAACTCTCACACAGACCCAGGGCACATGCCCAACAGCTGTCGCTCAGCTGCGCCAAGACAAAAGTAGACTCAGTAAGTGGATAGCTCCCTCTGCTGGCAGTGGTACCTGTGTGCAGGGAATGAAGCAATGAAGATGCCTGGAACTCTCTTGGATCCAGAAGCCATTCTGGCTCCCTTAAGGATGAACATGAGACTGAGAGGAATAGAGATTTTGTTCTGGATGATTCTGGAGAAAGCCCTGATCTTATCTATGAGATATTTTTCTACCTATCCAGGAAAGCAGAACTTGTCTTTGATAACCAAGGATAATCATCAAATCGTATATCACCAGCTTTTAAAACTGAAGTTTAAGTTCTAGGGTCTAGAGCTGAAAATCCAAGTGTCTACAGAGGCCAGGAATAAAGTAGGCTGATAGGAAAGTAGTGACCTAGGGCTATTACTCTCCAGTTCTAGCTGGAAACGGGAATCTGTTTTTATATAAAATCCTCTGGCATTTATGTATATATGTATGTACATACATTACATTCCAGAGAATGAACCCAGGGGCACTTAATCACTGATTCACATCCCCAGTACCCCCCTCTTTTTATTTTGAGACACAGTCTTGCTAAGCTACTGAGTTGCCAAGGATGGCTTTGAACTTGAGATCCTCCTGCCTCAACCTCCTGAACTGCTGGAGGCAACATGTGTCACCACACACCCAGCTAAAATCCTCTGGCTTTTAAATATTGGCTACTGCTAGGCATGGCAGTGCATACCTGTATTTCCAGTTACTTTGGATGCCAAGGCAGGAGGATAGCAAGTTCAAAGCCAGCCTCAGCAACTTAGAGAGACTCTATCTTAAAATAAAATAAGGTAAGGGCTGAGGATCTAGCTCAGTGATAAAGTGCCCCGGGTCTAATTCCCAGTACAGCACTAATAAATAAATATTGGCTACTAGGAAAAAAAAAAAAAAAGTTAAACATTAAGCAAGTCAAAAACACAATTTGCCAGCCACTTGTGGCCCATCAGCCTTTATATCTTGTTCAAGGTTCTAGAAAAATCTGTTTCTAAAGCCAACAGTTCCATCTGGGCAAAACAAAGGAAAGGGTGAAATTTTCAGTTCAACTCTAGAGATGACCTAAAGACCCAATCTCACTATCACCTTCCCTGGTCTCACAGAAGCAATATGCTTAAGATCTTTCAGTCAGGGCTGGGGATGTGGCTCAAGCACAGCGCGCTCGCCTAGCATGCGTGCGGCCCGGGTTCGATCCTCAGCACCACATACAAAACAAGGATGTTGTGTCCGCTGAAAACTAAAAAATAAATATTAAAATTCTCTCCCTCTCTCTCTCTCTCTCTCTCTCTCTCTCTCTCTCTCTCTCTTAAAAAAAAAAAAAAAAAAAAAAAGATCTTTCAGTCAGACAAGAAGGTCTAGAATCTTGATCACAAGAGGGTAATTTTAACAGGGTAAGAAATAATCCAGTAGCCCTGAATCATCTGCCCCAAAGGGAAAACACTTCTAGTTTATTCCTTCTTTCAGATGGAAGGTTGGTGTAGGGAAAGGGGTAAATTCTCACTTTACCAATGACTTCAACATCAAAATTAGCATACAGGGTTGGGGACATAATTCAGTGATAGAGTACTTGCCTAGCACGCGCAAGGTCCCAAGTTCAATCCCCACTATTGCGAAAAGAGAAAATAACAGCATACAAACTTCAGTCTCTATCTTTGCCTTAAGTGAATTATATTAATTGGCTATTCTAGATCGAACATTGACTTATGTAGTTAAAAAGCTCAGGACACTTTTTCGAAGATAACTGTCCTTACAGCAAGTGAGTGAGAGCCAGGGACACTGCTTCCTTTAACAGAAGGGAAAGGTAAGGAACAGCTACAGAGCAAGCCTGACCTTCTATAAACAAATAAAGCAAGAGGTCAAATGTGACAACTAGAGAAATTTGAGAGAAGAATATGTGAGAGTTCTTTGTATTATATTATTCTTACAACTTTTCTGTAGGGATGAAATTATTTGAAATAAAAAGATAAAAATAGGGGCTGGGGCTGCAGCTCAGTGGTTAAGCGCCTGCCTCACACATGTGAGGCATTGGGTTCAATCCTTAGCACCATATAAAAATAAATAAATAAAAATTTTTTTAAAAGATAGAAATATATCTTCTCTATCTAAACTTCCACAGCTGTCCATCAAATACTGGTTAACTAATTCATAACCAGGAAGAATCTTTAAAAATTCATGATATTCACATGTAAAAGGTAATTTGGCAGAATCAAAATGACACTAATCCTCCTTATCCAAGCATAACACCAAGACCAAAGGCCCCAAGAGGTTTTGAGAACATCATGGGTCTATCTACACTTCCCAAAGATCCTTCCCTTAGGGCAGTAGATGAAGCCCACCTAATAACCTGAATTCATATTTGCCAATATCATATTTTAACTGTATACAGTAAAAAGTGGGGTTTTTTTGTGTTTGTTCGTTTTTTCTGATACTAGGGACTGAATCCAGGGGCACTTTACCCCTGAGCAACATTCCCAGCCCCCGATTTTTTTTTAATATTTATTTTTTAGTTGTAGGTGGACACAATATCTTTATTTCATTTTTATGTGGTGCTGAGGTTCAAACCCAGTACCTCACGTGTGCTAGGCAAGCACTCTAACACTAGCCACAACCCCAGTCCCACCAGCCCTTCTAGTTTTTTATTTTGAGACAGGGTCTTGCTAAATTGTTGAGGCTGGCCTCAAATTCATGATCCTCCTGCCTCAGCCTCCAGAGTTACAGGGATTACAGGCCTAAAAAGTAGTTTTCAATGCATCATTTTTCAACTAGTGGGAGTGAAGGGAACTACAGGGAACTTTTAATAAGCACACACACATTTTTCTCCTGACCTTGTTAAAAAGAACTACTTTAGTCTGAAAGTATCTACCACCATAAACATAGTTCCTCTCTGTTGTCATCCTAACATTCGAATTACAAGGAAACTAAAGGCAGAGATGCCTCCTAGAGGGAAGGCATATTATACAGAGGGAGATTCATTTGTTACACATTGATTGAAATGAGCCCTAAACAATATTCATACCTTGACACCATGAAGTCAGCTAGCACTGACACAGAACCTTTGGAGAACTCTAAAATGATACCAAGTCCAGTCAGCAAAGCCTTAGTCTAAATTTTCTCCCTCTTTAACACATCACACAGATACTTCCATTTCTGAAACTTTTTTAATTTTTAACATACACCTATGTTATGTTAAAACATAAGATGGTCTCATTCAGATGGAGAAAGAAATGTGAGACTATCTGTCTCGAAGTCTCCCTTACACATTTAAATACTATTCACTACAAAGGCTTCTTGGGTATACCCCTTTAAGTGTGCTGGAATCATTTAAGGGCTCTAGGCTGCTTAGCTCAAGTACAAAACCAGTTCACTGCAGACTCCAGAGTTTAACCAGAGAGAAATTAATGGCAGTTGGTGGATGGGTAGGTCTCTGGAATAAAGTCCATCCTGTCACTCACTGTTGGACTATGAATAACACGTTTTGGACTGCTCCTCAACTATAAAATGGAATTTTTACCGTGGACACTACCTAACTCAGATTGAAAGGATAAATAAAATAATACAAACTGCAGCATTTTGAGGAGTAAATGCTTTATACAAGCCCTGGAAATAATTCCCCCAAATGTTACATCTAAGTATTTTGTGAACCTTAGAGCAAGGAAGGAGAAAAAAAGCTGCTCAGCAGCATCAATACAACACAACAGAAGGGGATTCTGAAATATGCCCAATTTCAACCTTTAAATAGTTGTTCCTGCTTCTACAAAGTTGTGTAGAAAATAAAATTTCTGAAAAATGAATCATTTTAAGGACCATATGAGTGCTCAGTATTAAAAAGAATTCCAAAGGTTCATTTTTAAAATGTTTTAGAGTGCTCCCTTCAGCAGCACATACTAAAACTGGAATGATTAGCCTCTGCTCAAGAATGACATGCAAATTTGTGAAGTGTTCCATATTCTCACTGGTTTCAAAGCCCAGAGAGGCGGCCTTTCTTTTTGAATATATATATATATATATATATATATATATATATATTTTTAGTTGTTGATAGACCTTTATTTTTTAAAATTTATTTATATGTGGTGCTGAGAATTGAACCCAGTGCCTCACACATACCAGGCAAGTGCGCTACCACTGAGCCAGAGCCCCAGCCCTTTAAAAAACAAAAAACAAAAAACAAAAAAACACAGGCTGGGGGTGTAGCTCAGTGATTAAGCTCAAGCCCTGGTAGCTTTAAAAAAAAAAAAAAAAAAAAAGGAATCTATATGATCCACATATACCAAATATTTTAAAAAATAATCCAATTTTGTTGTGGGTTGTTTTGTTGTTGTTGTTGTTGTTTGGTGCTGGGGATTGAACCCAGGGGAACTCAACCACTGAGCCACATCCCCCACCCATTTTGGATTTTATTTAGAGACAGGGTCTCACTGAGTTGCTTAAGACTTTGACAAGTTGTTGAGCTGGCTTTGAACTTGCAATCCTCCTGCCTCAACCTCCCAAATTGCTGGGATTACAGGTATGTACTGTGTTTTAAAAAGCAGAATATGTCCTTTTAGATTTGTTACAACATAGGTGGAGACCACATTTCAGAAGTATCTGTTAGTAAAATGTCAAAGATTTTCACAATAGTCAATCAAAGCCCATTCATCAGCCTTTCTAAAGCCTGAGATCATAGGATGGTACAGGATGTGAGTATACTGGCTATCTACTTGCAACCCTCATCCCTGTGGCCCCTAGTCTAACAAGACAGGGTCCCTCATGCCAAAAAGTCTATATTCCAAGAAGATAAATAACATACCGACTTGCCAGCTCCCATTTATGTTCCAAATCTAGGACAAGGCCTACCAACTATGAAGATGTTAGGAGGTACAGTGACTTCCTTGCTATCACTATTCTTTAGACAGGAACTATCTCTGGGTGAGAAGAGAAGTGAGGAAATGATAAAGTGAGGAAGGGGCTGCTGGCACAGAAAATATGGAGGTTTATCAGTGACATAATAATAATTTAATAGCAATTAAAGTTATTCATAAATATTCTTCTTTCTAGGATACAGATAAGAAAAAAAGTACAGTCATGCCAAGTAGCCTGACTCAAATGCCTGGTAAGATGACAGAATAAATCAAAATCAATCCTCACATCCTTTACTTAGACCAAAGAGCTACACCAAGGCTAAGGTAGAACATCCTTTACTTAGACCAAAGACCCACACCAAGGCTAAGGATGATGATTACTCTTCACCTTTACTTTCTTCACCCCTGAATTGTTCTGAGCAGAATGACAAATAGTTCAATTAACTATAATTAAGCACAAGTTCCATACAGAGATGCCCCACTTAGATTGCTGGATCTGAGCCATGTGAATTTAAGTGAAAAATGTACCTTTAAAAACAATCTCTTGCTGGGTGTGGTGGTGCACGCTTGTAATCCCAGTAGCTGGGGAGAGTGAGGCAGGAGGATCGCAAGTTCAAAGCCAGCCTCAGCAACTGAGCAAGGCACTAAGCAACTAAGGGAAATCCTATCTCTAAATAAAACAGCTGGGGATGTGGCTCAGTAGGTAAATGTCTCTGGGTTCAATCCCTGGTATCAAAAAATAAATAATAATAATAATAAATAGAACAATCTAACTAATTCACCCCCTTGAAAAAATGGCTCTCACCCTTACATTGCAATTTAGTACTACTGTTCCAACATAGTCTAATATTAAAAAAAAAAAAAAAAAAATCACACCGGGAGCGGTGGTGTATACCTATAATCCCAGCAGCTGGTGGGGCAGAGGCAGGAGGATAGAGAGTTCAAAGCCAGCCTCAGCAAAAAAAAAAAAAAAAAAAAAAAAAAAGCCAGGCACTAAGCAACTCAGTGAGATCCTATCTCTAAATAAAATACAAAATAGGGCTGGAGATGTGGCTCAGTGGTTGAGTGCCCCTGAGTTCAAGCCCTGGTACCCCAAAAAATGAAAAAAATCACTGGAGTTTTAGCTCAGCGGTACAGCACTCACCTAACTTGTGCAAGGCACTGGGTTTGATCCTTAGCACCACATAAAAGTAAATAAATAAAATAAAGGTAGTGTGTCGAACTACAACTGAAAAAAAAAATTCTTTTTAAGAATCACTTGGCTAGGGCTGGGGATGTGGCTCAAGCGGTAGCACACTCGCCTGGCATGCGTGTGGCCCGGGTTCGATCCTCAGCACCACATACCAACAAAGATGTTGTGTCCACCGAGAACTAAAAAATAAATATTAAAAAAAAAAAAATTCTCTCTCTCTCTCTCTAAAAATAAAAAAAAAAAGAATCACTTGGCTATTACTTCATTATCTCTCCTAGTTAGAGAAGGGAAACTGGGCTAAATGTCAGATCAGTAGTCAACTTCAGAAAACCCAGCCAGTATGCATAGGAACAGTTGAGATTAGAGTACCTGGCTAGATATCACTAGAGAAATCTGAACCAGGTATAAAGGAGTTATGAATATGTGATTGATCTGTATTTACTGCTCATATGTTATTGGGAATGAAAACAGAACAAAAGAGTATGAACAAAAACCACTGATCCTAACGTTGAAGACCCAGACTCAAATTGTGGTTATGTTATTTATTTGCTAGGTAACTGTCTACAAATCACATCAACTTTCTAACATGTTTCTTCAACTATAAAATGAATAGGCTGAGTAAGATCAGCAGGAGTGATTCCCTCAGTTTCTATGTATCACCTGAGCAACTTAAAAATAAATAAATAAATAAATAAAGTCAGGCACAGTGGCACTTCTGTAATTCCAGCAGCTCAGGAAACTAAAGTAGGATGATCATAATTTCAAAGCCAGCCTCAGTAACTTAGCAAGACCCTAAGAAACTTAGCAAGATCCTGTCTCAAAATAAAAAATAAAAAGGGCTGAGGATGAGGCTCAGTGGTTAAGTGCCCCTGGTATGGAGGGAAGGAGGAAAAAGAAAGAAAGAAAATGCACGTTGTTTATGACTGCTTTCTCCCTACAAAGGCAGTGTTGAATAGCTGCAGCAGAGGGTATATGGCCCACAAAGCCCAAAAAAATTTACTATCTGGCCCTTGACAGAAGAGTCTGTTGATATCTGGGCTAGAATATCTAAAATACTGGTGTCTCAAAATTTTTTTCTACTTCTACAACACTTGAGGGCTACCACACACGTGTATTGGAAATAGCAATGATTCTTAGGGGTTAAGAGGTAAAGAGGGGTAGTAATGATGAGTTGAGTTTAAAATGAGTTATTTAAAATGAGTTGGTTTTAAATAACTCCAACCCCCAGGATATTGTGATACCACCCACCTCTCACCACCTCAGGAGAACCTCAAATTTACAGTATTCCTTCCAATGCTAAAACCCCACAAATGTATGATTTTAACTAAATACAACTCTTCTTGCCAGCTTTTGTGAAAGCATTATCGTACTCTATGACAGCACAAATGACACCAAATGACTGCTGCTCTCAAATCTTTTGAACGCAAATACTCTAAAGGCTACAGATAACTATAAATGGGGTTCTCTGGATACCTACCTTAGAAGCCACTAGAGGTTTAGGTGACAGTGGAAAAGAAACACACCCAAGCCCAACAAAGATTTCACTTAGGCCAGAGGCCTCCTGGACACTTCCTAAAACATCTCTAATCAGGGAAAGAGGCAGATTAAAATTTATGAGTCTCTGTACTGTGGTATGACAATCTGTAGCAACCAGTTCAAAAGTGCCACCAGTTTAGCATCTAAACTTATGCAGAAAAAGAGAAAGTTCAGCCAAAGGGCAACACTGTTACTCTGACTGGCTTACTTTCTGAATGACTCTTCTTTCTGATTCATCTTTCTCAGCCCCTGGTAACTCTCATGCCCATCCACCCAAACAGTAGGGGAGCTGGGACACCCTGTGTCTGCACTGAACAAAGAGAAGAGAAAATGGCTGAATCTCCTGCTTTGTGTTCAGGTGAGCAAACAGAAAATGGTTCTCCAAGAGTACATACATAAACTTAAGCCCTATAAATGTCAATTAAATCAAACTGGCTGATGAAGATTAAGGAATTAATCAGCTGCTTTTGAAGTGGGTAAGGAGTCATGCTTTGATGTATCATAAGCGAAGGAAACAGTATGTGTGATGGTTCCAATAGCAATGTACTGTAGAGTGGCATTGCTAGATTATTGCTTTGGCAGGAGGGAGACTGAACTGTTAGTTAGGGCCAAGCTGTAGAAGTCCTTGTTAAAAAGAGACTGGTCTTTTTAAAGTTATTGAAGAGTCTTGAACAGGTAAGTGGCATGAGCAAAACTTCATTTATTGGAAAGTAGGGGACTGAACCTAGAGGTACTTTACCATTGAGCAATATTCCCAGCTCTTATTTATTTATTCATTTATTTTAAGACAGGGTCTCACTAAGTTGCTTAGGGCCTACTTAAGTTGCTGAGATTAGCCTTCAACTTGCAATTCTCCTGCCTCAGCCTCCCAAATTGCTGGCACTACAGGTATATGCCACTGTATCCATCACAAAGCTCAATTTTTTAACAACATTTATTCTTTAGTTATAGGTGGACACATTACCTTTATTTAATTTTTATGTGGTACTGAAGATCAAATCCTCACGCATGCTAGACGAGCACTTTTCCTCTGAGCCACAACCCCAGCCCCACAAAGCTCAATTTTTAAAGGTTATTCTGGTAACTGAAAAAAATTTAGGGTTGTTTTTTGATGCTGGGTGCTAGAAGCCAGGAGACCAGGTAAGAGGCTGTTATTGTAGTCACCCGATGGCAATGGAATCAGAGAAGAGAAGAAAGACAGATGAAAAAGATGACCATTGTACATTCAATCAAGATCTCTATGCCTGGCCTGGGGTTGTGGCTCAGTGGTAGAGCACTTCCCTAGCACGCGTGAGGCACTGGGTCCGATCTTCAGCACCACGTAAAAATAAGTAAAATAAAGGTATTAAAAAAAAATCCCTATCCCTACATTCCAGTGATTCTAGTTCCAAGTAATCACCAGCAGTAGTCCAAAACCATGTAGGAGTCTTTCAAAAAAGACTCACACTAAATGAAATACTGACTTCAATTTTAGAGATAATTTAGAAATTCTTATTTCCTTTCAATAATATTTTTAAAATAGCCTTCTATGGTATTGTTACCACACACTTAATAAGTGACTGCTGAAAAACTTACTAAAATATAGATCTAACAGTGATGAAATAACTTATCCACATAATATTACACAAAAGAAAGAAAAGCTGTGTGAGGAAACAGGTTGCCCACATATTACACACACACACACCCACCCCCAAAAAAGAAAGAAAAATCACAAAAATTCACAGGGAAAAATATTTATGTCGTAGGGGAAACTGCACACTCACCACTATCTATGAGAATTTCTTTAAATCCATCTCTTTTTGGAGGATAATTTGATAAAACCCAGACAAAGGTATTCAAAGGGAAAGAGTTCCATCAGAATTTAAGGATTCTGATCCTGAACAGTAACAGTTCTCTATCTGCCCAAGTGACTGGGGAAGAAAAGACAATACTAACATCAGGATAAAAGTCAAAGTCCTGACAAGTCCTATGTAAAAGGTCTATGTAATCTTACCCTACTCTTGCTTCCTGCCATTCTTTGAATGAGTATACTCCCACCTTGGGGCCTCTGAATTTACCTCTGGCCCAAGGGTTCTTTTTTTTTTTTTAAAGTTTTTTTTTTTTTTTTAAGTTGTTGATGAACATACATACATACACTTATTTATTTATTTATTTATTTATTTATTTATTTGCAGTGCTGAGAATCAAACCCAGGGCCTCACATGTGCTAAGCAAGCGCTCTACCATTGAGCCCCAGTCCAATGGTTCTTCTTTGTATATATATGTGTGTCAGGGGCGGGGGTGTGGTGCTGGGGATTGGGGATTGAACCCAGGGCCTTGTGCATTTGAGGCAAGCACTCTTAACAACTGAGCTATATCCCCAGCCCACTATTTTACTTATTTATATGAGGTACTGAGAATCAAACTCAGTGCCTCACACATGCTAGGCAAGCACTCTCCCACTGAGTTACAACTCAGTTAAAATGAAAAATTCATTTCTATCTCCCAGGACAGAAGAGTTATCAGTAGATAATATGGGAATGAATGGAGAGGTGGATGCGTGAGATTTCAATCCAAAGATAAGAGTATTCACATAATTTCTGGCTTGCCATATATCTGGAACAAAAGAAGACACTCTAAAGCTAAAACAGGGTCCAGTCTATGGAAGCAAAGGACTGGAAGAATCTACCTATTCAGAACTCTACTATTCTGCCTGGCTACATAAATCATACCGAAGGGAATGTGTCCTGACATCTGATTTTAACTACTGGACAGCACCTCTTAGAAGCTTAGGGACAGCAACTTACCTAAGAACAGGATGGATTTATAGAGCTGGCTCTGTACTTTAGAAGTTAACAGCACCTCATGCTACTCTTCTATATACAGGGCAATACTCTAGGCACTTTATGTTTAATAACTTATTTAACCTTACCACCACCCTATGAGATAAGTACTACTATTATTTCCATATTATAGATGAGAAAAAGAACACAGAGGTTAGGTGACTGCCCAAGTTCAACCCAGGCTCCAATGGCGGAGATCTTTTTTAAATCTCCCACAAAAACAAGACAGACAGCAGGGATGTTTTATATAAAGACCAAAAGCTAAAGAAATCTCAAACACAAACCCATCAATGGTTCCACATATCATTCACTGAGATTACCAAGCCAAACCAACTGAGAAGTTTTGCAGATTAAGGGAAGTAGATAGATATTTCTAGTCCAGATAATATCATGCACACCAGTGGAAGCACTTAACTGTACCCTCAGATAATGCCAGCAAGAAAAATATAAGTGATTAAAAGCCTATTTTCCACAGCAATAAAATAAGAGCAACAATAAAATGAATAAAAGCACTGACATTTTCCTGGATAAATCCAAAATCTGCCTGATTAATGAGTTTTCAAGAGTCTAAGAATATGTGTATTTACACACTATCATCAGGGAATTTTACACAGCTCAGAAAAAATATCTATTCAAATGCAACCTCTGCCCACTCACCTACCACAATACAGGAAAACCCCTGAATCTCTCAGGAAAGGGAGGAACAAGAACCAATCTACAAATTCAAAGGAGAATGAAGCTTCGATTTAAGGCACATGTAGCCACAAAAAATTATTTCACAACTACTCTGCTATGGGCACCAAAAATCAAATAACCAGCATACAGGGAGCTCTGGCAACCTTAAGCAAGCTTCAGATTTAAGCAAGGCACCAAATAAGGGAAGGATTCTGGTGCATCAACTCCTAGGAAAAGTGTTTCAAGTTAAAAATGGCTATTCAGGTTTGGATGTGAACTTCTGTATCTGCTCTTTATCAACAGAGGCAACTCTACCTCACTGGCAGCTAACAGGACAAAGAAAAGAAAACTATTAGAATAAAAATGGATTATTCAAGGACAACATGGCCTGGTACACCCTGGCATCTGCCTTGACACCAAAGACAAGGCTATAAACATAGAAATGCAGAACTTCTGGAATTCCACATTTAACCAGAAGCAAGCGTGTCCAGGAGCAGGCAGGCCACGATGTCACTTTCCCCCCCAACAGACAGACGGTTTAAGGCCAAAAACCACAGCACTATTGGTGTGAGACTCAGTTTCACTGTGACTAAAGTCAAGGCCTGCTTCCAGCTAGTTTTTTGGTTAGTCTTATTTCTTATCATCCAAAACACATACCAAATACCTTTGAATCTTTTACCTTTGATCCAATCCATTATCTTCCAAGTTCTCCCTTCATTCTCTTTATCCTCTCTCAACATTGAAACTCGATCTTAACAGGTATAACAGGAAGCAAGGAAACTGTGAGCACTAACTTCTTGCTAATTTATTTATAATGTTCTATTCCTATCACTTTTACTATTAACTACTGGAAACATTTGAGTTTAGAGTTAAAAGAGAAGAATGAAAGTAGTATAAGTAAAAAAACAAGAAGTAAACTCAGTTTATAACAATTTGCCAAACTGCGTCACCTTGATATGAGTGCTCTTCTCTACATAAACTATAATAATCTAAAAATTACTACAGCCTTTTCTGCTATTCCACAAAAATACCAAAAAAAAAAAAAAAACCCAAATACCTTTATTCTAATAGCCAATATCCTTTGTTCTAACCCCTACAAATATTCTAACTCTAAAGCGGCATAAAAAAAGATGACTGTGCTAAGTCTGTGGCTCCACTTAGGTACAGAAAGCCACGCTGGCACTAAATAAAGAATACCAAATCTATTCTCATTTTACAGAGGAAAGAGATAAAGAAATTTATTCATGGGAAAAACAAGAAATTTGGGTATGCAACAAAAGGTCTGGCTCCTACTCTGAAAGAGACAACCTCTCAGGATTATCAAGGACATCTATTAATGCCTTATTCATTTTTGTTGTTGTTGCTGTTATTGTTTTAAGTACCAGGGATTGAATCCTGGGCCTTGTACATACTAGGCAAATACTCTGCCACTGAGCTACATCCCCTGTTCCTTATTCAGTCTGACATATGTCACTTGTAAGTATTTTAAAAGTAATACTATTGTACAGATCTGTGCAGAAGTCTAAAGGAAAACCTGCCAAAGAAATTCCTCAAAGAGAATGTCAACTGCCTCAACATAGTTTGCTTTACAAATTAGGACCTAGCATCTCTGAGATTTGTGACACAAGTCTGCTCAAAATTTCATAAGATAGTACAAGATGTTAACATCTTTACTAAGAAAGAAACATCCCAGAAAAATGCAAATTCATCAAGGGTTTTTATCCCAATGCCTCTTTCTCTTGTGCTTCAGTAGTTGCAGCCCTACTGTGAGTGTAAAGGGCAAGAATAGGACTTATTGCCAATGGTTACAATACAAAGCATAACTTACTTATTCCTAAGCCAAGCTAGGTTTGGCACAGAAAGCTTCCCAGAATGATGGAAGGCATGACTTTGGGGTGAGTCAACCTTAGCTAATGCATAAAATAAAGCAGAAAAAAACTATTTGAAGGACTCACATCTAAGCTTGGGTGAATAAATCTACTTTGTGACAAATTCTCAGTTCCAAATGACTGATTAGACAGCACCAATGTGATTGTCTGTACCATGATCCAAGATAGTCTAATGATAGACTCTTGGCTAGGAATCTCAGAAGCAACCATTCCTTGCAGTTTCTAATCACGTCATGTTTTTATCTACGTTGTTTCTTACTGTGCATGTCTACCTAAAGAATTTCTTCCACCCTTCAAAATCAAGGCTTTCCATGTCCACCCTTGTGTTTCTCAGTTAATCTTTTTCTCCTCTGTACTACCTCTATAACAGTGTACATATTTACATTACCATACCTGTAATACTTTATTACAAGCAAGTATTTATCCATCCATTTTGTTACTACACCACAACTCTGAGGGATGGACCAACATCATTTACCTTGCAGTGCCTAGAATAACAACACATAAAGGTACTCACTAAATATTTAATGGAATAATCTGAATGGGGGCAGGGAAAAAATGATCATTTCAGGGACTAAAAGCTAATCTGAGAAGAGCTTTTACAAATGAGTAAGCAAGTGAAAAGAGGAAAATGTCCATATTAAACTGTAAAGCCAAGTTATTTAAGATAACATACAAAGGTATGTACTGTACCACAAGAGAAAACATATTAAAAACAAGAAAAGAGCTGGTTGTGGTGGCATATAATTCTAATCCCAGCCTCAGAAGGCTGAGGCAGGAGGATTGCAAATTCAAGGCCAGCCTCAGCAACTTGAAACCCTGCCCCAAAATAAAAATAAAACTGGGCTGTGGATAATCCTCAGTGGTACAGCACTAGCATACACAAGGCCCTGGATTTAATCACCCAAACTAGGAGAAAATAAAAGAACAAGAAAGATGAAAAGAAAAAGATAAAAGAAGTCACTGGCAGTAAACTCAAGACATAAAACACATGCCAATAAATTCTTTACACTTACCAGAGCAAGTTACCAGTCTGGCTATAATCTCCAGAATAATTAAAATAGAGAATTATTCTAAATAACAAATTCATAAATGTGCATGAAAGAAAATATTAAAAACCCATACAACTATTTCTAATACTGAAAGCAGAAACTTCTCCCAGGGAATTCCACAAAGATGACACCATGTGGCAGAAACAGCAACAATTCTCTAGGTCTCCTTAATATAATTTTCCTTAATATAAGCTGATTGTACACAAAAGTACAAATAAGTAAAAGTAATACTATGGGTTACCAACATGTTACCTAGTCACATAGCTCTCTGATGGCTCTAAGCACAAAAGACATGGAAAAAACAATGTGGAAGAGATATTATTTAATGATTCCAATAATAGATGCTCAACAAATTTCTGCATCAGTGAATGGAAGACAACTCAAAAAGTCACTGAAGCTCTTACAAATGAAAGTGCAGTTAATACAATTTATAGGGACTCCAGCATCAAAAAGATAGAGATTATAGAAAATATTTTTAATTTTTTCTGGTTTACAGTCTATATACTAAGTCTTAGGAGAATAAAACTAAACAGTAACTTCAATACTAAGTATTTATAAGTAAAGTAAAAGATTTCAAAAAACTCAGAGCATCCCCTTTGAGCCAAAAAACCCGTATGCAGACCAGAGTAACACCATAAGCCAAGAAAATAACTATTTCATATTCTCTATCTTAGTCCAAACACATCACATTTGAGATGGTGAAAATAGGGCAGAAAGATGAAATTCTGAACTTTAAGAGCAGAAAGGGATTACAGAATAACAGAACTAAGAATATATCTCCCCAAGAAACAAAAACCAATACAGGAAATCAGTGAGAAACGCAACACAGGGAAAACAAAAAAGTTGGTGCAGTCTCTTATCCCACACAACAGGCAATATGTTACTAAATAAAGTGAGTGGCTCCCAGGGTAACACACCTCACTACTCTATTCCTTCCTATCGCAGCTGCAGACTGAACAGGTCCAACGTACAGGATTCATTCTTATTTGGAAGGCTCTTCACAGAGAGGAGCTGGATCCTAAGGGATGATTTATAGAAAACCCTTACATACATTCCAGTTGGCTGGAACTCAGCAGCTGATTGCTCTCTTGTCTAAGTTGGTAAGGAGCCAAAGGAGGACTTTTCTCAGTCCTCTCTCTCAGGCTGGAAAATTCTCTAACACCAGAGTTCTGGCTTAAGTCTGGATATCAGGTTATTCATGAGATGCCAAAACTACATCTTTACATTGGCTTCGAGTACGTCTCTCAAGTACATCATACAGATTCCCACAGACCTCAAAATCATCTGGACATTAAGGCCAAAGAGACACAGAGACAGATGTAGTTTTGAAAATTCAGCAACATCAAAACAAACTTTAATAAATAATAAACCAATCTCAACAATTCTTAAAATGGTGAAACAGGCAACACATTCAATAAATGGTTTCCTTAAAAATTTTTATTGTACCCTACCCAAATACTCTCCCTACTCTCTTGCAATACTGCTGATTTATGCCATGAAAATCTATGAAATAAGTAAAGTTTGACAAGGTATTCTTGATCTCATCAAGCTTTTAAATCAGTTGTTCTCAATCAGAATAGTGTCTCTCCTCCCACGGAGTGTTTGGAAATGTGTGTGGGCCTTACTGGCATCTAGTGGGCGGGGCCAGGAATGCTAAACATCCTGCAATAGCTAGTCTGCAAAATGAACTGTCAGCCCAAAAAGTCCCTAACACCCTCATTAGCAATTACCTTCCTAAAGGAAGAACCTCAGCATTTACCCCTCTAAGCTTCTAAAGGAGTGATGGGCAAACTTTTTTTGCCAAAGTTCAGAGAGTAAATAGTTTAAGTTTCATGGGGTTTCTGTCACAATTCCTTATGTTTTAAAACAACGCCTTATATAAGAATGTAAAAACTATTCTTAGCTCATAGGCCAGTGGTAGCATTTTGCCCACCTCTGTTCTAGAGCATTATCTGATTCAATACATACTATTTATATCAATTTAAAAATGCTGAATACAGCCAGGTACAGGCACAATGGTGTGCACACTGTAGTATCATCTACTCAGGAGGCTGAGGCAGGAGGATTGCTTGAAGCCAAGAGTTTGAAACCAGCCTGGGCAACAGGCTGGCTCAAAAGGCTATCTTTGCAAGACCCTGTCTCAAAAAAAAAAAAAAAAAAAAAAAAAAAATTAAATTAAAAAAAACATGCTGATTAAAACAAAATCTGATGGAAAGTGTTATAAATAACTCCAATGATATATATGTTACGTTTTTTTTTTTTTTTGTAGTTGTAGATAAGCAGACTGCCTTTGTTTTGTTTATTTTTATGTGGTGCTAAGGATCAAACCCAGTGCCTCAAATGTGCTAGGCAAGTGTTCTGCCACTGAGCTGGAGCCCCAATCCCCTATTAGAGGTTATAATTTTAAAGAATGAAATAAGACCTTTAGAACTTAGCCTTAAGACCTAAGAATTGAGATAATGTGAGTTTAACTTCTAATCAATCTCTGATCACCCTCCTCCTTCTCTCTGTTTTCCTCTGCATCTCAACTGCTTCATGTTTTCTTCTGAATGTTCATTTTGAACACACTACTGGAAAAAGCGCTCACAATACCTTCCTCTCCTCTATTCAAAATATATTAATTTCTATTTGCCAAGCATGCCACTAAAAAAGTCTCTTTAAAATTAATGCTGTTAACATTTTCTAAAATATCTAAACCAAACCAAAGTCTGGAAATTCTGACTGGTATCTGGGTCCTGACTTTCCGGATGGTAACTAAAGTTCACATGGGGTGGAAAGTGGCCTGTGGGTAACACAGAATACACACACGCACGCGAACAGGATATGTTGGTAATCTGGCTTCCTGAGACCTGGTGAGTTGTGAGAGTTCTCATCAACACCCCTGGGGAAGATGAAAAAGCTTAAATTGGGAAATGATGGATTTTAAGAAAGTGTCCATTCTTAGAATTAGATTTCTGGCTAACATGCAATGAAAAGGTATACTTTTTTTGTTCTCCACATTTTAATTATTTAAAAATATAACATAAACACAAAAAATAAACAGAGTAGCTGAGAAGGCCTCTTCACAGTGTGGAAGCTGGTGTTTGCAGCATGGCTTATGTCACGTCTCAAGACCAAAAAGACGAAGAGTGTGGTTTTAGTGTTTAACCAGCCTTGACTGCACCCTGGCACTGTTTCTTCCCCTAGAGAACTTTGCTCTGTTAAAGAAACCACCTCACATCTTGAAGAAACAGATAGGATAAAAATAAAGCCCTTAAGTGGTTTGGTGACCGAGGTCATATGGGGTGTTAAGGGTCTGTAGGTAGGACCAGTGTGCTTTGAGAAACTTCCACTCACTGCCAACCACAAAGAGAAAAGAGACTTCAGCCCTAAGGTCTAGTAGTGGTCCAGGCAAGGAGCCCCAGTCCTTGTCTGTTAAGATTGCTCCTCACAGCATATTTCATATTATCATTATCTGAAAAACCAGGTCCTGGTTCTGACTTTTGATAGTAATCTCACCAACCTATTGCTTATGGCCTAGAAAAGAGAGTCAATCTGGAGTTGCCTCTTGTAAAAAGAAGCTCTTTGAACCTCTGTCATCACATTGCCAAATCTCAGTTCCCAGAAACATTCTTTCACAGAGTTTCTAGAGTGAAAGGTTTGTACTACAAATTACTTTATAAAAGTAAAGAACTAAGAAATGAGCTACGCATGGTGGCACACACCTATCATCCCAGCAACTACGAAAGCTAAGGCAGGAAAATTACAAGTTCAAACCCAGCTTCAGCAACTTAGAAAGATCCTGTCTCAAAATAAAAAAATTAAAAAGGACTGAGGATGTATCTCAGTGGTAAAGCATCCCTGGGTTCAATCTCTAGTACCAATTAATTAAAGAAGGTCAACTCACAACAGTAGCAAAAAACCACATGATGTCCATATTACATAAGAAATCCCTGTATCCTTGGGGCTAGGGTTGTGGCTCAGAGGAAAAGCGCTCGCCTAGCATGTGTGAGGCACTGAGTTCAATCCCCAGCACCATATGAAAATTAAATAAAGGTATTGTGTCCACCTACATCTAAAAGAATAAATATTAAAAAAATAAGAAAGAGAGAAAAGAAATCCCTGTATCCATGAGGCAAAAAAAAAAAAAAATTGACTTTCTCTGCCAGGATAATATAATTATGGGGCAATGAAATAATCGGATTATCACAGATAAAACATTTACCTACTAACACAGATTCCACACCCCTCTCATTTTAGATTAAATTAATGCTTATGTCAGCCAGAGAAAAATCAGGCCAAAAGCTTTTCCTAAGCTTCATAATGGTACTGGCTCTGAAAATACAAACTTAAAAGTCTTATGATAACAAGCTGAAGAACAAATTCACTGTAGTACAAGCAAGGCACATCATCTTGCCTAAGGCAGCTGAAATTCTTTTTTTTTTTCATTAGTCATTTTTTTTCATTTTTTTTATTAGTTACACATGATGGTACAATGATCTTGACATATACATTTGAATCAAATGGGGTATAATTTCTCATTTTTCTGATTGTACAGGTTGCAGAATCACATTGGTCTTACAGTCACATATATATTAACAGCAATAATATTCTAAATCTCCTATGGGACGTATGACTACACTGAGGGAGGGTGGAGGCATTAAATGTGTAACACTCACACATAGCCCCTTTCTTCAGCACTATAATGGAGGTGGCAGCAGTAGCTCAGGTGTATGCAAAGAGCACTGAAAAGCAAAACAAATGATGGGTCTGAAGGAAATGCTACCTGAATAACACGTTGTTCTTATTTTTCTATAAAGCCCCATACTACAACAAAACAAAAAAGCAAAGCTCTCAAGCAAAAGTAAGAGCATATGAGACTCTGTGCTACAGGCTACCTGGCCTAGGTTTTCCACAGTGAAGGTATGCTCCTTTGCTAACAAAATTTTACTTTGCTGAACTATTTTTATTTTTTAGTTGTGGATGGACACAATATCTCTATTTTACTTATTTATTTTTATGTGGTGCTGAGGATGGAACCTAGTGCCTCACGCATGCTAGGCAAGCAGTTATCACTGAGCCATAACTGCAGCCCCATTTTGCTGACCTATTGATTAAATGCCAGAAGAATACACTCATACTATGCAACCCTTTGTAGCCACATACTCAATATCAGAAAGAAAACTATCACTTGCCCCCCAAAAAAGTATGTGGGGGGACAACTATCATTCCCAACTTATAATCAAGCCTCTGAGAAAAACACAAGAGATTCAGGCAAGGGCAGCTTGCAAATTTTCAGGCAGAAACTATGATTCCCAAACCTCAGGAAACATCATCTTACAAATGAGTAAACTGAAATTCAGTCAGGTTAAGGAACATGCCCAAAGTCTTAAAGCTAATATCTGATAAAATGAGGACTTAAACACAAGGTTCTCCAAAGCCCAAAATGCTACTACTCTGCCCCTGACTTATACAATACTGGATAAAATTACAAAATTAATGAGAGCTACCAAACTGCTGGCCTCTACAAAGAAATAATGGACTTGAAGGCAATCACTCATAGAAGGGTCTCTGAAGTCCAACAGTAATACAAAAACAAGCAAAGGTAAATAACAGTGTATATGATAGGCCACAAATAATGTGAGAAAAAGAAAATTATCACATATATAACCACAAAATATATTATCCATTTAAAAATATTTCTTTACTTAAAATATTTTAAAAGAGGTTGAGCCAGATGAGGTGGCACACGCTAGTATGCCAACAACATGGAAGACTGAGGCAGAAGGATTACCAATTTGAGGCCAGCCTCAGCAACATGGTAAGACCTTGTCTCCAAATAAAATAATTCAGAGTTGGGCTTGTAGTTCAGTGGTAAAGTACCTTTGGGCTCAAACCCCACTAGTGCAAAAATAATAATAATAATAATAATATTAATTAGAAGTTGAGGCAGCTGGGGGTATACAGCTCAGATGCTTAGCATGCTCAGGCCCTGGATTCAATTCCCAGTGCCAAAAAACTGAGAGAGAGAGAGAGAGAGAGAGAGAGAGAGAGAATATGAATGAGAATATCTCATAAAAGATATCTAAAGAGATTTCTTTGAATCTCCATTCCTACCAATCTAGAAACCAACTCCAATATTACAATCCGAACTTTTCCACTTAAAACCCAGCTTTCCAAAAAAGTCATAAACTGTCTAGGCCCAGGTGGCCTCAAATTAATCCACCACTGCCCAATTTACCACTAGTTCAAAATATTTCCTCATGAAATGGACCCTTAAGATTCAATTTCAGGATAATATTCAGTTTATTAAATGTTTAACCTTTTTGAGTTTGCTCTTCATTAATCTTCTGGTGTCACTAATTGTGCTACTTTGATAAGACAGGAAAATAAAGATAACCATGCTGACCTTAATAACATTCTGGAATAATAATTAGGCATAGATTATTCCCTTCTGGCTTCCCAGGTTAATAGGCATTAGATATTTCCAATAGAAATGTTGTACTCTGTATAAATATGCAGGAAGAACATACACTAACAAATTAATAGTGATTCTCACTAAGTGGTAAAAAGGTACTGTTTATCTGCACTTTCAAATTTTTTACAAGATTCATGTGGTGTTGGCTTTGTAAATTTTTAATTTGGAAAAACAAAACTTTTTAATCCAAGCTATTGGCAATTTCTCTAACAACCAAGACACAGAGACACTAGCATGTTGGAGTTCAGAATGCCTAAAGCCTTATTTAAGAGGTGCCCTTAAACTTATTGAATCAGCAAACTATGGGGCAAAAACTTCAGACAACCTCCAACCCACCAACTTTAATGGAATAGTGCTACTTTCATTAATTACAATGCAGACATGACAAACACAAAATTCAAAAAACAAATTATTATTTCCACAATCCAGAAGTATATTACAGAAGACTAGCCCACTGACTTCCTCCCACATGTATCATAGTACCCATCAAGAACATGGCCCCAGGATTGGGTCTGCAGTTCAGTGGGAGAGTGCTTTCCTAGCACTGTGAGGCACCAAATTTGATCCTTAGTGCTGCATAAAAATAAACAAATAAAATAAAGGCATGTTACAACTATAAAAAATAATAAAATTTTAAAAAAGAATACAGCCCTGTAGAAGGCTCACTTACTCTTCACCACTCCAATGTTCTCATATTATCCCTCAACTCACCACAGAATTAAGTGCCCTGCAAATCCTCTGCTATTTCACACCTTCTCTGACTTTGCTCATGGAATACACTCTTCCCATTCTGACTGGTTCATTTCTCCAAGAAGTCTTCTAACTTCACTTTCCTTTTCCCCTTCCCCAACCCATGTCTCTGCTAGGTCTGAAACAAGGGACCTTCTCTGTATTTGACAAGCCTCTGTCAAGACACTCACTGTATTACACTTCAGCTTCATTATTTATGGATTTATATCTGTGAATTCAGTGAACTCACTAAAACTTTCTTGTAATTCCCAAAATCAATACGGGGCTTTTGTGTCATTCTTTGAATCACCTAACACACATCCCTAGCTGAAGTCAAACAAGGCAACTCTTTGCCTTCATGTTTCTGGTCACACTTTAAACAAATGTCCTTTTTGTGATCTACATAGGGTCACATTTTTCATATTCCTGTGCTTTTCGTTGATGTTTTCAAACAGCCGCTAAGCTTAATGCTTCTGAAGTGTTGTCTAATGTTCCTTAGTGCAAGAAGGCTGTGATGCACTTTATAGAAAAAATATGTATTGGATAAACTTTGTTCAGGTATGAGTGATAGGGCTGTTAGCAAAGAATGCAATGTTAATGAATTGATCATATATATTAAATAAGGTGTCTTTAAGCAGAAAAACATGTAAAACAAAGTTATATGTTTATCAGTTGACTAAATATGTTGTTACCAGAGCGTGAAGGAATCTAATTCTGATTTCCCTTATGAACAAGTTCCAATATTCACTAATGTAGTGTGTTTGTGGCAACTTATAGTTATTAACTATCAAAACCAACAAGAATCAACTGGATACACAACATTGCTTATGTATCTATTTCTTCCACTAGAGCAGAAGTTGACAAACTAGGCCCCACAGACCAAATCCAACCCATCATCTATATTTGCAAATAAAGTTTTACTGGAATACAACCATGATCATTCATTTATACATTGCATATGGATGCATTAGCACCACAACAGTATAGTTGCAACAAAGACCATATGGCCTTCAAAGCCTATAATATTTACTATCTGATGTTTCATGGAAAAAGTGTGCTAGCCCAAGTAGTAGACACCAAGCAATCTGAGAAAATAACAATAACAATGTTGTGTTTATTTTTACAATTCTCACACAAAGCTGGCACAACTGGTTAGATAAACTAAACTTTGATTTGGATCAACACTGGACCCTCCTACTTCCAAAAATTCAGGGGCAACTCATTAAATTCTCCAGACCTGTATAAGTTTTAAAAACAGACATTATTTAAAGAAATAAAATAAATAATGGTATTCAACAGAGGATGACCAAAAAGAGCACAACTTAGGCGAACAAGGTGAAGTAAAATATAGGAGATTCAAATAAGGCCAAATAATAGGTATATTAAGGCATGGTCCAGGCTGAACCCCAAAATATATTCAGAGAGGCTAAAGACAAGGAAAGTTTGACACTTAGCCAAATTCAAGGACACATTTCTTATCTAAAGACTTACTTTCTACATGTAGCACCAAGCATGTTGTTGTTAATAATGAGGTGGGAAAATGCTGGAAATGGTAAACTAAATCACTCTAGAACAAAACAATTCACTGAAGTTTCAAAGACAAACACCCATCAAAATCTCTCATTCTCAGATGCTCCGTTTTTCCCCAGCAGACAGACTTGTATTATGATCTATTCAAGATGCTGATAATGGAACAATCAGATCTAAAAGATTCTTAGTGGTCCCATCAGAGACCTTTACTTTGTGAAAATGATTTATATTTAATTGATTTATATTTTATAATTTAATATCTTTATTTATCTCAATGACTGTCAACAATAACCCATTTGCCATGCAGTACCCTTTGGTTTCATTTTCAAAAGGAGATAAAAAAGAATAGGAGGCACACCCACCAAATATTGCCCAGAACCCTGGCAACATGGCAGGCAACACCAACTTTGAGTGGACTACCTTGCAGGGGAAAGAGTTTAAAATGTGAACTGCAATAAGATGCCACTTGTAGTTGAGGTTGGCAGTCCGTCCCCAGGCTGGATATTCAACCCAAACCACATCTCAAGGCTAAAAACCAACAACCCACAAGCTAACCTCCTACAACCATTCAGAGAGAGAGAGAGAGAGAGAGAGAGAGAGAGAGAGAGAGAGAGAGAGAGAGAGATATCCAAGCTCATGCTTGGCAAAGGACAACAAACTAGTTGAGACATTATTATCATTACTAATAACCACCTAAAGCCAAGTTCTTTTTATTCATGAATCTGAATTTTACTAGTTTGTGCTAGAAACTCTCTAGTAATTGCTAAAGGAGCAATTCCTATTAAAGCTAATCTCACCAAGCCAGGCATAGTGGTACACACCTATAATCCTAGTTACTAGGGAGACTGAGGCAGGACAGTCACCAAATTTGAGCACAGCCTGGGCAATTTAAATAACCTTGCCTCAAAACAAACTTTTTTTTTTTTTTAGAGAATTTTAATATTTATTTTTTAATTTTCGGCAGACACAACATCTTTGTTTGTATGTGGTGCTGAGGAGCGAACCCGGGCCTCACGCATGCCAGGCAAGCGCGCTACCGCTTGAGCCACATCCCCAGCCCTCAAAACAAACTTTAAAAAGGTTTATGGGTATAGCTCATTGATAGAGCACTTGCCTAGCTTGTGCAAAAGCCCTGGGTTTAATCCCCCAAATGGCAAAAAACAAAAAAACTAAGCACCTAAAAAAAGGTCAGTTAATAAAAACAAGCAATACACAAAAATATTTAAATTACCTAGATAAGTAAATAAGTGATATACATCTTTGTAAAAAAAATATACAGTCATGCTGAGAACATACTAAAAACATTCTTAGATAAATGAAATACAGTCAGTTCTGCTATAAAGCTCATTTTGAAAATGTGAATTGATTCAATTGTGATCAATATATTAAGGAACATTTTGAGCATAACACAAATTTTGTGTTTGCTTATGCATAAATGTGTTCAAAAGAAACAGGTGAACAAAGGAAAAAGTTCCCATCTGAATTAACATGAACAAAAATAAATAAAACACATGAACAAACCCTAAATATCTACCAGCTAACTCAGTTCAACACATGAAGATGTGATGTTCACATCTTATGTGTGTCCTGCCCATTCAATTTCACGTATCTACCGTGTCACAGTGACTCATAAGCTGCAACTCTTCCAAATTCCACTTCTACAAAAAAACTTCATGTCTTTTTCAAGGTAAATTAGTTAATGTAGTATTTACATCCTTCTTTTCTTTTTTCCCCCTTTTTCTGAGAGCAGTTTTTTTTTTTTTTCCTTTTTTTTCCCCTTGTGTCCTGGGAACTGAACAGTGGGGCACTCTACCACTTATTACATTTGATTACTTTTGCAATTTAAAAAATTCCCTTTAAAGACAAACATATTTGTCCTGGGATTTTCATGGAGTGAGGCAGGAAGATCACAAATTCAAAGTCAACTTTAGCAACTTAGTGAAACACTTAGCTACTAAGCAGACCTTATTTCAAAATAAAAAGGGCTGGAGATGTCATCAGTGGTAAATCATCCCTGGAGTTCAATCCCTGGTACCAAAAGCATAAGTAAATATAAATACTGGGAATAAAAATGGTATTGGTCATTATACAAATCCAATTATACTATCACCCAGCTTAAAATGCTCAATATTTGAAATCCAAATGTCTCACTATTTCTGAAAGAATCTAACCCTTATGACCTTCTCTTCATTGTCTTCCTCTCATTTGTATACTCAAGATTTATTTAGAATCTCCTGTATGCACACACTGGGGATAAAGAAAAGAACAAAGTACTTTCAAAGTACTCTCATAAAGCCTTCAATCTAGCAAGAGAAAGATCTTAAGTAACAGCAGCAACAAAATGACACCTAAAATTACTTAAGTAGAAATGGGAATCATAAAGGAGAATTTAGCCAGTCTTGGGGCTCAGGAAAATCTTCTCTGAAAAAGAAGATTTTCAGACCTGAAAGATAAATGAGAATAGGACTGAGAAAGGCAGAAGAAATAGTAAGAAGAAATGGACTGTTTGGGAAGACAGAATATATAATAGGCAGGGGTTAGAGAAGAGCTTGGACCTTTCAAGGAAGAGGTCAGAGGAGAACTGGAACAAAGGAAAGAAGAAAGGTATAAGAAGTAGTATGAGCCAGCTAAGCAACCTAGTGAGACTCTGTCTCAAAATAAAAAATAAAAAGAGGGGCTGGGGTTGTGGCTCAGCAGTAGAGCACTTGTCTCACACATGCGAGACCCTGGGTTCGATCCTCAGCACCACACAAAAATAAATAAGTGAAATAAACATACTGTGTCCAATTACAACGAAAAATTTTTAAAAATAAAGTAAAAAAATAGGGGCTGGGGTTGTGGCTCAGTGGTAGAGTGCTCGCCTAGCATGTATGGGGCACCAGGTTCAATCCTCAGCACCACAATAAAAATAAATAAATAAAGGCACCATGTCCATCTAAAACTAAAAAAAAAAATAAAATAACAATAATTTTTTTAAAAAATGGCTGGGGATGTGATACAGTGGTAAAGCACCCCTGGGTTAAATTCCCAGTACCAAAAAAACCTAGTAGTAGTAGTGGTAGTAGTAGTAGTATGGGCCAGATCATGTGGGGTCCAATAGACTATCAAGGATTTTTGAACCTAATTCTAAAAACAAATAGAAAGAACTAAAGACTTTAAGTAGGAAGGTAACATGATCAGAATTATGCATCTGGAAGCTCATTTGGATTACTTCTAAAAAGAAAGACCTGAGAAGAACTAGGAACAAATGGGGAAAGACCATGAGGAACTCCTTTTAATAGTATGTAGATTACTGAAATGATAACTTGGAGGACTAGGTGATGGCAATGAGAATGGAGAGAAATGGATGGCTTAAAGTTTAGGTTTAAGAGTAGATTCAGAGCCAGGTGCAGTGGCGCACACCAGTAATCCCAGTGGCTCGGGAGGCGGAGGCAGGAGGATCGGGAGTTCAAAGCCAGCCTCAGAAATTTAGTGAGGTGCTAGGCAACTTAGTGAGACCCTGTCTTTCATAATACAAAATAGGGCTGGGGATGTGGCTCAGTGGCTGAGTGCTCCTCAGTTCAATCCCTGGTACCCCCCCACCCAAAAAAAAAAAGAGTGGATTCAGGGCTGGGGAAATAGCTCAGTTGGTAGAGTACTTCCCTTGAATGCACAGGCCCTGGGTTCAATCCTCAGCACCACCATCAAAAAAAAAAAAAAAAAAAAAAAAAAAAAAAGTAGATTCAATAGCACTTGGTATTGACTCAATGTGGGAATGCAGGGGAAAAAAAAAGGTAAAGGATGACTCAAGTATCTAGCAAGAGCACACATCACATCTTACTCTCCAGCTGTACTGAATTACTTGCAGTTCCCTAAGCCTTTATGCTTCTCTCATAAGTACAGAAGCACCCTTACATCACCTTTTAGCTGCAAAATGCTGCCTCATCCTAGCCTTCACCAAGCATGCCCAGACCAGATGCTCCAGCTGTATGCTCCCATAGTCTTCCCTCACCCCATGCTTGCCTTCATTACAGCACTTAACACACTATGCTGTGATCACATACAGTCATGTATCACTTAACTACAGGCCTACATTCACTTTCAGAAATGTACCATTAGGTAATCTCATCACTGTGTGAGCATCACAGAGTATACTTAAAAAACTAAGACAAATACAATATAATTTTATGGGACCACTATCATATATGTGGTTTGTCACTGACGAAAATGTTGTTATATAGCACATGACTGTATTTATCATTTTATCTTCCCTATGGGACCAAATGCTCCTGAGTTAAAAGATCATTTCTGGTTGTTTTAATCTCTATAATGCCAATGTCTACTTCTCATCAATCTGTAATTCACAGGGACAGAAAAAGCAAACTGAGTTCTTGGGATCTACTACAAGAAAGAAAGAAAGCTGGAACCTGACCAGGGCTTTAAAAAAAAACAGATAAAAACAGCACTGTGGTTATCTTAATGGATAAAAGAAGAGCTAAAACTACAGGTTTTTTTCTTCTCAATGCTGGGGATCAAACCCAGGTGTCACACATGCTAGGCAACCACTCTTACCGCTGAGCTATAACTCCAGCCCCAAAACTACAGAATTCTTCCTCAAGTGCTAGTAGCTTAGAAATAAAAACACAAACTCACAGATGTAAATTTTAAAAAATTAAGGAAAATGGTTCTCCTAGGGTAAAAAAAACATATATAAATAGTGTCAGGTGGTGTTATATACACCTGGAAAATTAGCAACTCAGGAGGCTAAGGGAGGAAGATCACAAGTTTGAGGCTAGCCTCAGCAATTTACAAGGTCCTGTCTCAAAATAGAAAGGGTCAGGAATGTACAGTGCCCCTGGGTTTAATCCCTCATAAGGTTTGGATGTGAGGTGTCCCCCCCAAAAGCTCATGTGTGAAACAATACAAGAAGGTTTAGAGGAGAAACGATTGGGTTATGAGCCTTAACCCAATCAGTGAATTAATCCCTGATGGGATTAATTGAGTGGTGACTGAAGGTGATTAGGGTGTAGGTGAAGGAGGTGCGTCAATGGGGGTGTGTGCCTTTGGGTATATATTTTTATCAGGTGAGTAGAGTCTCTGCTTTCTGATCATCATGTGAATTGCTTCCTTCCACCACACTAATCCACCATGAAGTTCTGCCTCACCTCCAGCCCTAAAAAATGAACCCAGCTGTGTATGGACTGAGGCCTCTGAAACTGTGAGCTGCCATATAAAATCTTCCTCCTCTAAAATTGCTCGTTGAGTCTAAAACAATCCCTAATTTCTGTCTCTTTCTCGCATTAACAATGTTTTTACTATAAAAAAGTAAAATGATTAATAAAATCTATGGGTCTAATGAAAGTTCACATGCTGAAAATGCCTTCTGAGATCAACATAATAAAAATAAACTCACATAAACTTTTTTTTTTTAATAGTACTAGGGATCAAACCCAGGGTCTTGAGTATGCTAGACATGTGCTCTACCAATGAGCTACAGCCCCAGCCTTTATGACATTACTTAAAAGTAAATAAATATCTTATGAAAAAGAGAATGCTAGAAAAGATTAGTTATAGGCTGTGGTTGTAGCTCAATGGTAGAACGCTTCCCTGGCATGTATGAGGCACTGGGTTTGATCCTCAGCACCACATAAAAATAAATAAAATAAAGGTATTGTGTCCATTTACAACTGAAAAAAAAATGTAATAAAAAAAAGAAAATTAAAAGATTAGTTACATACTTTTAAGAAGGATTCCCAACCTAAGGGCCAACATCAAAGACAGACACAATAGGCTTTCTCAAATTGTCCTTTGGTACTTTCATTTTTTAAAAAGTTGGATAGCGTAGCTAATCCAACAGAACAAGTTATCTCTTACCCAAAAGGCTGCCAGTTTGAGGCAGTACTATCTAAACTAGGAGAGGGAAGCAGTAAGAGATTCTACCACAGCAGCAACTCCAACATGCTTCTATAACACATGAATACGGGGCTCCAAGCATACTGTAGTACACAGGAAGTGGTAGTTTAATTTATAAGTAATGACTGCTTTCCAAGTCATTCACAAAACAGCTAAAAACTAAGAAGGATAAAGGAAGACAAACAGGGATTTTAAATTAAACTCCAAAGGGGGCTGAGGATAAAGCTCAGTTGGTAGAGTGCTTGCCTTGCATGCACAAGGCCCTGGGTTCAATCCCCAGCACCAAACAAACAAAAAAACATACAAACAAATAAACCCCAAAGGAGTTAGGCACAGTGGTACACATCTGTAATCCTGGCATCTTGGGCGGCTAAGGCCAGAGTATCGAAAGTTTGAGGTAGGCCTCAGCAATTTAGCAAGACCCTCTCTCCAAATAAAAAAGAAAAAAAGGGTTGGAAATATAGCTCAGTGGTAGAGAACCCCTAGGCTTGATCTCCAGTACTCTCAACACAAACACCCAAAAAATATCCAAAGGAAAAAACCCTCCTATCTCACCACTTTTGACTCATTCTTAGAAAAACATGCCTCCAACTTCAAAGAGAAAATAAAAAACAAAAGGCGCTTTCTCCCACAATGCCCACAAATTTACCTGCATCCCTAGATTAATCCCAAATTCATCCTTTCCTTCAAGCATAAGAAAGGATCTCTTGCCCTCTGTCAAGCCAATCTCTTCACCTGTACTCTAGATCTTATTCCCTTCCAATCCTATGCAAGGTCTTCTTTCTCATATCTTCAACTTATTTTTCATTCTATGTTCTTTAATTCTAATAACAAGTCAACTCTCATGGTTTCATTATCATCTACAAAAAGAAACGTTCAAAAATCTTCATCTCTGGCTTAATCAGCTCTCAATTTCAGATACCTATTAGCTTCTGAATATCTCTACTGCAGTGTCCACAGGAATGATAAAAAACAGGTCTAAAATTAAACTCATAATCTTTCTACTAAGACCAGCTCCACCTTTATTCCCTATCTCAGGGAATGGACCATCATCTATCTAGTTTCCAAACTACAAACCTAGTGTTATTATTATTATTTTTTTTTTTTAGGGAGGGTGGTTACTAGGGATTGAATTCAGGGGCACTTGATCACTGAGCCATATCCTCAGCCCTATTTTGTATTTTATTTAGATACACGTTCTCACTGATTGCTTAGTGCCTTGCCATTGATGAGGCTGGCTTTGAATTCATAGTCCTTCTGTCTCAGCCTCCCAAGCCATGAGAATTACAGGAATGTGCCACAGCGCATGGCTAGTGCTATTCTTAACTCTTCTCTCCCTGATCTCTCCAAGTCCAATCAGGTTCTTTAGATTCTACCTTATTAATATATCTGTTCAATTCTTATATCTGTTCACTTTTCTCCATCTCCAAAGCCATTTCTTGCTTCAAGTCCTTTTCACATCTCCCTTGGATTAATCTCAAGGCACAATGAACCAGGTTACACTTTTCCAAATCCAGTGCTCTCTCTTCCTAACTTCAGATCTTTGCAAATGCTATTTCCTTTGCTCTGCCTGTTCACTCTTCTGTGTTCTTCACTAGAATGCTCACCTTGAGAGCAAGGGGAGAACTTATTCACTGCATCTTTAATGCCTGGCACACTGCAAATATTTAATAATTATTTATTGAAAAAAAGAAACCTTCTATACAAGGTTGTGATTTCCTACTGTAATTTCTCCTGGCTTTGAGAAAACCAAAACCCAGCCCAAGAGTTATAAGAATAGGATAGATCAGCCTAAAAGGCTGATGACAAACTAGACTAACCAAAATACCCATGCTGCTTCAGTTAATTTTCTAAATGTAAAGTCAAGCAAGAGAGAAAAAAATTAAATACAAAATCAGCTCAGTACAATGGCACATGCCTATAATTCCATGTACTTGGGAGGCTGAGAAAGGAGGAGTGGAAGTTCAAGGCCAATTTGGGCAACTTACCAACCTGTTCTAAAAATAAAAAATAAAAAGTGCTGAGGGAATAGCTCCATAGCAGAATTCCCCTGGGTTCAAACCCCATTACCAAAAGAAAAGGTACAAACTCCCAAAGAATCTTAACATGACATCAGTGATGCACAACTGAAAGCAACGAAGTTCTAATCCTACGTTTACTAAATTCTACAGTGCCACATAGTGGTAAGAGAAGAAAGCAGTAAAGATAAAAGACCTGTAAATGGGAAGGAAGTAGACATAAGGGAGCCTCAAGTGATTGGTGTACCCCGCAAAGAGTGGGAATCATCTATAGAATGCTTCATAGTTATATGAGCTGCCTGTCTTGGCCCCACCCCAGTGCACCCCACTCCATGCTGTGCTGCCCCACCCAGGACTGCCCTGGGGTTTAACAGAGCTAGTTTTGCTTACTGCATCACTCTTACTTACATCACTGGGACTCAGGCTGCCCAGCCCATTCTCTTGCTCAGAATCCTTCCCAGACTCAGTGCCCTGAGAGGACCTGGGATGGGATGGATGAATCCAGATCTCCAGGCGAGTGGTGTCATCTCCAACATGCCGGAAAGTAGATTTCTTTCCTTTTCGCCATTGATCAGGGCTCAGTTCAAATTCTTCGTGTTGCTTCTTTTCCATCTGTTCTGCCTATAGGGCAGACAGACACACCAAGCTCAGACTCTTCTGGAACTCATCTACTAAGAGCAGAGCCCTCACCTATATTTGTTGCCTAAAAACTATAAAAAAGTAAAGAGTATAATACAATATCAAAGTAGCAGAGTATTATCTGCTTTGTCGCAGAAGTTTAAATTCTATGAACTCAATGCTTTGGAACATGTACACCATCCAAGGGCCCCTGATAGCTTTCACTCTGTGCAGCGGCTGACTGATTACCACCAGCACAGCCTGATGCAACCACTTGAGGACATTACTAGTCATTCCCCTGAGAATGAAGAGACACAAAGGGAAATGCATTTTCCTAGGAACGAATGATTCTCTACATCTCCACTTACCTTTCGTTTGGTCTCTTCAAACAAGCTCATAAGACTCTCCTTGGCAGTCAGGATAGGGTTGCTGGCAGCTAAACTGCGCATGTAGTAATACACAGCATCAAGCTTCCTCCTCTGCACAAAGAGGCCAGAGACACTCAGTCACCCAATATTCTTCCCAATGCCAACACAAAACACCAACCTAGGAAACTTTACAATCTCTCTCAGCCTGTCCCCCAAGCTATCAGGAATTCTAGTAAGAAAATCAGAATGCTATCCATGGGAGATACATAATGCTATCCACGGGAATTACACAGGGGTCTCTTCTTGCACAACACAGAACAATATCTTACAGGCAGAGGACCTCCAAGAACCAAGTACTCATATGAGGGAGAAAAGAACAAAAAAAAAAGTTGGGCACAGTGACACACACCTATAATCATAGCCACTTGATCAGCTGAGGTCCTCAGCAACTTACCAACATCATATCTCAAAGTGAATATTAAAAAAAGAATGCTCGCTTAGCATGCATGAGTCACTAGGTTCGATACTCAGCATAAAATAAAGATATTGTGTCCACGTATAACTAAAAAATAAATACTTAAAAAAAAAGACTGGAGATATAGCTCAGTGGTAAAATATACCTGGGTTCAGTCCCCACTCAGACAGAAAGAAAGATAGAATGTCTGTCTTAAAATATGAACATCAATTTTATTTTGTTCTTAGAGAAAAAATGTTCAGGTCTGGGGTTGTGGTTCAGCGGAAGAGTGCTCACCTAGCACGTGTGAGGCCCTGGGTTCGATCCTCAGCACCACATAAAAATAAAATATAGGTATTGTGTCCAACTACAACTAAAAAATATTAAAAAAAAAAAAGAATGTTCAATTCACTTTAAATTTCCTACTGTTACCAGAGTTAAGTATGGTCTAATGAAATTAGGGGCCAGACAAACCTGAGTTCAACTGACTCATCAGGAGTTGATTTAGAGATTTTGGAAAAGTTACATAATAATCTTCCTGAACTCCCATATCCCCACCTTTAAAATGGGAATAATACCACCCACAGAGCAGTATCCTCAGGTTTAGACAGTATCTGTGATGTGCTGACCACGTGACTTACATTTAGCTGTAATTAATGATGCTGTCATTGTTATAATTTTTTAAATAAACAATTGGGTAAATATCTTATGAATATTATTCAAAGAATTCAGCAAATAAACACTCCAAGACCCCTTTAAAAGCAATTAATATGGAAAAGTAAAGGAAGCTGGGCATGGTGGCACACACACAGTCTAAAGGAAGAGAACTGCCTGAACAATATAGCAAGACCCCATCTTGAAAGGTCAGGGGGGCTGGAGATGTAGGCCAAGTGGTAGAATGCTTGCCTGGAAAGCACAAGGCCCTGGCTTCAATCCCTAGCACCTCAAATAAATAAATAAAATTTAAAAGGTGGAGGGGGCCAGTAGGTGCTGGAGAGCTAGGGGTATAGCTTGGTGGTAAAGAACTTCTCTAGCATGTACAAGGTACATGGCAACATGGAAGAAAGAGAGGAGGGGAGAGAAGGAAAAAGGATCATAAAGAAGGAAAAACACCGAAAATCACCGAAACAAAGGGGAAGGATATTCAAAAGGTTTTACTCTATTACTTCATATGTAGTTTCAATATTTTCTGTTGTCATTCTTTAAAACTCTCATCTGTATTCATCCAGCATGTTTAAAGGTGTACTTATTTCTAAGGTCAACCACCTGAGTCTGAATCTAGTCCTATCACTTATTAGGTATTTATTAATCAAGTTCCAGAGAGGTTTCCTTATTTGTAAACTGAAGATATTTACACAAATATGGCTTCTAGAAAGATTACCTTTTCATAATGTATAGAGTTTAACAGACTGGCCCACCATTGTAGCCAATTAAGCAGTAGCTATTTTTAATATTATTCCAATTCATACTAATCTCTACTTATACCACTCACTTGATTTCAAACTGTATTTTATCTATTATGTTTTTTCATATTCAAATGTTTCTGAAATTGTGATATAACTTACAATCAATATCTACCATTATGTGTTATTTTAATTTGCAACATTTTTCTTAGTGGAACACCAAATAATGGAACATCTAACAATCAATTACATATTTTACCAAGTCTAATTTGTATTACTGTCTATACACCTCAACTGTCTTCTCAACAAAGCTTTTTTCAGAACAAAACCCAAATCATATATTTTACCACTCACATCATTTCACAAAATTCTGTACATAGCATATTCTCAATATATACCCAATTCACTAAATGACCGACAGGAGGATACAGAAAAGTTGGGGAAATGTTAATAGACAACTAGGATGAGAGGAGACAAAAGAGAAACAGAAAAAGAACCTTTAAAGGCAAGCTAATCTAGAACAGAGGGCTATCAAAGAAAAAAATATCAATTTAATTAGAATGTCAAAAAGCCATTGAGGGAATTCAGCAAAGTTGTTGTAAGATCACACAAAAAAATATAATATGCTATCACAATGAATAATCTGAAAAGGAAATTAAGAAAATAATTCCTTTTGCAATAGCATAAGGAAAAAATAACATAATTAGGGTTTGGGGACATTGCTCAAGGATAGGGCATTTGCCTCCCATGTTAGAAGCCCTGGGTTTGATTCGAAGTCCCAGCTACTTGGGAGGATTGAGGAGAGAGAAATACTTGAATCCAGGAGTTTCAGGTCAGCCTGAGCAACATACTGAGACCCTGTCTCAACAACAAAATTCAACATTATGAAAATGCAAATCAAAACCACAACTCAATATCACTTCACACCTATTTGAACAACTACTATCAGAAAATAAGCCAGGTGCAGTGGCAAACACCTGTAATCCCAGCAGCTGGGGAGGCTGAGACAGGAAGATTGCAAGTTCAAAGCCAGCCTCAGCAAAAGCAAGGCACTAAGCAACTCAGTGAAAACCTGTCTCTAAATAAAATACAAAACAGGGCTGAGGATGTGGCTCAGTAGTCAAGTGCCCCTGAGTTCAATCCCCAATACTCCCCCCACCAAAAAAAAGAAAATAGGGCTAGAGTTGTGGCTCAGAAGTACAGTACTTGCCTAGCATGTGTGAGGCAGTGGGTTTGATTCCAGCACCACATACATAAATAAATTAAATAAAAAAATAGAAAATAATTAAGTGTTGGAAAAGCAGAGAAACTGGAACTCTTGTGCACTGTTGGTAGGAATTTCAAATGGTGCCACTGTTTTAAGAAACCACATAATTATTTCTTTAAAAATTGAAAATAGCGGGGCTGGAGTTATGGCTCACTGGTAAGAGCACTTGCCTAACATGTGTGAGGCCTTGGGTTTGATTCTCAGCACTGCATATAAACAAATGAATAAAATAAAGGTCCATAACATCTAAAAAAATTTTTTTAAATTGAGCTAGGCACAGTGGCACATTGCCTATAATCCAAATGGCTTAGGAGGCTAAGGCAGGAGAATGTAAAATTCAAAGCCAGCCTCAGCAACTTAGCAAGGGTCTAAGCAACTTAGTGAGACCCTGTCTCAAAAATAAATCTTAAAAATGGGCTGGAGATGTGGCCCAGTGGTTAAGCAACCCCAGTACCAAAAAAAAAAAAAAAAGAAAAAAAGAAAGACCTGGACATGGTGGCACATGCCTGTAATCCCAGAGACCCAGGAGGCTAAGGCAAGAGGCTCACAAGTTCAAGGCCAACCTGGGCAACAGAGCTAGATACTGTTTCAAAATAAAAATACATAGGAGTAGTAATGTAGCTCAGTAATAAAACACCCCTGGGTTCAATCCTCAGTAACCCCCCCCCAAAATTAAATATGACCATATAATCTAGTAATTCTAATCCTGGAACCATACCCAAAATAACTGAAAGCAGGGTCTCAAAGAGAAATTTGTACACCCATGTTAATCAGAGCATTATTCACCGTAGCCAAAATGTAGAGACGCAACCCAAATGTTCAATGACAGAGAATGAATATAGAGTAATCCATTCCAGAAATAACTAACTCATAAATTTTAAATTACATGTCATGTAAATAGCAAGGTAAAATCTCTTTTTAGTATACATGTTGTTGCAATTATTCTGCTTTATCATTTGTTAAAGCTGTTAATTTCTTAGTGTGAGTTACAATTAAACTTTTAATATAGGTATCTATGTGTAGGGGAAAAAAAACATGGTACATACATCTAAGGGTTCAATACAGTCTGCAGTTTCAGCATCCACTGAAGATCTAGGAACATATCCCTCAAGGATAACAGAGGGTACTACTGTACAAAATGTGGTATTTACATACAAAGGAATACTCCTCAGTTTAAAAAGGAGGAAATTCTGACATGTTACAACATGGATGAACCTTGAGAACTTTTGCTAAGTTCAGTAAGTTAATTATAAGAAGACATATACTGTTTGAGTCCACTTATACAAGGTATCTACAATAGAAAAACTCAGAAAATAGGAAGCTGGTTGCTAGGGGAAGGGATGTGGGAGGATGAGGAGATGTGGTTTAACAGATGTATACAGCTGTGATTTTGCAAGATGAAGAGAGTTCTAGAGACTGGTGGCACAAAAATATGAATGTACTTGACACTACTGAAGTACTGCATTTCAAAAGGGGATACAGCTCAGTGGTACAATGCTTGCTAGTATGTGTGAGATCCTGGGTTGACCCCAAGCACCATAAAAATAAATAGATAGATAGATAGATAGATAGATAGATAGAGGTAAGAGCCAGGATACAGCTCAGAGGTTGAGTGTTTGCCTCATAAATGGGAGGCCTTGAGTTCAATTCCTAGCACCTGATACAAATAAACAACAAAAACAAAAAGGATAGAAAAGGGCAAGACAAATAATTTTTTTGTTATGTGTATTTTACCACTACTAAAAAAATTTTTCTTAAATTATTTCCAATGAGCTTGAACAGACACTCTCCAAGCGATAAACATGAAAAGATGCACGTCATTAGTCACTAGGGAAATGCAAATTAAAACCACAATGCAACAATACTTTGTACTCACTAGATTTGGGGATATCAACAAATTTATTCTAAAGTTTACAGGGGAAACTGGGTGTGGTGACACATGCCTATAATCACAGTATCTAGGGAAGCTAAGGAAGGAGAATCACAAGTTCAAGGCCAGCCTCAACAATTTAGCAAGACCCTGTCTCAAAATTTTAAAAATAAGGGTACGGATATAGCTCAGGGATAAAGCATCTCTGAGTTCTACCACAAAATAAATAAATAAAGTTCATATGAAAAGGCAAAAGAATACCCAATATAACACTGAAGAAGAACAAAGTTGAAGACTGATTCTACCTGACTTCAAGGTAAACTGAAGAGGGGTGTGGTGGCATATGCCTATATAATCCCAGTGACTTGGGAGGCTGAGGCAGATGGATGTTAAATTCAAGGATAGTCTTAGCAAGTTAGCAAGGTCTTAAGCAACTCAATGAAACCCAAAATCATACTGAAAAATAAAATGGGCTGGGGATGTGTCTCAGTGGTAAAACACCCCTGCATTCAATCCCCAGGACCCCTCCCTTAAAAAAAAAAAAAGATATACTCTAAAGCTACAATAATCAAAGACAGTGTGGTGTTGACCCAAGAACAGATTATTTGGATCAAAAGAACAGAATAGACAGCTCAGAAATAATCCCTTAAGAATAAAGTCAAATGACAAAGGAGCAAAAGCATTCAATGGAGATTGGCCTTTTTGAGAAATGGTTCTGTAACAACTCAATCTCCACATGCAAAACAAATCTATACTCAGACCTTATACTTATCCCAAAAATCAACTCAAAACAGTTTGTAGACCTAAACTAAAAGTAAAATTATATTATACAATTCCTAGAATATGGGTTTGGTGATGACTTCTAGATACCCACCGAAAGCACAATCCATATAAAGAAAAAACTTGCAAGTTGTATTTCATTAAAATTTAAAACTTGGACTGAGGTTGTAGCTCAGTGGTACAGTGCTTGCCTAGCATGTGTGAAGCACTGGGTTCAATTCTCAGAACCATATATAAATAAGTAAAATAAATGTCCATTGACAACTAAAAAAATATTTTAAAAAATTTAAAACTGCTCTGCCAATCACTGGGAGAAAATACTGTAAAACACATATCAGATAACAGACTAGTATCCAAAAAACTACTAAAATTGAATAATAGGGAAAAAAAAAACTTTAAAAATGGGCAAAAGATCTGAACGGCTTACCAAAGAAGATATGCACATAGCAAATAAGCTTATGAAAAGATGTTCAACTTCTAATTCATTAGGGAACTGCAGTAGCAGAGGACTGTAATCCCAGTTACTTGGGAGGCTGAGGAAGGAGAATCACAAATTCAAAGCCAGTCTGGGTAACTTACAGAGATCCTGTCTTTTAAAGGGCTAGGGATGTAGTTCAGTGTTAGAGTACTTGCCTAGTATATACCAGACCTTGGGTTCAATCCCTAGCACTGCCAAAATGATGAATGAATAAATAAAATTTTTAAAAAATTTAAAGGGCTAGGGATTTAGTTCAGTAGAAGAATGCTTGGCTAGAATGTATGAGGCCCTTAATTTGATCCCTGGTACCACCACCCCCCAAAGAGGGAAGGGGAGAGATATTCTACTGCACAATTATTAAAAGGGCAAAAGTTCAGGTTGGACACCATTTGGTCCAATTATCCCACTCCTCAAGCATATATCTAAAAGACTTAAAATCTGCATAGTATACTAACAGCCATATCAGTGTTTATAACAGCTCAATTCACAATAGCTAAGCTATGGAACCAACCTAAATGTCCTTCAACAGATGAATGGATAAAGAAAATGTGGTACATATATACAATGGAATTTTACTCAGCCATAAGAAGAATGAAATTATGGCATTTGCCAGTAAATGGATAGAACTGGAGACTATCATGCTAAGTGAAATAAACCAATCCCCAAAAAACCAAAGGCAGAATGTTTTCTCTGAGATGTGGATGGTGACTGATAACAGGTTGGGGGGGCGGGGGATGGGAAAGACAGTAGAATGAATCAGACATAACATTCCTATGTTCATATATGAATACTCAATCAGTAAACTCCATATCATGTACAACACAAAAATGGGAAGTTATAATCCATGTATGTATACTATGTCAAAATATATCCTACTGTCATGTCTAACTAAAAAGAATAAAAATTTTTTTAAAAAAATTCAGACTGGGTTTTAGCTCAGTAGTAGAGTACTTGTCTAGTATGGGCAAGACCCCTGAATTCAGTCCTGGTGGGGGCGAGATAGTAAAGATAAAACATAAAAAAACACTGCTTATTCCAAATGCTCACAATGATGTGGAACAACAGAACTCTCATGTGCTATTAACAGGAATGCAAAATGGTACAGCCTAACTTTGGAAGACAGTTTGGTGGTTTCTTACAAAGCTAAACATATGCTTACTCATATGATCTAGCAATTTTGTGTTCCTTCACATCTACCCACATGATGTGAAAACTTATATCTACACAAAAAAACTGAACACAAATGTATATGGCAGCTTTTGAACAACTGCTGAAACTTGGTGGTTTTGTTTTGTTTTGCAGTACTAGGGATTGAACCTAGGGGCACTCTATCACTCAGATACATCTCCAGTTTTTTTTATTTTATTTTGAGACAGAGTATAAGTTGCACAGGCTAGTTTCAAATTTGTGATCTTCCTGCCTCAATCTCCCAAGTCACTGGAACTACAGATGTGCAACATCCTGCCTGGCCAAAACTTGGAAGCAAGCTTGCCAAAACTTGGAAGCAACCAAATGTCTTTCAAAGAGGTGAATGGATAAACTGTGGCACATCCATACAATGGAATATTATTATTAGCAATAAAGAGAACTGAGCTATCAAACTACAAAAAAAAAACCTTAAGAAAAACAAAACAAGATCCAAAAAAAAAATTAAATGTATATTGCTAATTGGAAAAGGCCAGTTGAAAAGGGTACACATTGTTAAGATTCCAAATACATGAAATTATAGAAAAGGCAAAACTATAGACTAAAATAATGAGTGGTTCAAAAGAGGGATGAATAAGTGAAATACAGGTTATTTTTAGGGCAGCGAAATTATTCTTTTTTTTTTTTTTTTTTAAGAGAGAGTGAGAGAGGAGAGAGAGAATTTTAATATTTATTTTTTAGTTATCGGCGGATACAACATCTTTGTTTGTATGTGGTGCTGAGGATTGAACCCGGGCCGCACGCATGCCAGGCGAGCGCGCTACCGCTTGAGCCACATCCCCAGCCCTTATTCTTTTTTTTTAATTTATTTTTTTAGTTTTACGTGAACATAATATCTTTAACTTCATTTTTATGTGGTGCTGAGGATTGAACCCAGGGCTTCACATGTGCTAGGCAAGCACTCTACCACTGAGCCACAACCCCAGCCCGAAATTATTCTTTAGAATACTATAATGGTAGATATGTCATCATACACTTGTCGAAACCAAGTAGCAATATTGGCTCATTGATTTTAACAAATGTACCCCAATGCAAGATGTAGCAGAAACTGTGGGGAGAGGAAGGAGTTGAAGGTATATATGGAAAATATACTTTCTCTTCAATTAGCCTAAAAATTTAAAATCATCACTACAAATCAAGTCTATTAATAAAAAGAAAATTCTTCTAAAGTCCCTAATATTGAAAAAACCCAACCTATCAAATGAGATACCACTTCACACTCCATTATGTAAGTCATAATCCAAAAAATGGGGGTAGGGAGGGAACTATTGGTAAGAATGCAGAGAAATGGCACAGTTACAATTTAGCAGTTCCTCAAAAAGAAAAATTTATGCACAAAATTAGCATTTAATCTAGCAATACTAGTCCTAGGTAAACCTAAAAAAAATAAAAATACTCACTTAAAATACTTGTACATCACAGCAGCAATATTCACCTTAGCTAAAAGGTGAAAATAACACAAACATCCATCAATAATGAATTAATAAACATAAAGAACTAGGTATATCCACACAATGGAATACAACTCAGCCACAAAAATGAATAAAGTATTGCCAGGCACGATGGAACACACCTGTAATCTCAGTGATTAGGGAGGCTGAAGCAAGAGGATGGCAAGTTTGAGGATAGCCTCAACAAATCAGTGAGGCCCTAAAAACTTACTGAGACCCTCAAAATAAAAATAAGGGCTGGGGTTGTGGCGCAATGGTAGAGCATTTGCCTAGCATGCGTGAGGCACTGGGTTCGATCCCCAGAACCACATAAAAATTAAAAAAAAAAAAAAAAAAAAAAAAGGTATCGTGTCCATCCAAAACTGAAAAATAGTTTTTAAAATTTTTAAAAATTAGGGCTAGGGCGGTGGCTCAGGGGTGGAGCATTTGCCTAGAACATGTTAGGCACTGGGTTCAATCCTCAGCACCGCGTAAAAATAAATAAATAAAATAAAGGGATTCTGTCCATCTACAACTAAAAAGCATATTTATTTATTTATTTATTTTTAGTTGTAGGTGGACACAATCCCTTTATTTTTATGAGGTGCTGAGGATTGAACCCAGTGCCTCACATGTGCTAGGCGAGCACTCTACCACTGAGCCATAACCCCAGCCCCCTAAAAAGTATATTTAAAAAAATTTTTTTAATTAAAAATAAAGGGCCTGAGGTTGTGGCTCAGTGGTAGAGGACTTGCCTATCATGCGTGAGGCACTGGGTTCGATCCTCAGCACCATGTAAAGGTAAAAACAAAGATATTGTGTCCACCTAAAACTAAAAAATAAATATTTTTTTAACATAAAAATAAAAAATAAAAAAATTGGGCTGGGGATGTGGCTCAAGTGGTAGTGTGCTCGCCTGGCATGTGTGCTGCCCGGGTTCGATCCTCAGCACCACATACAAACAAAGATGTTGTGTCAGCCGAAAACTAAAAAATAAATATTAAAAATTCTCTCTCTCTCTCCCCCCCTCTCTCTCTTTAAATAAATAAATAAACAGTGCTAGGGATATGGCTCAGTGGTTAAATACCACTGATACCAAAATAAAGAAAAAAAGAAAGAAAGAATGATTAATATATGCTAGCTACAATTTAGATGAGCTTTGAAATATTTATACTAAATACAAAGACACGAAAGGTCACATGTTATATGATTACATTTTATGAAACATCCAGAATTGGTAAATCTATACAGACAAAACTCAACTAGTGGTTGCTAGGAGCTAAGATCAGGGAGGAATAAAAATATACAGATATCATTTAGGATGATGAAAATATCTAGGAACTAAATAGAGGGGATGGCTAATTATATTTTCTAGTTAACAAGAAACAGAAGATTTTAATTCAGTTATTACAAGGAAGAAAAGCTAGAAAAAGATATCAGAATTAAGAAAGAAGGAAAAATAAGAGAAGGTGGATAAGGAGAAAGGGAGAAAAAAACAATGTCATAAAGAATGGTAGAAAAAAATTTCAAACACCCATCACAAAGAGAATAGGATAAAAGTAGAAAGAGAGAGGGCAATTCAAGAGATTCTGAAGAAAGTGTTTTAGTAAACTACATTAATCAACTATTTCAAAACAGAATTAGGAATTTCTTTGAATCCGTGGAATAAAGGGGAACATAAATATGAAGTTTAAATACTACTTATTTGGGTATTAATAAACTTTTCTCCTTGCTAATGAGTATGAGAGTGCTTCTTATACATGAATCTCACAGTATCTACCACTGGCCCCCTATCCTCCCCCTTTCATGAAGTTTCCGGTCCAGAGCCCTCTCAGTTGCCAAAGCCAATTTCTCTCTGCTATAACCACATTTGGAGAAGGTCAGTAAGATCAAGAGGCATAATTGGGCACCAGGCGCAGTGGTGCACACCTATAATCCCAACAGTTCAGGAGGCTGAGGCAGTAGGATTGCGAGTTCAAAGTCAGCCTCAGCAATGGCAAGGCACTAAGCAACTCAGTAAGACCCTGTCTCTAAATAAAATACAAAATAGGGCCGGGGATGTGGCTCAGTGGTCGAGTGTCCCTGAGTTCAATCCCTGGTACCCCCACCCACCAAAAAAGAAAGGCATACTTGGGTATCTGGAATATATCTGCTAAGAAAGGACCTTAGGTGAAAAGTTAAAAGAATAAGATCATGTAGGATGGGGCAGATAAGGACTTTTTAGAGAAAAAGACAAAGGGAACCTTGTTTTCCCTTCTGCAATGAGCAGCCTGGATCAACAGTATAGGAAAGGAAACAAGATTTGGTCAGAAGCAGAGTGATGTTTGGAAGGAGCATGGGACTTACGAACTTAAGTACAGTGGTGGCAAATAGCTGAATGAAGTCACCTGAAGTGAGGATCCTTGACAACTTACTTCTTAAAGTAAAAGGAACAAAAAGAGTTTGAGGATGGGAGGTAGAAGGGGATATTCTTTGAGCTACAGTGAGCAGATGAACTGAAGTCTCAGGAGCTGAACCTATCAAAATTCATTTTAAGAAACTGCCTGCAAAACACTTCCCCTATCCACAATTTCTTACCGTATACACTGCCAGCAAAGCCAACTGGTTATAGGGGCGCCCATTCTTGGGAGCAATGTGCTGGGCCTTCAGGTACCAACTAGAATAGAAAAACAGTAAGACATACTAGCTCCATATCAACTCTTTACAAATTCACCTTGACAGTCCTACTATTTAAGGCATAAGCTGGTGAATTAACAAGATGTAGCCTGGAAAGGTAAAGCATGACTAAAGGAAACAAAAAGCACATCAATAGAATATCCAATATGGGAAGGTGCTCAAGTGGCCCACTGCTTAATACTGCTTAACTTAACGCCACACAGAAAAGAAAAAAAGAAACCAAGAGGTAAAAGTACCTGCGTGCTTTCCCGTAGTTTGCCGTATCATTGGCTTGCTCCCGATACCTAGCGATATCTCCTTGGCAAATCATACATCTCTGAGCACTGATTAAGGCATACTTTACCTTTAGAAGAAATAATCAGTTAGCAGAGTAATCAAGAAACACTAACTTTAACCCCAAAGGATAGGAATGAGTCAAAATGACAGCGAAGCATTGATAAGGCACAGTCCACCCGTAACAAAGTTTTCAATCCAACCTTGACTACTAAAAAGTAGCCAAAAATGTGATACAAAATTTACTGAGAAAACACAGTGGCAGAAGAGAGAGGTATGATTCTTATTTTAAGTCCCAGTCAGCTAGGCACAGTGGTGCATGCCTATAATCGCAACCACTTAGGGGACTGAGAATCACAAATGCAAGGCCAGTCTCAACAACTTAACAAGACCTTGTCTCAAAATACAAACAGGGGCTGGGGTTATAGCTTAGTAGTAGAGGACTTGCCTTGCACATGTGAGGCACCAAGTTTGATCCTCAGCATCACATAAAAATAAATAAATAAAATAAAGGTATTGTATCCACCTACAATTAAAATAAATAAATATATAAATACACACACACACACACACACACACACACACACACACACATTTTTTTTTTTCTCAAAATAAAATGGGCTGGAGATGTGGCTCAATGGTAGAGTGCCCCTGGATTCAATCCCAGTACTACAAAAATTAAACAAAATTTTAAAGTTCAAGGCTGGCCTGGACAACTTAGTGAGATCCTGTCTCAAAAATTAAAAATGAGCTGGGCAGTGTCACACACCTGTAATCCCAGCAGCCTGGGAGGTTGAGACAGGAGAATCACAAGTTCAAAGCCAACCTCAGCAAAAAGCAAGGCACTAAGCAACTCAGTGAGACCCTGTCTCTAAATAAAATACAAAACAGGGCTAGAGATATGGCTCAGTGGTCAAATGGTCCTGAGTTTAATCCCTGGTACCCAAAAATAAAAAGTGAAAAAAGAGATGGGCACATATAGCTCAGTGGTAGACTATTTATCCATCATGTGCAAGGCCCTGGGTTCAACCCCCAGTACCAAAAAGAATTTTTTTAAAAAGTCCCAAGCAAATGAAAGAACACACCCTGAAATGAGGGTCAGATGATGTGACTCTATGTAACAGTGTATTCTGTCAAGAAGTCTTTTTTGGGGAAATAAGAGGAAGGATACTAGGAATTGAAACAGGACTTCACTAAGTTGCTGAGGCTGACCTCAAACTTGTGATCCTTCTGCCTCAGCCTCCTTGAGTTGCTGGGATTACAGGCATACACCACCATGCCAAGCTCAAGGAGGTTTTTGAGACACCTGGGAGTTGATCTCTTCATCTCAGTAAAAATACATGTTCTATAGGGTAACTGAGGGAATAAATATAATATATAAAATGATAAACAAATATTAAAATAATTGTCTACTCTGTTTCTTTCCTGCCATCATTATATTCTTTCCTCAAACTGTTATGGATTAGGTTCCCTTTGTCTAAAAGCAATAAACTACACTTTACTAAACATGATAGGGTTTGTGGAGTACTATTAATATGTTTTATCACTGATAGGCTGGGCATCTATCATTCATTAAGAAAGCAACAAAACAGACTCTTTACTAATTCCAAGATATGTGCCCAACCAAAAATATCTCCCTAAAGGACACTACTTCACAGCATTTTATCCACTCCACACCACACACACAAAATTAACATATCATAAAATAAAGAATAAAGCTTCAATGAAGCTGAAAAGGAGATACTGACCCCCTCAGGAGGGTTCATTCAACCAGCTGAAAAAAGAACTACAACACATCAAATTTATGCCTCAGGAAAGTTATATGTCACATACCCTTAAAGTCCTGACTATTTCACACATTCTTTCTAGGAATGAACATCAAAGAATTCTGGGATTTAACTGATAAAACAAAACAAAAAACCAGTTATGCCACCATAGTACCGACACTTTGTGGTCTCAATGAGGGGCAAAGTACGAAACAATTCTTTCAAAGTCTCTCCATCATCCTCGGCATAGTGCTGGATGTCTGAGCCTCTGCTCACCTCTTTAGCATCACTATCCACTCACATTCTGTACCTCAGTCAAATAGGTTCCCATAACACACCACATCTTTCCCACTTTATGATATTCAGTTATATAGTTCCTTCCCCCTTGAATGTTCCTCTTCTCCTATACACCTTCACTTGCCTAAAGTCTCAGGTCTTCAGCCTTAACTGTTATTTCCTCTGTTCTCCATGATCCTCCAAACTAGCATACACCAACAACAACCTTTGCAAAACTAACCACATAAATAATTATTCACCTAACATCTACATTTAACTTCAAACTAAATTCCAAGAACTGGGAACATGGCTTTTTTGTTCTGCATTAAACTGCCTTTGCCTACAATGACAACTAGCATGGAGTATTTATTTAACTAATAAATACTTGTTGAATAGTAAAAGTGTGTGTGTGTGTGTGTGTGTGTATATGTGTGTACACACACCTATATATACATATATATATATTTCTAATACATATATATCACACACACACACACACACACACACACACACACACACAGAGAGAGAAGAGAGACAGCAAATCATCAAAAGGAGCAAACAGCTGGGCATGGTGGCATATACCATAATCCCAGGAACTTGGTGGCTCACATAGGAGGATCACAACTTGGAGGCCAGCCTCAGCAACTTAGCAAGACCATCAGCAATTTAGCGAGAACTGTCTCAAAAAATTAAAAGGGTTGGGGATATAACTTCATGGTAGAATATACATAGGGTTCAATCCCCTGTACCTTCCCCCAACCCAAAAAGAAGCAAGACAGAGGTGGAGATATATAGCTCAGTGGCAAAGGTAGCATGCTTGAGGCCCTGAGTCCCAACCCCATCACTGCAAAAAAAAGGCATAAGAGAAAGTCTCTATTCCATTAACCCTAGTCTTTTATCTAAGGAATCTCTCTCCATTAAATCTCTCTCATTTTAAAAACAAAAACAAAAGGTAACTCAGTAGCAGAGCATTTGCCTAGCATACAGAAGGAGCACATGCGCGCGCACGCGCGCACGCACACACACACACACACACACACACACACACTCCTAAACAAAAACTTCTCTTGACCTTATATTCTCTTTTAGCTATCTTCTTTCCTTACCTTCATAGCCAAGATTTCTTTCTTTCTTTTTTTTTTTTCCTGAGGATTGAACCCAGGGATGCTTAACCATTAAGCCACATCCCCAGCCCATTTTTTGTATTTTATTTAGAGACAAGGTCTCACCACGTTGATTAGTGCCTCACTAAGTTGCTGAGGCTGGCTCTGAACTTGCAGTCCTCCTGCCTCAGCCTCCTCAGCTATGGGAATTACAGGCATGTATGACCATGCCAGCTGCCAAGATTCTTAAAAGTATGGTCTATTGGGCTGGGGATGTGGCTCAAGCGGTAGCGCCCTCTCCTGGCATGCGTGCGGCCTGGGTTCGATCCTCAGCACCACATACAAACAAAGATGTTGTGTCTGCCAAAAATAAATAAATAAATAAATATTAAAAAAAATTAAAAAAAAAAAAAAGTATGGTCTATTTTCCACTCATTATCTCTACTGCCTCACTTCTCTTCATTATGGCCTGGATAGCCTGGATTCCACTATCTCCCACAAAAATAACTCTTGATAAAGTTATTTAATACAAAGGATGCTTTTTTATAAGCAATTAACACTTGAAAACTCTATAGCAATTGAAAATTTTACCCACCCCTACCCTGAAATTTGATCTCCCCTCTGGCCAGCCCTCCCAGTATCCCCATTTCTGCTCCAACTACCACCTACACATTAATGACCCTTGAATCATACATATGTGTATGTGTATATATATATATATATATATATATATATATTTTTTTTTTTTTAGTTGTAGGTGGACATAGAACCTTTATTTTATTTTTATGTGGTGCTAAGGATAGAACCCAGTGCCTCACGCATGCTCAGGTGAGCACTCTACCACTGAGCCACAACCCCAGCATCTAACCCCTGAATTTTTATTACCAGTCTAGCTCTCTCTCCTAAGTTCTAAGCAGACAAAATATTCATTTGCTCATTTTCAAGTTCCTGCTAGATGCCTCACCTAAGGATATCTTATCTAAACTGATATCTATATTCCTTTGTAGCCACAAACTGGAAAATAATCTAGATACCTCATACCTCTCTAATCTTAGCCCTAACACCAAATCACCAGCAATTCAATTTTCTTTTCCTATTTTACTAATGTGGCTTTACTTTTACACCTCCACTACTCCTGTCTACCTTAGTCCATGCCTACTGCCTGACTCCCCAACCTCTACTCTTACCCAACTTCTATTTAAACTCACCAATTTGCCAAAATGATTGGTTCTAAAATCTGAAAATCAATCAATGGTTCCCCAATGCTTTTAGAATGAAATCCAAACTCTTCAGCATGACATACAAGAGTTTGTGACCTAGTCACTTCCCACATTATTAGCTTTTCTTCCTACAATAGCCCCACTCCACATTACCAATACCAGCATGCTGCCTGGCATAGCAGCACACGCCTGTAATCCCAGTTACTTGGGAGGTTGAGGCAGAGGTATAGCAAGTACAAGGCTAGTCTGGGCAACTTAGAGTGACCCCATCTCTAAATAAAATAACAAGAAGGGCTGGGGAGGTAACTTGGTGGTAGAGTGATCCTGGACTCCATCTCCAGTACTGCAAAAAGAAAAAAGAACACCAGCATACTGAACTTTTTCTTTTTTTTTTTTTTTTTAAAAAAAAAAAAGAGGGAGAGAGGCAGAGAGAGGGAGAGAGGCAGAGAGAGGGAGAGAGAATTTTAATATTTATTTTTTAGTTTTTTTGGCGGACACAACATCTTTGTTTGTATGTGGTGCTGAGGATCAAACCCGGGCCGCATGCATGCCAGGCCAGCGCTCTACCGCTTGAGCCACATCCCCAGCCCATGAACTTTTTCTTTTTTAAAAAATATTACTAGGGATTGAACCCAGGGCTCGTGAATGCTAGTTGGCCTTGAACTAGCAACCTTCCTGCCTCAGTCTTCCAAGTAGCAGGAATTACACATGTAAACCACCATGGGCTCAGTTCATGCTGAACTTCTTAAACTTTTCCAACAATCCCTGGTTCTCTCTCATTGTGCCCTCTATCTAAACTTCCCCTCCTACCTTTCAAACTCCAGCTTGACAGTCCCTGAGAAGCTTTCCTTGATCCCAGCAGTCTAAGATCAATTTCCTTCTATGTCCATTCACTACTCTAAATATACCACTACCATAGGTTTTATAACACATTACAATTGTTGGTTTCGTCTGGCTGTTCCTCCACTGGACTATATCTTTCTTCTTGTATCCTCAACACTGAACATAGTCCCTAACACATCACTAGCTCTACATAAATGCTTCCTAAAATGAATGAATAATAAACAAGCTTGCTTACCATCTTGCGTAATGGCTTGCTGCGAATGGCAAGACCATCCATGTAGTCCTCCAGTTTGAACTTATAAGTAACCTGCAGCTTCTGAAGCAAACTATCAAAGAAGTCACTACCCTAAAAAAAGAAAAAAGCAAGAAATGGTTGAATTGATTTATTCTGATCCAATCTACCCACCAGAAATTGGAACAAATGACTTTTCACAGTTCTGTAAATGTTCAGACAGCCCATGTAAAGGGAGGTACATATGGTATTTAGTGGCCCCTAAATGAACACAAAACAAAATTCATAGTATAAACTTCTCCATGGTTTTGAAGATATGAACTAAATACCCCTTTCCCACCTCTTCTCTCTCTCTCCCTCTTTCTCTTTCTCCCCAACCTCTCTCTCTCTGTACACACACACACACACACACATGCGTGTGTGTGTGTGTGTGTGTGTGTATCTCCCCTCACCCCTGCCCCAGGTAAATGCATTCAGAAAGCTTTCAATCTCAAAACTAACTCCATTTGTCAGCAAATTAGAATCCTAAGGAAATAACAGGGGCAAGTTGGGAGTACACCCAAAATAAAAACATGAAGTTTTTTTGTCAATATTTTGCTCTAAAACATAGGTGGTAAAAATCCACCGCAAAAGGATGCTGAAGCTTTTACCCTAAAGACAAAAAGATAATGGTTACCTCATCCAAAAGCTCCAGGAGTCTATTCCGTATCTGTTCTGGGTTCTCAACATTAGGATCCTTGAGAAGCTGCCTGAACTTCTCAATCACCTGATAGAAAGCATTCTTCCACAAGATCTGATCCACATTCTGAGTATCAGAGAACTCAATATCTAACAGAATACAACGCTCATACAGCTGTAGTAGTTCAGCTCTGGAAGAAAAAACATACAACTTCTAACTCCAAATACAACGCAAAAAAGGCAAGATCCAAGATTCAAACTTCCTGCAAATTAACCACCTCCCTTGGCAAGAAATAAAAAATGTAACCAGGTATCCTACTCATGTTAGTTTCTGTGAGTAAAATGTCATTACAAAGGTGGTTTATGTCTGAAAAAATAGTGTTTCCCCATATGACCTCACCTAAATTTAACAATTGAGATATAACCTTCACTGCAAGTTGTATGTTGTTCATTTCTTAGCCTTCTTTACAGTCTTTCCAAGATTCCATGCTCCCTTAAAGATGTTTTTTCTTTTTCTTTGTTTTTGTTTTGGGGACTGGGATTGAATCCAGAGGCACATAACCACAGAGCCACATCCACAACCCTTTTTATTTTGAGCAGGGTCTCACTATGTTTTTTAGGGCCTACTTAAGTTGCTGAGGCTGGCCTTGAACTTGCAATCCTCCTACCTCACCCTCCCGAGTTGCTAGGATTAGGTGTATACCACCACTCCCAGCTAAGATTTATTTTATTTTAAATATTTTTAGTTGCAGAAGAACAACATAACTTTATTTTACTTATTTATATGCGGTGCCGAGAATTGAACATAGGGACTCACACGTGCTAGGCAAGTTCTATACCAGTGATCCACAACCTCAGCCCCTAAGATGTTTTTTCTTGAAGAAAAAGTAGGAAGCACAGTCATTTTGAAGATAAGAAACAAAACTTCCAGTTTTTTCCAATTGTCCCTCCATTACAAAATTCAACATGGGGAATTTTGTAATGGAGGGACAGTGAGGGAATTGGAGGCCTTGGTACTGTGCTTACCTAACATGTGTGAAATACTAGATTCAATCTCTAGCACCACAAAGGAGGGGGAAAAAAAAATGTGAAAGGGAGATAATCCTCCAGTGGTTCACCTAAAAACTTTCTACCTTCCTCAGCCATGAGAGCCTATATACCTCCAACTTACCCCCATTTCCCTTTAGCCAAGAATACACCATACCTGAGCTGAGCCATCTTCTCCATGCCCTCAGTACTGATGCGGTCCCTGGAAAGCAGGTTGCTGAGCTGTAGTTCCTGGTTGTCAGCCACCCGGAGAAGCCTATGTAGCTCCTGCTGCTGCATGTTCCTCACATGCTGCTCTATCTCCTCAGGACTCATGGTGCTGGCAGGGAGAGGACTACATACATATTGTCCTGAAGGAGTCGGGTAGCCTGGGTAGTAAGGCCCTGGGTACACACCATTTGTAGGGCCTACTGGGTACTGCAGAGGGCTATACCCTGTATAGGGATACTGAGAGGCAGGGCCTGGTGTCCGGGGGTAATAATAGGGATTGTCAGAGTTTTGAAACTTATAGTAAGATGCCTGGGCCTGGCGTGAGTCCCATGATGTAGGGCTGACTTCATCATCAGTGTCTAAGAAATGTAACTGGGGTGTCTGGTTCTTTAGAGCAGGTTTCTGATCAGGATTATTTGGGTCCCATAGTCGGCGGGTGGTGCCTCCACGGCCCCAACTCCGAGATCCTTTACTACCAGATCCAAATAAAAGTCGAGGTCCTAAAGGCGTGGACTCTGGAGAACCTGCTGAATTGACAGACAGGGCAGTATGGGCAGGCAGGATCAAAATGCCACGACCACGACCCCGAAGTTCTTGTTTCAGGTTTTTGGAATCCTGCTTCTCAGAGCCTTTGCCCCCACTGCTCAAACCTCTGTTAGATTTTATCTTATCCACCTCCTCCCTGGCTGATCTCATCATGGGGGAATCTTTGTTCATGGTTTCTGCATCAAAAGTTACACGAAGTGTGCCTCGATTTTCTTTACCATTGCTTTTCTGTTCACCCTCCCCACGTCCAGACCAGTTTCTTTCTAAGTGTGTCTTCTTTTCTGAGCTCCTCCTGGGCCCCAATCCTTCAGGCTCATCAATTCTATCCTCATCTAAAGAATCAGTTGAGGACATAGATACTTGTTTCTTCAGTCGTGGCCTTTCCTTGGTCCTATCCTGGCGGCGACGGCGACATCCATTATCAGTCAGGCCAACTCCCTCAGTACTATTGTTGCTACCAGCTGAGCTGGTACTGCAAGTGCGATAGCGGTTCCTCCGTTTGTCTGAGCGGGAATAGCGCTTTGCAGAACCAGGCTTCCCCTGGGATAGGTCATCATTCAGTTTCTTTGTCCCCTCCCCCTTTTCAATCCTTTTTCCTTTTTCTCCTTTTGCAGTCCTTATTCTGTCACTATTTTGGCTCTTTTCTGTCTCGGCTTTATCTGATTTATTCACAACTTCCTCTTTCACAACTTTTCCCCTACATTCATCTTCCTCTATTTTCAGCTGTTCTACCTGGTTGAGGATTTCCTCCTCATCCACCCGGCTAGCAGAATCTTTGATACTAGTCTGCAAACGCCTTCCAGGCTGATAGATCTGCAAATCTGGTTTCTTTGTTCTCTTGATGATTCTTAGACTTCGATCTTCTTGCCCAGCAGTCCTAGGAAAAGTCTCCTGTCCTTGATTATTTTCTGGGTCTACAGGACCATTTTGCTGGTGGTTATCCAGTTCCTTGCAGACATCTTTAATGAGCTGTGTACCATTTCCAACAGCACAAGCATTTTTATCATTAACAATTTCATCTTTTAATTCCTCACTCCCAGAGGGCTCCTTGATTTTAGGTCTGTTCCTTAGTCGGGAAAGACCAGGCTTATAGATTTCCAGATCTGGACGCCTGTTATCTTTGCGCTGCCTGGGCTCCTTTAATTCCTTCATGTTTTCTGTTTTATTGGGGAAAGGGTTGAAGAAGAAAAGGCAAAAGAAAAGAATAAAGGAGGAGGGAGAGGGAAAACTGTCATTCCGATTAACTAACAGAAAAATTGAGCAAGCATACATATCTCCAAATGCTAATTTTGGCGGACAGGGAAGAATACTTCTGCAAAAGCAGAAATTTGGGGTTTACAGTATTTGTTCAGCAACTGCCAAGGGTAAGAATTAAACCGGGTTAGAAAGTGGGAAGGAAAAAAACTTGTATTTTCTTGGATTGCCCAAGACATATTCATATTCAGATTTCGAAGACCCCAAACTACCTTATATTATTAGAACAGAAGATCTCTTAATAATTTCAGCATTAAACTATTGTGTTTCTAGAGCCCTTGCAACTATCAGTCTTTTCTTCTGCCTCTAATATTTTTCCAGGGTAGCTAAGTACTTTTAATTTATTAGTAGAGAAATAGGAGTATAATTCAGTAATATAGCACTTGCCTAGCCTATGTGAAGAGTAAAGCGCTGGGTTTTAATCCCCCCAGAAAAAAATTTAAAAACACATTTTAGTAAAGAAAAATAAAAAGGAGAAAAGGAGTAATATACAACAGTTCACGGTCCTGAACATCTCTGGAGAAAAAATAACTGCAACTCAAGTCTGTGAACTTGACCAGGATCTTTTACTTTAGCATACCAATTACCTTCACATACCTTCTACTGAAATAAACAAGAAGCAGTTCCCTTTATATTTTTCAACTTGACTTATTCTCACCAACTCTCTAACAGCAGCCAAAAGAGTCACTTCAAGAAAATACTGCTCAAACTATCATCATTAGAATACTGAGACTAACTGCTACTATGATGATGGAATATGAGAAGAAAAAGTTCCATAGAAGAGCTTCCCTGGACACTAGGAGAAGGATTGTGACATGCTCTCAAAATATCAAGGACTGTGGCATTCAAGAATAAGAGAACAAGGCTGGAGTTGTGACTCAGTGGCAGAGCACTTGCCTAGCACATGTAAGGCACTGGGTTTGATTCTCAGGTCCACATAAAAACAAATAAAATAGTGTCTATCTACAACTAAAAAAATTTTTTTAATAAAATAAGAGAACAGAGGTAGGCACAGCAGCACACACCTATAATCCCATGACTCAGGAAACTGAGGCAAGAGAATAGCAAATTCAAGGCCAGCCTCAGCAATTTAGGGAGCCCCTGTATCAAAATAAATGAAAAGGACTGGAATGTAGCTCAGTAGAAAAGCACCCTGGGTTCAACACCCAGTACCAAAAGAAAAAAAATAAGAATATGGGACTTTAAAAACTACTCTCCAGACTTCATGAATTTTCTAAACAGATAAACAAGTATGTTTTTTTTTTAAATGTCTGTTACTTTTATTTATTAAGGGGGAGACTATTACAAATAGCCACTAAACATTTCAGTGGAAAAGTGACAGAATTAGTGAGATTATCAAGTACTTAAAATGGAATGTTATGTAAAATCCTAGTCTTGTACTAGAAACAAAAATGCAAACAAGATCATAACAGGTATCATATATTCAAGCATTTACACCTACTTTTGTGGATTTAACAAACTAGAAAAAAGAATCTTAAGTTTATGATACTACTTTGGTATTTTCAAAAGTTTATTTATTTATTTTGGTACTGGGGATTGAACTGAACCCAGGGACTTTACCACTAAACTCCATCCCCAGTCCTCTTTATTTTTTATTTTGAGACAGATCTGGCTAAGTTGCTGAGGCTGGCCTGGAATTGTGTCCTCTTCCCTCAGACTCCAGAGTCACTGGGATTACAGGCATGCAATCCGTGCTCAACCAGTTGATATTCTCAGAAATTTAAAAGATTCTCCATCAAGTATGAACAAAGGTATCACAGAACACTCAGTCATCTTTGTAACTTAGGTAGGGATGAGGGAAATGGAAAGGAGTTACTGCTACTTTCCAGAACAGAGGGAGAAAACAGCGTGGATAAACCAATTCAACGAAAACCAAGCCTTGAAAAGGTATCTAATCCAGCTACCACCCTACAAAACTCCACCGCCCAACAGAGACGCAAGAAATTTCTTGGAGCTTTTCTGATGTGGCTAGAGACTTCAAATTAACTGGCATTTTGAACATTCTCTCTGATAAAAACTGCTCCCACACAAGCCAAGGCCAAACCAGAACAGAATCAACTCTGCTCTCTGCGAGGTCCTGGATCCCTCACAGCTTTCAGAAGCTTGCCTAAGGAAGAAAAGTTCAGCAGAAAAGTCTCAGTGTGTTTAAACCTTTCCCCTCAATTTCCCCAACTCCTTCCCTCCGACGCCAAACAGATGGAGAAGACAAGCTAGCGAAGGATTCCTTCGGGAACGCTACACACCGGGGCCTCCACCAGACCTCAGCACCCACTCCTATTCGCGTATCCTGACAACTAGGAATCCACCGGCTCATCTGAGAGAGCTGGGGCAAAGGGAAACAGTCACCTTCGTGGTGAGAAAGAGGGTGAAGGCAGGAACTCTGACTGGGCTCTCCCGGAGCTGGCCGGAGTTGAGGGAGCCCGACCGTGAGGCTGGCACGGCAGCTGGGGGGGGGGGGGGGTCGCCCGCGGCCCCCGCCCCCACTGTTGGGGGAAGGGGCGGAGGCTCCCGAGCTCCACGGACTGGGCGGGGAAGAGGAAGAGGAGGCGAGGGAGGCGGGGCGGCAGGCCCGGCCCAGGAGCTGGGCGGTGCGACTCACCTCTGCTCCCGGCCTGCGGAGCCAGAGTGGCCAAGATCCCTCGCAGCTCCGACGCGGAGATCCGTACACGCTCCAACCCCTCCGCCATCTTCACGGCTGCTGCTACAGCTGCAGCGACTCCGCCACCGCCGCGCGCAGCCAGGAAACCACGACGGACCGGCGGCGCGCGCTCACCCACTCCCACCCTTTTCCCCGCCCCCTCCCGCCTGTCCTCCTTAACGACGGTGGCCGCACTGGGAGGAAAAGCGCTGAACGCGCATTCGAAAGGGGCAGTGCCTTAAAACAAGCTAGAGCTAGAGAGGCGGGCGTTGCGCGTGCGCAGAGGTGTAGTCGGGGGAAGGTGTGCTGAGGCTGGAGGTGAAGACTCTGCGGCGGTGAGGTGAGGTGAGGAGTGGCGTGGCCTGGCTTGGGCAGGCTAGGTTGGCGTTCGCAGCGGTGGCTGCCAGTGCTGCTGTGGTGGCCACTGAGGACATTGGTGCTGCTCTGGGGCTCGGGTGGTCGGAGATACCCCACAATTCGGCCTTCTCCAATCATCTTAGTCCAGAGTCTCCCGTCACAGGCCTGGACTGTACCCCACGCATTTGTTTGGGGGCCTTAAAGATAAGAGCAGTTGCCAGGGCGGTGGCGCACGCCTGTAATCCCAGCATCTTGGGAGGCCGAAGCAGGAGGATGGCGAGTTCAAAGCCAGCCTCAAAAATAGCGAGGCGCTAAACAATTCAGTGAGACTCTGTCTCTAAATAAAATATAAAATAGGGCTGGGGATGTGGCTCAGTGGGTAGAGTGCCACTGAATTCAATCCCTAGTACCGGAAAGGAAAAAAAAAAAAAAAAAGATAATAATGATTTTGCCCATTTTTAACATAAGGAAACTGAATCCCAGACAAACGAAGAAGTAAATTGTCTAGGGTGTCGTAACTGATGCTACTGGATATCAGCCTTTTTCTTTATGCCAAAACTACATCCCAAACATCCTTACTTTATTTATTTATATATTTTGTGGGGGTGGGGGTACCGGGGATTGAACCCAGTGTGCATGCAAGGCAAGCAAGCACTCTACCAACTAAGCTATATCCCCCAGCCCCCCATCCTTACTTTAATACCTACGTGTGTGTGTGTGTGTGTGTGTGTGTGTGTGGTTGCATGTGTATGTATATAGACATCCACACACAGTATAGTTGGCTCTTGCGGAGAGGAGGAGTTATGTGGAAGATAGTAAATGTGGAGGTATTAAAACTCCCAAAATTCGATTTGGGAATTTCTATGTCGCTAGGGCTTCTTGGGAAGAAAAAAATCACTTCTTTAGATCCCAGGTTGATTTTGTTGTTGTTGCTGTTTTTCCATCTTTAAAATTTAACTAGATCAGAAGACTGGTAGTAACCTTTTGACCATGAACCTGTTGTTGTGTGGGGAACTCCCTCCTCCAAGGCTGCTTACCTCCACAAGTTGCTCCTTCTTGTTCCCACACAGTCCATTGGACCCTAAACTCTCAAAAGAATAAGTTACCAATTATTCCATAGTCTAAAAGATTTGAACAACCTGACAAAACTCATTAAATCCCTATTATGTGACAGACACTTCACCATCAAAATGTGAAGCCTAAGAAAAAAGTCAATAAATATGTGATAAGATTCAACAATTCAGCTGGCCTTGGTGGCACTTGCATGTAATCCCAACAACTTTGGAGCCGAGTGCTTTACCACTGAGCTACATCCCTAGCCCCCATCATTTAAAAAAAAAAGAAAAGAAAAATAATTTGAAATAAGAAACCTTTATTAGGACAAACAAGATGACGAATTTAATGCAACAGTGTCACTGAACTGCAGGTTGGATATGCCAAAAGTTTTTACTGGCAGACAAGCCAGGAAGTCTGCCTGAATTTCAGCTGGCTGGATTCCCTGCCAGCAAAAGAAATTAGCAAATGTTTGCTTAACAAAACCAACTCAATGGGGCCCAGGTTGTGGCCCAGTGGCCCAGCACTTGCCTTGCACATGTGACACACTGGGTTCCATCCTTAACAATACATAAAAATAAATACACAAAATATTGTGTCCATGTATAACTAAAAAAAAATTAAAAAAAAAAACAAGAAAATTTACCAGAACTCAAGAAAGTAAAGATACTATATATAGGGGCTGGGGATGTGGCTCAAGCAGTAGCGGGCTCGCCTGGCATGCGTGCAGCCAGGGTTCAATCCTCAGCACCACATACAAACAAAGATGTTGTGTCCGCCAAAAACTAGAAAATAAATATTAAAATTCTCTCTCTCTTTAAAAAAATAAATAAATAAACCTTTAAAAAAAAGAGATTATATAAAACTGAATCCAGTATGGGTTGCACATGCCTGTAATCCTAGTGACTAGCGAGGCTAAGGTGTAAAGATCAAAAGTTCAAGGCCAACCTGAACAATTTAGACTCTGTCTCAAAATAAAAAATAAAATAAAAGGGTTGGGGATGTAGCTCAGTGATAGAGCACCCCTGTTCGATCCCCAATACAAATAAATAATAAATAAATAAATAAATACAACTATGAGAAGATAGAAAACCTAGAAAATGGGTCCAAAAAACTAGATATGAGTTCCAAAAGGTAATAATTGAGGCAGAGCAATAATAGTCAGTGAAAGAAAATCTACTCAATTGATGGGGATTTTTTTGAACTTTCAGATTTAAAGGATTCATGAAATAGGTAAAAACAGAAGACAAATATGTTTAATTGAAAACTTCTGAGTTTTCCATGTACTGACATGGAACAGTCTTCGAGATGTATTGTTTAAAAAAAAAAAAAAGATGTATTGTTAGTTGCTTTTCCTTTATAAAGTTGTTTTCAGCTGGGCTTGGTGGCACACATCTATGCCTGTAATCCCAGCTACTGGAGATGCTAAGGCAGGAGGATCACAAGTCTGATACCAGATTCAGCAACTTAGTGAGACCCTGTCTCAAAAATAAATAAAAAAAATAGGGCTTTGATGTAGCTCAGTGATAGAGCATCCCTGGGGAGTAACACACACACACACACACACACACACACTCACAAAAGTTATATATACAGTTGATTCTGTGTGCCACAAAATCATCTGTTGTATTTGTAAATTTCTACATGAATATGTCAAAGAGGCGTGGAAAAATGCATATCAACATTTCCAAGTAGTTGCCTTTGTGGAAGAGGGGATTTGATGGTAGAGAGTGAAGGCTCTGTATACTGCTGTAATGTTTTAATTTTTGTATTTTCTTTTGCAGTGCCAGGGATTAGACTCAGGACTTCCCTGATATAGGCAAGCCCTCTACCACTGAGCTGTATTCTAAAACCCTGAGTTCTTAAAATAGGGATTTGGTCATATAATATGTGGTTAATTGGGGGAAAAAAGATGAATTTGGATAATGGAGGAGTGAGGAGTTCAGTTTTCAAAAATTAATAAATACAAGTCACATTTGCTGAGAACAAATTAATAAAATTAGAAATAAATAACCAAAAATTAAACAAAAAATTCTAACCACTTGGGCTGGGAATACAGCTCATTTTGGTAGAGTGCTTGCCTCTCATGCACAAGGCCCTGGGTTCGACTATCAGCACCACCAAAAAAAAAAAAAAAAAAAAAATTCTAACCACTTGTAATTTTTTTCCCTTTTTTTTTTTTTTTTTTGTACTGGGGATTGAACACAGAGGCACTTTGGCACTTTGCCACTGAGATACTTCCCCAGCCCTTTTTAAAATTTTTAATTTATTTCTTTGGTCTTCTTGGGGGCGCAGGGGTACTAGGGATTGAACTCAGGGGCACTTGACCACTGAGCCACATCTCCAGCCCTATTTTGTATTTGATTTAGAGACAAGGTCTCTCTGAGTTGCTAAGCGCCTTGCCGTTGCTGAGTCTGGCTTTGAAGAACCCAAGATCCTCCTGCCTCAGCTCCCGAGCCACTGGGCTTAGACATGTACCACCACACCCAGCTGTTTTTTATTTTTGAGACAGGGTCTTGCAAAGTTGCTGAGACTGACCTCAAACTTGCAATCCTCATGCCTCATCCTCTTGAGTTGCTGTGATTACAGGCCAGTACCACCAGTAGCTACTTATAATTTCATAAGTCATGGGTCAAAAAAGAAAACAAAGAGGTCTAGAGTTATGGCTCAGCAGTAGAACAGCACACTCGAGGCCCTGGGTTTGAACCTCAGCACCACATAAAAATAAAATAAATAAAAGAAAAAAGAAAACAAAACAAAGAGTTGGGGATATTACCTAATGATACAGCACTTGCCTATAACATGTTGCCCTGGGTTCGATACCCAGCACTGGGGAAAAAAAGATAATGGATTCTTTAGAAATTAAGATAAAAAATATAGGGGCTGGGGATGTGGCTCAAGCAGTAGTATGCTCGCCTGGCATGCCTGCGGCCCAGGTTCAATCCTCAGCACCACATACAAAAGCAAAGATGTTGTGTCTGCCGAAAACTAAAAAATAAATATTAAAATTCATAAAAAAAAAAAAAATATATATATATATATATATATATATATATATATATATATATATATATATTGCCAGACAGAATCCATGATATATCATTAAAGCAGTACTCAGGAAAATATGTATCCTTAAATCCTTTTAGTATTTAAAAAATGAAAATTAATTAGGTAAGCTTCAACAAATGTAGAAAAAGATAATAAAGAAAAATATGAGAAAAAGCATAAAGATAAAATCAGAAATTGATAAGAAAAAAACAATATTTTTATATTGAAAAAAAATGTTACTTGACAGATAGCACTTCTAAATTAATATAAAAAAATGACAATAGCTGGGCTTCGTGACACATACCTGTAATCCCAGCAGCCCAAGAGGATTGCTAGTTCAAAGCCAGCCTCATGAATTTAGTGAGGTCCTAAGCCACTTAGAGAAACCTGTCTCAAAATAAAAAAAGGGTTGGGGATGTGGCTCAGTTGTTAAGCACCCCTGAGTTCAATCCCTAATTCCAAAAAACAACAACAACAAAAAGACTTTGTTGAACCTATACATTCTGAGGGGATTCACTGTCCTCAGTCTGGTAACCATAACAAAAAAACAGTTCCTGATAATAAATGAAGAACTGGGGCTGGGGCTGTAGGTCAGGGGCAGAGCACTTGCCAAGCATGCATGAGGCACTGGGTTCAATCCTCAGCACCGCATAAAAATAAACAAAATAAAGGCATGCTGTCCATCTACTACCAAAAAAAAATTTTTTTTTGAAAAAATAAATAAATGGAAGAACTCATTCTTCAGAAATAGACACTAAAGTGGACACATTTTTGACAAAAAATAAAGAAAGGACATCTTAAATGGCTTATGAGGAACTGAAATTTTGTTCATTGAATCTCTGGTTTTCCTCTCAAATACTTGTTTCTTCACCAGTATTAAATCTCATTAATACATTACCATCAAAGTCAAAATCCTAGAGTTATTCTTGACACCTCTATCTCCCTCATTTGGTCCACAAGCAGTATATGTCTCTTCTATGTCTATAATGATCATATATGGAATCATCTCCCCAGCTTCTCCCCCTTTCTCTTGAAAACTCCCCTTTACTTCCACTCAAACTTTTTTTTTCCTTTTTTGTCTTTCTCATTGTTCTTCTTTCTTTCTCCCATCACTTCTTCTTTTACTGATCTTTTCCCAGGGGTGCATAGATTTGAGACAGTCATACTCTTTTTTTTTTTTTTAATATTTATTTTTTTAGTTGTAGTTGAACCTTTATTTCACTTGTTTATTTATTTTTTTTTAATGTGGTGCTGAGGATCGAACCCAGGCTCTCGCACGGATGAGGCAAGTGCTCTACCACTGAGACACAACCTCACTATCATCAACAAGGCCTTTCTCGTTTCATCTTTTGCTCTTCATTCCAATTCCCACAAATGTTCCATCCCTTCTCTCTTAGGTAGTAACTCTAATGTATTTTAATATGTGTCTTTGAATATACATGTATCTTTGAATAATATAAAATGTTGTATGTATGTAAGTGTTTTAAATGTACATAATTGATATTGTGTTATGGATTTCATTATGTTTCTTTTTCATGCTTCTATAAATATTTCTGACTATTGCATAGTATTGTTTTAAACGACCTCACACCCTTGGCCACTGATTGTGGACCAAGATGGACCAGTCAAAGTCCTTACCCAGAATTTTTTGAACTGAAACTGAGAAAGAAAATCCCTCTCCAGTGTGGAAGCCATAAAATGTAAAACACAGGAGCTGTCAGCAGCCACGTGTCCTACCATATGGAACCAGCTGGTCTGCAGTGAAAAAGAAGCCAACATGCAAAAAAGCAGCAGAGGTGAGAAACAGAGTCTTAGAAGCCATCAAGTCCCTGGTTCCAATTACTCCTGAAGCTTTATATATGCCTGTCTGCCTACATGATTTGCTTAACTTTTCTTGGATTCTGTGAGCCAGTAAATCTTGACAACCTCATCTTTAGTCTAAACTAGGTCAAATTTGGGTTCTATCATTTGCAACTAAGAGACCCAACTAATTCAAACTCCATAATTTTGACCACTTTTAAGTATATAGTTCTTCACTTAAATACATTCCCATTATTGTGCAACCAGTCTCCAAAATACTGTACCCATTAAACCTCTCCTCATTTTTCCAACCCCTGGCAACCACCCTTCCTTCCGTCTACAAATTTGACTTCTTTTGGTACCTCATATAAGTGGAATCATGTAGCAGTTGTCTTTTTGTGATTGGCTCATTTCACTTAGCCTAATGTCCTCAACATTCATCCATGTTAATAGCAGATATCAAAATTTCTTCCTTTTTAAGGCCAAATAATATTCCATTGTGGGCTAGGATTGTAGCTCAGTGGTGGAGTGCTTGCCTAGCATGTGTGAGGCCCTGGGTTTGATTCTCAGCAAATAAAGGTCCATCAACAACTAAAAAAATATTTTAAAAATAATAATATTCCATTGTGTATACATACCATATTACGTATAGTCTTTGTCAACGTTTAGCAAGTGTTGCTTCCACCTTTTGGTTACGAACATGGGTGTGTAAATATCTGAGACCCTGCTTTTGATTCTTTTGGGTCTACATCTAGGATTGGGTTCTGGGTTTGTCTTTTTATTTTTATTTTATTTTTTGTGGTATTGGGGGGTTGAACTTAGAAGCCATTTACCAATAAGCCAAAACCCCAGCTCTTTTTACTTTGAGTTATTTGTAAGTTACTGAGGATGACCTTAAACTCTTTTTTTTTTTTTTTAAAAGAGAGAGTGGGAGAGAGAGAGAGAGAATTTTTTTTTTAATATTTATTTTTTAGTTCTCGGCGAACACAACATCTTTGTTTGTATGTGGTGCTGAGGATCGAACCCGGGCCACACGCACACCAGGCGAGCACGCTACCGCTTGAGCTACATCCCCAGCCCGACCTTAAACTCTTTAATCACAGAATTGTACCACTGTGTGCCAGGCTGTTTACTTTTTTACAGGAGGCTCCCATCCTAATGGGTGTAAGGTAGTAACCTTATTGTGGTTTTAATTTGCCTTTACCTGACGATTAGTGATTCTGAGCACTTTTTCATTTGCTTATTGGCCATTTGTACATTCTCCTTGGAAAAAATTTTATTGAAGTTCTTCAGCCATTTTAATTGGGTTTGTTTCCAGTATCTTGGGGGTTTTTGTTTTTCCACATTAGCCATCTAGGCCCCCTTTATCTTTCATATAGAGAAAAATACCCCTTCATTGGACTCTCTGATTTAACTCTTGTCCCCTTCCTTTTTATTCACCATAACATAACCAGTTAGTTTTCTAAAACTGACTGGGCTTGGTAGTGCACACCAATCATATTTATTTTTTTACATTATTTATTATACATCTGCCACAAGGATGGTAAGCTTCATGAGGGCAGGAACAAGCCTATTTTTCTAGCACTATCTCCAGACCAAATAATAGCTAATACATAGAGGGTACTAAATATTTATTGATAAAAAGAATGAATGAGCTGGGTTTGTGGCTCAGTGATAAACTGAATGAATGAATAAACAAACCTCAGAGGGCTGGGGTTGTGGCTCAGTGGTAGAGCATTCACCTAGCACGTGTGAGGCCCTGGGTTCGATCCTCAGCACCACATAAAAATAAAGATATTGTGCCCATCTACAACTAAAAAATAAAATATTAAAAAAACTCAGAGATAGAGGCTGTTTTGAAATATTAATACGTATAACTTTATACTAATAAATTTGAAAATTTAAGGTCAATTGTTTTGTCACAAAATGTTATTATTTCTGGGTTTGATTAAACTATACATGTAATCCCAGCTATGTGGGAGGTGCAGGCAAGAGGATCATAAGTTGAAGGCCATCTGGACAACTGAACAAGACCCTGGCTAAAATAAAACATAAACAATATTTTTTAAAGGGTTGGGGCTGGGCACAGTGGCTTACACCTGTAGTCCCAGCAGCTCCGAAGGCTAATACAGGAGGATTCCAAGTTCAACGCCATCCTCAGCAGTTTAGCAATTTGCCCAGACCCTGCCTCAAAATAAATAAATTAAAAGGACTGGGGGTGGGGGTGGACTGGGGTTGTGGCTCAGTGACAGAGTGCTTGCCTCGCATATGTGAGGCACTGGGTTCCATCCTCAGCACCATGTAAAAATAATAAAGATATTGTGCCCGTGTATAACTAAAAATACATTTAAAAAGCAGGGGGATTGGCTGGGGATGTGGCTCAAGCGGTAGCGCGCTCGCCTGGCATGCGTGCGGCCTGGGTTCGATCCTCAGCACCACATACAAACAAAAAGTTGTGTCCGCCGAGAACTAAAATAAATAAATATTAAAAAACTCTCTCTCTCTCTAAAAAAAAAAAAAAAAAAAAAAAAGCAGGGGGAGGCTAGGTATGTGGCTCAGTGATAAATCTCCCCTGGGTCCAATCCCTGGTACCCAAAAACAACCACCAAACAATGGGGAAGGAAACAGCTGCACATTATTTCCCTAAAGCCATCGTTATTGGCCTGTCAGTTGGTGACCCAAGATGGTTCAGTTTGAATCCCAAGACTCAATAGGAAGAAATACTCTTCTTTTTTAATTGTTTGTTTTTAGGGTTTGGGGAGAGTTGTATGTTTTTTGTTTTGTGGTACTGGGGATTGAACCCAGGGATCTCACATGCTGGGCAAGCACTCTACCACTAAGCTGCATCCCCAGCCTTTCAGCAGCTAAGAGCTCCCGGATCCCTGTGAAAGCTAAGAATGAAATCAGCATAGAAAGTGAGATCTGAAAGCTAAAGTGCAATCTTTTTTTTTTTTTTTTTTTTTTGAGTCAGGGTCTCACTAAGTTGCCAAGGCTAACCTCAAACTTATCCATCCTCCTGTCTCATTCTCATTAGTAGCTAAGATTACAGGTATGTGCCACCACCAACCCACATCCCCAGTGTTGTTTTTATTTTTTACTTTGAAAAAGGGTGTAGCAAAGTTGCAAAGGGCTTTACTATTTGTTGAGGCTGGCCTGGAACCTGTAATCCTCAAACCTCTCAAGTCACTGGGATTACAGGTATGGTCCACTGTGCTCAGCTATAACCATGCCTTAAAAGTATTGTATGACCAACTATGTTAAACCACATCTGAAGCTAGGAAGAAGAAAAAATATATATAAGGATGAGGAGTATCAACTACAAAACTCAGTCTAACAAGGTAATCTAGTCAAGTGGCCTATTATGTAATAAATGTACAAAAAGTTATTAGTATGTAATCATCAGCAAGTAATTTTGAAATCTAATGGGAAAAATACCTCAAAAGCAACAAAATTACATTGTACTTAGGAATAAATTTAATCAGATACATACAAGACACATAACTATGAAAATTCTTACGAAATCTAAAGCAAAAAGTCTACTAAATTAAAAATCAAGTATATTCACAGGAAGACACAGTATTTTAAAACATCAATGATCACTGGGCACAGTGGCACACACCTTTAATCCCAGTGATTCAGGAGGCTGAGGCAGGAGGAACATAAATTCAAAGCCAGCCTTAGCCACTTGGCAAGACCCTAAGCAAATTTAGTGAGAACCCATCTCAAACAAAAAGAGCTGGGGATGTGGCTTGGTGGTTAAGTGTCCCTGGGTACCATCACTGGTACCAAAAATTAATAATAAGATGTCAATGATGCCCACTTCATTTGTTTTAATAATAGTGGAATTTCTGGTAGCCTTGCTAAAGGAATTCTGAAGTTCACTTGAAAGAATTGATTTGTAAGAAAAGCCAGCAAGTTTTAGGGAGAGTTCTTCTTTAGGAAGAACTTATTAATTCAGTGCATCCCTGGAAAAGGAATTGGCAGTCTGATAAATGGAATAAAATACAAAAGCCCTAAAACAAATTTATTTCCTAATAAGTGTGGCATTTCCTGGGGGGGGGGGGGGACGGGGAGTGATTCCTCTGATGCCAGGCCATGGTAGCACAGGCTTGTAATTCTGGTGAGTTGAGTGTCTGATACAGAAGGATCACATGTTCAAGTCAGCCTCAGCAATTTAGCAAGACCTTGTCTCAGAACAAAAAATAAAAAGGGGTAGGTGATGTAGTGGTTCAATCCCTAGTAACATAACAAAAAACAAATGAGTCCTCTGAAATCATCTGTAAGTAGTATGTTAAAGTTGACAGAAGAGAGCCAGGTACACTTGTAATCTCAGTTAAATCAGGAGGCTGAGATAAGAGAGTTGTAAATTTGAAGCCAACCTGGGCAATTTAATAAGATTCTTTCTCAAAAAGGGCGCTAAGGGATAGGGTTATAGCTCAGTGGTAGAGTGCTTGCCTAGCGCATGTGAGGCACTGAGTTCAATTCTCAGCACCACATAAAAATAAATATTGTGTCCATCTACAACTAAAAAAAATACTTTAAAAAAAGGGGGGGTTAGGAGTCCCTGCGCATTTGCCCACACCTGTAATTCTAGCAGCTCTTGAGTTCAAAGCCAGCCTCAAGCAATTTAGAGAAGCCCTAAGCAACTCAGTGAGACCCTGTCTCTAATAAAATACAAAATATGGCTAGGGATGTGGCTCAGTGGTTGAATCCCCTTAGTTCAACCCCTGGTACCTGCTCCTTCCCCCGCCAAAAAAGGGCTAGGGATGTAGCTAAAATGATAGAGTACCTGCAGGTTCAATCTCCACTATCACAAAAAAATAAAAAGATTTGACTAGGCTGGGACTGTAGATTAGTGGCAGAGCACTTGCGTAGCATGTGTGAGGCACTGGGTTCAATCCTTAGCACCACATATAAATAAATAAAGGGGGCTAAGGTTACAGCTTAGTGGTAGAGTGATTGCCTAGCACGTGTGAGGCACTGGGTTCGATCCTCAACACTACATATAAATAAAGGCATTGTATCCATCTACAACAAAAATTATTTTTAAAAAAAGGAGTTCTATCCATCTACACCTACCAAAAAAAATTTTTTTAAGGGTTTACTAAAGAACAACTGGCCAGTAAATATACAGAAAAATGTTCATTCACAGAAATTAATGTAAATTAAAACTACTAGACATTTAAAATGGCAGATAAAATGATATAGCAAGGATGAAGGAACATGGACATTCTTAAATGCTGTCGGAAGTATAAATTAATGTGCTGTACAGCCCTTCTGGATATCAGTTTGGCAGTAAGTATCAAGTGTTTTATAAGACTGACACACTACCTGCTGCACTTCAAGTGAATTAAATTTGTGCAGGCCTTTTGATGCAGAAAGCTATTTAGTGAAATCTACTCTAAGGATGTACTGAAGTACAGAAACATCTCTAAACATTCAAATAAGAGTTATGTTAAATTATGGTGTTTTTTGTTTTCCAGCACTGGGGATTGAACCCAGGGATGCTATACCACTGAGCTACATCCCAGCCTTTTTTTAATTTTTTGAGACAGAGTCTCACTAAGTTGCCCAAGCTACCCTTGAATTTGCAGTCCTGCCTCAGCCATCCAAACTACTGGGATTACAGGCATAAGCCGCCTCACCTAGCTAAATTATGATATTTTTGTGAAAGGAATATAATGAAGTCATTTTAATGTAGCTGAGTGTGGTGGCATGCACCTGTTGTCCCAGCATTCAGGAGGTTGAGGTGGAAGACTCACTTGAGTCTAGGAGTTTGGACCAGCCTAGTCAACATAGTAAGGCACCATATCTCAGAGAGAGGAAAAAAAAAAAAAAGTGGGGCAGGGCACAAATATGTCTCTTGATAAGATACAGATATTCATAATATTGTTTGCAAGTATTCAACTGAGACCAATCTCTCAGTCTCAGTGAATCAGCAAGGAGGAGAGTTTTTTTATTTTAACATAGAAATAATGTATATTAGCACATCTACATATAATTACTTTCTGTAGAATTGGAGATACACCATATAAGGTATACATTTCTGTTTGTGCAGGACTATTACATTCTTTTAAGGATTTTCACACCACTCAAAATATGCATATCCCATTATTTGTTATTCATTTTCTTACTGATAGACACTTTGTACTTTTTCTGCTTTCTGCTATTATAAATAATAGTGCAATAATATTCTTATAATTTTGCATTTATGTATATTTATGAGTATTTTTGTAGATAGACCAAAGTATGCACATTTTCAATTTTGACAGATCACTGTCAACTTGTCAGCCTCAAAAAGCTGTACCAATTTATACTTCCATCAAGTACATGTGAAAGCACCCATTTTGCTAAACTATCTTTGCTACTGAAATTTATCAGGTTTTCTTTCCAGTTCCATAATCTAATTAATGAAAATTGAATCTTATGATCACATTTATTTGCACTACTGAATACTAATGAGGATAGCATATATATATTTTTTTCTTAAATGGGAAAGAAAATTAAAAAGTTTCAGAGAAAAAGATTGGAACACTTAAGTTTGTCTATATAATGCTACATATAGGAACAGTTAAAAGATAAGAATAAATTAAAAGTACATTTGTATCAGTAAAATACTTAATTTTTTGAAAGTGTCCCTATAACTCATAGGAAAGAAAAATAACAGTAGAAAAATTTTTAGGGAGTACATAAACAGGATTTCTCAGTTAAAAATGCTAATGACCAATAAGAATATATAAATGCTATCCTTATTAGAAGGAGACTTTTGATCTGCCAGCCTGAAGCAGCCATATAAGACTAAGATTAAGGGATCAGTCAGGAGCAGTGGCACATGTCTGTAATCCCAGTGACTCAGAAGGCTGAAGCAAGAGGATCTCAAGTTTGAAGCCAACCTCAGCAGTTTAGCAAGACCCTAAGCAATGTAGCAAAACCCTGTCCCTAAAATAAAGGGCTGGAGATATGCTCAGTGGTAAAGCACCCCTGGGTTCTAAAAAAAAAAAAAAAAAATTCAGGGATCAAAGTCTCAAGGGAAAAATGAGAGAAATCTGGGGGTGAAGGGAAAGATACTAAGTCTCAAAGGAAGTGCCCATAAACTGTAGAAATGCAGGAAGCACCCAGAACAATTGCAATTCCTTAATGACATCCCCTTGGCTAGCATCCTTGAACCCTACCCTTGTAACATAAGGTCAAGCACAGGGAAAACTGGTGAGAAATTCTGCAGCTCCACTAGACATTATGGTGCATGCCTGTAGGCTCAGGAGGCTGAGGTAGGAGGATCCTAAGTTCAAAACCAGCCTAAGCAACTTAGGCTCTAAGCAACTTAGTGAGACTCTGTCTCTAAATAAAATATAAAAAGGGCTGGGGATGTGGGGATTGAACTGAGGGACACTTATCCCAGCCACATCCCCAGCCCTTTTTATTTTTTGAGTCAGGATCTTACTAAATTGCTTAGGACCTCACTAAGTTGCTGAGGCTGGCTTTGAACTTTTGCTCCTCCTGCCTCAGCCTCCCAAATTACTGGGATTACAGATATGCAACATGCCTAGCAAAAAAAGAATGATTTTTTAAAATAAAAATTTAAGTCAGGCATGGTGGCATGCACTAGTAGTCCTAGTACTCAGTAAGCTGAAGTAGGAGAATCCCTTGAGCCCAGGAGTTAAGAGACTAGCCTGGGCAACATAGCAAGACCCTGTTTCTAAACTAAACAAAAGGCAAAAATTGTATATTTATTTTGAACCCAATTCATTCAAGCAGCTTCACAAAATGCTTTTCATCAGATACAGACCAGTGGCAGTGTCAAGAGATATATGGTATGAGTGACGGAATGACTTTAGCTTCCATAAGTAACATCAGTTTACTTCCTATAAGGCTTCACCAAAAAACTTAATTTCCGTTACAAGTCAGAAATTCTGGCATTCCAGGAATGGAGACAGTTCCACATAGAACCACAATCCCCATTTCTCTTCTGTATTACGCATTTTCAAAGCCTTCAACAAATACATTTTTATCAGACTTTGTTTTGACCTCTTGCTTATTCTTGGGTTTCAGAACCATGTGTGCTCAGTACTGCATCTCCTTTGCTGATGTTGAAAAAGCTCACATCAACATTCGAGATTACATCCATCTCACACCAGTGCTAACAAGCTCTATTTTGAATCAAGTAGCAGGACGCAATCTTTTCTTCAAATGTGAAGTCTTCCAGAAAACTGGATCTTTTAAGGTAAAAGTTTCTTTAGTTAATGTATTGTGAATGTTTTCAAGCCCTCTTAATATATAAATTTATTTGATTCTCCCGACCATCCAGGGATTTGGGAGGATCACAAGTTTGTGGTTGGCCTCAACGATTTAGTGAGACCCTATTCAAAATATAAAATAAAAGGGGCTGGGGATGTCATTCAGTGGTGAAGTACCCCTGGGTTCAATCCCCAATACCAAAAAAAGAACTTATAACATTTGAAATAATAGGGTGCAAAAATTTTAAGTTCTGATTACCTAGTATCATAGTGTTGATAAGCCACTTAATCTAAAAATCCCTTATAAAAGAAGAAGTATATACACGTATGGGGGGATATTTGGATAATTATACTATACATAATCATTTATTTATTGTCTAAAATAGGACAAAGGGAGAATTTCTAATGAAAAAATCAGGACAATGCAGTGACACGTACCTGTAGTTTCAGCTACACTGGGATCTCAGCATGAAGATCATTTGAGCCCAGGAATTCAATGCCAGCCTGGGCAACATAGTGAGACCCCATTTTTCTCTAACTTTTTTCCCCCCTATACTGGGTATTGAATGCAGAGCGCCTTGTATTTAATAGACAAAGTACTCTCCTCTTAGCTTTGTCCAAAACATTTTTTTTTTCCTTTTTCTTTGAGGTCTGCATAGGATAGCCTGGAACTTAAAATACTTTTGCGTCAGCTTCCCTCCCTTACCCCAGTAGCTGGGATTACAGGTATTTGCCACCATGCCCAATGAGATCCCTTTTTTTTTTTTTTTTTTTAAGAAAAAGACATCCAGGTGTTGTGGCTCTGGAGGCTCAGGAAGGAGGATCGTGAGTTCAAATCCAGCTTCAGCAATTTAGCAAGGCCCTAAGCAATTCAGTGAGACCCTATCTTTAAATAAAAAATACAAAAAAGGTCTGGAGATGTAGCTCAGTGGTTAAGTGCCCCTGAGTTCAATACCCAGTACAAACAACAAACAAACAAGAAAAAAAAAAAACCAGCCAGGGCTGGGGTTGTGGCTCAGCAGAGCACTTCCCTAATATATGCAAGGCCCCGAGTTCCATCCTCAGCACCACATAAAAATAAACAAACAAAATAAAGATATTGTGTGTCCTACTGCAACTAAAAATTTTTAAAAAAACAACAGCCAGGCATGGTGGTGCACACTTGTAATCCCAGTGGCTCAGGAGGCTGAGACGGGAAAATCGCAAGATCAAAGCCAGCCTCAGCAACTCAGAGAGGCCTTGTCTCTTAATAAAATACAAAAGAGGCTGAGGATGTGGCTCTGTGGTTTAATCTCCAGAACCAACAAAACAACAAAAAAAAACGACAAAAATAGAGATCAACCTGGACTATTTCAGGCAAAATGTAGTGTATGTAACCCAGGTTTAAGCATCCATTTTGTGTCAGCTTGCTACATATACACACTGATTGATACCTTTTGAATATAAAAGATCTAAATCTAGCCAAACACTCCATAATAAAATCTTTTTCTACAAAATGTCAATGCCTTCCCTATGCATAGATATGCTTCTATTTGTTAACTTACCCCAAATCTTCTGATCATTAGGTGAGCTTTAAGATCCTTTCAGGGGGAAAGTGTGCAAGGTGCATTTAGCAATATAGTACCTATTAACTGAGAGGTGGTTTTGTTTTTTGTACTGGGGATTGAGCACCATGGGTGCTTTACCACTGAGCGACATGGTATCCTCAGTCCTTTTTATTATTATTATTTTTAAATACTGAGACAGTATCAAAAATATTGAGATAGGGTCTCACTAATTTGCCCAGGCTGGATTTAAACTTGGCATCTTCCTGCTTCAGCCTCTGAAATAGCTGAAATTACAAGTATGTATCACTACACCTGACTTAGCACATATAATTATATACAGTGTGTAATACTTAAAAAGAAACAACTTACTGATGTATTTACTATACTATACTTTTTTTAATATTTGTTTTTTAGTTGTAGGTGGACACAATAACCTTTATTTTTATATGGTGCCTAGGATCGAACCCAGTGCCTCACATGTGCTAGGCAAGCACTTCTACTGCTGGGCCACAACCCCAGCTCCCTATACTATACTTATTGTATTAGAGTATACACCTCTTTTATTTTACTTATGTTTTTGGTGGTGTCAGGTCCTCCTGCATGCTCAGGGCATGCTCTACCACTAAACTATGTCTCCAGTCCTACTGTTTCTACTTAAAAAAAAAAAAAGTTGGGGGGACCTGCAGAATGGTGCATGCTTATAATCCCAGAAATTTGGGAGGATTGTAAATTCAAGGCCAATCTCTACAATTTAAGGTTCTAAGCAACTTAGTGAGACCCTGTCTCAAAATAAAGTGTTAGTGATGTGGTTCAGTGGTAGGTAGAGTGCCCCTGTGTTTAAAAAAAAAAAAGAATGAGTTATGGATGTACCTCAATGGCAGAGGACCTTTGAGAGTTCAATCATCAGTGGTGGGGGGGGGACCATGTTGAGCTGGGGGGATGGAGTTCAGCTATACTGCATTTTTAAAAAACATTTATTTTTTTAGTTGTGGGTTGACACAATACTTTTTTTTTTTAAAAAAAGATTGAATCCACTGAAGATTGAACCCACTGCCTCAAGCATAGTAGGCAAGTGCTCTACCTCTAAGCCACAACCCCAACCCCTATAAAGCATTTATTTTTGAGACCCTAAGTTTGGTCCCAGCACTACCCAAAATAAAAAAAAAAAAAAAAAAGCTTACAGAATAAGGATGTAAAGAGAAAATATTTTTTTTAGAGAGAAAAATTTTTTTTATATATTTTTTTTTCAGTTTTCGGTGGACACCTTTATTTTATGTGGTGCTGAGGATCGAACCCAGCGCCCTGTGCATGCCAGGCGAGCGCGTTACCATTTGAGCCACATCCCCAGCCCAAGAGAAAATATTTTTGTACAGCTAAATGCACTATGTTTTAAGCTAAGGGTTATTACAAGAGTTGAAAAGCTAAGCAAATGTAATTAAGTAAAAAAAAAAATTACACTAAGTTAGGGTTAGTTTATTATTTTAGAAAAAAATTGTTTTAAGGTCAGGCATGATAGCATATGCCTGTAATCATAGCTGCTGGGGAGGTTCAGGCAGAAGAATCCAAGTTTAATGCCAGTTTAGGCAATTTAGCAAGACCTTTCTCAAAATAAAACAAGGGTACCTCTGGGTTCTATCCCTAGTACTTAAAAAAAAAAAAAGGGGGGCTGGGGATGTGGCTCAAGCGGTAGCGCGCTCGCCTGGCATGCATGCGGCCCGGGTTCGATCCTCAGCACCACATACAAACAAAGATGTTGTGTCTGCCAAAAACTAAAAAATAAATATTAAAATTCTCTCTCACTCTTTCTTTAAAAAAAAAAAAAAAAGAAAGAAAAGAAACTGTTAATAAATTTAGTGTAGCTTGAGTGTTTAGTCTTCAGTAGTGTACAAGGTCTTATATATTGTCCTATACAGGTATATCATTTTTTATCTTTTTTTTTTGGAGGGGGGGCCCTGGGGATTGAACCCAGGTGCACTATATCACTGAGCTATATCCCCAGTCCTTTTTATTTGTTGAGGTAGGGTCTTGCTAAATTACTAAGATTGACCTCAAATTTGTGATCCTCTTTCCTCATTCTCCTGAGTTGCTGTAATTACAGACTTGTACCACCATACCCAGCTACAATTTTTATCTTTTATATTATATTATTTTTACAGTACTTTCCTGTTTCTGTACACAAGTACTTACCATTGTGTTACAATTACCTATAGTATTCAGTTTAGTACAGTAATATGCTGTACAGGTTTGTAGCTTAGGAGCAATAGGCTATACCACACTTCCTAGGTTACGTAGTAGGCTCTATGATGTTTGCACAATGAAATTGCCTGAGAATGCACTTCTCAAACTTGTTCCCTTCAAGGGAACAAGTAAGGGATGCATGACCATACATTAATTCACCATCCCTCTTTTCCAGATTCGTGGGGCACTTAATGCCATCAGAGGCTTAATTCCTGCCACCTTAGAAGGGAAGCCCAAAGCTGTTGTTACTCACAGCAGTGGAAATCATGGCCAGGCTCTCACTTATGCTGCTAATCTGGAAGGTACTTGTTAACTTCTCAAGGTAGTCATTAGATTGAGTGGAAAAGTGTCCTTAATTTTCATTTAGAATGGTGATAGCTATGGGGTCAGTTTCCAAAGGAGTCTCTGATTACAAGCAAAATGAACAAAAGTTTCCATCCAAAATTCTCCTGACTTGTGCTAACATGTTTTTCCTCTCCCAGGGATTCCTGCTTATATCGTGGTACCCCACACAGCTCCCAACTGTAAAAAACTGGCAATACAAGCCTATGGAGCCTCTATAGTTTACAGTGAACCGAGCGACGAGGTAAAGAAAGCAGTGTTCAGCATCACCTAAACAGCTTCATTTGACCAACCACTCTTCCTACTATACTGGATGCTCCTTCTCAAGTCTTGTTTCCTCTTCACCTCTGTTAGCACACCCAAACTTTTGTCTATCTATACTCATTTGTATCATTTTAAATTTTCACCTCTACTCCAATATCTCCAGACGTGTATACCCAACAGCCACCCAACTTTCTCACTTGGATATCTTAAAGCTACTCAAACATCTCAAAAGTTACCGTTTCTCCACCTTACCTCCCCAATACTAGGGATTGAATTCAAGTGCACTCTACCACCGAGTCACATTTCCAGCCCTTTCTTTATTTTTGAGACAGTCTCACCATGTTGTTGAGGCTGGAACTTTTGCTTCTCCTGCTTCAAAATCACTAGGATTAAACCATGTCCATCTATAAAGTAACTGTATGTAAAACAAAACTCCTCATCTTACTCCCCAAATTGTTCCCCTTTGTCTTCATCTTGGTAAATGGCAATTTATCCTTTTAGTTGCTAGAGGAAATCAACACTATTATACCCCACATCCAATTCTGTCCTTTCAAAGTGTTTTCACAGTCCAACTAGTAACAAGCCTCCATTAACCATCATTACCTACATTCAGTAGCCTAACTGGACTCTGCTTCCAGTCTTGCTTCCTGTAGCAAGAACAACCAGAGCTTTCATTTATTTAGAATTTCTCAACTCAAATCTTCCCATGGTTTCCCACTTCATACAATGGAAATCGGATTTTGGTTTTATTTTGGGGCTGGAGATTGAATCCAGGTCCTGACCCCATGCTAAGCACTAAGCATATACTCTACCACTGAACTACAAACCCCCAACCAAAGTTCTTACAATCATCTTCAGCCTAGATGAACTAGCCCTTTGTTCTGAGGGGGTAAGGGGGTAACCAGGGATTAACTCCAGCCCATTTGAGATGGGGGTGTCACTAATTTGGTTAGGGCTTCACTAAAAAGCTGAGGCTAGCTTTAAACTTGAAATTCTCCTGCCTCAGCCTCCAGAGTGACTAGGATTATAGGCCATGCCACAACACCTGACCCATTGCTATTTTGTTGAGGGGAGGGTGTGGGAGGGGTACCAGGGATTGAACTCAGGGATCTCACCCCTAAGGCACATCCCCAACCCTATTTTGTATTTTATTTAAAGACAGAGTTTCACTGAGTTGCTTTAGCCTCACTGTTGCTGAGGCTGCCTTTGAACTCCATGATACTCCTGCCTCAGCCTTGCTAGGATTAGGTGTATACCACCACACCCAACTCCACTGCTATTTTTATTGGGTTATCTTATATTATGCCAATCACACTAACTTCTTAGCATTTCCTTAGAAAGACCACTACCCACCTTGGACTCTCTGACCCTATTACCACCTCTTTAAAATATTCTAATGAGATCTACTGCACTTGTATAATTTGTTACTTTATCATAGATGTTTCCTAAGCAGTCTTTGTAAGATAAAATTTGTTTTTTCTCCATAGTACTTAGACATACATATTCACGTATATCCCACCCCTATCCAAAAGATACAACTTCTTGAGGGCAGGATTTTTGTTCACCACTTTACTTATCCCCAGGGACTAAACAAAGTCTGGGTAAAAGTAAGTAGTCAATAGCATTAAAATGACTGAAACTTTTTGGGAACTTTATTAAATGCCTAACCCTGGTAAGCTAAATTAATGTACTCTTTTAGTCCAGAGAAAAGGTTACAAAAAGAATTTTGGAAGAAACAGAAGGCATCATGGTACATCCCAACCAGGAGCCTGCGGTGATAGCTGGGCAAGGCACAATTGCCTTAGAAGTGCTGAGTCAGGTAAAACAGCCTAGTTACTTCTTCATTTTACTGGTGACACTGTTTTGACATACAAAACTGCTCATTAATTGGCCTATTTATACTTTGTTTTGCAAAAGGTTCCCTTGGTGGATGCACTAGTAGTTCCTGTAGGGGGAGGAGGAATGGTTGCTGGAATAGCAATTACTGTTAAGGTGAGAAGACACCTTCTAGAAGACTTCCTGCCTTAGGCAAAAAGGACTTTAGATACCTAATTCAACATTATCCCCAAATGGCCATTACTTGAGATGGAAAGCCTTTCCCTGATTTACTACCCTCTTCTTCATGTATGTCAAATTTACAGCATAAAAGCACCTTACAGTCCTTCCCTTGGATCCATCTCCATTATTATTCACACCAGGTACTACCTTTCCCAAAATGAACAAAACCAATTGTGATCCAGGCATCTAAAACCCAGTATTAGACATACAATTTATTTATAAAGTGCTTGAAGGTCATGTTTTCATTACATCCATCAAAAGGAAGACTCTTACATAGCCAGAAATGCCCTTTTCCCCCTATTCTGCATGTAGGTAATGCTGAAGTTAGTTGTTAAGATGTCTAATATTCCTCTTCCAGGCTCTGAAACCTAGCGTGAAGGTATATGCTGCTGAACCCCTGAATGCAGATGATTGCTATAAGTCCAAACTGAAAGGGGAGCTGACCCCCAATCCTTATCCTCCAGAAACTATAGCAGATGGTGTCAAATCCAGCATTGGCTTAAACACCTGGCCTATTATAAGGGACCTTGTAGATGATGTCTTCACTGTCACAGAGGATGAAATCAAGGTAAGGCTCCAAGAGGAAAAAACCTATAATAGTACAACTTTAATTAAGCAAGACAACCTTCTCCTGTTGGGAGTAACCACAAGGTGATTTCATGACCTATGGGAGGGTACCCAAGCTGTATTAGGACAAACCTCTGAGGCAAGCAGAGATAAGATGAAAGTTGTGTTCTCCACTGGCAAACACATGCATTAGCAATGAGAAAATTCAGACTGGGCATATATCTTCATTTGACCTATAGAATTAAACCTTTCCCCTTCTCCTGTTTTGCTAATCCTTACTCACTTCTATACCAACAGTATGCAACCCAGCTGGTTTGGGAAAGGATGAAACTACTCATTGAACCTACAGCTGGTGTTGGAGTGGCTGCTGTGCTGTCTCGGAATTTTCAAGCAGTTTCTCCAGAAGTAAAGAACATTTGTATTGTTCTCAGTGGTGGAAATGTAGACTTAACCTCCTTAAGTTGGGTGAAGCACGCTGAAAGGCCAGCTCCTTATGAGTCTGTTTCTGTTTAACTTATATAAAAGAAAGTGATGGGCTTCAGTGTCTCTCTAGATACATGAAATTTTTGTTTTTCATGTTCCCCTCAGGCAGGGCAGCTCAATGGCAGAGCACTTGCCTGGTATGTGCAAGGACCCAAGTTTGATCCCCAGCACCAAAACATTTTCTCGTAAAGTTTTCAAAGTCCTAATGGAGAACAAATATTTCAGTGTATTTAATAGTTTTCTTTGACTAAGTAGAAAAACTTCCATACTTAACTGAGCCAAGATCTTTTGTAAACAGGACAGCATACTGATGGACTAAAGTATAAACTACAAACTGCTAAGTCACAACCTGTAGGCCCCATCTTTATAGTGCTAATTATTAACAATAAGACAGAATCCTACTGAATCCATTACTCCATGTCTAATTCAGGCATTGTTGAAGAAATCTCACTTTTCACCCAAGGTACTGGTTCTGGTACATATGGATCGTAAGTCCATTTAGGGAAAACTCGTTTATAAAGATTCATCAGTACTGTGTCCTGAGATTTTAGCTTCCCATCAAAACTGCATTTCATATGGCCATGGGTACCTAGAAACAAACATAACAAAATTGGTCAAATTAAAAAAAAAAAAAAAAATTAAAGTAGTAAACTTCCAACACAATAGCTATTTAAGAGCATAGAGGAAATCTATATAAAATCCCAAATTCCACATTTTCTTACCTAAAGGCTCCCTGATGTGTCCTCTACGGCCCCACTTTGTTCTCAGTTCCACTGGTTTAAACCATAGCACATCCTCTTAGAATGGAGCATACAGAAGACCAAAATGAAACATTTACTCATAATGTAAACACAACCCTCACACCATAAAAGCAATCAGATCCCATCCTCTTCCTTTGTACCTACCTCTATTAAAGAACATATAACGTACTACTGCCATCTTAGTGAAAATTTTGAAAGGATGACCACTCAGAACAACTCTCTTGATGACCATTCTATCTGGATCCACTGACAACAGATGGCCTGTGGCAACAAGGCTGTGCATTCCTAAAGGAGAAAAGGAAAACAACTATTCAGGAGTTTTCAGGCCAAAGCCTTCCTTTATTGCTCTGTTCACTTAAGAGAACGATGCAATATTTTCTTGGAGAAACTACAGTAGGAATGCACAATGCTACCCTGGTCCACAGTAAAGAACCACTAAATGCTATTCCTGCTAAGCCTGTCCCCTAAACATAGCACTCTAAGTAGCCCCTAGTGATTAGCTAAGGTCTACACAGCAAGATAAAACCCAGTTTACCATCCCACAGTGGCTTCAACTCACTGTGAGGGAAAGACTGGTATATCATTATCTTCTCTATTTGCCTTCCAAATCAAAACACAGAATTGAGAACAGTGATAATCCTATTAAGGACCTGTAAGCCTGTTCACCTCTGTGAACTCAACTTACCGTTGCTTTTCTGCTTGAAAAGCAGTACAGATGCAGGAGGAAAAGTAATTGGTGCATATACCGTCACCACCAAGGCCGCATCAGCAGTCAAGAATCTCTGAAGTTTATGTTTATCTGCTGCCATAATAAAGGATAAAAAAGAAAAGCCAAAACATTTTGAGGTAATCCAGAGGCCTATGAAAAGCTGCATCAGATGCAACTCTTTTTTTTGTATTTTGCAATCTGTGGGGGGCGGCGTGTTGCTAGGGATCCAACTCAGGGCTTCAGACACACTAAGTGCTCTACAACTTGTATCTTCATTCCCAACTCAACTGCACCTCTTAAATCAAAAGCAATTTGGTTTTCTTTTCTTTCTTTTTTTTGGTGTGTGGTGCTAGGGATTGAACCCCAGGGCCTGTGCATGTGAGGCAAGCACTCTAGCAACTAAGCTAAATTCACAGTCTCAGCTTATGTTTCTTTACCCCACTAATTCTCAAGAAATTTTTCCTGTTAACACAATTGATATATTTAACCCAGTCCTACCCATGATTTTTCTTTTTTTTTTTTTTTTAAGTGTAGATGGACACAACACAATGCCTTTTATTTTTAGGTGGTGCTGAGGATCAAACCCAGGTCCTGCCCGTGCTAGGTGAGCACTCTACTGCTAAGCCACAATCTCAGCCCCTACCCATGATTTTTTAACTGAAGACAAAATCTTAGAGCTTAGCATGGTCTCACACACCTATAATCACAGCTACTAGGGAAGCTGAGGCAGGAGGATCACAAGTTCAAGGCTGTGGGCAATTAGTGAGACCCTGTCCCAAAATAATTAAAAGGGCTGGGAATGTAGCTCAGTTATAAAAGTACCCCTAGGTCCAAGCCCTACTAAAGCTTTTAAAAAAAAAAAGTTCTCCAGGTGAATTCTACTGCTCAACACCCCTACCTCATATGAGAATTAGTGCTTTATTGATACTCTCCTAGATCCATCAGCTCTTAGTCTTGCACAGGGACTGCCAAACATTTTTTTTTTTTTTAAAACCCGGGCACAGTGGCACATGCATGTATTCCCAGTGGCTCAGGAGGCTGAGGCAGAAGGATCTCAAAAGCCAGCCTCAGCAATGGCAAAGGCACTAAATGACTCAGTAAGACCTTATCTCTAAATAAAATACAAAGTAGGGCTGGGGATGTGGTTCAGTGGTTGGTGCCAAAAAAAAAAAAAAAAAGCTTTTTTTGGTGTGTGGCCATACAGTTTCTGTTCCAACTACTCAACTCTGCCATTTCAACACAAAAGCAGACAGAAATCATACATTTGTTTTAAAGCATGACCATGTTCCAATAAAAGTCTGTACAAAAACAAGCAGTGGGGCACATTTGGCCCAAAGGCCATGGTTTGTTGACATCTGATTTTAATACTAAAGCTAAAGGAAGATAAAATTTTTTAAGGGAAAGAAATCATTTTAGATAACACAGTTGGCTAAATAAAAACTATGCAGAGCACATTAGTGGTTGCATTCATCTCTTCCTCCTATCATTGCTAAAATCTCAATTAAGGTATGTTCATAAGCCCCCAGGTTAGTGGGCAATACACCTGGCTAGTCCTGAAGTGTAGGAAAACAATGATTATTCCTACCAAAAGGATTCTTGGTCACCATGCTCCAAACTCTGTCATCTGGTCTTTACACCTCAAAACCTACACTTTTCTTCTTTAGCCAATTGTAGGCTACACCCAGCCTCCATCCCTTCACCCACACTGACACTGGCATATCAGATACCAAGATTTCCATGCAATGACACACCCTTTTTATAAAGCTGCCAACTCTGATTCAAATCCTATTCTAGAATAAATACTCATGGCAGAGAAGCCTAAGCAGCCCACAGAAGTTGCATCAATGAGATGTTTCAGACAGGTTCAGACATTTTGAATAAGAACATCATTGGCTCCTAAGCCAGAGTACTGAAAATACCTCTAACACTAGCTATTCTGCACCCAGCGCCCATCAGCAAAAAGGTACGGATTCCTAAAAGTCAGTAAGATGGACTAGAACCCAGAAATTTTCCCACTGCTAACCTGCAGTATGCTGAGAAAATAAAGGTGAGGCTCGGAAACGCCTGAATCCACAGTGGAAAATCAACTCTTCTTTGGCCTTTACAGGTTCAGTATTGCCAGGATTCCGGCTTACCACCATGTTCAACACTGACATCTGAGAACCAATAAGAAAAAAAGCTTCATAGTCTAGGAATAAAACAGCCTAACCTAAAAGGCAGCAAACTAAATGAACATCAGCCACACAATAGAACTGACAATGCTAATTCATTGCAAATTATAGAGATGATGGCACACAGGTGTATCCTTTATGTCCATTAACAACTGGCACTAGAATGAAAATAGGCTTGACCAGAGTTTTCATGCATCCTTCTATGCTAGCTTATCTTCCCAGATCTAATATTAAAAAGCTTACCATATGTCACAAATACCAGTGGGTCTTCAACTCATTTACTTACCACATCCCTTCAAAATCACTCATTAGACTTCTCTTCCTCAACCTGTACTCACACTAACCAAAAGTCAGAGCTATCAATTACATAACCCCCAAAGTGACAACTACTGGCTACCTAGAGAAGAGAGATTTGCACTTTGACATAAAACTTCATTTTTAAGATTGCCAATCCCTTGTTCAAAATCTGACCTCAAAAACATTCTTTTTTTTTTTTTTAAAGAAAGAGTGAGAGAGAGTGAGAAAGAGGGGGAGAGAGAGAGAGAGAGAGAATTTTAATATTTATTTTTTAGTATTTGGCAGACACAACATCTTTGTCTGTATGTGGTGCTGAGGATCGAACCCAGGCCGCACGCATGCCAGGCGAGCGCGTTACCGCTTGAGCCACATCCCCAGCCCTCAAAAACATTCTTAGAGAAGTCTCAGAACCACACAAAGATTACATCACTGAGATGCTTCAGACAGGTTCAGACATTTTGGGTAAAACCATCATTGACTTCTCCATTTTTTCTGAGTCCTAAGTCAAAAGGTAAAATCCTCACATCCCAATGAACAATGTCATGAATGAGTTAAAAAAAAGTCTCTTAACTCTCCATTTCCCAAAAGACACTAATTTACCTTCTGTTCATGAGGTAGCAAAGAAAATGCAATCAAAGGTGCTCCTTTCCTGAAGTATTCAACTACTGAGAAAGGGACTTCAGAGACATGAAGTGTGACATACCAGCCAACCTACCAAAAGGAAGCAGAAAACAACCACAGGGTTAACCTTAGAAACATTTCTCCAGGACTGGGAATGTGGTTCAGTAGTAGAGCTTTTGCTTAGGATGTCCCAGGCCCTGGGTTCAATCCCAGCACCAAAATATAATACAACAAGAAATATTTCTCTAAATGTATGCAAAGTCTCTCAGACTAACCTAAAACCTACACTTATCTTCTGCCTTTCACAGACGCCTCTACTACCCAGATTGAACTTTTTTTTTTTTTTTTTTTTGTACCAGCGATTGAACCCAGGGATACTTAACCACTGAGCCACATTCCTAGCCCTTTTTGTATGTCAGAGACAAGCCCTCTCGGATTTGCTTAGGCCCTTGTTAAGTTGCTGAGTCTGGCTTTGAACTGGTGATCCTCCTGCCTCAGCCTCCCCAGCTGCTGGGATTACAGATGTACACTACCACACCCGGCCCATATTCAACTTTTTTTTTTAAATATTTATTTATTATTTATTTATTTATTTATTATTTATTTAAATATTTATTTATTATTTTTTTTAGTTTTCAGCAGACACAACGTCTCTGTTTGTATGTGGTGCTGAGGATCGAACCCGGGCCGCACGCATGCCAGGCGAGCACGCTACCGCTTGAGCCACATCCCCAGCCCTCAACTTTTTTATTTAATGTCTCTGATATCAATGACTCAATGGCTCCCCTAATTCAGCTATAGGCAGCATAAAACTACATTATAGTCATGCTCATGCCAAGAAAGAGTAAAGCAGGCAACATGGTGGCAATCAAAAGCAAATTATAGTCAGGCACAACAGCACATGCCTATAATCCCAATGGCTAGGAAAGCTAAGACAGGAGGATCACATGTTTGAGGCCAGCCTCAGCAACTTAATGAGGGCTTAAGAACTACTTAGCAAGACCCTGTCTCAAAAAATAAAAAGGTTTGGGGATATAGCTCAGTGATAAAGCACCCCTTGATTCAATCCCCAGTACCACCCTCTCCCCACCAAAGGCAAATAATGGAGTGGACAATGGACAGATACCTCAGCTCCTTCTTCCTCTTTTTCCTCAATCTCTTTAAAGATTCTTTTCCTAGTATTAGTAAAGTTCTGAAACTGAAAGATCCGAGCATAATCTCGAGGAAGATTTTCCTTAGGATCCCATGGAGATGTCCGGAAGCTCTTAAGGCCTCTGTACTTCTGAAATCTAAAATATAGGAAAATTCAGAGAAATTAACAGACTATATGGTGCTATATAAGACATGACTTTGATAATAGCTAAGGCTCTATTTTTAAAAACTCTATAATCACTCTCTCTCAAAATAACCTAATAACTTAAACCAAGACCACATTTTTAAAACAGTTTTTTAAAAATGTATTTATTTTTTAGTTATACTTGGACACAATACCTTTATTTTACTTATTTATTTTTATATGGTGCTGAGGATCGAACCCAGGGCCTCACCCTAGCTAGGTGAGCACTCTACCACTGAGACACAACCCCAGCCCCTTAATTCAGTTTTTAACAACTATTTCAGAAGTATATCCAGACTTCTCACTAAGGATAAAGTATTTACAGTGGCTCCATAACTTAACAAATAAGATCTCTGGTAATAGTCTTAGCACTCTAGTAGCCAACATACACTCTCTGGCTTTAGTGAACTCACTTCCAGAGCAGGCACTATTGTCTATTGCTTCATGCTTTTACTTTTGTTGCCCTCCCAAAGTTCCCCTAAAATCTCCAAACATTCTGTACATATTAGCTCCTACAGAGTACTTGTTAATTAACCTTGTTATTTCTCCTTTATTAAAGTCCTGTAACATTAGTTGTACCATAGTCTAAAACTTTATTATATACGACTATTTCCCATGAGTGTTGACTACCCACATAGAATGTTGGCCCTTAACAAACAGGGGACAATGTCTTTTTTTCTTCTTTTGCATCACAGTGACATAATTCTGAGATAATAAAAACTGTTGTTGAATTTAGACTTACGGACTAACCGAATTTTAGCAGCCACATCACGGGGGGTGTCCATTTCATCTGGAAACATTTCTTCCATCCTTTCTTGTTTATATTTCTCTAACATTTTTTCCTCAGCCTCCTCATCCATTTTCTCATCATAAAGGTCATCACGTACAGAGTCCCCTATAGTCATAGTTTCACCTTCCTCCTCCTCTTCTTCTTCACTTTTTTCATCCTATAAAATAAAGGATTACAACTGGGTGTGGACGCATGCCTATAATCCCAGCAGCTTGGGATGCTGAGGCAGGAGGATCACAAGTTCACAGCCAGCCTTAATAAAATACAAAATAGGGCTGGGAATATGGCTCAGTGTTGAGTGCCCCTTAGCTCAATCCCTGGTACCCCCCCAAAAATAATTAGTTATTTCAAAAAAACTCCCCCATCTCTACCCCAGGCAATTAAGCTAAAAATAATTTTACTAGAACCTAGTCTCAACTAACATAAATGCTAATAAAAGATTAAAATAGGGGCTGGGGTTGTGTGTGGCTCAGCGGGAGAGCACTCGCCTAGTATATGTGAGGCCCTGGGTACAATCCTCAGCAGCACATAAAAATAAATAAATAAAATAGAGGTACTGTGTCCAAGTATAACTAAAAAATAAAATATTTTTTAAAAAAGATTAAAATATAAAACAAGTTTCATTCCCAGAAACTACTATACACACCCCTCAAGATCAGGATTGCACTCTGCCTATTTGGAGTTGTATACAAAAATGGGCCCAGGGCTAATTTCCCTACCTGAGATTCCTCTTCCATAAAATCCTGTTCTGTGTCATCATCTTCATCTCTTTCCCCTCCACTTTCACCACCTTCATCCAGAATCCATTCAGCTTGGTAACTGGACGTTCCTTTGGGGACCTTCTTTACCACCTTAGAACCTTCCTTCAAATAATCTGTAAAAACCCAAACAAGTTATACACCTCCATTCCCCTATCACTCTGGATAGTCTCACCTATATAGGATGATACTGCTGCCAACATGGGAAACTAGCAGACACCATGAGTAGAAAAGACTACTTAAAATTTAATTCAGCTCCCTCAATTAGCAATACTTCCAAAGCTAAATAAACCTGGCAATAGATCTTAAGTTGTTTGTGTTTATTATAATACAATAACAAGTTAGTTTCAAAACTGAGCAAAGGTGTGCCCAATGTTTGCCTAGTACAATTATATAGCATTTGGGGGAAAGAAGAGGTGACAGAACTTCAACTATATCTTCATCCAACTCTACTCTATAGGGTGTGATCAGCTACCCTGTGAGCAACTAGTCAAAATTCACAATTCCAGGTCAGATGAATAACAAGATTGCTACTACCAACCTTTTGCCTCACTCAGTTCCTCCTCAGTGGGCCAGGTTTGCTCCCCTTCCATTGGATCTGGAATAACTTCTGTTTGCAAAGACTCTTGCCTATCAGGGTCTGCCTTCATTAGGACCTTAAGATCTTCTTCCATGTCAGATGCAACACCTGAAGCACAAACCTTGAAACCAAAAGCAGGTGATAGCCAAACATTAAGCAAAATCTTACTACAGCCAACTCTGACCATAAAAACCCAGAAGAATCAGCTCTCATGTAAAATGAATGAAACAAAGTAAAAAGGCGTCACAATTTTTCAAATGGTCATTTAGCTCTGTACCCCGGCTTGAGTCTTCAGGTCTTTCATAATCTGGTCTTATTCCTAACCACATCCCTCACTTCCATCAGGTTGCTGTCTTCACAATTCAAAGAAACCTTATGCTTCATCACTGTGCTTAGGTTCATGTTGTATCTATCTTCAATATTCTTTTTTAAATTTTTGAAATATAGATATTTTTAGTTGTAGATGGACAGCATGCCTTTATGTTGTTTATTTTACATGGTGCTGAGGATTGAACCCAGCACCTCACACATACTAGGCAAGCGCTCTGCCACTAAGCCACAACCCCAGCCCCTTCTAACATTCTTTTACCTCTGCTCAACTCAAAATCACAATCCTCAACACCTAGCTAAAATCTGATCTCCTCTGTGAAGCTCGCTAATCTACCTTTTCAACTAATACAGCAGGCCCATATCTTACCATATCCAATTTTTTTTATTTCGAAGATGTTTGACATTTTCTTCTAATTTAACTAAGTTCTCTGACCATATCTCTTATAATCTCAGAGCCAACTGCAATGCGAAGTATCTAGAAAATGCTGCACTAATGATTTATCAACATATTTGTAGTTGACTGTTACTTGCCTTCAAACTAACTGTCTCCTCATTGGCCTAAGTATGCAGACTACCTTCTCTCAATTTAAAATTTTTCCATCCTGTTTCAACTTACATATTAATCTACAATGCATGCTTCTAAAAATAAATAGATAAATGAATAAAGATCAATTCTGGAGCTAGGTTCAGTGTTGACCACCTATAGTACCAGCTACTCAGGAGGCTGATGTATGAAAATGGCTTGAGCCCAGAAGTTCAACATAGCAAGACCCCATCCCCCAAAAACAAACAAAATCCATCAATCTTACCTCCATTGCCATGCCTGAGTCCTTTTGGGATTTTATCACTTTAGGGTTTAAAGGAAAAGGGTCGATGGCGGCATCTATCTGTTTCATTTGGAAATCACCATGTCCAACAATATGTAGCAAGCTATTTACATTCAGAGTCTGCCCACGAACATAGCCTGAGATTTTCAAGGTGCCCACCAAGTTATTCTCTTCACTAGGTACAAAATCAGCAGTATGGGTAAACAGATAGGCTCGCCGATCTCTAAAAGCAAGATGCCTTCGCTTTTGGTTAGCCAACTGCCTAAGCAGTGTTGCTGCTTCCTGTTGAGTGTCTAACAGAAGGAGTCTGTCATCAGGAAATCGCTTCTCTACTGCTTTGCTTAGCTTCTTTCTGGCATCTATTTGTTTTTTCAGAGGAATACCAGAAAATCCCTGGACAGCAAGTGCTGTAAGCAAAAGAGAAGGATCTTTATAATTTATCCCTTCACTATATAAAAATCCCCTGTAGCTTACAAACAACCTAACAATTCTATTGAGATCACTCAACTACCCTAAAGAAATGTCAATGAGGCTGGGCGCAGTGGTGTACGACGCTTGTAATCCTAGTGGCTTGGGAGGCTGAGACAGGATAATTGTGAGTTCAAAGCCAGCCTCAGCAACTGCAAAGCACTAAGCAACTCAATGAGACCCTGTCTTTAATAAAATCCAAAAAATAGGGCTGGGAATTGGCTCAGTAGTTGAGTGCCCCCTGAATTCAATCCCCGGTACCAAAAAAAAAAAAAAAAAAAAAAGGTCAGTGAAACCAAATTTCACAATCTTCTTCCTTTCAACAGGACGGCCCAGATATTTAAAAAAAAAAAAAAAAAACCCAAACCCTTAATTGGTAATTTGTAAATAAATGACCAAGATTAATTTGTACATGTATATTGCACTACCAGCTTAATACAGTCCATCAGTTATATTCAGGAATCAAATGCCAAGCACATTATCTGGAAAACCGTAAAAATGTTAATTCATGGGGCTGAGGTTGTAGCTTAGGGTAGAGCACCTTGCCTAGCACCTGGGAGGTACTGGGTTCAATCCTCAGCACTACATAAAAATAAATATAATAAAGGTATTGTGTCCATCTACAAAAAAAAAAGAAGAAAAAAAAAAGCTAATTCACTTCCAGGCTAATTCACTTCCTTCCCTGGCCTCTAATACTCCCAACTTACTTACTATAGGTGGGAAGACCCTGAGCAAAGAGGCAGGAAAGGCAGTAATCCCCAGTGCTGTCCCAGCCTTCTTGTGGATCAAGGAGGAACAGGATGGTATCAGCCACTTTAGCCATATCTAATACACTGTGAAGATCTCCTAAAAATAAAAACACAATAAGAGTAGTAGTTGACATGAGCATATAACCTCATTAACATTACTGCAAACATAAAGACAGAAAAATATCGTATATGCTAACCTGGCCTTGCAGATGTGAAAAACCACCGATGTTTCAAACGGGGGCACAGCAGCATAAAACTATAGGTGCTTCCCCATTCATTTACGTGCACTGTTCCCATGTCCCTATTCTGAAGAAGGCCAAAGGCCTCAGACAGGGAAATTCTGTTATGCAAAGCCACCACCAGCACCTGATGAGGAGGCCCATCCTTGCTGCCCAGCTGTCTCTTCTCTGCCAGAACCTGGAAAACAAAATCAGAGAACATCTCTGAACCATGCTCCAGTACTGCATTTCCAACAGTGCAGATGTTCCTTGCCCTAACTAGCATCCTTGTTAACCACTGCATGCATTGGGGCGAGTGGGGGGCCGGGTAAGGAGCGCGAAATAAAGCAGAGAATGCTCTAGCGAGAATCTACACCTGTAGGTAAACCGGACATGCGCTCTAGGGTTATATTTCAGTTCTTTCCTGATCACATTTTCTAGCACGAAGAATTACCCGTCTAAAACGGTAGAGAAACCGCACCATTCCTCAACCCCCACTCCTCTCACCGCCTCCTTCTTCTGCTTTCGGAGCTGGTTGGCGCGATGTCTCTGGTCTACTCTGCTGAGCTCTTTTCTCACCTTCTTGCACAAGATTTTCAGTTCTACACGACCTGGAAAGCAGATGAAAAAGGGGCTACAGGGATCGACACCATACGTTGTTCAACCAAGAACCCCACTGGCCACCTCAGAGTCTTTCGCGTGGGTCCCAGACCCGAGACCAGCTGTCGAGGCACAGAGAAAAGCAACTATGTCGGTTAAACAGCCCTTCCTACATTATGTTCTCACCCTTTCCATCCCGTTGTGCGGATCCTCGACCCCGATGCCGCCCGCCTTTATGAGCTTTATTCTGCTGCTTGAGCGGGCCGGAGCGGTGAGCCGCCATGCCGAAATTCACGTGCGCCGAGTCAGCAATACTTCCTGCCCAGGCCGAGCGCTTCCGGTTCACTTTGCGGGGGTGGGGTTCCCGCTCCCTCTCGCGAGGTCTTTCCCACCTGCCAATGTAGCACTCTGTGCCAAAGTCTCTGCGGCCGTGGGAACTTTTCCCACGCCGCAGTCTGCAATTGGGGGCTTTAAAACGCCGAATGTAGATTCTAGGGGCTAGAGCTATCGTTCCAGGAGGACTAATTTGCTCCCTGTGTTTTCATTTATTTTTGCACTCTAAAGTTGCATCACGTAGGAAGATGTTGAATGAAAGAATCCATTCATGCCCAAAGGCCTAAGCCCTTCCTCTCTTCTAAGACTCGACCTCGCTTTTCTGCAGTTTGCCTCAGGTGTTATCACTGAGCATCCTTTCCCTCAATACTCTTAAGTTCCAAGGCGAATCGCGTGGAAGGCTCTTGTTTCACCCTTACCGACAGATCCCTGTTACTCTAACCCGCGCCCCACCTCCCCATAGCCTCAAGAAGGACCACACAGGACGTGGCAACCCCGAAGATGGCAGGGGCGTGGGGGCTGGCAATGACACTTCTGCCCTCGGGCTCCCGTTCTCCATAACTGGCGACTGCGTTCCCACCTCTAATTCCACAAGTTTTGCAGCTGAGAGCGACGGCTGACTTGGGGTATTCGGAGAAGCAATGGGGCCAGGCGACGACCGCTGGCTGGCTTTCCCGGAGGCAGATTCTAACCACAGGAGACCCAATGCCTGGGCTCCTACCTCCCTGCTGCCTGCTCTCCCCTCTGGAGAACGGGCAGGTAGAAGTCAGGGAACACCCTGCTGGGTTGAGGCCAGCCGAGGCGCAAGCGGCTTTGCTCTAAGCGGCGGGGTTCAGGGCCAGCCAGTGCTCACAATGCGGGTTCGCGCCCTCGAGGCAGAAACAGGGGCGTTGCCATGGCAGCGGCCCCGGAGGCGCGCACCCGGGCCAGCCGCCCCCAGGCGCGCGCAGACTCCCCCCGCCCCGACCCCCCCCCAGTCGCTGTGCGCACCCCCCTCCAGCTGTGGGAAGGGGCCGGGCCTGTTGCTTGACGTCGGTGCGAGGCTCAGAAGATGGCTGCGGAGCCGAGCACCGGGCAGTGGCTGCGGCGGCGGCAGCGGGCGGGGAGCGCGGCGGGCGGGGGTTCCGCCTTGCGCGTGGGGCGCTGAACTGAGAGGCGCGGAGGCGGCGAGGGCGCGCGGGGGTCTTGGGGGCTGCTCGGCGCCGCCTCCCTGCCACCCGCCTCACCATGGGCAGCGCGGAGGATGCGGTCAAAGAGAAACTGCTGTGGAACGTGAAAAAGGAGGTAAAGTCGGGGCCAGGACCCCGGGGTTCTTGCCCCGCCCGCGCGGCCCGGAGAGCTGAAGGGTCAGTGGCAGCCCCTACGGGCGCCCGCGGGAGGCCCGGGGCCAGGCGGGGGCGGGGTCCTGGGCGGGCTAAGGGTGCAATTTTCCTAGATCTGGGCAGCGCCCCTGTGCCCCAGGTGCCCGGCCGGCGCTCCAGGGGTTATTTGCTTCGCGGTCCCGCAGCTCTCTGCCCGTGACGGCAGCAGCGCCGGGAGACCAAAATTGGGGGAGGGGTGGCGGCGATTTTTGGGAACCCGAACTGTCCATTCATTGCCCGCGCTGCCTGGGGAGGGGGCGGGGCTCCGCGGGCCTCCTGCGGCGCAGATCCGGGTGGGATTGGGGGGCTTAGCTCCTGCTGAGCTACACCCTGGTCCCCAGGCCCTCTGGCAACTGAGTCGTGGCTGTCGGAGGTTTGCCGCACACCCCACAGTTTCTCCCTCCACGCCCACCTCCTTACCCAGAAACCAGAGTTTTTTGTTTTTTTGTTTTGAGAATGTTTTTTTTAAGATTCAGATCTCCCCTCTTCAAGAAAAGCCCTCATGTCAGGAAGAAAAGAGGCCTCTCTACCAACCCCCTTTACCTTGACCCTGCTCAAAAGCCCATTTCAGTTTCAGTGGGTGAGGGGGTGCCCATATGAATGACTCACCAGCGTATGAGAGCTCAAGCCCGCAGAATAGATGAAATGAATTGAAATGAATTGGGCCTCCTTCCTGTACCTTCCCCTGTGGCTAAGTCTGCCAGATGTGTGAACTCCATGAGGGCAGGCAACCCATCTGTTTTGTCCACTATAGTGTATCCAATGCTGTAGAAACTCAGTGACTGGTAAATAGATCTTGAAGACTGAGGTCTGATGAGAAATTATGAAGTTTGGAATATTTTGGACCTGGCCCCTGTGACCTTGAATAAGTTAGTTAACCTCTCTGAGTCTTGATTTCTTTGTCTTTAAAATAGGAATAATGCTACCTATCTCATATATGAAACTTCACTATGTTGGTTCCTTTACTCCTTAGACTTTCAGGATTGAGGAAAACTCTAGATTCTGCATTAACTGCGGACTGGCTACTATGACCTAACATTTGTTCCTTCCCTCTCCTTGTCAGAGATATAATTGAAGCCATCACTTTCCCAGTTTGTGTGAGAAGCTTCACTGTACTTTTGCTCTGAAGTGATCAAGGAAGAATTTCTTTTTTTTTTTTTATTTTCTTTATCTGTACATTATAATTATATATAATAGTGAGATTTGTTGTTACAAATTTATATATGCACACAATATAACAAAATAATTTGGTGAATTTTGTTCCCCAGTAATTCTCTGTCCTTCCACTCCTCCCTCCCCTGTTCTCTGTCCTCTGCTGGTCTCCTGTTTTCATAAGATTCCCCACCCCCCTACCCCATTTTTTTTCCTCTCCCTAGCCTCCACATATGAGAGCAGAAAGGGTTTCTTAAGCCCAGGGTATATCAAATCAGCATTTAAACCTCAACCCTTTCCTTCCCAAGAAGGAAACCTCAGTGATTATCCTCAGAAAGAAATAGTCCAGTGACTGAGACTTTCAGGAAGAGTATAAACATAAACAGAAAAGTTGCTATCCTCATACTACAGACAATTGTTGCTTGGATTATTGGTATAATCCAAATTTGGTGGTTGATTAGGGATAGTGAGAAGGATTTTGAAGAGATGATGATTTTTTTTCCAGTACTTGAAAGACTATATTGTTCCAAGGATGATTCCTTTAAAAAGTGAGAAATGTGCAGAATATGCTATAATTATGTATCTTCCTGTCAAAGGTTGACCTGCTCTGAACTTCATATATTTCCCTTCCCCTTTTGGCACTTGAATTACAGGAAAAAAATGTATCCTTTCCCCTACTACAAGAAGAGACAAGGGGGATCATTGTAAGCAAGGCTAAACTTTCTCAGTGACCCCTGGTATAGGTCTATAAGTATCTGTAGGTCCTAATCCAAAAATGTGCCTCACTAGCCTGCTTTAGGTGATATAAAGACCTTTAGCTGTGATATTATACTCTGTTTAATGCAAACACCCCTTGAGAAGTAATCTAGGAAACTTTTAACAGTTTAGAGTGCAGGCATCTATCCGATCTGATCCCACATTTTACCTAGTCACAAAACCATGAGCAGTTCCAGCAGGGAGGAACCTCCAGATTCCTCCTTCCTTCCTCCTCTCCAGGCTCTGGACACACTTCCACTCTCTAAAGAATAACAGTGCTAAGGGAGGGCCTTGGGGGCCAGGGCAGCATCAGGATGCTGCATGCCTGTTTAAACAGTAGCAAGGACCAGGGCTTGCTTTATTTGTAAGATTTTACAGTGGGGCTGAGGAAATCCACCTCTTAAATCTCTTGTGTTAGTATCTGTCTCCTGGCAGATTCCCCCAGGACACTAACAGTTCTTAGCTTAAGAATTAGAAGTAATTGGAACTTCATTCACTACTGATGTGAGTATAAGTTAGCACAGCCACCTTGGAGAGCATTTTGGCAATGTCTAGTAAAGCAGGATATATGCATCAGAAATTCCTTGTCTAGAAATATAAAATTTAAAAAGTGGGCACATATATTCACCAAAAGACATGTCCAGAATATTCATAGAAATACTATTCATAACAGCCCCAAACTGGAAACTACCCAAATGCCAGTCGATTGTGATGTGTCTACACAATGGGGAATGAACAGTCTACAATTACACACCATATGAAGAATCTCACCATCACACAGGAAAGCAAGTGAAACTAGTCACAAAACACAACATCCTGAGATTTTAAAAAATATTAAAATGAGAAGAACTAATCTGATGTTAGAAATCAGGATGGAGGGTACCCTTAGGTGGGAGTGACGACTGGAGGGGAAAATGACAGAGCAGGAGTGCTTTGGGGTGTTGGTCACATGTTCTGTTTCTTGGTCTAGATGCTAGTTTTACAGGATTGTTCATTTTGAAAATTTACCAAGCTATAAAATTATTTGTACTGAATAATCACAATAAACAGTAAATAATAAGACAGTTTCTTTTTAAAAAGCTTTTTGTGTTGTTGTTTGGGGTGGCAGGGATTAAGGCCAGAGCCTTGTGCATGCTAGACCTCTGGATACATCCCCAGCCCCTTGAGCTTTTTCTTAAAAAAGATGTGACTGCTCATCTTATAAGGTATTTATTGGGAAGCTTTTACATCCAAGGAGGAATCCAAAATCGTCAGGATTATTGGATTCCTCCTTGGATAGAAAAGATTGAAAGCTTATAGCCAGTGTCCCTGTGGCATAGAAGGACCTACTCCTGAACCCTGGAGAAGAGGGAGAAAAGGAAGGGCAGATTGTCTGCAGTCTTCATGGAAACAGTCTGTCCCTAAAGGACAGTGTGTCTACCTAGAAGCCCTTCTCCAGCTGAGTATCCATGAGCAAATAACCTCCTCTCTTTGTTCTCCAATGCAAGCCACTTCTACCTGGATTAGAATCTCCAAGATGGCAAGTTTTAACATCCCTTCCTGATTTCCTCTCCATAAGACTTGGAACAAGCTGTGCTGAAAAAAGTTTCCTTCCCCACCCGTCCCATCCCTGTCATTTCAGCAAGTATACCAAAACCTGGACCAGGAGGGCAGAGCCAAGCTATTTACCTGCCGAGAGGCCCCCTTTTTTTTTTTCCATGTTCTTTGGATGCTAGGGATTAGACCCAGGGCCTTGCACCCACAAAGCACACGTTCTACCGCTGAGTCTACCCTCAACCCCCTCAAGCCCTATGATCAGGAATAAATAAATAAACAAGTAAAGGTAATAATGGTTTCCATTTTTCCACAGGTGAAGCAAATCATGGAGGAAGCTGTCACCAGGAAGTTTGTTCATGAGGATAGCAGCCACATCATTGCTCTGTGTGGTAAGCGAGTGACTTAGGGATATGGGAAGTAAGAAGTAGGTTTAGAACTGAGAACACTGTCCTGGTGCCAGGAAAAGATGAACCCTCAGGTTTAGTGGTTTGCAAATCTGACTGCAGGTCCAAATCAATCTAGAAGCTTTTGAAATCTTTTTGGGCTCTTACCCAAACTTACTGAAGCAGGATCTTCAGACCCAAGAATCTGTACATTTTTAATTCCCTTGGACAACAGTTCTCAAATTTTAGTGTGTATCAGTGTCATCTGAGGAGCTTGTTAAAGCACATTCCTGGGCAGGCGTGGTGGCACACACTTGTAATCCCATCGATCAGGAGGCTAAGGCAGGAAAAATTTAAGGCCAGCCTCAGCAACTTAGTGAGACCCTGTCTCAAAATAAAAAGTACTGGGGATGTATCTCATTGGATCAATGGCAAAATACCCCTAGGTTCAATCCCCAGGACCTAAATAAGTTAGTAAAATCCTCTGAGTTCCAACCCTGGAGTTTCTGAGTCTAGCAGGTCTGGAGTGGTTCTGAGAATCTGGGTTTCAACCAGGCTCACAGATGAGGCTGATATTGCTGTTCCAGAGGCCATACTTTGAGAACCACCACCCTGGGTAATTCAGGTTTGGAAACAGCAGCTCTGATTTGTCCTTTTTTTCGTTTTGGAGAAGGTTAGTACTGGATGCTTTCTGTCTCATTTTTCTTTCTAATTAATACCACCTGGGTTGCTCCATCATCCTAACTCTCCATGCACTGGATTGGATGCTAAAGAACATGAACCTTGGCTAGGAAGGGAAAGCCAAAGTTTTCCTGCCATGGACAAGAAAGTCTGTAATAGACTATTGCTTCCTTCACAGCATGAAGTCGTTTGTCTTTATAGGAGAAAACTTATTTCTACACAGCTTACTAGGATTTCCAAGATTGATTGATTGATTGACTTTTTTATGTTACCAGGGATTAGACCTAGGGCCTTGCATAGGCTAGACAAACTTGTACTACTGAGCTGCATGCTTTTTAAAATTATTTATTTATTTATTTTGGTGACAAGGATTGAATCCAGGGGTACTTAACCACCAAGCCACATCCCTAACCCGTTTTTTTTAAATTTATTTATTTATGTATCTTTAGTTTTAGGTGGATATATTAGTTTGTTTTTATGTGGTGCCGAGAAGGAACGAACCCAGTGCCTCATGCATGCTAGGTGTGCACTCTACCACTGAGCCACCACTCCAGCCGCCCCTACCCCTTTTTTATATTTTATTAGAGACAGGGTCTCACTGAGTTGCTCAGGGCCTTGCTAAGTTGCTGAGGCTGGGTTTGAACTTGCTCCAATCTTCCTACCTCAGCCTCCCAAGTCACAGGGATTACATTACACCATGCCTGGTTTATTTTTTATTTTGAAACAGGGTCTTGCTAAGTTGATGAGGCTGGCCTCAAAGTTATCGTATTCCTGTGTCAGGCGCCCAAGTTGCTGGAACCTGGGGCATGTACCAATATACCTAGCACATTTCCAGGACTTTGATCTTCCTCCTCTAAACTCCCTTTTAAAATTTTTCACTTATTTCAGTGTGTGGGATCAAACACAGGGCCTAACACATGCTGAGTATACACTCAGAAGGAATGCTTTTTCAGTAAGGCAGAGTTGCTCTTCCTATGAATCCAGCAATAACTACTCACTCCAAATACAATTTTCCATGCAGGGAAATGGCAAAAAAAAAAAAAAAAAAAAAAAAGATGGACAAAGTCCAAGGACTTAAATTCCGTTGAGGGAGACAGGAAACAAATGCAAAGATACATATAATAATAGGTAGCGGTAAGGACTATACAGGAAAAACTGGGCATGGTGGCACATACCTATAATCCCAGTGAATCCAGAGGCTAAGTCAGGAGGATCACAAGTTCAAGACCAGCCTCAGCAACTTAGTGAGGCCCTAAGCAATGTACTGAGACCCTTTCTTAAAAATAAAAAAGCAGGCAATGTGGCTTAGTAGTTAAGTGCCCCTGGGTTCTATCCCTGGTACACACAAAAAAAGCCTACAGGAAAATAAAGCAGAGAACTGTGAGAGGGGTGCTGAGGACAAGCACCCTATAAGGAGAGGCTGAGTGACACTGGGTTTTGAATCCTGGTGCTCTGCTTACTTCTTTTTCTTTTTTGGTTCTGGGGAATTAACCCAGGGACATTTTACCACTGAACTACACCCCCAGGCCTATTTATTTATTTATTTACTTAGAGACAGGGTCTCAAATTTGCTATCCTCCTGCCTTTAACCTCCCAAGTCACTGGAATTGCCCACATGCATCAAAGTGCCCAGCGTAGAATGTTTCTTAATTTCTGTCACCCTCAATTTGCTTCTTTAAAATTATGGTGATGATTTGCACATTAATAAATTTTTGTGGGGAAGGAGATCACTGATGCCTGTGAACATTCTTAGCATTGTAAGAGCTCAGAAAATGCTTTTCTTTTCTTCTCCTTCAGATGTTGAAACTAAGGCTAAGTTTTGTAGGATCTGAGTCCCACCATCTCCCTTTTGGATAAGGTTCCCCAGCTCTTTGAGATGATGAACTGATTCCCAGGTTTACAAAGAACAACCTGATCTTACATTTTCTTGGCCGAACCAAGTTTGAAGAGTATTAGAACTCTCTTCCATTCTACCTGTGCTGTGTTCCCTTGAGGTCAGCCAGTGTCTCATCACCAGAAGGGCTTTACAGGCAGCCCAGTTATGCATGGCTTGGTGCTAGGCTAGGCTTTGTCAAAGCACACACACTAGAGAAAACAGAATCAAGTAGTGCAAACAGCTTGTGCATGGGTGCTATGTGTGGGTAGCTGTGGGAGAATGAGGGAAAAGGTATTGGAGGAAGACAAGCAGGAAAAAAAGCGGTGGGTGTTCCATGTTCAGGTGGTTTTGGTGAGAAACAACTGTCAGCTCTCCTCTGATAGGTCCGGACCCATAGCCACCCCCAATCCAGGAAGCAGTGGCGCTTTTGCTTTTGTCTCCTGCCTGGAAGCAAAGGACTCTTTGCAGAACACTCAAAATGAATGATTTTTCTACTTTCAGCCAATTTCAGTTGCTGCCATAAAACAAGGCCCCCAGCTCTCTAGTGTTCTAAACTCAGCAAGAGGAACACTGTTTCTGCTGGTCTGCAGGAGGTGGCTCAGAGCCACAAGCATAAACTTAAATACCTAGAGTCCAACGAAAAACATCTACAAGCACCAGACATGGTTTGCACATCTGTAAACCCAGCTACTGAAAACACTGAGGCAGGAGGATTGCCAAATTCAGGCCAGCATGGACAATTTAATAAGATCTTGTCTCAGAATAATTTTTTTTAAAAGGGCTGGGGATGTAGCTCAAAGATAGTGTACTTCTGGATTCAATCCCCTCAAAAAAAAAAAAAACAAAACAAAAAAACATGAAGCTGGCCAGATGTGAGACTGGGGTGACCTGGACAGCATTTGTCCTGTGTAGAAGGATAGGCACTATTCAGTTTCTACAAGAATGTCACCAGGCTTCCCATGGCCTGTTTTTGTTTTAAAACCAGAGAAACCCAAAGTCTGAGATTTTGTATGAAATTTTCCACTTTGTAAATGCTGACAACTAATTCCATTTTTTTTTTTAAATTGTGTGGGCCAAACAAAAGGCATTTGCAGGCCTTTACCAGTTTGCTGCCTCTGCCTTGGGCTCAGGACATAGTTACCCAGGAGCATGTGAGCAGGAGGGGTTGCCAACAGTATCAAGCTATATCAAGTTGGGGCATCTGAGACTCAAAGAGAAAGGAATCCTGTGCTTTATCAAAATTGTTGTTCCAAATAACAGCAATTGGTGTTCTAAATTTGAGCTCAAAATAAGGTTGATTTAAAGCAGTGATTATCAACCATTTTTCCCTCCCTTTCTGCAAGCCTTTTCCATGCATTATACACACAATAGAATCATAACCAGGGGGAAAGGGAAGGAGGAGGACTAGTTATGCATTGATTGAAAAAAATGCCACCCCTTTGCCTTTTGGAGATTCTGATATGCCAGTCTTCCTCACCTAGAAAAATGCTCAGAAGTGCATGTTTAGTCTGAAGGTGATCCAGACTTTTTTTTACTGGGTTTTACTACTGTCCTAACCACATGCAGAATTCAGCTTTGTTCTAAGAGGAATAGGATTACAAAGAATGTGCTAAGAATGAAGGCTTCAGAGACTGTTGTAACTGTGGAATAACCATATTCCCTAGAGGGTCCGGGGCTGCCCTCGACTCCATGCTGGCCCTCTATTCCTGGCGAGGAGGACTAAGGGGTGACTGAGGAAGGCCAGACCTAGGCAAGATGAGCTTCCTTAGAATGTAGACATTTGGTCAGGTGTGGTGGCATATGCCTATAATCCTAGGAGCATGGGAGGCTGAGGCAGGAGGATCAAAAGTTCAAAGCCAACCTCAGCAATTTAGCAAGACCCTGTCTCTAAATAAAATATAAAAAGGGCTAGGGGTGCTGGGGCTATAGCTCAGTGACAGAGCGCTTGCCTAGCATGTGTGAGGCACTGGGTTCAATCCTCAGCACCACATTAAAATAAATAAAATAAAGGCATTCTATCCATCTACAACTACAAAAAAAAAAAAAAAAAAAGACTGGGGATGAGATTCAATTTAAGCACCTGTAGGTTTAATCCTTGATACCAAAAAAAAAAAAAAAAATGACCCAGGAAAGTTGTGGCCAGATTCCAGTTCCCATCACTCAGGGAGATGGATGGGACTCCCAGGACTGGCAAGAAAGATGCATTTGTTGAGTTTGCTGTGGTTGTTCCTAAACCTATCTTTCCAGAAACCATTCAGGCCCTGCAAGTAGAAACCTTCCTTGTGAGGAAGCTTTCCTGGCAAATCCAGCTGCTCTCATGCTGTCCTCTGTATATCGAGGCTACAGTGCTGCTCAGCTTGGCAACCTCTGAACTCCCAGGCCAGAAAATGAGTATCTGTGCAACTGCTTCTCAAGCTGCAGAGGGTGGGCTGGGAGAATGGACTCAAAACTACCATCATGGGGCCGGGCATAGTGGAGCACGCCAATAATCCCAGCGGTTTAGGAGGCTGAGACAGGAAGATTGCAAGTTCAAAGCCAGCCTCAGCAATGGTGAGGTACTTAGCAACTCAGTCTCAGTGAGACACCCTGTCTCAAAATAAAATGCAAAACAGGTTGGGGATGTGGCTCAGTGGTTGAGTGCCCCTGAGTTCAATCCCCAGTACCAAAAAAAAAAAAAACTACCATCATGGGAAAGGGATCTTTGATATTTCCCTTTTATCTTAAAACATTACGTCAGATTTGCACGTGGCTCCATAATACAATGAACCTAGCGCATGCTAAGCACCAGCTCTACCCCCGAGCTGTATATACCCCTCACTCTGATCTTTGAATTTCTTAAATATATTTTTTTAGTTGTAGGTGGACACAGTACCTTTATTTTATTTTTATGTGGTGCTAAGGATCAAACCCAGTGCTTCACACATGCTAGGCGAGCGCTCTACCACCAAGCCACAACCCCAGCCCCTGAATTTTTAAATTTTAATGTTAAAGACTTACTGTTGTGGCCCAAGGATGGAGCTTAGTGGTAGAGTAGTTGCTTAGCTTGCATAAGACCCTGGATTTGATCCCCAGTGCCAAAAAACAAAAAAAGGCTTACTATTGAATCAAATTAATGCTTCATGTTTTCCCTATGGCTTCATGAACCCCTTTCCTACTCCTATAGGCTGGTGTCTTTTGCCATCCCCTGCATTTGACTTGTACCTATGGGAAGAGCACTGAAAGTCAGCGTTAAATGCAAATCATCCCAAGGCTTGCCTTTGAACCCTGCATCTGAAATAGTAATGCATGTGCTGAAGGAGGCACAGTTATTCCCTTGCCAAAAAGAGATCCTAAGTAATTCAGGTAATTGTAACATCAATCCATGAGCCTTGGAGAAGTCCTGTTTCTCTGGGCTGCCCTCCGTTCTGGCTCAGATCTGCATCCGCAGTATCTCCAGTGACTCTCTCCAGACTCCTGGTCTGGCAGAGCAGGTTCTCAGGCTCTGTCTTCTCACACCAGTAGCTAGGCATTGGGAGGAGGGTGCAGGCCAGCCCTGCCTCCTGCTTCCTGGTGCAGCTTCCCGCAGATGGGTCAGCCTGAGGGTTGCTTCAGGCTGAGGATGAGCTGTAATGGGAGATGGGGGTGGAGTCTGTGGAGCTGGGAATAACATGGGCTTTATTAACCAGCTCCCTGTTGCTAAGCAGCTTCATTAGCCAGGAAGGTTTGCCCTGCAGTGAGCTGCTTCAGGGAATGGCAAGGGGATGCTAATAAGCTAGGAGAGAAGCAGGTGCTAAGGGATACTTGAATTCTACCTGGGATATTGCAGCCAGAAATGTTTCAGTACATTCTGAGATTCAGACTCCAAGGCAGTTTTCAGCCTATCGCTTTTAAGTTAAAGGATTCCTTTTTCATACATGCATGGAAAGAACAGCTTATCCCTAGGTCATCTTACTTCTGCATTCCATCCAGAAATGATCATGTAGGAAAGAAGTTCCTCTGGAAGAACTGGTTCCCCTCATTCCGTGCTGAGGCATGGCTGAGTGCATGTGGTGGGGGTCTGTAGCTGGGCCTTGGAGTTAGACACACCTGGGTTTAACATCCTGACAGTCTCTCAGTGTGTAACCATAGCCAGTTACCCATCTCTAAGGCTACACCCATAAGGTAGATATGAGGATCAGAAGAGCCATGCAGGGCTGGGGACATAGCTCAGTAGTAGACTAGTATTTACCTAGTATGCATGAGACTCTGGGTTTGATCCCCAGTTCAACAAAAATAGAAGGGATGGGGGAAGGGGAAGGATACAGATAAAGCATATAGCATGGAGCTGGGTATATAGGAGTGCTCAATAACTTTTTTTCGGTGGTGGGGTACTAGGCATTGAACCCTGGGGCACTTAATCACTGAGCTACAACACCAGCCCTTTTATTTATTTATTTGTTTGTTTGTTTTTAGTTGTTGATGGATCTTTATTTGTTTATTTGTATTTAATGCTGAAAATCAAATCAGTGCCTCACACCTGATAGACAAACACTCTACCACTGAGCTACAACCCCAACCCCTTATTTTTTATTTTGAGACAGGATCTCACTAAATTTATTAGGGCCTTGCTAAGTTGCTGAGGCTGGTCTTGAACTTGCGCTCCTCCTGGCCTCAGCCTCCTGAGTCGCTGAGATTACAGGCGTGCACTAAAGCACCTGACATCTACTTTGTTCTTAGAACTGACCTTACAACTTCCCATAAAGCCTCCTTGAAGCTTCTCCAAGATTCCATCTGAGAATCAAGGTTTCTGGAGTCTGGAACTTCTAGACATTCAGGGCAACTTGAACTCTTAAGAACTCAGGAAATTTTGATCATATTAAGGAATTGTTATTAATTTTATAGGTGCAATAAAGGTATGTGTACATATTTTTTTAAGAGTTTAGATGTTCAAAATATACTTCAAAATAATGCAGAGGCGGGGCTGGAGCTGTAGCTCAGTGGCAGGGCACTTGCCTTGCAAGTGTGAGGAACTAGGTTCGATTCTCAGCACCACAAAAAAAATAAACACATAAAATAAAGGCATTCTGGGGGCTGGGGTCATGGCTCAGTGGTAGAGCACTCGCCTGGCGTGTGTGAGGCACTGGGTTCGATTCTCAGCACCACCTATAAATAAATTAATCAAATAAAGGTCTATTTACAACTAAAAAATATTTTAAAAAATAAAGGCATTCTGTCCACCTGCAACTACAAAAAAAAATTTTAAAAGAAATGCAAAGGTAAGAAAAACTTTGTAGCAGGTAGTTCAGCTGAACAAGATTGGTTGTGACCTGATAACTGTTTTAAGTTGGGTCATAGGTACATGGGGGTTCATTATACTGTCTTCTTTTGTATATGGTTGGAATTTTCTATAATGAAATGATTTTTTTTTTTAAAGGAGATGGAAGGGCTGGGCTGGGGATGTAGCTCAGAGGAAGAATATTTGTCTAACATGCAAGAGGTCCTGGGTTCAATCCCCAGCAGTGTGTACAGAGAGAGAGAGAAGGAGGAGAAGGAGGAAGGGATGGAAGGAGAAGGAGAGAGGGATTTTAAGAACAGATCATTTTCTTGAGGTTTCTTGAATAAAGGGGAGCAGCTAAATGAGACAATAAGCAAATAGGAATGCAGGTTCAAGGAAGGTGACGCTGGTACTTTTTTTTTTTTAATTTTAATCTGTTTTTTAGTTGTTGATGGACTTTTATTTTGTTTATTTATTTAAATGTGGTGCTGGGATTCGAACCCAGTGCCACACACATGCTAGGCAAGCGCTCTACTACTGAGCCACAACCCCAGTTTCATGATGTTTTTTTTTTTAAACTGGAGAATTTATAGAATGTTTATATTCAAATGGGAAGTACCTAATAAGGAAAAATTGAAGATATAGGAGAGAGAAGGGATATTTGCAGGGAGCCGAGTCCTCCCAAAGGTGAAGGGGGGCACTGCTCCAGTTGTGCATGTGGGCAGACCTGAGAGAAGAGCATGAACAGACTATCCATAGTGTGGTAGGTGCTGGTGGGGAGTCAGGGGATGAGCATAGGCACAGGGAAGAAGACACCATGGCTCATTGATCACCTTCAGAGTGCCAAGCAGTGGCCAAGAAGTCTTTTGCACCTTTACATTGCTACTTGCTGCTTTTTGTTATCCAGCACCCTTTGAGGTGGAACCTGTTATTTTACCTAATTGCAGCTAAAGCTCAGAGAGATTTAGTGAGTTGCCCAAAGTCAAACAGCTGGGAAGGACAGGGAAAACACAGGGTTTGGTGTGCCTCTGAGGCTTATCAAGAGTGGAGCCTGGGGGCTGGGATTATGGTTCAGTGGTAGAGCGCTTGCCTAGCACGGGCGGGACCCAGGTTCAGTCCTCAGCACCACATAAAAATAAAATGCATTGTATTATGTCCATCTTCACCAAAAAATAAATATTAAAAAAAAAAAAAAGAGAGTGGAGCCTGGGAGTGGAGGAGTTGGCCCTCATGGAAACTCAGCTTGCAGTAATTTAACAGAGCTAATGGTGTTCAGAGACTCCCTCAGAGATGGTGGGTGCCTTGTTGAACTGAGTGAGCCTGTCTCTCTCCACTGTGTGAGAGGCTGACCCTGGCCTGGTTCCTTGGGAAGCCACTGTGAACCTGGTGCATGCAGACCCTGCCTTGCATTCCCCCTAAGAAAAGGAAAATGGGTACATGTGGCTTGAATTCCATTTCTCTCACCTTGGTTCCAAAAAACCAGGGCAATTTTTTTCTCCTTCCAGAGTCTGGATGGGAGTGTTGCTTTCTTATTTGGGGGTGTTGAGCAAAGCTGAATGTTGTTGAAGCAAACAGCTAGCATCACCAAAGCAAGCTGAGAGGAAAATGTAATTTAGTTACTCTGCTTCCTGGTATGATGTTCTGAGCTGCTTTTCTCTGCCACGCCTTTCTGCCATGATGTTCTCCCTCACCTTTGGCCCAGAGCAATGGAGTTCACCATCTGTGGACTGAAACTCTGGAACTATGAGCGATGAATAAACTCTAAAAATAGAAATGTATTTTAGTTTCTGTAGAAATGTTGGTTTTAAGTGGAAGTAGCCATTACCAATCTCTGGGTAGAAATAGCCATATAGAGAAGAAGTAGAGAAAAGCCAGGCAGAGTGGTGCATGCCTGTAATCCCAAAGGTAGAGACACAAATTTAAGGATATCACTGGGTGCGGTGGCACTCACCTATAATCCAGCAGCTCAGGAGGCTGAGGCAGGGGGGTCAAAGCCAGCCTCAGCAACTTAGCAAAGCCATAAACAACTTAATGAGACCCTGTCTCTAAATAAAACATTAAAAAAAGGGCTAGGGATGTGGCTCAGTGGTTAAGTGTCCCTGGTTTCAATTCCCAGTACCAAAACAACAAAAATACCACAAATTTGAGGACAGCTTGGGCAACTTAACGAGACTCTGTCTTAAAAAATAAAAAGGGTTGGGATTGGGACCTGGGTATGTAGCTCAGCAGCAGAGCACTTTACCTGGCATGCATGAGGTTCTGGGTTCAATCTCACACACACAGTTGCAAGTGGCACTATTAATAATTACTCAGAGGTGGATTATCTTTAAATATAAGCATATATTCAATCACAATAATCATCAAATATAAACAATTAGAGCAAAAAGTTTTGGGTATATGGGGGAGCACCCCAACCAGCATTTTTAAATTTTTATTTTAAAATATTTATTAAATATTTATTTAATGTTTATTTTAGATGGACACAACACAATGCCTTTATTTTTTATGTGTGCTGAGGATCGAACCCAGGCCCCGCCCATGCTAGGTGAGCGCTCTACCACTGAGCCACAATCCCAGCTCCCAACTAGCATTTAATGCACACTAAACACTATAAGCAAATTACACAATCATGGGGCAACCATGAGCCCCCAAAATACCTCCCATGCCATGCAACTTCTCTCAGCCCAAGAGCAGACATTGTCCTTCTCTCCAGCCAAAGGCTGGACATTAGGGAATGGTGAAGTCAGTCCAGGGATGGACAGCAAGGTGGCCAGTCTCACCGATGTCCTTGGAGCAAAACTCTTCAATGTGGCAGGACCAGCAATTTAATTATAGTTCAAAGTTGGTGATGTATGTTGATAATTGGTTACACCCAGTGAAAGTCAATGTCCATTGGTTATGTCCAGTGAGGTGATGTAATTGCAGCTGGGCATGTTCTTTGCACTTGTCCATGGAGCTGTGCTCCCTATCAGTTGCAACCAGTCATTACTAAGCATGCTTTTTTGCCCCTTATAGCTTTTTATCAATTGCAAGGAGACATGACTAAGCAGTTCAATGGCTGCTGTTATTATGGCCACCAACTTAGTGAGTCCCAGCATGTCTATGTCTATGGCAGATGCTCTTTACACACACACACACACACACACACACACACACACACACACACGGACTGGAAATGTAGCTTGATGGTAGATCACTTGTCTAGCATGTGGATGGCCTAGGTTCAAATGCTAGTACTGCAAAAAAAAAAAAGAAGAAGAAGAAGAAGAAATAGGGAAAAGAGGTCAGTGATGCCTGAAGATGCCTCTTTGCTCTTCCCTACTTCATTTGCTGCCCGCTAAAGTTCCAACCTCCTTCTCCAACAGCTGGGAAACACTACTCACCTAAGTTCCTTCTTTGAAGAGCCCCACCTTTCCTCTCTTTCCTTTCAGGAAGCTATTCCTCCTGGTAGTCTTGGTCCCATTATCCAGGGGCCTGAACCAGAAGCCCTTTGGCATTAAGCTTTTGAAAATTCTGCTCTTGAGTGATGGCCCCAAAACTCCAGGACAAAACTGAACCACCTGTGACTGACTGCCCTGCCCGTACTTCCCTCCCTCAGGTTCTCCATGGCATCTTTTACTGAACTCCCTCGTTGTACAGATGGTAGCTGGGAGTAAAGGTGAAACTGAGCCAGAGGTTGGGGGAGTAGGCTGTGCTTGCCATATCTCCTCTACTCCTGTCCCCAGTGCCTCTTGGCTGAGTGTCCTGGACCCAGATTCATGTCAGACTGTACCAACCGTAGGTGCTATGATTCTGCACTTCAACAAAACTGGGCTTGTCCAGGCCCGTGGCTGTAGAGCATAGCTTTAAATATAAATATATATGCACGTGAGAGGCAAGGCAGACTGGGAGAACCATCCCAGAGCCAGCCTTGTTTCTGAGGCCCCCTTGGACCAACTGTGGACACCTTCCCAACCACTACTGCATTTCCTGGAAACCATAGCTTCAGTTTATTTTTGTGAGCTCCTGAGACACCTAGGTTTGTCCCAGCCCATGGAGTTGTTTCTCCTATCCCCGCCCAGCTCAGGTTACCTGTTGTTGCCTTAAGCAGGTTCCCCTAGGGGTAGGGAACCAAACCATCTTGGAAGACCATATTTGCTAAGGGAGCTGGTGAAAGGAGACAGGTAGAGCCTGTGTCATGGACAGACCCAGGCTTTCTGAGGTTTGTGAATTTGATTCACTCCTGGGTTGGAGATTCTGGCCTCATCTCATAATCAGAACCCTTGATGGTCACTTACTCAACTACTACAATTATTGGTTTGAACTGGTAATACGTTCACCTGGTTCGAAAATCAAAATTATATAAAAGGTGTACTTCAAAGGCCTTATTCCTTTCCTTGCCCATTTCCACTCAAGTCACTGTTTTGTTTCTTCTGTACCCTTCTAGAAATTAAAAATATATATATAATCTTTGTTCACTCACCTTTTTTGTAATTCAAAGGTGCCATGTGGTCATATTGTCCTGCATCTTCCTTTTGGAGTGCTTTCCATTGTTCTTTTGAGAGTACATCTCATTCTTTTTCAGAGTTACACAATATTCTACTGTGTGAATATGCCAAATTTACATAACATGACTCCTGTTGACTAACATGTGGATGGTCTCCAGTATTTGCTGTTAAACTAAGTAATCATGCAGTTAGATCTACAGGGAAGATTCCAGAAGAGGGATTGCTGGGTCAGAGATTATCTGCACATTTATAGTACCATATCGCCTCCCACCAGCAATATATGAGAAAATTCACCACTTTCCTCTTCCCTTTATCTCTGTCTCCCCAGTGTCTCGCTCTACAGTGGTATCCTTGGAAAGGTTAAATAAGCATGTAAGGGGACGGGAGGTAGGGCCCTATAATTCCATTAGCACCTGTGATCTCTAGCCCCAGATAGTATTTGTTAAACTCCATACCTTTATGGGCTTGAGGGGGACTGAAAAGGCTAGGGCTAATCTGGGCCTATGGTTCCCAGCCTTTCCCTGGGAAGATGGCATCAGACCTTTCAGTGGAGGGTGGGAGGTGTTCATAGCAAGGTGCTGAAATTAAATTTGGTTATGATTCTGCCTACTCAAAACTGTAGTTAGTTCTGAATCTTCTTGTTAGTGGGATGGAATGGATGACAGTGGAGAAGTTACCCTGGTCTCATCAGGCCCAAACTCTAAGGCCACCAGAAGATCAGGGTCGGCAATTAACAGTATCATGCTTGTTAAGTCGTGTCTCTCTATTTTGACTCATTTGCCCAAGCCTTTCCACCCCAACTAGTATTGATTTTTTTTTTTTATTAACAATTAAAAATCTTTCTCAAATGAAATGAGGTAAATGATGTCAGGCTGTTACCTTGTAATGTATCCAGAGTGGCTCTGGGTAGTACCAAGACCCACTGGGATTGGAGCCCTGAAGCCTTTGGAGCTGGGTGCCAAGGACCCAGATTGCTCAGCTAGCAGGTGGATAGGCTCAGCCAACTTGGTGTCTTAGTTCTATGGACATCTCCAGCATGGCCTCCATACTGGGATCCGGGACCATGGTGGCAGAACTAGGGCAGAAAGGAGAAAGGCCCTAGAGTTCCCCTGCCTGGTGCCCTGGGCTCTCCCTGAAGGGAGGAGATAAGCATGGGCCTTCAGTTAAACTTCCCATGGGACGAGTACTTGACATTCCCCTATTCTCTCTGTGAAAGACCTTTCCTTAGGAGGAAGTTCAGAACAGAGTTGCTTGTTATTGCCTATGGTTCTGTGGGCAATTGTGATTGTTGTGTTCACTGTGTATTAGAGAGAGCGTGTGTATGGTTACGTTTGCATCTGAGTTTCCTTCAGTGGGAATGTTTGGATTTCTGCCCAACTCAAGTGTTAGAGCAGGGGTTCTTAATCTTTCTGGGGTCAGGTACCCACTTTTAAAAGCTAAAAGTCAGCATGCACACGGCCCTGGATTCAGTCCCCAGCACCACAAAAAAAAAAAAAAAGCACTCCCTAAGCATTCTAGAGCACAACAGATTCTATACAATTTCAGGAAGTCTGTGGAGTCCAAGAAACCCATCTGTAAACCCCCTGAGATAGGGATTCTCTATTGTTATTATCATCATCAATGTTATTAATTTTGCCTACACACTGCACACATGGCATTTTTCATCACGTTTGCTGATTTTCGGGCACACTGCTGTGAGAATGGTGAAGAGCAACTGTTTTCAACAATCACCAATCAAGGAGCACTTGGAACTAGACAGAGAATATCTGGCCTAAGGGGTCATTTGCTTTATTTGGAAAGTTGAGGGTGCAGATTTCTCCTTCCCTAGACAGGCCTGGCACATTGCCTAGATTTCATGGAAGAAACTTAGGGGTGATCACTGGGACAGTATTCCCTTGTTGCAGTACTCTCTGAGGAAAGCCTCCTCTCTCAGAGCTGGGAGGCTGGCTGAGAAGATGAGTGAGGCCTAGCAGGTCCCCAGCGCCCTGGCCTGCCTGCATTTGCAGTTGCCTGGGGAAGGTGGGAAGGCTAATGACTCATTATTCCTGCAATTAGACATATCACTGAAGCACATGATATCCTGCAGGACTAGTGCCACCTGCTGCCACTCTGGCTCTGTTCAGTGTGACTTTTCTCTCCTAGATGAGGAGTACAACCCAGGGAAATACCACCACCTTCCTGCATCAGGATCAAGAGACTGGGACCCAGAAGTCACTTACCTATATATCCTAGGGACACATAAGGCCTCCAGGGACCAGGGGACTGATCACAGTGAAGAACATGTGGACACTTATGCCAAAGATCTCTCTGATGCCCTATAAACACATGATAAGTTCATATAGCTCCATCTCCATACCCATGTGTGTAGGTGGTTGACCACACTGTGGAGGACAGGCAGCACCTTGTAAAACAAAGCCCTCTAAGGCCAGAGCAGGGATGAGCTTCAGGAGAGGGAGCCTCCCTGTTCCCCCCTCCCCTGGATTCTTTCACTAAGCTGGCTGTAGGAGGCCACAGGGACTCAGTCTCTCCTTGACTTCAGTCCAATAGAAGGCCAAACAAAACTCCTTTATAGGACAGCAGTGACTGCTTGTCAGTTATCCAAAACAAAGGCAGAAAACAGATGAGAGTTATCAGTAGTAGTTTTTTGTTTTTTTTTTTCCTTTCAGTAATTCTTTCTTGAAGTCCAGGTTCCATAACCTAACCATGTTAGTCAAAATAAATTTGACCCTCGGTTCCCTCATTTCCAAGAGAGCAGGACCTCCACCTGCCTCTGGGGCAGGCTGTGATCTTTTCTCTGATGCACCCAGGTCCTGCCATACCTGGCTCTTACAGGCTGGCTATAAAACAGTCCCTGAACAGAGAAGGTAAGGTGACGTGTATCCTGTGGCTCTCAAAAGTCAGACCCTGTGCAAGGGGTTTCTCATGTTCCATCTCATGTGACATCTCATACTTGTCCTAAGAAGCTTTCTCAACTTCACAGATGATAAAACTGAGGCTGAGAGTATCAAGTCACTTACCCAGGTTTCACAGAAGCAGCAAGTGGCCGCACCAAGTTCAGATCTTGTCGCCAGCACAGCTCACTCAGCCTGGCCTCAGTACTGGTCAAGCCCACCCCAATCCCACACAAACTAATGTTTTTATTCTGTGTCTGCCCAGCACAGTTCCTTCCACAAAGTCCTCCTTTCCTTCCTGCAGGGTCTCTCTGTGGTAAGCAGGATCCAGATAAAGCGATTTTTAAGTTTAGTCCCTAAAAATATGAATGAACGAAGAAAAGCCCTCTCAGTGTTGAAAAGAGAAATCTCTCTCTCTCTCTCTCTCTCTCTCTCTCTCTCTCTCTCTCTCTGAGCTGCTGAGCTCATCAATAATCCAGGGGCTGCTGTCAGGTCCGATCTCTGCAGTGGCTTCATTAATATTGCAGCTCCTCCAGTACCTCGTTCCTTAGCAACCACATCACCATGCTCTCTAGGAGGGCGGCCGGGCCGTGTGCTCTCTGTGTCCCTGTCCTGTAGGTGCTATCCCTGCTTGCCCTCTTGGTTGGGTAGAGCTATTCATGCCAAACCCGGTGGGTAGCTATGGTCCTCACAGTCCCCCAGGAGTGATACTTGATACAGGAGCCATGCACACACCAGGTGAGGGAAAGGTTTGGCTATTGCAGGTCCACCCTAGACAAGGGCAGAAGGACAGGGAGGGGAGGGGAGGGTTAGGAGGTGGTCAGGGTACCTCCTGGCCTGCCCCTAGTTTCATCAGTTACCCTTGCCCCTGCCTTTCCATAGGCATGGAAGACAGGAATGTCCCTTCTCTTGCCCAGACTCAGGTGCTGTTTCCCTTTGTGGCTCAGGTGCTGTGGAGGCTTGCCTCCTGCATCAACTGAGACGCCGTGCTGCTGGCTTCCTGCGCAGTGACAAGATGGCAGCTCTGTTCACCAAGGTGGGGAAAACGTGCCCTGTGGCTGGGGAGATTTGCCACAAGGTACAGGAGCTGCAACAACAAGTAGAGGGCAGGTAAGCCCCATGCCAGCTTTTCCTGGCCCTCTCTTCTGCTCTTTCCAGTTGGTCATCTGCTACCTTCCAGGAAAACCCACCTAGAGGTTGGCTTCCTGGCCCATCTCTTACAGGACCTGTTGGGTGAGGGATCAGCCTGTGGGTGACAGTTAAGCTTGCAAGGGGCTCAGTGCCCTTTGACTCCCTGTTCCTGCTCAGGAACTCTCTGGTCTCCCATCTTGTGGCACCAGTTCTCACTCTTAGTGCCACAGACCTATGGTTTACCCCCAAGCTCTTATACTTCTGAAGTCCTCCTCTTCCGCATTGCAGGAGACCCTCAGGAGGTGGCCAGGAGGCCCTGCGGAAACAGGGCTCAGCTGGTGGGAAGGCCCTGGTCCTCAGCCCACAGGCCTTGAAGCACATATGGGTACGCACAGCACTCATGGAGAAGGTTCTGGACAGGGTTGTGCAGTACCTGGCGGAGAACTGCAGGTGACTGCCTCATTCCCCAATTAGCTCCCTCCTCAGCCCTGTGCCTCTCCTTGCTTAACGGTCAGGATAGCCTATAGTCATGCCTCCAGCTCCCCTTAAAGTACTCCAAAAGCATAGACCATACCAGGTACCCCGCAAAAGTCTATCCTATAGACTTTCCTTGGTGATTGACATGAATCTGATGTTGTGGGGATTGTCCCCTCCCTGGTGAGCTTCACCACCCTGGACCAGGTTCAAGAGCACTGACAATCACCCTGTCTCCCTCCCCCTGGCAGCAAGTACTACGAGAAGGAAGCATTACTGGCAGACCCTGTGTTTGGCCCCATCCTGGCCTCTCTTCTAGGTGAGCCTGAGAGCTTATAGGCCTTTGTGGGGCGTGGGTAAGGGGCAGTTCTAGTTCCTCAAGCTAACATCCCTGTCTCCACAGTGGGACCCTGTGCCTTGGAATACACAAAGCTTAAGACGGCTGATCACTATTGGACTGACCCCTCTGCTGATGAGCTAGTCCAGAGGCACCGTATCCGGGGTCCCCCTAGTCGCCAGGATTCTCCTGCAAAGCGCCCTGCCCTGGGGGTGGGTGTCCCTCTCCCCATCCCCTTGCTCACTTATTCAGTCTATGTTCATGAGATTAGAGGGAGGGGAATCTGGCTCCCCAGGTAGTAGCCACTCCTAGAGAGCCTTCTTCCCACTTGCAAAAAATGCCACAAACCTGTGCCAGTTCTTGGCTGGAGATGAGAGGGTAGCTGAAAACAAACTGGGGGGCAAGAAGGCCTGGGGTCAACAAGAAAGGGTTGTCATGGAAGCCTGAGGGTTCTCAAGTCCTGTGGCTGATTTCCTGAGGCCAGGGATGAGCCATGGCTTTCCTGTCAGATCCGGAAGCGACATTCTAGTGGCAGTGCATCAGAGGACAGGCTAGCCGCCTGTGCCCGCGAGTATGTGGAGTCCCTGCACCAGAACTCAAGAACACGACTGCTCTACGGCAAGAACAACGTGCTGGTGCAGCCGGTAGGAAAGCTTGATGCCACCCTCAGTTTCCCTCTTCCGAAGGCCCTGGAACTGAAAGCTTCCAGCCACAGTTTTTTCTTTTCCTAAGGAGCTTGACCTGAGAGAAAGAGTAACATAGCCCCACCCCCACCTCACTGTTTCATATGACTCATGTCCAGCCTGAAATTGGCAGGAGCCAGGTGGCATCTGCTCTGGCTGATAGAGAGCCAGGCCATCCAGGGGTAGGAATGGCAGCCAGAAGGCAGGGTGAATGCTCAGCTTGGGTGTGGCTGGCTCAGGACACACCTGGCATCCAGGAGGCTAACGTGACAGAGCCAATGGCACCAGGCCAGCCAGGAAGAGGAGATGGCCAGATGGCTCTTGTTCTCCCTTGCTCCAGTCCAGTCAGAACCCTGTGACTGGCCTGGCCTGGCCTACCCTGCTCCCACCTGGAGTTCATTTCCATGGGCAATCCTGGGGCACCTCCCAGCCCCTCGCTGTCTCTGTCTTCTGCTGTGTCTCCTCCCTATAGAAGGAGGACATGGAGGCTGTCCCTGGCTACCTCTCTCTACACCAGTCTGCAGAGAGCCTAACTTTGAAGTGGACCCCCAACCAGCTCATGAATGGGACTCTGGGGGACACTGAGCTGGAAAAGAGGTGGGACTTTGGCACTTCTCCCAGGAGCCAGGGAAGGGAGTGGGGTGTGGAAAGACCCAGACTGCTCCTGGAGGCAGGCCTCACTGCTATCCCAGAGCCACACATGGTAGGGAGAGGCCACCTGGAGTGATTATCAAGCTCTCTGGGACTGAGCCCAGCTCTAGGCAGTGGAGACTGATGGGCCCTGTGCCATGAGGACAGCATGGGGCTCAGAGGGACATGACTGACTGAGGTTACTTCTCCGCTGTGGTCATCCTATCTTCAGGGTAGTTTCAAGAGGTATTGGGGCCAGCTGACAAGGAAGGGAGAATAATAGATCTTGGGACACAGTGACATCAATCTGATTCCTTTCTAGTGTTTACTGGGACTATGCCCTGGTGGTGCCCTTCAGTCAGATCGTCTGTATTCACTGCCATCAACAAAGTGAGTCTGCTTGTCCCAGCACAGGGGTGGGAGGGCAGAGACACCTTCTTTCAATTGTATGCTGAGCATGGGGCCTGTCAGACTTCCTGTTTCCCTCTCCTTGTCACTGTTTTTTGTTTGTTGGTTGGTTGGTTGGTTTTTGCTTTGTTTTGTTTTTGTGGTGCTAGGGATCAAATCCCAGGGCCTTGTGTGTGCTAAGCATGTACTCTGCCACTGAGCTCTACCCCTGGCCCTCCTGCTGTCCCTATTAATGAGGCTCCCAGGCCACATTCCAGCCTGACTGTTCTACTACCCAGCCTGGGGAACTTGGCTTATGGGGCTATGGTAATGGTTGAGTGGGATGTCCAAGGAGAGCTCCAGCTCACTTGCCCACATTCACCCCCAGAGAGCGGTGGCACACTTGTGTTGGTGAGCCAGGATGGCATCCAGAGACCACCACTGCACTTCCCACAGGGAGGACACCTGCTGTCCTTTCTGTCCTGTCTGGAGAATGGGCTGCTGCCTCGAGGACAGCTTGAGCCCCCGCTGTGGACCCAGCAGGGGAAGGTACCATAGGGAATGGGAATCTCTGGGTGCAGGGCTGTATGGGTGGCTCTCCGGCCACTGCCCTTTCTTTTCCTACTCGGGAGTTCTTAGGTCGGACTCTGGTAGGGCTCTGCCCTGGAAAGGCTGACCACACCCTCTCTCCACAGGGCAAGGTGTTCCCCAAGCTGCGGAAACGCAGCAGCATGCGACCCATGGATGTGGAGGAGCTGGGCATGGGGCGGGCCACAGACTACGTGTTCCGGATCATCTACCCTGGGCATAGGCACGAGCACAGTGAGTGTCCCAAGCTTCCTTAGTGGAGGAGGACAGAAAGATGCTCAGGGAGGTAGAGAACACTCTATCACCCAAGAGAATGTCAGGCAGGGTCCCCTGACCAGACCAGATTAAGATGAGGTCATTACTGGCCTCTCTCCTGGACCTTTCACCTGCAGATCATCTCCTGAGAGCTCACCTCTCTTCCTAGCAGTCTTCCCCACCTGTTTCTTTCCCCGAGACTCTTGGCTCAGGAGACCCAGGTGTCATGCACAATATTCTTAGTCACCTTTCATGCTCTACCCCAGGGGGGAAAATGTGAAGGGACTAGAAATAGAAGGTAGAAAACTCTCCATTTCTCTTCCACCTGCCTCTCGACCTCCACAAGGCAGCCTGGGCATGGGACTTGCGCTTCTTTTGGACAAAGCAAGTTGTTCACCAACTCCCCTAGAGCCGGAGCTCTCTTCAAGCCGGCATTTGACAAGAGGAGCTCTGACTGAGGTTGGGGTTGCTTCTGAAGAGGGTGAGATTTGGATGTTGAGGGCTGGGGGCACAAAGGTAGCTGGGCCCTCATAGGTCCTGCCTGCCTTTGTCAGACACCCCTCGGCCTAAGGGGTCTATCTCTTGAGTATCTACCAACACCAAACTTCCCTTTTTGCTGCTTCGACCCATAGGTTTCTCTTGTTGAGACTCACGGTTCACGTAGATAAGGTCAGAGAATTTGCCAGCCCAGAGTATCTACTGCCCACCAGACCACCTGCTCCCTAAATTTCTTAATTGGTACCAAAAAGTTGTCAATAAGTTGTCTCAGTATTGGAGGGCAGATGACCCAAACAGCATACATGTAGCCACAGCACCAATTGTCCCAAAAGTTTGGAAGGCACAAGGTGAGAAGAATCCCCCTTCCCTCCCAGATGGCCTGACAAGGAGACATCTTTTTGCCTGAATGTGTTTGCAAACCTGGCATTTAATCTCAGGTTGTTGTTTAGTTTAGATTCTTCAGTCTCTCCTTCCTCTCTTCAGTTGATGGCATTTCCCAATGTTCGAAACTTCACTTTAAGAACCCCTAATTCCCCAAAGGCAATCCAGGGCAACAGGAGCTGGAGCTCAGCTGAGGGACTCGGGCTTCTCAAGGGCAAGGTGGCTCTGGGAAAACCCTTGGAGAAGGAAAAGGTTGAGTCTATGGGAGTTTGGGGTAAATTTCAGATTCGATTCAGCCTGACCATAATTAGAGCTGAAGAATGACCATTGACCATCGGCCAGTAGTCCTGTCCACCTTGGCCAGGGCTGGCGAGCTCCTAAGTTGCTAACCTATCTCAAATAGTTCCTATATTTCTCCCTCCCTCTCTCCTTCACTCTTTTTCTCTCTCTCTCTTTCTCTCTCTCTCTCACACACACACACACACACACATACACACCAGTTCTCTCTCTTCTGTTTTTTCTAGAAAGAGCCCCTTGGAAGAGTAGGGCTCTGTAACTGCTGCCCAGCCCCTTGCCTTCTATACTCTCCTAAGTACTCATCAGAGGGCTCTCAGGCTACCCCCCACGCCCATCTTCTATGCCCTGCAGGTTCAACGTGATCCCAGCTCCATGCCACTCACCTCAAGGAAGGAGTTGGTCTCACTGACCCAGGGACTAGGGTCCTCATGCCTCTGCCTCTCTCGCTATTCTCTTTGAGCAGTCACTATTAACTACCACCACCTAGCGGCCAGCCGCGCGGCCTCGGTGGACGATGATGAGGAAGAGGAGGATAAACTGCACTCGATGCTCTCAATGATCTGCTCGCGGAACCTCACAGCTCCCAATCCGATGAAAGGTTTTTATCCCTCCCCGTCCCTGACCCACCTCATCCTCCACCCCACCCCCTGGGCCCACCTGCCACCCACCACAGGGCTCAAACAGCAGTGTTGGCATTAGGGGACTTAACCCAGGGTGGTTCCCTTCCATCAGGAGGCAGATAAGGATGCAAGGAAGCTAGACAGGTGCTGGCAAAAAGAGGGACATAATAGAGTGAATAATTCTGAGTATAAGGAGGAGGCTTCATGCTGAGAGGGAAGATGAGCCTCTGAAGGGAAAGGCTGACTATCTGATTGCCTCTTATGGGGCTGAATGGCTCCCTGAGCCCCTCCTCGCACCTAGCATTCCTGCTGGTAAGCACCAGATAGTGGTCTCTTTCCTTTTCTCCTGCTGATTGGGAAAGGCAGCCTCAGTCCTGTGCTTTTGACTCCTGACTTAATAGAAACAGGATAGGGGTACCAGACCCTTCCTGGGGCAGGGATGGGGTCAGACAGGTCAGGGGCCACTTTGGGAAGAGACTCTAGGGCTCTGTTTTCCCAGCAGGCCTACAGGCTCCAGCAGGTATGGCCTGGTACTTTAGCATGAAATCTAGAAATATCTGCAGCAGGATTTCCAGGAAGGGACATAGACTTAGGACATGGCAACATAAATTCCTGCCCCAGATATGCCCCTGGCTTTCTGTACCTCATCATTTCAAAGCTCGGTTTCTTCATCTGTGCCACGTGCTGTGCCAGAGATGTCAGACAGGTGTGTCCCATCCTCACAGACCTTAGAGTTCATGATTGAAGAGGTCCCCTTCATTGGGAATAACACAACACAGTGCCTGCAATCCTTCAGTGTTCCCCTGCCCACACTGTCTGTCTTAGCACAGAGCTGGTTTTGAAGAGAGGGAATCCCACTCTTTTTGGAGAGTTGTCAGCCAGGAGTGTTGTGAGGGTTAGGAAGGGACTCTTAAGGAAAGGCTGATCAGAAGGGGCTGAGCCAGCTCTCTCGAAGATTAGCAAACTTCTCTATCCCTAACCATTTCATGCCAAAATTAATTGCTTTCCCTGCCTCAAAAGGAGGAGTCTTAAGAATATGTAATACTCTCCTTATGCTTCCATAAAGTTCTGCTAAGGAACTCTATTCCTTAGCCCGGCTACTAAGCCAATAATATGCCACCATCCCAGGAGAGCCAGGTCTGTGGTTTAACCCACACTTAGCACCCCCTTAGCTGACACTGCCAGCTGCTTCTCTTCTTGCCACATCCTGCCCTGGGGCCTGCCCTCCCTACCAGACCTTCCAACAAAAGTCTATAGGCCAGGCCCAGGTAGGAATATTCTTACTGCCTATATACATGCCTGCCATCTGTTTCCTTGCAAACTTGGACTTGGCACTGATGCTTATTTACGGGTTAACTGAATTTGAGTAAGAAGGTTAAGCTTTGAGAGGGACCTTGTTATCCCATGAACTGGCAATCAGGCTAGAGGCTGGAGGCTGTAGGTCTCAAAGAACCCTTGTCTTGGCAGAAATTGGTAATAGAGAAGCCATCCCTGCCGGGCATGGTAGTGCTTACCTGAAATCCCAACCACTTGGGAGGCTGAGGCAGGAGCATCTAAAGTTTGAGACCAGCCCCAGCAACTGCAAGACCCTGTCTCAAAATAAAAAATAAAAAAATGACTAGGGATATAGCTCAATGGTAAAATGACCTGGGTTCAATCCTAGTGAAAAAAAAAAAAAGAAAGAAAGAAAGAAAGAAAGAAAAGTCATTCCTGACCAGTCTTAAAGCTGAGGCTTCTGGGATCAGAGACTTTTGACCCAGAGGACCTGGGATTTGTCTGGGCATTCTCTTGTAGAACTCAGGGGCTAGACAACCCAGGATGCAGTCCTGAGGCCCCCAGTACTTGGGAAAGGGGAGGAGGTATGAGAGCAGAATCTGTCAATGGTTGGGGGAGAGGGGATAGGGGATGGGAGCCCCCACTTCCACTCCAGTCCATAATGACAACACTGTTGAGTCCATTCTGCTAGCCGTTGCTTTTGAGGCCTGCAACATGCTTGACTTGTGCATGTGACTCAAGTGGCGGGGTGTCCAGATCTCCTCCTCCCCCTCCTCTCCCTCCTTTCCCTGCTGCCTCCCCGAACGAGCAGAGATGCTGTTCACTCTAATTCTGCTCCAGGCCAGGCACCTTTCACTCGGAGTCTTAGGGGCTGTGGGGTTCACCCACCCTGATTGTTTGCTTTACACTTTCCTCATGCTCAGAGGAGAGAGTCAGAGTCAAAGCTAACCCAGCAGACCCTCCATCCAGCCTGCTGCCCCTCACCCAGTCACTCCAGAGCTCCAGCTGTCTGCACTGGGTTGTTCAGATGCCATGCTCAGTCAGTGCTGGCTGGTTCAGCTCCTTCCTGGAGAATTAAGGTGAAGAGCATTGACCCAGGAGACCTGCCTTGGTTGGGCCCTGCTTTCTGGGTATGAGCTTTGGTTTCCCCGTGTGCCCACCCTCCACCCTCTGCACCTGTCACCCTCCCTGCCTGCCTGCCTGCTGCCTGTCCAGCTGGGCCAACTCTTACCTTGGCTCCTCCCAGGATTGGCCTCTCTCTCGCTGCAGGGGCATGACCTGGGCTCCTGTCCCACCCCACCTGCACTTTGCCCCTTCCCTCTTTTCTTCCTAGAATCTCGGGCATGGCTTGCAATCCCTCACTCCCAGAGCCGCAGCCCCCACCCCACCAAGTATGTTTCCTTAATTTGCCTCCTGTTGGAGCTGAAGGGCCAGATATCTACACAAATACCTGCCATGGATCTTGGGGGGGTCAAGGCAAGGCAATCCCTGAGGGGCCTGGAGAAGGATCAGCTCAGCCCTCCTTATAAGGCATACCCAGAGCTGGAGTCTGAGTCCCAGAAAAACCAAGCCTAGGCCTGCTCCAGTCCATGGTGGGCCAGGACCGCACTAGATTCACCAAGAAAGCCACAGCCGAAAGAAACAGTGTCCTCAGCACACACAGCTCTCTCTCCTTGTTCTTCTTCACTCTGCTCTGCTCTCTCCCTCCCTTGTGGTATCACCTCTGGGTCCTTTCATTTCCTGCCCTCACTGTGCTTCATCTCTGTGGTTCCAGGACCTATCAGTATCCCCGCTGAGCAGTGCCCTTCCCTACTTGGGTCCTGGAAACTCTCAAGGGTCTTGGGTTCTGATTTAGACTAGCAGGGCTGGCTGAGAAAGTTCCATCTGCATTGGTGTAGACATATCCAAGGAGTCATCTTAGGAGGCTGTACCTGGGTACATTTGTCTGTGACTTCTGCATTGGATGCCAGAGTCCTTGGCAGCCTTCGGAATTCTGCCCTCCCTTCCAGCTTACCTGAGCGGAGCCGCCATATCTAGTGCAGTCCGTTTAGGCTTCAAGGTGTCCAGCCTAGGCAGGGAGCACTGTTCCTACTTAGCCACTGGCCACCATATCTAAAATCCCTCAAGCAGAGATGCTGAGTGAGGCCTGTGGACAAGTAGCTCAAGGACCCTCAGGGGCTTTAGTCACTAGAGACTCCCCTGTCTGGGCAGGGTCACAGATTGAGGTGTTCCAAGTACCTTCTTGGGCATCTCAGAGTTTTACTCTAGAGAATCAAGCCAAGCCCTTAGAGGTCAGGCTAACTGGTAGCATTTCAGAGAGCTCAGCAGGTCTTGGCTATTCCTTCTCTTTCCTTCCCCTCCCTCTAGAAAAGCAAGAGTTTGCTGGTAGTGAGACAGAGGTAGGTAAGCAAATCACCTCTGACTCAGTCCAAGTATTTTATCACACATGAAAGACAACCTCTCTGGGTTTAGTGAAGGCTGAGAAGTGTCAAGTGCCCTCTTCCACCATTTCCATCTCTGGGCTCTGCACCAGGCAGCAACCACCTCTGTGATTTTTCCACCAACGGGTGACTTTATGCTGCAGCTCTGGGCACAGAGGTGGGCATACCCCAGGGTGCTTGGGGGAGGAGGCCTTCCAGCTGCTGACCATGCCCCTTCCTGCCCTCAGATGCTGGCGACATGATCGAGATGCAGGGCTTTGGGCCCAGCCTGACAGCCTGGCACCTAGAACCCCTGTGCAGCCAGCGCTCCTCTTGCCTCTCCTGCTCCTCCAACAGCTCCCCATATGCAACCCCCAGTCACTGCAGCTGTGTCCCAGACCGGTGAGTAGGCAGGGCCCAGATCAGCTTCCTGTTAGCATGTCTGTTCATGTGTGTCCCTCTGTCCTCAGAGGCTGTCACTTGTATGACAAGGGTTGTCTCTAGAGTTGGACAAACCTGGATTCAAATTTCACTTGTGATATACAGGTGACTTCAGCAAGTTGCTGGGTCTCCCTGAGCCTCTACATTTTTTTTTTTAATTGCTGTTTTTTTTTTTTTTGTTTGTTTGTTTTGTTTTCTTTTGTTTTTTTAAGAGAGAGGGGGAGGAGAAAGAGAATTTTTTAATATTTATTTTTCAGTTTTTGGCGGACACATCGTTGTTTGTATGTGGTGTGAGGATCGAACCCGGGCCGCACACATGCCAGGCCAGTGCGCTACCGCTTGAGCTACATCCCCAGCCCAACCTCTACATTTTTTTAAAAAATATTTTTTTTTAGGGACTAGGCAGAGTGCTCGCCTAGCATGCATGAGGCACTGGGTTAAATCCTCAGTACCATATAAAAATAAAATAAAGATATTGTGTCCACTTAAAACTAAAAAACCAAATATTTTTAAAAATTGTTTTAAATGTAGATGGACACAGTACATTTATTTAATTTATTTATTTGTTTTTATGTGGTGTGGAGGATCAAACCAGTGCCTCACACATGCTAGGCAAGTGCTCTACCAACCCCAACACTCCTACAATTTTTTTTTTTTTTTTTTTTTTTTTGGTGCTGGGAATTGAACCCAGGGCCTCATGCATGCAAGGCAAGCACTTTACCAACACAGCTATATCCCCAGCTCTCCTCTACATTTTTTTTAAAGACATTTTAAGTTGTAGATGGATACAGTACCTTCATTTGGTTTATTTAGTTTTTTGATGTGGTGCTGGGGATTGAACCTCACGTGTGCTAGGCTAGCGCTCTAGCCTCTACATTTTTAAACCTCAGTTTCCTCACTCATAAAGTGGAGATAACATTGCCTGCTTTCTACAGCACTGGTGAGGACTAAGTAAGTGAATGCCAGGCATGTGCCTACACAAAGTAGGTGCCCAACACTTGTGAGCTCCCCTTCCTAGTGTGCGCATAGACCCTACTGTCAGGCTATATGTCTGAGGACACTCAACAAGTCTCTGAGCACCTGCCATGTGTAAGAGCAATATGCAAATAGCCTTTTTGTAGGGCCAGTGGCTGGGTGCTTTCCTCTAAATTGTTACTTCATGTTTTTTTATTGTTACTTCTTATGCTCTGAGGTGGTCTCTCTTCATTTTCACATGAGGAAACCAAGATTCACTAAGGGGAAATTAGTTGCCCAAGATTGCTGGGTGGTTGGGGGCTGGTGTCCCCCATCCCTGGCAGCAAAGTTGATGTTGACTGGCAGGGACAGGGAGCTGTTGACATGCTGCTGTGCCATCCTAAGGACCTTGCCTGCCTCCTAGGCCAGAATATCTTCCCCTTCTCATCCTTCCCCCACCTCAGGCCATAGCCCTGGGCCTCTGAACCAGGTTGTTTCCACAGGTTGCCCCTCAGGCTGCTGTGTGAGAGCATGAAGAGGCAGATCGTGTCCCGGGCCTTCTATGGCTGTGAGTGTGTGGTGAGATGGGACTGTGAGGGACCAGGGGGTGGGGATGTACTTCTGGTACAGTCTCCTGCTCCCCACTGCAGGGCTGGCCTACTGCCGCCACCTGTCCACGGTACGGACCCACCTGTCAGCACTGGTGCATCACAACATTATCCCACCTGATCGACCCCCAGGGGCCTTGGGAGGCCTCACCAAGGATGTGTGGAGCAAGTATCAGAAGGACAAAAAGGTATGAACTGGGGCTCTGTAGCCAGAGGCCAGGTAGAGGGCTGGAGTGGGCAGTAGTTGTGCATAGCTGTCGGGTCTGGGAGCAGTTTTTATAGACTAAATGGGCATTCGGGGAAAATGTGTTTGGCGTGAGGTTGACAGGCCAGGATTGATGGCCATGGAGTAACTGTGTCATAGTGGAATCACATACAGCTGGGTCTGTGAGTCCATGTGGGAAAGAACTAGGCTGAGAATCTGTTCTGCTTCCATATTGCTCTGTGACCTCAGGCTGATCGCCACCTCCCTCTGGGCTCCATTTCCTGCCCTGTAAGGAAGGAGGGTGAATTAGATCTCATCCACTTGTAACCTGGGGCACAGGAGGACATGGCCATCCCTAAGCTGAATGACTGAAGGCCATTGCCTTGGCCCCCCCTCCATGGGATGGGGCTCAACCAGCTGGAGCACTGTGACTGTGGGAGCCACATAGTCTTTATCCCTGGGCCCCTTAGAACTATAAGGAGCTGGAGCTGCTAAGGCAGGTGTACTACGGAGGTGTGGAACATGAGATCCGCAAGGACGTCTGGCCCTTCCTCCTTGGCCACTATAAATTTGGCATGAGCAAAAAGGAGATGGAGCAGGTAAGAGGAACCCGTTCTCATGGGGCGTAGGGAGGTGGGGGGGCTGGGCCAAGCACCTCCAGGGAGGGGTCCTTAGAAGCCTCAGCCCCTTCCTAGCCAGAAGAAACATTACAGAGGAATGTGGTAGTAGCATGGTCCCAATGACCTCACCCAAGATCCTACTCTAGTTTCTGACCTCTGTGCCTCAGGGCCAAAGGTCCAGTGTGCCCACCTCCTAAGGAGGAGGCCCTGGTACACCCTCCCTGCATATTCATGGTGTGGTCTGAGCACAGGTAGACACAGCGGTGGCAGCAAGGTACCAGCAGGTGTTGGCGGAATGGAAGGCCTGTGAGGTGGTGGTGAGGCAGCGGGAGCGGGAAGCTCACCCAGCCACGCTCACCAAGTTCTCCTCAGGCAGCAGCATCGACAGCCACGTGCAGCGCCTCATCCACCGAGACTCCACCATCAGCAACGACGTGAGCCCGATGGCCCCAGGGGTGTGGGGGGGCATCAGCATTTGATACTCAGGAGTCCTGAGCACAAGCACAGCTTCTAATCCTGGCAGCAGAGCCCTAGGAAGAAGGTTTAATATGTCTGTGTCTTGTTTTCTTTGACTGAGAAAAGGGTTAACTGCCACTCTGCTGCCAACTTCTCTGGATGCTGAGTGCCATGAGGATAAAATGAGATAACTTTTGTGTTTGTTCTGTTTCGATAGACTAGTAAGGAAAGATGGGTTTGTTGGGATTTAGGGAAGAAGCTTTCCCTCCTTGTTGAAAGAACTCAAGCCTAGCAACAGGTACCCCTGGGTTCCAGGTCTGGATCCACTCTTCATGACAGCAGAGTGTTCAGGCAAGAACTTCCCATCTCTGGTCTCCATTCCTCCACTGTGCTCGTAATGCTTCTGACTGCAGAGGCTTCACCCAGAGTTGCTGGCCAGAAGACAGGGGAGCACTTAGAGCAATCCCACTGGTATCCACTGACAAGATCTTCCCTTCCCTGTGATGTTTTATTGTCTTGTAGAATTGCCCATGCAGAGCTAGTTCAGAGCACTGGTGGTAATTCTTCCTTTACAACAGCAAGTTCTAAACTAGGGTCATGAGTCTGGTATGCTCATGTGGTAGATCACTTGCCTAGCATACTGAATCCCTGGGTACCAGCAAAACACACACACACACACACACACACACACACACACAAACACAAACACACATAGCATGAGAAAGAGAAAGAAAAAGACTATGGAACGATAGCTGCTTGGCCCAACCAAAGCTGATAAATTTCTCTTTCAAAGACACTTTTATTAACTTGTTTTTCTTTAAAATTGCCTCTTTACTAAATAAATTATTATTATTATTATTATTATTATTATTATTATTATTATTATTATTTTGGTACTGGGGATTGCACCCAGAGGGGTGCTTTATCACTGAGCTACATCCCCAGCTCTTTTTATTTTATTTTTTATTTTTTTGTGGTGCTGGGGATTGAACCTAGGGCCTTATGCATGAAAGGCAAGCACTCTATCAATTGAGCTATATCCCCAGCCCTACTCTATTTATTTTTTTATTTATTTATTTATTTATTGAGACAGAGTCTCACTAAGTTGCTTAGGGCCTCACCGAATTGCTAAGGCTGGTCACGAACTTGCAATCCTCCTGTCTCAGCCTCCTGAGTTGCTGGGATTACTGGCGTGTACCAGCACACCTGGGACCCTTATAGACAATATAAACTGGAGCAGTACGTACATATAACTAGCAGGGCACAGTGGCACATGTCTATAATCCCAGCAGCTTGGGAGCCCATGGCAGGAGGATGGCAAATTCAAGGTCAGTCTCAGCAATTTAGCTAGACCCTGTCTCAAGATTAAAAATAGAGGGGCTGGAGATATGGCTCAAGCGGTAGCGCGCTCGCCTGGCATGCATGCAGCCCGGGTTCGATCCTCAGCACCACATACAAACAAAGATGTTGTGTCCGCCAAATATTAAAAAATAAATAAATAAAGTCAATTGTTTAAAAAAGAAAAAAAAAAAGATTAAAAATAGATGGGCACCGGCTGGGGTTGTAGCTCAGGGGTAAAGTGCTTGCCCAGCACCCATGAGTCATTGGGTTCGATCCTCAGCACCACATAAAAATAAATAAATAAAATAAAAATAAGTGTTTTTTTTTTTAAAAAAAAAGGAGAGAAGGAAAAAAAATAAATAACTGGGCACCATGGTGCACACCTATAATCCCAGTGGCTCCAGAGGCTGAGGAAGGAGAAATGCGAATTCAAAGCTAGTCTCAGCAAATTAGAGAGGCACTTAACAAGTCAGCAAGACCCTGTCTCTAGGAAAATATAAAAAAAGGGCTGGGGGTGGTGTCTGGAGTTGTAGCTCAGTGGTAGAACATTTGCCTCGCAAGTATGAGGCACTGGGTTTGATTCTAGAACCACATAAAAACAAAGGCATTGAGTCCACATACAATTAAAAAAAAAAAAAGGCTCAGTGGTTAAGCAAACCTGGGTTCAATCCCTAGTACCAAAAAAAAAAAAAAAAAAAGCAAATTAAAAAGACTGGTAAAGTGCCCTGGGTTCAATCCCTAGTGAAAGAAAGGAAGAAAACTAATAAGATACACTCTGTTTTCCATATACTTCATTCCTATTTCCCTACTTATGAATATATTTTCTCTGTCTCTGTCTCTGTGGCTTTGGTTTTTCCTAAAACCTTAGCCTGTACAGCTGAGGTACAGTTGCCTCACTCACAGAAGTATTATTACCCTTCCTTGCTGGCAATATTCTGGAGTTCTTAATTGTCTTAGAATTGTGATATTATCTGATACTTCAGACTTCTTACCTAGAGTGAAAACTACTTTTAGCATCCCTTTCCCAACAGAGAAAAAACAAAAACAGCCTATTTGTCTCTTATTTTCCCTGTGACTCAGCCAGGGTGGTGTACTGCTTCCAGGCAGTAGAACATGTTTCCTTCTACTGCTTAGCTGTCTGAAGCTTATCTGAAGGCCAACATAACTGAGTAGATACCTGCTACAGAAGTTTCTTTTCCTGATAAATATTGAGTACTGAAAATAAGAAAGAACTTGCTTTACCTCAAACCTCCAGCCTGCCCTCCCCACAGCAGCTATACCAAGACACTGGAACAGCTCTCCTGGGCTCCTTCCTTCAGGCATTTTTTTGCGGGGGGAGAGAGGGTACTGGGGCTGAACTCAGGGGCACTCAACCACTGAGCCACATCCCCAGCCCTATTTTGTATTTTATTTAGAGACAGGGACTCACTGAGTTGCTTAGTGCCTTGCTTTTGCTGAGGCTGGCTTTGAACTCATGATCCTCCTATCTCAGCTTCCGAACCACTGGGATTACAGGCGTGCACCACCTTGTCAGGCTCAGGCGTTTGTTGACTGTCACTTAACTCCAGTTGTCCGTTGAGCATCCAGGCCTCTGCTCCCATGTCTTCCCTGCAACAGCTGCGGGAAGGCCTAGAGCATTCACATGTGTAGGGGCTGGAGAGGGCTGAAAACGGTGACTTCCTTTGTTCAGACCCTTATTTCTTCTGTCTGGTTATCTGGGCCAGAAGCCACTTTGTAGCCAGGGTAGCAATGTTGAGGGCTGTGGGTAGAAGTAGGGTTATGAAGAGAATTCTCCATGTGGGCTCCATCCAGAGGCAGGATCTATGGGAAGGTCCTGGAATACAGGTAGGAGCCACCATCTTTACTTCCACCAGGTGTTTATCTCTGTGGATGATCTGGAGCCCCCAGGGCCTCAGTGCCCCGAAGATTCCAGACCAAAGCCTGAGCAGGAGCCAGGAGTTGGGACTCCAGGCACAGCCATGGTGGAGCAGCAGCAGTCAGTGGAGTTTGATTCTCCTGACTCAGGGCTGCCGTCCTCCCGCAATTACTCTGTGGCATCAGGCATCCAGTCCAGCCTAGATGAGGGCCAGAGTGTGGGCTTTGAAGAGGATGGTGGTGGAGAAGAAGGCTCTGATGGGCCAGCACCTACAGGCCACACTTTCTCTGAGCCTCAGGATCCCAGCCAAGAAAAGGTTTCACAGGCCAGTGAGCTGGAGGCAGCCGGAGAGCTCACAGCTGTGTGTGCTGCGGCCTACACTGTACGTGAATGTTCTTCGGGCATCATTCTCAGCTGACCTCGGGCCCTCCCAGCACCCCAATACTTGAGGATAGGTTGCAGGGTGGAGGGCAGGGTGCCCTAACTGTCTGGAAGGGAGCATTGAGCCCAACTCAGTGCATCCCTAGGAACTCTATTCTCAGAGCTCCCTGGGTTCCCTGTTTGACTGCATTTCTTTGGGCACCATATTGTATCCCCAACCTGGGAGGGACTGGTCAGCCTCAGCCCTGAGAGCTGACCACTCTTCCAGATAGAATTATTGGACACTGTGGCCTTAAATCTACACCGCATAGACAAGGACGTGCAGAGATGTGACCGGAACTACTGGTATTTCACAACCCCCAACCTCGAGCGGCTCAGAGACATCATGTGCAGGTGCCATTATGGGACAGGGCAGGGCGGGGTGGGGACCTCCAGTTGTGCTGAGTATTTCTCCTCTCCTGATCTGCACTGGGGTCACACTGGGCCCTCTATTTGGAACACTCCCTGCAATGCCCCTCACCCTACCCCTCTGCATTCCCAGAGGTCCTTGAGATCCCTACTTTGGCCATACTTCTTCAGGAAGCTTTACCTGTCTTTGTTCCCCTGCCCCACATGCCAAGTTGTGATGGCTTTTTATTTCTTTTCCTAAGTACCTCAGGAACAGGGGCCAAGGGCAGTTCCCCACTGTCTCCCACACAGAAAGTGCTTCACAGTCATGCAAAGTCTGACTTATGGCTGGTCTAGGGCCAACTCCCTAGGGACCCCCCAAGGGAGGGAAGGATGGGGAACAGTCACAGTGATCACCCCTGGCATTTCAGCTATGTGTGGGAGCACCTGGACGTGGGCTATGTGCAGGGCATGTGTGATCTGCTGGCACCTCTCCTGGTTATCCTTGACAATGGTGAGAGATGGGGTATGTGAGTCCTCCAAATGAAGTTGGGTTTGGGCTAACAAACTGGAGAAAGGAAAAGATGGCTAGATCTGGGAGGGGGGAATGTCAGCCTGCATGTTTTCTGGGTGTACTGCCCTGCTGTCTCCACATCTCTCCTCAGATCAGCTGGCCTACAGCTGCTTCAGTCACCTCATGAAGAGGATGAGCCTGAACTTCCCCAATGGGGGCGCCATGGACACTCACTTTGCCAACATGCGCTCCCTCATCCAGGTGAGGTCTGCAGCCACCCCTGGGCCTGTGACTAGGCAGTGCTGGGCTAGTCTGTCAGCCAAAGGGAAATCAGGAGCATTGCAGAAATGTCTTTTAGATAGAAGTTTAATTTCTTTTGTTTTCAAAACCATTGTTGTCTATATTACAAACTGGGGAGGACTCAAGGTGTGTGCATACTTGTAAGTTCTAGTGAGTAGTATAGTTGATGGTAAAATCAAACACCCAGACATTATAATCCCAAAATAATACAGCCCAGAGAAGACAGTGGGGCAACCCCCACTAAGGAGACCTCAGGGGAAGAGGGTGAGGATGGGCTGGCACAGCACAACAGAGAGGCTGAAGACTGGGGCTGGGAGCCCAGGCCTCCCTGGGTAGGTATAGCAGAGAGACAGCATGGGATCAGTCTCCCTCTTCTCCTATGAGATCCTGGACTCTGAGCTGTTTGAGCTGATGCATCAGAATGGAGACTACACCCACTTCTATTTCTGTTACCGCTGGTTCCTGCTGGATTTTAAGAGAGGTAAGAAGCGGGTTGGATCATTGGGTTGGAGTCAGGAGCAGTGGGAGATTCATCTTCCCCAAGTCAATGGTCTTCTAACTCTACTTTGGCACCACATGGGGAGCTTTGAGAAACTACCAGGGCCCCTTCCCTGGCCCAGCCCCAGACTATTGAGGCTGGCTGGGTATGTGTGGGTTTTGGTTTTGTCTCTGGGGATCATCCAAGGCCTTGTGCATGCCAAGCAGGCTTTCCACTGCTGAGCCACACTCCAGCTCAGCATATGTGATTTTATAAGTGCACAAAGTGATTCTACAACATAGTCAGGGTTTATAGTCACCCTCCTAAAAGGTGATGGTTTTCAGAGCTTTTTTTCAAACCAAATCTTCCTGAGCATCAAAGGTAAAGTTGCCCTGAAATGAAGTGCTGATGTGGAGTCTGCAGGAACCCAGTGTGCCTTGGGCCGTTCTTGAACCTTGTAGTGTGTATTGCAGAGAATCCCAGGACTTTGGCTGTGGAGCTCTGACTCCCACCTGGCTCCATCTAGGAGCCTGTGGGCAGTCAGGCTTTGCCTTAGCCCCAGCCCTATGCCTGATGAGCACACCAGCCCTTTTCTGTTCCTAGAACTACTGTATGAGGATGTGTTTGCTGTGTGGGAGGTGATCTGGGCAGCCAGGCACATCTCATCCGAGCATTTTGTGCTGTTCATCGCCTTGGCCCTGGTGGAGGCCTACCGAGAGATCATCCGTGACAACAACATGGACTTCACTGACATCATCAAGTTCTTCAATGGTATGAGCTGGCCCTGTCATCCTGGCTAACCCCAGCAGGGGCGTGGGGGCCTCCACTCCTGTCCTGGGCAAAGTTGGAGGGTTCTCAAGAATACCAGGGTCCTTTCCCCATAGGCAGAAGTCAAGAGCCCAGCAGGTGGAAAGGGTATTCCGCCACAGGACTCTTCCCAGCCTATACCTCCTCTCCAGGGCTCCCCACAATTATCTATGTTTCCCCTAGAACGGGCTGAGCATCATGATGCCCAGGAGATCCTGCGGATTGCCCGGGACCTCGTCCACAAGGTGCAGATGCTCATAGAGAACAAATGAGGGCTGTAGCCAGGGGCTGCATGGAGAGCCTGGGCACCAGGCCCCCGGGCTCCAGCAGGAAGAGGTGCAGGGGCATTACAGCCGATTGCTCCAATCCCCAGCTGTCCCTGCCTGCACAGCTGTGTTCCTAACAAAGTGATTGTGAGCCTGGATCTGACTCCAGGCTGTGCTGGCCCTGCAGGGCTAGTCAGCGCCAGGCTGCCCTCAGATCAGGGATGGGATGGGAGGGGTTGGCCTCACAGAGCAGCTGCCTTGGGGCACACCTACTCTGGTCTCTTAAACAACTAGGAATAGCCCCACTGCCACCTGCAGCCTCAGCTTGGACTGTCCCCCAATGCCTCTCTTGAATCAACCTGGGGCCCTCTAGAGCTAGCAGGGACTATATAGTAGCCTGGGCCCCACCTGTCAAGAGTTGCAGGGGACAATGGGGCTCTGTGTGTTCTCTCTCCTGATAGCCCCTTTGCAGTCCCAGTTGGGGCAGCTAGAACAGCTGCCTTTTAGGGCATGTGTCCTGGAGACAGGAGACCTAAGCTGCCTTCCAGGCCCTCTCCCAAGATTCTGGGGCAGTCAGATGTGGGTCCTGGGTGGGAAAAACCCACCTTAGCAGCACTGCCACCACTTCTGGCCACCTGAGGTGAACTCAAGTGCTCTCCCTACTGTACAGGTCACCTATATGTGTCTGTACAGTGTCACTCTTACCTCCCTGTCCTTTCTTTATGTATTAGATATATCCCTGAAACTGTGGAAGTAACATTCTTGTTAGTTGGATGATCTAGAGCACAGCTGGATCACTAGCTCTCCAGAGGAACCCCAGGTGATTTTATAGGGAGGCAGTCCTGTCACAGCTTCTTCTCAGGGACAGTCCTGAGCTTAGGAGCAGCTTGTTGCCTGTCCCAGGAATCTGCTGAGTCCCTGGGGCTAAGGGATATGGGGGTGCTTGTGAAAAGCAAGGCCCACTCTGATTTCCATAGGCTTCTCAGGATGCTGAGAGGCCTAGGGATCCAGAAGTCCCTGAGAGGAGCTGCACTTGCAGGGGTGCCAGGAAGGGTGTGGCTCCTGACCTGAGACTTAGGCATGCTGCTTGCTCTGTCAACCCCACAGCCCCTTCCACTCAGCTCATGCTAGGCCTTGCCTGGGGACATATCTGGGTTTGGGGCCTACCCAAGAGTCACCAAGGTATACAGACATCCCACATTTGGGAATCATGAGAAAGAGCCCAGCAGCTATTCCGCAACCAGCCCAGCCTTCCCAGCCCACCCCTGTCCTGGGCACTGCACGGCCTGTTTGGGGGCCAGCCCACCCCATTGCCCACCCCTGTCTGTGAGTCCTTGGCCTCCACCAAGCATGGTGGCCATTGTGTGCCTGCCTTAGTGACTCAGTGGTTTTGTGGAGAGCGGAGTATATATGTTTTTGGCTCAGAAACTATACTCTTCAGTGTAACCAACCAATAAATACAGCATTTGGCAACACTTGAGGCTCTGAGGACTGCCTGTGGGACTGACACCAGACACTAATGATGCATTGGGAATTCTGTATGCTCTATGATTGAAAAAGTAAAGGGGGCCACTGCTGCATGAGCTGGTCAGGAACTTGGAGGTAATGGTCAGACCTAAGTACTTGGCTAGCTGGAGGGCCTCACCTCAGAGTCATGGTCACATCTCAGATTGACCAGTGACCTCTCCAACCCCTTGCCCCCAGCTGCCTGCCCTCCTGACATGCTGCACTGGGGAGCTGGAGCTGACTGGGAATCACAAGAGCATCCTAGTCCCTCCCTCCTGCCCTTGTGACACTTTGAGATGCCTGGGTCAGGAAGAGCCCTGGAGGGAGTGGCAGGAGGGCCCAGATCCTACTGAGATACAGAAAGGGCCTGGCTGTATTAACAGGTCCTGACTATAATTACAGGTCACCTCTTCTCCTGCCCTTCCCGTAACCCAGAGTACTGTGGGTCACATCATCAAGTGGTGCCGGGCAGAGGGCTCAAGTCACTTATTGTGTTTTCTAGGTATAGAGGACACTGGCTTGATGGTTTTTAGGGCCTGTTGCTAACTCATTCAGCTAAATATCCCAGCCCATGACTCTAGCAGGCTGGTCCCAGCTATTATAAAACATGCCAGAGTTGCCCAGAAAAAAAAACCAGTTGATACAGAGCCAGGTGTGGTGGCGCACACCTGTAATTCCAGGGACTCAGGAGGCTGAGGTAGGAATATCATAAGTTTGAGGATAGCCTCAGCAATTTAGTAAGACCCTGTCTCAAAATAAAAAGAACGGGTTGGGGCTGTAGCCCAGTGGCAGAGCGCTTGCCTAACATGCATGAGGCACTAGGTTCGATCCTCGGCACCACATAAAAATAAAATAAATAAAATAAAGGCATTCTGGCCATCTATAACTACAAAAAAATAAGCATTAAAAATAAATAAATAAAAAGAACCGAGGATGTCTGTCAGTGGTAGGACATTCCTGAGTTCAATACCCAGTACCACAAAAACAGCTGACATGGGCATCTCTGGGGTCAGGGGACTTGATAAGCTCCTCAGGGAAACACTCCCCGCCCCCAGCTAGCTCCATAGTCTGGAATCAGAATTCTTTCTGCTGTGACCACTTGAAATGATCCACCAAAGGACTGAGTAAAGTAGCCTGAGAGTGGCTTGGCTCCTTTCCTCCCATCTTGCCTATTCCTTTCACCCAGACTGCTGGCTGGGCTTTTGGCACTAGAAGGAATTACAAGCAAAATGATAGTTCTTCTGGGCATGGTGTCTCACACCTGTAATCTCTGCGACTCTGAGGCAGGGTGATGGCAAGTTCAAGGCCAGCCTTAGCAATTTAGCAAGGTCCTGAGCAACTTGGTGAGTCCTTTTCTCAAAATAAAAACTAAAAGGGCTAGGAATGTAACATGCCACTGGGTTAAATACAATAAGTAAATAAATGTCTGAAGCACAGTGGCTCTAAAAACACCATCATGGGACATTCCTCAGAAAGTGAGTCCTCCTCTCCTACAGAGCAAGAGCTCATAAACGAAACAACTGGATTCATAATTTTTTTTTCATTGTCCATTAATTACCCTGACCACAGGCCTGTCTCTGCAGGCTCCTGCTATTTTCTGAGTACAGGAGGGCTGGGAACTGCTGCCTGTTTCCGCCCTCAGATGATCCTAGGTCATCATTTCCAGGACAGAGTCTTTGTGTTCCCAGTCAGTGCCAGGACTGAGTGAGCACTCATGAAGGTTAATCCTTACCCAAGTCCCTCCCAGAAGTAGCACTTGGTTGGCCAATGACTGTGACCCAACTCTTCCTCAAGCTACCAGCAGAGGGAGCCCACATCTCACAAGTGAAAAAGGCTGACATGTTTGTGGTGGTGGGACTGGGTTTCTTGTCTTGGTACTGGGGACCAACCTCAGGAGCACTTTGCCACTGAGCTACATTCCTAGTTTTTTTAAATTTTAATTTTCAGACAGGTTTCACTAAGTTATTGCCTGTATCTCTGAATTGCTGAGGCTGGCCTTGAACTTGTCATCTCCTACCTCAGATTCCTGAGTTGCTGGAATTACAGGCATGTGCCACCTTACCACAATGGAGGCTTTTCTTGATATTGGCCCTTTTCCTTCAGAGAGCAGGACTTCTAGACATTTGTGGCCCCCATAAGGGTAAACCCTCCACCACACCCATTCCAGAAGAGCAGCAGAGTCAGTTCCCCCTGCTGGCACTGGAAAAAGGGGCCTGGTATACACCCAGGCCAAACTGACTGCTCCCTGACCTCAAGTCACTACCACCACTTGCTACTGTCAGCCTGCCAAATGGCGAGCTGGGGAGAAAAGATGTAGCTATAGGGACTTTGGTTTTCCAGGACAACTGGGTACAGGACCCCTTGGCCCCAATGTCCAACCTCTTCCCCTGCCTATTCCCTTCCCTGAAAGGACAGCTTTATGGATTCCCCAGAGGAGTCGTCATGACTACAACCCCAAAGCCTATGCACCAAGATCCCAGGACAGTCCTTTCTGCCTTCCTAGTAATCCCCTGGCAGGCCCTGCCTGTAGCTCCCACAATGTCCCAGACAACTGTATGACCTCAAAAAGTCACTCAGCCACCTCAAACCTGTTTCCTTATCTGCCCAAATGGGCTAGCTCTTGGCTTATTTACTCCACTGGGTTATTAGAAGATGAAACAAGATACTGTTTGCAAAAATGATTTAAGGAAGTATAAAGCTTTGCAAAAATATTAGTAAGACCAGAACTACAACCTTGGAGCTCAGAGCACAGGGATCAGAATGGAGAGATCCCAATTCTTTCTCTAATATTGTCCATTTGTATCCCCCAAATATCCCAGGGTAAGGTCCTTGCTGGATCTCTTTTCTCACAGGCCCATTTCCTTTGCAATAAAATGACCCAAATGCTGCAAGTTGGCAGCTCCAATCTCAGGTTTCAGTGCAGGTTTATTTCAGTTTTATGTTTTACTCCAGGCAAGTGCTTATTACATGGATAGTATTCATGTCTCAATACCTAAAGTCTTGGAGCATGAACAGCCACTAGAATACAATTCAATAGTAAAAATACAATATGTACAAAATTAGGGTTTTTGTAGTATTTTGTTTTTTCCCACACAGCAGATGTATCCAAACACATAAAAATCTCTACAGTCTGGGGTCGCTACAGTTTATATTTCAGGAAACGGAGACACAGTGACCGAGTCCTCACTGTAAACAAGGGCCACCTCTTTGGGGTTTGGGGGTGGGACCCTGGGATGGGGGGAGAAGCAGTTGTTCCCAGAGAGCAGGGGTTATGGGGACCCAACTACCCTCCAGGCATTTGCTGCCCTTCTTTGGCCCCCCAAGGAACCATCCTCCCCCTCTCCCCGAGGTAAAGACTCCCAGCCAGTGAGCCACTCTGAACATCATCAAAAGGTAAAACACGCATGAGAGGTAAGATGTGTGTGTATGTGTATGTGTCCCAGGCTGGAAGGGCTAGGGAGGGAAGGGCCAGGCGGTCCCACAGGGTGAGGACAGATGTGGTCCTAACAGTTCAGAAGGGAGATGCCCAAGGAAGGGCTGGGAGGTGGCTGTCCACTTGGGCACACAGCATCACAGCGTTCACAGACAACAAAACAACAGCAACAACACCCATTGTCACCAATCTGGACATAGTCATTCGGCACTAGATTTGGAGGCCCCCACTGCTGGGGGGTTGGGGAAGGGCAGGTAGATGATGAGGTATCTGTGCAGGCCCAAGGGCAACTGGCCAACACAAGTTTGAACTCTGGAACTGGCCTCAGGACGTTGGGAGAGGTGAGCATGGGGATGAGTGAGGGTGGGGGTGTCACCAAAGTGCTCTGAATGTGCAGGCACCAACCTCTGTTCTTCCCACTGTCACAATAACAGTAAAGCTGCCCCCCTGGAGCTAGGGTGTCAGTATGGAGGTGGCTTCAGGGGCAGGGGGGAAGCCAGCCTGTGGGGCAGGATTGCTGAGTTTGGGTAGGGTGAGTACCACAGTCCTCCCACAGGTCCCAGTGAGGACCTGGTCCTAGGCCATCCACCTTCCCCACCCCAGGAGTCAAATTAAAATAAGGAAAGTCCCCTGGGAGGGCTCTAGGACCAGGAAGGAACTGGAAGGATTCTTAGAGCATCTAAGAAGTCTTTATTTCCAGGGAGAATCTATTCAAGACCTTTGCTGGCCTCCTCAGTGCCAGCAGGCAGGGCACTTCCAAGGGTCCCAAGCTCTCCCTTCCTGGTTCTCCTGCCTGCCCAGCACCCCATCAATGCAAACTTCGCACCTAGGGACACTCACTTCCTCCCCCCTCCCCCCATCAACCAAAAGGCCATCAGTGAGTGTGTCCAGTGGGGAGCTGAATGTGCACACGTGCATGTAACTGAGTGTGTCTGACACAAGGCCACTTATAATAAATATCCACATAAAAAAGAAGCCAAAGCAGTTGGTAGAGATAGGGAACTTGGCATCCCCTAACACAGAACCCTTTGCTTCACCCTGCCCCAGGCTCAGTCCTCCTCTTGACTCAACCAAGGCCCTTTCCTCAGAGGAAGGTGGTGGTGCGTTGCAGGGGACCCTCAAAACCACCCATTAGAAAGGGGGAAGAGGGAACACAAATATGATGGAGCAGAAGCAGCAGCTCCTGAGGAGTCAATAACCCTTGGCTCTGGCCTGGTTACCTTCTGTTTAAGTCCCCAGGGCCTGTTTGGGGCAAGGTTCAGGGTTTTGGCCATGCCCCTGGATTTGAACTTCCTAATGCCTCAACACTGTGGCTTCTAAGTTCCTAGAACCAAGACCAGCTGCTGGTCCATGTCTCCCAAGCTGGAGGAGGAGGCCCCAAATCCACAGGTGCCCAGGCACTCCCATCCCCTGGGAAAGTGCCCCACAGAGCAGAAATTAAAGAGCCAGGAGTGAATGGTAGACAGCACCTTGGGCTGCTTTCTGAAGTCAAAGGTCAAGCCAAGGATGGGGATAGAGGGCCAGAGTAGCTCTCCTCTCAGGCCAGGCCTGGGAGGCTGCAAGGATAAGGGAAGACGGCAAGAAAGAGAAGCCCCACCTTCCCCAGCCAAACCTCAGCCTGTCTTCCAGAGGCTAAGAGCCCAGTGGCAGGGGTTGAAAAGCTTGGCAACAGCTTGGGTTTTGTTTATTGTTGGTAGAAAATCGTTTTAAATAGTTTCTACTGTAACAAATCATAGTGACCCCAACCACATCAAAGAGCTCCAGGCCAGGGCACCCACATGTTCAGGCACAACTCCAGACCAGCCACTGCCTAGGATCTGACACCTATACTCAGAATAGGACCCCTCACCACCTGTCCCCAGCTTTCTGGGCCAAGTGGCTTCAGTCCTGCTTCCCCATTTCCCTCTAAAGGCCTGGGAGGAAAACAATGAGGCTGGGAGTGAGGGCCCAGGTGCTCAGCCACCCCACCAGAGAGAGCAATAGCAGCAGCAGTACAAAGTGGGTAGGGTAGGGAGAAGCCAGAAAACACGATGTCACATCGTGCTCATCTTGGGGGACAGCAGGAGTGGCAATGGAACTGGCACCAGGTCCAATGGGCGTCACATCCACTAGCGTGTCCTCATCAGTCATCAAGTCCCAATGCAGTGGGGTAACTCCCTGCCCTGTACCCAACTCCATGGGGGGCCCTCCCTTCCTTGGCTCAGAGTCTTTGCACCCCCTTCCCCTAGGAGGCCTGGGGGTGTGTGGGTGGGGTGGGCCTGGCTGGAATGTGTGGAGCTGGTGGGTGGGAGAGTGGGGGACATGTCCCCCTCCCTGCCCCCACTGGGGGGCCTGAGTGGCCTCATCCTTAAGCCAGCTTTAGTGTGCTGACTGGGAAGGAGGGCATGGTGACCATGGTCACAGGATTGAGCACTGTCTGGCCCACCAGCTGGGGGTGGTGTACCACCTGGGCCCCCACGGCTGGCTTTGCCATGACTGTAGCTGGGGGCCCCAGTCCGGCTGTGCCATTCACTTGCTGGTGCGAGAGGGTGTGGGCGATGTGGCTCACTGCCACTGGCTGGCTCACTGCCACAGGCTGTGGGTACAAGGGCAGCTGGGAGCCGAGGTGGGCCACATGGTTGAGGGTGGCAGGGTGCACTGTGATGTGGCCAATGGGAGGTGTGGCAGGTGCCAGCTGCACAGCAGGGCTGGGGGCAGAGGGGGCAATGTGGGCAATGTGCTTGCCGCCCGGCCCCTGTAGAACATGGTTCACAGTCTGGATGACTGAGGCATGGGTGGTAGCCGTGTGGGCAATGACCGTGGAGCTGCCCCCAGCAGTGGCCACCAGATGGGCTGGGGCTGGTACCAGTGTCTGGGCAGGGGTGGCCGGTGGGGGAGGAGGGGCAGGCAGAGGGGTCTTCTGTTGTGGTGGCTGCTGCTGCACAGGGAGGTGGGCAGGAGACAGGGCCACTGGATGGGGGTGTGGGTGAGGGTGGGGAGGCAGAGGCGCGGGGGCAGTGCTGGGGGGTGGGAGGGTGGACTTCAGCAGCTCCGGCTGGGGACGATGGCTCATTTTAGGTGGGCCCAGGCCTGCCCGGTCCTCCTCCATATCCTCGTCTATGTTGTCCTCACCCTCTGTGGGGAAGAGGGCAGGGAGCATGTCAAAATGGTGTGGGAAACAAGTGGTAAGAGGTATTAACACCCAAGGGAGTTTGGGGAAATAACAAGGCTAGGGCAGGAAGCATCTTTTCTACCAGGCCAGAATTTGGCCAGGGGAGCTGGGGACAACATTTGAGCATGGTGGGAACAATGCAGGGGCCAGGGCTCACCAGAGGCTGTTGAAGTGGAGGCCTGGTCGTCCTCAGGCTGGCCTGTCTGCCGGAGCACACGGTCGATCTCCAGCACATCCATCCACTGGCTCAGCTCGTGCTTGAGTTCTGCCAGTCGCTGTTGCGTGGCAATCTTTTCCCGTGCCAGTCGCTCCATCTCGTGTTCATACTCCTTTTCCTTCCTCTTCAGGGACTGAGGGACAGGGCAAGGGACAGCAGGGAACCCTGAGCAGTAGCCATGGGGCTTATGGTATCTTAAAACCTCTCTCCACATCAGCTGGCCAACAGGAACAAGTCTACAATGACCAGGGAGCCCAGGAAGACCGAAATTGTTGGGAGACCATGCCTGACTCCTACTCCGCGGCTCTGTCCAACAAGGCCCAGCATCCCAGGCAGAGGGCTCTTGGGCAGGTGCTAGTGAAATGAGCACAGGTCCGACAGCTCTCACCCAAGCAGGGGGGGCCCTTCCTCACCCTCCACTTGACTTGGCCCTGAGGGGCTTCACTGCCTCTTGCCCCATTTCCCCTCCTTGCAGCCTTTCTACTTCCAGGGTCACACCCAAGGCCCCCATCACCATTCGTTCCACTCTGCTCAGTCACTGATGCCACAAGCTACCCTCCTTACAACCCATTTTCAAAGACCCCAAACAATCCTGAAATTCTCTCCACCCCATCATTCACTCATCCCCTTGGTAAATTTGATATCCTTGGAATAAGACCCACTTATTTTGTGACAGCATCCTCTCCCCATCTCCTCTCCATGACCTGCCTCCATCTCCTCCTGAGCAGTTTTGGGATCTACATCTCCCTTCTGACCTCCTAGCTACTCCTCACAGTGCCCACCTGTGCTGCCTCAAGACAAGGCTGTTACACTCTGTCCCCACCCAGTACCCTGCCTATAGCTCTCCAGACTCCACAGGCTGCTGGAACCCCAACACCTGAAATGTGCCCCATGGCTGACAAGAAATGCTCCCGGGGAACTTGATAGCAGCCCCTGACTCTGCTAAGCACCCCTACAGAAGCTTCTGTTCTTCTCCACAGGTTCCAGGTCAGTCCTTCCCCACCATGCTGATGCGTTACCCACTTTCCTGAGGGGTTCCCTTATCCATGGCACCATCTCCCTCTCCTCCAGGCCCTGATGACCTCCTAACTCTTAGGTGCTGACCTTTCACACTAGGCATCACTCCCCTATCATAAGCATCTCCAGTTTCCCTGTGCACAGGCTTATTAGCATCTCCAAAAGGCCAGCTCATATCCTCCTCAGCTCCTGTCTACACCAGTCTTTCCTGAGCATCCATGATTCTTGACACTTCATTAACTCAATTCTTCTGTCTCACAGGCTTCCTTGTTAGCAGCCTCTGCCTACCTACGCATGTCATGACCACTGTGTCCACCAGACAAGGCAGATAGATGCTCCTTTCCTTGCTGCCTCCTGAGTCCCTTTCTCCATCTGTTCCTGAGCTTCCAAGGTTTGCCAGTCACATCCAGGTATGGAGCGCACAAACCAAACTGAACAGCTTGTCTTAGTCTGAACCTTCCAATCCCCAGTCTTATTCTGCTCCAAGACTACACCTGAGTCCCCACCTCCTCCACTGTTCTTCCTCAGCCCAAGGCCTCACCTGACATCCCCTGCCTCAGAGCCCTTCTCAGCACCTATAACACAGCTGAACGTTAATTGGGAGACTTGTCAGATGGGATTTTGAATCAGACACTGGCTTCTAAGACTACCCAATATATCATGTGCTTATGTTTTGTCTTTCCACCTCTACACACACTGTCCCTGTCCAACCTTCAAGCAAAGGTAAGAACGGTTCTGACCCTACCAGTGACCAGGAAGTTACAAAGGGTGTTTTCTCAGCTCCAGGGAAGGATCTGTGAGCCTGCTGCCCTGCTTTCCTGCTCTCCACATGTCACTTCAGTTCCCACCTCTGTTCTTTCTCTCCCCTTTATGGCAGGGAGAATCACAGGAGTACAGCAGTCTCAAGTCTCCCTTGCTTGCATTCCCTTGAGGCAGTTCTGAAGTTTTGCAGAATCTTTTTCCTGACTTGGCATAACAATGCCTTCAATCCCACCCACCTGCTAGACCCAACTTCCCCACACTCCTCCTGCAGCCCCAAACTTCTACCTCAACAGTGAGAAATGCCTCAAACCACTAGTGCCTCCAACAAATACCCAGATAGAGCCATCCTCTATACTGGCCTTGACACCCCCCCCCCCAATCACGCTGGCACTGAGTAAAACCTTCCTCTCCCCATGTATCTGCTAGAAAGAGCAGGAAAACACCTTCCCTCCCCCTACACACACACACACCCATGTGTGGCTTCTCACCTGGCTCTGCCCCTGAGGGCTGGACAGGACATCAGATGAGGCAACATCGACAGGCCCTTGGTGACTCAGCCCTCACTTGAACCTGGTGGCTGGGGGCTGGAAGCGTCATCCTGAACTCTACCCACTTGCAGGGAGGCTAGACTTCTGGGTCAGGGAGAGAGAGTGTCAGGGGCCAAAACCTCTTCTCATCTAGACCAGTTCCCCACAGGCCTACAGGTCCCTGCAAAGTTTCCCCGTGATCTAATGTTAGTCCACACTACTTCATTTTTTGTTTTCTGTGGTGTTGGGATGGAATCCAGGGCCTCGCACATGCTGTGCTCTACTCACTGAACTACACTCCAGCTCATAACACTTTGTTGTAAACCCACTTCCTTTCTGTGACTACCTGGACACACATTCCTCCTCTTCCTTTTGTGTCCACGCCTATGGTCTTCTCCAAATCCTTTACCACCTCCAAGTAACACTGGGGACCAGTTAAGGACTACACCTTCCTATAGCCTCCTGCTCTCCACATGTCACCAGAGCACTCCGTCCACTCGGCTCTTTTAATTCCTCCAGGACCAACTTTCCACTCTCATCTACTTCCTGTAATCCATGTCTCTGCGGGACAACCATCCTGACCATCTTTCACTTCCAAAAATGCATCCTCCTCCCTCCTGCTGGGGAAACTGTGGCCTGTTCTGGGTTCTTTGTCCTCTACTTTGCCACATTCACCCCAACTTAACCTGCAGGTCCTTTCTTCAGGGATGACCTCTGTAACTTCCCAGATCCTGACAACCCTGTCCCTACTGTATCCTCATGGCACAGTTCTCTCTGTGTTCATGTGTTTACAATCTGCCACAAGATCAAACCTTCCAGGACAGAAACCCACCCTTTCTTCTTGGCTCTCCACTGCATCCTTAGAAGCAGACTCAGGGCCTAGCTAAAAGTACTTGAAGGAAAAAATAAATGAGTGTCCTTGAGAGTTTCCACAAACTTGTGAGTTTTCTGCTGTTTCTGCCTCTATTACAACACCCAGACAAGCATTTATGGTAAGCCTGAGATACCACCCAGTTCCTACTCAGCCCAAGTCTGATACTAACTAGCTTTATTTTACAGCCTCCACTGAGTCTTTCTGATTTTTTTTAAAATCCATATTTGGGTCCCCCCCAAGTATGCACCTATAGAGAAATTCGCCATTTCATCCTTGTTATTTCTCAATAACTACTGAATTTACAGTACCACGACCACGAATTATTTGCCTGAACAATCTCAATCCTCCTAATATCTCTGGGGCACTATTACTTATACCTACTTAGAACTGCCATACAGGAAAAAAGTGATATTCATAGGAAATGTCACTGCGTGTCGACAAGGATTTGCTGAGATCACATGGCTAAGAACGAATAAATTATATCTAAGCCAGAAATCTGCAAAAATATCCCGTAAATAAGCTATTCTGCCTCTAATAGCCTCTGCGCGCTTGGCGAGGGGGCTTCCAGGCCACTCGGGCCACAAGCAAGGCCCCGCCCCTCCTGAAGCACGCGCGCACCCACGCGGACTGGCTTTGCTGCGTCACTCCCAGCCTGCCGCACCCTCCCTCGGCGCGCCCAGGAGTCCCGCCCCGAAGCCGACCCAGCCAATCCGTGAGCTCGCTCCCGGCTGCCGGGAAGCGGCTTGGATGCGTGCCAGTCCCTCCCCTTGCCGGTAGGGCGGGCGGAAAGGCGCGCGTTTGCCAGAGACTTGGAGGGAGGGACCAACAGGCGCAGTGGCGAACCGCGCCTCCGCCCCCACCTCCAGCAAGTCAAGCTCCAGTTACTTCAGGGCTGTGACCCGGCTCTCCAAACCAAGGTTGGGCTGTGGCATCCCGCCAACCCCTCTTGGCCACCCTTCCCACTGGGGCTCTGACGCCGTCTAGCCTCCAAAACCTTCCCAAATAGGCCGACAGGGAGACCCCGGGACTCATCCCCACCCCCCAGGTCCCGCGCAGCAGGGAGTCTTAAGTCCCTCCCATTCCCCCAACGGCTCCTGTGGACTCCGGCAGCCGAGCGTGGCCACCAGGCCCATCCCCCATGATTTCCTCAGCACGCGGAAACCCTCGCCGGTTTCCAGGGAAACCGAAACTCCAGGCCGTCATGGCAACTGTCTTATCTGGCAGCACCCCCCACTACCGCAGAACGGAATCCTGGCCCAAAGGGAGAGGACACATAGCCAGGAAGGCACCCTGAGGGAAAAAAAAACAGCCCTTTTCTCAACGGAGACGGATAAAAACGTGACTTTAAGATTCTGAAACCCCGGGGGCTGTTGGCTACCCAGTAAAACCGCCGCATTCTCTAACTCCCAAATGCGGGTCATGGGATATCATTGCGCACACCAAAAGGATCTTCATCTTGTGGATAAATAAGGGGGCTTCACTGGAGCGACGCAGTGTTGGCGGAGACAACGCCCAGGTGTCCCCCTCTTCCCTTCCCCCGCCACTAAAGATAGTCGGATTTCCGCCCAGGGGCTCGGAGCCGGGAGACGCCGGGCCTGATCCGCGTCCTCCTCACCCACGGTGCGCTAACTGGCACAAAGCGAGGGATGGACACAGGGACACTGAGCGAATTTGTAAAGCGCATCTCATCAACTCTGGGCCGCTGGGGTTGCACGGACGCGCCGCAGGGGGGAGGGGCGGGCAGGGGAGTGGAGCGTTTTGGCCCTCCCGCGCAGGCGCGCCCTTCTGCCCGCCCCCTCCCGGGCTGGGAGCCCCGCTGACGTCAGCCGGGCCATGTGCTCGGCGCCCGCGTGGAGGCGGGCGGGGGAGCCCGCAAGCGCGGGAGAGCGGGGCGGGGCCGAAAGAGGAAGGGAGGGCTGCGGAGCCGGGAGGAAGCTGGCGCTGCGGCCGTCGCGGCACCGCCCGGCCCTGCTTCCCTCCCCCATACCTGGATGTACCGCAGCGCGGTTCGCAGCACGCTCAGATTCGAGGTCTTCTTGTCGTCCACGTTAGGGATGTTGCGCTTCAGGGTCTCAAAGCATTCCTTCAGATGGGCCCTCCTGGGGAGAGGGAGCAAGCTCTGGTCAGCCAGCACCAGATGGGGAGGAACTGGGGCTGGGGGCAGAGAAGGAAGGCCCAAGGGGAGCTTTGAGTCACCGAAAATGGGTGAGTTCAGGGGCAGGCAGGGTGGGTCCAGAGTCACACACACGCATGCATACACACCTGTTTTTCTCCAATTTGTTGTGGACTTCTCTGGTTCCGATCCTGAAACCCAGATAGATAGGAGGCTCAGGAAGGAGGGCCTGATTAGGCTGCCTTCCTGACCCCCGCCGCCAAACCCCAAATGACACAGTTTTTTTTTGTCCCCAACATTCTCTCTGGAAGTATAAAATAGCAGTGGAAGGTGTTCACCCTGTGCTGAGCTGTGTCCACCTCCTGAAGGGGCACATCTATGCTCATCCTGCTGATCTGACAAGAGAAACAGCTTAATTATGGCAAGGGTCTTTTGGGTGGAGATCTCTGGCCTGCTTCAAACTCACAACCTTTGTAACCCCTTCATCCCACCTGTCCAACTGAGGGGACATAAGGGCTCCTAGGACTCAGGGAAGCAGCCAGTTGAGCCAGACCCTACCCAAGAAGCCCATAATTCAGTATTCTGTGAAAAGGCCTAGAAATGCCTCCTAACCTTGGAGGGAGTCAGAGGACACAGAAGTCTGAGGACAAAAGAGGGCAATGGCCATATATCCATTCCAGGATACAGATAGGTACAATAATGTGTTCAAATACAGGAGGTGCTTCTAAGTTAGACAGGATATGCCTTGAAAGGCTCCTTCAGTTAAGGTACCTTACACAGTCCATAGGGTGGACAGTTCTCCTGTCCAACCCACCAGCCCCAAGTCTGCCACAGTTCACTCACCCCCCAGGCCTCTTCTTCTGTTCACTGGATTTGACTTCTTCAGCTGGTGCCAACTTCAGGGTCCCAAGTGCAGGTGGGGGTGGCTGTTGGGGGGCTAGCTGAGGCTGGACTCCAGGGTGTGGTGCTATGGTCAGGATGGGTGTAGGGAGGGGTTGCAAAGGCTTGGGGCTGCCAGTGGGTGCAATAGTGGTCTTCGGGTCTGGCAGGAGGGGAGCAGGGGTGGGCACCTGTGGCCTGGTAGGAAGGGGGGCAGGCTCCTTAATGCTGAGTCCAGGGGTGCTGACCAGGGCTGGCTGACGAGGTACCAGGGGCAGAGGCTGGGCTGCAGGAGGCAGCGGTGGGGGTGGGGGCAGTTGCTGGGGGGAGTTGGTCACTACAGGAATAGGAATGACAGTCAGTGGGGTGGGGGTAGCAAGTGGTGGTGGGGGTGCTGGTGGGGGTGCTGGTGGGGATAGGGGGAGGGGTGGTGCCTCGATGCGGGGTTCCTCCACAGGCAGGGCATGTGCCAGCCTGGCCAGGCTACTGGCCTTCTTCTGCTCCTGTTCCCGCTCCCGCTCCAAGCGAAGGCGCTCCTGCTCCTCTACACAGAGAAAACAATGGGTGGTGGTGGAGTTTCCTCAGCAGAGCCAAAAGTCCTGGGTCCCCACTTCTGTCTGCCAACCCTAAGCCATCCTCTGACTCTATCCCACTCTGGTCAGTGAGCCCTGCCCACCACACATACCCAACCATTCCAGACAGGGATTTAGCTAAGTGTTGGGGACACATCAGTGAACAAAAGAAAGCAGGCCTAGTCCATGCCACTGGAGCTCACAGCCTGGGGCAGGGGGTGCAATGACAAATGACAGGATGTCAGGTCAGAATGGGGGAAGGATAGGGGATAAGGAGAGGCAGAGCTGGAGTGGAGAGAAAGGATGCTGCGGACCTGACAAGCTGGGTTTACAGGTGATGAGCAGGAAGGGTCAAGAGCAACAGGGCTGAGGAGCCCAGAGAAATAGATGAGGAGGTCACAGAGCTGGGCAGAGACCAGGCCACAAAAGACTACTAAGGGTACTACAGAAGAATGGAAGAGGACACTGATAGATCACAGCTTCTGTGGAAGGCTTTCCACAGTAGTTCTCCAGCATCTTCTAGAATACAGACAGGACCTTTATATCACAGATGTGATAAATGACCTGAGAGCAGCAAAGTGTTTGTTGAGGGTCACCCAGCAAGTCTCCTGACACTTGGCTGGATGTCCTGTACTTCCAGTACTTGCTATATCAACACAAGCTCAGCAGGTGTCTTCTCACATACACTCACCGCCTCCCATCCTCACAAGAGCCCCAAGTCACAGAGCAGGGATATCACCTTCACCTCACAAGAAAATGACCCAGAACTCCCAGGCTAGTTCAAGGCCTCTGTTTTCCTCAGGGACCATTCAGCAAAAACACTTGCACCTTCTTGTGCTAGGACTCATTTCTCTCAAATCCCCCCTGTCTCTAGCAGCAGAAGCACAAGCTAGAAAGAGGTAGGCAGGATGGTCTAGCAGGTCCCCAGACCTTTGTACTGGAAGCCCAGCAGGAAGGTGAGGATTCTAGAGAGCTGGCTGAACAGGGTAAGGGGAGAGGTCCTCTCCTGATCCACAGCCCTCTCTTATCTGCCCCCTGTCCAGTCCTCTCTCAGGACCCACCATTAAGTTCCCTGGATACAGAGCTGGGCCACCTCCAAGCCAGGGAGAGGCTGGACAATCAGCCCTCTCCTTCCCCCAGTGCTGACTAACACAGCTGACAGCACTGGATACGCCCCAAACACACAAGCCACCCCATGTGATGTAGGGTGGGGGCTAAGTCCTCCCTAGGGAGGAGGGAAGCACCCTTAAGTCCAGCTTGCTCAGGAGTCCCAGAAAACCTGAGGATCCCGGGGCCATTTGGCCAATCAACTCCAGGGTGAGCCACGCCTGTCCTAGCCCCTCCCAGGGTGGGGAAGAAGCAAAGGAGGAAGTATAGAGGAAGTGCTCAGAGGGAAGTGCTCATGGTTTCCCAGCAGTCAGAGTTCAGGGCTGCCAGTTCATGGCCCTCTTCCTATCTCTCCTGCCCTTCAGAAAGGAGAGCTGCCAGGCTAGGGCAGGCCTGTTCCAATAAGGAAAGGCCTTGCTCTCCCTGGCCTCTCCCAGCCAGCACTGGCTTATGTTACTGCCCCAGAGAAAACCAGCTTGCTGTGGTCCAGCTTCTTACAAACCACACTGGCAAGGAAACCTGCAGAGTTCCAGACACAGAACTGCTCTTAGGCCCAGCCTGGGGCACCCCAGTATGCTCCCTGCAAAACAAGCCCTCAAGCTCTGGGCATAACACCACCTCCACTCCTTTGACTGATAGAACTTTCTTAGGCCTTGAGACAAGATGATACTACTGGGAGGGACAGCAACCCAACGTCCAAGAACAGGTGCCCTAGGAACCCAGATTGAATGGAAAATGCATATTATTTTTTTGAGGTGCTGATGACGGAACCCAGGGCGTTCCTCATGTAAGGCAAGTGCTGTATCTCTGAGCTACCCTTGAAACTTCATATTTTAAAGCAAGTCCAAAGCTTACCTCAGAGATGGCAACTTCCTTTTCCCCTTCCTTCTCTCTGCAACCCCCAGAGCCAAGCAGGTGTGCCTCACAGGTGCCAGGAAAGACCCAGGAGAATGGCAAAGCTCTATCACACCTGGACCAGCATATTTCTTGACTAGAGTGAAGAATAGGGCTGCCCCAGGCCAGAGCAGCCCATTAGAGCTTCCTACCCTTTTTCCTCAGTTCTAATTCATTTCCCACCCAGCAGTACACTACTAGTTTCTGGGACCTCCTTCAGGAGTAATCTGTGTTTAGGCTCTTTAGAAGAATGTTCTGCTATACCCACAAATTCATGCACATGCATACTCAAGCACATTCCCTTGGCTCTACCTAGATACTGCCCCCAAAGAATTTAGTGTGATCCTCTGATGTAATACAGAGGAGACAGTTCTAGCCCACATGGTGCTGCCTGCCACCTTCCCAACCTACTGTGGCCCAGAGACTCAGTAGGCATAGTGCTAAGTGGATCCAAACTGGGTGGGCTCAAATGTGCTCAAGCATTATCCTTATATACATGCTACCAGAGAGCTTTGCACATATGGCAGGCCCAAGACAGGATATGGTCAGCAACTTCTTGACACTCCAGTCAGCTTCCTGGGAAGAATCCATGTCCAAGTCACCTCCATGAATGCTGGGAAAGACAAGGCCAGGCCCTACTAAAGAGCACCAGGATGGCCTTGCCCTTTCCTCATTTCTCACACTTGACTCATGTGCATATACATCCTCAGGTTCATCATGGGAATAAACTGTCTGGTCTAGGCCAGGAAACCTGCCCTGGAGGTTGAAAGTGGGGAGTGGACAAGAGGATCCCTGTTCAAAGCTGGTCATCAGGTTCACATCTCACCCTCTTCTCGCTCTCTTCCTACTCCAGGTCAGAGGACACAACCTCAAGAAGAAAATGAATGTTTGATCATAAACACATGAGTTCTTTGAGTAGATTTAGCTTTCCAGCACTCACCCATCCCCAAGTCCTCCTGATCCAGTACCAAGAAGCTGTGACCCAGCAGCTGAACTTGGCTTGCCCCTATTTCTCACTACTTGGGGGGAGGAGCAGGCCTTTGCAACATCTTAGAGAAATCTGCTTTTTAGCATTCTTTTGTAAGAGCTGCATACATCATCCTCTTCCATTTTAATGGTCAGCTCTGGAGTGATTTAACTGGGCAAGTATGGGAGGGCTGACAGTGGGGTCTTTTCCCTTTCCCCAAATGGCTGGGCATCCTGCAGGTAAGGCAAGGGTGAAATGAAGCTTCCCTGGGGAGATAGTAGGGTCAATGTGGTTCACCTCTAGCAGTGCCTGATACACAGTGGGGACACGTTGGCACTCTTGAATTGCATGTATTAATGGTGGCACAGTCATCCCCCCACTCCTGGGACCACACTTAGGACATTCTGGGTCACTACTAGCACTGTCCATTACCTGACCCTGCTCTGGACCCCTAAGACAAGGGGGGGGGGCATGTGAGCAGATGTCCCAGCCCATCAGTTCTGCAAGGTTCAAGTATCTGGGTGTCGAATATTTCCAATGACTCTTGACCTTGAGAGGCTAGTCGGTCCCTCAGAGCCTATGGACCTGCAGCTCCTCCACCCCATGGCCGCTGCCATTCCCCCTGCCCACCACTGAAACAGCGGCAGCAGCAGCACAAGCTGCAGGGAGGCAAGTGCGCGCGCGCATTTGCACACACACACACACACACACACACATACACACACCACACTACTACCTCCTGCATGACTCATCATTGAAGCAACAATAGGCAGAGAAAAAGGAAAGGAGGGCAAAGCACTCTCTCCGCCACAACCAACCGGGCCGAAGGGTTCTGAGAGGGCACAGAAGTCCCAGGGAACTGCACACACACAGTTCTCAGACTGAGCCCCCCGCAGAATTCCTGAAAGCAGTGGTCTTTCTCCTCGCCTTTATTTCTGCAGCACCCTGAAGCTACAGACCACCACTAATGGGCGCGTGAGGATAGAACCATAAAATCCTCATCTTTTCTATCGAGGGAACAACAAAGTTTGCCCCTTCTCAGTTTGGCTCATTCCAGAGTATGGAGAGGGGGTGTTGCGAGGAGGACCTAATGGGAACGTTTTGGGGCTTAGTGGGAAGATGTGCGCCCTGAGCTCTAAGTGTCTTGTTGTCCTGCAGTCTGAGGGTTTCTTTCGCCTTGGGATCAAAAAAGAAGGCTGGGGAGAAAAAGGAGAGAGCAGCGAAGCTCCTCCTTCCAAGGGCAAATGCTCTCTCAGGAAGATGCCCAGCGGTCAGGACCCGAGCCCGACAGACACAGGGCCCCTAGAGGGCCCCGCCCAGGCCCCGCCCCCGGCCGAGCGCGAGGCTGCTAGGAGGGGCTGGGCCGCGCCAGCCCCAGCGGGAGTGTCCCCCGTGCACGTGGTCGGGGGCGGGGCCCGTCCACGTCACCACCCGGTGTAACCAACAGGCTTGGAACGCAGGCACACGCAACATTCCAGTCTAGAGCGGGTTTGGAACGCGCAGACACGCCACATTCCACACCTGCTAAAGTCCGGTGGGGCTGGGGGGCCCGGGGACAGCCCCCAGCGACCCGCGGGCCATTTCGCAGACACCCAATCAGCCCGGCTCTTACCCAAACCCCTGACGCGCAACCCAGCCCAGCTCTCGGAGGCGGGGTCAGCGGGGCTGGCCAGGATCATAAGACACGCGATGTCATTTCATTCTGCAAAGGCCGCCTCCGCCCCAAGCAGCGCGTAGATCTGCCGGGAGCGCCCCCCGCACCCTCCCGCCGGGGCCAGGGAAGCCGGAGAGCAGCACGGCGTAGAGTAATCCCCTCCCCCAGCCCGTTACACACACGCCCACTTGTGTGCTGTACACACTCCCGTGTACACGTCCGTTTATCCTCTCCCGAAGCTCCGATCACACATCCCCCGTGTACACACGCACGCACACGCGGGTCTGCCACCCCCACGCAACACCATTCCTCACCCTACCCCCCCACCCGGCTCACACATCCTCAGCGCTACGAAGGGCACAGCCGGCCACCGCGAAAGGATCCCCCCACACACTGAAGGTGCACTGAGGTGCCAAGCAGTTAAGGTGGCGGCCGCAGAAGCCGGGTCCCTCGCTGCATGTTAATGAATTCATTAATTATTTTCACTGCCCACATCACTCTTCCCAGGCTGCGGCTCTTGCGGGGAGCCGTGTGCTGCTCGACTTCTCAGGCCGCCCGAGAAGGGGGAGTGCTGCCTGTGGTTTCGAGTGTGTTCGGGATCCGGGGTCACTCGCCTCCCCTTCCCGGGTGCCCCAGGGGCCCAGCCCGGCCGCTCACCACGTGCTCTCTGTTGTTGCTGCGCTTGCCATTCCAGGAAGCGGGCCGCCTCCAGTAGCGTCTCTATGCTCATCGCGCCGAGAGCGGCCGGGGGCGCGCCGGGGCCAAGGCTGCGGCCCGCGAGCCAGGCACAGGTCAGGCTGGCGGGCGGGCTGGAGGGAGGGATCACCTCCGGGGGGCGACAGGGTTGGGCGGCGCAGCGCACTCCTCAGAATAGAACGGGGGAGCACAGGGAGAAAAATCTATGTCTCCCAAAATATTTGCAAAATATAAATTTGCAAATTAAAAAAAATCTGATAAAAAAAAAGGCGGCACTGCCTCTCTCCTTCCCCTCCCTCTCTTCCTCCCTTCTGATGCCTCCCGCCCCGCGGTCCCCGGGAGTCCCGCCGACAAGAAAGGGCTTTGCAACAAGATGGCGAGGAGGCACCGACACACACAACAAGGGAAGGAGCCGCGCTGCCCCCGGCCGCCGCCCCCGCTACTACACCGGGGCCGCAGCCAAAGCCCGGACCGGAGCCCCCGCCCGCAGGGCCGCGGCGTCTCACGAAGAGAGGGGCGGGGTCGCGCGGTGCTGGCCCCGCCCACTCAACGGCGTGCGCACACGTGGCTCTAGTGGGGGTGGGGGGAGATGGAGCCAGGTTTGCGCGCTGTATTTCCGCTTTCCCGCCTCGCCCCGCCCCGCCCGGATTGCAAGCCACAAATTGAGCAAGGGTTGCGTGCTTGGGTCATTCACAACGAAATATGTTCTGCTGGAGGGAAGGATGGAAAATTCAAGACTTAAGTTAACTCAAATAAGGATATTCCAGGTCACGGAAACCTAAGGATGGCAGACTGGCCTGACCCTAAGTCTCCATTCCCCACCCACACGCGACCTAAATCCCGCTACCACCGGACTGTTGCAATTCCCCGGGGATCCGCCTCTGGGCGGAGCCGACGGGTGCAGACTTCAAGAGAAAAGGCAGAGGAAGTGGAGTCGTGATCCGGTTCCACTTTTTGTCTTCGTTCCTCCCCCCGCAGTGCGTTCGCATCCTATTAGGCTACGTCACCGGGCCGCGGGCCAATAGGCGGGCAGGACAACACGGCATGGAGCAGCTCCACATGGACACCCCGCACCGCCAGCCTTCTGTTTAAAGGGCCAGTGTCTACCAGGGTCACATCAGCGGGTGCGGATGGGGCCACTGGGTAAACACAGGGTGAGATACCTAAAGGGGAATCCCGCAGTCACGCCCTGGCTTACTTTCTACTTTTCACTATCCTCCCATTTAAAGCCAAGTCTTTCCTTTCCTTCCCCCAAATTCCTGTCTTTGTCCAGGAGTGTCTGATATGGGTGGAGACTCCGAGTGTACCACCCCAGAGACCACCCTTTGCTCAGTGGCCTGGTCAGCGGAGTCAAGGCGAAGCGTCCACAGTCCAGGCCAAGGGGGCGTGGCTCAAATCGGGAACAACGTGGAGGGCGGAAGCCCGGCGCCGGGCGACCGAGATCCTGGGGTGGGCGCTGGGCTCTTGGGGCGGGGTAGCTGCCTCGGGTTTTAACTGCGCTCTCTGGGGGGCGGGGCCGCCCGCCCGCCTCTTCCTGATGGTAGTGCTTAGGGAGCGTGGGTTACAGGGCTACAATCAGAAAGACCTTTGAGGTTAACTTGCCCAAATGTTCTCATTTTACAAATAAGGAAACAAACTCAGAAAACGGAGGGACTTGTCTAAGTTTATTTAATGTTTGTTCCATTGCTCCTTGCCACAGGAGGAGGAGCATTTATCCCCGACCCCTCGGGCTACTCTGAAGCCAGTTCTGAGGCAGGTCCCCCAATTTGGAGAGAGAGAGAGATATCAAACTGCTGGGCAGGAACAGATCTGACCACTCGACACATTGCTATTGGGCTACAAAAATCAGCACCTGAAACCCAACCCTATTCTTCCGCTTCTTTGGTGGAGGTCACACAATCCCCATTGGTACAGTGGTGTTGATAGGTCGGCAGAAGGCATATTTAGGGCACCCTAGAGTGTTATCTATCTAGCTCTGATGTCCCACGCCCAGGCATGGGACCTTCAGTTATGGCCCCAGATTCCTTGGTTAACCAGTCCAAGGAGTGGGGAGCAAAGCCAGTGGTTTCAGGAGCCTGGAGCCTGGGTTTCACCATCACACAATGCCAGAAAACAAACCATTATAAGGGTCACTGAGAAAGGCCATCCTGCCAATCCATCCCATTCAACTGCGTTCTCAGAGGTATATTTGCCTATTTCCAGAACTAGCTGGAGAAGATCCAGTAGCATAGAAAGCTAATACAAATGAACACTTTGCCCCTTTCCTTTGAGGGCACCATAGTACATGGGGGGGGGGGGCAGAATCCCTGCACAGATGATCCTGAAAATCAAGAACCTTGAAATTGGGACCTTTGATCTTGGTATATTTAATGCCCCAGCATTTGGAGCTGAGCATGAAGAGAATGTCTGGGTGCTGCTGACTTTGCTTATGATGACACTGAAGCAAAGGGAAATTAGAACACAACAGCCCAAATAGGGTGAGTGCTTTTTTCCTAGAAAGGTTAGGTTGGTGCTGACCCTGATAGTGCTTTCTTTAAGAGTCTGCCACCTGATTCAGTTGTGATTGGGCCTGGACCACTCTGTGCAGTAAGAGAAAATGGGAAATTTAAAGGGAATATGTAGGTAGGAGATAGGGATCTAAACAGTGTATATCATATTGACCTGAGATAATGCCATCCAGTGTGTTCTCTTCTGCTTTCCTTCAGTGGTCATAGCACTTAGAACCCTGGAGTCTTCTAGAAGCATAAGTCCAGTTCTTCTTTTATTTTCGGGGAACAGCCCTATGCCATTTAAATAGGCACATATCTGAAGTAGTATTCAGAAGACATCTTTTTCTTCAGGGAGACAAAAGTGGGGTCAAAACAGACTTGAATGTCAGCCTCTCCCTTGCCCCCAATATCCTATCTGCTCCAGAGCTTAGTAGAGATGCTTGCTATTTAAAACAAACAGCCTTACTGGCTTCACATGATCATCTGTTTATTTGGGTCATATGGGGACAGCAGCCAGGGGATGTTAGGCAAAAGCAAGATTTTAGAAAGGAGGCTTTTGCTGGGCCTGTTGTTGCCCATAGGAGCCTGAAAATGGTCAAAACAGAATTTCTCATCAACCTAGTTTCCTCCAGTTTAGGAATGAACAGTGAGATGGAGACACCTATGGTGGTGTGGAGAGGGGGGCATAAAAGTAGAGGGAATGAATAAGAGAGATGCTTCACATTTTAGCACAAGCTTCCTGTTCCAAGGGGAGTGAAGCCAGGGTTGAAGCTGGCAAGTTAAGAAGTTGGTTTTTATTTTTCTGGCACCAGTGATTAAACCCAGGATGCTTTATTACTGTGCTACATCCCCAGTCCTTTTCATTTTTTGAGAGAGCGTCTTGCAAAGTTACTGAGGTAGGTCTTGAACTTATGATCTTCCTGCCTCAGCATCCTGAGTCACTGGGATCATAAGCATGCTCCACCATATCCAGCAAGGGAAGTCTTTTTGATGTTTCAGTAGAAAGCTTAGCAGGTTTGGGGAATGATCCTAAAGTCAGCCATCTCCAAAGAGTTGTTCCTAATGTCTCTATATATGGCTTACAGATGCTTAGGATCTTTAAGGCAAGAGGAAACCTGGGTCATCCAGCATTGCGCACTTTCTTATGAGATCTTGTGTATCTCAATATGCAGTTCAAATCCTATTGTCTCCCAATTTTTTCATATGCTGAGCCAGAGATGTTTTCATATGTTCCCACCACTGACCCCAATGAAGTATTACATATGCAACTCCAAGAGCAAGATGAGGGAAAGGGTGTGAAACTAAAAGTACATATATTCCCACTAGGTCCCAGAAGATACCCCAATAGTTCAAGCCTAAATTCTCATCTTTTGCTAGTAGTTTAGGGAGCTTTTTACTTATCATAATTGAAATAAGGGAGACAGCTGCAGGGTGAAAAGGGATGGAAGACTGCTACACTCAGGGATATACTACGCAACGTTGACTTAACAAATATTTACTGTGCACCTAACATGGGCCAGGCAATGGACTAGGTTTTCTTGTAGCCAAGGGCAGGTGACCTTTGGTAAGCCAGAGCAGCATCAAAAGCCACAGGGCAGAATTCATATTCACAGTCATACTGGGAAAGGTTACTTTTGCTCTCTACCACCACTCTCTACATGGATGCAGTACAAGAGATGATAGAACCACACCAAGCCAAATAAAGATACTGATATAATCATTTTAGAATCTTAGGTTCTCAGAGTATCATATTCCTCTAATAGTATAAAAAGAAATTAAGTGGGTTTAAGGGCTGGGTTAGCCAACTGAACCTGATCTCCAACAATACAGTCAGAATGATGAGCAGGATTCTGAATTACTGTGACAGAGGTATACCCTACAAGTCACCCATGGGTGCCTCAGTGAAGTGTGCTTCCCAGAGCTCTAAGTTCCCATAGGAATCTTCATCCATCCCCCACCCCCAGCAGGTCATCAGAGGACCTCTCTCAAACCCATCCAACTATACAGTCAAGTTCCACCTTCCCATATATGTATTTTCCCATCTTCATTGCTTCACAACTCTTCTGAAAGAGTTGAGATCATCTAGTCTGACCTCCCAAGAGAAGGTGTCTTATTGAAGGTCATCAAGCTGGCAAGCTGAGAAGCAGCCTGGTTCTCTTCTTTATCTGGGCTAGTCCAGTCTGAGGAAGTGCTGTTAGTGTGGAGTGCAGAGTCCTGAAAGGCATGAAATGGGTGAAGATGAGGAATAAGCTCCTCCCCTCCTAGTTAACAACAAGAATAATCATTAACTGCTTAGTGGTGCTCCATAACAAGTTTGGTTGATGAGAATCAGACTTGGGATCCAAGAGGTTGGTAAACTTAAGAGGACATTGTTCTGCCTTAGGCTACTGTGAATCTAGAGCCTCTAATTGGACCTGGGAAGGTGGCCACTGGTGCTTACATCTGGAATGAAAGGGTGACTGGGGAAAGGATAGATTTTTATCCAGGCACTCACCCTGGGTGTGGACACTGAGTAATAAAGAAATACAGTTTAGAAGGAAAAGGGGAGGAGCCATACATGCAATCTGGGCTTCTCTGAGAAACCAGAATGGAGCTAAGCTATGCAGCTGGAGGTGGAGCTGTTGATACCAGTGGGTCAGAAACATGGTGGAGGAAGCTGATGGAAAGGCACAAGGGGAAGGATTAGGTCTTCAGATACTCCTTTAGAAGAAAAGAGAGGTGGCTTTATGAGAGTGAATTAATTCAGTCAAGGGAGTGGGACTGGGCAAGATATTGAGAAGAGAGGCAGAGCTCTGCCATGTGAGTCAAGGGCCCGCTGGATCATGCAGGGTTGGAGTTGTGTATGACAGGGAAGACCTCTCCCAAGGCAGATGGGTAAGGACTATACTATCCTGGCAAACCAAGTTCACACACAAAAGCCTGGCTGTAGGATCAAGTCTTCAAAATCCAAGGCTAGCTGCCTATGCTAGTAATTGATGCTCTCTCAGAAGAGTTGGCAAGGCCCAGGCTGGGAACTGGGAGAGTACATACCACCATACCCTAGTCTGCCCCAATTAGCAATACCTTAGACAGGAGTGCTGGAGCTACGGCCATCTTTCTGAAGTTACTCTGTGGTAACTCCAATCCCCTGGCTAAATACAGGTTCTTAAGCCTCATACCATTTACCTGCATAATGTCAAGTGCTAAAATGTAAAAACAAAACCCCAAATAGCCATAATAGAGGTAAAAATATTTTTCTACTCAAAGAAAATATAAAGGCACAGTGTGACAGATTTGATTACATCCAGAAGCTCCGAACTATAAACATAAAACAAAATCATCTTTCAAAATACCACCAACTGAGGCTGGGATTGTGGCTCAACAGTAGAGCACTTGCCTAGCAAGGCACTGAGTTTGATCCTCAGCACTACATAAAAATAAAATAAAGGTATTGTGTCCAACTACAATAAAATACAAAATATTTAAATAACAATAATACCACCAACTACCAACAACAACAACAAACAGACATGGTGCACACACCTGCCTTGGGTGACTGAGGCAGAAAGATCACAAGTTTGAGGCCAGTCTCGAAATCTAGCAAGACCTTGAATCAAAATCAAAATGGGCTGGGGATGTGTCTTGGTGGTTGAGAGTGTGCCTGGGTTCAATCCCCAATATTAAAAAAAAAGAAAGAAAGAAAGAAAATGAAAAGGTAAATAATGAAATGGAGGGAATTCTTGGTAAGACATGCCCTTGTAATTCAATAGAAAAGGAACACATGGATAGAAAACACAGAAGATAAATCTAAAATTTATAAAACAATAAATATATGAAATAATCGATATAATGTAAAAAGTAGAAATATATGGAAATGTGGCCTTGCAAATAGCATAATGAAATTCAAACAATGGAATAATCTCTTGCCTATCAGTTGATAAAGAATTCGTAAAAATTTACCTCCTAGTGCTATCAAGTGTGGTAACAAACAGGCATTCATGGAAACATAAACTAGCACAGCCTTTTTAGTGGACAAATTGGCAATATACAGGAGGCGCCTTTGAAAGAGGCATATCCTGTGCCTCAGCAACTTGTACACATATTTATCCTAAAACAATAACAAAAATGCATAAAGAATTTTATACAAAGATATTCACCAAAGTGTTATTTACAATAGTGAAAATATTTTAGAAATCCAAAAATGTCCAGCTAGGAACAATTGGCTTAGTGAAGCAATGCTCACAATACATTACACCATGTAAAGAAAACAAGGTTATTCCATACACCAAAATATTAACAGGGATAATTATCTTTGGGCAGCGTGATTATTGGTAATTTTTATTTTCACATATTTTCTGCACCACATACTAGTTTTATAATCAGAAAAAAGTTATCACAATATATTGGTAAAGGAAAAAGATTATAAAATATACAATGACTCCTCATTTGCTATTTAAAATATATATGCATATAAAAATATTTAGACAACAAAGCGTAAAATAATCTCATTATGAGTAGTAGCAGTGAAATTATAGGTTTTTATTATTTTCTAAATGTTTAATAATTAAAATGTATTAATTTTGTAAAAGGAAGTCATTCAAGGGGAAAAGGCTGGCCTGTGCTTAGGAAGGGCTGCCCATTCTTCAGGATATAATGGTATTTGATCCCATCTGTGTCTGCGGCTTTATTCCTCATCCTACTCTTTCATCTGAAAGCTCTCCCAAAGCAGGTTTCTTTATCTTGTTTCTCCCCACACCCAAGCTATCTAGGTTTGCTCTTTCTGCTGCCTTGCTCTGAAGCTCCCCAGAAGTCATGAAGGCATTGTAACTAGGAATGGAGGACTTGAGATTGATTGGGGAAGATTTCTAAGAGGAAACTGATAGGATTTAGTGGAAGACTTTAGTGCTGTAGTAAAAAAGAAGAGCAGAGATTTCTAATCTGGATAGCTGGGTGCCAGATGATGTGACTACAAGACAAGCAGGTGCAGACAGTAAGTAGAGTTAGACACGTTCATGATCCTAGAGGAAATGTCCAAAAGGTGGTTGGGTATATGGCTGCTGAAAGTTCAAGACAGGTCTGAATTTGAGCACCATGAATGGGAGGAGGGAGGTGGCAGTGGATGAAGTTGTAGGAGTAAAAAATAGCCAGAAGTGGGAGAAAAGTGCAAACAAGGCTTATGGGTAGACTTAGGATTTCCCTTTTACAAGTGGGAAGAGATAGAAATAAAGACAGGCAGCAACCAGACTTCAGAAGCTGAAGTGAATGCATAAGTTAGGAAATGTAGAGGCAGCAAATATATGTATAGTTCTTCTATCCAGGGGCAGAAGTCATCACAAACTGCACGTCTACCATATTTTGTCTAGCTAAAAAAATAAAAATAAAAAAATAAGTGAGAATTCACAATTAAGGACATTTCTCATAAATCTGGATTTCAGGCTTCCCTCAAAAAATCAGAAGATCCAACAATGCTGGGCACATATTTTAGCATGGCAGTAACCAGGAGCAGTAACAATCACAGCTACTCCATTTTGGTTGGGGCATGAGCTTTTCCCCTTCTTGCCTGGCTCCTGGTGTAGGAGCTATGAGCAGCTATTTCCCTTTTTCTTTTGGATGGGGGCGGGGAGTACCAGGGATTGAACTCAAGGGTACTCCACCACTGTGAGCCCTATTTTGTATTTTATTTAATACCTTTATTATTATTATTTTTTAATGTGGTGTTGAGGATCGAACCCAGTGCCTCACGCATGCTAGGTAAGCACTCTACCTATGAGCCACAATTCTGGCCCCCCTATTTTGTATTTCATTTAGAGACAGGGTCTCAATGAGTTGCTAAGCGCCTCACCATTGTTGAGGCTGGCTTTGAACTTGCGATCCTCCTGCCTCAGCCTCCCTGCATTCATCACACAGGGGCAGGCACCACACCACTTTACAGGGTTACTAAATTCATTATAGGAGTGCACCACTGAACCCAGCCTGCTGTTCACCTTTACAAATGAAAAAGTCCTTATCAGTGTTGGTCCAGAGCTCACTGAAATCCTGACCAGGTTTGGTCCATAGAACCCTGCATAGACCCACATTTGGCCTTGAAGGCAGGAATCCTGGAAAACCATGTCTGAAGTAAGGATTCTATGTCAGACTATACTTGGATTTCCCTATTCCCAGAAATAGATACCAAGTCCCTGAATGGCAAATTGATGGGAATAGGCCCCCGTCTCATCCATGGTCCCTGGAGGGGTCTCCTCTCAGCAGAGATCTCTGGGTAGCTTGCTCTTTTTGGACAGCAGCAGCACAAGCTGCTGTTTCCCTTGGGAGCTGACTAGCTGCCGGAGCCAGCCAATTGGGAATTTCCAGGCTTTCCTGGACTCCTGGGCCACTCTCTATGAGAAGGCCCACCAGATGGCAGGCGGCAGCCTTTGCTTTTCCCAGGTCTGTGCTGGTTCTCATGAACTACCTGGGAAGAGGACTTGATTTTCTACCTTTTCCAGGAAGCACATCGGTTTTGTGTTCTCTAAGTGAAATATTTGGAGGTGTCTTATTTAAAAAAGAATTAAACCTCTCTTCCATTATTATACAATTATGTATTGTCAAAGAATCATTACATAATTATCAGTTATTTCACATTGACTCTAGTCCAACATGTGCTTTGACTAGACATTTTATTTTGTGGTTTCATTAACTACTTAATTATCTGCACTACTGCCAAATACAAGAGTCTGTGAAGATCTGGTGGCATAAATTAAGAAATAATTATAAGTAATTTCACTTACTAAATCTCACTCATTGATCATTGACTGGAAAATAGTATTACCTTAAATTGCTAAACTGTGAAGCTGGCTTAAGACATGCTTTTCTTCTCTTCCCTGTATCATATAATTGAAGCCTCCTGCTGCAGGGGTGGGTCAAATGGAACTAGACATACATTTTCATAATAAGTGCAGCTTCTGGAACAAAATTTTGAGTTTTGGCACAAAATCCCAGCATTGGCTTCATGAATAGTTTAAATACTATTTTTATGACTTTACTCTGTGAATAACTTTAGGACAAGTCACTAAAGCACTCTTGAATTTTCAGTCCTTGCATTCATCACACAGGGGCAGGCACGACACCACCTTACAGGGTTACTAAATGAGACAATTTATGTTGAAGATGGATAGTACATTATTGGTTCCCCATCCCTCCCTCCATAACATGGAAGAAGTTTTCCATTTGATCTTGGTCAGTAGGTAATACTCAACACCAAAGGGTATATACTTGGGAATACTGGAAAGTTATACATTTGAGGTTTCAGCCTTTTCATTTGAATCCACTGGTAGATTTTCTGCCAGAAATTGAAAACCCTAACAGAAAAGGAGAGAAAAGCAAGTTGAGTAGTCCACTCCCCTATGTGCTCAAGTTCTTCACTCACTGCAGTCTTGCCATAACCTGTGGAGCAAGAAGTCTTTAGTCTGACATGAGGAAGCCAAGGCTTACACTACATAAGGAATTGATCTGCAACAGAGACCCAGTGTTGAACTACCAAGTGGTGTTTTTTCCTGTTTTTACTCCCATAGGGAAGTTGGAAAAGTCCTTTGGATTTATACATCGTTTGCCCTCTTCAGAGCATCACATCCAAGCCAGTGCTGCCAAACGCAACTGCACTATCTGCTTCACACCTTCTCCTCTCAGTTCCCTCAGTCCTAATGAGCACCTGCGGTCACTTACTTCCCTGAGGAGTCTAGAGGTCCTGATGTTTCTGCTTAGACTGAGATAGGCAGATATGTCTACACCTTGAAGGGCATTTAGAGGTGCAAGGTCTTCACTTAGTCACAACATAGTTCCCTGGAGTAAAAGCACAGCCTCCAAAAGGCAGCATTAGCTGTTCCAACCAGCAATTAAAGAAATAAACCCATCTTTTAGTCATTTGGGTGAGTCACAGCAGAGGATCTGAATGAGAGCAGAACAGAGCAGGAACTCTCTGGTGTGTGCATGTGAGGCTCTGTTGCTAGTGGGGTAAGCCCTGTGCAGGGCTGTCTAATAGTACACTGGTACTAGCACCAAAGGGTATATATTTGGAAATACTGGAAAGGTTCAAATTCACCAATGCCCCTAACTCCAGGTAGCAAAGGCCAACTTTTTTTTTTTTTTTTTAAACCAGAGGTGCTTAATTATTGAGCCAGATCCCTAGCCCATTTTATTTTTTATTTTGAGATAGGGTCTCACTAAGTTACTGAGGCTGGCCTTGAACTTGGCAATCCTTCTGCCTTAGCCTCTGGCCAATTCATTCTTAATCTGAATAGCACAGGGTTCTACTGAGGTTAGTGCCCTTTCAGGAAACCAAATCTCTGGAGCACCAACTTCCCTAAAAATGATGTGATTACATCATTTTCCTCTGGACATGCCCTAGGTGGCACCTTCTTCCAGGAGGCTCCTAACCTTGTATTCCAAACTGTATTTTCTTCTTCCTAATGGGCTAATCAGTTTTGGGTAGCCACTTACACTTGATCCTGTGCCATAAAATAAGAGTATATGCAACTGTTCCTAGAGCCACATAGACCATAGGGTAATATTCCTGTTCTACACAGATATACCCTTATAAGAAACAAGGCCAAGCTGACCTGCGTAATATACACAACACAGAATCCTCACCAACTTTTAATATATATTTTTTGAAACAACACATTACATGCACATTAGTTAGCCAGCCAGATAAACCTAAAGCATGAATATACAAAAGAACATGAATAACCATCTTTCTTGGTGCTCTTGTTACTTGTCCTGGAACATAAGGCTTTTGAGAAGTTTTTGTTTCAAAATCACTAAACCTTCCCACTCTGGTATCCCCATTAACTACATACTAATAAAAAAATTGATCCAAAAGAGTAGGTACAACCTGAGAACATTCCACAATATGAAGAGAGAGAGAAAGAAAAGAAAAAGATAGTCAGCTGGGACTATGAAAAAAACAAAACATAAAAAGTCTGAAAGGGATTGTGCTGGATAAAAAGATCATGATAGTAGTTTTCCCTTTTTTCACTTTTCAAAGTTTTTAATGTAAAAATGTCCTTGTTTATATAAAGACGCTTACCTGGGTAGCAACTGTATATTTCAAGAAAATACCTTGGACACAATTTTATGGATTCCCACAGTGAAGTTAAAGTGCTTGATAAGAGGGCTGAAGGTGCCCCCATGTGGCTACTGAGGGAAGTGCTGTGGGCTAGGTAAGATAGAGAGGCACCAGCAGCATTCAAGAATTTTAAAAAGCTCCCTTCTTTCAAAGTCCTCAGTCTCCACAAACTTTGCATCTTTTCTACACATGTGGTTATTACTCTTTCCAGAGCTTAGAAGGTGGTGTGCTTACATAGTAAACTTTCATTTCCACCAAGAAAAGATGTATTTTATATTTTTAAAAATACATACTAAAGTAATGAACATGAACTCTAAGATTAGCTGAAAACCCCACCACAGAGCCATCAACCTTGGCAGGACATGCAACAAAACTCTGGTGTAGGAGCAGTCGGGCAAGGATGTGGGGTAAAGAAACCAAACTAAGAGAAAACAAAAGCAGCTTTAGTTCATCTTGGAAAACAAGCTCAACTTCTGTTCCCATTTTAGCTATCGGAATATCAGAAGTCAATTCCAGGGACCAGAATAGAATTTAAGATAACACCACAAAGATTTCATTTCATACCAATCCACCAACACCAAGATGAACTTGACCTCCAGACACTTACAGAGAGTGTCACTCAACACTGCAACATGAGGGCAGTAATATATTTCTTAAAAAAAACAAAAAACTTTCCCCCCATACTAAAGATAGACATTATAAAATTAAAGCACATGCATAACCAACACAATTCTTAGATGTCCATTTATAAGGTTTTCAATGTCCTCTCCTTAATTTAAGAAATAAACTATTCTGGGGCTGGGGAATAGTGCTTACCTAGCATATACAAGGCCTGGGTTCAATTTCAGTAGGAAATAAAGAAAGAAAAGAAAGAGGGAGTGAGGGAGAGAGGGAAGGAGGACGGAAAGACATAAACTATTCTTCTCAGAGAAGGAAATGACATACAAATGCAAAGCACTCATAGTTCTAGTTTTACAAAGACTGTGAACACTGCTCTTGTCATTCTTTAAAATTCTAGGATCATTAGTTTAACACTGTTAAAACCTCCTCTATAACACAAAGCCTTAAACATGGGACTGAAACACATACACACAGACACACATTTTGTCTCCAGTTAAGAGTATTATGAGAATACCTGTGAAGGAGACCTGAATAAAGGCCAATACTGTGCCTGAAGGACATTGTGAACAGGCAAGGAGTATAAATAAGTACATTATCATTATAATGTGGAAAAATATGAGATGTTAAATGAAAACTACAATATACCTTATAATCCCAGGGACTCAAGAGGTTGAGGCAAGAGGATCACAAGTTCGAGGACAGTCTTGGCTACTTAGAGAAACCCATCTCATAATAAAAAGGGTGGCTGGGGAGGTAGAGCACCCCTGGCTGGGTTGAATCCCCAGTAGCAAAACAAAAGAAAAGCACAATAAGTCATTCAAAGTTAAATTCACATATACATAGCATCTCTAGAAAGACTGGAGGGAGACCCACAAATAACAATATCAGAGAAGGCTAAAGTTGTGGGTGGGTTTTTTGTTTTGTTTTGTATTTGGTGATAGGAATCACCAAATACAAAATGCACCACATAAAAATAAAGAAATAAAATAAAGGTATTGTGTACAACTAAAAAATAAATATTAAAAAAAAAGATGGCCTAAGCCAATACATCAAAAATTACAGGACAAGGTATCTAAAGCCCTGGATTGAGTCTTGGCTCTATATAACCCTGAGCATTGGTCAAATGAATGTCTGCACTAGAATGGTGGTTCTTTATCCTTATCAGGTTACTCACCCCTCTCACTATGTCATGAATCCTCTCCTCAGGAAAATACACACACACACACACACACACACACACACACACGCTCACAGAGCTTTTAGAAATAATCCCAGGAGGGTTATGGATTATCTGGAGATCCATAGACTAGGTTTAAAACACAGGTTACTGGTTAAAATGCTCTTTTCCCAGCTAGGCACAATGGTGCACACCAGTAGTCCCACCTACTCAGAAGCTTAAGCAAGAGGATCACAAGTTTGAGGCCAGCCTGTGTAATGTGGTAAGACCCTGTCTTAAAATAAAATAAAGGGCTGGGGATAGAGTTCAGTGGTATTATGCTTGTTTAGTATGCAAAGAGCCCTGGGTTTAAAACAACCTCTTTTCCCAGTTCTACTGCCAAAATGAGACAAACTATTTTCATTCCCTTATGCCTTTGTAGAGGGTCTAATCTAGCCGCCACCAAAATATGCCAGTCACTAGCTTTCTGCCCTAACAGCCACCTCTCAACAGGGAGGTCATCTTCATTGGAGTGGGCAAGGAGCTCTGGTATTAGACTGAAAGATTTTACTCTAAACAGAACATCAGGGTACTGGTACAAAATTGAGCGGTGTGAATCAAGCACAGAAATGGTTTACTGAGACACAAAGAAAACAAAAACCAAGAATGCCTTCCAGAGATATCTGCTGAACTCTGGCATTTGGATTAGAAACATGTTCTGATGACACGGTTAACTTAACCCCAGAATGCTCCAGTGCTAGCAGGTAATGCACAGAAGGGATTACAAGGGAAGACATAAAAAAGCAGCACTTGATCAGCAACAAATTACCTGCCAATAGAGGCTTTCTTAAGCTAACTACAGCACACAGTGCCTTGTTCACATTTTTATCATCATTCACTATGAAAGTATTTTCCCCAATCCCAGGATTCAAACAGTATTGACAGTTTAATTCTGAATATTCTTATATTAAAAATAAAACAAGTTCCACTTCTTGTGTTTAAACAAAAACCAAACAGTGGCAAAACTGCTACAAATGGGTATGGGTGTGTTTTGTTGTCTCAGTCATATCTCAGTCATATCAGGAGTTTTGTTCATTTAATTCTGCTTCTGAAATAAGCAATATCAAAATAGCCAGGAGTCAGCAATGTGCCATTTCCCAGGCATATCCCAGAGGGGCCCTTCTTCCTGATCTTATTAAGGTTTCTTCTCCCAACTCTCCCACCATCTCCCATCAGGCCAGCTCATCTCTGGGGACTGGAGCACAGTTAATCAATCATATGTACCCAGGGTGCAGAGGTTTAGTCTTAAAGGTAACTCTAGAAGTAGGCTCTGGGGCCTTTCTGTTCTGCTCTCCATTGGAGGATAAGAGTGCCTTCTCCTCATGCAGACCCTGGGGGACCAAACCATGATGTTCTAGGAAATGCTGACCCAAGACCAGACACCACAAATGATACCTTGGCCTCATGAAATCAGTCCAAAGCGGAGGTGACCAGCTTGAGTTAGTTTTAAATCCCTCCTGAGTTTACATCTTTTTGTTGTTGCTGACAACCATAATTCTTCCTCCTGAACTACTGAACTATAACTCCTTATAACTTTAAAATGGATTAATTGATTTCCGCTTTTTAAGATAATTCCACATAATACTACTAATAGGCCAGTGGTAAAATTCCTCTTGCCACCATTTAGGCTACTCCAAACAATTTGTTTAATAGACCTTTTTTTTTTTTGGGGGGGGGGGCGGGGGCTGGTACTGGGGATGGAACTCAGGGCCTTCCGCATGAGAAGTTGAGCTACACCCCCAGTCCTCTATAGACACTCTTGTAACTGCAAGAAGTATGGAGTTAACTAGCAACAAGCCTGAAAATCTGGTTACGTATATAGGTACAAAGCTGGTTCATCAAATCTCTGTTCTGGCCCTCAACCCAATGCATTTCAACTAAGGCATCATCCATTTCCTTCTTAATGTTTATCAAACACTTAAATAGATAATGTCCAGCTGCTCCTTGGAGGGGCTTCCCCTTTTCGGCCCCTGGGTTGCTATATTGCTCAGAAGCCTCTCGGTCCTGGGTTTCATTGCAAGAGACTTTACAACTTTCCACAACCTCCTCCCCTCCCCTTTCCTCACTCCTTTCATCCTCCATGGGTTCTGGGGTTTCCTCTTGGGACAGTGACTCTTGGCTTGGGCAGTAGCCCCCAACAGTGGCAGACTCGCCCTCCTGCAGAGCAGACCCACAAAAGGTACCCTCCTGGGGGCTCGGGGCCACATCCTGGCTATTGCCCGACTCTCTGGGGATGGCTTTTCTCTCCTCCAAGGCCTGTATGACATCCTCAGGAGCTCGAGGCACTTCCCTCAGTTGTCTCACTTGCTTTCTTTTCTTTCGCCTTAAGTGAATCCAGGAGTTTTCTATGGCTGTCAGGAAAAGACTAGCTTCCTCTTTTCCACAGGGAACTCGTTTATGCTGGACCTGTGTGGAGGAAAAACTGAATTTTACATGAAATTAAAAGAAAGAAAAAGAGAAAAAAAAAAAAAGGGAGGGAAAGGCAGGTGGGAAAGGGAAGGCAGGCAAGCAGGCTGGCTGGGAGGTTATTGAGTATTCAGTCAATGTGCTTAACCAGGTACCTTTAAATCAGTGAGAATTTTTTCTATCCATGTTGTCACAACCACTATGCCCTCCACTGTCTCAGAGCCCAAAGATGATGCTTTGAGGGATAATTCTTTCATCACAGACTCCAACACTACAAATGTAATGGGTTTTCTTGACTTCTCTAATTTTCTTCGCTTACTTGGTGGTAACTGAAAGAAAAAAGAAGGAATACAGAAAAGATGAAAAGTCATACAAATAATTAAATCCCATATATTTAATTATTGAGACTCAAGTAGGGGATATTTCCAAGACTTCTGCTACCAATCACTGAACACTAAAAACACAAACCCATTTACATAACATTTCCAATACTTAAAACAACCTTACAAGGCAGTTTTACCGTCTCTTCATTTTACAAAAGGGAAAACTAAGGTACAGAGAGGCATGTGATCACAGCTGAAGGTCACACAGCCAGTTATGGCAAAGTTGGGATCTGAACCCTAAATTCTTTTTTTTTTTTTTTTTTCCTTTCTTCCCAGTTCTGAAGATTAAACCTAGGGGCACTCCAGCACTGAGCTAAGCTGCCCTGCCTGGCCGGGCTCAAACTTGTAGATTCTCTTGCCTCAGCCTCCAAAGTCCAATATTACAGGTGTGTTGCCACCATTCCTGGCAAGCCCTCATTCTTTGCAATCACACCATCCTGCCTCTCTGTTCTAACCATCAGTACAGAATTTCTCCAATGCTAAATGTCCTCACCTATGTGCCCAAAGCAGGCCTTCAACAATTATTTATTTCATGGCAACCCAAGGAACCTGGATTGCTGTGATCTTCTCTATAAAGAACTTCATGGCAAGCCAGGCACTGTGGTATATGCCTATAATCCCAGCAACTTGGGAGTGAGGCAGGAGGATTACAAGTTCAAGGCCAGCTTCAATAAATTAGCAAGGCCCTAAACAACTTAATGAGATCCTGTCTCAAAATAAAAGATATAACTGGCTGAGGATATGGTTAAGCACTCCTGGGTTCAATCTCTGGTACTAACAAAATAAAAAGGGACAGGGATGTAGGGGCTGGGGTTGTGGCTCAGTGGTAGAGGGCTCGCCTAGCACGCCTGTGAGGCACTGGGTTCGATTCTCAGTACCACATAATAATAAATAAATAAAATAAAGGTATTGTGTTCACCTATAACTAAAAACTAAAAAAAAAAAAAAAAAAAAGGCTTGGGATGCAGCTCAGAGGTAAAGCACCCCGGATTCAATACCCAGTATCAAGAAATAAAAAAAAAATAAAATATTCATGGCATAAAATCACCAACTTATAGTTTGAATTACACTTACTGAAGCTTGAAACGAAGCAGCTAGCAAGCTTGTGTGATCACAGGCTAGCAGTGACCAGGGCCACTGAGATCACATGGGTGAAAGAAGGAGGATTTCTGAATTTTGGCTGGGAAGAGGGCCATTAGGGGCTAGCAGAGAACTAACTGCCTCTCAGCTGGGGATGGAGAACAAGAGTACCAATGAGAACACTGAATATGAAAGCAGGTGTATTGAAAATCTAAATTTTTCTTGTCCTATCTCAAATTTTACTATCCACTAGAGGGACTCAAGTTCCACTTTAAAAAACCAAATGGTACCACTGTATTTACAATGTATTTCTTTATAGAAAAAACTTTGTAAATGGTATTTTAAAAATGACTTTTGGCTAAGACCATTATATATTATGAACACTGTTTTTTAAGAGACAGAGTGCAACCTGTTAATTCATTAACTTTCAACAAAATTAAGTTAATTCTATGGTCAGGGGAAAAACGAGCAGGCAAGGCGAGAAAAAGGCTCAAACAGAGAAAACAGTAGTCAAGTTTGAAAACTCTTTCTTGCAGCCTGGTGCAGCTGGTGTAATCCCAGTCATTTGGGGGTTTGAGGCAGGAGGATCACAAGTTTTAGGCCAATTCAGCAAGACCCCATCTCTACTTAAAAAAAAAAAAAAATTAAAAGGGCTGGGGATGTAGCATAGTGCTAAAGCACCCCTGGGTCCGGTCCCCAATCCTTTAAAAAAAAAAAGAGGAAAAAAATCCTTTCCTGCAAATAGGAATCCCTGTTAACTGTGCTGCTGCTACTCTAGTTCTGCCTGACAACACAGAGCATGTGCACAAATTCAGCAAGATCAAATTACTTGGTGAAGCCCTATAAGAAGCACCAACAGCTCCAAACCACATATACACAGAATAAAAGAGCCAGTTTATAATATGCTAGGAAACTTTTTTTAATATTTATTTTTTAGTTGGACGCAATACCTTTACTTTTTATTCATTTTTATGTGGTTCTGAGGATCAAACCCAGGGCCTCGCACATGCTAGGTGAGTGCTCTACCACTGAGCCACAACGCCAGCCTGCTAAGGAAACTTTTGAAGTCATAACAGAAACAAGTCTAATTGGGGCTGGGGCTGTAGCTCAGTGGTAAAACTCTTGTCTAGCAAGTGTGAGACACTGGATTTGAACCTCAACACCGCATAAAAATTAAAAAAAAAAAAAAAAGAAATGAGTCTAATGCTAGATACTGAGGTACACACCTATAATCCCAACAACTAGGTAAGCTGAGGCCAGGAGGATCACAAGTTCAAAGCCAGCCTCAGCAACTTGGTGAGTCCCTAAACAACTTAGCAAGACCCTGTCTCAAAAATAAAAAGGGCTCAGGAAGTGACTCAGTGGTAAAACACATCTGAAATCTCCAGTACCAATAAACAAATTAATTAATAAAATACTACTACTAATAATAATAATAATACTTAATCTAAGAAATAATGTATATTTTCCGTGTGTGTGCTGCTGGGGATTGAACCCAGGGGCTTGTGCATGTCTGGCAACTGAGCTACAGCCCTAGCCTTATATTTTCTCTATACCAGAAATTAACTAACAAAAAATAAGAATTAAAGAATAGAAAACAAGCTTAAAAGAAAGAAAAGGATCAAAAACAAAGGCTATGCATGTATGTGTAAGAAAGTGCTTTTGAGAAATGAATAGTGAACTCAAAGACTTGCCTGAGCTTGAACTTGTTCAATTATGTTTCAGACAAGATGAGACAAATTCATACTGACATTAAGACAAGCAGTACTGTTATTGCTCAATCACTCTGCATTAGAGACATAATTTCCATAGTATACTGAGAGCTTAATACTTTGTGTTTTAAGTAGCTTGATATAAAATTTATATTAAGCTAGGGAGGAAAAAAGATGGTAGTGTGTCAGAGGATGATAGGGGATGAAAAATTGGAATCCCCATTCCCCTTCTCAACATTCAACGCTGCTACCATGGAAAGCTCACTGAAATGGGGCCATCCTTAGGAGCTCACCCAGCACACCAAAGGCCAGCTACAAGTATGGCTAAAAGGATAGCACTTCGTTATCTTTCCTCATATCTCTTCTGACAGCATTGCAACCATTTATGTTCACAAATTGTAAACATCAAAGTGAAGACAGTGCTGTTTTTCATTTGTCCTGTGAGAGCTGGTCTGTAGTACTTTTTTTATAAAAGTCAGAATGGACTCTTCATCATTTCTAGACATTAGAAAAAGAAAGTGCATCCTCACCAAATCTAACAACAGATCTATCAAGGAATTACTTTGAAAGCGAAGAAGTGGTCAGAAACAACAAAATTGGTCTTGAACTTTCAATACTCTTGCTTCAGCCTCCTGATAGCAGGGATTACTGGTGTGCACCATTATGCCCAGCTTTCATTTTCTTTTGAGACAAGGTCTTACAAAAATTGCCCAGGCTAGCCTCAAATTTGCAATAGTACCTCAGCCTCCTGACTTAATATCTGGGATTATAGACATGCATGACCACATCACCACACCTGGCTGCAAAATTAGGTCTTAAGAAATCAATAAAGTCGAGGCTGAGGTTGTGGCTCAGTGGTAGAGCACTTGCCTGGCATGGGTGAGGCACTGGGTCAATCCTTAGCACCACATAAAGATAAATAAATAAAGGTACTATGTCCATCTACAACTAAAAAATATTTTTAAAAAAGATAGGACATCAATAAAATTTAATAAAAAAAAATTATTGAAGTCAACCCCAGACCCCACAGGTTCCTGATATTAGGTTGTTTTACAACCTGCCAAAACCAACGGTATAGAGAAGCTGTTTTTCCTCAACTGAAATTATTTTATTTTGCTAACATGCTTGTAATCAGAAACGAAAAATATTTTTGTATATTTGATTGGCTGGTTGGTTTTTGGTGCTATGGATTGAGCCCTTGTGTATGCATTACTGGAATTACAATGTGAAAAAAGTCTGGTGGGGAGTTGTGGGCTCCACAGGAGATACAGGGTCTGTATTTTTAACTACAAGGTGTCAATAAATGAAAAAAAAAAAAAAAAAGAGGAAGAACTTCAATTGTTATTCTGGTATAGTGATTAAAATACATAAATTTCACAAAAATGGTTCTTAAAGACACATAATGAAGTCACCTGCTGCATGAAATCACTGTATTTGTAGGAAGAGGAGAAGAGAGCCATTTCCAAGAGCTCCTTTTTTTTTGGGGGGGGGGGGGGGCGCGAAAAGCAGCTTCCTAGAATGACCTTAAGGGTCATTTTGAAGAAACAGAAAACAATGACGCCTGGCAGAAATACAGTTAGGCGGCATGGAAGGACAGCAGACTATCTTTCCAAAAGGGCCTCATCCAAATGTGATAAGCTGAGCTGCCATAAACCCAACTATTTATTTAAGTACCTTGTTAACTAAGAGGGTTTTTTTTTTTTTTTTAATTAATAGCCCAGTGGACATTTTTATTTATTATCATAATATACTATTGTTTAAAATGTCCTGAAATTATCCATAGTATGTATCCAAAAAAACAAAAAACAAAAAACAAAGCAAGGGGAAGAAAACTTCATATAGAATACTACCTATCTAGAAGAAATGGTTATAACTATGTATATATTTTCATATATAAATATATATATGAAATCATTCTGACTAAAATCTTGTAGATCAAGTGGTAGTGCGCTCGCCTAGCATGGGTGAGGCACTGGGTTCGATAAAGATATTGTGTCCACCTAAAACTAAAGAATAAATATTAAAAAAAAAAATTCATAGGGCTGGGGATTTCATTCAGTAGTAGAATGCTTGCCTAAGATGCATGAGGGTTCTGGGTTCAATCCCCAACACTGCAAAACAACAACAATGAAAGGATGAGATTAGGATAAAAGATAAAAAGAAAGACTTTAGAGTATGTGCATTTGATTTTGAAACCAGGTAATTATCTTTTATAATTATAATGCAAAATTAAATAACAACAACAAAGGCACTTCCTAAGAATTTGCAGTAAGTCAGGATATTCAGAGAGGGGGTCATAGTTAGGAGGGAAGTGAGAGGAAATTTGAGTTCCTGGTAAATAAATCTTACTTAAGATTAACTTCTATTTTTCTGAGATGGAGTCTTGCTATGTTGCCCAGGTTAGCCTCAGACTCCTAGGCTCAAGTGATCCTCCTGCCTCAGCCTCTCAGGTAGCTGGGATTGTAGGCGGATGTCACCACACCCATTTAAGACTTTGTAGCAGTGGCACATAACTGTAATCCCAGAGACTTTGACAGCTGAGGCAAAACAATCACAAGTTCAAGGCTAGACTCAGCAATTTAGCAAGTCCTTATCTGAAAATAAAAAAATAAAAAGGATTAGAGATATAGTTCAGTAGTGGAGTCCTCCTAGGTTAAACCTAAATATCACAAGAAATAAGGAAAGAAATTAAAATTTAACTTTAAAAGAAAAATAATTCTTGAGTACATACTCAAAACTGTTAACAGAGGTTTCTCTGGATAAAGTTCAGGGTGATTTTTCTTTTCCTCCTTCAAAAAAATATTGTCCAAGGGAGCTGGGGTTGTGGCTCAGTGGTAGAGTGCCTGTTTAGCACGTGCAAGGCCCTGGGTTCGATCCTCAGCACCACATAAAAATAAATAAATAAAATAAAAGTCTACCAACAACTAAAAAAGTATTTTAAAAAAATTATCCATGTTTTTAAAAATGTTCACCATAAGGGAACAGGGGGAAAAAAAAGGAAAAGCTTTTAAAAATGTGCCTTGAACTTTTTCTCAAAGGGAAAGGTAGAGAAAAGGGAGAAGAAACTGTAGTTCAGATGTCTGCTCAACAAATATTTACCAAGTGCTAACTATCACATGCTGCTCAAAAAAAAAAAAAAAAAACCAACCTGCAAGATGAATTAATGAATATGATTTGTACCCTCTGGGAACTTCCAAATTAATGGAAGAATCAAATGTGGTATAAATTATAAATCAGCAAGGTTAATACCCAGGATTTATTAGAATACTTTAAGAAGTCATGGAAGTGCACACCTGAAGGCATGGTGGTGCACACCTGTAATCTCAGCAACTTGGGAGGCTGAGGCAGGAAGAGCACAAGTTTGAGGCCAGCCTTAGCAACTCAGTGAGGCCTGAAGCAACTTAGTGAGACTCTCTCTCAAAGAATAAAAAGAGGGGCTGGAAGAGCACTTGCCTTACATGTGTGAGGTACTGGGTTCGATCCTCAGCACCACATAAAAATGAATAAATAGGGCTGGGTTATGGCTCAATGGTAGAATGCTCGCCTAGCACGTTCAAGGCCCTGGGTTCAATCCTCAGCACCACATAAAAATAAATAAAATAAAGGTATTGTATCCAAATACAACTAAAAAATAAATATCAAAAAAATTTTAAAAATGAATAAATAAAGTTATTGTACCAACTACAACTAAAAAAATAAGAAAGAAAGAAAAGAAAAGAGCTGGGGATATGGCTCAGTGGTTAATTGGCCCTGGGTAAAATTCTTTGTATCTGTCCCCTAAAAAAAAGAAGCTATGCAGAACTGGACATAGTGGTACACACCTGTAACCCCAGTGACTCAGGAGGCCGAGGCAGGAATTGTCAGCCTCAGCAACTTAGTGAGATGCTGTCTTAAAACAAAAAATAAAAAGGACTGGGATTTAGTTCAGTGGTTAAGCACCCCAGAGTTCAATCCCCAGTTCCCCCTTCCCCCCAAAAAAGGCCTGACATGTGCGAGACCCTAAGTTTGATTCTCAGCATCAAAAACATTCAAGTTTTAAAAATGTATATATAAGGACTGGGGATATAGCTCAGTTGGTAGAGTGATTGCCTTGCATGTACAAGGTCCTCCTGGGTTCAATTCCCAGCACCACAAAAGAAAAACGTATGCATAAAACCTATCTTTTAGGTTTTATAAAAAATAACCTTATTACTTGTCATACTTTGTAAAAATAACAATGGAGCCAAACGATAAAGTAAATCTTTTCAGGTCAATTTGATTAAATAATAAATTCTTCTACATTCTAAAAAATTAAAAGAAACATACAATGTTATGAAATAAATTACAAAATTTAAGTGGATTTGTCTGTGTATACGTGTGGTGCTAGGGACTGAACTCAGAGCCTTACACATGCTAGGCAAGTGCTCTACCACTGAGCTACATCTTCAGACCTCAAGTGAATTCCAAAGAGAAGAGATTTCATGAGCATAGAGTTCTTCCTGGAACTTTTTTTGTGCCACTTTGATTTGCAAATGTATGTCATTAACTATTAATAATCCACCATAGTTGGTAATTTGGTGGAAAAGTGAGAATCACTATACTATATCATTTATTCCCTCATTTTCATTCATTCAACAATTATTTGAGGGCCCCTGAACCATATACTATGTTGGGCTGATGCTACATAAAAGATACAATACTAGCAAGAGAAACAAAGTCTTGTGAACACAAGATAATGACCATCAATGTCAGAAAGAACCATGGTGAGCTACACAGAAGGTGGCATATAAAACAAGACTTGATATATGAGAAGTCTAATGGCTATAGGAGAAATATCTGAACACTGGATCTGTGAGCAGTAGCTCAACATTACTGGATCATAAAATGTAGACGGGGTGAATCGAAGGAAATAATAATATATTTTCTTGAACACTCACTATACCCAGGCACTATGTTAAGTACATTTGGTCTTCAAAATAACCCTATATAGTAGGTACATTATCATTTCCCATTTTGCAGATGAGGAATCTGAAGCTTAAAGAAGTTAAGAACCTATTTAAACAAAGCTAAATAGGCACCATCTCACAAAAGGCCTTTCCCTCATGCCCTGCAATAGAGTTTGTTATCCCTTATGCCAGAGTTAAACAAAATACTAACACAAGGGAAGCTTGTGCAGAGTACAGATGACTCAAAGAAAGATAAAAGTCCAGAAGGGAAAAATGTTATGGGCTGAATGGTTAAAAAAAAAAAAAAAAAAACTTTAAGAAGAAGTTGGAACTGACCTGAGATGCAAAGGAGGGAAGGACCAGACAGAGAACAGGTTGCAAGTAAAGGGAGTACAAAGTCAGATTTAATTCTGTCAGCATGAGATGTCTGTGGAGGTTAAGATGGTAGAAGACAGTGCCTAGAATGAAAGGGAAAGGGCAGGATGGGTCTGGGAAACTCATGAAGCCAAGTAAGGAGCTGTACTTCACCCCACTAAAAGCAAGTGGCCAGTCACTCAACAGATTTTGTGTGTGTGTGGTGCTGGGGATTGAACCCAGGGCCTTGTGCATGTGAGACAAGCACTCTACTAAGTGAGCTATATCCCCAGCCCTCAATCAAGAGGTTTATTTTGTTTTGTTTTGTTTTTGAACTCAGGGGTATTCGACCACTGAACCACATCCTCAGCCCTATTTTGTATTTTATGTAGAGCTTCAGGGGTCTCACTGAGTTGCTTAGCACCTCACCATTGCTGAGGCTGGTTTTGAACTCATAATCCTCCTGCCTCAGCCTCCTGAGCCACTGGCATTATAGGCGTGCGCCACCACACGGCCTCACTCAACAGTTTTTGAGCAGAATGGTAAACTTAGGATGAATCCAAGAGACTCTTCAGAGGCTACTGAGATGGTTCCTACACAAGAGGTTGAAGTCCTGCAAGAGTAGGTTATTATGGCTAGGCTGGAATAAAGTCAGTAACTTGGGGAGCAGACCATCAGAAATAACTAATGGCTTCAGGCTGAGGTTGTATCTTTCTTTTTTAATATTTATTTTTTGAGTTGTAGTTGGACACAATACCTTTATTTTATTCATTTATTTTTATGTGGTGCTGAGGATCAAACCCAGGGTCTCGCACGTGCAAGGCAAGCGCTCTGCCACTGAGCCACCACCCCAGCACCTGAGGTTGTCTTAGTGGTAGAATGCTCACCTAGCATGTGTGAGGCACTGGGCTCCATTCTCAGCATCACATACAAATCAATTAATTAATTAAACAAAAGTCCATTGACAACTAATAAAAAGAAAACAAAGAAAGAAAAAGAACTAATGGCTTGAGTTGGGAAATCAGTCTAATTGGGGCTCCAACCTCTCCAGTGCCTCCAGTACACTCATCTATAAGGTAGGAATACTAGCATCTATTTTACTTTATAGTTACAGGTTTTGTTGTTGTTGTTTTGAGGTGTCGGGACTGAATCAGAGTCGCTCTACCACTGAGCTATATACCCAGCTATTTTTCTTTTTTGGGGGGTACTGGGGATTGAACTCTTGGCACTCGACCATTGAGCCACATCCCCAGCCCTATTTTGTATTTTATTTAGAGATAGGGTTTCACTGAGTTGCTCAGTGCCTTGCTTTTTTTTTTTTTCTTAATATTTATTTTTTAGTTATAGTTGGACACAATATCTTTATTTTATTTATTTATTTTTTCTGTGGTGCTGAGGATCGAACCAGGGCCTCACACATGCTAGGTAAGCATTCTACCACTGAGCCACATCCCCAGCCCCTTAGTGCCTCTCTTTTGCTAAAGCTGGCTTTGAACTCACCATCCTCCTGCCTTAGCCTGGGATTAAGGTATGTGCCAGCTTGCCCTTTTTCTTAGATAAGGCCTTGAAGCCTCCTCTCACAGCCTCCTGAGTCATTGTGATGACAGGTCTGTGCCACTGCACAGCTCAGGGGAATACTTTTTACAACCAGAGAATTCCTGGACAATGCTCAACTTTAACAGAGTTCCATCCCCAATCTGCTTTTGTATTTTAATGAATATTAAATTTCCTTAAAGAAAAGCTAAATCAATGCCATGAGCAATTACAGAACTGGAACAAAGAGGCTTTCTAAGTGGCTTGCTATAATAATGTAAAGAACACTCCTCACTACACACTTCCTTATACTCATCATCAGTCAGAAATGATGGTACAAAAATTCTATCACTGGGATCTGTCTTTTTGTTGCTAAAATAAATCCAGACAACAGCAATGGGTTTAGTGTAGGCACTTAAATCACCAGTGAATTAGAATGTTTCGGCATTTAGCACCAACAGAAACAAGTCAGTAGGCCTAAGACAAGTGAAAACAGAAGTTGCCATAGTAACTTGCACATTTACCCTAAAATGGCGGGGTGGGGGTAGGGAAGTAGGTCAATATTTCTGCTTAACTAGCTCTATTCCTTGGTTTCCTCTCCATGTGTCTAAAACAGCATCCTCCCCCTTTCCCATCCAGTGAACACTTCAAAAAAAGCAGGGAATGGGTAAAGGTCTAGGTAGAGTGAAAAGGAACCAAGAGAAAGGCTAAATCAAAATATCCTGAGTAACCTGGAACTAACCTCAGGGGAAGCAGTTGCTGATCAAGAGCACCAGTGCTAAGAAACGGTTGCTGGGTTACTACAAATCAGAAACTGCCACTTTCTCCCAGCAGTTTAAGTGCATCTAATGGAACACTTGAGAATGCATTATTAACAGTGGTGGCAGTGGTGAGGAGGGAAGAATACTCTAGCATGGGAGAAATCTGAAGGTCTTAGAGTCAATCTTTGAAAGTTGAAAATTTTGAGCAGGGATATAGGAGGCCGTAAAAGAGAGGGAGGAAGGCACAAGGGCTCCTTTTCAAAATAAGCCAATTTTGCTCACACAGAAACACAGCTATTTTTCTTTTTGGGGGGGTAGTGGGGATTGAACTCTTGGCACTCGACCATTGAGTGAATTAGAATGTTTCGGCATTTAGCACCAACAGAAACAAGTCAGTATCCTTTGACACTTGGATCTACAATGATTGCTAATCCAAGAGGGCAAGAGTAACTGGTCTACGAGCTGGCATGGAGAGTGCCAGAGGCCATTATCAGTTCTTTTAGCTGTAGTGCCAACACATGTGGGAAGCAGACTAAGCAGAAAACATTGGAGCCAGGTGCTGCTCCACTTTCCTGCAGCTGTTCAAGTCTGCACAGAGTAAGTTAGGGCATTACTAATGATTTTAACCATCTGGTGTATAAGTGCTGGTATTGGAGAAGTCAAAAGAAAGGATAATCCTTCAGGGAGGTGAAAAAAAACAGAGATATCTTTTAACCAGTGATTTTTGACACATTAACCTCACCTCTAAGTACACTACTGTACTGTTTTAGAATTGAGTCTGACCTCCACAGGAAAGGCCAAACTGTGAAGCATATTTCAATCCAACAGCACACCTAGTTACAGGGTGGAGAAAGGACATTCTCAAGTCTTATATCTGAGCTCATGTTCTCAGAAATAAAGTGGCATCAGCAAACTGTCCCCTAGTGCTTCGATGTGTCTCTACTTCCATGCATCTGCCCTACAAGAGCAGGGAGAGAATCAGACACAGCATCAACTAAGATGACTTTAGAGACCAAGAGTGGCCACGACTATGGGAGAGGAACCCCCAGAACAAGCCTGCTGCACAGACTGGGGAGGAGACCTACAGGAGCAAATACTAGGCTTCCACAAACACTGCAGGAAGAAGGAGCACATGCTGAGCAGCCATGTATGAACTTAAGGCAGGCAGCCCCAGGCAACAAGAAGTCAACCATTCTGGGAGAGAAGTGTGAGAACAAAGAGATGCTGTTCCAACACTGTTATGGTTTGAATATGAAATGTTCCCCAAAAGTCTCATGTACTAAGGGCCTAGTCCCCAATGCAATGTTCAGAAGTGTGGCTTTTGGAAAGTAATCAGATGTACAGCTATAATGCACCAATTAAAAAATTTGGAAAAAAAAAAAACTGATTAGAGAATCTGACTTCATCAATGTGATGATCTGACTTCATCTGTAGATTAGTAATCCTTTATTGGGAACTGTAGGAGGTGGGGCCTGGTTGAAGGAGGAGTACCCTTTGGAACTATACCTTATCTCTACCCACCCCGCTTCCTGGCTGCCAAGATCTAAGCAGCTTTCTACTGCCATGCCCTTCCACAATGTAGCATTGCCTCACCTCAGGACCACAGCAATAGAGCCAGTCAACCATAGAATGAACATCTGAAACCATGAGCCAAAATAAATCTTTTCTCGTTTGAATTTTTTGCATCAGGTATTGTGGTCACAGCAACAATAAGCCGGCTAAACACAATTAACAATGCAAAAAATCCACTTGGTCTGGCCAGCTCAGATGTGTTTTTTACTTTACGGATAACAGTACAGAAGTCAGAAACATTTGTGAACAAACCACTGACACAAATTTCTTATCCAGTCTGCTGCACGGACTGGGGAGGAGACATGCAGGAGCAGGTACCAGGCTTCCACAAGCACTGTGGGAAAAAGGAGCACATGCATACAAAGTAGAGAAGCATACAAAGTAGAGAAAATAGAATCATGACTTATCACTCACCTTCAAGACTAGTTAATATTCTAGGGCTAATTTTAAAGACAGAATAATCACTCACTAGACTGATCTTAAGTGTTTTACATGAAAATGCTGAATCTATGAAGGCTGGAAGTGTGGCTCAGTGGTAGAATGTTTGCATAGCATGTGCCAGGCTCTGGGTTCAATTCCCTGCACAGGAACTATGGAGGTGAAAGCTAAAATCAAAACAACTTCTTTGTTGGGGGTAAAAGAGATTGAATCCAGGGGTGCTCTACCATTGAGATACATATGCCAAGCTCTTTTTATTTTGAGATAGGGTTTCTTGAAGTTGGGCTAGGCTGGCCTCAAACTTGTGAGCCTCCTGTCTCAGTCTCCCAAGTAGCTGGATTTCCAAGAGTATGCCACCCCATTCAAATTTCATTTTTTGAGACAGGGTCTTGCTAAGTTGTTGAAAGTCTTGCTAGCCTGCCGAGGCTGACATTGAACTTTCAATCTTCTTGCTTTGCCTCCAAAGAGGCTGGGGTTACAGTATGTGCCACCATGCCCAGCTTCAAAAAGGAAACTTCTAAATTCACTAGGAGCCCCAGGAGGCAGCTACCCTAGGAACACAGAAGTGAATGAAAAAAGACTTCAACTGAATTTCAATTCCAGAGCAATGTCAACCAGAATCACTGCACTCATGAAGTGTTCCCACAGGCTATATTACCTATGTTTCTAATTCCTAAAAGATGTGTTTGTGTTTATTGAACAAGAATTTCTGTGTCGCACAAACCCACAGAGGAAGTCTCCGTGGTCACCAATCAGCCTTCCAGGACTGTGCCTTACTTACAATCTACTTTCTATTTTGCCATAAGCATTTGTGGGCAAACCTAAGGGAAATGGGACAATACTGATTTAGTTCATTTGTAACCCACTAAACCCAAGCATGTGCTGGCATTTGGAGAAGTTCAAGTAAAGTTTCTACTTACTGGTACTGTGACATCATCATAAAAACTCCAAGCTAAGGCCCATCTCATTGTCCGACCTTGACAAAACTCAGTAAAGGTAACTTTGGGAACCTGAAAACACAAACACAGCATCTCATCAAACTGAAGTTGTTCTATAGATGTTTCTGGCTGCTACTTCAAGTTATCTGTCCTTCTTTTTAATTAGTTAACAAACACTACTTCCAAAAAATAATTATTCATAGCTGCCCAATATCACTGAATAATTATATCTCAATAAAGTCCCCCCCCCCTCCTATAAAACATTAGGAGAATTTAAAGATCTGGCTCAAAGGACCAAGTATAAGAAACACTTAAAACAGATCTTTGGAGCTGTTCTTTATTAACCAGCAAGTCCCTTAACTTATCTAGCATTGTTTCTATATTTGAAAATTGATTTGAATGTTATTGTTGTTGTTTTTCCTTTTCTAATAAAGAAAGTCAATCAAAGTCCAGTTATTCACAGGTATGTGATCACTCTTTAATTTATCAGATTTCAGGAGGGGGAAAAAAATTCCTTTGTAACATTTACACTTTTACCAAGAAGCAGTATTGTGGGGAAAACAACTAACAGAATGTCTAAGAGAAAACAGATCAGAAACTTGATTTCAGGTGGTGGGATATAGCTTAATGACAGAGCATTTGCCTGGCAAGCACAGGGCCATGGGTTCAATCCTCAGCACTGCAAAATATAAAAATAAATAGATACTTGGCTTCTACTCCTAACCTTACACCTCACCCTTTTCATTTTACAAATATCTACTCATGCCAAATACCACACACTTAGAGGAAAGTGATGGAGGGGGCTTATTTTCCAACTGCCTTTGAAAAAAGAAGCAATGTGCTGCACTGGGTAGGCTGTCACCCTAGTAGAAAGCACAGTGGACTAACTAAGGCTGTTCCGTTTCTAGTTGTCCTTTATTAACCAGCTGTGTGATCTGGAACAAATCCCTTAACTTATTTAGCATTTAATTTCTACATCCATAAAGATGTACATCTATAAAGAGTCAGATATGAGGTTGGTGGTAAACATCAGAATTTTTAATTTCAGGTCTCTCTTTGACATTCTACTTACCCTGTTTTCCCATACCTTTTCTGTATTATAATTTCAAAAAAGGTCTTGTTTTAATAATATATAAAAGTCCCTTTTAGCCCTACAACTGTAGACTTTTAAAAACAAGCCAAAAAAATTAAAAAATAAAAAATAAAAAAAAATTAAAAAGAAAGAAAAGTAGAAGAAGAACCACATTACCATTTAGAGCTGTGGGATAGTAAAGGAAGATTCTATACCCAAACTACCATCAAAAATTAGACAGACTAGAATGATGATGACAATGCCTTACCCCTTGGATGCGAAGCTCTTCTTTCAGCGGAGCCAGGCTGCATTTTTTTCCCAACATACAGCTATACCACCTGGGAAAAAAATTCATACAACTGAACACTGGTTATGTGGTGATATTTTTAAACTAAAGCATCACCCAAGTGAATAAGATAAGAATAGCTAACAAATATTAAGTTATAAATGACAATAAGAATTGCATACAATGTATAGGAGAAAGACTAAATCTAGTGATGGAAAACAGGCCCAGAAAAACTTAAAAAAAAAAAAAAAAAAATTCAGCCTCTTCAATGCTCCAGGATTATTCTTATTTGGAAAGAGAATGAACTCAACAGATCATGAAACCATTTTGTTCTGTCATAAATGCAAACCCAGGGGCTGGGGACGTGGCTCAAGCGGTAGCGTGCTCGCCTGGCGTGCGTGCGGCCCGGGTTCGATCCTCAGCACCACATACAAACAAAGATGTGTACGCCAAAAACTGAAAAATAAATATTGAAATTCTCTCTTTAAAAAAATAAATAAATAAATAAATAAATGCAAACCCAGAAGAGGGAATATGGAAAAGATGGGGTGAACTTGTTAAAAGGTAAAGGAATAGAATTTATTTCTTCTGATTATTTTAGAAATTTTGCAAAGTATAAAATGCATACATCCTTCATTCCTGAAGGATTAACGAGCATGGGAACTGCCCTTCCACCATAAACAACTAAGAAACTGGACAAAATAAACAAAACAACTATTTCTTCAGATGTTTGACAACTGGTAGTACAGACCTATAATCTCAGAAAGAGAAACAAACAAGGTGAGTTCTACAATTACCAGAGTTTACTGCTTAAAGGAAATTTCAGGCTACAGTGCATGGAAAGGAAACTCAAACACAGCCCAACAGTCTTGCTGAGTTGAAGAGACTGAGGTGAGAGTTCAGAGAGGCTGGGGCAGATAGGTTTTGCAAAGCAAATTAACAAGAGCCAATTAAACCCAAGCATGAAGTAAGGACATAATAAAGATTACAACAACAAAGAAAGCACTATGGTGCAAGTTTATAATCCCAGAGGCTCAAGAGGCCACAGCAGGAGGGTCCAAGTTCAAAGCCAGCCTCAGCAATTTAGCAAGGCCCTCAGCAACTTAGTGAGACCCTGTCTGAAAATAAAATATACAAAAACGGGCTGGGAATGTAATGTGGCTCAGTGGTAAACATCCCTGGGTTAAATTGCTGAAAATGTAGAAAGAAACAAAGAAAAACAATGGAGAATAATGAAACAAAGTATAATAAAAGTCAAGCCATGTGCATAGCACACATCTACAATTCTAGCTACTTGGGAGGCTAAAAGGCAGGAGGATCTCAAGTTCAAGGATAGCATGGGTGGGCTGGGGCTGGGGCTGGGGCTCAGTGGTAAAGCACTCTACTAGCACATGTGAGGCACTGGGTTTGATCTTCAGCACTATATAAACAAATAAAATAAAGGTATTGAGTCCATCTACAACTAAAACAATATATTTTAAAAAATAGCATGGGCAAATCAGCAAACTTCTGTCTCAAATTAAAAAATAAAAAAGGGGACTGAAGTTGTGGCTCAGTGGTGGAGTGCTCACCTAGCATGCACAAGGCACTGGGTTTGATCCTCAGCACCACATAAATGTAAAATAAAGATATTGTGTCCACCTAAAACTAAAAAATAAATATTTTTTTAAAATAAAAATAAAAAAGGGCTGGGTATAGTTCAGTGGTACAGTGTCCTTGGGTCATCCTCAGTATCATGAAAGAAAGAAAAAAGAGAGAGGGGGAAAAAGAAAACGGAAAAAAATTTAACTCAGGAAAAAAAGAAGAGACATTAATTTATTGATGAGCAACATCAGGACCAAAAGAGGAGACATTGCCACAAATCCTATAAACATTAAAAGGGTAAGAAAAAATATTCATAAACAAATTTCTGTCAATATATTTCATAGCCAAATGAAATAAATTCTTTATAAAATGCAAACTTAGTCTAGAAGAAACAGAATGCTCAAGTAGTTCCATATCAATTTTTTATATATATATTTCTTATATATGACAGCGGAGTATATTACAATTCTTATTACACATATAGAGCACAATTTTTCATAACTCTGGTTGTATAGATAGTATATACATACAAATTCATGTCTTCATACCTGTACTCTGGATAATAATGATCATCACATTCCACCATCATTAATAACCTCATGCCCCACCCCTTCCCCTCCAACCCCTCTGCCCTATCTAGAGTTCGTCTATTCCTCTCATGCTCCCTATCCCACTATGAATCAGCCTCTTTATATCAAAAAAAAAAAAAAAGATAAACATTCGGCATTTGGATTTTGGGGATTGGCTAACTTCACTTAGCATCTCATGTCAATTTAAAACAGTGAATTTGTCCTTTTTGGGGTGGTGTACTAAAGATCTAATCTAGGGGCTTACCCACTGAACCACATCTCTGAGCCTTTTTATTTTTTATTTTGAGACAGAGTCTCACCAAGTTGCTAAGGGCCTGCCTAAATTGTTGGAGGCTAGCCTTGAACTTGTGATCTGCCTCAGCCTCCTAAACTGCTGGGATTACAGTTGTGCACCATCATGCCTGGCTCCTGGGGTAAGGCAGGAGGGTTGCAAGTTCAAAGCCAGCCTCAGAAACTTAGCCAAATTCTTTCTCAAAATAAAAAATAAAAAGGAGCTAGGGATGGGGCTCAGTGGTTAAGCCCCTCTGGGCTCAATCCCTGGTACCAAACCAAACCAAAACAAAAAACTTTCTGAGCTCAAGTCATTTCACTAATGAATTCTAGTAGACATTTAAGGAAGAAAGATTATCAAGTCTATAAAAAGTCTTCCAGAAAATATAAGAGGAACAAACACTTTCAAACTTATATTTTATAAGACCAGAAATATACTAATAAAGGCATTATAAGAAAACTAAGGACCAATAGCCTTCATGAACATAAGATGTAAAAACACTTAACAAGGGCTGGGATGTGGCTCAGTGGTAGATCATTTCCCTAGCATGCACAAGGCCCTGAGTTAAATCTCTAGCACTTAAAAACAAATGTAAAATTCTTAATAAAGGGAGTGGTATGGGGAAAGGGAGAGTTTTTAATGAAAGAATATAAGGTTTCAGCTAGACAGGAGGATTATATTAGTGATATACTGCACAGCAAGGTGACTATAGTTAATGATAATGTACTATGTATCTCAAAACTGAATAGAAAGCTGGGGGTGTGGCTCAGTAACTAAGCACATATCTAGCATAGGCAAATCCACGGGTTGAATTCCTAGCACTGCAAGGAAAGAAAAGAAGGAAGACTCGATACTATAGAAATTGCCAATTCTAGCTCTGTACCATGGCATACACCTAAATCTAACTACTTGGAAGGTTGAGTCAGGAGGATTACAAGCTTGAAGTCAGACTCAGCAATTTACAGAGACCCTCAGCAACTTAGCATGACTATCTTTCAAAATTTTATTTAATTTTTTTATTTGTAAATGGACACAATACCTTTATTTTATTTATTTTTATGTGGTGCTGAGGATTGAACCCAGTGCCTCACACATGCCACGGATCTGCTCCACCACTGAGCTATAATCCCAGCCCTCAACATTATTATTATTTTTTTTAGTACTGGGCACTGAACCCAGTAGCAATTTAACACTGAGCTACATCCCCAGCCTCTTTTTTAAATTTATTTTTGAGACAGGATCTTAATAAATTGCTGAGGCTGGCTTAGAACTTGCGATCCTCCTCCCTCAGCTTCCCAGCGACTCTAGAATTAGAGGTATGTGCCACAGTGCCTGTAAATTTTAAAAAAATAAAATAAAATAAAGAACTGGACATGTAGCCCAGTGAAAAAGAATCCCTGGATTTGGGCTGGGTTGTGGCTCAGCAATAGAGTGCTCGCCTAGCATGTATGAGGCCCTGGGTTTGATCCTCAGCACCACATAAAAATAAATAAATAAAAATAAAGGTATTGTGTCAAACTACAACTAAAAAATAAATATTAAAAAAAAATAAGAATCCCTAGATTCAATCCCCAGTACCAAAAAAAAAGAAAAAAGAAAAGAAAAGAAAAGAAATACCAATTCTTTTTTTTTTTTTTAAAGAGAGAGTGAGAGAGGAGGAGAGAGAGAGAAAGAGAGAAAGTCTAATCAACTTGATTTGGTAGTTTAAAATGTTTGGTAGATTAAAAAAAAATGTTCCCTTTAAAAAGACACTGAATAAATTGAGAAATCATTAATCAGGACTTAAAAACCTTTGATATGTTAGGAACAAGATGAAGGAAGAGAAAGCAGTGGTAATTGGAGTGTATGTACCAAGAGTATAAATGAATTCACTAGCACCTTTCCTTTAAATTAGCATTCCTGAACAGATTAGATCAGACCACCAGAAGCCAAGAAATGGCCTAAAACATTAAAAAAAGAGAGTAAGAGGAGATGAAGAAAAACAAATAGTTAGAAAAGTAAGGCTAGTAATACAGTGAAACATATCACTGATGCTTACTATAAATTTGAGTGTTATTTCTTTTAACCCTTGCTTTAAACTGAATACCATATTGTGAGTCTTTTAAGATTTAATTTCATTAATATAATTACTGCTTTTTCTAAGTTGTATTTGTTAATGAAAAAGCAGAAGTCAGTTGATATATTAAAAACCCTGAGAGCAGATTATGCTAAGTGAAGTTAGCCAATCCATAAAAAACAAATGCCAAATGTCTTCTCTGATATAAGGGGGGGGGGTGTGACTCAAAATGGGATAGGGAGGAAGACATGAGAAGAAGACTACCACTAAATAGGGAAGAGAGGTGGGAGGGAAAAAGAGGGAGAAGGAGAGTTGCACGGAAGATGGAAGGAGAACCTCACTGTTATACAGAATACATATATGATGTTGTGATGAGAAAAAAAAAGTGTTTCACATTAGATTGGATGGAGAGAAAGGATGGGAGAGGAGGGGAGGAGAGGAGGGATAGTAAGGGCAGCAGAATAAAATAGACAATATGATTGATGTATGTACATTCCATGTATGTATTACATGTCAAAATACATTCTGCTGTCATGTATGACTAAAAAAAAAAATAAAAATAAATCGAATGGTTAAAAAAAAAAAAAAAAGCCTGGACTGAGGTTGTAGCTTTTGCCTAGCATGTGTGAGGCACCAGGTTTGATCCCCAGCACCACATAAAAATAAATAAATAAAGATAAAGATACTGTGTCTACCTACAACTAAAAATATATTTTTTAAAAATCCTATTATAGGGGCTAGGGTTGTGGCTCACCTAGCACATGGCCCTAGGTTTGATCCTCAGCACCACATAAAAATAAATAAAGATATTGTGTCCAACTAAAAAATAAATATTTTTTTAAAAAATCCTATTATAGGTCCTGCTAGTCTGGTCCTTGTTCCCGTCTGGGTACCAGCTCCCTTCGGCAGTGCAGGCGGCAGCGCCGGAGGCCAGCGGAAGGACTCAACTTGCTGGAATTTTGCAGGTCTGTTAGAACCTTCCGAGGCCATAAAAGTAGGAGAAAGCAGCAGACCGGATCAATACCAGAAGTAATTGCATTCAAAGAGGAATAAGCAGGAAAGAAGAAGGAGAGGCACAAGATGAAACCCTGTCAGAAAATTGAAGAAAAACCAGACAATGAGAATGAACCAAAGCTGGAGGAAGAGCCAAAGCCTGAGGAAAAGCCAGAGGAAGAGGAAGAACCAGAGGAGGAGGAAAACGCAGAAGAAACTTTTAGAGAAAGGCTGATTCAATCTCTCCAGGATTTTAAAGAAGACATACATAACAGGCATTTGAGCAATGAGGATATGTTTAGGGAAGTGGATGAAATAGATGAGATAAGGAGAGTAAGAAACAAACTTATAGTGATGCGTTGGAAGGTCAATAGAAACCATCCTTACCCTTATTTGATGTAGTTTACCTTGATTTCTGTTTTATCTGACATTAACATTGCTATGTAGCTTTCGTTTTATTAGCATTTTTCCTGATATATCTTTGCCCATCTTTCTACTTTTAACCAGTTGCTATTAGTGTTTTTAGATATAGCTCTTGTTATCTGCATCTCATTGTTTATTGTATTTTGAACCTATCTACAAGTCTCTTCTTTGAATAAGAAAGATTTACTCACTGTAAAAAAGAGGTTCCTGTTAGCATATAAAATGGGGGAAAAAGGTTACTAAATAATATGTGAATATCATTTTTGAATAAGGTAAAAGTACATTTGTATATTACATATATGCTCATTAAAATTTGGGAAGAATAAGAGACAAAAAGTTAAGGCAAGCTGGGCATGGTGGCACGGCCTATAATCCTAGCAATTTGTAAGGCTGAGGCAGGAGAGGAGGACCACAAGTTCAACACCAGCTTCTGCAACTTAGCAAGACCCGGGCCATAAAATAAAAAAGGCTGGGGATATAGCTTAGTGGAGAATTGAACTCCTTTGTTCAATTCTCAGTGCTGACAAAAAAAAGTTCAGTTTTAGTGATAGGATTATGAATACAATCTTCTGCTTCTTTGTATTTTCCATATTCCTAAAATGAATACACATTATTGTTGCTAAAATAATAAAATTTTATAACTAAAAAGCAAAAAAAAAAAAAAAATCCTATTATAGTTTCCTTTTCTTTTTTTCCTTTTTTTTTTTGGAGGTGTTGGGGACTGAACCCAGGGCTTTGTGCATGGAAAGCTATAACCCCAGCCCTATAATTTCATATTTAAAAGTGCCCAACCATTAGCTCCTATCTACTCTCAACAGACATCCGTGACAACTAATCAACATGCAAGTAGAAGAAAAGGAAAATCTAGTTGCCCCAGAGATTTTTGAACCCATTATACTATTTTAATGATAAAAGTAGCACTGTTCTCATTACAGCATTTAGGAATTCCTCTGAGAAAGTAGGTTTCAAGAAAATTATTTTGAAATAATTTCAAACCTATAAGAAGAGTTGCAAGATTAGTACAAATGACTCCAGTAAACCCTTCACCCAGATTTATCAACTGACATCTTCCTGTATTTGTTTGTTGTGTGTGTTTTTCTAAACAACCAAAATGTTGCTACAGATACCACCATGCTCCTTTATACAGGTGTGTACATTTTACAAACATGGGCATCATATTTGGCAACCACAGAACAATTATTAAATTGAGGAAATGTAATAGATGTACATTTCTATGACTAAGAACACAATCCATATTCAAATTTGACCAATTATCCCAAGTCTTTTTTGCCTGATGCAGTATCAACCTAGGACTGCAATCCTCACTCGTCATATCAATCTGGAATAGTTCCTTGATATTTTTTTTTCTTTTAACTTTCATGACCCTAGTATTTTTAAAGAATTATTTTAGAAAATTTCTTAATTTGATCTGTCTGAAGTTTCCACAAGATTCTAGGTACATATTTCTTGGCGTGTATCCTAGGTGTACACGTCAGGAGATAACCACCTGGAAAAGGTGGTGGCTCCTCAGTTTCTCCACTTTAAATTTCCCACAGTTCTCTTTGTAATTATAAGTAATCTGGGGAGATACTTTAAACTGTTAAAAAAAATTGGGGGAGGGGGAGGGTGCCAGGGCCCACATTCTACACATGCACTCTTACAACCGAGCCATACCCAGCCGATATCCTATTTTTCAAATTTCCCACTATTAATTTTCTTTTTTAAGTTGTAGGTGGACAGTATGCCTTTATTTATGTTTTATGTGGTGCTGAGGATGAACCCAGTGCCTCACGTGTGCTATGCAAGTACTCTATACCACAGAGCCACAACCCTAGCCGCCACTATTGATTCTTGCATGAATCAATTACTACTATGATAACTGCAAATGGTGATTTTTCTAACTATTCTTCTGTATTTATTCTTTGGCATTATGCTTTGTAATTATTATTGCTTTTTTGTACTTCATTTGTTTATTTTACTCAGTGGGTTATAAAACATCATAATTACTCACTTTGAAATTCATATTAACCCAGACTTGGCTTACACTGGCTCCTATATCCTTCTGATGTCCTTTTTAAGCACTTCCTTATTTTCTCACACTAGGAGATATTGCAGGCTCATCTCACTCATTCATCCTGACCCAGCACTGGAATCGACCATTACTCCATGGAACTCTGGTTCATTTCAGTGGGAAATGGTTATTTAGAAACTTTTTTTTTCTTTTAAGCCATATCTTAAATTGAAATGTAATAAACAGGTTGGGTTGGTGGCACACACCTCTAATCCAAGCAACCTAGAAGGTTAAGGCATAAAAGTCACAAGGTCGGGGCCAGCCTGGCAATTTAATGAGACCCTGTCTCAAAAAAAAAAAAAAAAAAAAAAAAAAAAAGGTAGAGCACCCCTGGGTTCAATCCCTAGTACTGAAGAAAGAGAGAGGGAGGGAGGAAAAAAGGAAAGGAGGGAGGGAGAAAAGAAATGTAATCTAGAAAAAAATGGATGAAAGCAGAGGTATGGGATATAAATAGCTATGAACCTAGTCTAAAACCTTCTGTAAGCAGTAGAACCAACACTTTGTTGTTTATAAAATAATTAAATTATTAGAATAAATGCCCCTAGGTATTTACCAGAGCTGCCTGATATCTGTTATAAATTCCAAATCTACATGACTAAAATTAAATTTTTATCCTATTTTTTGTTGTTGTTGTTCACTATAGGGATTAAACCCAGGAACACTCTATCATTAAGCTATATCCTCAGCCCTTTTAATTTTTTTATTTTCAGATAATCTCACTAAATTCCCAGGCTAGTCTTGAACTTATGATCCTTCTACCTCAGCCTTCCAAAAAGCTGGGGTTACACAAATGAGCTACCATGCCTAGCTCCTGTGTTCTTATTAACAAATCATTTTAATTATTCTTAGATATTTTTATCTAAGAACCACTATATTGTAAAGAGCTTCTCTGAGGTAGTAGAATCAAGTCTTTTAATTCCTTGTCATTTCTTTTTAACAGACTGCCTGATGTACTCAAAATATGCCTGATGTACTCAATATATGCTAGCTGATTTTAATTCTCTTCTTTGACCATCTAGAGAAGCAACCAGTTACGACCGTCTGTAGACTAAAATGTCACAAAAGTTGATAGACTGCTCATCCTGGCATGAGCCACTAGACCCAGCCTTTTCTCCCCAAGACACCAATGAGAATTTTCCACATTAAATCTAGAAAGAGAATTAAACTAAGCATCATGCTTAAAGTGAAGAAAAACACATAACCTAATTCACTATGAATAAATATAAAAAGCAGTCCCTTATCTTTCATGCTGCTTATCCCTCTTCCTTCCATAATAGGAAGGAAAGAAATCAAAATAGCAGCATTTGCCCCCTGTGGAGCTCACAAATGGCAATTGCTCCTTCTTATTTTAATTGCCAAAATACTGTACTACAAGATAGTATACCATCTATCCCTCAGTATTTCTCCATCTTTTTACCTGTGTAGGGAGTCAAGGAGTACATTTCTTTGTAATGATTCCTTTAAAAAAAAATTTTTTTTCTTGATTTGCAATGATGAAACCAGAGGTCAAAAACAGCTATCTATAATGGTCTTAACAGATGGCAGTTCAGTAAGAAACAAGATAACTGGTCTATTCTTTGTAACAGTGAAAACAGGAAATCTAAATGTCCAAAAGAAATTAGTTAATTATGGATGTTTTCAAGTTATATAAAAATGACTGCTATGTACATCATTAGCCACAAAAAAAAAAAAAAACATTTAAAAACAAAAGTAGAAGACAAAATTCTCTGTATTCATTGAGACTAAGAGGGAAAGAACTGTATGGAACCAAACCCCAAATAAACACTATGTCCAAGGGCTGGTATCAATGCTCACTCCATATTCTAATTTTCTGTAAATATGGTTACATTAAGAGATAATAAAATTATAAATACCAGTAATATTATCTAACAGTTTCACAGCACTTTGCAGTCTACATGCACATCATTTAACTCTTGTAACTATAAAGGATATTACTCCAAATTTATAAACAAGGAAAACAAAACAGTTTACCATTTTATAAAGGCACATAAAAGTTCACAGTAGATCTGAATACCCTTTTAGCTGTTTAGCTGATAATTAACTAAAAGCTCTATTTAAAATCTATTCTTGATCTCTTCAACCTTTACTTACAACACCCCATTACTATATAAGCTCCTAGTTTAGAAAAGCAAAAAGAGGCAAGAAGGATGTTCTTCTTTAAAAAAAAAATAAATAAATAAATAAATAAAATACCTATAACATTTCCTCTCAACATAATAGGCACTTAAATCTACTGGATTACTAGGATAGTGAAAAGTTAAAATGGTTCATCATTATTATTAATTATATCTCATATGTATCCTTTAATTCTATAAATGTCCTCTGAGATATGAAGTAGCTACTATCATCTCATTTTACCAATAAGAAAACATTTTTTTCTTTTATAGCAGTTGGAACTGAACACAGGGTACTCTACCTTTGAGCTACATCCCCAGTCCTTTCTTCTTATTATTATTTTATAATAAATTTCATTATTTAGAGCTTGAGTTCTTAAGTATGGTTTTCCTCACTTTTTTCTCTCAGGTGTATACAAAGGTGGCTTTGACTTATTGGTGAGGTCCAAGCTGGCCTTAGTAGATGGAGTGACCATGCAGGTGACTGTCAGAAGCAAAGAGAGAACACCTATAGATGTTACCTTGGCTTCTGTTGGATAAGTTCTTACTCGGCAAGATGTAGTTGATCTGTACATCACTAGCTTTTAGGCTAGTGGCATAAATTTCCCAAAATCACACTTTAAAGATTTAATGACTTTAAAGAAACAAACTAACTGCTTGGCTCTGAGCCGGCAGATTAAGCCAATGTCTGTCCTTGTGCATCAGTTTTGGTGTTCCTTGGTTTTGTTTTTTTCCTTTCTCACTTGGTCAGCACTGGTATGACAGTGCAGCTTTGGGTGAGCTTGAAAATCAAATATTATCCTATATTCCAGCTGTTTAACTTCATTATGTTCTTTTGTTTAATGTTTGAAAGCTCCTGGCAATGTTGAAAAATTTTATCCCAAAGGGGTGGTGGGGGAGAGGAAGCCAATCCACTTTTGTCACAATTCATTTTTATTACTAGAAAATAAACACTTATTCCAGTTTCAAAGTTGTTATATTTGAGGTTCCTAATTTTTAAAAATCAAATTTAAAATTAATCACTTAATACCTACTTTGGCAAAGACAATGAAACTGTGGATTAAAAAAAAAAACTACTCAGCACCATTTGCTTATAGATCTTTGAAAATTTATTCTTAAATTGTCTGGAAACTATCCTGTTGCTCAGGAATAGCTGAGCTGCATGAGAAAGCCTCTCTGGGACAGACAATGGGAAGTTAAGCCACCATCACCAGAGGAGTCAGTGTACTTCAGCAAGGTAACTCCAAGTGTACAAAGGTCCCCTCCCTACACTTCAGGAGGGTTCATGCTTCTAAGCACTGAGGTATGAGTAGTCAGACTATTATTTGCTATTAGAATTGATCTCTCCAACTAATAACAGTAAATCTCTGGCACAGATGGAATTGGTTCTTAGTGTCTGTGATTTTTAAAAATTCTGTAAATAATCTGAATTTAGTTTACTCAGAAATTACACGTTTTTTTTTATTTAAAGAGAGAGAGAATTTTTTATTATTTATTTTTTCATTTTCGGCGGACACAACATCTTTGTTTGTATGTGGTGCCGAGGTTCGAACCCGAGCCGCACGCATGTCACATGAGCATGCTACCGCTTGAGCCACATCCCCAGCCCCTAGAAATTACACATTTAATAAGGTTCACTACTATGGCAGAGTAAGGGTCTGCCAGTTTAGTGTCCTTAGAAACTATATACAATGTGTAGGCAAATCATACTCTTACACCATACTTTAAAATATTGCATTTCTTAAATATTCTAACAAAATGTCTATAAAGTAGCTGATGAAACTAATCCAAAGTTATGACAAGGGATATTCACTCTCACTTAAGCTATGTTGCTTAGAGAACTTTAAAAACCATGTACCCTTTAAACCATTCAAGGAGAGGTACAGGCCCCACTTTTCATTCTTTACTGTGAAATTTCAACTGGGCTTAGGCCAGAAATCAGCACTTTCAAATACTTCAGGAAAGTCCACAAAAATGTTAAAAAGTCTTTTAAGTAAAAGAATTTCTAATGCCAGGCTGGGGATGTGGCTAAAGCGGTAGCGCGCTCGCCTGACATGCGTGCGGCCCGGGTTCGATCCTCAGCACCACATACAAACAAAGATGTTGTGCCCGTCGATAACTAAAAAAAAATTTAAAAAAAAAAAAAAAATTCTCTCTCTCTCTCTCTTTAAAAAAGACTAAACACAAAGATAAGTCTAGATACTTGGAATGAGGTAGACTATTTTTTCAGAGTTTCTGCTGCCTTTTTTCTATATTCTGTTCCATCAATGTGAGTAAAGTGGACTTTTGTGAGAGAACAGTGTTTGATTGCCAGAACCTCTTTTGGGCATTTCTTCCTAAGTGGGACTGCACAACAGATACATGAGTGGGGGAAATAATACAGGGAAGCTACTCTTTCTAGCTCAGAAGGAGCTGAGGAAGCCCATATATGCATTTAAGAAGCCCATGGGATCTAGCTGTGGGTAGTGGCTAATATGGTCATTCAGAATTGACACTGTGAACCCCAGCAGCATTTTCCTGTACAGCTCCAAAAACTCTGGATAGGGATTTATAGGATCCAATGGCCCATAGATAAAATGAATGGGAATAGTTACAGAGGCACCCACCCAGCACCTTCTAAACTTCTTCCTCTGATTGATGTCCTGTAAGAGACACCAAGTTTCCGTCATTGTTTTGGATCCCTGCCCACATATCCCAGAGCTCACTCTCAGAGGGTCAAGTGTATGGTCCAAAGACCTAGAGTAAGACCTTGAGAAAATACAAAGAAGTTCATCAACCTCGTGAGGATGGGTGACAGCATGCCTCCATCTTTAGGTAGCTTTTGGAAAAGAAGAGGCCAATGAGTATCAGGAGAGATTTGACACAGAGACTCTTTAAAAAAAAAAAAAAATTATCTATCTATATATATTTTAGTTGTAGCTGGACACAATATCTTTATTTTTTATTCATTTTTACGTGGTGCTGAGGATTGAACCCATGGCCTCGCACGTGCTAGGAGCGCGCTCTACCGCTGAGCCACACCCCAACCCCAGACAGAGACTCTTTATGGTAAGCAGGTCAGATAGATTTTACTTGTACCTATACAACAGCTCCTGAGCAACAATGTTGATCCTACGGTTCTGGAGTCCTAGGTGGTGCAAAAGCACCTCCACAATGCTGGCCTGCCTAAATATGGAATAGTGGTGTGGCCTCCATTTGTCACTGAAGCCAAAGCCTAAGAAATCACAGGCAATCACTTGATGAAACCTCAGGGTCAAACCTTCCCAAATCTTGTACCAGTCATAACTGGAAGTTGGAAAGTCATGTAAAAGCACAACTATCTCAGGACTGGACTGTCAACTATACTAACAGAATCCTGGTAGAAGATGTGCAGTCCCTTGTAGGTGAAAAACTTCCCAGAAGTCTTCCATGAGTGCAGAGCAGGGGACAGCTGAGGGAGTGGGATGTGCAGGTACGTAGCCAGCAGGGGCATGGCCAGTAGCACCATCTGGACCCACCACTTCCTCATCCTGACTCAGGTAAGACCTGGGCTACAGGACTCCATGTTTGGGGAACAGGGCACACCTGTGCTCCTTGGGGCCAGAGATTCTCGGCCTTAATCCAGTCCCCAGCAGAGTTTCTGCTGCCTTTTTTCTATATACAGTTCCATTAATGTGAGTAAACTGGACTTTTGTGAGAGAACAGTGTTTGGCCAAGTCACAGAATATTAGGCTCCCTCCTTTCTTATTTTTTAATCTTTTATTTTCAAAGAGGGTCTCACTAAGATCCAAAGCTGGCCTTGAACTTGAGATCCTTGTCACTGGGATGACAGATGAATGATTCTGTGCCTGGCTAGGAAAACAAAAAATTTCAAGCACAAGTTAAATAATCACATTCAACAAAATCAATTATTAGATTTACTGCCTATCCCCAAATATATGGATTATACCCAAATCTAAAAAATATCTGCCATCTGGCAGGGAGCAGGGAATAGAAGGGAAAAAACAAAAAACAGAAAGAAATGGGTGAAACCAGTATTTAGCTGGTGCTTCATAAAATACAGATCACTGGTTTTAGGAGAAGTTATAAAGTTACTGCCCAAAGTGAACGATCTATAGACTTAATAACCAATGGAAGTCATGAGGAATTTGATAAAGTCTGGTAATTTATCTATGACAGATGGGTAAGTTTCTTTTTAAAAAAGAAAAAGCTATTAAAGCTCAAGCATAGGAAAAAAAAGTTAAAAAATAGGTGATAAGTACTTGTGAATCTTCATCAATGATAAAAAGGCTGTCCACTTATCCAAATACAGTGCAGACCAACAGGAAATCTGAGTTTCTAACTGGTAAAACCAAGAGGTTGGATAGGTTTCTCTTAAGTTCCTTCCAGCTGCAAAATTCCCTTAAGAGAAAAACAGTTGTAATTGCTCCTGCGCATGATTTAGGTGAGACACAAATCTTAAAGAAGAGGCATCTTTTTTTTAATCTTCCCTTTTTTTGTGGTACTGGATCTCATATATGCTGGGAATCCTCAACCCTTTTTATTTTGTATTTTGTATTTTGAGATAGTCACTAAGTGGCTCAGGCTGGCCACCAATTCATGATCTTTCTGTGTAAGGCATGCACCACCTTACACAGCTATGGGAAGCATCCAAGGGCCATCAGGCCACTTAATTTATTTTACCCTATAATGTTGCAAATTCTGCTTAGTTTCTTCCTTTCTTTCTTTCTTACTTTTTTTTTTGGCTACACTGGGGAATTGAACCCAACCCACAGGTGCTTTACCACTGAGCTACTTCAACAGACAGGGTCTCAATGTTGCCCAAACTATCCTGGAAGTTGTGATCCTCCTGCCTCAGCCTCCCACATGGCTAGGATTATAGGTATGCACCACTGCGCCTGGCTAATTCTGATTAATTTCTATATTTCCTCTGGGGATAAGAAGGAAAGTATTTTAGAGGGATAAGAAACAGATGGTAGGGTTAAGACTCTTGTTTTAATCTCTTACTTTCTTAGCTTTCACAGAATTCTAAAATTTGATTCACATACCAGTATAAATGTGATCATTTCAACTACAAAAATACACATGAACTGGTAGTATGTACAAATGTTAAGTAGTCCTGGTAGGATGTGAAATTGAAAACAGTATTTATGAGCAACACTTGTTCTCAAAGTATTACACTATTCTCTTTTGATTAAAAATCATTTCTTTTCTTCCCTCTCAATCTGCCTGAGTCGTAGTAGAGCAAATACCTGAAAACTTCTCACATAAATTAGAACTGGGTAATGTTTCTCCTAAATGATACAAGCCTGAAATGGCCAACTAACCAGAGACATGAAGGGCTCTTGCAATTTATCCTTCCTTGAAAATTTACAAATTTTATTCAGTTTGGTGGCTGCCACAGAGACAGGTCAGGTAGACTTGAAAGAGACTGAATCAGTTTCTATCCCTTAGAAGAGTGTTCTCTTAAAACATACTTCTGTAATTCAAAAGGGACTTTGGAAGCCAACAGAAATTTACTATTTATAAGCCTCCTAGCCAGGCATGGTGGTATATGCCTATAATCCCAGCCACTTGGAGGCCGAGGCCAGAGGACTGAAAGCTTGAGGCCAGCCTCAGCAATTTAGCAAAACACTCTCTCAAAAAAACTAAAAGGGCTGGCAATGTAACTCAGTGGTAGAAACCCCCTAGGTTCAATCCTCAGTACCCCGCCACACACATACACATACAAAAAAAAACTTTCCTCCTAAAAACAACCCCACAAATATTATAGCCTAAAAGAGCCATTTATAATGACACACTTTCATTTTCCTGGCTGGCCCAAGTAATTTCAAAACCCTACAATATATCATATACAACAAATTAAAATTTAAAAAAAGACAGAAAAAAAAAAATAAATGGCTACACAGCCTAGTCACCTCTTGCTAAGTTTCAGTACTCTATTACATTCTTTAAGTTTACATTACTAGTCAGACTTTTCTCAATGCTCCATATAACTTAAGTCTTACTCTTCTTTGACATATCCTAATGTGTCTTTGAAGAAATCAATTAAAGCAAAAATGTATTTTGGCTTCAGCAATATGTAACTTTTCTGAGGAACAGACCATCTATTAACTAAGCTGGACTGTAAGTTTTCAAAATAATTTCTAATTATCCTCTGAATTTCTGAAGTGTCGGTGGTGATATTACCTTTTTCATCACGTATGTTAGTAATTTGAGTTCTGTCTCTCCTCTTCACTAGTGTAGCTAAGGGTCTGTAAATTTTATTTTTTCAAAGAAAAAATAACTTGACAATTTTTTTCAACTGTTTCTTTTGTTTCAATTTCATTGATTTCAGCTCTAATTTTAATTATTTCCTGCCTTCTGCTGCTTTTGATGTTATTTGTTCTTCTTTTTCTGGGCTTTGATATATACAGTTAGGTCATTTATTTATTGACTTTTTCTTCTTTAAGGAATGAACTCCATGCAATCAACTTTCCCCTTAGCACTGCTTTCATAGTGTCCCAGAGATTTCGATATGTTGTGTCTGTGTTCTTATTTACCTCTAAGAATTTTTTAATCTCCTCCTTGATGTCTTCTGTAACCCATTGTTCACTCAGTAGCATACTGTTTAGTCTCCAGGTACTGGAGTACTTTTTATTGTAGTGCATTCCATTGTCGTGTATAAATAAAAAAAATCAATTACAAAAAAAAACAAGTTGTTTTCCATAAACACTGAAATCAACTCATATTAACAAATAAAGATATTTTTTGATTTTAAAATTGCCTTTTACTAAAATAAACAGCTTCAAACACCTGTATGTCCAAAAGAAAAGGAAAAAGAAAATTCCCTATCTAGGAATTCCACTTCTGGTTACATATAAAGCACTGATAGCAGGAATTGAAAGAAATACTTGTATACTGCTGTTCATACAGCCTTGTTCACAAGAGCCAAAGAAACAATTTTTTTTTTTTTTTGGTGGTGCTGGGGATCAATCCCAGGGCCAGTGCATGCAAGCCAAACACTCTTCCAACTGAGCTATATCCCCAGCAAGAAACAATTTTAAATGTCCATCAATACATGAATAAATAAAATGCAGTATATACAATGGAAAATTAACATTATTTGTTTTAAAAAGGAAGGAAATTATAATACATGGTACAAGTCATGAATAAACCTTAAAAAACATTACACTAACTGCCAGTTACAAATGAACATGTGTTGTATGATTTCACTTAAAGGAGGTATCTTGTATAGTCAAATGGATAGAAAATAGAATGATGGTGGCCAGGGGCTGGGAGAATGGGCAGTTGGACAATATATAGTTACAGTATTGTAAAATGAAGAGTTCTAGCGCAATAATGCATTTAGCACTACTGAACTATACACAAAAAAACAATATTAAGATAAGGCTGGGTATGGCATAGTTTAGTAGTAGAATTCAATCCCTAACCCTACAAACAAACCAAAAATTAAGATGGTAAATTCTGGTCTGGGGCTGTACCTCAGTGGTAAAGCACTTGCCTCACATGTGTGAGGCACTGGGTTCAATCCTCAGTACCACATAAAAATAAATAAAAAGATACTGTGTGTTCATCTACAACTAAATAAATATTTTTTTAAAAAAAAAAGACGGTAAATTTTGTTACCTGTATTACAATACCAAAAAAAAATGTTATATACGTCTGTGTGTATGTATTTATTTATTTATTTTCCCAAAGTGCCAAAGCTAAATGCTAGGGCTGGAAGGTTTTTCAACTTTAGACTATTACATTATCCATCACATCAACAACTTGTGCCAGGGTACGAAGTCAAATAAGATAAGGCTCTTTACGAGTACGTTATGCTGCTTAATGTTAGGTGTGTTGTCCAAAACAATTACCTTTTAAAAAAGAATAACCTTAACCCTTCTCTGGAACTGGTTAGTGATCTGTTTCCCTTCATTAAGTTCTTGACAGCTCAATGTCCTCACATCTGTCACTGTTTGGGAGACTGATTCCAAGAATGTAAATTGCTTCAAGGACTAGGCAACAATTTTATTCTGGTTCATGGGACAGATTTGAACCCATCTGTTTTCTAATCAAAAGCCATATTTAAACCTGTTTTGTTCCATCCAGGACCATACTAAGCAATATATTCATATGGTATTTTCTTTTTTCTATTTGTGTGGTATAAATGACTACAGGAAACACACACCAATTAGAAGCATGGCAGCATCCTCAGAAACATGGTCTTTATACAGTACAGGATTTTCTATGTTTTCAGCCTTTATATGTTTATTCTTCAGACCTCAGAGATTCCTTTTCCTTTGAGTGAAATGACAACTTTTTTTTTTTTTAAAGAGAGAGTGAGAAAGGAGAGAGAGAGAGAGAGAGAGAGAGAGAGAGAGAGAGAGAACTTCAATATTTATTTTTTATTTTTTTTGGCAGACACAACATCTTTGTTTGTGTGTGGTGCTGAGAATCAAACCCGGGCCGCACGCATGCCAGGCGAGCGCGCTACCGCTTGAGCCACATCCCCAGCCCAACAACTTTTTTTTTCAATATTTATTTTTTAGTTTTTTTAGGTGGACACAATGTCTTTATTTTTTATGTGTTTTTGAGGATTGAACCTAGTGCTCCACGCATACCAGGCAAGCGCGCTACCGCTTGAGCCACATCCCCAGCCCTGAAATGACTTCTTTAGGAACTATGCCATGGACAAATATTCCCATGCTATAACAACACACTTACCTTAATCTTTTTTTAAGCTGTAAACTGTCATGGATGATCCGCTTAACAAATTCTAATTCACCTCCTTCTGCCATTATCTCTGTGATACCTCCGGTATTTACAGAACTAGGTGGAGGTCTTCGAGGATTGCGAGAGTTTACTCCCTGAACAACAAAAACAAAATCCCTGGTGAAAAATGTTTACACATGAAGAAAAAAATCTTTGAATGTAATCTAGTTAAACAAAAAATGCTTAAATATAATTTTACTTTCCACATATTATACAAGATTTAGGGTTTTTTTTTTTTTTAATACTTTCTGTCTTGATACCAAAGCACAGAAAATCTACCTAAAAATTAATATTTACTTATTTTCTTCTAGTAACTTTTATGGTTTAGGTGTTGATTTTGTTTTGTAGTACTTGGGATGGAACCTAGCTAATTGTGTACATTAGGCAAACACTCTACTGAACTATATCCCCAGACCTTTTTAAATTTTATTTTGAGACAGGGTTTCACTAACTTGCCTAGGCTGGCCTTAAATTTTTGATCTTCCTGCCTCAGGCCCCTTAGTAGCTGGGATTACAGGCATGTGCACCAAGCCTGGCTATGGCTTTGTTTTTTAGATTACTTCACATCATATAAAAAAAAGTTAACTCAAAAACCATTGAAAATTTAAAGGTAAAAGTTAATGCTATAAAACTCTCAGAAGAAAATGTAGAAATAAATCTTCAGTATCTTGGTTTAGCCAATAGTTCATTAGATACAACACCAAAAAACATAGAAATGAAAACAAAATTTCAGAAATTGAACCTCAACAAAATTAAAAACTTTTAGGCTACAATCAGATGTGGGGGTGCACACCTGTAATCCCATTAACTTAGCAGGTTGAGGCAGGAGGATCCAAAGTTTGAGGCCAGCCTGGGCAACTTAGCAAGATCCTGTCTCAAAAAATAAAAAGTAATAGGGATATAGCTCACTGATAAAGTGCCCCTGGATTCAAGATTCAATCTTTAGTACAAAAAAGAAAAAAACAAATTTCAGAGTTACAAAGGACACATAAAGAAAGTGAGAAGATAACCCATAGAATATGTCTGCAAATCATTATTTAAAAAGGCACTTATACCTAAGATATATAAAGAAATTAATAATAAAAAGAGCCAGGTGCAGTGGCACACACGTGTAATCGCAGCGGCTTAGGAGGCTGAGGCAGGAGAATCACAAAAAGTGAGGAACTAAGCAACTCAGACTCAGCAAAAGTGAGGCACTAAGCAACTCAGTGAGACCCTGTCTCTAAATAAAATACATAATAGGGCTGGGGATGTGGCTCAGTGGTGGAGTGCCCCTGAGTTCATTTTCAGATGAAGGAAGGAAGGCAAAACCCAATTTAGAAATGGGCAGGAGGAGTGGAGGTGTATGTAGTTCAGTGGTAGAGCACTTGCTCACATGTGTGAGGCCCTGGGTTTAATCCTAGACAAAAACAAAGGAGGGGGAGGCAGAAAATCCGAACAAGCAAATCTAAAATACAAATAATCACATGAAAAGGTGCCTAATATCACTGGCCATCAGGGAAATCAAAACCACAGTGATTACAACCACTATGGAAAACAGTATGAAGATTTCCATATGACCACATGATCCAGGTATACCATTCTTCAGTATTTATCCTGAAAAATTAAAGTCATCGTACTGCAGTGATACATGCATACTCATATTTACAACACCACACTTCACAATAGCCAAACTATGGAATCAGCCTAGATGTCCATCAATGGATGAACAAACAAAAAATTGTATATATAAAGAATGAAGATGGTTTTTTTTTTGTACCAGGATTGAGTTGCTAAGTTGTTGAGGCTGGCTTTGAATTCAAGATCCTTCTGCCTCAGCCTCCCAAGCAGCTAGGATGACAGGCACCCCACCGTGCCTGGGCAAAATGAAGTTATTTTCAGCCATAAAGAAATCTGAGGGGCTTGGGTTGTAGCTCGATGGTGGACCGTGTGCCTAAATGCGTGAGGCACTGGGTTTGATCCTCAGCACCACATAAAAATAAAGGTATTGTGTCCATCTACAGCTTAAAATATTTTTTTAAAAACCCTGAAATTGGGCCTGGGGATGTGGCTCAGCGGTAGAGCTCTCACTCTTATGTGCAGAGCCCTTGGATCGATCCTCAGCCCCACGTAAAAATAAATAAATGAAACAGAGGTATTGTGTCCATCTACAACTAAAAAAAAAAACCAAAAACCTGAAATTATGACATTTGTAGGAAAATGGCTGGAACTAAAGACCATCAAGTTAAGTAAAGTAAATCAAAGAAAGTTAAGAGTCATGTTTTTTTCTCATTATGTGGAAGCTAGACAGGAAAAAGGAAAATAAGTGAGGGTGAATCTCCCAAAAATCAAAGGCAGAACAACAGAGGAAAGGGATCAAGGTGGGTAGGATATGGGGCGGGTAGTGCTGGGGAGTGCTATTGGCCAAATTATATTGCTATATTGTGTGCGTGTATGAATATGTATGAATATTCCCATCAGTATGTACAACACTAATGTACTGATAAAAAATGTGAAGGAAAAAAACCCACAATGATACCATTTCACATCCACCAGGATAGCTATAATCAAAATGACAGTTAATAAAAAGTGTTGATAAGGATGTGGAAAACTGGAACCCTCATGCTGCTGATGGGAATATAAAGTGATATAGTTACTTTGGAAAATAGGCCAGCAGTTCCTTAAACAATTAAACAGAGTTATCATAGAACCTAGCAATTCTACTCCTGGGATTATGACCAAAATAAATGAAAATCTATAACCAGAAATATTTTTACATTAATATACTTTTTTTTTTTAACATTAACACTTAACACTATTCATAAGAGAAAAAAAAAGACATTTGGTTCTGGTACTAAAAATGCTTGACTTCTTCATCTGGATATGGGTTTTACAGTCCATAGTTAAGACATGGACACTTTTTTTGGTGTTGTGGATCAAGCCAAGGGTATCACACATAGTGGACAATCTATACCTTTAGGCCCTCATGTGCACTTTTTGAATAAATGTAGTAACTCATCAAGTTAAAAAAAATGTAGTTATTTTCATTCATATAATTTATCTGCATTGAAGACTAAAGTCTAAATTTCTCTGTGTGTGTGTGTGTGTGTGTGTGTGTGTATATACACACCAGGGATTAAACCCAGAGGCACTTAACCACTGAGCCACATTCCCAGTCCTTTTCTGTATTTTATTAGAGACAGAGTCTAAATTGCTGAGGCTGGCTTTGATTACTTTTAATTTTAGCCATGCACCTGGCTAAAATTTAAATTTCTTAAATAACACTTTATGGGCTGGGGATGTGGCTCAAGCGGTAGCGCGCTCGCCTGGCATGTGTGCGGCCCGGGTTCGATCCTTAGCACCACATACAACCAAAGATTTGTGTCTGCCGAAAACTAAAGATAAATAAATAAATTGAAAAAAAAAAGACTGACCTTGCTTACATTCCTGGAATGTACATTCAAAATTTACATTAAAAAAAAAAAAAAACACTTTATGTTCTAATCTGGAATGTTGGTATTGCTAATAAAATTATGTTCAACTTCTCTATTCTCTAAAAAAAATTTAATCCATCTACATTTGTTAAGAGTCATTTATATGGTACTTTTAGGGTATCTGTGTCATTCTCTTTTTTGTTTTGTTTTGTTTTTTTGAAGAGAGAGAGAGAAAGAGAGAGAGAGACAGAAAGAGAGAGAGAGAGAGAGAAAATTTATTTTAATATTTATTTTTTAGTTTTCGGCAGACACAACATCTTTGTTTGTGCTGAGGATCGAACCCGGGCCATACGCATGCCAGGCGAGGGTGCTACTTACTGCTTGAGCAACATCCCCAGCCCATATCTGAGTAATTCTAAAAACAATTTATTCTCTCAAAAGTTTTAAGCATACATACCCCTGATTTCCTCTGATTAATACTAGTCATTCTTCATTATTAACACAAAGGTTTCACTAGATAATAAAGACTCAGGTTAGCTGGGCCTAGTGGCACACGCCTATAATCCCAGAAACTCAGGAGGCTGAGGCAGGAGGATTGCGAGTTCAAAGCCAGCCTCAGCAAAGTGAAGCACTAAGCAACTCAGTAAGATCCTGCCCTAAATAAAATATAAAATAGAGCTGGGGATGAGGCTCAATGGTCAAGTGCCCCTGAGTTCAATCCCCAGTACAAAAAAAAAAAACCACACAGGTTAAATCAGTAATATGTTATATCATGGAAAATTTTTTGTTTGTTTTTGTTTTGCAATGCTAGGGACTGATTCCAGGATCCTACACATGCTAGGCCAGTGTTCTACCAATGAGCTACATCCCCAACCCTAGCACTGAGTTTTTAATGTGTTAGTTCTTTGTACTCCATACATGTCTTTCAATATTTATAAGCAAATATATTTTTCACCTGAAGTTAGAAAGACAAAATAGGCCATTTAGTTACTATTAAATGACAGGTAACAAAAATAATAATTTCTTCCCTTCAACAAGCTTAGTCCAGGAGTAAACTATGATCTAAGATGGTCCAAGTGGAAAAAAAATCAAAAGTTCAATGGTGGGGAAAGAAAAAAGCTCTACCCTCAGCAATCCCATAAATATGACTTGACCATGATAAACCAACCCAAGAACAAAACAGCCAAGGATCAGAGAAACCTGGAAAAACAGAGCCTCAGCCTGGTGATTCTGTGAATTCCTTGATCAAACTGTTCCTGAAGACCAAACTATTGTTGTGTTTTTCTGATATATAAGCCAAATAAACTTTCTTTAGTTAAGTCCATCTGAATTGGGTTTTTAAGTATTTCAAACCAAAAGCATCCTAATTGATATAATTTATAAATAAAAAACTGCTCTCATCTCTGTAAACAAGGCAAATTTAATTAAACATTCAACTACTTTAAAGCAAAAGACATTTTACCTTGGCTTCCAATTGGTTAGCAAAAAAGGGGGGGTTGCACATACAAAAATCATAGATTATTTCAGATTTTTCTTTAAGAGCATCCATCAGGAGTGTCTTTTGCGGCACTTTTACCACTAGGAGAAAAAATAAGAACTGTTAGCTAATATTAACGTGGTGGTGGTTTTAAGATATGTGAACAAATTCTTTGACACTACTCCCTTCAAGAGGTAGAATTCAATTACCCTTTGGAATATGACAGAAGTGACCAGCTAAGTCATAGAGCAGCATGGCTTCTTCCTTGCTGTTGGTCTTGAATTCTGCTCTAGGAGAGGCCTACCTGGCATACTGTAAGGACACTCTAGAAGCACGTAGAAATCCAGGCGGCAATGAAGTAAGGTTTCCCTCCAATTGCCATGTGAGTGAACCATTATCAAAGTATTCTGTCCCAATCTTTCAAGTGACAGGTATAGCCAACAACTTGAAAGTAACCTCATTAAAGACAGTGATTCAGAACCATCCAATTAAGACACACCCAAATTCCTAACCAACAGAAACGATGAGATAATGTTTATTGTTTGGAGTAATATGCTACATAGCAACAGACTGAAGCAAATGTATTAACAATATTATTATTTCTATTTTCAATATTTTAAATAGTACTCAAAAAAGCTTTATTTCTTTCTTAAAGAGATATAGTAAAACAACTTTAGTGAAAAAAATTAACAGCATTTTCATCTACACAATGGGCACAAAAATAAAATGTACAGATCACAAAGGAATTTGACTACAGCTAGCATAGTTCCATGTACTAAAATTTAAAAGACAGTATAGTTTAATCAACAATAGTTTCTTTCCTTTTAAAATCTTGGTAACTATGTTACTTCACAGATAGTCAATTCTCATTATTCAAAATAGTTATATTCTATGAAGTTGCCATGTATACTGAATCACTAATGTTAGGGGAAATAAAGGGTTAATCAGGTTTCTGCAAGCCTCTTGTCACATTTTCATTAACTGATAGATACGCAACCTTGCTTTATGTGTGTTTCAGTTTAAACATACCTCATTTAATATACATTGCTCACTGATTAACAATGAACTTATGGCAGCAACACTGTAACTCTTGTCTGAATGAAGCTTATCTAAGGCACTTATTTTCTCAGTAAAAAACCTCAAAGCCTTCTTGCACTTTAGAAAGAGAAGACATCGCTTCACACTGTATTTAAGAGTCACTTGAAATAGCAAAATCACCAAAAAAAGCACAAAAATGTGGTATTATATAGACCACAAACATAAGACTTGTTCACAGTATTAGAACTGAGATAAGAAGGCAGAGCACTGCCTGCTTCAGTTATACATGAAAATGTACACACTGGGTGACTGAAATGTTTTGTTACTCTGCACCTGGCTGTGAATGACCACAAAAGCACCTTGAGTATTTATCTGGGTTTAAAAACAAATTTTAGCTATTAGCAAACCAATTTAAAGTTTATATGGAGAGAAAAACCACTCAAACAAACCAATACAATACTAAAAGAACAAAGCCAAGAAGCTGTTATTACCTGACTTTAAGACTTATTGTAAAGCTATGGTAAAAAAAGATAGCCAGAAATGGTACAGCAATTCAGGAGGATAAGGCAGGACAATCACAAGTTAGAAGTCAGCCTATGGAACTTAATGAGATCCTGTTTCAAAATTTAAAAAAAAAAAAGGGCTCAGGCTGTGGCTCAGTGGTAGAGCGCTCATCTGGCACGTTTAAGGTACTGGGTTCGATCCTTAGCACCATAGAAAAATAAAGTCATGTGTCCACCTACAACTAAAAAAAAAAAAAAAAAAAAATTAAAAAAGAAAAAATTTAAGGAAACAAAAAAGAAAGCTACAGGGCTGGGGATATAGCTCAGTTGTTAGAGTGCTTCCCTTGCATGCACAAGGCCCTGAGTTCAATACCCAGCACCACAAAAAAAAAAAAAAAAAAAAAAGAAGAAGAAAGCTACAAAACACAAGACAGCATGGCACTGATGAAAGAATAGATCAATGGAACAGAACAGAGAATTCTGGATTCTAGATCTATTTCTGAATAGACCCACCACAATAATGCAGTCAAGGGCCTGGGGCTTTAGCTCAGTGGTTGAGCACGTGCCCCACATGCGTAAGGCACTGGATTTGATCCTCAGCACCACATTAAAAAAATAAATAAAATAAAATATAATGTGTCCATCTACAACTAAAAAAAAAATGCAGTCAACTGATTTTTGACAAAGGAACAAAAGCAATACAATGAAGCTTCTTTTCAACAAATATAACTGTAATGACTAGTACATTTTTTCCACATGAGATGATGAACTTAAGATGCAAAAAATCCTTAATAAAATATTAGCAAATCATATTCAACAGCATGTTAAGAAGATTGTACAACAAGACCAAGTTGGTCTTATCCCAGGGTTGCAAGGTGGCTTAACATATGCAAATCAATAAATGCAATTCACCTCAAATAGAATTAAGGGAAAAACTTATATAGGCATCTGAATAGACGCAAAGAAAGCCTTCCACAAAATTCAGCACCCCATTCATTATAAAAACAATGAAGAAACCAGGGATAGAAGGAACTGACCTCAAAATTGTAAAGGCTATCTACAACAAACCCAAAGCCATACGGAACGGGGGAAAAACAAAAAGCATTTCCTTAAAAATCTGGAACAACATAAGGATAGTCACTCTTACCAATCTTGTTCAATATAGTTCTTGAAACTATAGTTCTTGAAAGTATATAGCCAGAGCAATCAGGCAAGAGAAGAAAATTAAAGGAATACAAATAGGAAAAGAAGAAGTCAAATTATCTGTTTGCTTATGACAAGATCCTATATCTAGAAGACCCAAAAAAAAACACCAGAAAACTTTTAGAGGTGATTAAAAAAAAAAAAAAATTCAGCAAAGTAACAAATCATAAAATCAACATACAAAAATCAACAGTTTGGGGGATGGGGTTATGGCTCAGTGGTACAGTGCTCGCCTAGCACACGTGGGCACTGGGTTTGATCCTCAGCACCACAAAAAAAAATAAAATAAAGGAATTGTGTCCACCTACAACTAAAAAATATATTTTAAAAAAAATCAATAGTTTTAGGGCTGGGGTTGTAGCTCAGTGCTACAGTGCTTGCCTAGCATGTGTGAGGCACTGGGTTCGATTCTCAGCACTGCATATAAATAAATGAATAAAATAAAGGTCCATCAACATCTAAAAAAAAAAAATCACTAACTTTAAAAAAAATCAGTAGTTTTCTTATACACAAATAATGAATCTGCTGAGAAAGAAATCAGGAAAATAATGTCATTAAAAATAGCCTCAAAATAGTCTGGAACCATAGCTCAGTGGTAGAGACCTTGCCTAGCATGCACGAGGCACTAGGTTCAATTCTCAACACCACTATAAATAAATAAATAAATAGGGGCTGGGGTTGTGGCTCAGTGGTAGAGCACTTGCCTAGCACGTATGAGGCCCTGGCTGCTCAGCACCACATTAAAAAAAGAATAAACAAATAAAGTATTAAAAATAAACAAATGAATAAATATATGTTCATTGACAATTAAAAAACAAAATCCTCAAAAATAAATAAATGAAATAAATCTAACTAAGGAAGTGAAAAAAATTCTACTATGAAAACCAGAGAACACTGCCAGGCACAGTGGTACATGCCTGTAATTCAAGGGGTTCGGGACGCTAAGACAGGAGGATGGTAAGTTCAAAGCCAGCGTCATCAATGACAGCAAGGCAATAAGTAAGTCAATGAAACCCTGTCTCTAAGTAAAAAAATATATATATAAAATAGGGCTGAGGATGTGGCTTAGTGGTCGAGTGCTCCTGAGTTCAAACCCTGGTACTGGGGCAGAGTGGGGGGGAACCACAAGAAAGAAACTGAAGACACAAGAAGATGGAAAGACCTCCCATGTTCAGGGATAGGCAGAATTATTATTGTTAAAATGGTCATACTACCAAAAATGAGATACAGATTCAACACAATCCCCATCAGAAGACCAATTCTTTACAGAATTATACAAAACAGTTCTAAAATTCATATAGAAGAATAAAAGCCCCTGAACAGCCAAAGCAATCCTGAGCAAGAACAGTGATGCAAGAGGAATCACAACACCCAATTTCAAATTACACTACAGAGTTATAGTAAAAAAAAAACTGCATGGTACTGGCATAAAAAAAGATATTGTAGCCAGGCTCAGTGGTGCACGCCTATAATCCCAGCAGCCTGGGAGGCTGAGATAGGAAGCTTTCAAGTTCAAAGCCAGCCTCAGCACAGAAAGGAACCAAACAACTCAATGAGACCCTGTCTCTAAATAAAATATTAAAAAGGACTGGGGATGTGGCTCAGTACTTAAGCACACCTGGATTCAATCCCTGGTGCCAGAAAAAGAAAAAACAAACAAACGAAAATTCCAACAAATAGGAGCAGGAAACGATAATCTTTTTTTTTTAATATCTTTATTATATTTACTTATTTTTATGTGGTGCTGAGGATCAAACCCAGTGTCTCACATGTGTGAGGCAAGCACTCTGCCACTAACCACAACCCAAGCCCCATGGAAATGATATCTTAATAAGACCCCTAAGACTCAGAAAATAATCTAAAGAACTAATAAATAGGATGGCATCAAATTAAAAAACTCCTGCACAGCAAAGAAAGCAAGCAGGAATGTGAAGAAAGAACCTACAGAATGGGAAAACAATCTTTGCTAACTACTCTTCTGACAGAGGATTAATATTCAGAATATGTAAGGAACTCAAAAAACTTAACATCACAAAAACAACCTGATTAATAAATGAACTGAATAGACACTCCTCAAAAGAAATACAAATAGCCAACAAACATGAAAAATTTCAACATGATTAACAATTAGGGAAATGTGAATCAAAACTACACCGAGATTTCATGTCACTCCAGTTAGAATGGCAGTCATCAAGAACACAAACAATAATAAATGCTGGAGAGGATGTGGAGAAAAAGGAACACTTTGGGCAGAACTATAAATTAGTACAACAACCATGAAAATTGATATCAAGGTTCCTCAAAAGATTAGAAATGGAACCACCATATTACCCAGCTATACCACTTCTCAGTACTTAGCCTAAAGAATTAAAGTCAGCATACTATAGCAATATAGGAATATCCTTGTTGTTTATTTGTTTGGGTACTGGGGATTGAATTCAGGGGCACTCAACCACTGAGTCACATCCCCAGCCCTATTTTGTATTTTATTTAGAGACAGGGTCTCACTAGGTTGCTTAGCACCTCACATTGGATGAGACTGGATTTGAAATAACAATCCTCCTGCCTCAGCCTCCTGAGCTGCTGGGATTACAGGCATGTGTCACCATGCCCGGCTGATTACCCATGTTAATAGCAGCACAATTCACAATAGCCAAACTACAGAACCAGTCTAGGGATCTATGCATGGAAAAATAGATTTTTAAAATGTAGTATATATACACAATGGAATTTTGTTCATCCACAAAGACTGAAATTATGTCATTTGCAGGAAAATGGGTGGAACTTGAGAATATTATATTGTCCAGCACAGTGGCACATGCCTGTAATCCCAGCTACTTGAGAGGCTGAGGCAGGTGGATCACAAGTCAAGGCCAGCTTCAGCAACACAGCAAGGCCTAAACAACTTAGTGATACTCTGCCTCAAAAAGGGCTGGGGACAGGGCTAGGTAGCTATAGCTCAGTGGTAAAGTGCTTGCCTAGCATGTTGTGAGGCACTGAGTTCAATTCTCAGCACAGCATGTTAAAAAAATAAAGGTCCATCAACAAGCATTTAAAAAAAAAAAAAAAAAAAAAAGGTGGGAGGGTGACCTGAGGACCTAGCTCAGTGGCAAGAAGAACCACCCCTGAGTTTAAAAAAAAAAAGTTATGGGCCTGGGTTGTGGCTCAGTGGTAAAGCCCTTGCATGGCACAGGTGAGGCCCTGGGTTTAATCCTCAGCACCACATAAAAAATAAATGAATAATAAAATTAAGGTTGAATTCTTTAAAAAGAAAAAATTAAAAACATTATGCAATTATGCAACTAAGGGTGAACGTACAAACCTTAGGGAAAAACAAACAACAAAAAAAAAACTAGAAGATAGAAATAAGATAGAAAATGGTTGAAAATGTCAAGTAAAGGTATTTCAGATAGAAAATACAAAAAGCTAAGACAACTATTAGATACAGACATTCAAGATAGAAAAAGGTAGAAGAGAGAAGTTTAAAGTCAAATATTGAATAAAATAGAAGAACAAGGAGATTATTAGTAATTTTTTTTCAAAAAGCCCATCAACTTTAATTTCTGGTGGTGCAGAAATTAGAAATCACAGATGAGAGTGTTAAAATTTACAGACAAGAGCCAATTTAGAAAACGTTAAACTAGGAGGAAATTGGTTTAAAACCACATCAAAAAATTAAAAGGAATAAAATAATTCTAAAAACTAAGGCAGAATGCTTTTGAAAGACTTAAATTTAAAAGGATCTTTAAAGGGTATATATCCCCCAAAGATAAACTTAAAATTACCCTTTTTACTCTAAACTTTTTAAATTTGGATTCATCAGGACTTAGTGCTGCGGAAAGGCATATGTATCCAAAAAATGTACATAAGCCTAAGGTACTTTGGAAGGATATTCTAACAGGACAATGGAAAGGTCCTGACCCAGTGATTGTCTGGAGTCGGGGTTCTGTTTGTGTGTTTCCACAGGGAGAACAGCAACCGATTTGGATTCCAGAGAGATTAACCAAAGCAATTTCTACAGACCAAAAAGAAGATGATTTGACTCAAATCCATAACAGCTGATATCTAGAGCTTCAGCTTGGCTATTCTTACATCTGCAACAGTGATTAACCAGGGTGCTTTTTTTCAATATCTATTTTATTATTGCCTTTTCCCACATCATAAAGTTCTATTTTATTTTTTGAACTCATACAAACTTAGGTTAATGTTTTTTTGATCAGTTTTACTTTTTGACTGTGGAGTTTTTAAACATTGCAATGGAAATTTCACCTAGGTAAAGCTACAAGGCCTTTACTATTGTCTTATGTGTTGTATGTTATGTGTGCACACTTCTGTTTTGTGTTGTATGTCTGTATGTGCATATGTCCATATTTCATATATGAGGAGCACTCATGAAAAAATGGATCCGAATTATTTTTTTTAATCACGTGATTTAAATGGTTTGATTCAAATTAGGTAAACAGCTGTTAAGGATTGTTTTTAAAGGAGGTTAACAGATCTGTTTGTTTACTTTCACCTTTACTTTTCATTATATTTAATAATTCTGTTCAGGATAATGTCTCTTTAGCATCATTGCCAGAATTCCTATCTCCATCCCAGTGCCGGTGAAGACAAAGATAAAACAAAAAACTACAGCTTCTATGATAGCTATCACTGTATAAACTGATGCATCAATGTATATAACTCAACAAGTAATGCTCAATCAAGGACTCGATTTACTTTGGGAGGAAATGGACATATTGATAGATTCCTCCGCTTTGAACTGCTTGCAGAACTTGCCTGGACTATGTATCACTTGTATGCATTGTGAACTATCGTTTGGTGCAGCGAATTGTGGTAGTGCTGGTATATCTTTGCTGATGGTGTCACCAGTGATGCAATTTTTCCAAAGGAGCCGTCAATTGGCTTGGTGTCGTGGCATTTCTGTATCCTCCTCCCTTCTGCTAGTGATGGTCTAAAATTTGGGGGCCAACAGAGGTGAGGCAAAGAACCTCACCCCCCCACTGGCACCAAGGCCAAATTTGGGGGTCAACAGAGGTGAGGCAAGAACCTCACCCCCCCACTGGTGCATAGGCCTATCCACAAGTATGGCTGTATGCTGGACTGGTAGTCAGTGACGGGTATGATCCAATTGCAGTGGTATCAACCTAAGACAGGAGGCTGATGCCTAGAGGTCAGTTTTTCCCATGATGGGTAAGAACCATATGTTGAATTGGACAACCTACCAGGCACGGTTCTTAAGCCACGTTGCTTGTTGTTTAATTAATCAGAAGGGGGGAGATGCTGAGAGCCATTGCCAAGTAGGAATGACGCATGGCAATTTCTTTGTCAGCCTATCCAATGTTGCTTAGAGGAAGGACTCTCTATATTGGACCCAGGTCATTTGCAGTGACATTGCACGTAAGGTGACCTTGCTCAAGGACCAGGGTGGATCCAGGTTTAGGGTGTATCCTGCTGGGATTAGGGCGTATCCTGCTGCCTCAGGCAGCGCCCACTCCTTGAGTTCCGTTGAGTTCTCGCAGGATTCAGAGAGTATTTGGGATTCAGAGCCTGGTGGAGTACGTGGATTTGGCCCAGAACTTGGATTTCCCCCAGAACGTGTGTAGAGTGTCGGTGTGAGTTCGGGAATAAAGAATTGCTGTTTGAATCTACAAGGCTGTGAGTGGCTCGTGATTTTGTGCCCAGCCAGACTGCGGCACAATTATGTTAAGCAAAATAAACCAAACTCAGAAAGTCAGGGGTGGCATGTTTTCTCTCATATGTGGAAGCTAGAGAGGAAAAGGAAAAGAAAATCAAAGGGAAGTCAGCAGAGAAGAGGAAAGGGACCAGGGAAAGGGAGGAAGAGAATGAAAGGGAAATAACAGGAAATAATATTGACTAAATTATATTGTTATATTGTGTGCATATGCAAATATGTAACAATAAATCCCACCATTATGTGCAACTATGATGCACCAATAAAAAAACATGGGAGAGTTGGGCATGGTGGCGCACACCTGTAATCCCAGCAGCTCAGGAGATTGAGGCAGGAGGATAGAAAGTTCAAAGCCAGCCTCAGCAAAATTGAGGCACTAAGCAACTGAGTAAGTCCATGTCTCTAAATAAAATACAAAATAGGGCTGGGATGTGGCTCAGTGGTTGAGTGCCCCAAGTTCAATCCCCAGCCCTTACACACACACACACACACACAAAAAAAAAAAAAAAAAAAAAACACAAACCCACGGGGGTTAAAAATCTGTGAAAAAAGAAAGTTAAAAAAAAAAAAATCTAGAAATAGACCTTTGACAAAAATTAGTTCAAAACAGATCACAGAACTAAATACAAAAAGCAAAGCAATAAAACTCCTAGAAGATAACATAGGAGAATATCTAGATCATCCTAGAGATGGAGATGATGTTTTAGATAAAACACCAAAGGCATGATTCATAAAGGAAAGAATCAATAAGCTAGACCTCATTAAAATTAAAATTTTTGCTCTATGAAAATTTTTGCTTTTATTCAAGAGAATAAAAAGAGAAGTACCAGGCTACAAGAAAATATTTGCAGAAAATATGTAATAAAGAACTACTATCCAAAATACATGAAGGACTCCGCCAGGTGCAGTAGTGCACCTGTAATCAATCCCAGCTACTTGAGAGGCAGAGACAGGAGAATTACAAGTTTGAGGCCAGGCTCGGCAATTTCAGTCACTAGCACCTCAAGCGTTCCTTTCACTCAATTTTGCTATGAACTTCTCTATAAAATAAAGTATGTTAAAATACAAACCAAAACCACTTAAGGACATAGGCAAATTAAAAAGATTCAAGAAAATCTACTTAAATAAACTGATTTCAGCAAGTAGGAAAATTCAGAGAGAACCCAGAAACAATGTGGATCAACTGTACTTACTTTTTTTTTTTTTTTTTAATTCTGGTGTTAAAACAGCAAACCCAATTACAATGTGTCATTTTTTTTTAATTATCAAAGTCTGTATATTAAAGCCAAAGATAACAAGACATGTTAACTTAGGTTAATAAACAAAGCCTGAAGGGGAATTTATTCTGTTAAGCTAACCTTTTATGAGATCAGATAAGTTATTCTGTTCCACATTTTTCTTTGCGTAGTTGAAACACATATCATCCACTTCTGTAGCAAGGAAATACCAGCCATTTAAGGTTGCTCCAAGTAAGGGATAGATGCAGGATGCCCCAGTACCTAGTAAAATAAAAATTTAGAACACATTCTACACATGAAAGAAATGTGAAAATAACAATGAGAACATCATTCTTTTCTTCTCAGATTTCTCATAGCTTTAACAGTTTAAATCACAAGCTGGGGGGCCAGGGTTGTGACTCAGTGGCAGAGCATTTGCGTAGCATGCATAAGGCACTGAGTTCCATCCCTGGGACCACATTAAAAATAAATAAATAAAATAAAGATATTGTATCCATCTACGAAAGAGAGAGAAAGAAAAATATATATACATATATATACCCATAAATAAAAAACTGGTTCATACTATGCTCCTGGGTTCTCCATTTCATATATGTTAACTCTACTTGTAAGTAGAGTTAGGCTCCATAGAAGACAGAACCCTTGCTGTCCTCCTCATTAGTGTGTTGTATGTAAAATGAAGTTTACACCAATGAAGGTCAAGAAATATAAAATTGACTAAGCAAAAATGGTCCAAATTCAATTTAATTTAATACTTTAAAAAAAGACGTCATTTGGCCATGTGCGGTGGCACACACCTATAATCCCAGCAGTTCAGGAGCTGAGGCAGGAGGAGCATAGGTTCAAGGCCAGCTTCAGCAACTTAGCAAGGCTCTACGCAACTCAGCAAGACCCTGTGTCTAAATAAAATATAAAAAAGAGTTGGAGATGTGGCTCAGTGGGTAGTGAACCTGGGTACGACCAAAAAAAAAGTCATCATTTTAAATCTCACAAACTCAATTTTCTTTTTTTTTTTTTTAAATCCTATCTGTTAAAATATCATAGCAACATCTTAAAACAGATCAATGTACACATCCCATTCTCCAAAAAGCAGAACAAAATATATAGGGTGCAAATTTTTCACAACATCAGACGGTCCAATTCCCCACATTTCCATAAATTGTCACCTGAATGAAATCAAAAGTTTAAAGAAAAAAATTAAACAAACAAAACTAAAGACAACCATTTTTTTAGATGCAGAGACACGGAAAAATATTTCATTTGGATCCAAAACATCAGTCTTAGGCTAGCCCCACCACAAGGAGATATTCACAGATAAATGCTCCAGGCAAAAATTATTCTTTAACCAACTAGGGTTCAGTCCTAAACTGACATGAAGAATCACTAGTCCTGGACTGGTCTATATACTAACCACAAATATTGCCTTAAACCACTGTCTAATCTTGGCCAATTAGATCCTAGAGAGTATATTTGAGAGAAGGAAAGTCAGTGTTTCTCCTGAAGGGCTAACCCAGCAATCAGCCTAAACCAGCCACTTCAGATCTATTTTCCCCTAACCACATCCTGGTTCCATTCTAGTTCCTAGTGATCTGGCAGGAAGCATTAGAGGCTGGAGGAGCTCCTAACCCAGAGGAAACCCAAGGGAGATATTCTGAACATGTTAGGAAAAGACAGGATGATTCATGGCTGCAACATTTTAGCTCTTTGACGGTCATAATGACTGCTGTCCAAGTCTCCTGGGCCTAAGCAGTTTGGGCAAACTACTCCTCAGGGATTTGTTAGATGTGGAGGAGGGAAGGAGGGTCCTCTCAGAACCCACAATTATTTAGCTCTGCTGGCAATTCTGGTGAACCAGAGTCATCTGGAATAAGAAAATGTCAGTAGCCCTTTCAGCTCTGTAATAAAAAAATCCAGATCAGGTTCCAGGCCCTTGACTCTCATACAATTGCCTCTCTCTTCATACTACAATTTCATTTCAAATAAAAGTGTGCTTACCTCCAGGGTAATAAATGTAGGTAAAAGATCTACTTTCTGCCCACCCCCAAAAAAGTTTTGTCTCAATTCTCAAGACCAAAAAAACTTGCATTCTGACATTCTAATGCCCTCAGAAAGACAAATGACATCTTTTAAGTGGGTAATAATCTTTATAATGATAAATATAAATGGAAAGTAATAATCATAGAATTAGAGCAAACTGATGGAGTCTGGGGGAAGAATTTATATAAAACCCTAATTAGATTGACTATGATTTCAGCAAGCATTGCCCCTTGTGAAGAGCTAAAATCCATTAACTTCCTATATCCCCAAGTGCTATTTTAGAGAGTTTGAGGCATAATTAAAATCAAGTTTGTACCAAATAGGCTGTTAAGCTATCAAAGCTTTCTAGAACCATCCACCAGTTCTCTGCCATGAATATAAAAGGGTAAGAACTTTAAGAAAAAATCCCAATGTTTTTACAGTGCTTAAGCTCATATGGAGTGCTCAAATTTTGAATGTGAAAAGAATGATGTATTTATCCAGCAACACTCAATAAATCATTTATTGGACAAATATTATATGCCAGAAACTTTGCTAGCTTTGAAATATTATAATAACCAAAAATTAACATTAGTCAAAAAATTGAAAACAGTACAGTTTTAAACTGAAATAAATGCCATGAAGAAAGAAACAAGGCTTTCTGAAACACTGATTATAACCAAGGAAATTGTGTTAGCCTGGAAGGTCAGAGAAAGCTTTTCTTGAGTTGTCATGTACAGTATTATATAAATAAGAATAAACAGGTAATGATGAGGGAAGTTCCAGGCACAGGAAATAACATACAAAGTTCTGGGGGCTATGGTGCCTTATTAGAAGAATCTAAAAAAAAGATAGAAAACAAAGCAATGTGTGGGGAGAATAGTATACACCTGTAATTCCAGCTACTCAGGAGGCTGAGACAGGAGGATCACAAGTTCAAGGCCAACCTCAGCCACTTAATAAGACCCTGTCTCAAAATAAAAAATAAAAAGGGCTAGGGATATAGCTCAGTAGTAGAGCACCCCTGGGTTCAACCTTAGTACATAAAGGGAGGGGTAGGACAGGGAAAGAACCATATAAGATGGGCTTAGAGAGGCCTTCAGAAGAAGGCAAGGATCATACAAAGGTAAATCTAAAAGGCCAATTTAAAGTTTTGGGTGTTTGCCACAAAAGCATTAATAACCCATTAAAGTGGTGAAAATGCAATCAGATGTGGAGTTATAGATATTTTATGAATGCAGGGCAGAGAACAGAATGGAAGGATAATTGAGTGGATGACAAGATATCAGCTGAGAAGTTATCCTGTAGATAAGGTAAAAGATGATGATAACTTGGATTGGGGATGATAGCAGTGGAGACAGAAGTAGATGATTTAAGAAATATTAAGGGAGCTGGGGATATGGTTCAGTAGTACAGTGCTTGCCTAATATGTGTGAGGCTAGGAAGGAGGAAGGAATGAAGGAAGGAAGGGAGAAAGATTGACTTAAGAAAGCCAGAGGGCTGGGGATATAAGCTCAGTTGGTAGAGTGCTTGCCTTGCATGAACAAGTCCCTGGGTTCAGGCTCTAGCAGCACAAAAAAAAAAAAAAAAAAAAAAACTGAGGCAGGAGGAACACTTAAGTCCAGGAATTTGAAATAAGCCTGGGCAACACAGTAAGACCCAGTCCCCTGACAAACAAAAGAATCAACAGGAAATAGTGAAGAATATTCTCAGTAAGAATGAGAAATATCAAGGATGACAGAGTGGATTGTGGTAGATTCACTGAAATACTGGGACTAGTAAGAAACACTATGTTTTGGTCTTGGACATAGCAAGTCTGGCACATTTTTCAGATATCCAAGTTTCTTAGGTGTATGAGATCAGAGGTCAAGGAAAAGCAATCCATGGGGCTGGGGCTATAGCTCAGTGGTAGAGTGCTTGCCTAGCAAGTTTGAGGCCCTGGGTTCAATCCTTAGCACTATATTTAGTAAATAGAATAAAGGTGTTGTGGGGAAAAGGAAAAGAAAAAACAATCCAAATTGAAAGAATATATAGGGCTGGGGATGTGGCTCAAGCGGTAGCGCGCTCGCTTGGCATGCGTGCGGCCCGGGTTCGATCCTCAGCACCACATACAAAGATGTTGTGTCCGCCAAATACTAAAAAATAAATATTAAAACTCTCTCTCTCTCTCCCTCTTTCTTTAAAAAAAAAAAAAGAAAGAATATATAAATATGGGACTTATTTGCATGGAGGTAGTAAAGTCACAGACATGAGTGAAATTGCTAGGATAGGGTGCTGAATGAGAAAAGGCTAAAGACTGGGCCTTAAGTAAGGATTATCAGTATCAAACAGTCAGAACAGGAAGGTAAGCCTGAAAAGTGAAAGAAGAGGGAGTAGAAATGAATAAGGAAAACCAGAGGAGACTGTTGCCATGGAAGCAAATGGAGAACAGTGCGTGAAAGAAAGGAGAAGGAAAAAAAATGCTGTTGAAAAGGTCATGTAAGATGAAGACTCAAAGAGTTCACTGAAAATGCAAGCAAATGTCAAAGTTACACATTTACTACCATCGACACATTGTGAACATTAACTATACTATATCTAGAAACAGACACAGAGCTGTTAATTCAATCTTTCCTATAAAGAATTAGTTAAGGACAAAGGATTAAAAGAAAAAAATTAAAACCCTATCAAATAAAAACAATGAGTAAAACAAACCATTAAGAAATAAAGATGCCCTGGGTTTGTGGCTCAGCAATAGAGCACTTGCCTAGCATGCATGAGGCCCTGGGTTCGATCCTTAGACCACATAAAAATGAATAAGTAAAATAAAGGTATTGTGTCCAACTACAAAAAAAAAAAAAATTAAAAAAAAAAAAAAAAGAAGAAATTCAGGGGCTGGGGTTGTGGCTCAATGGTAGAGCACTGGCATAGCATATGCAAGGGCCTGGGTTCGAGTCTCAGAACCACATAAAAATAAATAAATAAAATATTTCAAAAGAAAGAAAGAAAGAGAGAGAAAAAGACATCTTTATTTATAAGAACATCTTACATGAACTCAACTTTTTCCTGACTTTAATCTTGGATTAAATACCCTCTCTACAAATAATCACCCAAAAGATTCCCAAAAGTATTCAGGCCCACATAATCTTTTATTAACTGGCCATTGCCATAAAACCTCAGTATGATGATGTCTATACTAACACCAATTGATTCAGAGTAAAGATAAGGCCCAACAGTCATGGAAATCAATGTGGAAATCTGCAAAGCTAAGACAAGAGCCTCACTTTCATCCTGTACCCCCTCTTTTACCACCTTGCTCCCTGTTTGGAGCCGAAAACCCCTTCTCAGGAGAAATCTACGGCAGAAAAGCCCAAGTATAGTGGATAAGAACAGTAATTAAACTAGGCCAGCTTCTTTCACACAACAAATACTCAGTAGTTTATTAAGAATTTGGCCTTAAAAAACTTTTGAAACTTACGTTTAGCCACAAAAGAATTTAAAACTATATACCTATGTCGATTCCTCTTCGGAGAGTACTTTTGTCAGAGTCCTGATGACCAATCAGATCTTCCACCCAATGAATATAATTGAGTCTCAAAGGAACTGTGGGAATTAGTCTCTCCAGGGGAATATCAATAGAAAGTCCAAAATCTTCCTTTAGGAGAGTACAAGTCAGAGCTCTGACTGCTTCAGGGTCTTTAAAATTAACACTGTGGGGTGAAGAAAAAGAAAGAAAACTCATTACTAAGATTCACTATAATGTACAAGCTCTATGGCCACCAGGCATTACCAAAGACCCATCTAAATTTCATAAAAAACTCACACACAAATAGGTGTCTACAGCTTCCAGCACAGTGGCATACATACCTGGGTGTTTAACACCCTCACAGCATATGAAATGGCTGGGGATATGTATGTAAATCATAAAATAATAAATCACCAAAAATAATGCACATCAAGCACAGAGATTTTATGCCTCTGTTCTCATTCCTCACTGCCCCCTTACTTAGCTATGTGACTTCGGACAAGTTATTTACCTCCATGAGACTGTTTCCTCAACTGTAAAATGAGGGTAGAAGTACCTGTACTACAGTGCTGCTGTGTATTATCAGTGAAAAGTACTTAGCATAATGCCTGGTACATAGTAACTATATTACAAACGCTAGTTATATTTTACTATTATCATTAACATCGTTTGACAGCAGTATTCTTTGAAAATCATACTTTAAAATGCAAAGAAAGGCAGGATGACACATGCCTGTACTTCCAGGTATTCTGGAAACTAAGACAGGAAGATCACAAGTTCAAGGACAGACTAAGCAACTTAACAGGACAGTCTTTTTTTTTTTTTAAAGAGAGAGAGAGAGAGAGAGAATTTTTTAATATTTTGTTTGTTTTGTTTTCGGCGGACATAACATCTTTATTTGTATGTGGTGCTGAGGATCGAACCTGGGCTGCACGCATGCCAGGCAAGCGCGCTACCGCTTCAGCCACATCTCCAGCCCAAGCAGGACAGTCTTAAAATGAAAAAACCAGGGGCAGTAGTGCACACCTGTAATCTCAGCAACCTGGGAGACTGAGGCAGAATTGCAAGTTCCAGGCCAGCCTCAAAATCTCAGCGAGACCCTATCTGAAAATGAAAAATAAAAAGGTCTAGGGATGTAGTTCCATGGTAAAGTGCCTCTGGGTTCAATCCCCAACATCAGCGGTAGAGTGCTTGCCTGGCATGAGCAGTCAATTTTTTTTTTTGGGGGGGGGGCAGTACACTGATTTACATACATATCCCCAGCCATTTCTATATTTCACTTTGAGGCAGGATTTCAGCAAACCTCCTGCCTCAGCCTCTATAGCAGGAAGGATTACAGGCATGTGCCACCATGCCTGACTTTCATGGCCAGCTCAATGACTATGCTTTTTGCAGTACTATGCCAGATGACACAAATGACCATTTCAAAGAATATAGCCACATCCACTTCAAGGTAATTAATTAACATCAAGTGGGTTTGCCAGCCCAGTTTGCCAGATCTCTATTACATTTAAACAAAACCAGCAATCTTTATTTTCATACAAAATTTCTTCTATTCTTAAAATCTATATGGTCAGTAAATAATAACTAAATGTTGTACAACTCACAGGCTGACAGGTTGGACCCTCTATTGTAAACAGTAGAAATGTAAAAAAAGTGGGTATATTTGGTTACTCTGTAGGTTTTGTTTCTTAGTATTGAGGATTGAGCCCAGGGGCACCTTACTACTGTGTGACATCCCCAATACTTTTTATTTTTAATTTTGAGACAGGGTCTTGCTAAGTTACTGAGAAACTTATTAAGTTGCCTACACTGACCTTGAACTTGTGATCTTCCTGCCTCAGCCTCCAGCTTCCAGCCTCCCAAATTCCTGGGATTACGGGCATGCACCACCAAGCTTGGCTGACTTCTTAATTTTCATTCTTTTATTTAAGTACTAGGGATTGAACCCAGGGCCTTGCACATGATAGGCAAGCACTTTACCACTGAGCTATATTCCCAGCTTACTCCATACTTTTAAAGGTGAAGTATAAAAATGCTTCCCTCTCTTTATTGCTACTTAATATACCTGAGTTATATAGAGTAGGTTAGAATTTTTAAGAAGTTATGATAGCTGGCATGCATTCCATTCTTCATTCAACAGACATTTTTATCAGTTGCAATAAGCAAGCACAGTCTGGTAAAGGACAGCTTTGCATCCAATACACATGTAAAACTCTGTGATAAATACTGTAAAAAATAGGTAGAAGGTGCTATGAGACCCAGTTAATGAATTAATCTGTCTTAAGAAGGTCAGGCAAGGTTTCCCTGCAGAGATAGATAGCTGGGAGTAGAAAAAAAAATAACACAGGAAAGAAAATGGGGCAAGGGAACATAACATTCTATGCCTAAAATGCATATGGCAAAGCAAGTGCACACAGTTCAAGATGATGCTGGAGAGGAAGATAGAGGCCAAATTCCTAGTGCCTTATAATTAGAACGAACATTACAATTTATCCCCCAATCCAGAACTTTTATAAAAGTGAGAGTGCCCCTGGATTCAATCTCCAGTGCCAAGTAGGGGGAAACAAAAATTTAAAGAAAGCCTTGAGGAATTCTTTAGCAGCAATACGTACAGTCATTATAGAGAAAGCTCCACAAGGAGACCAAAGGAGGCCACAGTGATAACAAGGAAAGCAAGAGCAATATGGTACCAGAGAAGACGAAGAGGAGGGTGTCCATGAAGGAGAACAGTAGAAGGAGCATAACCTCTTGCTCAAAAGTCAACTGAGGGGCTGGAGTTGTGGTTCAATGGTAGGGTGCTTGCCTAGCATGTGTGAGGCAGAGTTCAATTCTCAGCACCACATATAAAATAAAGGTCCATTGACAACAGAAGAAAGAAGAAAGAAGAAAGAAGGAGGAGGAGGAGGGAGGAGGAAGGAGGGAGGAGGAGGAGGAGGAAAAAACTACTATTAAAAATAAATAAAGGCATGATGTCCATCTACAACTACAAAAACAGATAAATAAATAAAGGCACTGGGTCCAACTACAACTAAAAAAAAAAAAAAAATAGAAATCACACTCCTAGTACAAAAAAAAAAAAAAGGAGAAAAGAGAGAGAGAGAAGAAACCACCCAGAATGAGCTACAAATTAAAAGATTATGGTGGGGAAAAAGACAATAAAAACAAATAATTCCTTTTTTGAGGGGAGGGGATGCAGTATCAGGGATTGAACCCAGGGGCATTTAACCATGAAGTCATCCCCAGTCCTTTTTATTTTGAGACAGGGTCTCACTAAATTACTGTAGTTGGCTTGACCTCATGATCCTCTTGCATCAGCCTCCCCAGTCTCTGAGATTACAAGTGTTATGGTTTGGATGTGAGGTGTCCCCCAAAAGCTCAAGTGTGAGACAATGCAAGACGGTTCAAAGGAGAAATGACTGGATTTTAAGAATCTTAACCCAATCAGTGATTTAATCTTGATGGGGATTGAGTGGTAACTAAGTGGTAAGGTATAGCTGGAGGAGGTAGGAATTGGGGCGTGGCTTTGGGTATATATTTTTATCTAGCCAATGGATTCTCTCCTTCTTCTCCTTCTCTTCCTCCTCCTCCTCTTCTTCTTCTTTTTTTTTTTTTGTAGTTATAGATGGAGAGAATATGCATACCTTTATTTTATTTGTTTATTTTTATGTGGTGCTGAGGATTGAACCCAGTGCCTCACACATATAAGGCAACCACTCTGCCACTGAGCCACAACCCCAGCCCTACTTTTTTTAATAGTTCCTCCTCCTCATCCTCCTCCTTTTTTTTTTTTTTTTTTTTTTTTTTTGTCAATGGACCTTTATTTTTATATACGGTGATGAAAATCAAACCCAGTGCCTCTCACATACTAGGCAAGCATGCTGCCACTGAGTTTCAGCCCCCGCCCTCTCTCTGCTTCTTCATCACCATGATATGAGCTGCTTCCCTCCACCACCTTCTCCCACCATGATGTTCAGCCTCATCTCAGGCCCTGAGAAATGGAGCCAGCCTTCTATGGACTAAGACCTCTGAAATTGTGAGCCCTCAAATACACTTTTCCCCACTCTATAGTTGTTTTCTGGTCAGATCCTTTAGCTACAGCAGCAAAAAAGCTGTCTAAAACAACAAGTAAGTGCCACCACACCCGGCATACATATAATTCTTTTAAGAAGTTGGATTGTAAAGGAAAAAAGAAAGATGGAATAGTAGTAGTAGATTAATGGAGAGGCTTTATTAATTTTTTTAATGAAAGACTTAGATATGTTTAAAAGTCAAGAAAAAGTCACAAAAGACCACATACTATGACCCTGACTCAAAATAAAAATCCCCATTACCACAAAAAAGAACACACACACATACATTCACACACACCAATAAATATATGTGTCCTTAAATATATGCAACTTCAAGTTTTTAAAATGAAGGAAAAAAAGAATTGAAAATAAGATCTGTCACGAGCCACACATGGGTTGCACGTGGGTCACCACACATGGATGCCTAGTGGATAGAAACATTTGGTGTCTGGGAATGACCAGTGAATATAATTTATGGTCAATTGACCAGGGACAGTGTGAATTTCTATCCCTCTCTGCAGTGGTCCACATAGCAGCTGAGATGGGTGTGACTCTCCAAGATGTCAATCAACCTGCTGACTACAAGACATCAGGAAGCAAGACTCCGTCCTGAAACCTTATCCCTGACTTTGTTGTACCCCCTTAAATAAACCAAGGGAGCCATCTTTTCTGTCTAGTTCCAGAGCCTATATGGACTAGATCTATCAGGTGTTCCGCGTTTGTAAATATGCTTCTGAATATTTGCGTTTTGTTATTCACTAATTATTTAAGACTCTAAATTTTAGGGTGGCTTACATTCTCCTGGGCAAGAAGAACCCCCCAATGAGATGCTGGCCATCACCCCCCACCCTTAAGGATCTCTAAGATACATTTATATAAGATACATTACATACCTATGTTCGTTGCAAAAAATTGTCAAGAGGTGAAAGCAATCTAAATGTCCATCAGAAAATTTAAAAATTGTATATATAGCTAGGCACTGTAGCACAAACCTGTAATCCCAGGGACTAAAGAGGCTGAGGTAGGAGAATTACAATTTTGAGGTCAATCTTGGCAACATAGTGAGACCCTAGGTCAATTTAAAAAGGCGGGTTTGGGGGCAGGGACTAGGCGTATAGCTCAGAGGTTGAAGCATCCCTTAGTTCAATCCATAGTACCGCAAAAAGAAAAAGAAAATGTATATACATACAATGGAATATTTATACTATTCAGTCTTTAAAAAGAAAATCCTATCATATGCTATAACATGGATGAATATTGAGGACATCACTCTGAAATAAGTCAGTCACAAATACTTCATGATCCCATTTATATGAGTAGTCTAAAGTAGTCAAATTCTTAAAAACATACTGGGGAGGCCAAGGCAGGATGATCACCAAGTTTCAAGTCAGCCTGGGCAACTTAGCAAAACCCTATCCCAAAATAAAAATTTGAAAAGGCCTGGGGTGTAACTCTGTGACAGAGCCAGTATATATGAGACCCTGGGTTCAAACCAAGGCACCACACACTCAAAAAAAGAGGAAAACAGATTCTTGGTTCCAGAGTACTTGTTTTCTATGACGGAGGGCCAATTCTGTTGACAACCAAATCAAGATTTTCCAACAGTGATAGCAATCACCAAAAGACAGTACTGCAGCTTGAGCATTCCATCACACAGCTTCATGAGACATTCAGGGCAAGAGAAACAGCAATACAATTATGTTTTCACTGAAGCTTCAAACAGTTGTTGTTTATATAAACAACCCTTGTTTTCAAAAAATATTTATACTATTCACTGATGAACATAATTTATTAATGAAGAACTATACCCTAATCATCAAAATACACAAGACATCAATTGAAAACTGATAAAGAGCTGATTCTTAAGACTATGTTAGCAAAATGTTCTTACTTTACTTCTAAAAAAATATATACATTAATCCTAGGGTCAGACTTTGAAGGACAAAGTCTAGTCATCCAACTTCACTATTTAAATATCTAGGACACATTAACACCCTGAGACACTAAAAATCCTGAACATAGGCAAGATCTTTTTTTAATTCTCATTTCCAAGATCACAGGGAGGCCTAGGAACTAAAATTAGATATCATGTGGAAATCAGTAATTTATTCATTCCATCAGTCTTTGTTATTTGTTTAACACAACCAGCTTCACAAAACAGCCTATTGTCAACACACTCAAGTCCGGTTTCCCCAGGACTCCTTCCCTGCAGATGAACACAGTATTACATTATAAATGGCTTTTGAAATGACACCTTTTTTACCCCAATACCGAGGACTGACCCAAGGGTGCTTTACTACTGAGTTACGTCCCAAATGTTTTTAAATTCTGAGACAGGGTCTTGCTAATTTTTCCAGGCTGGCCTGGACCTTGCCTCAGCCTCTCAAGGGCTGAAATTACAGGCTTGTACCACCACGCCCAGAGGAAGGATACATTTCTATACATGGATGAAACAACCACCATTCTAATACTGTAGACACTGAACCTGATCTAATAACAACAAAGGCCAAAGTCCCAACTCTACTTCGGATATTGCTTTCTAGTTATTGCATCATCACTGAGGTGCTAAAAATGGTAGTTACCCAAGCACCAATAATGGGTCTTTGGTTTAGACAAATCAGATTAATGTCACACCATCTTCAAACTCAACTAATGGAATTCAAGTAAAATGCAGGCTGTCCCTATGAAGCTGTTATTATGAAAAACCACAAACTAAAACCTAACTGCAGAGTCTGATATGATCAGAACAAAGCAATGACAGGTGCAGGGAAGAAAAAAAAACGAGATATCACATGACCAATATTCATCACCTTAATTATACCAAGGTTAAAAACAATGAGAATCATTAAGCAAGTGCCTACAATGTGCTATACATGCATTACTGCTAACCTTATGACAACCATTTAATCTACATCCTTTCATACTTTTTTTAGTATAACTAAGAAAATTATCTGAAATCTCACAGCACACTCAAGACTGGTACTTGGGATGGCTGACATAGAAGTACCTCCACTATCTACAACACCCACTATTCCCTTAAGAGAGTGCTTAAGAGCTGAGCAAAGAAATGTCACTCCAACCCACCTCAGATCTCAGATTTTATCTTGTATTCCTTTCCCATAATTAGCTTGAGTTTACATTTTGGTGATTCATCTTTCATACATTTCACAGAGCTAAATAAAAAGCCATTATAAAAATGAGGAACAGGGGCTGGGGTTCTGGCTCAGCTGTAGAGTGCTTGCCTAGCACATGCAAGGCCCTGGGTTCGATCCTCAGCACCACATAAAAATAAATAAATAAAGGTATTGAGTTCAACTACAACTAAAAATATATATATATATATATGGAACATTCTATCAATGCAAAGATAACAACTCCAACCTTAAATGAGCAGGAAGACAGATGATGTCTAAGAACAGCTAGGTCATTTACACCAAAGAGCATTTTCTCTCCTATAGTCATCATAGGTCTGTTCTACCATGTTGAAGTCTAATATTCCCATGCCCTAGGCATATAATACATTTGTGTGTTCTTTTCCCTGGATGGATGGAAGGATGGATGGATAGATAGAGAGATAGATGCTGGACGAGTAGCATAGGCAGATAGATAGATAGATAGATAGATAGATAGATAGATAGATAGATGGATGCATGCTTGCTTGCTGGGCACAGTAGCACAAGTCTATAATCCCAGCTACTGGGAACCTGAAGCAGGAGGATCACAAGTTCAAAGCCAGCCTCAGCAACTTAACAAGGTCCTAAGTGACATAGAAGACTTCTCTCATAATGAAAAATTAAAAAGGGCTGGGGATGTGACTCAGTGGGGAGGCACTCCTGGGTACCAAAGTCCCCAGTACCAAACAAACAAACAAAAAAAAGGGCTGGGGTGTAGCTCAGTGGTGGAAAAACCATCCATACAATGTATTTGTAAACCCCGTATCTGATTAAGAGTTAATTTCCTAAATATATAAGGAAATCCTAAAACTCAAAAAGAAAATAACTACTTATTTGATTTTTAAAAAATATTTTTTAGTTGTAGATAGACACAATACCTTTATTTTGTTTATTTTTTATATGGTGCTGAGAATCAAACCCAGTACCCCACATCTGCTAAAGTACTCCACCACTGAGCTACAACCCCAGCCCAAATAACTTGATTTTTAAATGGCTAAAGAACTTGAATAAACATTTCTCCAAACACATACAAATCTGACCAACATACTTGAAAGGATACTCAAAGTTACTACTCATCAGCGAAATGTAATTCAAAACCAAAACAAGATATTACCTCACACCTGTCAGGATGGCTATTATCAAAAAAATTAAGGACAACAAGTGTTGGTGAGGATAGAGAAAAAGTGAAATGCTTTTATACTGTTAGTAGTTACCCAAAAATAGTTTCACTATGGAAAATAGTATAGAAGTTGGCCTTGAACTTGGGATCCTTCTGCCTCCGTTTCCAGAGTTGATGAGATTATAAATGTACATCAACACGTTAGATTTAAACACATTTTAAAAGATACTTCTACATTATGTTTTTCAAAATACTAAAAGTCTTCTTTTTAAAGTTACTAAAATTCAAAAAATCAAACTTAGAATTAACATGAGCCAACAATCTCACTTCTCTGAGTATTTATCCAAAAGAACTGAAATCAGGCTCTCAGAGATATCAGCATATCTATGCTCATTGTAGCACTATTCAAAATAGTCAAGTGGTGGATGAAATACAGGTGCATCAACAGATGAACGGATAATATGAACTATGGTATGTATATACACTGGAATATTAGTATTATCCAGTCTTAAAACGAAATTCTGCAATACACAATAACATGGATAAACTTTGAAGACACGCTAAGTGAAATAAGTCAGTGACAGAGGAATAAATAAATAACCATATGATTTCAATTACATGAAACACCTAAAATAGAGTTACAGAAGCAAAGAAAAGAATAGTGTGGGGGCAGTAAGAACATAGAAGATTACTAAACAACAAGTAAAAATTTTTAGTTATACAAGATGAGTTAAGTTCTAGAGATCTGCTGTACCCTACTGTGGTTATAAAAACACAGTGGATTGTATACTTAAAAATCTAGCCAGGGGCTGGGGATGTGGCTCAAGCGGTAGCATGCTCGCCTGGCATGCGTGCGGCCCGGGTTCGATCCTCAGCACCACATGCAAACAAAGATGTTGTGTCTGCCAAAAACTAAAAAAAATAAATAAATATTTAAAAATTCTCTCTCTCTCTTTAAAAAAAAAAAAAAATCTAGCCAGGCATGGAAGCACAACCTGTAATCCCAATGGCTTGAGAAGCTGAGATAGGAGAAACAAAATTTCAAAGCCAACCTCAGCAATTTTGTAAGGCCCTAAGCAACCTGGTGACACCCTGTCTTAAAATAAAAAATAAAAAGCTGGGAAATCAGCTGGGGATATAATGCTCAGTTGGTAGAGTACTTGCCTCACATACACAAAGCCCTGGATTCAATCCTCAGCACCACAAAAAAAAAAGAGAGAGAGAGAGAGCACGAGAGCGCACTGGGAATATAGCTCAATGGTAAAGCACATTTGAGTTCAATTTCCAGTACCCAAAAAATAAAATAAAATAAAAAAATAATAATTCATTAATAGCCAGGTACTGTGGCAACACTCCTTATAATTCTATCTACTCAAGAGGCTAAGGCAGAAGGATTGCAAGTTTGAGGTCATCATGGGCAACTTAGTAAGCCCCTAAGTAATTTAGTGAGACCCTGTCTCTATAAAATAACAAATAAAAAGGACTGTGGATGTAGCTCATTGACGAAGTCCAATTCATAGTACCAAAAAAAAAAAAAAAAAAGCCTATGAAAATTTTGTTTTTGTTAATGAGTCCATTAAAAGTGAAGTTGTAAGCCACACATTGAAGTGCATCTACAGTCCCAGCACTTGGGAGGTTGAGGCAGGAAGGCAAGAAATAACTCAAGTCCAATGTATCAAGACCAGCCTGGGCTGGGGTTGTGGCTCAGTGGCAGAGTGCTTGCCTTGCACGTTTGAGGCACTGGGCTCGATCCTCAGCACCACATCAAAATAAATAAACAAAATAAAGATATTGTGTTAAAAAAAAAAAAAAGATCAGCCTGGCCAACACAATGAGATCCCATCTCAGGGCTAAAACAAAATGAAGTTCTAAATAAAGATTTTAACTCTTTCTTATAAAGAAGAAGACAGCATACAAAAAGTATTTTCATATAATTATTTTTGAAGTATTTGTGGATACTCTTGAAAGTATGTAAGTCATTCCTCTGTTCATTTCTATTTGGTAAGAAATGTAAGAGGAAAATATCTATGAATAATATCAAACATATTTTAATTATGTATATTTATGTAAAACATGTATTTTTTATCCCCCTGCCCAGAACTAGGGACTGAATTCAGGGGTGCTCTACCCACTGAGCTACACCCACAGTCCTTCTTCTTTTTTGTAGTTGTAAATGGACAGAATGCCTTTATTTTATTTATTTATTTTTAGGTGAATGCTGAGGATTAACAGTGTCTCACACATGTTAAGCAAGCACTCTGCCACTGAGCTACAATCCCAACCCCCTGTGTCCTTTTTATTATTTTATTTTGAGAAAGGGTCTCACTAAGTTCCCCAGGTTGGCCTTGAACTTGGGATCCTTCTGCCTCAGTTTCCCCGAATTGATGAGACTATAAATGTGTGCCATCATACCTAGATTCAAACACATTTTAAAAGATACTTCTACATTATATTTTTCAAAATACTAAAAGCCTTCTTTTTAATGTTACTAAAATTCTTTATTATAATTATTAACACTGATATTTCCACGTGTGCAAAACATTGTGTGCTGATCCTATCCATCTACCCTTTTACTTTCAGTCTCTTCTCTCTTCCCGTCCCCAGGCCCCTTCTCAGTCCCTAATAATCCCTTTTCTACTTTCAGTTCTTGTTTTGTTTGTATTTAGTTTCCACATGAGAGAAAACATGAGATAACCACTCTTCTGTAACTGGTTTGTTCTACTTAACATGACGCGGTCTGTTTCCATCCATTTTCCTACATTCCATTCTTCTTTATGGATGAACAATATTCCATTGTGTATATATACCATATTTTCTTTATCCATTCATCTGTTGACAGGCACCTAGGCTGGCTGGTTCCATATCTTAGTTATTATGAGTGGTGCTGCAACAATCATTGGTACGCAGCTATCTTTCATATGCTGACTTCATTTCTTTCAGATACATACCAAGGAATAAGATAACTAGACCTAATGGCAGCTCTATTTCTAATTTTCTGAGCAACCTCTATATTGTTTTTCATAGTGCCTGTTCGATAATTTATATTCCTTTAAACAGAATGTAAGGGTTCCTTTTTCTCCACAGCCTTATCAGCATTTTTTTTTATATAAACTCACCCTCATTTTCTTTTTCTTTTTTATACCTTTATGGGGTGCTGAGGATCAAACCCAGTGAGTCACATGTGTTAGGCAAGCACTCTACCACTGAGCCACAACCCCAGCCCCCTCACTCTTTTTCTAATCAGGTACTTTTCTGCCTTCTATTCTACTTTATTGACTTAAAGAACTTTAATTAACCTAGTATATATTTATCATCCTTTTATTTTTCATTTTTCTATAATACTGCTTAGATATGTGCTAATGGTCTGCATGTATCTCCCAAAACTCATGTGTTAGAAACTTAATCCCTAACTCAACAGTGTTGGGAAGCAGGAACTAAGAGCAAGTATTTAGGTCACTAGGGCTCTGCCTTTATCACCAATTTTTGGGGGGAGACAGAGGCGGTGTACCAGGAATTGAACTCAGGGGCAACCACTGAGCCCCATCCCCAATCCTATTTCGTATTTTATTTAGAGACAGGGTCTCACTGAATTGCTTAGTGCCTCACTTTTACTGAGGCTGGCTTTGAACACAAAATCTTCCTGTTTTAACCTCCCAAGCTGCTGAGATGACAGGCATGTACCACCATGCCCAGGCCTCATCAACAATTAAACCCACTATAAAAAGAACTTGCTCAAGTGGGTTTGCCCCCTCCTATCTTCCACTATGTAAGAAGGCACTCATCAAATGCTGGGGCCTTGATCTTGGACTTACCAGCCTCTTGAACTTTGAGAAATAAATTTCTATTCTTTATAAATTACCCAATCTCACGTATTCTATTACAACAGCACAAGAAGGACTAATACAGTATATCATTTGTATATGGTATGATGTATTCTTGTGGATTTGCTGTTGTTGTTTATTTTTTGGTTCTGGGAACTGAACCCAGGAATGCTTAATCGCTGAACCACATCCCCAACCCTTTTTTATATTTTAGAGACAGAGTCTCATTAAGTTGCTTAGGGCCTTGCTAAATTGCTAAGGCTGGCTTTAAACTCATAATCCTCCTTCCTCATCCTCCTAAGTCATTGGGATTACAGGCCTGAACCACTCACTCAGGAGTATCATGTTTAATAGAGGAATTATTCTCATGAACTCAACAAATATTTGTTGATATTTGATATTCATTGATTTTAACATTATTTGTCAGGTACCTTTAATCCATTTAGATATGTTGTGCTAACAGATCTATTTGGTCTTCTCTTAGTGATTAAAACATATACATACATAAATATATAAATAAAATATATAGGGCTACACTTGGAATTCTTTCCCCACTTCCATTCAATCTCTGGTATTCAGCTTCAAAAATCATCCCTCCACCACACTGTGTCCTTCTCTTTAGACTTCTATTTTTTTTATTTACTATAAAATATTCCATTTGAGTTATTTCATAGACTTTTGAGATCCAATGTATCCAAAACTGAATATATCATCTCCCTAAAACCATTTCCTCCCTCATTGGTTATATACTCCAATAAATGCCACAACCATCTATCTTCTTGCTAAGATGGAACCCCAATACCACACTTAGCTCTTCTGATCTCTTAAATTTACATCATGTCTTACCAATTCTATTCATGAATTTCTTTCACCCAGATTTGTATCCCTACTGTCTCTACCTGGTCGGGCTACCAATATACCAACTGTATTACTAAAACCATTTCCTACCTACCTTTCTATCCCATCTTAATTCTCCCTGCATCTGTCCTCCACAATGCCCCTAGAATATATATGTTTAAACAAAATCCTGATTATATTACTCCCCTGCTTTAAAACTAAGGGATAAGGATGAGGATGGTAACTTTGTTACATATATTCTTAAGATACATTCCAAACTCCTTAATGGGACTTATTAAGGTCTCTAGTATTCCTCCCAGCCTCATCTCTCTTGTCCACTGCACTCTGAGCATGCTCAACTTTTTAGTTCCCCTACTACTCAGAGCTCCGTGCACATGCTGCCCCTTCTGCTTGAAACACTATTCTTTTTTTTTTTTTTTAGAGACAGAGAGAGAGAATTTTTTAATATTTATTTTTCAGTTTTCGGTGGACACAACATCTTTATTTTATTTTTATGTGGTGCTGAGGATTGAACCCAGCGCCCGCGCATGCCAGGAGAGCATGTTACCGCTTGAGCCCCATCACCTGGCCTACGCTTACTTATTCTTCAGAACACAACCAGAATACCATTTCTGTTTCAAATCATTCTCTATTTTCCAAAGTTGGGATCAGATCTTCCTTCTATGTGAGTACACTGTACACTTCACAGATTCTGCCACACTGAAAGTACTGCTTATGTATTTGTCCACTTTCCCCATTAGTGTGTAAACTCCAAATATGGCAATGTATCTTTGTAGTTTATTACAGTTTTCCTAGCACTGAGCACAATGTGGCTAATCAATAGATTTTAGTTAAATAATTTATTAACTATAATAGTAGGTATAGAGAAAAAACAAAAAGTTGTATCTTCCCCAAAGTTACTAGGAAAAATAAATATTCACATACATAATGCTATAACTTAGATCTATAATGTTCCAAAAGGCCCTATATATAAAAGCTTGCTCCTCAGCTGGGAGGTCAGAGAACTGAGAGGTCAGAGAACCTTATGAGGAAGGATCTAGTGGGAGATTTTAGGTGATTAGGGGTGAGCCTGCCAAGAAGACTATGAGACTCTGGCCCTTTTCTCTCTCTTTCTCTTTCACATCCCAGTGGCTATGAGGTGAGTAGCTTTGCCCCATCACATGCTCCCAGACATGAGACACTATTTTTCGGGGTTTTTTTTTGGGGGGGAGGGGGCTACTGGGAATTGAACCCACAGGCACTTAACTACTGAGCCACACCCCCAGCCCTT